>NC_092872.1:175219030-176469030 GCF_028372415.1 Notamacropus eugenii | reverse complement strand
CTTAAGTGATTTCTGCCAACTCATTGGTATTTTCCCCCCCAAAGATTACAAGCAAATACGTATTTTTTGAATTGTACATCTGTGGCCCTGAAATATATCCTACTGTATATTTTGGAGGTATGATTGGTGGCCACTCATAATATAGAGCTTGTTTAGCTGTTAAATTTTGACTGTGGCTGGTACTGCTGCCCCAGTATAGGCTGTACCACTTTTTATGATGGTTTGTATTCCTGGAAACCAACTTGTCAGGTGTATTCCCTATCAGCTGGACAGTACAAGGCACCCATACATTCTCATGGTTGTCTTTGGTTGTCTTTTCAACATGTGGTTTCATCAAGTGGAAGTGATTGAATAAACAGGCAAAGGGAACAGAAAGTGAAGAGATGTTTATTTGGCAGTCAATAATTTGAAGTGATAAAAATCTTAATGTGCTTTAATTTTTCCCCGTATTACAAAGATGTATAGTCAAGTAAAACAAATTTCTCCACTGGTCATGTGCAAAAGGAAAAAAAAGTGTGTGTATGTGTAAACATGGATATTCATATTTGTGTGTGTGTGTGTGTGTGTGTGTCTTATAGTGCATTCTAAGGCTTTCACCTCTTCTTGTGGCTGGCCATTATGCTGACTGGAATTACTAACATCTTTCAAAGTTGTTTTTGTCATTGTATAAATTGTTCTCAGCCTTCTGCTCACTTCACTATGCATTAGCTTCTTTGAAACCTCTCCCTTAATAAAACCATAACCTGCTTAGCCATTCTTCAGTGGATGGATGCTTCCCTTAAAAAGTTCCAAATATTTTTGTCCATCTTTAATTAGATTTGTTTTGTTTAGGACTAGTCCCTTGCTTAATCGTCCCAAGTCTGAAACGATATGTCCCCAATTCCCCTTCTCCTTTTGATGATCCTATTTCTTTATTGAGTGAAATGTTTTTCTGTACCCAACTCTCTGTCTTTCTTTGTCTCTCTCTCTCTGTCTCTTTTTCTCTCTCCCTCCGTATGTGTGTGTGTGTGTGATTCTTTCTTCCTTTGACCATTTTAGTTTTAGAGTGAGGTTAAAGTGTCAGCCTTTGCCTTCTCTTTCTCTCTCTTTCCCCCCTTCTTCCTTGTTTGTATAGATTTCTACTTGGACACCTGGATAATGTGGAACAATCCTAACCTTTCTTTTACTTTTCCCTCTTTTTCTATCTTCTTTTAAGATCAGACCTAACAGACCCATTACTCCCAGGCCTTCTAATTAAACTCTATGATGACTTCTTATGATGATAGGATTCAGAGGAGTCATTTTCCCAAATAAAAAGATAGATATTTTATCCTTGTTTAGTACTTTAGAATAGGAACATAGGTTTTCCCCATGCTTTGTAAGTTAGTCTTTTCAACATTTGTGGATTTTCTCATTATAAATTTTCAAGTACAGAACTCAGTGAATGAATCATGGTTTCAGCTTTTTTATCCTTTGTTTATTTGCAAAAAAGGTTTGTGCAGAATGAAATGTTTTTAGTGCTCCTGTACAAACAAGTGAAACTGGACAAAAGGCCTCATAGTTGCATGAATTAGTGACTCCTGAATTCAGTTTAATTCATTAATATTTATTAAGCATCTACTCTGTACCAGGCACCATACTAAGACTTGGGGGTACAAAAAAAAGAAAGACAGTTCTTGTAGAGTTTACAATCTCATAGGGGAAAACAACACACAAGGAAGCTGAAAAGTGGGGAAGGGTATGATGTTTCTGGGATAGGAAACATAGCTGAGTTACTTGGAAAGTTCTGAATGTTCAGAACCCTCTGTACAAGAAAGCTTTGGGAGGAGTTATTGCTCCCACCCTCTAACTTGAGGGAGTTGAAAGTGTTGAGTATCAAAAACTGAGTCAGACTACATGGTAATCAGGTGGAAAATAGAGAGTTACCTGGAAAGTTCTGAAAGTTCAGAGCACTTTTTAAAGGAAGGCTTTGGGAGGAGTTTAATAGTTCCACCAATTAGAAGGGAGAAACCACTGAGGGAGTTTCAGAAGTTGGGGAATGTAAAACAATTTGAGTCAGTTAGCAAGGTGATGACATTTCAGGTGACCAACTTATTGAACAGTTTATTGTGGGTGCACGTGGACTCTAAAGGAAGCAGAGCTGCTAACGGAAAATGCAGTTTACTGGAATGGCTCCTGAATACAGAGCAAAGGCCTAGGTATTGTTAGAATTCTAGAAATTCCTTTACTTCTTTTTGCCTACAAGTGACCCACCATAGTGTTGTTCTATAGCAGAGAGATGGTGGGATCCAAATTTTGCTTTATCTGACAGCATATAAATGTGGTAGGCTGCCTAGTGCTTTTGTCTGAGAGAGTTGTCTGATGTATTCCAACTTGCCCAGATTTACACAGGCAGGATCTGTTCATCTGGATTCTGGGACCATTTACCTGTGCAGTGTAAAACAGAGTCTTTCACATAATAGTGATGATGATGATGATAACAATAATAGTTGTGACCTTTTGTATCATTTCTTCTATGTAAGACATCGCTGGCTATATGCATAGCCTATTTAATTCCACTTATGCCTTTCTCCATTTCCTCTTGGACAACTCACAATTTTGGTTCTTCTGCTACTGTGATATTCTGTGATTCATAGCATGTACTGTAACCATAAATAAAATGTTGAAACTTGAGTTTTTCTGTTAGAAAGTCAACGAGAATTTATTTAATAAGAAAGCAGCTTGGACCTGTTGACAGTGGGCTCATTTTCCCCAGTCTTTTTTTCTCTTTAATTCTGAGTGTCTCATTGTCTTTCAATATCACCTGACTGAGATGTGTACCAGTGGACTAAGTAGCTCAGTGGGCTATCCATCCAAATCATAGCCTGGCCAACAGATAGTTTTAATTCATTTGATTTTTTTATTACTATGTATTATTTGACTGCTTTCTATAAATTTGTCATATCTTATTGAGGATTTTATATAGTATTTTACATATCATTCAGGAAATGTATGTTTAGCATTAAGGAAAACATAAGCACAATTAGAGGTATACAAGAAAAGAAGGGTTCTCCCTTAGGGGAAGTCTTCAATAAAGGCTGGATGGTCACTTGTCATGTATAACATAGAGGAAGGAGATTCTTTTTCAGGTGTGGATTGAACTAGATGACCTCTGGATTTTCTTTCAACTGTGGAATTACGTTATTGGAGAAGGAAGCAAACAGCATTGGTCATAGCGCAAAAGTAAGAAGTAACAGCACATGGACAGCCCAAATACTTAGTTGTCCATAGAATGCTAAAATACCTAGAGGAAGGGCTCTTGCCCTTTTGGTAGGTCTTCTATGAAGACTTTATGGCAGGACATGGACAAAAAAAATCACAGGAAAAAGAGACATGCCTAGATTATAGTGTGTAAACTGCAGGGAGAACTTGCAGTGTCTGATGAGATCACAGACCCACTGAAGTATATAATGATGGTGATAATAGTCTGTATTTTTTTTTTTTGATCCAGATCTGGGACTTCATCTACGTTAACTCCCAGTGTGGAACCCTCTTTCTTTGATACAGATTGCCATCTTGTCAGTAATTTATAGTTCTGGAGAGTTGCCTGGGGCAATGGGAAATTGTCATACTGCTAATTTGTGCCAGAGGTAGAACTCAAAACCAGCTCTTTTTGGGCTTAAAGTTGGAGTGGAAAGATGGTTTTGTGGTGACTCTTATGCCTGTACCTCATCATGCAGTCCTTTACTGGCCCACACAGTTCAACTCCAAGGGTCTTGTCACTGTGGCACAGTTGGTGACAAGAGCCAGCTGACCCTCTCTCAGAAGTTGAATAAACCAGTGGCTTCATAACCCCCACCCCCAAGTTTTTACCCCTGGTGAAAAATTTTCAAGTTAAATGAATAGTAGTATAAATATTGTTATTTCCATACTACAGACAGGGAAACTGAGACTCAGAGGTTTACAGAGCTAAAAGAGGCCAAGGTTGTATGTATAGTGTAAAAAATAGAGCTTGAATATCTCAGTGTCTGACACACAGTAAGTACCCTGTAAATGTTGATTGATTGACTGAAAGAAGTAAAGATGTCTGAGTTTGAATCCTGAGTTGGACATTCACTAGCTGTGTGACCCCTGAGCAAGTCACTTCTTTTCCTCCTTCATAAAAGAGTGATAATACCTGCTTCAGACGTTTATTATAAAGAAAGCTCTCAATAAACCTTAAAAACTTCAGTGAATTTGTGATATAATTAGGGTAGGGATTATCTTTACTGGTAAGAACAGAAAGCATCTGTGTTCATGGCATCTCATCCTATGATGCTTGTCTGTGTATTTCTGTGAATCCTCAATAAAAGTATCCAATGTACTGGAGACCTGATTTTTTTTTTTGTTGGCACAGTACCAGTGCAACCCTCAGACTCAAAATATGAGATAAATATGACTTTCTATTTTTGTTAATGCCGAAGATTACATAGCTAATAAATGATTGTAAAAGCAAGGACCCCTACATACACAGGACGGCCTGCTGTGCAGGTTCTTAAATCTGCTTTTCTAAAAGGAAAGTAACTTTTGAGGGGTCAACAATCACTTTAATCAAGCGCATATGTATCATTCACTTAGTTCAGGGGGAAAAATTAGCACCCTGAACTTCAGAGAAAATACAGGGAAATGAAAATCAACAGGTAGAGCTTCCAACTGTCTGACAGATCAACAGATAACTGTCTGACGATACGAGAGAGAGAGAGAGAGAGAGAGAGAGAGAGAGAGAGAGAGAGAGAGAGAGAGAGAGAGAGAGAGAGAGAGAAGGACCAACATCCAGGTTTCCAAAGGCAGGGGAGGGGGCTCCTTAGCTACTGCCCAGAGTCTAGGTGGCCAAACAAACACTTCTAGTGAGTAAGCCCCAAAGTGAAACCTTACCTCAGAGTATTTATGCATTTTTCAGAGCCAGAGGCCATTACAACCCTAGAGAAACTGTGCCTCTTTAACAAAAGGTATGGGCCTTCCTACAAATCTCTAAACAAACTCCCTTTAATAGGCAGGCCCATTAATGGCTGGGGAAAGTCTTTAATCTCTTTAGTATTACGTTGGTGGAAATGGGACTTGAATGCACGTCATCTGACTCCAGGATCAGCTCCATAGCATGCTGTTTCCCCATGTCCCATTCATTGCCTTTAGGATCCACGTATATGTGATATATAATGAGTGACAAAAGGGTAGCAGTAATGACAAGGAGATAGATGTGTGGCGGTGAGGAATGGTCTGGATTCACCAGCCTGGTTGATAGGCCCCTTACCTTTCCACCTAGATTGTATGGATAGGTACATCTAGAATTAGATATATTGATTCATTAACTTTTTTCATTTATATTCCAGCAGCTAAGGGAGGGAAAGAGCCTATGAATGAATATTGTGTTTATGGTTACTGATATACGCTGTCCATGTTATTTTCTTCTTTAATAGGAGAAACTCATTTGAAAGATTTGCAAGTGCCTGTAGTCATGGTCACAACCTAGTAGCATATAGCCTTTGATCCTATATTTAGAGTAAAAGTTATTTCCACGTTATATCATAACTGAGTTTTCAAAAGTTTATAATCCAGAGCTCACAGAAATCATTTTAAACCTCTTTTTGAGAATGTGCACTTTTTCTTTGGGTGAACAAAAGTCATAAGAACTTGTGTTACAGGCAGTGTAATGCTTTGCCCCCCAATGGAGAAGCACAATGGAGTGTTTTATTCCTTCTGACCAACCCTGGTTTCTATTGAAAATGTATTCCACAGTTCCCTTATTGTTTGTGTGTGTGTGTGTGTGTGTGTGTGTGTGTGTGTATTTGAGTGAGCATTGAAATCAGCTTGAATAATATGTATCATTTTTTGCAGTTGTGAACTTTGTAATGTATTTGGAATGGCTATTGTAAAGATAAAAGGTAGAGATACACAAGGCCCAGCAGCTTTTAAGTAAGAAGGTGCCATATTCCATCTTCCATTGCCCCTTCTGGATGGAAGGAACTTGTGTTTCAGGAAGAAAGTAAACAACTCTATGACAGAAAAGTCAATATCAAGACAGAAGGAATCTGAGAAATTAAAGCAAGTACCTTGGGTGAAGGCATTTAGCAGTGGCTTAGATAAAATGTTTGTTAAACACTTGTTACGTGAAAGGCACTGTGCTAAGCACTGGGAATACAGATACAAGTAAATAGAAAACTAGCTCTTACTCTTAAGGATCTTATATTCTAATGGGAAAAATCAACACAAAAAAAAGGGAGCTGGAAGAGGGGTGGTGGTGGTGGTGCTGGTGATGATGATAGTGCTAGGGGTTTGGGTCAGAGAAGTGATCTGGGGAGTCAGAGGCAGAGCCTGGTTGGAGGTGAGCATGGCAGGGAAAGGACTTTCTCAAATGAGGGTTCTGGGTCAGAACTCCTCAGTCTAAGGAGGAATCCATAGGTGTGGAAGACCTGCCAGTGTGGGAAGGCTGATGGGGTAGAGATGAAGTAGACAGAGGAGTGAGAAAACAAACTGGGTTGGAAGTAGGAGTCCAGAAGTCATCACGTTTGGGTGTACTCTTCCCTTGATGTGGGGAAATAACAGTTCAGCAGTAAGTATTTAGTAAGATCCTTCTTCCCAACTTAATTCCTGAATAAACCTCTTCACTTCTATTGGATACAGGGCCCATGGGAAAAAGAGATTCATAGGCCAGCAAAAGACCTGAAATGTGCTAGAGCTTGTGTCCTGCTGGCATAGTCTTCAGAAACTTAGCATCCCTTCCATCCCACGAGGAGGAATGAGAGTACAACATTAGTAGAGATCCATGAAGGTCATTATGGATGTGATTTTTGAGGAACAATCTCCTAAATTGAAGATATTACTCAGCCATTGAGCTACTATTAGGTATTAAGTACCTACTATGTAGCAGACACTATGCTGTGTTAGGGATACAAAGATGAAAAATTGAGAGTCTGTGTCCTAAATGAGCTTATATCATATGAGACAATATATACACATGTGCTTTAATACCAGATATGTAACTTCAAGGTAATTTTGTTGTTCATTTATTTCCATTGTGTCTGACTCTTCATGACCCCATTTGGGGTTTTCTTGGCAGAGGTAATGGGGTGGTTTAACATTTCCTTCTCCAGCTCGTTTTATAGATGAGGAGACTGAGGAAAATAGAATTAAGTGACTTGCCCAGGGTTTAGGGTAGAAGGAATTAGGATCTGGGGAGGGAGATCAGGAAAGGACTTATACAGAAAGTTGTGCTATGGTTGAATCTTATAGGAAATTAACATTTGAACAGAGAGATTAAGAAGGAGTACATCCTAGACATAGGGCATGGTCCAAATTTGGGAACAGTTAAGAAGGCTAGTTTGGCTGGACTATTAAATGTAGGAAGAGGACTATAGACCTGGAAAAGTAAATTGGCCTGTATATGGCCTATAGTAGGAAGGAAGATTGCTTTGAGTATTGTTCCCTTGGGCAGGCTCCCAACATAGGCATTAGTTCCCCCAGGGTTGAGTTGAGATTTTCATTGGAAATGTGAAATATACCTAATTTTTAGGCAGACAGTATTTATCTGTAATTCACTTTCTTTGAATGTGAATGAATGAGGCCTCGCATCCATTGCATCTTGTGCCTGGTGTCAGTTCTTGAAGAGAACAGCCTAGGTTTCCTAAACTCAGTCAGTTGGAATGTAGCTTCTTAATACAACTAGCATCTGTATAGTGCTTTATGTGGTACTATAAGATTTTCAAAGTGATTTACAAATAGTACCTCATTTTATCCTCACAACAACTTTGAGACGTAGATGCTGCTGTTAGTGTGAAGGTGTCTTATCTCCTCCTTCCCCCTAATATCAGGTAAAAATAAAAATATTTTTCTTTTGGTTCAAATCTGAGATATCATTGGAATAGGAAATTGCTAAGAGAGGAAATCACCTCTATCAATGCACATCAGCTATTAACCTACATTCTTTGAGAGCTACCTGGGTCATAGAGAAATTGCTCTAGGGTCACACTGGTGTTAAAGGCAAGACTTGAACCCAGGTCTTTTTGACTGAAGTTGACTCTCTAGCTATTATGCAAGATTTCCTTTCAGTAAAGTAATGATAGGGGAAGCAAAATTATGCAAAGTGGTAGGGTTGGACATTCTAGTTTCTGAAGGTAGATTAAAACTTCACCCTCATTCTTCTCACTGTGATAGTCATTTGGCTTTTCAGATTGTTCATTAGCTAAATTTTAATTGTCTTTGGTTTGGAAACAAAAGTTTTTCTGTTCAAGGGAACAACAGTAGGGAACATCTGAACTCGCTATACTAAAACAGCTAAAAACTCTTGAAGATGAAAAAGATAACGAAAAAATTATTGGTGCATTTTTATTTTAAGTAACAGACGCTTGCCAGTAAGCACCAAACAAACTGCCCACACAGTACATTCTCTGAAAACAGTTAAAGAAAACCATCCAATGGTTGTAGCATGTTACTCTCAACATTGTGTAATTTAAAAAGTGCTTATGGGAAGAAGTGGGACAGCTGGGTGGTAAAGTGGAGAAGAGTGTCTGCCCTAGAGTCAGGAGATGACTCATCTCCTAGTTCAAATCTGGCTTCAGACACTTACTAGTTATATGACCCTGTACAAGTCACTTAAACCTGTTTGCCTCAGTTTCCTCATCTGTCAAATGAGTTGGAAAAGGAAATGTCTAACCTCTCCAGTATTTTTGCTAAGAAAACCGTAAATGGGATCATGGAGAGTTGGACACAACTGAAAAATGACTGAAAAAAATGGGAAGAAATTGTGCTTTAACTTTTAAAACTTTGGAACTTAATTATATTTTACTTTTTTTTTTTGCCATTTAATGTTTTTATGCTGTTGCGTATGTTCTTTTAGCTTCACTTTCTTCACTTTGCAGTAGTCTTCCCATGTTTCCCTGAATTCTTACTCATTGAGCTTACTACGTAGTACAATCATATCCTGTTAAATTTATATGGCACAGTTTGTTCAACCATTACCCAATTTGTTGGATGCATTTTTCTTTTTGTTATCACAAGTAATGCTGTTATGAACATTTTTGTACACATAAATCTTTTATTTTTATTTTAGGCTGTCATTAACTTTGGAGTATAATCCCATTATTAGGATATATGGCTCAAAGGGTATGGATAATTTAGCAACTTTTCTTGCATAATTCCAAATTGTTTTCCAGAATGGTTGGATCGATTTAAGTTAAGAGTGCCAGGCTCAGTGTTGAGTTCTTGGAGTACAAAGAAAGGCAGAAAAACAAACCCTGTTCTCAATGAGCTTCTGTCCTCATGTGGATGAAAATACGCAAACAGCTATGTACACAAGATAATAGATAACATAAATTAGCATTAAAGGAAATCAGGAAAGATTTCTTGCAGAAGGTGGAATTTATTAGCTGGAATTTGAAGGAAGCTATGAAAATGAGTAGGTAGAGATGATGAGGGAGAGAGTTCCAGGCATGGGGGCAGACAATGAAAATAATCAGGAGCTTTGTATTATGTTAGGAACATCAAGGAGGCCGGTGTCACTGGATTGCAGAATATACTAGAAAGCTAGGAAGATTTTTAAAAATAAACCTGGGGTTTTATATTGGAACCATTGATCTGAAAAAATAAGAATAAAATAATCACAGTCATTTTTCCAGCCCAGATCAGCTTAGGGAACTCTTCAGACACTGGGGATGTGGTCTAGTCAAGGGCACGGAGCACAGTAGTAAATAAAAAAAGACTGAGGCTGTTAGGTACTAGGGCACGAAGAGGATCCAGACCCATATAGAGCGGCCCAGTCTTCTGGCCAATCATGTGCAATGTACAGTTATAGATATCAAGTGGCAACTCTGTCACTACACTGTTTTGGTTCACAGATTCAGAGTGGACTGAGGGGACCTGAGCTTAGGTTTGGCATTCCAGAATCAGGAAGAGTTGTGGTCCTAAGTTTATATCCTGAGTGAGGAGCAAGTTCAGAAGAAAGCAGCAGATATGTGGTTCTGATCCCAAGAGCAGATTGAGGTCTTAATTCTGGGTTTCAGCCTAAAGATAGGAATCCAAGGCTAAAGGAGATCCTGTATTCTGTCACCCTGAACCAGCAAGCTTTCCAGGTAGTTGGTGGTGGTAACTGAGTCCTGCAAAAGTCTACTGTAACTCCAACCAGGGACAAGCCAGTAGATGTGTTACTCATTGCCAAACCCATGTTGAAAACTTGTAGAGCTTAAATTAGAAGGGCAGTGATAAGACTTTGTTCTGGATCAGAGTAACTTTGGGAGCACTGAAACCTTGCATGTCTCCAGCCTGAGCTATTCCTGAAATATTGGAATGGCATATTTATTATCCTAATAAAGTAACAGAAGGATGACACAAAAGGACACAAGCACAGCTCAGACGTCCTCTGCAGAAGTGCTTAGAGGAGGGCTCTGACAAAGTCCCAAGTCTGGAAGTAGGCTGGAAGAATGTCCAAAAAAAAAAATAATCTTACCATAAAGAGCAGTTATGGAAACAAGGATGCTCAAGTTAATATTCCCAGAAGAATGAATTCAAAATATCCCCAAGCAAAGCCTTGAAGAAAACATCCATGACACAAGTTCCGTTGGAATTCCTGCAAGAGATAAAGCAAGAATTAAAAATTATTTAAAAAAATCATGTGAGAAAGACACCAGAGTGATAGGAAGTGGTATAGTCAAGTTCCCCTTCACAAAACTTTCATCTTATTGAATCCAGATGGGGAAATCTAGAAAACGTCACAGTGAGTCATTTCTCTAGGCCAGCATAGGTAGACAGACAAATAGATCTGTGGATGCTAGGGATGTGGTTGGGCCAGGAGCAAGTCTTAGAGCATAGCAGCCAGAGAGAAATGGTGTACCAGGGCAAGGGGAAGTCTCAGACCCATATCCAGGGATTGGAACAGGGACAGGTGCAGACTGGAAGCTTTATCGCTCACTACCCATTTCAAGGTAGTCATTGATTCAGGACATACTGAGGAGAGGCCTTGTGCATGACTTGATGTCCCCAGACTAGGGTGGTCCTAGGTGGTATAACAAGAAAAGAGGAAGTTTAGAAGCTAGCAGTTTGTGGCTCAAACTCCAGGCACAGAACAAGGTAAAATTTTAAGCATCTGGCCCAGATAACCAGAGGGAGGACTCTCAGACCAAAGAAGAGGTTATGTTTCTGATAACTCTTAAACCAACAGAACTTTTTAACTGGCAGATAGAGGTTGAGTCTAGCAGCAGTCTACTCTTGATCAGACTGAGATACGGGTCAAGAACTTGTCAAGCGATCTCATCTCCTTCTCTGACTCTTCATCCTTCCCCTTTTCTCCCTTTCCTTTTCTCCTTACCTCCCCTCTTCTCCCCCATCCCCATCCTTCCCTCCATCCTACTTCCTCCCTGCCCTGGCCTAGAAGATGCCTTGGGGGAGACAGCCAAGGAGGCCATGGAGTGTGCTCAGGCGGATATCATGGGTCTACACCAGGACATGTTCTCCAAAATGGCCACTTACCTGACAGGCAAGCAGACAGGTGAGGCAGGGCCCGCCTTGTGCAAGCCACCAGGGAAGACTATAAATTTCTGCAAAATATGAACAAACTGACTAGCTTGAAGTATCTAGAAATGAAAGATACTGCAGTAAACATAAGTAGAAAGCCAAAGGATTTAAACCAGAAATATGCAGCACTTCAGCCTTATCTGGATCAGATCACTTTAATTGAGGAGCAAGTAGCAGCCCTGGAGCAGGCAGCTTACAAGTTGGATGCATATTCGAAGGAACTAGAAGCAAAGTACATGAAGTTAGAAAGGCGATGAAAGATTTTTTTAGCATAAAGACCTTACAAGAATATTTTATAAGAGCTGAAATAAGTGGGATGGAGCGTGTCACTATGCCTCAGTTCCTAAAAGGAAGCGGTGCCGCTGATCCAGGGAGAATTCCAGCCCCCACCTCTGTATAATTCTGGCCACCTCAGATCTTATCCTACACCTGTGCCCCCTGGAACTCCATCTCATCGTGTGCTTTGTTGTGTGCCCTGGACCAAGGCTCAAAATCAGGATCAACCCTGTCTAGAGCAGACACAGATGAGAGGCTTTTGTCTCCCTATCCCTTCCCTTCTTCCCTCTCTCCCTCCCCTGAGGCCCCACCTGAACCCCTTTTATAATTTGTTCTTGATCTTAAATAATAAATGCCGACCCATGGGGGGAAAAAACTTGTAGAGCTAAGACCAGGGTGGGTACCAATGAGATTTTGTCCTGAATCAAAACCACTCGGGGAGCTCAGCTTACAGGTTCCCAGCCTATCCCCGAGATTGTGAAATATTACTCAGTAGTCTGAGAAAGCAGCAACAGCACCAACCCCCAGACCTTCCCTCCAGAAGTGCCACATAACCCAGAAAATAATGAATCCAAAATGCCTACAGTAAAGCTTCAGAGAAAAAAAAAAGCTTGTATATAAAGAAAATCAGCTATAATTCCTGGAAGAGATAAAGCAAGAGCTTAAAAGAAAGAGTTAAAATGTTTTTATAAATGAAATGAGAATGTTTGAGGAAAATTTGGAAAAGAAATTAATATTGTTGGAGAAAGAATTGGAAAGGGAATTAATATCTTGGCCCAAGAGGTACAAGCATTTCTGATAAAAAGACGAGAGTATTCAAGTAGACTTCTATACGAGTAAGAAGGAATTTTGAAGTATCATGACTCTTGAATCTTACTCTCATCCTTACTGGTCAAGAGAGGGATAAAATAGGTATGCAGACGAAATTGAGTATAGAAACTCATTTCACTCAACAGAGAATTGAGTGTAAAAGGAGAAGGCAGTATGGAAAATTGGAGTGAGGGCCGATTAGTACTTAAGGGATTAGAGAGGGGGATTAGCAGTACCAAGCAAAACAAACTCAAAATGCACAAAATGTACAAAAATATTTATAGTTCTTTTTGAAGTGGCAAGAAATGGGACTCCGAGGGGGTACCAATAAACTGGAAAATCGGAGAATGGTCAGATAAACGTGATTGAATGCTATTGTGTTGAATTCTTATCGACATAATGACCAACCATGATTCCTGAAACTAATGATGAAACACACTATCCACCTCCTTTTAGAGAATGAAAGGATCAGAAAGCAAAATGAGACTTATTGTTTCTTATGTGGCCAGTATGGAAAGTTTTGATTGACTATATGTGATTGTAATGAATTTTCTTTTGGGGGTGGGGCAGGACAGGTTAGCCTGGGAGGATGATTGGCTGATTGGCTTTTGACTGATTGAAACAAATATTTCAAAAAAATCAGTGAGAGTGCTAGATGAAAAAATGGGAAAAGAAATGAGTTGTGGAAGAAATAATTAGAGAATTAACAACTTGAAATAAGAGTTATAAAACTTTACCCAAGAAACAAGCTCCGTGAAAATTACAGTGGACTAAATAGAAGTTATTGACACCATGAAACAAGATCTATTAAAACAAAGTTAAAAGACTAGAAAAATTTTAAAAACGTCAGGTATTTCCTAGCAAAAACAACTGAAAAAACAGAAAAGAAATAATTTTCAGAATCAGTGGACCACTTAAAGACATGACCCCCCTAAAAAGCTTGTCATAAAAGAAAGTTGTCCAGATTTGTAAGAATAAGAGAGCAAAGTGAAAATAGAAGGAATCCACCAGTTACCTCCTGAAAGACATTCCCAAATAAAAACCCCCTGGAATGTTATGGTCAAAATCTACATCTTTCAGGTCAAAGAAAAAATACCAGAAAAAGCCAGAAAGAAAGAATTTAAGTACTAAAGAGAATGAACAATATTCACCACATGATTTAGAGGGTGTCACTGTGAAGAAGTAGAGCATTTGGAACGTGACATTTCAGAAGTCTAAAGATATTGGCATATCATCAAGAATAATTTACCTGGTGAAAATGAGTATAATTCTGAAGAGAGAAAAATGAACTTCCAGTGAAACAGAAGACTTGCACATATTTATAATGAAAGTTGCAGAGAAACTTTGAGATACAGACAAATGAAGAGAAATATAAGAAGGTAAATATGAATGAGCAGTAACTAATAATGATAAAAACTTTTTTATTCTAGTATGTTGAGATGTTGAATGTGATCCCTCAGAACCCTATTATCGTCAAGTGCCACAGACACAGTCTGATAGGACTGTGAGTAGTTTGTTGTGTTTAGATGAGCTTAGAAAAGAATAGAAAGGAGAAAATAACGTTATTGAAAGAAGCAAGAAAACAAGCCGTTATTAAGTGCTTACTATATGCTAGGCAGTATGCTAAGCCCTTTGCAAAATTTACAGATATCTAATTTGTGGAGAAAATTATCAGGGAAAAATTATCTCTCATAATCAAGATGTGAAATAGAAGACTATACTAAGGAGAATAGGGATGGGAGGTGGGAAGTGAGCAACATTTAAAACTCACTTTCATCTGGTCAAAGGAGGGAGGAATACACTCCTAAGAAACTGAGTTCAGAAATACATTTACTAGGAATTTAGAGGGAAAGAGGTGGATAAGAAGGAAGGCAGATTAAGGGAAAGAATTTTTGTTCACTTGCTTCATCATGTCCAACTCTTTGTGAGCCCATTTGGACTTTTCTTGGCAAAGATATTGGAGTGGTTTGCCATTTCCTTCTCCAGCTCATTTTACAGATGAGGAGAAAACTGAGGCGCAAACAGGGTGAAGTGACTTGCCGAGTGTCATGCAGCTACTAAGTGCTGAGGCCATATTTGAACTGATGAAGATGAGTGTTCCTTATTCCATGTCCAGCACTCTATCCACTACACCACCTCTCTAACCAGTGGAAAAATTAGTCCCAAGCAAACCAGATGCTAAGGAGGATTGGTCTCTAAGAGGGATTTAAAAGAAAGAAATGATAAAAAACTGTTGGGCATGAGGGAAATAGAAGAGCCGCTGTGTCCCTTTGACTGTATACAAACTTCACAGAACAAATCTTCTTAATAGAAGGATTTGTTCTATAAAACTTGGACTCAGTCAGAAAGCTACACCCAAGGACCTAGAAGGCCTCATGTGCCCCCACCCCGATCTAAATATGCAAAGGAAAATAGGGAGAGATAAGACAGTAAAAATGTAATAGTAAGGAACCTCAATTTATCTCTTTCAGACCCAGATAAATCCAATAAAAAAATAAAGAAGTACCTGATTAGAATTTTAGAAAAGTTAGGTAGGCTAACTCTAGATATTTTTGAATGAGAATGGAAAGTAGTATGCCTATTTCTTACTTGTGCATGGTACCTTTAAAAAATCAACTATGTATTATGGCATAAAAACCTTGAAAACAAATGCAGAAAAACTAAACTCATTTTAACAGACCACAACATAATAACAATTATATTCAGCAAAGGGCTATTGAAACAAATTAATTTGAGAATAATAATTCTAAACAATGGGTTGGTTAAGAAAAGCATAGAAATAATTGATAGTTTCATTAAAGATAACATCAACAATTAGACAACCTACTAAAATTTTTGATATAGAGACAAAATAGCTCGTCAGGGGAAATTTGTATTTCTAAACACTTCCATTAATGAAAGAGATCAGTGGATTAAGTGTGCAACTAAGAAACTAGAAATCAGATAAATTATAAGTCTCCAGTTAAACACCAAAATAGAAGTCCTGTAAAATCAAAGAAGAGATTAACAAAATTGAAAGCAAAAAAAATCACTTTGAATTAAATAAAACTGTGAGGTAATAAAAAGACAAATCATTAGCTTATTTGATTTTTGAAAAATGAAAGAAGAAAACCAAAGTGCCAGTATCAAAAATGGAAAATGTGAATTCATAACCATGAAATGAAAAAGAGATAAAAGAAATTATTAGAGTTTTTCAATCAGTTATATGCCAATAAGACTGATAATCTAAATGGAATGGGTGAATATTTAGAAATGAATAAATGGCTCATATTAACAAAACAATAGAGAACTGAAATAACCCAAATTTTAATTAAAAAAAAAAAGTTCCAAAGGGAGAAAAAACCCAAACAAAACAAATGCAGCTAAAATTAGAAGAAAGCATGGAGTTGAGGAAAAACATCTTTGTGGTGAATTTCTCTGATAAAGAAACTTGTCTTGTCTGTCTTATTCCCAAGGTAGATAGGGAATTGATTCAAATCTATAGGATCTATCCAACTACTTAAATGGTCAAAAGATATGACCATCCTTTTTCACAGGAAAAATATGTCATCAGTAAGTTATATGAAAACAAGATGCTTAAAATGAGTTCTCATTTCCTAAATGCAGATTAAAACTATTTAGATTTTATCTCACACCTTTCAGATTGGCTAAATTGACAAAAAAAGGAAAACGGGAAATAGTTATTCTGCTGAGATAAAATGGGCACATTAATACACCATTGATAGAATTTTCCAGCCATTCAGGGAAGCAAATTTGAGCAACCTGGTGAGAGTAGTATGAACTGATGCAGATTGAAATGCACAGAATCAGGATAAAATTTATATGACAACAGCATTATTGTAAAGACAACTTTGAAAAACTTGAGAACTCTAATCCACACCATGACCAATGTTTCCAGAAGACTAATAATCAAATATACTGTCCATCTCCAGATGGGAGGAAGGGGAAAGGGAATAAGTATTTATTAAGCACTTACTATATGCCCAGGCACTGTGCTACTTTACAAATAATATTTTATTTGATCCTTATAACAATCTTTTTTTGTGAGCATGGACAAAGGAGAAATTTATTTTGCTTAACAATAGATGTTTTTAAAAGGGCTTTACCCCCATCAATGGTAGAGAATTGGATTGAGGAGGTAGGAGAGGAGACGCTAATTTTCATTGATTGAAAAAAAACAGGAAGATGAATTAGAAGTTCAGTGTAAAATAACAGAATACATTAAGTATCTTAGTGTAAGCATAGCAACATATACAGGGATTAAAAATATAATTTCAAAGCAATTTTTTACTGAAATAAAGTTGAGAATTTTTTCCCCCATTTTCATAGTAAATGAAAAGATAGTCAATGTTCTAGACTGGGTCCCACCAACATAAGTAGAAATACTTAAAATTGTCTATACATTTAAGTTCTGTGCCATCTAAACTGCCAAGGATATATTTTATGGAATTACACGAAATGATAGATTTCACATGAAAATACAAAAAGACAAAAATATTAGGTGAAATAATGAAAAAAAATTTAGACCAGCATATTACACCATCTCTTCACATGCTGACTGAACTCAGACCATCATCCTCGTGTCCTCCCTGTGACAATCCATACAATCTTGGACTTCACCTGAGGTGTCTTGGTAGGTGAATTTTTTCCTGTATTTTTCCAGAAGTGAGGTGTCCAAATCACTTCCCAGCTCTATACTGTTCTCCATGCCAATGTTCCCTATGTTCTGATGGCTTTTTTTTTTTTTTTGGTTTATTTAGAGATGGTCAAGGCTGCTGGCGATATAATAACTGGATAAACAAATTGGCAGGATCAATATTTAGGAAAATACTGTCTTTACTTAGCGTCTAGGAAGATAATGTTCACATCTCTATCCTCCCTCCTCCCCACTCTCCCCATTTAGCCCTCCACAATCTGTTAGCCAACCAACCATGGTAACCACTAGGAGGGAAGTAGAGGAGTGAAAAGAATTTCTTTGCTCATATGTAGACCTCTTCCAGTGATTTTGAGTCTCCAGTAAGAAAAGCAGTTTATAAAATCCTAAAGTATTTTCATTATTAATTGGAAGTTGTAAGCTGAATATAATCTTAAACAACCTCTAAAATTCACTTGCCAAGGTACAATCTGATTTCTGAAGCCTTGGACAGAAGAATAATAGTGTTGTGAACAAATATACGGTAGTGCATTTATCAGGGAATTTAAAATTCTAATTTATCCTAATGATTTTGGGGACTTCAGGTAATATCCTCAGTAGACAGCTGAAACTATAATTACTTGTCATGTAACTGAAATGTATCTATGTGTATATAAAACATTTATGTTTTATCATCTATTCTGATGTTAATTATTCATTGCATATTTCAAACTGTAAAAATGACTATAGTAAGTTTAATTTGGTGAAAAAATGAGGGAAAAATATTTTCTGTGATAAGTTGGCTTATTGCCATTCATTGCATACCTGTCCTTCCCTACGGAGACATTGCTTACTCAGCTGTCCAGATTCTTTGCACTTTACTCATCTCTGTCTTTATTTTATTTTTAAAATTAATTTTATTTATTTTCATTGTTCTACAATCATTACCATATAACTTACATTATTATTTTTCCCTCCCCCTTCCTTCCTTCCTCCCTCCCCGAGGCGGCATACAATTTTATATAGGTTCTACATATACATTCCTATTAAATACATTTTCACTATAGTCATGCTGTGTAGAAGAATTAAAATGAATGGGAGAAATCATATAACAAAACATAATACACATGCAAAAAAATGATCTGCTGCAGTCTGCGATTGAATTCTATAGTTCTTTCTCTGGATGTGGAAGGCATTTTGCCTTAAAGGACCATTGGGAAATTTTTTAAGTCCTTGCATTGCAATGAAGTTCCAAGTCCACCGGAAAAAACTCTTGCACACTGTGGTCGTTGCTGTGCACAAAGTTCTCCTGGTTCCGCTCCTTTCACTCAGCATCAGTACATATAAATCTTTCCAGGCCTCTCTGAAGTCTTCTTGTTCATCATTTCTTAGAGCACAATAGTATTCCATTACATTCATATACCATAATTTAGTCAGCCATTCCCCAATTGATGGGCATCCCCTTGATTTCCAGTTTTTGGCCACCACAAAGAGAGGTGCTATAAATATTTTTGTACATGTGGGACCCTTTCCTGTTTTTATGATCTCTTCGGGATACAGTCTTAGAAGCGATAATGCTAGATCAAAGGGTATGCACATCTTTGTAGCCCTTTGGGCATAGTTCCAAATTGCTCTCCAGAATGGTTGGATCAGCTCACAGCTCCAATAACAATGTATTAGTGTTCCAACTCTCCCACATCCTCTCTAACACCTCTCATCTTTCTGTTTTGTCATGTTAGCCAATCTGATGGATGTGATGTGGTACCTCAGAGTTGTTTTGATTCGCATCTCTCTAATCAGTAGTGATTTAGAGCATTTTTTCATATGACTATAGATAATTTTAATTTCTTCCTGTGAAAACTGCCTGTTCATATCCTTTGATCATTTATCAATTGAGGAATGTCTTCTTTATTTTAATTTTTCTTTATTCCCCCCCCCCCTTCTCTTTATTTCAGATACGCAGTAATTTGCCTTTCTTGGTTCTTCGCTTTTCTTATATCTTAAAGACTGATTCTTGGCCACGACATCAATTTCTCATGTCTTACCAACATGCCTATGATTAATATTCCTTTGTTATTTTGAGGATGTGTGCTGAGGGAGTATAACCCTTCTTTTTCCTGAGAATGTGCCGTGACCAGTTTTCAGCTTTGTTAACCTGTATCAAATTGAATGACAGCAACGAAAAGTTTCGTATTAGAACAAGGAAAAACAATATATGGCCTAGAGATTATTAAGGAATTTCCTACTAAGAATATGTTGACCAGATGATAACTTTTTGAATTGCCAGATGTGCATATTTTAAGCAAATTGAGTATATTTATGTCTCTCAGGAGACTGAGTTCTTTGAAAACACAAATGGACTAAAGTCAAAGTAACTTAACAGGTGTTTGGAGCATGTCATCAGAATAAGGGTATTGTGGCACAAGTGAAAAATGAGTATAGCTTTGTAAAGAACAAATCCTGTCAGATTAATTCAGTTTACTTCTGTGATGATGATAAACCTGGTAGACCAGTGCTCTTTATTTTAACCAGATTTTTTCATATTATCACTCATTGACTAACTTTTGTAGAATTGGGGTAATGTGGTTTATATCATATTGTTGTAAAGCAGGAAAGTGTCAGTGATTGATGATACAGACAAAAGTAAAAAGAAAATGAACTTAATCATCAATAAATACCGTTTTAATATACAAAGAACAAAAAGAAAATTGTTTATGAAACCTTGAACTACTCATATGTACAACTTGTCTTGATAAACAGGAGTATTGAATTTAACATCGTAACAAAATAATCATTTGTGTTCTTTTCTGAAATTTATCATTGTCTTTTGTGTAGTTTTAATGTTTTATGCTCTTTTTTCTTTTGTCTGTATCATCACTGACATCCCCTTTCCTTTGAACCTGTCATATTTGTCATTTGTAGCAATGTTAATAATTGTAATGATATTCCATTACACTCATAGACCACAGTTGGTTTAGTCATTCCTCGGTTGATGGGTAGCTACTTTGTTTCCAGTTATTTTCAACAAGAAAGGTGCTACTATAAATATTTTTTGTGCATATACATGTTGAATGTTTTTGTAGAAAGAGTCTTGTACAATGTGCTGCATTTATAAGCTTCTGTGGCAGATCTAAAGTAAAGCAGATACCTAAGGCTTGGGCAGTGATACTGCTGCGGCATTAAGGTTAGTGACAGCTACGCAGGATCATAGTAACAGCATGAAGGAATCTGGTAGGTCGACTAGTTCATCTCTCTCATGTAAAAAAAATTATAAATCTGGAAAACATCAAGAAACATGAGTATTTCTGTGTACAAAGAACAGAAAAAGCATATGCTATGAAAATTTCAATCTCTGTTATGTTAAACTTAGTTTAAAAATATATGTATATATGCTAAATTTTAGCACAGTATTACTAATACTGCCCAGCTTATTTCTTTCCTCTTCTGATCTTCCTTTTGCTCTCTTCTGTGTATTTTTAGAATGCTCAATTGACATTCCTTTCTCTTCTTGGGGGGTGGGGCGGCTATTATCATTACTCTTTCTTGTAACAAATGAATATATTAAAGCAAAAAAAAAATTCACATATTGGCCATGTCTAAAAACGTATATCTCATTCTGTACCTCTAGGCCACCACCTCTCTGCCAGCAGGTAGATAGGTACCATGATTCCTCATCAGTTATTGTATTGATGATATTTTATGATTCAGGTTTTCTCTTTTACTATGTTGTAGGCATCATATAAATTGGTTTTTTTTCCACTGTTTCCTTCATTCTGAAATCAGCCATTATGTCATTTCTTACAATGCAGTAGTCTTTCATTACATCCATAAACCATAGGTTGTTCAGCTGTTCCTCAGATGCTGAATACATAGTTGATTTCCAGTTCTTTGGTATTAAAAAAAAAAGGTGCTACTATAACTATTTTTTTGTACAAATGGTCCTTTCTCTCTTTTATTGATCTCTTTGGAGGACATGCATAGTAGTGAAACCTATAGGTTCACAATTCCTTCACTTTAGAGATGTTGAAGGGGAGGCTTAGAGGTGGCAGAGTGGATAATGTGGTCGGCCTTCCTTCAGGAAGGACCCATCTTCATGAGTTCTAATCTGGCCTCAAACTCTTTTTCAGCTGTGTGATCCTGGGCAAGTTACTTAACCCTGTTTGCCACAGCTTCTTCATCTATAAATGAGATGGAGAAGGAAATGCAAACCACTTCAGTATTTCTGCCAAGAAAACTCCAAATGGGATTCTGATGAGTCCAACATGATTGAAAATGACTACACCACCACAAGTTAAAAATGACTTGTCCAAAATCATACAAG
Source organism: Notamacropus eugenii (assembly GCF_028372415.1). Classification (NCBI taxonomy): domain Eukaryota; kingdom Metazoa; phylum Chordata; class Mammalia; order Diprotodontia; family Macropodidae; genus Notamacropus; species Notamacropus eugenii. The sequence goes on along the minus strand of NC_092872.1, from coordinate 176,447,491 downwards.
TTGGAAGTAGCAAAGTCAGGATTTTTGAACCCATACTTAAAGACTAAGAATCTAACTTAAATCCATTGCTTTTTCCACTCTACCTCCCTGATCCAGGGCCCCTTCCAAGCTCTTTGCTATTCTCTTAAGCTTGTCTGTGACCTAGTTGTGATAGTCTGACCACTGATACCAAATGAGCCCAAGTCTTAATGATTCCTATTGACAGCTGACTAATGATCTTGGCATTGAAGGGGAAGAGGAAAACTTGAGACTTTTGCTGCTCCATGGTGCTTCTGTTTGTCTTTTGAAAGAAGTTGTACTGTTGTTAAGGTTGAAATAAAGTTAATTTTTAGTTATTTGCTTTTGGTAACAGAATCGGTTTTTATTCCCACTTGTTAAAATTCTCTGGTTCTTTACCCCCATTGTATTGTAGGGTTTAACCTAAGTTGGAGCATTTTTCCCCAAATGGATTTTGTGTATTCATGTGATCTAGGAATATTTTTATAATTCTTGGTGGAAGAAGTGAATGGCAATCTAAAATTTAGAGGTACAGTGTGGAAACATTTTGCTGAGATTTTTTTTTTTTTGCTGAGATATTTTTCAGATTATTTTATTTCTTGTAACTGATGCTATTTGTTGCAAACTTCATGAAAACTGATTTATCTAGTGATTTGCTAGCTTTGTTTGTTGTAATTCTTATATTTTGTTAAATCTGTATTTGGGGGGAGGGGACAGAACTGTGATTTCATTGATGCGGTGAATTCCTGATGAATAAATCATTCTTCTAATGTCGATTAACACCTGTCTGTACTTTAAAGCCTTAAAGGCACAGAGAGATTTAAATGACTTGCCTAGGCTCACAGAGCAAGGAAGGGAGTGTCAAAGGTGGGACCCAAACCCAGGTTTTCCTGACATCAGCATGGGTTCTCTGTCTACTATGCCTTTTGTAGACTATACTACTGTGCTACCTTTTGCTTTCAAATAATTGCTCAAAAAATAAAGCAAAGACCCATTTTGCTATTTATAGTGATAGAATATCATAAGGTATCTAAAATTCACTTATTTTAAATCCTCTATCAAAATATTTTCCATGTCTTTTGTCTTTGTGTGTATGTGTGTGTGTGTGTGTGTATGTGTGTCTTTCCCCCCCTACATCTTGCATATTGAATTTGTGCTACCATTGTGACCTTGTGTCATTTCCCTTTTCTTGGCCTTAGTTTTCTCATTTATAAAGTAAGGGTTGAAGTAGTGACTCACTGTCTTCTCTTCCATTTTTAAGTCTAGTGACATCCTAAGTTTTGTGAAGAATTCTAGAGTTTTGTTTAGTGTCTGTGTTAGAACAGCATGAAACAGATGACATTTAATTGTAAAATAAGATTGTAGATTTCTAAACATCTAAATTTAATTTTTTTAAAAAGGCTTTGAGGTGTTGAAGGACAAAGATCAGTATGCCCTTTCAAAACGCTCCAGGAAGCCTTCCTTCTTTCCTCCTAATTCCAGTGCTTTCCTCTTTTGATTGTTTTCTTTTTATCCTAGATAATAGCTTTCTTTATATACATTTATTTGCATGTTCTCTCCTCCATTAGATTGAGAGCTCCTTGAAGGCAGGACTTATCTTTTGCCTCTTTTTGTATCCCTTGTGCTTAGTACAGTGCCTGGTGCATAGTAAGCACTTTATAAATGTTTATTGTTTGAATAGAAGTGAATGGAGGTGTGATTGGTGTTCTTGTGTTGGGATGGTCCTTCCTTTGAAGGCAACATCCTGCTTTCTTCAGGAGAACGGTAGGTATAGAAGTCATAGATTTTTGTCATGTCACTTTCATCCCTAGAAAGTTGAGACGTGGAACTGCCATTGATCTGGCAGATCTGGTTGATAATTTTTTTTTTTTATTATAAAAGGTTTAATCTTTAATCTGTAAAACTGTCTATGGATGTTTATAGGGCATTCCTGCAGTAGACCATTTGTACCAGTTATGACTCAGTTGTCTTTTTGTAATGCCTTTCATGGTGATCGTTCCCATGTTTAGAGAGTGAGGCTTTCCAGGTGATGTAGTGCCTCAGTTGTACAATGCTCTCTGTTCTTGGCATTGTGGGGGATACAGAGATGTAAAAGACATGGTTATTGCCTCTAGCGAGCTTACAGTCTAATGCAGGGGTCTGAGCATGTTCTGAAATATCTGTAACTCAAGGTAGAATGTTACAAGTACGTGAGAAAGCTATAAACAGACCTATTCAAAGTTCAAGAAAGATTACTCTTGGGGAGATTTTGGGAGCTGTAGGAGGATTTGGGAAGGTTTGATGAAGTTAACATTTGAGTTGGACCTTGAAAGACAGGGTTCAGAGAGAGATGGGAGTGTTTTGATATAATAGGGTACAACACCACATCCAGTCTCGAGTTGATCTATGTTAACTCTTTCCTTTTTTATTGTTAAGTAGTTCAGTCATGTCTGACTCTGTGGTCCTGTGGATTGTAGACCCTTCCAACCCGAGGGGTTCACCTTCTGTCATGTCTTTTAGCATTTTAATAATGTCCCTAGGCTTTTCTTGGCAAAGATATTGGAGTGGTTTGCCATTTCCTTCTCTGGTTTTATGTAGGCAGGGGTTAAATGACTTGCCCAGGGTCACACAGCTAGTAGGTCACATTTGATCTGAGGTCACATTTGAACTGTGAGCTTTCTGACTCCAGGCCCAGCCTTCTACCCATTTCACCATCTAGCTCTTCTCCTCCACCCCCCTCCTCTTTGCTAACACCATTCAAAACAAAGACATTTTTCCCAAAGATTATATCCCTGAGATCTGGCCTTCACCCAACAGTCTATTCTTTAATAGTTTCATTTCCTAAATTCTCCCTATTTATCAGGCACTGTGCTATGTATTGTAGATAAAAAAAAAATTTAAAACAAGTTCCAACCCTTAAGGACCATTTGCTCCCTTTTCTCTCACCTAATCCACTACAGTCGAGCATGCACATAATCAAGATTTTTGTAGATGATTAAATTTTATTTTAAAGTAAAGGAACTTCAGGATATTTATCACTAGTGTACTTTTAGTGTTATTCATTTTCATTGGCACAAGTTTAAATATTAAACAAGCACTTATTCATACTCCCCTCTGGTCCAGGTGGCCCTCCCATCCAAGTTGGGGGAAAACTGAGTGAGCTCTACATACTGCTAGTTTTCTGTCTTGGGGACTGCAGTAAGCCAAATTGGAGAAGTGTAAATCTGTACAGGGGGTCAGCACGTCCCTGAATGATCCTACATTTCCTTCTCAACCTGCTTATCACAAACACAGAAAAGTATATGTGAGGTAGATCCTTTAAACCTGCCCACTATCCAAGAAATTTCAGTTCTTTGGAACTAACAGCTAAGAGTAATTATTGCTATTATAAAGATTATATATTTTCAGATCTCAGTAAAAGCCTAATTTAAGCTTGTATAATTATTACTGCCTAGGAATATATCTCACATTTATAACTTAGTTCTTTTGGAATGAAGTGTTCTTAATAGCGTTCTTTTTTAAATGTTGTACTTTTGTAGAAAGAAGCAATTAACCAAGAAGATTTTGTCTTGATGTCAGGCAAAACCTCTGAATAATTAGAACTGTCCAGAGTGGAATCTAGGCTATCTCACTAGGTTGGTTGATGGGGATAGTGGAGGAATTCCCCTTGATTCGATAAAGATCTTCAAACAAAGTCTAGACAAACATCTGTCAGGCATTCTAGTTCATATATGGGTTAGCCTAGATAGCTTTTTGAAGTACCTTCCAGCTCTGAGATTCTGTGATTCTATTTATTGAAAAGCTTGGTGTACACAAAGCCTTTGATGACTAAAGGCACCTCGGCGGTGCTGTTGAACTTGGAGTCATCCAGACTTCAGACAGTAGCTCTGTAAAGTAACCTGTCTGATCCAGTTTACCTCATCAGTGAAATGGGGATAATAATAGCAGCTACCTCAATGGGCTCTCCCTCTCTCTCTCTCCCTTTCTCTCTCTCCCTTTCTCTCTCTCCCTTTCTCTCTTTCCCTCCCTCTCTCTCCCTCCCTCTCTCTCCTTCCCTCTCCCTCCTTCTCTCTCTCTCCCTCTCTCTCCCTCCCTCTCTCTCCCTCCCTCTCTCTCCCTCCCTCTCCCTCTCTCCCTCTCTCTACCTCCCTCTCCCTCTCTCCCTCTCCCTCTCTTCCTCTCCTTCCCTCTCTCTCCCTCTCCCTCTCCCTCCCTCCCTCTCTCTCCCTCCGTCTCTCTCCCTCCCTCTCTCTCCCTCTCTCTCCCTCCCTCTCCCTCTCTCCCTCTCTCCCTCCCCCTCTCTCCCTCCCCCCCCCTCTCTCTCTCTCGAGCAGCAAATGAGAGAATATGTGAAGCACTTTGTAAACTTCAAAGTGATCCGTAAATGTTGGATAATATTAGTATTTTTAATTATTGTTGTTATATTCCTAGACCCTCAACCCAACGACCCCAGTTTCTGATATTTTGTGGCAGTTTAGACATCCTTACTTAGGCAGATACCCCTTTGTTCCAATTATAGGAGACTCCTGCATGGTTCTAAGGAGGAACCGATAAAACGGCAAGTTTAGAAACTTATATTGTATAAAATAGTAGCATTTACATTTTTTTCAATAAACAAAAATCCTTATCTTTCTTCCTCCTCCTTCTCCCCCTTGTCCCTCCCTCAAACAGACATTGAGGGGAAATACCTTTCTTTCTATTGCCCCTTTCCCAACACTTTCCCCATTCTGTAGACTCTATCCAGGCCATCATGGTGGGAAGAGATTCTGGGTTTGCAAATGAAGGGAACAACTTAACACTCTTGCTTTTTCTCTGTACTTCCCCTATCCCAAGGTAGTGACCTGACTGTTCTTACCTGTTAAATAAGCGAGGAGTTACCTAAAAACCTTCTAGTCAGAGAGATGGAGGATCACTAACCCTTACAATTTACCTTACTTCTGTTTCTTAGTCCACTGATCTCTATTATGTGCTCTGGCAAAGCCATGCCCTCTGGACCCTTGGGCCTTGAAGACTGAACTGCTGCTGCAGCTTAAAGAGCCCTAGACCTTGCCCTCCATCCTGAAGCTGAATTGTTTTCTCTGTATTATCTAGCCCAATTACAATATGGGCTTCTTGAGAGCAGGGACTCTGGCTGCCTTTTTCTGTTTGTATATCCAGTGTAACAAGCACATTGCTTGTTACATAGAAAGCATTTAATAAACACCTTTTCATTATTTGAATGCAGTCTTTTTTTTGGTACCATTTTATCTCTACATTGAAATAAGGAAAAAAGAGAATGACATTTTTAATGATGCTCTTTCTAAAGTGCTTCCATCCCACACTTTAATCAGCTAGTTTAAGTACAATCTGCAAGTTCAGTTTCATTCTTTAAATCAGCTTTTGACTCATGAACCAAAGGTGGAAATTGTGTTTTTCTTTTATAATGGAAATTAGTAACACTCATTTTTCTCCACCCATGGGCACACCATCATTCTGTCATTCCTTAATATTAGTTAGTTGTCCTTCATCTTTGAAGAGGACCAAAGTGACATCACCATGATAAAGTGAAATTTCAGTGTGTCCGACTGACTGATCAGACCAATATGAACTTGGAATGCTCTACCACAGGTTAGGCACAGATAGTTTGTTTGAATATTTGGGGTGGACATCCCAAATTTGTGCATCCTGCATTTACTTTGTGCTGTCTCAGTTCCGCTTTGCTCAAAGAGCACAGCACCCTTTCTGATATGGGTACGCGATGCTAAGCAGTCCTGTGCCAGTATCTCCCATGTTGCACAGTCAAATCCAGAGTTCTTGAGAGAGACCTTGAGAGTGTCCTTGTGTCGCTTCTTCTGGCCACCATGTGATTACCTGCCCCATGTGAGTTCACCGTAAAATAGTCTTTTTGGCAAGTGTACATTTTGCATTCGGACAACGTGGCCAGCCCATAGGAATTGCACTCTCTGAAGCATTAGCTTGAATACTTGGCAGTTCAGCTCGAGCAAGGACTTCAGTGTCTGGTACCTTATCCTGCCAAGTGATCCTCAGAATCTTCCTAAGATAGTTCAAATGGAAGTGATTCAATTTCCTGGCATGGTGCTGGTAGACTGTCCATGTTTCACAAGCACAACAGCTCTGTAGACCTTCAGTTTGATAGTCTAATACTTCTTCTCTCTTAAACTTTTCTTTGGAGCCTCAAACACTGAGCTAGCTCTGGCAATGCGTGCAGCAACCTCACTGTCAATGTGTATGTCGCTGGAAAGTACACTATCAAGGTAAGTGAACTTATCCACAGCATGCAAAACTTCTCCATTTGTTGTAATCGATGGTTCCATGTATGGATGGTGTGGTGGTGGCTGATGGAGCACTTGTGTTTTCTTAGTGTTAATTAGTAGGCCAAAATTAGCACAGGCAGCAGAGAACTGATCCATACTGTGTTGCATCTCAGCTTCAGAGGCTGCATTGAGTGCACAATCATTTGCAAACAGGAAATCATGCACCAATACTCCCTCCACTTTGGTCTTGGCTTTGTAGCCTTTTTAAATTGAAGAATTTACCATCAGTATGGTACTTGACCTTGATGCCATGTTCATCCTCATTGAAAGCATTTGTCAGCATGGCTGAAAACATACTAAAAAGCATGGGAGCCCAGTTTCACTCCATTGGTGGCTGGGAAGGCATGAGAGCATTGTCCACTATCCAGAACCCAGGCAAACATGCCATCATGAAATTGATGTACAATGTTGCTGAACTTCTCTTGGCAACCAAATTTCAATATAATTTTCCATAAGCCCTCATGACTAACACTGTCAAAGGCCTTGGTCAGATCTACAAATGTTGTGTACAGACCTCTGCTCTGCTCCTGATATTTCTCATGGAGTTATCGGGCAGCAAACACTGTATCGACTGTTCCTCAGCCCTTTCTGAAGCCACACTGGCTCTCAGGTATATGACCATTTTCCAGATGAAGAATCAGCCTGTTAAGGAGGACTCTAGCAAGAGTCTTACCAGCAATGACTAAGAAAGAGACCCCCCCCCCCGCCCCCGCCGTGATTGTCGCAGGGCAATCTATTCCCTTTACCTTTATAGAGTTGGACAATGGAGGCATGCTTGAACTCCTGGGGATAACTCCCTCTTGCTATATAACCTGGAAAATTTCAGTCAGCTTTTGTGTGTGCAGTGGGCCCCCTACCTTGTAAATCTCAACTGAGATAGAATCAGCACCAAGGGCTTTGCCACATGAAAGGAGCCTGATGGCCCCCAAAACCTCTTCTTCAGTTGGAGGTTCAGCTAAGGAGGGATTGACTTCAACCTGAGGTAAATGGTCAGTGGCCTCAGCATTGATTAATGATGGTCTGTTGGAACACTATGGACATATTCAGCTCCTCTCTCTAGGATCATGTCCTTATCACTAATCAATGTGGCTCCATCATCACTGAGTAGTTGTGATGCACCATAGGTTTTTGGTCCATAAATAGCTTTCAGGGAATCATAAAAGCGCTTTGGATTGTTACTATCAGCATAAAACTGAATTTCATCTGTTTTCTTACTGAGCCAGAAATCCTGCATCTCTCTAAGATTTGCTTGTACTTTGCTCTTAATAGAATTAAATGCTGCCTTCTTTGAGGTGGATAAACTATCCTGCTGGTAAATCCTGTGTTCAAGTTTTTCATTTAACAACTTCTGAATTTCCCCATCATTTTCATCAAACCAGTTTTGGTGTTTGTGAGTGTTCTGACCCAGATGAGCAAATGCAGTGCTATATACCAAATCTCTGAGAGCTGCCCACTCCTTTTCTGCTCCACTGTTGCCAACTGTGTGTTGGCTCAACTTTTCCTCCAAGTCAGAAGCAAACTGTTCACACTCAGAGAAGAGATCTAATTTGTTGACATTAATTCTTCTGGTAGTCATTTGCTTTGGGGGCTTTTGATCAGTTTGAATATTTAGCTTGGAAAAGATAGGTCTATGATCAGTCCATCATTCTGCACCACGTGTTGCCTTTGTCACTCTCACATCTTGTCTGTCTCTTTTCCTTACAATCACATAGTCTATTAGATGCCAGTGTTTGCTGCGAGGGCTCATCCATGAAGTTTTACTGCATTTAGGTAAATGGAAGACAGTGTTGGTGATGAGAAGGTCATGTAATGCAAAAGTCTTCAGTAGTAAATGACCATTGCTGTTGCTGTTTCCAAGTCCATTCCTCTCGAGGACTCCCTGCCAAGTCTGGTAGTCTGAGCCTACTCTAGCATTAAAGTCACCCAGAATTATAAGCTTGTCCTCTTTTGACACATTGATAATAAGGGTCTCTAGGTCTTCATAAAATTTTTCTTTGACTTCATCAGGGTTTGTCATGGTGGGAGCATAGGCACTGATGATGGTGGCATGGCATTTTCCTGTGAGTGGCAAACACATTGTCATGACCCTGTCATTCATTCCTTTTGGCAGGTATGCCAGCTTGCTGATTAGATTGGTTTTGATTGCAAAACCCATGCCAGCTTCACTGCGCTCCCCTTCACTGCACCCACTCCAGAAAAAGGTGTATCCAGCTCCAACTTCAGTAAGCTGACCTTCATTTGCCAACCTTGTTTCACTCAGAGCGACTATTTGGATACGATACCTGTTGAGTTCTCTTGCAACAAAAACAGTTCTTTTAGGTCTATTGGATTTTGTGTTGTCTATTAATGTGTACATGTTCCATGTGCCAATGGTGAGTGGAATCATCTTTGTAGATGTTTTTGTACATTTTGTACATTTTTTGTGTTTCAAACGCATAGTGGGATTCCCTGCCTGCCACGGTAATCAGGCCAGGGTTAGGTAAGCAGACAATGTTTAGGTCACCTTTTCTAGCCCCCTTCCTCACACCAGGAGGGTGAGCACTGCGATTCTTAAAAGGCTGCTCGGACACCCAGAGTGCTGTTGAGTCCCTCTGCTGCTTCCAGTGAGAAACGACCCTATGGTCTGGGCCACCTGCGTGCCGGGTTGTGACTATAGCTCCCAGTGTATCCGCATCTGCTGCTTCATCACTTGCCTGTTGCCACAGGATATTGAGGCATAATAGTGAAGTGGTATGGGTGATGTCTTTTGATTTGTGCGTAAATTGGATTTAAGTGAGGCAGAGTTGCATGAAGTCGTCAGTCTCACTCTCTCCTCCAGAGTCATCATAACTCAGTGTCAGGACAGACTCAAGATGACTGGCAGTGGTTCAGGATGCAGTGGATCCTTGGTGTCTTTGGTGTCTTACCAAGCTCTAAGTGCTCCACATCATCTGCTTCATCTGCCTTTATGACTGTTGGAACAAATAGTTTTCATCCTCCCATTCTACTAGAAGTTTTCACACGCTTGGGGTAAATAGCCCCCTAACTCACCAATGGGTTTGAGAACCCTTGTTTACCCTCAACCAGGTTTGGCCAGTCTGCAGAAAAAGGTTTACCAGGGTGTGGCCACTTTGCATGCTGCAGCTTCTTGGAGCCACAGGTGAGAGTTAGGTGGAACAGGTGAGCACCAAATGTGAAAAGAGCCCTGAAAAGGGCTCGGTAGCCATCACACCAAAGGTACTGGTCCTTCCTGAACACACCCTACACCTCATATGGTGAAAATAAAGATCAACCAAAGCCTTGAACTAACAATTTTCAGCCATTAGTATCATGGTAATTTAAAAAAGACTAGTAACTATGTAGTCTTTGTTGCAAGCATGAAAACCCCCCCACAAAACTTACCCCACGAGTAATGTATGTTGTTGATTTTCCTTGTAAGCAACTTAATCTTAAAAAATCCAAAGGCATCCCTATAGGATTTTTCATCATGTTGAGTTTTATTGAATGAAGAAGTAAAAACAAACTTGTGACAGTCTTTTGGCATACTTTGGTAGAATCCCAGAATAGGAGATTTTAAACAATAAAGGCATTTTCAGTCTTAATAATTTTTTAATTACTTTTCTTGCAGTAGCTTTTAAACATATTCTCTCACATTCCAGCATCCATTAAGTGTTAACTATTTATGTTGTCAGTTCTATCATGTCACTTTTCCTGGATGATAGAAAAATAATTTTGTAGGAAACCAGGTTAGTGGAATGTGATTTCAGGTGTGATTCAGAGCAAGAAGTTAGGAAAAGGCATTTGATAACAATGTTAAGGAAGTCCAAGAAAACACCCCAAATCTCTGCATGTGTGTGTGTATCACAATTAAGGTTGCCTAAACAACATTGTTTCACACATTATACATTAATATGCAATTCCCACCATAATGTAACAAAATCTCCTAACAGCATTTAATTTCTTTGAAGTTCAAATTGCCTCCATCCTTTGATTGGTAGAAAGCAGAGGTAGCGTGCTTAAGAGTAGGATTCTTTGAGTCTTCTTTACTTAATTGGAAAGCAATTGCTAAGTATTTGCTGGTTGGGCCACACCAGCAAATTATAAAAAGCACCTATTCATGGTTTCCTTATGGTTCTGCTTCTTTAGTCATAGAATGAAAGTAGGCAGATGCTATTTATTAATAGTGTCTCCTCTTGAAACTGTCATAAGCTACAGGACAAAAGGCCACATTTGTTTCAGGTAGCCTATAACATTTTGTAACCCCGAATTTACTAACTCAGCCCACAACGGGCATGGAAGGTTTAGTAGGAAGTTACTTCTTTCTCACCTTTCTGACAGGTATAAAACCATGGTTTCCTTGTTTGGAGTCAGTATTGCCATTTTAAAGATTAAGGTTATGTAGTTTCAGGTGTTGGTTAAAAAAGTAATTTATGTCACATTTATAATACAATTTCATTCATCAGTTGGACATTCCATTTTGAAATGGAAAAAACAAACACAAAGCTTGGAATGTTCTGCACAAAGTTAGCTTTGCAGTTATGAAGAACATCAAAACATCCTGAAGTAATGTTATTTCTCTTTTTCAAAAAATAAATTTTAATTCATGTCTTTTGTTTTTTGTTATCAATATAATTTTTTTCGGTATCACTCCACCTTCCATAGAGCCATCTCATCTAATTAGTAGCATATTCTGAAGATATTTAAGAAAGGAAATAAAAAGAGGAAAAATATCAGTGTAAGTGATCAGTACATTGAAAAAGTCTGAAAATGTGTACAAAGCGCACTATTTGTGCCTCCGTAAAGGGGTGGGGCAGGCGTGCCTTCCCGCTTCTTTTGAGCCGTACTTGGTTTGATTTTCACATTGTTGTAATCATTGCATATGTTGTTAATTCTTGGCTCTGCTTCTGTGCTCATCGTTTCATGTATATCTTTCCATTCTTCTTTTATATCCATCTCATCTGTCTACAGCCCAGCAATCCTTCGTTACATCCATGTACCACAATTTGTTTAGCTATTTCTGTATTATAGGTATTTACCCTAATTTTAGTTCTTTGTATTATTTGTATTATGACCATTTTGGGGCTTTCTTATCAGTGATCTTCTTTGGGTGTATTGGAATCTTTGGGTCAAAAGATAGGGACTTGTTAGTCTCTTTATTGCATAGTCATTAGTGTGCTGATTTCACAGTTCCACCAACAATGCATAGGTATGCCTGTCTTCTCATAAGCAACACTGACTTTTCTCATCTTTTGTCACGTTGTGTCACGTTTCAGGTTGTGAGAGGTAGTTTTTGGCATATATTTCTCTTAGTAATGATTTGGAGCATTCTTTCATGTGCTTGTTCACCCTTTGCAGTTCTTCTGTGCACTATTTGCTATTCATTTAATGACATCACTTAAGAAATAGCTTTTAGCCTTATATTTTTTTTTATGTAGCTTGTACACTAAGCCCTTATTAGAGAAATTTGATATAAGAATTTTTTTCCAATTGGATCACTTTGTTTCTTATTCTAGATCCATCAATTTTGTCTAGAAGCTTTTCAGCTTCATGTAATCAAAGATATCTGTTTTATCTTTAATAATTGCCTCTATCCTTTTATTTATTTATTTATTTTTGCTTAAGATTACATTATGTACCTTGTGAGAGGTATAAGATCCATTTTCTAAGTTTTTATATTATGATGTTTAATTTTAAGATTGCATATCTATTTAGAGTGTATTGTAGAATATTGTATATGGCAGTAGTTTCAAACTCAAAACAGATTGGGCCACATGTTCACATAGAAAATTTCAAATTAACATTGTATGTACTGTGTTGCGTTTTTATTTATTTTGTTGAACATTCCCCAATTACATATCTGCTTATAATGAACTCCTTTGTTTTGTGGGCCTAGAGTTTGACACCTCTGATGATTAAGCCTAATTTCTTTCAGACTACTGTCCAATTTTCTTCCCATTAAAAAAAAAACAACAAAAAACAAATAAAGAATTCTTCCCTAAGTAATTTATCTTTTCCAGTTTATCAAACATTGGGTTATTGTGTTCTGTTGTTTCTGATTATACGTTTTCAAGCTTTTTCCATTAATTTGCCTCTCTTTTTTAAACTAATACAGAAAGTTTTGATGGCTTGATTTATGATATAGTTTTGAAATCTGAGAGTGATATTCTGCCTCTCTCTGTCTTTTTATCATTTCCCCTTGACATTCTAGATCTTTTATTTTTCCAAATGAATTTGTTATTTTGAGTTCTGTTTTGTTTGATAATTTAATTGGTATATCTTTAAAAGTGTTAATTAACTTTGTTAGTATTATCATTTTTAAAAATGTTGACACAGCCCACTTGGGTGCTTTGCTAGATTTATTCCCAAATATATTATATACATTGTAATTATTTTAAGTAGAGTTTTCTTTCCCATTGTTTCTTGGATTTCATTGTTATACAGAAATCTCTTTTATTTTTGAAGGTTTATTTTGTAGCCTGCAACTTTGCTAAACAATTATCTCAGTAAGTATTTTTACTTATCCCTTAGGATTTTCTAGGTAAACCGTTAATTATAGCATCTGCAAATAGGGAGAGCTTTAGCTCCTTTACCTGTTTTCACTTTTAATGTCTTTCTCTTGTGTTACTGCTCTTGTTAGCATTTCAAGAACTGTAACAAGTAATAGTGGAAAGAGTGGGTGGGTACCCATGATTTACTCCTGTATTTCTTGGGAAATATTTTAGGGTTTCTCCATTGCATACAGTGCTTGCTTATGGTTTTAAATGGATACTTTTTATGATATAAGGTCCCTCTATGACTATACTTAGTAGAGTTTTTAAAATGAAGGAGCATTTGAAGCATGTACGTTTAGTATTGCTGGGAGGGTAAGTAATTTTGGGCTGCATCATGAGCTCTGTTGTTCTTTCAAACATGTTATTCCATCTCCTGTAGTTTTTCATGAGTTCGGAATAGTTTCGTCTTATTTGGAGTTCCTTTCCTTTATATTTATTCCCTTATGTGTCTTTTCTCCTGGTTGCAGAATTTTTAAGAGTTATTTTAAAATATTTAGTTTCTTTCAAATTCTCTTTCCTTCCCTCACCTTGCTGCCCCTCCCGCCCATACATATTTGCACATTAGACATGTTGGGAAAAAAAGAAGAAAAATAAAGGAAAAAAAAATGTAAATCTGTATGCAGATTTTATCAGTTCTTTCTCTGAAGGTATATAGCAATGGATAATTGTATAATTAGAGTAGCTAAGTCTTTCACAGTTAGTTACTTTTTATCCTGTGTTATACAGTGTTGTCGAACTTCTCATTTCATTTTATATAAGTTTATATATATTTTTCAGAAATTTATTTTTAATTTATGGAATAAAACAAGCATTTCCACAATATAGAATAATTTTAAAAAGGTGATTGCACATGAAACTACAAATCTGTTATATACAGCTGTTATTCTTTTTAAATATTTAATAAAGTTATGTAAATTTCTTTTTTCCTCCTTTTTTCTCCCTCCCCCCCCATTCCTGCATGCTGGAGATGGCTACCATTGGGCACAAATAGGTATATATGTGTAAAATTATTCTAAACATATTTCTTTTTATCAGTTCTTTCTCTGAATGCAGATAGCATCTTTCTTCATATGTTCTTTATAGTTAACTTGGGTATTTATAGTAGTCAAAATGACTTATTCACTCAATCTTTCTTAAAAATTATTGCTGTCACTATATACAGTATTCTCTGAGTTATGCTCATTTTGCTTTTCATTATTTCATTCAAGTCTTTCCATGTTTTTCTGAAATCAACAAGTTCATTTTTTCTTATAGCACAGTAGTTTTCCGTCACAATCATATACTGCAACTTGTTCAGCTGTTCCCCAATTTGATGCCCATTCTTGCAATTTCCAGTTCTTTGCCACCACAAAGATAGCTTCTATAAACATTTTAGAACATAGAGATTCTTTTTCTTTTTCCTTTATCATCTTTGGAAATAGACCTAGTAGTGGTATTATTGGGTCAAAGGGTATAGGCAGTATAATAACTCTTTGGGCATAATTCCAGATTGCTCTCCAAAATAATTGGATTAATTCAAATTCCATCAACAGTGGAACATTTGTCATAGTCCCCTTCAATCATCTTAGCCAAGCTAGTAGGTGTAAAATGGTATCTCAAGGTTGTCTTAATTTGCATTTCTCTAATCAATAATGATTTAGAGCATTTTTTATATGACTATAAATTATTTTGATTTCCTCATTGGAAAACTGCCTGTTCATATATTTTGACCCTGTATCAGTTGGGAAATCATAAGTCTTCTACACTTTTTTTAAGCCATCCCTTTCATTATTTCTTACATCACAATTGTATTCCATTGCCATCATATACCATAATTCGCTGAGTTATTCTTCAACTGATGAACATTCCCTCAGTTATTCTTTGCCATCACAAAAAGAGCACTTGCAGGAGTTTTTTTTTGTTAGTGAAACCGTTACATTTAACCACAAAATAGGTATTCTGGAGTTTGCAGCATGGGTTGATTGGATGTTTTTCCTATGAGCAGTGGTTTTTTTGTTTGTTTTTTTCCCCCATTGGTATTTTGCTTTCTGTGTTCAGCTATTCTTGGTTGTTTTCTTATATAATTTCCTGCATTATAGCATTCAGCGTTTTAACCTGTCTCTCTTTGTTGGGAAACCTTAAATCCTAGACTTGTGTCGACATATCCTGTATTCATAATGATTATATTTTGCTTGTATGGAGATCATACTTTATTTTGTTTTTTGTTTCTCTTCTTCCAGATTGCACTTCACTTCTATGAATTTACAGTATCTTTTCTTTTGTTTCTTTGGTGAGACTTGCACCATGGATTCAAGCACAAATTTTGTTTTCACAATTCTTACTTCTCTTCTAGACCACTCCAGAACATCCTGTTCTGTTCTCTCGGGGATCCACATGATCCTCTGCCTCATTGAATTTATTTATTTTCTTCTGTTTTGCAATATTTATTCACTACTTTATCTGGAGCCTTATTTCCTTCTGTAATTAATATCTTCCCTGTTGCTTTATTTTTTGAGTTTCCTCCTGTGTGGGATGGCTTGGATCCCTACTTAAATTAATTACTCAGAGGCCTCTCAAAGTGATGACAGAAAGATTTATTTGATTCTCGAGAAGTGGGACAATTCCTGTACCAGTTCACCTGGAGCAGGAAAAGCCGAAGACAAAGAAAAGGCAGTGATTTATATAGACCCTAACGCAAGTCCCTCCTCCTCCACTGACCATTATCCTCATTGGCTAAGAATATGATCATACATTCTAGATGCGAAATCTAACCAATCCATTTTGACATGAAGACATCGAAGAATTATGTAAGTTTCATCCAGTCATTGAGACCCTAATGTACTACACAGTTTTATATCCTTATATGGAATTATTCCACTCTAAAAATATTGTAACCTTGAACCTCTCTGTCTTACCTCACCCCTGGGAGAAGAATTACAATCTGAGAAGTCTTCACTAAACCTATTCCACTCACTCCTCTTGAGATCTTTGGCAATTTCATTCTTTCCCCCCTTATTTTCCTACTTTGTTCTCATTTTGACTTCTTCCCCTTCAGTGATACTTTCCCTTAGGGCTTGATCTCAAAACATTTTCAGTCCTCTTTCACGTTGGCCTTGGGCAGTTCATAGTATGCCAGCTCTGCTCCAAGAGACCTCTGTGGAAACAGAACTACATCTGGACGACTAGTACTGTCCCTTTGTCTTACTGGAGTGTCACCTCCCAACTCCTACGTGTCCTATCCACATTCCCTCTATTTCTCATTTCTCTGGCCAAGCAGCACAAAGGCCTGCTAGCTGCTATCAGAACTTGAACAAATCTCTGTTGCATGGAGTTGAGTTCTTTTGTGATCTCAGGAGTCAGTTTGTGCATTCCTGCTATGGGACCACAGCGTGTGTTAGGGGGAAGAGATGTTAGGAGAGTACAAATTAGGGATTAAGGATTATTTGTAACCTTTGCTATTCATTGAATTGTCATCTCTTTAGGATGTAGACAGCTAAAATTGCTTTACCTCATGCATAATTCCAGTTTTGTAGAAGTTTGAGAGGTTGTGAAAGTTGAGAGAAAATGTCTCGGCCTCCATTTTGTTAGTCCTATGACCCAAAAGTCTAATGTTATTTCCCCCCCAATATTTTCACAGAATCAATCAACAAGGCACGATTTTAGCTTAATGGAAAGTCATTAACAGAGTTATCCAAAAGTAGAATGAGCTGTGTAAGTATATTGTTGTATCTGCTGGCGTGTTCCCAGTCACTGAATATTTTCTAGCAGAGCCTGTTAGACCACGTTTTAGGGACTTTGGAAAGGAGATTCCTGCTCAGTTATGAGTTGGTGTAGATATTTTTGAGATCTTTTCCAACTCAGATATTTTTAAATTCTCTTTTGGGACTACAAGATTTTATTTTGATTATTGTTAGTTGATTAACCACCCCCTCCCCAGACCTTTGATTCACAGGTTACATTTTACTCTTCTAATAATACATGAGTATTTTCAGATCATACATAAATTTTTTTGATGGATGTAAACTGATGTTACTCACTGACCCTCTGACTTAACAATATCATTTGAGGCATAAAATTCAAAAGTAGTTGCCATGGTGTTTGTCAGTGTTATGGATGATGTCCTGCAGATACCACGTGGAAGAAGGATGCCCGATCGATAAGGTCTTCCAGGTATCTGTCTTTGCAATTGACATTGTTTTGAATGAATTAAGCCTTAGAACCTATAGGGTGACCTTGGGCATGTCACAACCTCATTTAGCTTTAATTTCTTATCTATAAAATGGGGATATTAATAGCACCTACCTTGCAAAGTTGTTGTGAGGATCAAAGAAGACAGTGTGTATAAAGTGCTTTGCAAACCTTAAAGCACTCTACAAATGTTAGCTGTTGTTATTGTTATATCCAGATTCGCTTGAGAGTAGCCCAACAATCTACACCAGAAAACTCAAATGGGTGAAGAATGCCTTTTGTTCAGACAACTTTACAGTTGATTGCATATCTACATTGAACATACACTGCAGATGGACATTGAGTTAGGTCCATAATTGAATAGGAAGAAGAACATAACCTTGATTGTATTTTGGAAATTGTGTAGCTTTTTAATGTTCTCAAGCTATTACATAACATCAACATCTGTCTTCTACTATTATTGTCCTTCTAGTGACCTATGTGACTTTAATCATAGAACATCACAATATCTGAATGAGCAAGAGGAAGAACATATTTGCATGTAGATCTATATGTCTGTATCTATGAACGTAAATGGCCTGCCCAGATTACTTAAACATGGCTTACACAGATGAAGCGCAAAAAACATCCAGTCAATGTGCAAATCATGAAGGAGTGTGGCTCTCATGTAGCAAGAAAGGATTAACAGATAGTTAGCTTGAGTGATGAATACCATTAAAAGATTAAGAAGAAGTTCTTCAGTGCTTTGGGTTTGTACTTTAGGGAGGATTTATGTGACTACACAGTCAAGGAATGCACAGAATGAAAAGGCATAGATGCATTGTGAACTGTAGTCATGGAGGCCCTACTCCATGAGCTCATGGATCCAATCCTGTATTTAACTGTTGATTCTATGTTAGATGAGGTAGGCTGATATTGTTCCTTTTCTGTGGGAATAATTGTAGACAAATGATTGATATGAATAATTGTCACATTTGTTTACTTAATTATAAAGAGAACTCTGTTGAAATTTTAGATTCTGAAGGTATTAGAATTTATGGAGCTGTAACAAGGCAACCAACTATTGCCAAACACTTTTAATTATTTCCAAGCCTAAGGGATTAGAAACTTTAGTATGCTCTTTGCATTTGCATAATTCAGTTCATGTTAGATCTTCTTATCTTTGGATACCTGTTCTCCTTTACATTTCAGAATGGGAAATAACAAACTGATGAGTAAAATTCATTAATAAAATTATTAAGACCCTACACAAAAGAAAGTTCTACTGCCTGAGGAGTAAATTAGTCCCTTTTAGAAGTGGGTCTCCTTTCGCATCCTGGGTACCTTTGATTGACTGTTAATCTGAAAGAGTAAATCCATCTTTTAGTTTCCTGGAAATTAACGTAAGCAAAAGTTAACACTAAATGGTAATGTAATATAGTGAGATTGGACTAATTATAATATAACTCTAATTGAAATTAGTTGAAACAATCCTGTTTTCTAGCAAGACATCGTAATCTCTTTGGTAGCGATGGTTGAGGGCATCTTCTGTTTACATTTTTTAATTGTAAAGCTAATTAAGTTGGAAAGTAATTTCATGTTTGGGGAAAAAACCCCTGGAAAAAAAGTTGGGAAAACTTCCATCATAAGTCCCTTACTTGCCATGGCCACTTTTGTTTGGTTGTTTCAGTTGTATCCAATTCCCTGACCCCATTTGGAGTTTTCTTGGCACAGAAACTGGAATGATTTGCCATGTTGGACTCCAGCTCATTTGACAGGTGAGCCCCCAGGGTCACATAGCTAGTAAGTGTCTGAGATTAGATTTGTACTCAGGAAGATGAGGCTTCCTCATTCCAAGTCTGGTGTTCTATCCACTGCGCCACCTAGCAGCCTGCCATGGCCATTAGTAGAGCCATGACTGGTGGAGCCACCCCAGCTTTTCCCCAGGAAAATTTAGAGGGTGCTAACAGTATTGTCCCGGGACATTCTTCTTCCCTTGCCTACCTACCACCCAGAAATGGCAGTCTTATCCTGGGTCATGTCTTCTTTTCTTTTAGCTGCATAAAAGCTTCTTGTTTCCAGGATGTGCTTCCTTCCTTCTGGTCCTGGGTTCAAGTCCTAGGGATGGCTTCCTTTCTTGAACTGAACCACAAATGAGCCTTCTGTCTCTGTCCCCCCTCCTTACCCCCAGTACTTGCTTCTGCTGCAAAAAATAGCTCCATTGGGTTTGGTTATTAACCATGAAAATTTGCCTTGAGTTAGTGGCAAGAAGTGTAGGGACCTGAAAATCTTTTTTCCAAAAAAAGGATATAGAGGGTAAATGGAATCTTAATGCCCTGTAGAAAATATTCTTTATTTGCATTTCTGTTCATGTTTGGTAGTAGTTACATGTGCACAAAACACAGATTTGATCTTATTAGAGGAGAAGAGGGAAGGACTGGAGAACACCTCTGATTTCCAGGTGTAAAAGATTGAAGGGCTCCCTAAGAATTCAGGAAGGGCTCAAAAGGAGGGAGGGAGTAAGGATCATTGACATTCTAAGTACACATCATTTGTATGTGCCTCCTCCAATAGAAGGTGGAGATGGGTCCTTTGAAGAGGTCAGCTTCTTGCTTCAAGGAGTGATTATGAGGATTCACATGTGCCACCAAAAGAGAGGCCTCATATTATTGGTCAGATGTAAGGAAGAAGCCATGGTCATTGGTGACCCCTCAAGGCAAAGCATACATATGTCTGGTGAAGCATGGTTTCCATGGCATCCCAGATTTGACCAAGGGTCTCTAAAAGATTTTCAGACACTTGGCAATTCACATAGGGACAGATATTGCAAGCAGAAGAAATTTAGAAAGTATTGTTAGGGATTTTGAAGTTCTTGGTAAGAATGTGGAGTTATTTTTGTTATTGTTGGTTCATTTAAAGAAAATGTAGAGTCAGGAAGTGAAAAACTGGCTATGATGGTATCTTGAGAATGTCGTTTTAATTTTTGTCCCAGTGTAGAGGGAAGAGTTCTAGATTGGGAATCAGTGAATCTTGGTTCTGGTTTCACTGCTTATTACCTATATAACCATGGACCTTAATCTGTAACATAAAGGGGTCGGATTAGATGATTTCAAAGGTTCCTTCTAGGCCCCCATCTATGATTCTGTAGAATAGGAATGATCAGCTCATGGCCAAAGGTTATTTTTGCCTGGCACCTAGAAGGTGCTTAATAAGTGCTTGTGGATTGGTTTTCTTAGAGATGTGCAAATCTGGTCAGAGGCAGATTTCAATTGAATATAATGAAAAACTTCTCATTAGAGCTAAAAGTTTACCCCTAGAGCTTGTGTATTCTCTGTAACACTGTTGTTTAATTGGAGGTAGGATCATTACTTCTGGATCACTACCTAGCAAGGAGATTCTTGTTCATATCTGAATTGGAGTAGGGAAACTCTGAAGTATCTTCCAGTTCTTTGGTTCTATGAAATAAAGCTTCCCTCTCCTAGGAGCTCTGGATTCTTCTGCATACAGTTCAGTTTCTAAGAGGGAAAGGGAAGGGAATAAACATTTATTAAACACTTACCATGTGCCAGGCACTGTACTAAGTACTTAATAAGTATTACCTCATTTGACCCTTACCATAGCTCTCTAAGTCAGGTGCCATCATTATTAGCCCCATTTTTACAGGTGAGGAGACTGAGACAAACAAGAGATTTGTGACTTCCCTTGGTCAGACAGCTAGTTAAGTGTCTGCGATTGGATTTCCAGACTCCAGGCACAGCATTCTACCCACTGCACCACCCAGCTGCCGTAGAACCTAGTAACCTAGAAGCTGTTCTCAGGCAGAGGCCAAACCTGGGACCCTGTGGCATGTAGCCTGCAAAGATTTTGGCAGAGCCAGATTGAAATGTAATTGTGAAATGTTTAACAAAATAAATAAAAATGCAACAGAACATAGATAATGTTAATTTATGGTTTTCTAAGTCAGTATGTGACCTACAAAGATCCATTTTTGTTTTGAGTTTTACACCCCTGCTCTAAGATGTATATCTATCTTTTTCAGTTTGAGAAATTGGTAAAAATGAAAGAACTGAGAAAGATATCAATATTATAGCAAAACAGAGTTATTTTTTTAACTTCATATTCTCCGTAAAGTTGAACAGATAAAGAAAATGCTCCCTTTTCTTAATTTTAGGGAAATGAATTGAGAAATGAAAGAAGACAACTTCTCTAAACTTATTAATATAGCCTTTGCCATGTGGAACTTTGCCTTTCACTTTCATTTTTTTTTAGCTGTCAATATCAGTACTTTTAATGCTTAATTTTTAGAAGTCATCTTAGGTTTCTGAAAATTGGAGGTTTGCCTGAGTTGAGATGACTTTTTATAGCCTTTGATATATTAGTGTATTTTCTGACTTGGTTTATTTCCAAACATAAATTAATTTCTTTTATGTACTGGAAAAAGTGGAGGACTATGGAGGTGGTGAGAAACCAAAGGAATCCGATGTTGTGCCATACTTTTGTCTGGCAAACAGTGGTTTTAGAATTCCACACTGCAGTTGTGGATCAGGCTCCTGAGGAGCAATATATCATGTCATATTCAAAAATGTTGTCAAATCTCCAGTGTCCTACTTATTATAATTTAGTTGAAAGCAGAGACAGTGCTGGCCTTACATAGGTTTCTGCTTCTTAATTTTGGATCCAAGAGATTTGAAGATCCATGAATTATAACAATGACATTCTTCATATTTCCTAACAAAGTCATTTAATTTTCTTCTGTAAGTATAATTGTAGATATACTTAGATTCTTAAACAGTTGATGTTTTCTGATTTATATTATAAGGAATGGCTGATGTAAATGTACTGTCTGATTCAGATGAAGTGATTGCTGAAGAAATTGACCTGAGAATCTTCAGGAAGTCTTGCATTTGACTCCTAAAGCATCTTTATCAAGTACAGTGCCCTTATGCTTCTCATTCCTAACTTTTCCTTTTCCTGGAAGAGCTGCTTTTTTTTAATGGGGTGAGGTTTACAATTACTGCTCTATCTCTTTAATTTCACAATAGTGTTAATTTTTCTATTTCATAGAATCATAGTATCATAGAATTAAAACAGAACTTAAGGGTTATTTTGTATAATAGATCACCCAATGCAATAATCCCTTTAACATTGCACGTGGTCATTTATGCAGTAAATATATATTAAGCATACTAGGTGCCAGGCAGTGTGCTAAGAAATGGGGATTCAGACTAGAAAAAGAAAGACAGTCCCTGCTCTCCAAGGAATTTACCATCTAATGGAGGAAGACAGTACACAAAAGGAAGCTATAAAGGGAGAGGTAGAAGATAACCCAAGCTGAGGTGTGGTGATGGTAGGAAATGAGTTGGATGGACTTCTGGGCTTTCTTTAAAGGGAAGCTTTGAGAAAAATTTTTTCGCTGTGTCATCTACCTTCCCACTTACAGGGTTAGAGGCAACTGAGGGTACTGAAAGAATCTTTGTGATCATGAAAGTTGCAGTGGGGAACTTTCCAGGGACTAAGGGGTGGGCTGCATTATGGTGCTTGAATAGAAAAAAAAAAAATAGCGCAGCTGGTGGGAAAATGTGTGATTGGCCAATTTGTGGATCTATGTGATCCAAGCATAGAAAATACATTTACAAAATTGGTCATGGTAAATCGACAAGAATATAATTTTCAGCTAGTAGGCACAGCTGGGCAGGATGAGGATTCCATCTATCTTCAGATGTATTCCATAGGCATTAATGATTTACTCAGTTACATCAATCAGAAGTTTTGAAATGATTAAAGTTATCCATGACAAGTTTTGGATATGGTGGAGGAAGTCCAAGTATACGTTATATTGGTTAGGAGTAAAAAAAGACTAACATGGAACATGCGATCCTTTATGAAGGAGGGAAAACTTTAGTACAATGCAGCTTTTTTGGAATCCTCTGTCAGAGAAGAAAGCAGAAAAAATTGGTACTTCACCAGAAAAGTCTTCATTCTTAGTAATGTAATTCCATTGGAGAACCTGGGAGCATAGTCTCTGTGAAAAAACTAACTGCCTGTTGTCCTTTTAAGATAAACTCTTCTTTTTTTTTCATTTAACATGAAGAGATCATTTGGGTCAGATTTTTCCCCCTTCCCTTTAGATTATGTTCAACTGACTTCTGTCCAGATGGCTTCATTTCCATTTAAAAATTTTAAGCAATCATTTTCAATTTATTTATTGTGTCTCTAAATATTACAACCAATAATTTTACTAGCATAAATTTTTCAGTGTAGTTTACTGGTTAAAATAATACACTTATCAAAATGATACATATTATTACATTATTTTTCCCTCCTCAAAATTTTTTAAATTTATTTTTAACATTCATTTTAAAAAATTGAGTTCCAGATACTTTTTCTACCTCTGCCTTTTCCCGCACTGATTAAGAAGGCAGGCAACATGATATTAATTATACATGCGAAATTATGCAGAACATTTCCATATTAGCCATGTTACAAAAACAAAACCAAACCAGAAAAAAACAAAGTGAAAAAATTATACTTGAATTTTGCACTCAGTTTTATCATTTTTCTCTCTGGATATAGATATCACTTTTAATCACGAATCCTTCAGAATTATTTTGGGTCATTATCTTGATCTGAGTAGCTAAATCTTTCACAGTTGATTATCATTACAATATTGCTGTCCTATGTACACTGTTGTTCCAGTTCTGCTCACTACATTCTGTATCATTATATGTCTTTCTAAGTTTTTGTGAAAACATCTGGCTTGTCATTTCTTATATTACAATAGTAATCTATCACAATCATATGCCACAACTTGTTCATCCCTTTAGTTTAGTTTCCAGTTCTTTGCCCACACAAAAAGAGCTACTATAAATATTTTTGCACAAAAAGATCCTTTTCCTTTTTTTTGTAGTCTTTTGAGGATACAGACCTAGTAGTCATATTCCTAGGTCAAAGGGATCATGTAGTTTTAGAGCCCTTTGAACAAAGTTCTAAATTGTCTTCCAGAATGATTGGATGAGTTCACAACTCCACAACTCCACCAGCAGTGCATTGGTTTCCCTATTTTTATCATGTTCCTTTTCTGTCAAGTTAGCCAATTTGTTTGGTGTGAGGTAGTACCTTGGAGTTGTTTTAATTTGCATTTCTCTAGTATGAGATGGTGCTTTATAGTTGTTTTAATTTGCATTCTTCTAATCAATAATAATTTGGAACATTTTTTCGTATTATTATAGATAGCTTTTGGTTTCTTCTTCTGAAAAGTGCCTATTTACATCTCTTCACCATTTATCAATTGGAATATGACTTTTTTTTTAAATTTGTATTTGTATTTGAGAAATGAGATTTGTATTTGAGAAATGAGATCTTTATTAGGGAAACTTGCTATGAAATTCTCCTCCTCCATCAAGTTTCCTTTGTATTGTACATTTGGTTGCATTGTTTGTGTCTTCAAAAATCTGGATGTTTTGCCATTTGTGCATGTATTTAGTACTGATATTTCTTCCTTGTCTCTTGTACCTTTTAACAAAATATAGTTGTGTTGAAATAGAATCATGTCATATCCTATTCTTTTGTTAGCCATGCTGCTCCAGAAGTTGACTTGATGTGTTACTGTAAAGTGATTTGGAGGGGAATGTTCAGAGAGTTCAGCTGGGTTGCTGCCTCCACTGTGCCATCCACTCTTTTTTTGCTTTTCAAATATCTTATTTTTCCAATTAAATGTAAAACCATTTTTACATTTTTTTAAATTCTGAGTTTCAGTTTCTCTTCCTACTTCTGTTCCCCCATCATTGAGAAGGCAAACAATTTGACATGTTATACATCTGTACTCATGCAAAACATTTCCATATTAGTCATGTGAAAGAAAACACAGACTCCCCCCTACCCCCAAGAAAAATAAAGTTTCAAAACAGTATGCTTCAGTTTTCATTTAGACTCCATCAATTCTTTTTTCTGAAGGTGGATAGCATTTTTCATAAGTCCTTTGGAATTGTCTTAGATCATTGTGTTACCCTACCCTTAACTAGACATGGACATTGTTGTTTTTTTTTTTTTTTTTATTGTACTAAATGTGTACTTGTAAATAAAATAGCTATAAATATTATGTGTTTTGTCCTGCTTGATATAACTTTAAAGACGAAAGCTTCTTATTCAGATTCTATCACTGACCCTTATGAAGTGCTTAGGTTTGTTTTCCAAGAATCTTTCAAGATTTAAGGGAACTGAAAGAAGGAAAAATACATCCTCACCCTGTTACAGGGAAGGCTTCCCAGACAGCTTGATAATTATGCTTCTTGGAGAAATTAACTACTTTTTGGATAATCTTACCTGCTTCATAACTTTTCCTCCACTATAGTTTTCTTTTTTTAAGAGAATATCTAACTTTATGTGGAGGACATATGACTTAGGGACTGTTCAGTATTTGTTTTACCTGTTTGAGTGTTTTTCTTTTAAAAAATGGTTAAAGCATTATCTAGCTATGTGGCCCTGAGCAAGTCGCCCAACCCCAATTGCCTTGCCAAAAATAAAGCATTATAATGGTAAAGCTTATGATTCCTTTCTCTCAGACACTTGTTCTGTCTGTTAAGTACTACAGAGTCATGTTGCATTGATTCTTGAATCCACTAGTCATTTATATTCTGACCCTGTAAGAGGCTTGCTCAGAGAGAGGTAATTGTACCCTTGCTTGTCAAATGTTCTATCTAGAATATTATATGTCTTCTGTATAAAGTAATTGAAAGATTTCCTACCAGTACATACTTTTAGTTACTTACAATAGTATTTTCCAAAAACATGTTGCTTTTTTATTTCCCTTCTTCCCCTTTCTTGACAGTATTTCCTTACATTAAGCTTAAAAAAGGTGTTTCAATCAAGTGATCTCTTTCTCTCTCCAAACATTATGATTTATAACGTGGTTATAGGAAACCAACTAAATATTCACACAAGCACACATACGTACACACTTTGAGAGCCTTATAGGTGTTTAATACATTGATTGAAATGGGAAATCAATTGATATTTTTAGTTAAAGTCCAACACAATGGTTAATGACAAGACTTGGCAACTGATGGAGTATGAGGAGTGTGGAAGAATTAGGAACAGATGATGAATCAGAGATTGGGAAACCAGGTGACTAAAGGACAATTGTGTCCTGCATAGAGAGTGAAGTTAAGAAGACGATGTGGTGTGGAAGGAATTTTAGAGACTGTTGTGTTTTGGATATTTTGGCTTTAAGATGCTGGTGGGAAATCCAGGGGGAAATGTCTAGTAAGCACTTGGTGATGTGGGATTGGACCTCAAGAGAAAAACTCTCTGGAGCTACAAAGTGGAGAGAGATTATGGGTGATTGAGACACCTGGTAAATTGGAGAACCAAAAGAGAACAGTTGCATGGAAGGAGAGAGAGTATGGGGAGAAGAGGAAGTGGTCATCCATGTCAAATGATGCAGAAAGACTAAGAAAGGTGAGGACTAAGAAGAGACCATCAGATCTGATAATTGAAAATTTGGAGAAGTCAGTTTCAGTTAAGTGGATGAGTTTGGAAACTGGATTGCAAGGGATTTAGAATTGGATGTGAAGTATAGATATCCCTTCCTATTCCTTACCTCCTAAGAGTTTGTGAAAGAAAAGAGAATTCTAGGAAAATAGTTTGAGGGGAAGGTAGGGTCAAGTAAAGTTTTTTAAGGATGGGGAGATTTTGGACCTGTTCTTAGGGAGCAAGAATAAGCCAGCCGATAGGGAGAGATTGAAAATCAGAGAGCAGATAATTTTCTGGGCAAGCTGTTAGAGGAGATATGAGAAGATGAGATCAAAGGCACAGGTAGAGGAGTGTTGGGCTTGGAGAGAAGGACCACTTTTTTGTTAGAGCAAAGGAAGAATGATATTAAGGGATTTTAATATGTAGAACAGGGGAAGGGAAGAACCTCATATTCAATGCTAAAATGAGATAATTGTGAAGCACTTTGTGAACCTTAAAGTGCTATTATAATTGTTGTTGTTAGCCTATATTTCCCAGTAAAGCATGAAAGCAAGATCTTGTACTTGGAAGAGTGGTAGGCAGAGGTATGTAGTTTTAAAGACCTGAGGAAAAAGTGGAAGAGTTTCCATGCGGAATGTCATAAAGAGTCATTTTTAAAATCTTAGGGAAAATTATTAAAAATTGTCTTGCATTGGTGAGAGCCCAGTTGAGACCAGTAACATACATTTGTAGTTGACTCAGCATGATCTTTATGACTTTCAGCATTGTTGGGTGGTATGTGACTAAAAGTCAAGAGAGCTGACTGGTAAATGTAGAGGGAAAGAACATAGTTGAATTATTTAACTCTGAAGTCAGGATTGAGAAGTTAGGAAAATGAAGTCAAGTGATGGCCTGGAAGAACATGGAGAGATGAAGGATTTGGAGATCATGGTGAGGATGAAGAATAGATTTAGAAGGAGTGAGGGACAGGGAGAGATGGAAAAGTAATTTAGGGCCAGATAGGGGGATTTCTTGATCTTGAATACTTCTGTGTTGATGAAGAGATCGGGATATGACTGATCTTTGTGACTGGGGAGGAAGGAAGATGTCACCAGGAGGTTGATAAACTGGGAGGCCAGCATGTTTGGAGGATCCACAGCATGTGTGTTGAAGTCCTCAAGTGTAAGAGTAAGGGGTTTGGGTAGAGAGTAATAGATTAGTGTCCAACTCACTGGTTGTCAGGAGCAAGTGAAATAGACAATATAAAGCACTTTATAGCTATTGGCTATTATTTATAAAATGAAAATATTCCATTAAATTGTTTCTTAGGCCTTTTATTTGTGAATTTATCTGTGAATTTTTAAATGCATGTGTATATGTTAGTGCTTCATTTTTAGGGCAAAAGAGAAGAGTCTATCTACGAAAACTTCAGGTTGTTTTTGTTGGGACTTAATTTTTTTTTTTTACAATAGTTATTATATTTTTATCCAATGCAAATGCTAAAAATGCAGTTGCCAGACAAGTTTATCTGGAATGTACAGTAATTCTGTGCCTGGTGCAGAATGCCTCCTTTTGAATAAAAATGCAGAATTCCTTTATATAGTCAGAGCTTTTTACTTTATTCATATATGAATAAAAAGAGCTCTTTGTTCATAGGAGAAAAATAATAAACCCAACTGTTATGAAGCTGCTTGAATTCTAATTGAAATCCTTAAATAGTACATTATATCTTTCAGTAAAATAATAACCATTGTTTGTATAAATTCTGAACCAAATTACTTAGGTGGGATGTAGCTCCACCTATTTTTCCTTCTTTGAAATTTGGTTATGACTGGAAAGAATTAATGTTTGGCAATAATAGTGTCACGAAAGAGCTTTACATGTAGAAGAAGTGTGGTGTGATGGAAAGAATACTAGACTTAAAGCCAGGACAGCCTGGTTTTCAACCTCTACTTTCTTGTATCCCACCCTAGTTCAAGCCTCCTTACCTCTGGCCTTTTACAGTAGTCTCTTCATTGGTTACTCTTCCTCAAGTCTCTTCCATCTCCAGGGCATCCTCCACACAGTAAGCAAAGGGCAGATCTGACTGTGTGGAGTGACGCAGTCCTCTCATCACAACTGCCTGCTTCCCTATTCTCTTGAGGATAGAATATAAACTCTTCCATTTGGCTTTTCAACCCTTAACGTTCTGGAACCAGATGGATTTTCCTGGCTCAATATAATCATTACACTCCATTGCACATTCTGGCTTCCATACAAATGGACCTAATTATTGTTCCTAGTATAAGACATTTAATTTCCCATCTTAGTTTATTTCTTTATTTTGCATGGGTTTGGAATGTCTTTATCTGCTGCTTCTTAGAGGTATTTTCTCCTCCATGAGGATTTTTATGACTTCTTCAGGTACCAGCTATCCTCCCGTCTCCTTACTTTGCATTTACCTTTTATATACTTTATATTTACTTATACTTGTATGTGTTGTTAAGAAGGTGAGTTTAATTAGAGCAGGAATGAGTTCATTTTGTCTTTGTTTTTCCAGAACCTAGTTTAGTGTACATAGAAGGTGCTTAATAAATGCTTGTTATTTGATTGCCTCTATTAGACAACTCATGAGAGTATTTTTTTTGTTTTTAATTTTAGATAACAGAAATCATAGAATGTAACAGTTTGTCAGGACCTTAGAGATCGTTTAGTGCATGCAGCCCAACACACTATTTTACATGTGAGGAAACTGAGACCCCAGAAAAAATGAATGACTTTGTAGCTAATACAAGTTGGAGCTGAGAGGAGAACTTAGCTTTTTGACTCTACTGGTGTTGCCTTATATGCCTTTTAACTTCATATCTAAAAGAAATGGTTTGAGAAAAAAAAAAGTTTACCATAATTGAATAGGGCTGTATTTGCAAGGCAAATAGTGTTATTGCGTATTTCTTCCTAGGTATTTATTTTTGAGAACTGGGGAAAATAAGTTATCTTGTATTATAAGGTTGTAAAGTAACTAGTTAAGCTTAAGAGTACCATGACTTTTGACTGTTAGGCCCAGTGATCTCTGGCATACTGTAGGGAGCGATTCAAAAGGTCATGTCAAGGCAAAAGCTATCACTTACTTTGAAACACAGAGGAAAACCTTTTGGTGTAATCTTAAGACCTCAGATAGCAACAAAAGCTAGTGCATAGACTTTTTTGAGACACATGCAATAATTAGGAGCATAAACAGACACATTGGGAAAGATGTATTATATGGGACATAATGTCCTTTAGAAACTTGTCATCTTGGATGGGGCAGCACTACTGGAATGTACCCATGATAAGATGCTAAGTGGAGTTGAGGGACCTTGTTCTTAGGCTGATGTTTCTTGGATAGTCCTTATCATCCACATTAGTATTCCAAAAGGAAATTCTGGTTCATATCCAGAATGGCTTCTCAGACAATCCCTGGGGTTGTGTGTTTTTTGGAACTGGTGCTTCCCTTTTAACCTTGAGTCCCATTTGTTAAAGGCTGTACTTGTATTCAGATTTCCAGATGAGGTATAATTTTAATCCCAAAACAGTTCTTGCCCGCAAAGAATTTATATTCTAATTGGGAGTAGAGAGGGAAGATGTAAAATGTAAACAGATAAGTATAATATATAGATGTAATGAGGATCAAGTACTCTAGGAAGACTTAAAGAGGGAAAATCTTCTCTTTTAGGGGTTCTTAACTTTTTGTGTCATGAATCCCTTTGCCAGTTTGGTGAAGCCTATAGAAACCTTTACAGAAAAAAGTTTTTAAGTGCATAAAATGAAAATATATAGGATTACCAAAGAACCAATTATATTGAAATGTAGAATTTTTTTTTCTCATCCCTTAAATCTATGGTCTATGGATAAGAACTCCTCTGTTAGAATAAGAAATTTATTCTGGTATTTTTGTAATGAAGATACTTCTGTAGTAATCTAAAATGTGATAACTTCCCCTGCTTCTTGTTCTCCTCAGGGTTTTTTAAAAACAATTCTTTAGAAGCTCTAAATTTTGAATCTTTAGGGAATAATCCAAAATCACCTTAACAAAAAATTTCACAGAGGTGTTAAATGAGGTAGTCAAGTGTTCAATAAAGCCTGAAGTCATTAGAGGTTAGTGGGTAGGGGAAAATTTAGTGGTGCCTACAGGTCAGAGTCTTACGTGAAGTTAACAGTGTAACCTCATGAAAAAATGGTCAGTAATCGTGATCACTGTATTTCTCTCATTGTTAGTATTCTGTAGCAAAGTATGATCTTATTCCATTCCCTAGCTTTACTTTGATTAATCATAGGTTTAGTCCAGTTTTTGGGTCATGTGACTAACAAGGTGGAAGACTAAACATTTTCTCTAATCTTTATCTCCTTTTAAACCTGTGCAAGCTACTAATTATAACAGTCAATCCAACTCTGGCTCCCCTACCCCCAATCTAAGACAAGAACTTTAAGGAGGAAGGAGGTAACCCAATGAACTGAAAGTAAAGAAGATGAGTTCCCAGTCCTAACAAACTCACTCAGCACTCCATCCATCCTACACTAGCTCTGGCAGGACAGCATAAACTGAACTATGAACTTGTAACTGAATTCAGCTCTACCCCCACCCTCAACCCTTGCTGTGACATGCCCACCTTGGCCACGGCATCATGGCAGCACATGGTGCTAACAGCAGCACTCAACCAGAAAACTGAAGAACATAGGGGACCAGGGGACCTTGGGCTGTTAGTAATTTTGTTTTTTCCAAGATCAGATTATGTTACGATCCACAGTCATATTATCACAAGGAGAATATTAGTGTTAAAAAGATGGGCTTTGGGGCAGTGAATAGATTTTGGTTATTTAAGAAACTATACTCTTTGTCTTCTGGGAATGGGTTCCTCTTTGAAATGGAGGGTTGAATTAGACAGTTCAGCATTAACTTCCAGCTCTCAATTTATGATTCTGTGATCCTAAATGTGTTCTAGGCAGACATGCCTTTTCTACTTGTTTCATTGCTTTATCCATTTGAAACACTTGTCTGGGAGTTATGTATTGACGAATTAACTCACTGGGTTCTCCTGCTGCTTGTGTGGACAATGTGCATTTTTAATGTCCATTTGTTTCTTCAAGGGTCGTCAAACCAAGCTCATTCCTATTGCCACAGATTTCATCGAGGAGCCTTTGTAGTGTTATGGGACTCCATGTCATCATCTCCAGATGAGACCATTTGAAAAATCTCAGTATTAATAGGGAATCCTTTGTTTGGTTTCAGGGCAGGATATCTTCATAACACTGGTAAAAATTTTAAGTGAGCAAGTCTTCTTGTTTTATACCTCTTTATACATACACACGTGAGATACCTTGCTGGATGAGAACTTTGAGAATTGCATTTTGTTGGGTTCATTACAGTCAAAGCCTTTGGCAAGAGTAGGTAACTTGGTGTTTGAGCTGTACTTGTAAAGTTTTAGAAAAGACTCGTAGTGCCCAGAAAGTAATACATTCTGTTAATCCAGTCAGAGTAAATAATACAGGGTGGGGCTGAGCTGAGGTGACCTCAGGGCAGGGAGGCACCAGCACCAGACTAGGCACTGACCATGAGTGGAGGGGACCAACCATCACCGCTACTGCTGCATTGCCCTCTCCAATGGCGGCTGCTAAGGAAGCTCATGAGAAGTACGACACATTCACAGAGAATGTGGATGACTGGAACCATGATCTGCAGTTTGAGCTCATCCTGTCTCTTCCTGATCAGGAAATTAAGATACCTGAAGAACTCTTTAATAAATAATAAATCACGCTGGGAGGAGCAGTAGCCTGAGGCCAATTGACCAGGGGTATACTGGATAGATTTCTTTCTTTCTTGCTTCTTGCTTTCTGATAAAGAAGATCTCTTTAATAAATAGATAAATCACACTGGGAGGGGCAGTAGCTTGAGGCCAATTGACTAGGGGTACACTGGATAGATTTCTTTCTTTCTGTCTTTCCTTCCTCCCCTAAAACCTTACACCTAGTGCACTCAGAAGCCAGTGTATTGAACAGCTATGGGTCCCTGCCCAAGCTCCACTCAGTGGCTGTTTTTGGACCCTCCTGGCTTACAGTGAATGTCAATAGTAACAGTTTCTCTCAAGCTACTGCCCCTCCCAGTGTGATTTATCTAATTTTTTTTTTTTTTTATCTAATTTTTTCTTTTCTATTAAAGAGACCATCTTCCTGACTACTTTTTAAAGAGGCCTATTCACTGAACGGGCATTACCTCTCTAAGTGAGTACCTGAAAAGGCCTTATCCTGGTGACCTGCACAGCCCTCTCTCACTCAAAACAAAGTCAAGTGCAAGTCATGTCATTATTTCTCTGATGACATGGTCTTCTTCGGCAACGAAGGATAAATGCACACCAACAGCAAGCTGATCGATAGTTGAGTACGTTAATGAAACATATTTCTGGTTAGGCAGTTGTATGCTTATTACTTTTGATTGTTGGCGTTATTTGTGTGCATTGTCGAAGAATGCACGTATTATAATAGTGATGTCGTTTGTAATTGTAGGTCCCAGACTGGATTTTTATCTAAGGCTTCCTACGCTCAAACCATTTCTCCTAGAAACACTTATCACTGTACTGTTGGTACTTATAATTCTTTGTCCTGCTTGGCCTAGAAGCACTGAAGGGAATATTCTATTGGGGCTAAGCTTTCTTCTCAGTCCTAGTATTTTGCAAACTTAACCAATGCCCTGGGCATTTCACTTTCATTAGGGGTATGGTTAGCATTGTTTTCTTTTAGCTGGTTATGTCCAGGTTGGCAGTGATAAGTGATACTTTTAAACAAGTGATTTTTATGCTTATTTTTTAATATGTTCTTTTCTGTCTCTTTTCTCCCCCTTTAAAATGAAGTTATTGAGTGCCCTGGGCGGGCTGGCTTAGTATAGAGAGGCAGGTGATTCTTGTATAGACAGCCAAGTCTGTGGCAAATTTGGTGGGTATTCTTAAGGCTTGTAGGTAGAAATCAAACATACAAGAACCAAATTACCTAATGACTTGATGTGGGTGCTTGTCTTTTTCATACCCAAATGGGAAAGGAAGCAGGAAACTGGTGAGAGGAGGGAAGGGAAGAAAGATCACAAACTGGAGTCTGGGTACTTGGAGACAGAGCCAACCCTTGATTCTTAGGGGTGACCTTGGCCATTTCTAGGTCTCAATTTCCTTATCTCTGAAATGAAGGGGTTGGCCTAGGTGACCCCAAGTCACTTACAGCCCTAGATCTATAGTCCTAGGATTCTTTATTTCACAGGCAAAATTTTGGAAACCTTCCTTTAAATATTAGACATACATGGAAAGTTTAAAATGTTAGTATAAAAGTTTCAGTCCTGCTGCATAAAGTGGAGTGTAGTTATGGAGAAGATAGCAAGGCCATGTGGAGCAAAGGAACCTGACATTCTTTGTCCCCCTTCCTCATCAGCCTCTAGCCTTTGAAAAGAAACAGGTAGCACATCTTCTTCTGATGGTTGTTTACTACATTGTCAGTATCTTTGGACCGATTTTAATTCTTTAGTCTTGAGCTAAGCCCAACTGTTAAGCAAACACACGCTTGGATAAACCAGGCTGGCAGTTACAGCCATTGGGAGTACCCGGGCTAAGTTTCCACACTGGAGGATTTGAGACGGGGACTTTGTAGAATTGGCATTGGGGAAGTAGACACAGGGTTTCATGAGATCCAAATCTAAGAATATGGTGATTTAAACTGCTGAATAATAATGCCCTTGCCTCCTTTTTTTTTTTTTAAACTTTTAAAATAATCTCGGTGAGATAATCAAGGTGGCATTGCAACTGGAAGTGAAGATTTCCTTACAATTAATGGTAATTAGTTATGAATTAGTGTATATCACTAGTCATCCTTAGTTATTTTCTTTGCAGAATTGAAGAACTTTATGCAATTCTTGAAATTTTAAATTCGATAATCTTTGATTTTTAATCTGCACCACAAATAAAAGCCGTATGTGTTGTATATTTTATTCAAGTAGTTTGGGGTGTATTTTGGACACCACTTTAGCTTTCACTGAGCCACTCACAGAATGCTGCTTGAAAAATCCTTAAATTTCATGCCTCACTACCTAAATTTTATTATTAATCCTTTTTTTAGACTTCAGAAACATGTCTTTTTCCTGGTACATGATTGCCATCTAGTGATGACAATATGCAGCGGTAGATTTATACAAGCTTGCACAGGCCATGGGAAAAGATTTTTATTTTGTCTCTTCTTTGGCTAATTATGTTAGGTAGGGAAAGAATTTTAGGGGATCTAATCCAACCTCTATCTGAATTATCTACTTAGTAGATGCTAATTTTGAAAGTCAGCGCTCTATCACTTGTCATGGACAGCTGAATTATAGTCTGACCTCCAACCCTTACTGGCCATATGGCCCAGACAAGTCACTTTACCTCTTTCTGCCTCAGTTTTTTCAGTTGTAAAGTGAGGTTAAGGATAGCATCTACCTTCCAGGTTATTACGAGGATACAGTGAGATGGTGCTGGTAAAGCACTTGTGCCACATAAATGCAGGCTATACTCATCGTCCTCATCTCATCACTTTCCTGACTCCAGGACTGACCTTCTGTAGTAATATTTATAGAATAAGTTACTTTGTAATATGGAGGCTCATTACTGTTCTATTATATAAAGTCCCATGATATTACAGAATAGTACATATGACCAATATTTTATTATAGAACATATGATAATATATAATATAACATCATATATGATATGATTATATAATATTATAGAATATAATATTCAATCATACAATAATTATTGTTATAGAAAGCCAGTGTTAGGAAGGCCCAGACTGAAGCCCTGCCTTTGATTTATACTTAATGGAGCACTTAATCTCAGAGGCTCAGACACTGTACATTTTATATGGTTTTATTAATAGTTTACTATATTCATCTTTCTTTGAAAAGCTGGACATTTGTAGATATTTCTTATTTTTTTGTTGCTCTGACTTTCATAGTATGCTCTGTTTTACATTACCTTAATTTCCTTTTTCCTCCTTGATTAGTTGGTTTAAGATCATCCTTTGGGAAGGTCCATGCACATACATTGAAGATTTTGCCTCACCAGTGTAATGATGAAAGGTGTGTGTGTGTTTTAGTGTTTGACCTTTGTTGCTGAAGAAGACCACTCCATCAGAGAAATGATGACATGACTTGCACTTGACTTTGCTCTGAGTGAGGGAGGGCTGTGCAGGTCACCAGCCTCACTTCTCCTCCAGAGCCATCTGAATCCAGTGACCAGATATTCCTTAGGATGACTGGAGATGATCCAGGATGAGGCAACTGGGGTTAAGTGACTTGCCCAAGGTCACACAGCTAGTGAGTATCTAGTGTCTGAGGTGAGATTTGAACCCAGGTCCTCCTGACTCCTGCACTAGTGCTCTCTCAACTGCACCACCTAGCTGCACTGATGAAAGATGTAATTACAAGCTTAAAATCAGAACCATTTATGTAAAGCAATGTATAGAAAATGTAAAGGTTCAAATTTTATAAACCCTCGAGGAACTACTATGAATGCTAATAATAGCTTCCTTTTTGTCTTTATTTTTAAGTTTTATTGATGTCTTTGACTCTTATATTACAGTCATTTCAAGAGTCTTTCCTCCTACTTCCCCTGAGCCTTCTTTTCTAGCAAAGAAAACCAGTTAAGTAAAGCCAAATGACGCACCTGTGAAACCAGCACATGCGGTGTTCTTTGCTTGTGGCCCCGTCTCTGGAAGTGCAGGAAGTGCTTCTTCATCTCTGTCATTTTAATCATCCTTTGGTTGCTCTTTTACTTCATTGTACTCTTCCTGTGTTGTTTTCCTAATTCTACTTATTCCACTCTGCCTTAGTTCCTATAAAATGTCTCATGTTTCTCTCA
The DNA here is from genome assembly GCF_028372415.1 of Notamacropus eugenii. Taxonomy (NCBI): domain Eukaryota; kingdom Metazoa; phylum Chordata; class Mammalia; order Diprotodontia; family Macropodidae; genus Notamacropus; species Notamacropus eugenii. The sequence continues at coordinate 176,411,194 of NC_092872.1, read as the reverse complement.
ATTGATCATATTTGTTATTTCTTATGGTATAGTAAGAATATCTTATTCTGTTAGTGAATGAGTAAAGAAGAATTTAGGGGCAGCTAGATGGTACAGGAGAGAGTGCTAGGCCTAGATTCAGGAAGACCTGAGTTCAAATTCAGCCTCAGAGATTTACTAGCTGTGTGACCCTGGGCAAGTCACTTAACCTTGTTTGCCTTAGTTTCCTCGTCTGTAAAATGAACTGGAGAAGAAAATGGCAAACCACTCTGTTATCTCTGCCAAAAAAGCCCCAAATGAGGTCATGGATGCGAAAGAAAAAACTCAACAACAAAGGAATTTATTAAATTTACTATATGCTAAGCACTGTGCTTGTCCCACATTCACCATTCCTAACTTGATGAGAACCTCCTTTGTTTCCAGTTCTTTGTTAACACAAAAAGGGCTGCTGTGAAAATTTAGGTATTTATGGTGCCCATTCTTGGAGTATATACCCACCACCAGGATCTCTGAGCTAAAGAGGATAAACACTTTTATGACATAAATAGCTTCCATTTAAATAATATTCCTAGTTACAGTCATTTTTGTGTAATGTATATACTAACTTATCAACATGATTATAAGTCTAAGAAGACATAGACACATTAAATCAGAGGTTCCCAAACTTATTTGGCCTACTGCCCCCTTAAAAAAAAAATTAGCCTCACTGAAGTTGCTTTTTGTAACCCTTCAGCATTTTTTACAAGTGACATCATTTCAAAAAAATATAGTTTTTTAAAAAAAGTGACACATCTTAAGTTTAATAATTTTTTGTAGATTTGTGGATTTTTTCCTGCATTGAAATTTTGATGTCTCAATATTGTCTGTCTTCTTGACAGCAAATTATTGGGCCCTCCCCTGACCAGAAAAAGGCAACCCTAATTGGTGAACATCTAATGAGGAGGTGGGCTGAGAATCCTCAGCTCCCTCTCCATTACTTCATCCTCTAGGGGAGGAGGTCAGCTGAGATTTAGTAGCCTTCAGCAAAATGAGCGAACAAACCTTTGGGGATCAGGATTTTTATTTGACCTTCGTGAGCAAAGCCACCCCACACTGCCATGAAAGGACCAAGGTCATAGGAATGGCTCTTGGTAGCCAGGATCAGCTCAGGTTAGCTTTTGTTTATAGGATAGAGTCCCAGACCAGACTGATATTTAATCACATTCCTCAGATAATTTCTGGAAATGGTTTTTCTATATGAGCTAAAGCTAAGTGAGAATTTTGAATAAGTTGTTTGAAATCTATTCCAATTAATATTCATACCCAAGTTTTGGAATTCGGTATAATTGGCAGCAAAAATGTCTGCTTGCAATACACACAGCAATTGAAAATTTTCTTTCTTAATTGATTTGTACCTAACTTTAATTTGCAAAATTCCTGTTATCTAATTAGATATTCTAATACAACTCATTTCCTTTTTGGTTGTTTCCTGATTTTACACAAGCTTTTCCCTTTCTGGGGGAAGTAGGAAAGAGTGTTTACTAAGTGCCACAGCTGTTTAAAATGTAAGCTGCAGTCTATTTTCTTTTCTTTGCTTAGAAACTTCACTGATATGACTTCCAAACCAGTTTCTTTCTAATCAGAGAAATGACCTTTCCTGTCTTAACTGCAGAACAATACATCTATAACATCCAGTTATGTTCTTAATTTCCTTAGAACAGATTCCAAAGAAGGTTAATCCAAAACTCACTAGAATATTTCAGCCTTTATAAAAACTCGCAGACTATAATCTGGAGACTCACAGTAGAGAACTTACGTCTCAGTTATAAATTTAGTTTCTAATTAGATTTATGACATCATAAAAACATACGTTCTGTTCTTATTCGTCTTTCCCTCATTTCCCACAGTTAAGGAACATGAAGAGAAGGGAGAATCTTTCTAAAGACTTAGAAAACAACCACACAGTTAGATCACAGTTCACAGGGAGGTTTGCTGGCATGGTTTTTCCTAGTAAGCTCCGTGCACACAATTTTCTAAAAGCAATTTTAATAAAATGAGGGATTACCATTACAAGACAGAAATAAAGACAATAAGCACTAGTGACAAAGCTTCTTAAAAATATTTTTGTGTGCACAAATTAAAGTCCCATTTTTAGGTCAAATCTGGGGCATCTTTTAGACTAATGATTTTAGTTTCTCATTATAAAAAAGACAGAAGTACAAACATAATCATACAGAAAAACACTGTGAGTTAGTGGCTATGATCTTTTCTTACTGATAGTGTGAGGCTTCAGTTACCAGCCTTCTGAATTTTTTTTCTCATTAAGTAAAATACCTCCTGTCTCTGCCTTCCTAAAAACCCAATTAAGGGGATATTGATTCACTGACAGACCATACCTTGGAGTCTTGCTATTGTCAATGTGGTCACTAGATGTCCCCAGAGACCATGCTATCTCATCCCCCCAGTCTGATCAGATAATGGGGAGAAAGATTCAGAAATCAATTTGAGTATCTGTTTTTATTATTTTTGTCTGTCTGTCTGTCTGTCTATCTATCTTATCTGTCTGTCTGTCTGTCTATCTATCTATCTATCTATCTATCTATCTATCTATCTATCTATCTATCTATCTATCTATCTATCTATCTATCTCCTTGACTAGGGGTCTATTTCATTAGATGCTCAATTCTCCCAAGCTACAGAAACACTGAAAATAGATCACTATGCAATTCTCCAGCTATAGATACTAATCTTGATTCCCCCCAAATATTGGAGAAGCAACAGTAGAAGCAAAAAAATGTTGACTTTTTCAGGAGGGATATAGGACTCCCTCAGTTTCTCAAACTTGTAGAATATCATAGATTTGGTACACACTCAAGGTGATCCCCTATACCCCTGACCTATTTTGGGAGATCTTCTTTAATGAAAACATATTGGCATTAAAGGCCATCTGCAGGGAACAAATCCAGGTTTTATGCCTGTCTATCTAGCCAATTATTTCCAAATCTATAAATTGCAGCTTTTAATACAAGATATTCAAAATAAACACAGAACGGAAACATACAAAATTATTCCCAAGAGGGCACTTACCATCTTTCCTGGAGAAGATCTTATTGTTGAGTGTTTAGGGAAAGAGTCAGTCCACGGCCACAGACTTCCCAACAGAAAACTCTCTCTGTGTGGAGAACTTCTCATAAAGGATCTGGGGGAAGCTCTTTGTGCCTAATCCCACTGCTGCCACCAATTTTTCATGAGTGAAATTCAACAAAGGTATTCTCCAAGAAAGATAATAGTTTATTAGCAGAGCATGAACTTGATGGTCAAGTGGTCAGTGGTTGTCTCAATTTCCAGACAAAGACAGCAAGCGAACAGCTCCCCTTTTCTAGCTTTTGGGGGCACAGAACACAAAGCAGGACTTCATAGGCAAGGAACAAATCCTGATTGGTTATAGAGTTGGTAGCATCATGGGGAGTGAGGACAACATGATTGGTTGGAAGCTGTGGAGATGAAGGGCTACCAACAACTTCCTCCTTCCCTCCTCTGACTAAGAAAAGTTTATTGAGCCTACCTGCAAGGTTACAGGTAGTGGGCCAGACTTCTCTGGATAGCAGACCAGAAATTTTTAAAGGACAGTTTGGTGTAAAGATACTAACCCAGACTCCCTTGTGTCCACCTGCATAGAACAGTGGTTAACAAGAGAATTGGATTTCAAAACTTAAATCATTACTGGCCAGCTGCATTTCTGAACTAAGTTCAGAGACAAGCAACCGTAATTTGGGCAGTTGTAGGACAAAATCAATTAATTATGAATAGGAACAATTAAAAATTAAACTGAATTAGTTTAATCTTCTGAGTTTACACTCTAATGGGGGAGACCACATGCAAAAAACTATATATAAATAAGATATATGCAGTGTGTCTGGGAGATAGAGATAATCTGAGAGAAGTACCTAGTAGTACAGGTGAGGGGGCAGTGCCTGGGTCCAACCAGGAAAGATTGCAGAAGATGGGATTTGAATTGTCTTGAAGAAAGCCAGGATGCAAAAAGGTGAGGAAGTATTCTGGGCATAGGGGATAGTCACCAAAAGGCCCAGAGTTGGGATTGTCACATGCAAGAAGTATAGTCATTGGATGAGAGTGTAAGAAAGATAAGGGCCAGATGGTGACAAGCTTTTGTGGAGGAAACGGATAAAATCTGTGTGCTGTGAGTTTGGGGAGTGGGCATCTTCTCTCCAGAAAAAAAGTAGGCTTAGAGTTCAAAAGAAAGGGTACTAAAGGGTTGTATAAATAAGTAGACTCTCTGCATTTTATTCAATAACTGGATATATGCTCACTGATTATATCTTGGACTAGGTGCATACTTTAATGGGATTAACTGAACCACTAAGATTATCTAATGAGAAACATCTCCAGCAGAATAAACCTTATATTTGGCAACTCTTTTGGTAACCAGGTTAACAAGTCACAGCCCCAAAGTGAAGACATTGACCATTAGATTTGTGTAAAAGTGGAAAAGGTTTACTTAAGGAAATAGTAGGTCTCCTCATCCAACCTCCACCCCAAGGTCTTTAAGTGAAGGTTAGATGACAATTTGGGTATATGGTTGAAGACATTCTTGTTGGATATGATTTGATAGAGGCCGAACTACCTTCCAACTGGAAATTCTGTGTTTCTATTATAGATGAATGTCATTCCTCAGTGGTGCCTTTTTACCCCTCTTAATTTGAATGAAGACATATTTTCAGTTAAAGAGAAGCAGCCTTGACAGAAGAAAGTTGTAGTTTCTGGGATTCAGGACCATGAAAGTGGGAAAAGTTCCTTTATATTCTCAGTACTCTAGACATGTCTCTTGAGGATCCTAATATATTTTTCTGTCCCCAGAAGAGCAAGTGTATGCATTCAGGTCAGATCACTGCTCTTGTATCTTTAGTCAGGAGACAAGTCAGTAAACAAATGGCTAGAAAACCTCTGGGATTCCCACTTCTCTCATCTTACTCCACCCTGTTTAATTTGTTATTATCAACTTCTTTTCCTACATCCTATAGCCAGACCTCTCCATAGGGCTGTGTAAATTTTAGCCACTTATTTTACATATGAGTGGGATAAATATTTTAAATTAGTACTTTGAAATTTACACTTGGAGATGTGTGTGTATGCATGTATATACACACACACACATATGTGTGTGTGTGTGTGTGTGTGTGTGTGTAAGGGAAAGCATAAGCATTTATACCGTATACAATACCTTCTATGTGCCAGGCATGGTGCAAAGCACTTTACAAATATCTCATTTGATAAATGCTGATTTTTGTTTGTGCTGTGTTAATTCGTGCTCATGTCTTTCATGACCTAATTTCTTAAGCCTTTTTAGTATGTCTTAGTGGCAGGGACCATATCTACTTATTCTTATTGCACCTATTATGCAATATTATAAATGAATGTTGTATGACTGATGAAATTAATACTTTACATATTTTAATGATGTTTTCTACTTTGTACTTTTTGTCTGAAAGGAAATATAGTAGAAAGAGCACTGGAATGTTGGATTTGAGACCAGGCTTTGTCACATACCAGCCATGTGACTGTGGGCAAAATACTTTAACCTGCTTAAGCCTCTTTGTTAGCTTTTCTCTTACCTATCTGACCGTTCCTTGGTCTTTGTTAGCTCATCCTCCGTATTATAACCTAGGACTCTCTTCTAAACTCTTTTCTTTTTACAGTCTTTCCCTTGCTGACTTCTTTAGCCCCCTCTGGCTATCCTATTCTCCATGCCTGGAATGCTCTCTTTCCTCATCTCCTCTTGGAGTCCCAGGTTTTCATCAAAACCCAAGCACCATCTGTACCTAGCCTTCCTGATACCTCTAAATGTGGGTGATTTTTCCAATATAAGCCTTGTATTCATTTCATAGATGCTTTTCATGTACTTGTCTTCTCATTTGGAATGTAATCTCCTTGAGGGCAGAGAATGTCTCATTTTTATGAAAATACTTTTTAAACTACAAAGTACTCAATAAATGTAGGCTATTCTTGTCATAAAAGAGATGTATTCTAAAAATCAAAAATACATCAACCATGTACATCATTTGTAACTTTCTAGTTAGAGGTCTTTTAATATGAATTTTCTTTGGTTAATATCCTTAAAAACTTAATGAAAAGAAGCCAACGTAAAAACTTCAGTTTTTTTCAGATTTTTAAGTAAGTCCTAAAGTGACATATCTTAGTCTTGTTTAAATTAGCAATTGTATTTTTATTTCATATCACCTTGCAATTTGGCAACCTTTTGCTGAGAAATTCTTTTTCTCTTTCTTAACACTTTGCGGTACTAAACACCTTCGTTGAAGGTCTCCAGGGCAGGACATCGCACCTTCAGAGACATAAATTATGAGTATTTTCCCCTAATCCCAAGAAACTCAGCAAATGCTAGCTAACCACAGTCACATCTGTAACAGATGGAGTAATGTTAATATACTAAACTTTCTACTGTACTATTTGGGAGTTTGATTTTTTTTTCATCTTCAGTCTGCCTGCCAAGCTCACTATAAACAGAAGATATAATGGCCCCAAAAAGTACATAATAGAAATTTCAACAGTAACGTTTACACTCTCACAGTTATTCATCATTTTCTTTCTTAAATTTTTATTGATAGCTTTTGATTTTCCATCACCTCCATTTCCCACTATTACACACTCGCCCTCACCCCATCCCCAATCCAGAGCCATCCTTTTATCAAGAGTAAACGAAGCGAAAGAGGAAAAGTTTAGCAAAACTAACCAATATGATGAAAAAGTCTGATAATATTCTGTATCCGTGGTCCTCCACCCATGTGGAGTAGTAGCCCAGTGGGGAGATAGACCTTATTCTTTGGAGCCACGCTTGGTTATTATAATTTCATGGTGCGTTCAGTTTTGATTGTTTGGTGGTTGTTACTGTTCATTCCGTTTGTATTATTATAGTAATTTGTGTATTAATTTCCTGGTTTTGCTTACTTCACCATATCTGTGTGAATCTTTTCATGCTTGCCTTTATTCATCATTTCTTACATCACAGTCACATTCTCTTGTATTCCTGTGCCACAGTTTAAATGTTTAGCCATTTCCAAACTGATTGGGCATCTCCTTTGTTTCCATTTCTTTCCAGACTTTCTCTCCATATCTGGTCCCCTTCCGGTGAGCTGCCCTATATAACAAATAATGTTTTTTTAGAAAGAAAGAAGAAAAAATAAGTAGAATCATTCAATACCTAGAAAAAAATTTGACAATATGTGCAGTGCAGTACGCCTGTGGGCCTCCTGCCTTTGCACATGAAGGAGACAGGGATGTATACTTAGGTCTCTTCTGGGCCATGCTCGTTCTTGGTAATTTTCTCAGTCTTCACGTTTGATTGGTACATACATTATATATGTTATTTTATTGATCCTCTTTGCTTTAGTTGGCCTTAGATTCTAGAAATCTTTCCCCACCATGCTTCTCTGTATTTATCATATGTATCAAAGAGCCAGCTTGGTAATATAGTGGATATAGGGCATGAGACTTACAGGCAGGAAGGCCTGAGTTCAAACTGTGCCTCAGACAAGGGTCTGAGGGTCACCCTAACTGTGATCCAGGGCAGATCACTTAAGCTTACTACTTTAGCTCGCCTATGTGAAACGTGAGCAAATTGGGTTCGATGTCCTCTAAGTTCCATTCCAGCTCTAAAGCTGTGAACCTGAGGTGAACTGTGTACTTAACAGTTTGAGAGGAGAGAGTGACAATGGCAAGGATGATCAAGAAACATCCTGATCATCTGCTATTTCTACTCTCTTAGGTTTGACTCTGCATTCTTTCCTCTGTTTTCCACTTTGATGCCATAGGCTATGGGCCTAAAGTCTCTTTGGTTTTGCAGGGTGGTGTAGCTGTATTAGTTTCTCTCTCCTGAGCTACAGAGGATACAGTGCAAAGATACTTATCATAAAGGTACTCTTTAATTGTGTGCTGAATTGCTTACATACTGCTGATGTTGTAAGTTCAGGGAAAGAAAAATCAGTAATGGGTGGGGGAGTAGTTGGGAGTTATAAGGGACTGCAATCTCAAGGAATCACCAGTGTGTTGTGGTGAGATTAACGCTAACATGATATTTGGATGCATTTAGAGGCATAGTGTTCAAAACAAGGGAAGTGAAAAATCTTCCTGTGCTCTCTACTAATCAGTCTCTGGAGTATTAGTGCTTATTTTTGGACTATTGGTGTCTCATTTTAGGGATGAAATTGACAAACTGGAGTGAAACTGGAGGAGAGTGACCAGGATCATGAGGGAATTGGAAATATTCCATATGAAGGCAGGTTGAAAGAAATGGGGATGTTACTTTGGAGATATAGGGGAATACATGCTAACTTATAGAAGAAGGATTAGACTTCTTCTCTTTGGCAGCAGAGGAAAGAACTAGGGGTAATGTGAAGCAGCAAAGAAATAGATTTAAGCTCAGTGTAAGGAAGTTCCTTTAAATAAGAGCTTTCTAAAAGTGAAATAAACTTTCTATTATGATAATGAATTCCTCATCACTGGAAGTCTTCAAATGAAACTTAGATGACCATTTGTTGGATATGTTTCAGAAGGAATTCCTGTGCAGGTATAATTTGGACTGGATGTGTTTGATTCTGTGGGAAGATTGAGCTTTGAAGGATGGGTAGAATGCAGATAGGTGAATTGGAGATGTGACTAGGGTGGTCTAGGAGAAGGGGAACAACGTGAATAAAAGATGGGTGGAAAATGAGCAAGTCACAGTAAGAGGAGAGTAGAGGGTATTAGAATCAGTGGAGCAGAGAGTGTATGAAAAGGAGTAACAGGAAAGAAAGATGGGTAGGGATAGATTATGAATGATGATCTTAAAAGCTAGAAATAGGAAGTTGCATTGGATAATAAACAAAGAAATGGGAAATAGTATGAAACCAGAAGCAGGTCAGTCCTATAGCAGGCAATCCAGACCTGATTCATAGGTAAAAAGGAATTTTAAATATTCATTTCTTTCCTGTGTAAAAGAGAAAAAGAAAAAGCTACTTTTGTTTTAGCTAATAGTGAGGTTATCAAAGGTGCAGCTCCTATCCCATTACCTCGGTAGTGTTTCAAAAACTCCCACAGAGAAGCCACTTCAGATGCTCTATGGAGGACATAGTCAGATGCATCAGGAAGGCTCACAGAACAGTTACCCTCTGTGCTGACAGTTGTGAAAACACATCACCACTGTTTTGGGAAAGTCTTGTCAAGCAGAGCTTATAATGTTCTTTGTCTCCAGAAAGTTACAGACCAACGGATTACCCTCAGAATAACTCAAATGGTTAAACATTGTCAGACTGGTTATGTAAAGGCCTAGAAAATCCATTTTGAGTTTGTAACCCAGCAGTTAGTATTTCAGTGTTTGCTGTTGTTGACAACCTTGAATTATATGGAAGAAGTCTTGGATTTCCAAGGGTGGTTGTGAAGAAAGTGGTTGGCAAATGTTTAAGTGCCCCAGATACGTGAGCAGCTGTGATTATCATTCTGAGTACTGCTAATAATTTTGATGAAGAATGAATGGATGACTAAGGAAGTGGGCTTTGAGTTCATTATGTGAGGTTGATTGGGCTTTATCTTTTATGAAACAACGAACAGAAGCAGGCCTTCGACTAGGCATCCTTATAACGAATTTGTATTTAAAATGCCTTTCTTATTAGCCTCGCATTTATGTACTACTTGAAGGCTTACAGAGCCCTTTACTTACAACAGCCCCTTGCAAGTTAAATGATGGAATATGATTATCCCCCTCCCTTTTTTTTTTTTTTTTTTACTGATAGGGAACTGAGGCACACAGAAATTAAGTGTACTCAGGCTCACAAACTTAGTACCGGAACTGGGTGCAAAACCCAGACTTCCGACTCTGAAGTCCAGCATTTACCTCATTATGTTACATTGCCTTCTATGTGGCTGTCCATTCAAACTATTTACAAATAGTTATATTGTGAGAATTCCCATTAGAAACTATGGTTCATTAGGTCTGTAGTGGTTATGTGAAATGACTCATTACTTTTTTCTGTTGGTTTCAAATATATAACATTCTTAGATCAGTCATTGTGGAGCTGGACATTGAAACGACAAAACCAAAAACTAAAGGAAAGCTTAATAGCAATATAAGCCCTCTTACCTGTTGTGTGCATGCCCTCGCATGTTTATTTTCTAAACTGAAAGCCAGCAAAATTATTCCCAGAGTTTAATTTCCATTGAAATATTTTCACTTTGGTTTGGGGGAAAAATCATGTGGATAGTAGTAAAAAACCTTATCTTCTGGCTCACTTCTGACTTCCTTCCAATCCCATACCTCCATGTAAGTGAGCACAAAAAAAGATGTATTTCTTTGCAGTATTCTGAAGAGAGGAAGCATGGTGAATATGGTTGTGGGAGGCTATGCTTCAACTAGTCATTTAGGTTTCACCAGCCAGGTGAGAAGAATTAGGAACTTAGGAGTGAAGCAATTGAAAATCCTTTGAGATATTGGATTCAAATAGCTATGATATATAATCCCCTACTTTCCATAACTCCATACTTATTTGGGAACATTCTTGGTTATACTATTCTAAAAAGCCTTTTGGAAGTTTGTTTGTTTGTTTTTTTAAGTATAAGTGAGGAGGAATGTGCTTTTTCAGTTTATTTTTGTTATATCAATTAGTAAAATTCCATGTGCATGAGAGTGCTTAGTAAGTCTCATTATGTAAAAGGATTCATAATTGAAAAATGAAGTTGGAACATCATGTTCAATTGTAGGGACCATTCTTTAACATGACAATCTAGAGGTCATCCTCTTGTGATAGATGACTAGGATGGTGGACTAAAGTTATTGTCACATGAAGATTAGTTAGAAGACTCAGAGATGTTTGCTTGAAGAAAAGACTTAAGTCTACATGATTTCTAGCTTTAGATAGTTCAAAAACTGTCATGTAGAAGACAGTAGATTTATTGGTACCTGAAAGCAGACCTAGAAGCAGTAAATGAAAGTTATGAGTAGCTTTCATAACCCTATAAAGAAGCATTTTCCAACAATTTAATTTGTCCATAAATGGGATGAGCTATCTCAAAAAGAAGCAATATTTCTGGGTCAAAGGATATGCACATTTTTATAGCCCTTTGGGCATAGTTCCAAATTGCTCTCCAGAATGGCTGGATCAGCTCACAGCTCCACCAACAATGAATTAGTGTTCCAATTCTCCCACATCTTCTCCAACATTTATCGTCTTCCTGTTTTGTCATGTTAGCCAATATGATAGGTGTAATGTGGTACCTCCGAGTTGTTTTGATTTGCATCTCTCTAATCAATAGTGATTTTGAGCAGTTTTTCATATGACTATAGATATCTTTAATTTCTTCATCTGAAAACTGCCTGTTCATATCCTTTGACCATTTATCAACTGGGGAATGGCTTGTGTCCTTGTAAATTTGACCCAGTTCTCTATATATTTTAGAAACAAGACCTTTATCGCAGGCACTAATTGTAAAAATTCTTTCCCAGTTTTCTGCTTCCCTCCTAATGTTGGTTTCATTGGCTTTGTGCAAAAACTTTTCTTTTTTTTCATTACACTGTTGTTTTATTTGCATTGTTACATATTTGAATTTATAGTTCAAGATTGAGCTATAAAAATGCTAATAAAACTACTCTATTTTTAGAAAAGAAATGGATCCAGGAAATACCAAAGTTTTATCAATTTTTAAAATGAATGAAACTGTAATTGAAGACTTTAACACTTCTGGTATCTGTGTTCTCCTCTAATGCCAATCATAACCTCTCATTGGTCTTTGATAGTTGCTAGAGTTAAAACGTTCATCATCTTGTGAACAACCTGGTCATTCACCCTCTAAAGGGAAGAACGTTGGTTCTCAGAAAACAGCCATATTTGTTATCACAGAGGCCATATTCAAAGATTTTCTACCTTGGTGACATCTGCCCAAGCCACTTTACTGCTGCCAGAGCCTTCAAGAACCCAGGGGTACTTTTCATGGTAGAGGCAGTTTGTGGGGTTTTAAGTGCATAGAGCACTGAGCCTACAGTCAGAAAGACCTGAGTTCAAATAGGACCTCAGATACAGGTGACCCTGGGCTAGTCACTTAAAATCTGCTTTCCTCAGTTTCCTCATCTATAAAATGGGGATTATAATAGCAATTACCTCTTAAGGTTATTGTGAGGATAAATGAGAAAATATCAATAAAGTTCTTTGAAAACCTTAAAACACTATATAAATTCAGGCTATTATTAATAAAAGGGAGAAGAGCAAATGTATGCCCCATCTTTAAAATGAAATCTCATTGCAAAGGATTGTATATACATGTTCACTTTAATTATTAATAGTTCATATTTACATTGGACTTCAGAGTTTGCAATGCAAATTCTTTTAAAAATCCTTTAAGAAGGGAAAGCAGGTTGTTATTATTACCATTTGATAGATGTTGTTGTACTAAGACTCAGAAAGGTTAATTATCTTGCTCAGGAAAACACAAATTGTAAGTGCCAGGGCCAGTACTCAGGGATCTAAATTCCAATGGTCTTGTCATTGCCTCCTACTGATAATAACCTCATTAGGCTATAATAGACTTTGTATGTAAAGTTGGAAAACATGTAACCTAATTGTTTTTGCAGCATATGGTGGATAGTACTCATATAAATTTCTGGAGAATCACAAATCAGATAAGCATAAGTACTATTTATAATTTTCTAGGTATATTTCAAATAAATTCAAAAGCTTTTGAAATGTTACAAATATTTTCCTTTTGTGTTTTTTCCAATTTATTTTTGACTTTGAATATTCATTTCCACAACATTTTGAGTTTCAAATTTTCTCCCCATCTCTCCCCTCCCCCCACCCCAAAACACTGTGCATTCTGTTTACCCCTTCCCCCAATCTGCTCTCCCTTCTATCAGACCCCTCCCTTCCCATCTTCTCTCTTTTCTTGTAGGGCAAGATAGATTTCTATAGCCCATTACCTATATTTCTTATTTCCCAGTTGCTTGCAAAAACCGTTCTCAACATTCGTTCCTAAAACTTTGAGTTCCATCTTCTCTCCCTTCCTCCCTCCCCACCCATCCCCATTGACAAGGCAAGCAATTCATTATAGGCTATATATGTGTAGTTTTGCTAAAGATTTCCATAATAGTTGTGTTGTGAAAGACTAACTATATTTCCCTTCATCCTATCCTCCCCCCCCCCCCCCCATTTATTCTATTCTCTCTTTTGACCTTATCCCTCCCGGAAAGTGTTTACTTCTAATTACCACCTTGCTCTCATCTGCCCCCTCTCCACCATCACCCCCACATCCCACCAATCCCCCTCTCCCCCAACCTCCTGCAGTGTAAGATAGACTTTCATATCAGATTGAGTGTGCATGTTACTCCCTCCCCAAGCCAAGTGTGATGGGAGTAAGGTTCACTCTTTCCCACTCCCCCCCCCATTGAAAAAGCTTTCTCTTGCCTTTTTTATGAGAGATAATTTGCCTCACTCCATTTCTCCCCCTCTCCTCCCAACTCCCTCTCTCACCCCTTAATTTTATTTTTTTCAGATATCATCCCTTCTTATTCAACTCACTTTGTGCCCTCTGTCTATGTGTGTGTGTGTGTGTGTGTGTGTGTGTGTGTGTGTGTGTGTGTGTGTGTGTGTGTGTGGATAAAATCCCTCCAACTACCCAAATACTGAGATAAGTTTCAAGAGTTACAAATATTATCTTTCCATGTGGGAATATAAGCAGTTCAACTTTAGTAAGTCCCTTATGATTTCTCTTTCCTGTTTGCCTTTTCATGCTTCTCTTGATTCTTGTGTTTGAAAATCAGATTTTCTATTCAGCTCTGGTCTTTTCATCAAGAATGTTTGAAAGTCCTCTATTTCATTGAAGAAGCATTTTTTCCCTTCAAGTATTATACTCAGTTTTGCTGGGTAGGTGATTCTTGGTTTTAATCCTAGTTCCTTTGATTTCTGGTATATCATATTCCAAGCCCTTTGATCCCTTAATGTAGAAGCTGCCACATCCTGTTTCTTTCTGGCTGCTTTCAATATTTTTTCCTTGACCTGAACTCTGGAATTTGGCTATAATATTTCTAGGAGTTTTTCTTTATGGATCTCTTTCAGGAGGTGATTGGTGGATTCTTTCAGTATTTATTTTGCCCTCTAGTTCCAGAATATCAAGGCAGTTTTCCTTGATAATTTCATGAAAGATGATGTCTAGGCTTTTTTTTTTTTGATCATGGCTTTTTAAAATTGTCTCTCCTGGATCTGTTTTGCAGATGAGATATTTTACATTGTCTTCTATTTTTTCATTCTTTTGGTTTTGTTTTGTAATTTCTTGGTTTCTTATAAAGTCATTAGCTTCCATCTGCTCCATTCTAATTTTTAAAGAACTGTTTTCTTTAGTGAGCTTTTGAACCTCCTTTTCCATTTGGCTAATTCTGCTTTTTAAAGCATTCTTCTCCTCATTGGCTTTTTGGGTCTCTTTTGTCATATGAGTTAGTCTATTTTTAAAGATGTTAATTTCTTCAGCATTTTTTTGGGGGTCTCCTTTAGCAGGCTGTTGACTCACTTTTCATGATTTTCTTGCATTGCTCTCATTTCTTTTCCCAATTTTTCCTCCACCTCTCTTACTTGATTTTCAGAATCCTTTTTGAGCTCTTCCATGACCTGAGACCATTGCATATTTATTTTGGAGGTTTTGGATGCAGAAGGCTTGACTTTGAGGTCTTCCTCTGATGGTATGCATTGTTCTTCCTTATCTGAAAGGATGGAAGAAAATATCTGCTCACCAAGAAATAATTTTCTATTGTCTTATTCTTTTTCCCTTTTTTGGGCATTTTCCCAGTCAGTTACTTGACATTTGAGTTCTTTGTCAAGAGGAGGGTATACTCTGGGAACTTGTAAGTTCTCAGTTCCTCCAAGGTGGCACAATCATGGGAGAGGAGTTTATTCCTCTCCTTGCCTGCACTCTGGTCTGGGAGCAACTACAAGTACTCTTTTCTGTGAGTAGAATTCCTTCTCCAACATCTCCACCAATTCCACCGCCAGCCTTCCTCACCCCAGGAGCACCACTGAGGGCTGAAATCCAGATCAGCTGCTCAATTCCCCCAGCATCTTTAGGCCAGGGCTCCAACAATGGAAGCTGCAGCCACCTGGAGCTGGGGCTAAACAGTTGCATTCCCTTCTAACCCAGGTGAAAGAGCTTTCTCACAGACCTTTGAAGCTGCCTTTGGTATTTGTGGGTTGAGGAATCTGGGACCTGCAGCTGCTGCCTGTGGCACCCTGAAGCTTCTCCAGTCCTGTCCTTGTTGCAGTGCTGCCAACGCAGGGCTTCCCTTGGCTCTGTGCCCTGTGTGACAGGCCTTTCCTGTCTGCCTTCCAGCCAGCCTTGGGCTGGAAATTTCTTTCACTCTGTCGTTTTGTGGCTTCTCTTGCTCTAGAATTTTTTTAGTAATTTTTTACAGGTACTTTATGGGCTATGAGAGAGAGCTTCTAGAAGTGTGTCCTTCTACTCTGCCATCTTGGCTCTGTTCCCTGTGCAAAAACTTTTCAATTTGATTTAATCAAAATTATCCACTTTGCATGTCATTATGTTCACTATCTCTTGTTTGGGTATAAATTTCTCCATTGTCTATAAATCTGACAAACACACTATTCCTTGCTCCCCTAATTTGTTTATGGTATCAATCTTTATACCTAGATAATTTATCCATTTGGACTTTATTCTTGTGTATCGTGTCAGACATTGGTCTATGACATTGCTCAGTTTCCACCGCACTTTTATCCAGTTTTCCCAGCAATTTTTGTCAAATGGTGAGTTCTTATCCCAGAAGCTGAGATCCTTGGGTTTATCAAACAGTACACTACTGTGATCATTGATGACTGTGTCTTGTGACTACACTTCTTTTCTGAACTCCCTTGGGACATCATCTTGGAGCAGAGGTTTTTGTCTTTTTGTGGGTCATACACTCTTGGCAGTCTAGGGACCTCTTCTCAGAATAAATAAATAATATTTTATTTAAAAAATTTATAATTGAAGAAAATGCTACATCTCCGTTAGATATAAGTGACAGTACAGAAGTAGTTTTTCCCCATCCAAGTTCATGAACTATTTTAAGAACCCCTGGATTAAAGTCTATAAGGACAGCTTGAGTTAGGAATTTCTGGAAGTTAGTTTTTCCCACTGCTAGCCATGGTTTTCTTAATGAGTCCTTTGGCATTTAAGGCTCTCTTCTTCATCCAGTGGTTTCTTAAGCATTGCTATTTCTTTCTTCAGTGTCTTGGGTATCAAGATAAAAATGCCCTCTGGCCAGGGAGAAAAAAACAGTATTCCCTTTCATATTCCTCCTTTGAGCCTCCCTGTACTCACATTTACATAGGAGAAGCAAGACAAAAGAGTAATAAGCCTTTCAGGCTTTCTTTTCCAATCAAAAGGGCATACTTTTCTTGCCATTAAGACCTTTTTTGAAAAAGGAATAAAACTACCCATTTCTCTACTAGCTTTTTGCCTCCTCTTGTTAGTAAATCTGTAAATTAAAATTGAAATTCAGCAATAAGATATTTCCATTACAGGCTCAGTCAGACACCTGACCTTGGAAGAAAGGTGACTCTGGATTCTTGAGTTATGCCAGCATAGTTTAGGGCCTGGCAAAGCCCCCTAAGCTGGAAAGGCTTAAAGTCTAGGCCTGGGGCCACAGGACTGTCTCCTAAGAACCAGCTTAACTCAGTTCAGAGAGGGTCATTACTAGATAGTCTAGAGTGTCTGATGACTGTTTCAGCCATAACAATTTAGGATGACTGTCTCCTAAGTGGTAAAGCAGAGTTGTCTTTGGTGGTGGATGGCGTACTCAACACCAACTGAAATCACAAATTCTAGAAGTTTTGAAGTAAACATTAAAATTTAAACATTTCTTATTTGTTTCCCTTACAACTTTGACTCACATTCAATTTTCTTATAAACTATTTTCTGTTTTAGATACTATATCTACTTTGACAGGATTTTTTAAAAAATAAATTGTATTTACTTAGAAGTTTTTAAAACATGTTCATTCATTCACTTAGCCAAACTTTGTCAGCATTTGAGGCAGCATGGAGTGAGCCTGGGCTTTGGAGTCTTGGGTTTGAATCCTTATTCTTTGAGATTATACTGTGTGACCTCAGTCAAGTCATTTAACCTCTCGGAGCCTCAGTTTCCTCATCTGTAAAACAAAGGGATCAGAATAGATGGCCTGTTATGTTTCTTCCATCTCTTATCTCAGTGTTGCTAATATGTGTAAGTCACTATTCCAGAAAGTTTGAGGGATTTACATGAATTGGACATAGTCGCTGCATTCATGGAACTTTTAATTTTATGAATTTAGTCTAATATGTTGTTTCATGGCAGGGACAGAAGCATAATAGAGAGAATGGAGTGAAAGAAACAGTTATTAAAAATAAGGACAAGGTTGGCTTCTTGGATAGAAGCTGAGAAAATCCTGTTCTGCTTACCCCTGATGATCATTTGCATACCTACCCATTGGAAAACCTCTCTAACTTAATAATGTGCGATGTCTACATAATGTCTTTTCATTTTACCAAACAATTCAAGTCACCTTACAAGGTCCCCTTTCGGTACAACCTCCTTGCACAGGGACATGAATGTGTGCACAGTGTGTTATTCTGGCACAAATATTAAAACTATGAGGGGAGGAAAGGAGGTGGAGTTCCCTGTTGACTTTTGAGTAAAGTTAGTAGCCTGCAATTCTAGGCCCTGCACAGATGTGTTATCCATACTCCCTCCTCCCCCATCTCACGACTCCCCTCCATGTACTCTCTGCTATAGCTAAATTGGATTACTTAACATCTTCTGTACTTACCCCACTTCTTTCACCTCCATACCTTTGCCCACACTGTTCCATTATATTCAAAATACACTCTGCCTGTACTCTTGGCTACATTTCTATATACCCAAGGAAGCACTCTTCTTAACTCTCCAATTTTTATGATGGTTCTGTCAATCACAATTCACATAATAACCTGACTGTACATCTTGGGTGCTCCTATCATGTATTAATAGTCTTTTGTTCTATTTCTCTGTACTATAAGCTTCATAAGGCCAGAGCATGTGTCTAATGAAAATTTTGTATTACCTCCAACTTATAGCACAACACTGTACATGTAGATGGTGCTTATTAATGTATGGAATTGATTTTAATATTGTCCTATACAAAATATAGTTAGAAAAGTCGAATTTACTAGGAAAAAATAATGAATTCAAAAGCCAAATACAAATGATTTGAGCCCACTTTTGTAGTTTTTATTATTGCCTTGTGATCTTTGTTACCTTGGGTAAGTCTTTTTATCCTGTGTAGCCCTGCTTCCTATGTGAGCAGTGTGTATGAAAGCACTTTGAAAATTGCATAATAATACTTTTACTAGTCTGTAAGCTCCCTTATGGCTTTTTTTTTTTTTAATTTTATGCCTCCCTTAGTGCCAAACTTTACTCTTTTTGCTGAAGGCACCACTATTCTTCTAATCTCCCAGTTCATAATCACAGTATTATTCTGGATGTCTCACTTTTCAGTTAATTGCCAAATCTAGTCATTTCTACCTTCACAACACCTGCCCTGTCTTATCCCCCAAACTTTCAATACAGCTGCTACCTCCTAGCTTTCTCTTGCCTCTAAAATAAAATGCAAACTCTTTTGCTTACCTCTTAAAGTTAACCTATCTTTCTAGTCTCATTGGACATTGCTGCCGCTCCCACCCTCACTGGATCCAGTCAGACATGATATTTCCTACCTCTGCAGTGCTTGGCCTCCTCATGCCCAGAGGTCACTGTCTACTTACCTGTGCCTCCTAGGATCCCTCTGGTCTCTTAAGACACAGTTCAAACAGCATCTTCTGCATGAAGCCTTTCTTGATTTCAATTACTGGTGCATTCCATATTTTGTGTATATGTGTGTTAATTTTTTATTTGTGCTGTACATACATGCATACATATATATATATGTATGTATGTATGCGTGCTTGATGTCTGCTCCATTAGAATGTAATCTTATGAGTAGGAACTCTTTCATTCTTTGTACTTATATCCTCCCCACCTAGCACAGTGCTTGGCCAAAAATAGGCATAGTAGTACATAGTACTTGCTCAATAAATATTGATTGATAAGACCTGCTTAAAGCTGAGAGCATAACACTTAATTGTAACAGCACGTTTTTGTGGGAGTTGAGGTATGAAAGAGCATCAGGGCTCAGCAGTTGTGGCTGAGATGATACGGTCCAGATAGGAAGCTTTCTGATGCTCTCATTTAATACAGGGATAGGGTTTAGAGAATCTCAGGAATGGATAACGAGCTTCTGCAATAGGCCATCTCTCTCAGATCTGATTTATCTTTATTGAGCCTTTAGTGTATATTAAATCAGTCAATTCATAATCATATTCTCTGAAGAATGTTCGAAGTATCGTTATCTGTGTTGTGGTTTAAAGGAAGAAAGTCCCACACCAAGAGATAAGACACGTGGAAGGCAGAGCTGATTCCATCCTGAAAAGTGAGGAGCCTAATTTATTTGTATTTTGGCCCAGGTAGAGGGCAGCTAGTTAGTGTAGCTGCCCATGAAGGTAGGCCGCAGCATCGCTTGGGAAGAGAGCCAGTATTTCCATCAAAGAGATGTAACCCTCTGCAAGGATAAATGCTTGGCTGAGGCTCCAGAGTACTGTCCTTTATAACTCGAGAGAAGCTATTAGGGGCTAAATAAGAATAAAGGCAGGTGTTACTGATCAGCTAACTCAGCCATAAAAGAATCTCAGCATGGCTTCAGAGGAATTCCTGGCTTTGTTTTTTAGTACAACTGCTGGCATTGCGATGGCTTTGCCAAGATGAGTTATCAACCAGATTGTCTTTTGAGGAGATGAATTGATTGACAAGCTGGCTGAGACTCCTGTAATTTTGTTGGTCTAACTCCTGGAGAATTTCTGCCGAATACGGTTTTAGTTTTAGCATAGTTGGGGCTAAGCTCTGAAATGATTAGCCAACGGATCCAGCCATTTCTTAAGGGTACTCTTAACTTAACATAATAAAACCACACCATCAGCCTGGACTATGATGCTTATTTTCCTCTTTCCTGTAGCTGTCTAGCACCCATGTAATTCAGCTAGTCATTTTGCCATGTTATTTTAACTCTTGGGTTAAAAGGAGGAGGCATGGACACAGCCCTATTATGTATGTATCACTTTGGTTTGGCATTTCATATTTCAGAAATCCATTACTACTCACTTTGATTTTAGCTTTAGTATTATAATAGAGACTTATTTACTAAGAGAACTAATTTTTACAAGATCCTCTCTTGTCACTGAGGACAAAAGCTGAACAATTCTGGAGGCAAAATATTTTCGTTCCTGAGGTCTTTTCCAAACTGTTTTGATCAAGTATTTTAGACTGAAAAGAGTTACTGGATCCCAGCTAGGGAAGAACCCAGAACCTGCAGGAAATCAAGAAATTATTGAGGGACTGTGCTATCTCAAAATTACTTGTCCAGTTCTTAAGTGGAAATTTGTGTTTCTTTGATTTCTCGGGCAGAAGGCAGAATGTGAACCTGATAAGTTTAAGGATAGTTTTAGATTAATTTTGTTTGAGGTGTTGTCTTAATAACTTTTTTAGTGTTTAAAACTTCATTTAATCATGAAATGTAATGATTAATATTTTAACTAAGCCAACTAGGCAGTGTAGCTGATAGAGTGCTTAATCTGACATGAAGAATCCTGGAGCCCAAAAATGGCCTTAGGCATTTAATAGCTGTGTAGCCCTGGGCAAATCATTTCACCTATTTGCCTCAATTTCTTGATCTGTAAAGTGGGATAATAATAGCAGCTACCTCATGGTTTTGGTGAAGATAAAATGAGATAATACTTGTAAAACACATTCTAAACCATAAAGTGCTGTGCAGGTTTTCTTTCCTTTTCTTTCTCTTTTTCATCCCCCTACCTAATTCTTCTCTTTCAAATTTCAGCTTGTCTCTAATATGTATTTGGATGCTTAGCATTGCTCAAAAGATATATTGTGAATAATGTTTCATCAGTTCTTTACACCCTCAGAAAATTAATTAATGGAACCAAAGTCTTACTTTTAATTTTCTTATTCCATTTCATTTATTTAAGTTCAGTAAATGTGTATTAAATACCAGTAAGTCCAGAGGCCTGTGCAATATATTAAGCTTAGCTAAAACAGTCCTGTTATGGAGCTTATGGTCATTATAGGCATAAAAATCAACAGAATTCATGATAAATGTGTAATCGCAGAATTGCAGAGCTCAAACAGACTTCAAAGGCCATCTGTTCTTACCCAATGAGAATACCTTCTTCAGCAATCCCAAACAAGTGGTCAGCCATTTTCTGATTGAAGACCTCTGTTGAAGGGGAAGTCGTTGCCTCTAAAAGGACTCTCCCTGCCCCTTTGAGACAGTTAAATTGTTGTAAAAGTTTTTCTTTCCATTTGCTCTCTAAAGCTTCCACCCATTTCTCTTACTTCTTCTTTCACCAGAACAAGTCCAGTTCCCTCTCCCACATAAAAGTCTTTCAGATAGTTGAAGTTTATTTCTGTGTCCACTATAACTTCTCTTCTTCAATTTAAGCATTCTCAGTTCCTTCAGTTCAGTCAGTAAACATTTCTCAAGTGCCTGCTGTGTGCCAGACACTGTGTTAAGTGCTGTGGATACAAAAAAAAAAAAAAAAAAAAGACACCTCCCTGTCTTCCAAGAACTTACAGTCTAATGGGAGCCAAAACATGCAAAGAAATATATACAAAGCTAGTAATACACAGGATGAATAGAAAATAATTAAAAGAGGGAAACACTGGAATTAAGAAAGTATGGGGAAGGCTTCCTGTAGAAGGTGGAATTTTAGTTGGCACTTAGAGGAAGTTAAGGAAGTCAGTAGTTGGAATGGAAGAGGAAGAGCATTCCTAGAATGGAGGACAGCTGGAGAGAAAACTCAGAGCCCAACTCCACCAACAGTGTATTAAAGTCTCATTTTTCCCACATTCCCTCCAACATTGGTCATTTTCCTTTTCTGTCCTATTAGCCAATCAGTCTAAGAGGTGTGAGGTATTGTTTTGAGTTGCATTTCTCCAATCAATAATGAGATAGAGCATTTATAACTTTGATTACTTCATCTGAAAACTGTTCATATCTTTTGATCATTTTTCAGTTGGGGAATGGCTCTTATAAATTTGACACAGTTCTCTATATGTTTGAGAAATGAAGCCTTTATCAGAGAAACTTGATTCAAAATTTTTTTTTCACAGTTACAATTGCTAACTGTCTTTCTCCCTATCCTATCTCCTCTCCCTCCGATTGATTCTATTTTTTCTGTCCTTTCACCCCTGTCCCTCCTCAAAAGCGTTTTGCTTTTGACTACTGCCCCCAATCTGCCCTCCCTCCTATGACACTCCCCTGCTTCCCTTATTCCCTTCCCCTCCTACTTTCCTATAGGGTAAGAGGATTTTTGTATCAAATTGATGTGTATGTTATTCTGTCTTTGAGCCAAATCTGATGAGAGTAAGGGTCACTCACTTCCCCTCAGCTACCCCTCTTCTACTCCACTATAAGTTTTTTCTTATCTCTTTGAAGTGAGATAATTTACCCCATTCTATCTCTCCCTTTCTCTTTCTCACAGTACATTCCTGTTTTACCCCTTAGTTTTATTTTTTTTTTTTAGATATCATCCCTTCACATTCATACCTTTGTCCTCTGTCTCTATATACTTCTTCTAAAGGCCCTAATAATGAGACAATTTTTATGAATTAAAAGTGTCATCTTGCCATGTAGGAATGTAAACAATTTAACCTTCTTAAGTCCTTTATGATTTGCCTTTCCTGTTTATCTTTTTCTGCTTTTCTTGAGTCTTGTATTTGAAAGTTGTTTTCTATTCAGCTCTGGTCTTTTTATCAAGAATGGTTGAAAATCCTATATTTTGTTGAATGTCCTCTTCTTCCCTCCCCCCCCCCCCCCCAAAGGATTATATTCATTTTGCTGCACAGGTAATTCTTGGTTGTAATCCTAGCTCCTTTGACCTCCAAAATATCATTTCAAACCCTCTGATTCTTTAATGTGGAAGCTGCTTATCAGTTATCCTGACTATGGCTTCATAGTACTTGAGTTGTTTCTTTCTGGCTGCTTATGGTATTTTCTTCTTGACATGGGAGCTCTGGAAGTTGGCTGTTCTTTCAGTTTCTATTTTATCCTCTGGTTCTAGACTGTTGGGACAGTTTTACTTGATAATTTCTTGAAAGATGATGTCTAGGCTCTTTTTTTTTTTTAAGAACAAAATTAGGGCTTTCAGGTAATTGAATAATTTTCAAATGATCTTTCCTGGATCTATTTTCTGTATTTTCTAGGTCAGTTATTTTTCCAGTGAAATATTTCACATTGTCTTTTATTTTCTTATTCTTTTGGTTTTGTTTTATTGTTTCTTGATTTCTCACAAAGTCATTAGCTTCCATTTGCTCCGTTCTAATTTTTAATGAATTGTTTTCTTCAGTGAGCTTTTTCCTTTTCCATTTGGCCTATTCTACTTTTTTTTTTAAGAATATTTTCTCCAATATATTTTTGTGTCTCCTTTACCAAGTTGTTGACTTATTTTCTATGATTTTCTTGTATCACTCATTTCTCTTCCTAATTTTTCCTCTACTTCTCTTGATTTTCAAAGTCCTTTTTGAGCTCTTCTGTGGCCTGAGATCAGTTCATTTTTTCCTTGGATGTTTTGAATGTAGGAGCTTTGACTTCTTCTGAGTGTGTGTTTTTATCTTCCTTGTCACCAAAGTAGCTTCCTATGGTCAGAATGTTTTTCTTTTGTTTTCTCATTTTCCTGGTTTATTACTTGACTTTGAGCTCTATTAAAAGTCAGGCTCTGCTTCCAGAGAGGAGGGTGCACTGTCCCAAGCTTCGGGGTTTTTGTGCAGCTGTTTTGAGAGGTACTTCTAGGGACTGTAAGTATTCGGTTCATCCAAGGTGGTATGAGGAAGAGAAGTGTTTAACTCCTCTCCTGTCCTGTGCTCTGGTCTGTGAGTGACCACAAGCACTCTCTTCTGCCTTGGAACTGTAAGAAGGGTCCTGACCCCACTGTGACTGCAAGCTTTGTGCTAGTGCTCCTCCTCTCCCCAGGACTGTGACCTAGATTAGAGCATGGACAAAGCAGCAGTATCCTGCCTCAATACTAGCAAAGAGATTCCTATAATCTTCTGACTAGTTTTTCTATCCCCTTACTGTCTGTGCTGAGAGCTCTGGAAACAGCTGCTGATGATTCAGTCACTACCAGGGCCCATTTCTGGTTTGCTGGGCCTGGGGCTGACTGGGGCTATGCTGGTGGGCCCTGCACTGGACTGTGCTTTCCTATCACCTAGGTGTCTCAGATCTTTCTTGCTGACCTTTTGAGTTGTCTTTGCCATCTATGGGCTGAGAGGTCTAGAAACTACCATTGCTGATGCTGATTCAGTAGCCCAGAGGCCTGCTCCCGGTTTGCTGGGGCCTGGTCTACAAAGGCATGGCCTTCGCTGAATTGCACTTCTTTCTCATCCTGGTGTAACAGACCTTTTCTGCCAACCTTCTAAGTTGTCTTAGTTTGGAAAATTGTTTCACTCCATTTTTTGTGGGTTCTGTGACTCTAGAATTTGTTTAGAGTCATTAAATAAAGGTATTTGGAGGGGTTTGGAGAAGAGCTCAGGTGAGTCTCTGCCTTTACTCTACCTTCTTGGCTCTGCCTCAAGATAATATATTTCTTTATAGAATTTTCTGAGGGCTGGATGTGAGGTTGGAGGGTTACTTGAAGAGAATCTTTAGAAATGTACTTCAAAGTAGAGACTTGCAACTGTGTACTAAAAGGAAAGGACCTAGCTGCTGAAAGACTAGACTGAGTCATTAGCTTCTGCAGTCGACTTTATGCAGGCCCTAAGGTATTTATGAATAGCCCTTCTAATCCCAGAAAATTACGAGAAAGCTTCTTTAGAGGTAGCTGGTGGTGTAGTTGATAGATTACTGTACTTGGGGTCAAGAAGACCTGAGTTCACATCCATCCTCAGGTGTTTGCTAACTATATGATTGTGAGCAGGTCACTTTACCTGTTTGACTCAATTTCCTCAACTGTAAAATGGAGATATTATTGGCACCTACCTTCCAGACGTGATGGAGATAAAATGAAATAATATCTGTTAAAAAGCACTTGACACAGCCTGGCACGTAGTAGGCACCATATAAATGTTTGTTTCTTTTCCTTTTCCCTTTCATTCTTTTAGGAGTGTGATTCATTTTACTGAAAAGAATTCTTCTGTTCTCTGTCTACTGAACACTAGGTTTTTATTGACAAACTGAAAATACAAGTTATTTTTTTTACCACCTATTAAAATGTTATGACATGCTATGTAATGTAATTATTTTCTGTTTGTTTTTGCAGTTCTTTAGTGAAAAAATCAGTCGAGTAGAAAGAACGAAACTAGATGAAGAATTCCTAGAATTGCAAAGGGTGAGAAAAAAATTTCATGTGCAAATTAGATAAGATTGACATTGACATTATGAGCTGAAAGATTTTATTTATCACTAAAACTGTCTCCTGTCACTAAAGCCAATGAAAATTCCAGGGTATCTAAACCAGAACATGGGCTGCAGAACTCAGCTAGAGGTTATCTTTTCATAATACTAAGCCTTGGATAGATTCCAGACATGTAGTCCTAAACATTTGGGGGCTTTCATGGTATGTAGGAATTTGGATAACTTAAAAGTGATTTATGCTAGAGCCATGAAAATGTTTAAAAGGAAGCCAGGTGGCATGGTAGAAAAACAGGCTGGACTTTGAGTAGGGAAGAAATGAATTTCATTCCTGCCTCAGATGATACTAGCTGTATAGCTCAAAATAAGTCCCCTTTCCTCTCTGTGCCTCAGTTTCCTTTTCTATAAAATTAGGGAGTTGAACTCCAGCCTCTGAGTTCTCCTTTATGATCCTAAGAGCATCATACAGAAAGATATAATCTATTTGGAAAGGTTAAAATTTCAGATTACACATTTTAGAGAGTTAAAGCTAAGAGGTTTCAAGTTATTGTTTTGGGGTATATGAAAAGTTATTTAATATGTGGAAAATAGTTTCTCCCCATCTTCACTGAACAAAATGAGTTGGCTTTAAATTTTAGGGGTATGTGCTGCATTGATAGAGAAGTGCCACTCAGTCTGTTACTGCCTATGTAACTGGGCAGATCACTTAAACTCCAAATTCCTCATATGTAAATTGGGAATGATAACACATACCTTGCCTGCCTCTAAAGGTTGTCCTGGAAAATCAGATGAGATAACACATGAAAGTATCATGAAAAGCACAAAGCCCTATATAATTGTAAGGTATTACAAATATTAGTAAGATAAGACATTTCCTTCTCCCCAGCTCTTGCCTTCCCAGATGGTTATGAAACACTGAGGGGAGATGGTTGGAATCTCTGTTTAGCTTAATGCAGGTGGAGGAGTTAGATCTACTTAGTGTTTTAGCACATTTTATTCTGAGCCCAACCTCATCATATCCATGGGATTTATGGATAGATTTCAGGGGACACATGAACTTGTAACTAACCTCTAACTGAAATAAATTATTTTCTTCAGTTTTGAATGTTATCAATAAACATTACTCTGAATAGGTGTCCAAAGGCTTCACAGGATTGCCTAAGGAGGGGTGAGGTGTTGAGAGGTTGGCAGAAAAAATGTTCAAGAATTCCTGCCCCAGATGCTTTTATTTTTCTTGATGTACCTGGAGTTGGAAGAGCAGGGTTTTTCCTGGAAACATAATTTGACTGAAGGTGGGATTGCTTGCAATTGCAAAAATGGAATGGAAATAGGCCTTTGAAAGTTAAATATTTAAGGACAGTAATGAGGAAAGAGAAAAATAAAGAAAAAAAGCAAGAAAAGAAGAATGAAGTTATGAGTAGAGCCAAGATAGTGTGTCTTTTGTTAATGGTTTTTTTTTTTTTTTTTTTTTTTAGTATTATTGAATTTTAAAGCCAAACCTTCTCCCCTTCCCTTCCCCCCACTGGTTAATTCCTCATACATACTATTTCTATACATTGGTTTGCTGCCAGGTGAATACGGGTGTCTGTTTAGAGAAGCCTTGACTCTCAAATTAAACTTATCTCAGGCATAAAAAACAGAGAATAAAGTAGGACTAAAATGTGTTTTCCCAATTACAGTGATCTGTGAATAAAAATACTTTTAATTTTTAAAGTTAAATTCTATGTTTAAAAAAATTTACCATGGTTCAGTTAGCAAGCATTTATTTTTCTTCCTTCCACATTTCTGTCTCCCTTGGGGAAAAAAAAAGAAAGAAAAACAAAACCCCTTACGCTTTAAAACAGTCAAAAAAGAACAAATTCCCATACTGACCATGTTCACAAATTTGTCTTATTCTGCATATTTGATCCATCAACTGTGATGACAGATCTCTGGGATCATGGCTGATCATTTTATTGATCAGAACGGTTCGGTGTTTCAGAGTTCTTTGTTTCTGTAATGATGTTGTTTTGGTGTGATATTGTTACGGTTTTCTGCTCAATTCGTACAAGTCATCCTAGGTTTCTCTGAAACAATGACCTTTATCATTTCTTATGCCAAAAAGAGTGTTCCATTATGTCCATATGTCATAATTTGTTTGCCCATTCCCCAGTTGATGAGACACCCCTTTAGTTTATAGGTCTTTACCACCTTAGAGGAGCTATGATTAATATTTTTGCACGTATTAGACCTTCCTTTCGATTTTGATTGGCCGACAGCAGTAACACTGGTAACTTTTGAAGCACACGTCCACATTGCTTTTCATGACTAGCAGTGCATCAATGTGCCCTTTTTCATACCCCTCTAATATTTGTAGTCTTTCTTTTCTAGTCAACTTTGCCAGTCTGATGGGTGTGAGACAGTACCTCAGAATTGCTTTAACTTGCATTTATCTAATCGTTGTGGTTTAGTCATTGTATCTGACTCTTCATGACCCCATTTGGGGTTTTCTTGGCAAAGATATTGCTTATCTTGGTATTTAACATGAGGCTGATCTAAACATAATTTCTTCCTGACTGTGTTCCAGTTTTCCCATCACTTTTTGTCAATTACTGAGACCTTTTTCCAGCCAATAACTGGGGTCTTTGGGTTTACTGAAAATCCGGTTACTAGATTCATTTGTATATTGTGTACCCCTTCTGTCCAGAGGTTGACTTTTTTGTTTTTCAGTAGCATCAGATTGTTTTGATGATTACTGTGTTGTAATGTAGTTTGATTCTGGTACTTCTAGATTGCCTTACTTTTCACATTTTTTCATTATTTTCTTTGAGATTCTTGCCTTTTGGTTCAAATCTATTCTGTTTTTTATGCCTTGGTGTAAAGCCTTCTCTAAACAGACACCTTCATTCACCTGGTGGCAGCAACCCAGTATATAGAAATAGCATATATAATGAACTAACCAGCCAATGGAAAGAAGATTTGGCTTTAAAATTTAACAATATTAAAAAGAATAACAAAAGACACTATCTTGTCTCTACTTGTAGCCTCATTCTTTTCTTGCTTTGTTTTTTACCTTATTTTATTTTTGTCTCTTCTCCTTATTGTATTTAAATATTTAACTTCCCCCTCCCTTTGGGAACTCATTTATGGCCTGTTCAGTTTATTTTTCTGATATTAGGTTGTTTAAATTCTCTTTCTTATTCTGTTTATCTGAGTCTTTTATTTTTGTAAATAGTCATCCATTTATTTAAGGAGCCAGTTTTATTGCCATAGTTAAGCAAAATGATTTCAAATGCTATCTCTTATTTCTTCCTTTGTTGGGAAGTCTCCTTTTTCATTTCTAATACTAGTAATTTGATTTTCCTTTTTCTTTTTAAAAATCAGATTAGCTAATGGTTTATCTACTTTATTTATTTAAAAATAACTCCTAATTTCATTAATAGTCTTTCTCTTTTTTACTTGGAACTTCATTAATTTCTTTTTCGATTTTCAAGATTTCTATTTTGCTATTTAATTGAGTTTTAATACCTGTTGCTTTTCTGGTTTTTTAAGTTATTTGTCAAAATCGTTGCTCTATTTTTTTTACTTTTGTGGGTGAAAGTGTTTAAAGTTATAAATTATCCTTAAAGGACTTACTTTGGTTATATCCTAATTTAAAATTTTTTTTTCTCAACTACATGTAAAAAAAATTTTTATACATTCACTTTTAAAATTGAATTCCAAATTTTCTCCCTTCCCTCCCTTCCCCTGTCATTGATAACACAAGAAATTTTCTATAGATTATACATTTGTAGTCAGGCAAAAATACATTTCCATATTAGTCAGTTTTCAAAAGAAAACAAACAAAAAAATCAAGAAAAATAAAGTAAAAAGTATGATTTAATACGTGCTATCAGTTCTTCCTGTGTAGGTGGATAGCTAAGACCTTCAGAATTGTCTTGGATCGTTTTATTGCTGAGAATAGCTAAGTCATTCTCAGCTGATCATTGTACGGTATTACTGGTACTATGTATGTTGTTCCGGTTCTGCTCACTTCACTTTGCTTCAGTTCATATAAGTCTTCCCATGTTTTTCTGAAAGCATCCTGCTAAACATTTCTTAAAATGTGGTAATATTCTATCACAATCATACCAACTTTCAGCCATTCCCCAACTGATGGGCATCCCTTCAATTTCCAGTTCTTTACTACCACAAAAAACATTGCTATAAATATTTTTGTACATTATAAATCTTTTTCTTTTGATCTTTTTAGGACACAAATCTTGTAGTGATATTGCTGGGTCAAAGGGTATGAACAGTTTTACTCTCCAGAATTGTTGGATCAATTCACAACTCCACCAATGGTGCACTGGTGCTCCATCCTCTACAACATTTGTCATTTTCCTTTACTACCATATTTTGTTTTTGTTGCTGTTGAGTCATTTTCAGTCATGTCCGACTCTTTGTGATCCCATTTGGGATTTTCTTGGCAAAGATACTGGAGTGGTTTGCCTTCTCTAGCTCATTTTATAGATGGGGAAACTGAGGCAGTTACTTGTGTATAACTCAGTGGCTTTCCCAGGGTCACATAGCCAGTAAGTGTCAGAGGACAGATTTGAATTCAGGAAGATGAGTCTACCTGACCTTGGGCCTGGCACCCATCCCACTGTGCCACCTAGCTGCCCCCTTAACCAATGCCAGATTGTTTTTGACAATTATTGCTTCATAATACAGTTTGAAATCTGGTACTAGTAGACCACCTTTCTTCACATTGTTTTCATTGATTCCCTTAATACTCTTGTCCTTTGGAGCTTCAGGATAAATTTTATTACTTTTTCCTATGCAGTAAAATACTTTTTTGATGGTTTAATTGGCATGACACTGAATATGTAAATTAATTTAGTTAGAATTTTCATTTTTTATTATATTGGCCTGGCCTACAAATGAGCAATTAATATTTTTCAAATTGTTTAGATCTGACTTTATTTATGTGAAAAGTGTTTTGTAATTGTATTCATGTAGTTCCTGGGTCTGTCTTGGCAGGTAGACTCCCACGTATTTTATATTGTCTGCAGTTATTTTAGGTGGAATTTCCCTTTCCATCTCTTCCTGCTAGACTTGTTGGTAACACATTATATAGAAATGCCAGTGACTTATGTAAGTTTATTTTATATGCTACTTTGCTGAAGTTGTCAATTATTTCAACTAGTATTTTAGTTGATTCTCTAGAATTCTCTAACTATGCTATCATATTTTCTGAAAAGTGATAATTTTGTTTCCCCGTTGCCTAATCAAATTCTTTCAATTTGTTTTTTTCTCTTAATTGCCATAGCTAGCATTTCTAGAACAATATTGAATAGTAGTGATAATAATGATCAATCTTTGTTTTACCCCTGACCTTATTGGGAAGGCTTCTAACTTATCTCCATTACAGATAATTCTTACTGATGGTTTTAGATAGATATAACTTTAAGAAAAACTCTATTCCTATGGTTTCTGGTGTTTTTAATAGGAATGAGTGCTGTATTTGTCAAAAGCTTTTTCTGTATCTGTTGAAATAATCATGATTTTTGGTAGTTTTGTTATTGACATGGTCAGTTATGCTGATAATTTCCCTAATATTGAACCAGCTCTGCATTTCTGGTATAAATCCCACCTGGTCATAATGGGTGATCTTTGTAGATGTATTGCTGTAATCTCTTTGCTAGGATTTTATGGAGAAATTTTCTTTCAATATCATTAGGGTAATTGGTGTTACTAATTGTTTTTGCTCTTCCTACTTTAGGTATCAGCTTATATTTGTGTCATAATTTGGTCAGACTCCTTCATTTACCTTTTTCCCCAATAGTTTATGAAGTATTGGAATTAATTGTACTTCAGTTGTTTGGTAGAATTCACTTGTGAATCCAGTTAGTCGTGGGGTTGTTTTGTTGTTGTTTTTTTTTCTTTTTTAGGGAGATCACTTATGCCTTATTCAATTTCTTCTAAGATGGGGTTATTTTAAGTATTCTATTTCCTTTTCTGTTAATCTGGCCAATTTATATTTTTATAAATCTTATCCATTTCACTTAGATTTTCAGATTTATTAGCATCTAATTGGGCAAAATAGCTCATAATGCTTGCTTTAATTTGCTCTTTGTTGGTAAATTTACCTCTTTCATTTTTGATGTTGGTAATTTGGTTTTCTTTTTTTAAATAATCAAATTAACCTCTGTTTTCTCTATTTTATTGGGTTTTTCCACAAAACCAGCTCCTAGTTTTATGTTCAGTGGTTTTCTTACTTTGAATTTTAATTGTTCCAGCCGCTAACCTTTACTCTGTATGTGTGTTTGTGTGTATGTGTGTGTTTCTGTGTGTGTGTGTGTGTGTGTGTTTGAAGTATGTTTCTTGTAAACAACATAGTTTTGGATTCTGGTTTTAATCCACTCTGCTATCCACTTTCATTTTATGGATGAGTTCATCCCATTCTCATTCTCAGTTATGATACTGTGTATTTCCCTCCATCTTATTTTTTTCCCATTTTTCTTTCTCCCTCTCCTTTTGCCCTGTCCCTCCTCAAAAATCCGTTTTACTTTTGACTACCATTGCCCCCAATCTACCCTCTCTTCTGTCAGAATCCTCCCTGTCCCGTTCCTGTGATTCCCTTCCCCTCATATTTTCTACAGGGCAAGATAGATTTTTATACCTGAGTATTTATGCCATACCTTCTTTGAGCCAATTTCAATGAGAGTAAGGTTCAAGTATTACCACCACCTCCCCATTTCCCCCCACCCCCGTCTTCCTCTGCATTGTAAAAGCTGTTCCTTTAGTGCCTCTTTTATGTGACATAATTTACTCCATTCTGTCTCTCCCTTCCCCCTTTTCCCAGTGCATGCTTCTTTCTCACCCCTTAATTTTATTTTTTTTGAAATTATCCTGTTATAATCAGCTCATACCTGTGCCCTCTACGTATGCTCCTAACTGCCCTCCTCACCCTCCAACTAGAACACAGAACTGCATAAGGGCAATTGTAAGACAGATAAACACTGGCACACAGGAGGACTGCTAGCACAGGTTCACTCTTGATTTGATCTGACAGGAAGACAGCTTTGGAGGGGTTAATTATCTAATTCTAGTCTAGTCTTTTCACAAGAGGGTTTGCTTAAAGGGAGTACCAACCCCTACAGCATTCCCTAATCACCCTTCTTGAAGGGGCGGGTGAGAAGGGAAGGCTACTACCCCTATATCTCAGTGGGGTCAGTCGAGACAGGCACAACATTCCAGCTTGTGCACTCCCCTAAATTCCCTCGGGCCTCAGTGGGGGCTGGTTGAGGCAAACACAGATACCTCCCAACTCTTGGTGGAGGCTGATCAAGGCACACACAGCATTTCCAGCTTGTGCATTCAATCCTGAGGGTTCCCCACTCACCGTCCAGTACCCACCTGCTTTATAGAGCAACAAGACAAAGAAGGCACATTGCCAGCAGTAGTCTCATAAGTTTACGTTATCTCACCGTTATATCTCACTGCGCAGTCACAGTGGATGTTTATGTTATTGATCATTATATAATGCTGCACAAGCGTGGCAGAGATGTGTACAAGTCATGAGTCCAGGAAATAGAGATTGTAATGACCATGGATCCTGGAAAGCTAAACTTTAAGAAAGAATAACAAAAATCCACCTCATGCTAAAATCCATCTTACTTAAAGCAATGCAACAGAGTCTTGCCTCAGGAGCAGCTGAAGGTCCCCTGTAATCTCCTCTGACCAGTTGTCTGGCCCCCTTACCATCTGTGAACTGAGGGTTGATAGCTCTTGTAGCCCCTGAGGCAGGCCTGACCACCACCCTCGTGAGAAAGACCTTTCCTACTGACCTCCGAAGTTGTCCTGGGCAGCAACATTGTTGCTCCCCAACCTTTTCTTGGTTCTGCCACTCCAGAATTTGATTTGAGGCATTATTTTAAAGATGTTCGGAAGGGAATTTGAAAAGCTCAGGTGAGTCCTTCTCTTTACTCTGCCATCCCCCCCCCCCCCATTTATTTAGTACTTCCTATTTTTGAACATTGTTTTTATGGTCTGTATTTATTCCATCCTCTATACAACGCTGTGAATGAATGAGTGAATTGAAGAAAAATAATTTAATAAGCATTTGCTATGTGCCAGATGCTGTGCTCATTCACCAGGAACACAAAGGCAAGGCAACAAGATAGTACCTAGACTTAGAGAGATGATGTTCTAAAGGAAGAAGACAGCACAGACAGGGAGCCAGAAAAGACTGGGGTGAGCTGGAAGAGGCAAGCACTCAGCCTGGTCTGGATGTGGTTCAGAGGGTAAAGTCAAAGGGAGGTCAGGGATTTTTAGTCAATCCCATTTTATGGATGAGGAAATTTGGGCCCAGAGAGGTTCAGAGTAACTTGCCCAATGTCATTCTGTTAGACAGTGATGATTTTGTTAGACAGGAGATGATTTTAAGACCTCTGTCCTATTTCTCCCGGGCCAGTTCTGTTTTCATTTCATCTTGTTACTGACTACTGGCAAGCTTCCTTGGGTTTTTAACTCAGTTATTTACTTATGTTTATGTGGAAATTGGTCTTTTGTACCTGCAATGAATTGAGCGTAGTAAAATCATATCCCTCAAATACCTACAATTTGGGTTTTTTTTAAATGGCAGGAATACATAGAGATTTTCTGATTCATATGATTAATTCAAATTAATGACCTTGCTGAATATTTGTAAGTCCAGCTTTTTGGCACTTCTTAATTTATGCCATATATAAATTATACATAGTATAAGACTGGTCCTAATTCTTAATCAGTAAGCATTTGCTAAATGCCTACTCTGTGCCAACTACTACATTATTCTTCTGACACAAATATACATATTAAATAGTTTCTACCGTCTAGGAGATTACTTTCTACAAAGGAACCTCCCTGGACCACTTGAAGCAAAATATAGGCATGCTATATGGGCTTAATCAACAGACATTTATTAGTTATTTACTTTATTTCATGTGCTATAGTTAGTGCTGTAGGTATAAAAGCACATGAGAAATTCTTGCACTTCAGTAGTGTATATTTTATTAGGGAACAAAATAACAAAGATAAAAACCTATATATGTATAAGCATGTATATGTGTATATGTGTGTGTGCACATATATATATATATATATATATATATATATATATATATATATATATATACACACACACACACATACCAAATATATATACAATTTCAGCTTTTGTGGGAAGAGGACAAGCAGTTGGAAAAGTCAGGAAAAGCTTTGTTTTAGAATTGGCATTTGAGCTGGGTACTCAGGGGAGCTAGAGATATTCTAAAAGGTAAGGAGAAAGATCACTTCAGGGTTGGAAGATGAGTTGTGTATAAATAAATAGGAGATTTAGAAATACAAGATTTTAGGAGATGTTATTTATGGGGTAGAGCAACAAGGTTAGTTTGATTGGCCCACGCTACATGTAATGTGTAGCATTAACAGCGTGCGTGTGTGTGTGTGTGCGTGTTTTAAACTAGATAAATAGATTCATTTAGAACTTCTAGAAGAAGAGAATGACGTGGTCAGACCTGTGCTTTAGAAATATTGCTTTGGAGGATGGATTAGAGAGGAGAGGGAGATGGGAGGCAGGGGAACTACCTCCATTCGTTAGATTTACATATGCACAGGAAATACCTTGGCTGAAAATCCTTTTTACACCTCAGTGCTACTCAGGTGAGAGGTTAGAGAAAGCAACCTCAGGAATGCCAGCACTCAGGAAAGGTTAGAGATTTCACCTGGTAATTTGTGCCCTTTGATAGGCTTTTTTTTTTTTTATTAACTTGGTTCTTATTACTCCATCCTAAATGATGAAATATGGTACTCCCATCATGTGGGTCATTATAAATACCATCTTATAGATGTGAAGGCTCAAGTCCAATGAGCAAGCGAATGGTAACAGTGTTTTGTTTTTTGTTCTTCCCTTTATAATCCTGCACTCCAGTGTGATGCCATACTCATAGTAAGCTTGTGGATTAATGGTTGAATGGTTGATGAATGAGAGAATGAGAACTCCAGTCCCTAATCTGCTGAGCTATATTCTATACTGCTACTTGGGAATCACAAAAGGTTAGACCCACAGCTCTCAGGCTTAGTTTTAAGATAGGTACCCATGTTTCTGAGAATAAAGGGCTTTGTTCTGCAAAGATTCTTTTAAAAAAAAGTCATTTAACGTTCATTTTAATTTAAAACCCATCCAGAGGCCCTGACATACTGGAAGACTGCAAATGATAAGACATTGGCACTTCCCAATCACAGGAAGAACTTTGTTTAAATTAAAACATCATGCTGGTTTCTACCAGTATTTCATCATTGAACATTGCTTCTAAAGTTTGATGTTATATGAATTGTTTTGATTTTATGGCATTTTTACATTTTGTGAAATTTCTCTTTCAGAAAACAGAAGTAACAAGGAAAGCAGTTGAAGAGCTTCTTACAAAATGCACTGAATATCTTCAGCCAAATCCAGGTAAAGTTAGGAAATGTCTTGACATCTGATATTTCATCTAACATCAACGAATGTTATAGACTTTGTTTTTTTTAATTAGCATACCATGAGTACATTATAGATGGAGATCTAGAAGGAACTTCAGAGGTCACCTAGTTTGCTCCTGTCATTTTATGGATTAGGAGACTAAGATCACATAGGTAGCTCATGGGAGGGCCAGGGTTTGAACCCAAGTCTTTGAACTCTACACTGAGTGCTCTTTGCAATGTACTTATTGTACTGCCTTTTTTTCTGACGTATTTTTTGTGTTCCAAGTATTTGATAAAAAGTTTAGAAAATGAATCCTCTCTTCATACAGAGTAATTTCAGAGAATATGCTAGTTTGATGAGAAACTTGGCAAAGGCCAACGTAGGGCATTTCGATAGGGATTCTTTGGCTTCTCTGCCAAGTATAGTGTTAGTTACAGCACAGTGAAGCAAAGGTGTTTGTACTGAAAGACTTTAAAGAGTGGATAAAAGCTCTTTAGTCAGTTTTGTTTCTTGTCGATGAGCTGCATTTACTAAAGTCCTGTGCCAAAGGTGAGAGTCTGAAGTCTTAAAGACTCAATGCCAAGAGGTTTATACCCTTGATCAAGGCTTCAAGGAATCGCTACCTGGCAAGACAAATAACTGATCTTGTTTGGAATATTCTAAAATAAGAGTAAACCAATTGAATAAAGGCCTGAGGAGATTTTCTTGCCTTAAATGAACTCCTTTACTTAAGTTCATGAGTTTAGTACATATAATTTAGTGATAATGATCTTTTTATGTTTGTTAAAACCCTTTTTTTCTTTACTCCCTAGCTCTCACCTGTGTTCTGTATGGGTGAGATTTTTTTAGATATAAATAATTTTTGGTCAAGTGAGGTGCCATTGAATAACTTCACTTGGAACAAGTTTCTTCCAGCAATAATTTGGGTCCCAAGGTTGTTGCTCTGAAGGTTACTATATCCATGCCCTTATCACCTCTCCCCTGGACATCCACAACGACTTTATAGGTCATTTTTCTCCCATTAGTTCATCTCCATTACTTGACCTTGAATAATCTTTCTAAAACATTCTTTTGCTCAAAAACTTTCACCAGACCTCTTAACAAGATAAATTACAAACTGGAATTCAAAGACTTTCAGTCTAGATTTCCAGATTTACCTCTGACTACTCTCCTATGTTAATTCTTTGTTCTAACCAAGCTAGTCAACCCTTAAAACCCACCCCCTCCAAATTTTGTACATTCCATTCTCCATACTTTTACATATGCCGTT
The DNA here is from genome assembly GCF_028372415.1 of Notamacropus eugenii. Taxonomy (NCBI): domain Eukaryota; kingdom Metazoa; phylum Chordata; class Mammalia; order Diprotodontia; family Macropodidae; genus Notamacropus; species Notamacropus eugenii. Next base: position 176,373,991 of record NC_092872.1, on the reverse strand, counting down.
CTCCCTGTCTACAGCGTTCTTCTACATCCTTTTCATTCTTCTTTTGTGTCTCTGAAGCCTCTCACCATCCCAGCCCACAATGACCTCTTCTTCTGATTTCCTAATTTTAATAACTTTGTATTGTATTTTTAATTGTGTATGTATATTGGGGGAAAGGGGAGAGACACTCTTAAAAGTAACAAGACTGGTTTCCATTACACACATACATGCACACATGCGCACCCATATGCACACACCCATGTGCATGCACCCACACACATATGCACACACTATCTAAGCATGCTACTTTTACAATCCCCAGCTCTACCTTGAGGGTAGAAATTATGATTTTCTTGTTAATGTCAAACACGACCGCTGTGGATTAGGTGCTCAGTAAATATTTTTTGTTTTCATGATGATAAAAAATCAGACTGGGACTTGTGCAGGGTCTTGAGTTCAAGCCTCAGATACCTGAGAAAAAGACCAAAAGCTTGTTTTGATACCAACCAGCAAAATGGTTATAGGAAGTTGCAGAGTTTACCCAAGTCTTAAAAATCTACAGCCAGGGCCTACTGGTGTACAGTCACTTCTTATTCTTGGTTTGTTTCCCTAAATTTAACATGGCTCACTTTTTCTTTTTTAAAAAAAATATTTTTTTCAATTACCTGTAAAAACAATTTTTGATATTAGTTTATAAAAATTTTGAGTTCCAAATTCTCTCCCTCCCTCTCACCCCTCTCCATTTCTGAGAAGGCAAGCAGTTTGATATATACGTATTTCAACATGGTTCACTGTCCCTTTTTGTTTTTTTCATTAACATTTTTTCAGCTGTATTCTCTTACTTGCACTAAGGACAAAAGAACATTGCTTTATTTTTCACTTAAACAAGGTTTATTTAATGCTCAGGTCCACAGAGGAGTGACAGTAAAAGGAGAGAAAGGAGAAAAGATAAAACTGTTCTGATGCTTGGGTATGGTGTTTAATGGAGCATTGTTCACTTTCTAGTGATTTTACAATTTTAATTTAAAATTTTTCTTTAAAAGGAAATTACTTGCTGGTGGGTACTTAGTGAAATCATGCGGTATTGCTAAGTTAAATTCATCTCATTTTAATGTCAACAGGAAAACCTTTCTGTCCATGGGTCTTAGCTGTTAGCTTTGACTGAAGTGTAGCACTAGCACTATATTTTCAAGATTTTTTGTTTTGTTTTGTTTGAAGGATGGGAGCTAGGAAGGGAATATATATTGAAGCTTACCAGTTGTTACTGGTTTGGGCCTTGAATATGTTTGGTATTCTTTATAAAAGCTATTTTCTACTCTTGTATGAACATACTTGCTAGCCTTTGGCTTAGTCAAGAATCCAAAGTTTTGTAACTTGAATTGAAAAACGTTAAATAGAAAGACCTTCATTTAGGTGACATTTTGCCTTTCTTTTCATCTCTTGATGTATCCAAGTCATAAAGTTCTCTTCCAATGTGACTCTTTAACTGCATTTGCTTTTGTCATGCATTCTGCCTTTGTAAGTTTAAAGAATTACAAATGACCATATTTTTAAGCATACAGAGTGAAGCTAGGAGTGCAGAATACTATGTCCAAGCTCACAGGGCAGATGGGAACGTCAGGATACCCACAGCCTGAAGGGTTATTAGGAGAGTCTATGCTGCGATGTGGGACAGAGCTTGGAGAAGACTCAATGTTTGGTGAGTGTATGCCCGGTATCTTATTCTGGAAAAGATAGTATTATATTGCTTGTAAGTTCAAGCACACAAATTTGAAAGAATGAAAGCACATCAATATAGTATGTTGTCTTTAGAGTTTATAAGTGATGCAGGTAAGGAATGCAACATAATATACTTTGTGGTTAACAATATATATTGGTTGATTTTTAATAAGGTTTACACATTTTTTTAATATGCTAGCAAAACTAATGGCACAAAACTTAAGGGTGGCAAATTTCTCACCATGGACTGGGACGTACAGATTTCTTAAGCCTGTGGTTTCCCAAGCAGGGTGTATAAACCTCATGATGTATGCACAAGATATGCTAGACAAGACATGGGAATATGAGAAGTTAATATTAGAAACTCTATTTTTTTTAAATCTGGAAAAAGAAATTAAGCTTTATTAACATTGACACTGTTTATATAGATTGACACTGGTGCCCTCACTCAGTCTCCCTATATCTGATGGTCAAGGGACTTATTAGCCCTCCTATCCCTTAATGGCTTTGAAAACTGGAAGAAGGAATGTAATGTATAGGAAATCCTTGGTAATCCACAAAGGGGCTGAGCATGCTTAGAAGGTGGGGCTGGTTTCCACTCTCAAGTAGCAAGCTTTTTATACTGCCTGGATTCCTTATTCACTTTGTTCACATGGTTCAGGTAATTTCATAAACCTGACCTGGCGCCTTATTAAGCAGGGTTCTTTGTATCCATTTCTTCCTGCCTCAGTGGTTAAAGTAAGAGATCGAGATTTACAGTGTTTTGCTGATAGTAGTGTGTGATTAAGAAGTTTGGGGACCACTGCTCTACAGTTTGTGGGTACTAAATTCCATAAACTTAATGGCATTTGAAGCATGGGAAAGAGGCATCATGTTCAAGAGGGGAAGCACTAGATGAACACAAATTACTCCGTTTTCGTTTTGTGCTCCTCTCTCACTGAGTGGACATAAATCATGGGATAGAAGAAGTTATCTTGCTTCTGTTTGGGAGAGAGAGAAAGAATGCAGAAAGTTCATAGGATTTAGAGCTAGAAGAATCTTAAAGACCAGTCATTGTGTGTCAATACACTTTGCTGAATGCTACAATACAAAGAAAGGTAAGTCAGTCTGTGTTCTCAAGGGGCTTACAGTTTAGTGGGGGGTGACAACATACTAACAGCTACATCAGAAAGCTATGTACAGAATAGATTGGAGCTTATCACCAGAGGAAGATTGGGAAAGGTTTCTTTCAGGAGGTGGGATCTTAGCTGGACTTGAAAGTAGCCATCGAAGTCTACACTGAGATTAGCTGACTCACTTAATGTCCCATACCAGTAAGCAGCTGTTGGAACCATTATTCAAACCCATGTCCTCTGACTATACACCCTGGTCTTTCTATAACGTTGTACTACCTCTGTAAGAGAAGGAAATTTAGCCTCCCAGTAAAAAATACAGCTGTGGGTTAGTTATAATGGAAAAATAGGCAAGTTTTAGTTTCAAATATGAACCGAGGTCTCCACCTAATGTCAGAACCTCATTTAATTGGGGGAACACAGGCAAAAAGGCAGCCCTGTTTGCACTTCACTGTAGAGAAGAAAGGATACCAAGAGAAGAAAACTAAGGGAGAGGAGTCATTTGCCTCATTGAGGTAAGACACCTTCATACAGTGAAGGAGAGGTCAGGTTAAAGCTCATGGTGAAGAAGAAAGGAAGGATGAAGCTTTTCTACTTCCAGAAAGGGTGTGGACATGCCCAGTGGCTAAGCAATCTTGTTTTAGGTAGAACAGGCCTTAGAAGTCAGATGAGAAGTGGGCTCTCTTTCCAATTAGTTGAGGAAAGCCTTATTTCAAGAACCAGCATGGATGTCCAATGAGCAATTTCCATTTTGACTCCTTCAGGGCAAACCTAGGAAGAAGGAAAATTGGTCCCTAGAGGGAGAGAGAGCACAGGTTTGCTCAGAAACATCAGCTGCACAGAAGCTGAGAGTGTAAGTTTACATATAGATGTCTGCATGAACTTCAGACAACATGCAAGCTATTTCAAAATGCTTAGTGCATTTTAGCCTTTTGAAACTTTCTGCATAATGAGGAGAAAGAATATTAACAAATTAAAAGCACCCATTTGACCTTTGTATTTTGTAAATTTGCCTGTTGCTATGTTTAATTCAGTCATTTTTGGATATACTGTCCTTCTAGCCCTACATCAGCCAAATGTTTCCTTGTAACATAGTCAAATAGATAGGTGATCTCACTGATAAGGGGTTGCCTCCACTGATTCAAAGCACAGCCTAGAAGTTACCTGTGCTGTGCTATTTCTGCATCATAAAGGCATAGGAGGAGCACTCCGGCTGTCCTTTCTTTCATCCTTTGCTCACCTCTTTGTGTCATGTAATTCTTTGATGTCATTTTTTGCTTCTTCCAGAGTTCCTTGGTGGTTAAATGCTGTACCCTGCTCTCTCCCATCACATAACTCTCATTCACTTTTCTGTGTGATACTTAACCTAAGTTTTTTTTCCAGTGATCTAGTCTTGAAGCCATAGGGCAACACTGGTAAAATGTTAGTGTTGAATAGAAGGGCCTTTGCTTTCATGAAAAGCTTGGGGTTGGTTAAAGAACTTTGCAATTTCTCAAAAGCAATTGAACCTACTCTCCTTCTTTTCGAACTCTGGAACCATCTATACTATTTGGTTCAGATATACTTAGAATTAGGATTGATCTATTGAGTATACATCTGAATTCACATTGAAATCTGGGCATTAGGCAGTGTTTTTAAATTAAATTTTACTTTTTCAAGTTAAACAGCATTTTTTCCTCCTCGTCCAACCTTTACCTCCTCCCACTAAAACAAAAAGGAAAAATGAAGACTTTGTAACAAATTATCAAGCAAAACAAATTTCCAAGTTGGCCACATCCAAAAATGTATGTTTTATTCTACATGATAGTCTATTACCTCTCCGTCAGGACATGGTAACTACGTTAATCAGTCTGATGGAATTATAATCAATCATTGCATTGCTTAGAATTTTTAACTCTTTCAAAATTGTTTTCATATTGTAAATGATACAGTATAATTTTTTCTCCCAGTTCTTCTCACTTTATTATTTTTCTGAAACTGTTTCTTCATGTCTTACAGCATATCATCATTTCATTACATTCTTAAGTCATAATTTGTTAAACCTCAATGGATGGACGCTCCCTTAGCTGCTGTGAACATTTTTGTTTATATAGGACCTTTTCTTCTTTCTTTGATCCTGTTAGAACATAGGTCTAATAGTAATGTTGAGTCAAAGGGTATGGATATATCAGTAACTTTGGGGACGTAATTCCAAATTACTTTCCATAATGGCTATACTTTTTACCATACCACCAATAGTGTATCATTGTGTCTGTTTTTCTGTAATCCCTGTAACATTGTGGTCATTTTCCTTTCTTTCAGCTTTGCAATTAACTGTGAGCTGTAACCTTATAACTTGCTTTAGTTTACATTTCTCTAATTATTAGTTATTTGGAACATTGTTTTTCATATGACTATGGATACCCTAGATTTTTACCCTTGAGGATTGTCTTCATGTTCTTTGACCATTTATCAACTGGGGGCTTGGCTCTTATTCTTATAAATTTGAATTTATAAGAGAAGCTTTTATCAGAGAAACTTACTGTAGAAGCTTACTTATTCCCCTCCTTCCCCCCCCAAAATTAGCTGTTTTCATTCTAATCTTGGTCGCACTGCATTTATTTGTATAAAAATTCTTCATTTATCCATGTGATGCTTATCTTGGTATATATGAGATGAGATTTTTGGTTTAGATCTTATTTCTGCCAGATTGCTTTACAATCCCATCATTGCTTTTTTTTCCTTTTCAGATAATGAATCCTTACCCCATTAACCTGAAGTCTTTGGGTTTATTGAACATTGGGCTAATTTTTTAAGCAGTACCAAAATGTTTTTATGATTACTGCTTTGTAGTAGAGTTTGTGATCTGATACTGCTAGACTTTTTCTTTCTACTTCCCCTTCTCCCTTTATTTCCCTTGAGATTCTTGACCTTTTGTTCTTCTGGAAGACTTTCATTATTATTATTATACTTTTATAATGTTATCTTTTGTTGGTATGGCATTGAATCAGTTAATTACTATTCAGGTAGGACTATGTTTAAAACTTTAAAGATTGTTTTGTAATTATGTTCATGTAGTTTCTTTTGTTTATCTTGGTAGGTAGACTCTCAGGTGATTTTATACACTTTATAGTTATTTTAAATAGATTTTCTCTATTTCTTCTGGAGAGAGAGAGAGTGTGTGTGTGTGTGTGTGTGTGTGTGTGTGTGTGTGTGTGTGTGTAATATGCAGAAATACTATGATTAGTGTTCATTTAATTTATATCTTGTAACTTTGCCAAAGTTATTAACTATTTCGATTAATTGTTACATTGCCTTGGTTTTTCTAAGTACACTATCATATCATCTGCAAAAAGTGATAATAGGGACAGCTAGGTAGTGCAATGAATAGAGCACCAGCCCTGGAATCATGAGGATCCGAGTTCAAATCTGGCCTCAGACACGACGCTTATTGGCTGTGTGACCCTGGACAAGTTACTTAGCCCCCATTTCCTTGCAAGAAAAAGTGATAGTTGTTTCTTCTTTGTCTATTCACATTCCCTCTTTGTTTTTCTTGTCTTTGTCCTATAAACTAGCATTTCTAGCATCGCATCAAATACTATTGGTGATAACAGTAGGCATTTTTCATCCATCTGAATGGATGAATGGATAATGCTTTAGACTTCCTTTGAGTGACTTCTCTTTCAGGAGACTTCAGTCAGTATCTTGGTGCTTGATGCAACCAACACCACTGTCTTCAAACAGGATAGAAGTTCTCACCATCTACCAGGAATCTTTCCTCAACTTGGACACTTTGTTTGCCCTCTTCCATTAGAGACAAATATCTTTGGGGAGCAAGTGGCAGCTAGGCAGCACAGTGGATAGAATGCTGGGCTTGAAGTCAGTAGTACTTGCATTTGAATTCTGCCTCAGACACTTACTAACTTTGTTACCCAGGATAAGTCACTTACCCTCTCTAAGGGGCAGTTTCCTTACCTGGAAAATGGGGATAATAATAGCACTTCTTTACAACTCTGTGAGAATTTGTGAGATGACACATGTAAAGTCCTGTTCAAACCTAAATGCAGGCTGTATCATGCCTCTTCTGGTTTTTATTATCTGAGGGTCACTGAACAGGGTTATTGCTACATTTTCCAAGGTGGATGGGAGATACCTTGCTATAAAAGTCTATAAAGAGGCATTTTGTTCTGCCAGATCAAATGCATTTTCATAATCATCAAGTCAATTCAATAAGCATTTGTTAAGCACCGACTATATGCAAGGCTCTCTATCTTATGTTCCCTGTATCTTTTTGTTAACTGTGATATGAAGAGGATCTGGTCCTCTGTTGTCTACCACTTAGAAATGTCTGCTTATTCTCTCCTTGTTTTTGTTAAGAATGTCTTCAATTCGTGTGTGTGTGTGTGTCTGTGTGTGTGTCTGTGTGTGTGTGTGTATATATATCAAGATTTTGTATAGATTAGAGAGGAGGAATTTAACCATGGTACTTTCTGATGTTCCCTTGGTTACTGTTTTTTGGGAAGGGAGATATTAAAAAGGTCCAATATTCTTCTTCATCCCGTTGGTATCTTCCTGTCCTTCAGATAAGTTATAAATTGGTCCTTAAATGTTTTCACAATTGTGTTGTCTTGGGTATAGATCTCCACTCTTTATATTTGTTCCAGTGTGACTTTTATACCTATCTTTATTTTGTTATTCTGCCTCTTCACAGCACATCAAACTGAGATCTATTAGGGTCCATGTGTAGGGGTTCTACTGTTATTTATGTATTAAATGGTCTATTGTAATGTTTTCTTTATTTTTTAACCAAATCTTTCCCATTTTTCTTTGTACCAACCCTCCTTTCTCCTGCCCCACACCCCTTCCTTGTTTTCAATTGTCATCCTTAAATACTTTTAAAATGGTTTTGCTTGGTTAATATCTTGCCAAAAAACAAAGAGAAGCAATGAAAGAGAAAATCAATTTAAAGAAAATTCAACAAGATTTCTTGGATATCAGATTTTTATCTGAGTTATTTGATAACAAAGATTTGCCTCCTGTTTACATTTTCCTTTATACTTTCTGCACCAGTTTTGTTCGTGTGCAAGCCATTTAGTCATTTGCAGTTTAAATTGTTTATTTTATTTTTGTGTTCTCTATTCTTCATGTGGCTTAAGAATTTGCTCCCAGGTATAGTCATGAAAGGCACCTTCCTCCTTTTTCTTCTTACTTTTTTTTTTTTTAATATTTAATTGGTGTATCTCCCTGGGGCTTAAGTAGTGTGCTGGTGAGAGCCAGTTTTCTGCCAGACTTTTCCAGTGTCCTGTTCATTCTTGTTGAACAGGAAGACCTTTCTCCACTAAAGTGTTCTTAGTTCTGTCAAACATGGGACAAGAGAAATCAGTTGTTTTTGCTTCTTACTCATCTGGTCTGTTCCATCAATCTGCATTTTTTTGTTTTTTAACCATTGCCAAATAGTTTTGGTGATTAAGGCTTTCTTATATAGTTTGAAATGTTGAAAGTATTATGCCCCCTTCGTTATTACTTTTCTTTCATTATTTCCTTTGGGATTATAGATCTTTTATTCCTCCAAATGATTAAAAAAATTGTCATTCTACTCAATGATTCCTTGGTAATTTTTCATAGTGTGGAATTTATAATTTAGATGATGCTGTCATTTTTGTTGGCACACCCCAGTGCCAAGCTACAAATATCCCTTTACTTGTTTAAATTTTTCTTTATTTCTATACAATGTTTGTAATTACTTATTTAACTCCTAATTGTGTCTTCATGTATTATTTCAGATATTGGGTGCATTTTGTAGTTATTTTGAATGAAAACTCTTTATAGCATTTTCTCTTGGTTTTTATTGTTGCTAAATAGAAATGCTGATGATTTTGTAGATTTATTTAGTCTATTTTTTATTGAAGTTAATGAGTTTTCTTCGTAAGCCATCTGTAAAAAAGGAATAATGTTGTCTTTGCAATTTTAGTGTTTATTAAGCTGCCTATTTTTGAAGAATTAACTTAGGAAAATAAAACAAAATGAATAGGTATTAGTATAATGTAATGAACAAAATGAGTATTTAAATGTGAAGTTGCCCAGCTACAGCATTTCATATATTCTGTGGCCATTTAGAAAATGTAAAGGAAACTATAACACCAATTAAGAATCTTTTGTATTTGAGGCTATGAAGCCCGAAGTCTGAGGGTGAGCAGCATCCATGCCACACAGTAAACCTGACAAAATGAAACAGGCCAGAGAAAATCCACTGCTGAGCTGGCCCTTTCTCTTCTTTTCTCTAGGCCAAGCATTGTTGGATATTGGGGAATCAATGAAGTTGATGGCCGAGGTGAAAGACTCTCTTGATATCAGTGTGAAACAAAACTTTATTGATCCACTGCAGTTATTACACGAGAAAGATCTGAAAGATATTGGGGTGAGTTCCTGGGCAGGAAACTTGGATTTACTTTAAAATGACATTTTTATTTAAAGGCATTAACCCTTTATTCAGTAGGAACTTGGTCAAAATGTCCTCTCAAGTAACTAGTGGCAAATCAGTCAAATCGAACAGTTTTGGGAGGAAGCTAAGCTTGAAAAAAAATCCTTCATAGGCATAGAATTAAGCTATCTACCAAAGAAGACCCCAGATCCTAGTCTTAGTGCCCTACTTGGGGCCCATTTACCATGTTTAACATTAACCCTGATGGACTTTCCTTACCTTTATATAGTGTTGACCACTTTTCAAGTGTTATTTCTCATTTGTTGTTTGTGTAGCACAAGATTATAAATGTGTTAGAAGAAAATAGGTGTCATTGCTTCCAGCTCTTTCGGCTCAGCTGTTTAAACAATTCAAAATGCGTCTTCATGACTCTTTCTAGCACATATTTCTCTTTATCCTTTTCATGAGAAGAGCATTGCAGTGCAAAAATAGCTAAATATATGCAGTATTTCACATGCTTTGCTAAAATGTAAATAACTTACATCTATAGAATTTTCCTGATCTATCAGTCTCATTAACTTGTTAAATAAAGTAAGTGAAGTCAAATTTTTCTCCTTGGCAGAGAAAATGTAATCAGAGTCAGAGTGAAACAGTCCTGCCTTCTCACTATCCTCTGGTATAATAGCTCTTTCCATTTTGAGGAGGGTTTCCATCCCTTTTCCTTTAAGTATAGCTTTAAATAGTCCCCATTTGGAGTTTTCTTGGCAGAGATACTGGCGTGGTTTGCCATTTCTTTCCCCAGTTCATTTTACAGAAAAGGAGACTGAGGCATACAGAGTGAAGTAACTTAAGTGTCGTATAGCTAGTTTGTATTTGAGGCCAGACTTGAATTCAGGAAGATGAGCTACCTAGCTGCTTAGGTTTTAGGAACCATCTAATGCAACTTTGTTTTGTAGATGAAGAAACTGGGGTCCAAAAAAGCTAGGCAATTTAATTTTTGATCCAAAACTAGCCTTGGTCTCTTGACTTTGTCATTGTGTTTATCACTTACTTGCACTCTGATGTCATTTCAACTTAATAAGCCAAATGAATGGACAAATGAATTTCTAAGTTTTATTTCAAATCAGGTGAACAAATGTTATTAAGTGCCTCCTGTTTCCAAATCACCGTGCCAGGTGCTAGTGGTATATAGATAAAACAAGACTGTTTATGCACTTAAAAGCTCTTACACTTTAATGGAGTATACAACATGCACACAGATCAGTAAGTACAAGATAATTTGAGGAGGGAGAAATGATTAAAAACCTGAAGATCAAAGAGGACTTCATGGAGGAGGTGACATTCAGAGTCTTGAAGGGAGAAAGATTGAAAGAGGTGAAAGTGATGAAGAAGTACATTCCAGTGGGGAAAATTAATAATCTGGATTTGTCAGGTGCACTGGAAAGACCGTAAATTTGGAGTCAGAGGACCTGGGCACAAATTTCAGCTCTTAACACTACTGATGGGACCTTGGGAAAGTCAGTCTCTTTTGAGACTCAGTTTCCTCATCTGTAAACAGAGACGGTTGGATTAGATGACCTTGAAAGTCCCTTCTGTCTTTTAGTCTAATCCTGCTTAATGATTGGTTCAATATAATATTTAACAAAAATGTTTCAGTTTTTAATTTACTATGTTTATTGGGGTAGTAATTATCTAGAGTAAAATTTCTGCATTTCAGCAAAGCTGGAAGGAAATGAGAAACCCTCAAAATAGGATTTCTGGACAAGATTTTCCCAGGTGCCTCACTTTTGTTGGATGCCAAAAGGATCTGGCTACTCGTATTTACACATACATATTCAATTACTGTATAAGCATCACTGTTCCCTTTGTGCATTCCTCTATGCTATGCTTTGAAAGGGATGGATCATACCGTCTGTGGTTTAGACTTGGGAAAAATAATTACCATTTTCACAGAACTGTAAAAGCAATCTTACAATTCTCTAATTTTTCTCTCAGTATCACTTGAAGAAGCTGGAAGGCCGTCGTTTGGACTATGATTATAAAAAGAGACAAACTTCTAGGATATCAGGTGAAGAATTAGGAAAAGCAGTAAAAAAATTTGAAGAGTCAAAGGAGTTTGCTAGAAAAGGCATGGTGAATTTATTAGAAAATGATGTAAGTATGACATTTCAACTATTTAAAACAGACTAAGGAACTCAAAACAATAGAATTTTAATGAAACATTTTATCATTTTAGAGATATGTTCTCAGTGTCTGGGAGTGGAAGTAACTTTAATGTCTTCATGAACACAAAGCATATATAGTATGTATTGGAGGTTTGGAATTGTTTCTCTGCTGTAGTCACTTCTTGTGACTTCAGAAATTCAAGAAATTGGAATATCTTCTGAAGCCCTTGCTTAGAAGCAAGACTATATTAGATATCCATTCAAGGTCATCTGTAGGAGATGAGAGCCAGGGGAAAATCACAGTGTATTCCTTTCTCATTCTTCAGCCTTATTTATGGGTAAAAACAAATTAAAATAAGCTCTAGAGATGGCTTTAAAAGGGAAAAGGAGTTACTGAGAGTCCATTTGTTGCTTGAAAGACTGGACAGTTCCACAGTGTTTGCACTGGTGTAGACAGGGGCATCAGGCCCCCTCCTTTGTCTACTCATGGCCACTTGGAGTTATTGCATTGCCCTTTCAACTAGCCCTAGAAGTTGAAGGTCCATGGTGTTGAACCAATTCTCCAAAACTGAGAATTTAGAATCTCTGATTCCAACATTGTGTGTTCAGTTTTCCTTTAGATTTGTGGAACAAGTGATTTTTTTTTTTTTGCCTTTAAGATGTATAAAAATGCCATTTTTTTGACATCATCACTATACCATCAGAAATGGAGCATTCAAACAAAAATGGTTTATTTTATTAAGTCAAACCAGCGAGCATTTATTAAATTTCCTACTCTGTTAAACATGGTGTTAAGTGCTGGAATTTTGTAGAATGATTTTGCTTACTCTTTGGACTACTGTCAGGTCAGGAATCTTATAATGGGTAAGGCAAGGTCATATAATTCCATCAAGTGCCATAAAGGAGAGCATTCCCTTTATCTTTCCCTTTGTTTGCTTTTTTCTAAAGGGACAAAAAGATAATTTCCTCCCCATCTCTTTGTTCAACAGGGTTTCGTTTTTGTTTTTTTTTTGTAACAATAGTAATAGCTAATATCACTGTGACACATTAAGGTTTTACAGAATACTTTTCTGTATCCTGTGTGATATGTAGTGCAAATATTACTATTCCCATTTTATAGACAAGGAAACAGGCAAGTACCTTGCCCAAGTCACCTAGCAAGTGTTGCAGACAGCATGGTGTAGTAGATAGAGTGTGTGTGTTTGTCCTTCATTGCCGAAGAAGACCATGCCATCAGAGAAATGATGACATGACTTGCCCTTGACTTTGTTTTGAGTGAGGGAGGGCTGTGCAGGTCATCAGCCTCACTTCTCCTCCAGAGCCATCTGAATCCAGTGACCAGATATTCCTCAGGATGACTGGAGATGACCCAGGATGAGGCAAGTGGGGTTAAGTGACTTGCCCAAGGTCACACAGCTAGTGAGTGTCAAGTGTCTGAGTTGAGATTTGAATTCAGGTCCTCCTGACTCTTGCACTGGTGCTCTATCCACTGCATCACCTAGCTGCCCCAGTAGATAGGGTACAGGATTTAGGAAGACCTGAGTCCAAACCTAATCTCAGCCACTAACTAAGGCTTTGGCCCTGGGCAAGTCACAACCTCTCTGTGCCTCAGTTTCCTTATCTATAAAATGATGGAGTTGGACTTAATGGTCTCTATGTTCCCTTTGAGTTCCAAATCTATGATCCTATGCTTTCAAGTCTAGCAGTCTTTTTAGTTTACTATATCATCTGTCCTGGAGGAAAAAGGAATTTGTGTTGTGTTGGACCTGGCGTACAGAATGTTTCATTTTTGTTGTTCATTTGTATCTGACTCTTCATGACCTGTTTGGGGTTTTCTTGGCAAAGATACTGGACTGGTTTGCCATTGCCTTCTCCAGTTAAGTATGTAGATGAGATAACTGAGGCAAGCAGATTTAAGTGACTTTTCCAGAGTCATATAACTAGTAAGTATCTGAAACTGAATTTGTATTCAGGCCTTCCTGACTCCATGCCTGGCACTGTGCTACTGAGCTGTCTGGAAAATGTTTTCTATCACAGAATTATTAGTTAAGGTTATTAACGGGGGAAGATACATTGCTTTATAAATGCTTCCGTGTAGCATGTGTGTGGGCAGGCACATTCAAACAGAAAAGTTTATGAATTATCTTCTTCAGAGAACATCATTAGTGGGTTTTTTCCAAAGGCCTACATTTAAGATACACATAGTTGGTTACTATTAAATTTGGCTTGGCAATTAGCCCAGCCTGTAGAATTTCTTCCCTAATTATCAGTAAAAAGCCAGAAGTGATTGTTTCGTTAACGAACTTAATTGCAGTTTTTCCAAAATGAAGTACATTAGCTGCTGAGAGTGGAAGAATTCCTCTCCCCACTGTGGAATTGTAGTTGTCCAGCTTGCTTTCTAGTTAAGGCCTCCTTGGATACTAATAGAAGCAGCCTTAATTTCTTCTTTTTGATTTCTAATAGAAAATGGGAGACAGGCCCTCAATCGCCAGAACTTGGGCTAGGTAATATAGGTTTTCCCTCATTTAACTCTTGGCTTACTTTCCTTTTACTGTAACCTAGGACTTTGGCACTCTCACACCTAGTAATGTTGACTCTCGTTAGGCCTTATCCATAAGCTTAATTAGAACTTAGAGAAATTGAATCTCTCCCCATTCTTGTCTTGGTTTCTTTGAAAAGAGAATAACCAAAACCAATAGGGTAATTACTGTATAGCCAATTAATGGCAGGTCCGGAACTAGAACCCAGTATTGCTTGATCCAGTATTGCTTCTCCTAAACCACCCAGTTGATCTTAATAAAGTTTGGGAGTGTGTGCACCTTCTCTCCCATTATTCCTTTCTTCTTGATCCAAGTGTATCCTAAATAGAGAGCTTTGTAGGTAAGCCTTTCTTCTTATTAGAAGACCAGATTAGGGACATGATCTCCAGGTTTTCCCATTCCCATGGGGGCACCTACCTCTTCCCACTCTACTTTGTTCTCTTTGGCCCCATTTTCCATTTCTGCCACTATTCATTTTTGAAAGCCTTGAACAGGGGAGGTCTTGCAAGAAAACCTTTATTGGGTTATGGATAGTACTTGATTGGGGGATACAGGGCATTGCTGTTTTGTTATTTTGTTTTGTCCCCAAAATATGAACTGATCCTTGTCAGTTGGTGTTGGTAGACCTAATGAGAAATGCCTATAATCTCCCTGTTACCTACAGACATTTCTTCTGTGAGCTGATACACTTTAGACTTTTTAAACCCAGTTTATCAACCAGCGAACATGGCTTCATTACAAACAGAAACCAGAAAGAAGCTCTTCTCAATACTTACCTTCTTAAGACAAATTGTAGGAAGACAGACCTTTTAGTTTCTTCTGTAAGAATACTAGAGTTTTAATGGATAAAAACAAGTATTGGGGACTTTTGGGATACAAAAGGAAGATATTCTGAGGCGGACAAGGATAGAGCAGAAAACATTTGAACACATCCAAGGTCCTAGTGACAACACAAGGCTTGAGGCCTGGCTGTTGATGTCATATGAGATACACTGTTGAGATTGGCTAAATCTCCTCGAAGCTATGCCTCCCAGGGTCTTAGCCTTGTCATTGAAAAGCAAGCTATTGTTGGAGGAAGGTGGGCATTCCCTGCTTACATTTATGTTTGAGTAGTAGCGGCCCTGCAGGGTTTTTAGCAGAAGAAATTTGACTCCACTTCCACAACTACATTTATCCTAGAGGGAGATAGTATGTTAGTTACCACATATCTTTCCCTTCCTCAAAGAATTCAGCTAAAGAGCTTCACCAGCAAACTTAGGATCATGACATTGGGAAAAGCCATAAAAACTGAGGTACAGTGAGATCCTGTCTCATTGTACAATCCCAAGAAACCATCTAGAACTTCCAGATTTCCAAGGAGGACTCTTAGATTTTTTTCTTTCAGTACCTTATACCTTATTTCAGATGCCTTGAGTTCTTTCAGTCTGTTGGAAGGAATACTGGACCTGAGTTTTAGTTCCATTTTTGCCAATAACTCTTTGTGTAGTCCTCTGGGCAAGTCACTTCTGTCTGTTTCATCATCTGTAAAATGGACTCTGCTTCATAGGGATGCTGTGAGGATCACAGAAAAGAATGGAAGTGCAAGCAGCACAAAGTACAGAGTTGGTTCAGGAGGTTAAGTGGGATTGATTCCTTTCCAGAGTAATTTTCTTGAGTCACCTGTGGTTTCCACCTGTGAGTTTACTGATGTAGGAAACTCTGGTTAGGAATCTTCTTCTGCTGATGCCCCTGCTAACACTTGCTACCTCTAGTCTTAGAAGGTTGCCTAGGATGCTGTGGGTTATCACTTCTCCAGTGCTATATAGCTAGATATATGGAAGGAGGAAGGACCTGAAATGGGTCTTTCTTACCTGAAAGCTAGTTCTTTATTATGCCATGCTGCCTCTTTCACAAGAACAGAATTTTAGTTTAATACTTGACTACAGACTAGTATCTGATATCCTCTCAGCAGACTGCAGTGTCATTGGAGATAACTGGTGTCTTTTTGCATGTTTTCAGAGAATATAATTTGGCCAAAAGCCAATTGATACTTCTCCTTTTCTTTGAAAATTATACTGCATTTTAAAATTTATGTTAAATGAATTGTTAATGGATAATAATAATGAAATGGATATTGAAAGAGATTTAATGGATAGTCATAAAATGGATATTGAATTAGAGTTTAGCTAAAGTCATAAATGTAGTTTCATTTTAGTTTTTAAATCTTTTATGTTTTATTTTTTCCAATTACACATGAAAGCAGTTTTTGACATTAATTTAAAAAAATTTTGAGTTCCAAATTCTTGCTCTCCCTTCCTCTGCTTCTTTTTCTCCTCACTGAGAAGGCAAGCAGCTTGCTATAGATTATATATATACAGTCATGCAAAACACATTTCTCCATATTAGTCATGTTGTGAAAGAAACCTGACAAATCTCATGTGCCGCCCCCCCCCCCCCGAAAAATAAAGTTAAATAGTTTTTACAAGTCAATTAACTTTTTCCCCAGTATGCTTGTTTGTGGCTGTGTGACAAGGGGAGGCTAGAAGAGTTAAGACTCCTAGGGCTAGCAGATACTATAACTTTGGAATGTTGCTAAATTAGGGCATTATTATTAGCATGAAATCTTTGAATTGGTGGAGAGGTTAGCAGTCTTCTAGTCTATTTTCTCATTTAGTGTGGTAATGAACATCTTTTTATCCAGGCACTACTTGAAAATTCCTATGGATGAGAAGTTCATTACTTAATCAGGCCTATTGAGTGCCTTATTGCTTAATTGTTCCATTTTGGGATTGTTACAATGACTAGTTCTTACCTAGAAACCAAACTTCCTTCTATGTACTAGCACCACCTATTGGTCTTAGTTCTGCCTTTCTAAACAATTTGAAACAAGTCCATTTCCTTTTATTTGTGACAACCATTTAAATATTTGAAGACAACTTTAATGCTCTTCCAAAGTGTTATCTTTTCCATTTTAATGATTTCCAGTTTTTTTCGGTTGTTGAGTGTCTGACAAGATTACTTGCCATCTTAGTATTGACAAAGTGAGTGTTCTGTAGTGCCCTAGCCAGTGCAATGAATGTACTGACTCTTGAAAAGAGGGAGAATTTGGAACGTTTAAATTCCGTTCCTTTCATTTAGTTGTACCAGTAAAAATATGTCATCTCGGTGTCTTAGGGACCATAAGGATGGGACACCCATGAATCTCTTTGGTCAAATAATATTTCACATTCTCCTTCTCTGTCCTGAGAATAGGTTAATGTATTTTGTTCCTGCCTCTGCTTAGACATTAAGTATCTGTAGAGAGACTTATAGCACACATCTCCTTTAGCAAATTTAAATAGCATTTGTAAGCTGGAATGCCTTTTTATGCATTTATGTCCATGAGGTTTATAGCTTAGAAACCTCCTGAAAATATACTCTAATTTGAAAAACAGGCATTTTGGTGGGTTGACTATTAAATTCACAAATCATGAGTGAACTTGAATATCTTCTTACAAAGTAACCAGGAATTGTGAGGTACTCTAACCCAAAGCAGTATTTAGGGCTGCAGGATGAAGTAAGATGTACCTGAATCACACTGATTACCTGATGGGTTTCCTTTCTAAATCATCACCCTTGTTGCCAGTTCGATCGTTTCCTGTTCTTGTCTCTGAAGCTGATGAGACTCCATGAAATAACTCTTCTCTTCTGGGGCAGATTGAGCAAGTTAGCCAATTGGCAGTCTTCATAGAAGCCATGCGAGACTACCACAGACAGTCCGCCGACATTTTGCTGGAGCTGCATAGGAAGTTACAGCACCGGTAAGAGCTGATCAATTAGTTAAAAACCTAAAGTCTAAAATGTGCCACCTTTTTTTTTTTCTTTTTCAGTATTTTGTTATTTTGAGAGACATGTATTTTCATACGGTGGAGAGGGGAACCCTTTTGAGAGGATCTACCCATCTCTTCTCTGCCTTGAGGGTCTCCTATTTTCCATTTGTTGTCTGTCTTCCTCATTACCTGACCAGACCCTCTCTATATACAGAGTCTCACAGATGTCCCTATTCTTCTCGCACAGGTCCTCTATTCTGGTAGTCTCTAGTCTGCTTTTTAAACCCACCACTCATCTTTTTGTTGCTTTTTGATTTGTTTCTGATTTTTATTTTTCTTAAATATTCCACTGTGTTCCATGAGTTCCAGACATGTGGTCATTACCAGGATGTAATAATTATGATAATGCTGATGATAGTAATCAGTAAGTATGTACTAAGCACTTACTCTATCAGGAAATGAGCTAGGCACTACAGGTAAACATATAAAAATGAAACAGTCCTTACTAGCAGAGGGTTTATGTGATAATAAATTTTGATGTGGATATGGTACTTTATAGTTGAATATGCATTTTCACATATATTTTCTCATTTAACTTTCTCAAATTGGTTCTGAATTTTATTTGGTTAACTCTCTTGGTTGAGTAGACTGAGAAATGTGCCTGTGGCTAGAAGGACCGGGGAATGGGATCTGAAGCATGCCCCTCCCCCATTTTTGCTTTTCCTTTTATGATTAAAGCTGTTTCATCACCGAAGTGCCTGACAAACAAACACAAATTGCTTACTCTGTCTGCTCTGGATTTGAGGAACCTTAGTTGGTTGCTGACATGCAAAATGACCTTAAGCAAGTCATTTAATATAACTCTTGGGGATTTAGTTTACTAGATCTAAAGAATGGGGAATACCTTCTCTGGAGAATGGTAGGAAGACTGAGATGACATTTGGGAAGTAGTTTGAACTCCATAGAAAGATATGCCCGTCTTTTGCCAACTGAATGATGTTATATATTTATGAAGATGACTCTGGGCTCCTTCCAGATTCTGAAGTTGCATCAGAATTATTCTCCCCAAAGATTAAATTATTAGTTTGGCATAGCATTAAATATGTTTTGATTCTTTGAAAATTAGTGATCCATGTATAATATGTGTAGTGATGCTCAGTGAAATCAAATCTTGATTAACCATAGCCCTTCATTTTTGGACCATATTGGGTAACAGGAAGCTACTGATGAGTCTATTAATGGGAATTTATTAAATACCTACTATTTGCTAAAATCTTTCTCATTCATAGACACAGTATGTATTATATTTATGTATATATATACATACAACATACTGTATTTTACCATATAATTATCACAGATTTTATGCTAAATTTTCCACCAAAAAGTGGGGTGCAACCATTATATGCTTTAAAAGATTTGTGCTGGAATTACTTGTCTTTTAGTTTCTGCCAATCTTGCACCGACTTTTTACTCATTAAAAACTGTCTGTCTGCAGCAATGTTTCCATGCTCTTCAGCGAACAATTGCTTTCAGGTTGAAGCCTGCAGAACAGTTTTTGTATTTGCTCATAATCAGAATGAAATGCTTCATGTATTAATATATTGCTGGCAGATGAGAACTGTACAGTTTAGTTAGTGTAGAGGATGCAGGTCTTACCATATCACGTGACTTGATCATGGCAGCTTCACCTGCCCGCTTCATTATGTTGAATGATAATGACATTAATACTGCAGTGCTCTAAACAGGCCTTCCAAGTCAGCTTTGGGAAATACACTGACAGTGCACGTGCACTGAGAATTCTAGGCTTGGGACTCACAATGTGCAAGAGATAAATGCATATCCATATGCCAGTGGTGAAAAAGTTGCTGCTCTGTTTACCTTGTAAGTGGTGCGATGAACAGAATTATACCGTGTGACAATTCTGAAATGAAAGGTTATAAACTGTTATTGGACTTTAAAAAAACAGGGTGCAGCGATTATGTGGTGGTGATGATTATGTGGTGAAATACAGTACATAGAATGGGTGTGTGTTTATATGCATACATATACACAGTATAAACAATATAATTTTGAGGGGAAGGAACTCTTCAAAGGATTATTAAGAATAAATTGGAGGGAATTTCCACTTAGAACTGTGTCACACAGTAAAACGTTGATATTTTAATTTTTTCCTAATTTAGAAAGTACCTTCTTTGAGAGACACACAGTTCCTGTTAACTTTCAGTAGTCATGCCTATTCAGGAGACAGTCATTCTGGAAGACCAGTATGAGCTAAATTAATTCTGGTGAACAGTAGAAAGAACAAGCTTTGGAATTTAATTTATGTGAATACAGTCAGCCCAGCTATCACAGATCAGTAGAGGATAGTGTTTTTTGGGTTTTTCAGAATAAATTTGCCCAACCTTTTCCTGCTCCCAACCTAAATCTATAATTAATGTCTGAACAGAATTAATATATTGTTAAGGTCCTGTGTTTTCTATGATCATATGTTTTATATATCTTAAAATATGTATTACAGAATACGTATATCAACTGCTTTCTCTAATTATAATTACAAGTCAAAGACTACATCCAAGACTTCTAGTGCTGACAGTGAGAAAAACCAAATTTCATTCCATTCTTCAGAAGATTCAGGTAAGGATGCAATTATACTTGCTATGTGGTTAAGTCCAGAGAATAAATTGTGTAACTGTTAAGCAAAGCTTGCTTCATTCTTTTAGTCTCAATATGGTGGCTGAATCCTTCTCATATCAAAGGAAAATACACATTTCTTCACATTAATGTTGGTAGTTTAAAGTGATTATGTACTGTATATGCTATATGTATACTACATACACAAACACACAATTATACACTTGAACAAATTACCAGTAGGAGGTGTTTCTTTACTTACAGTGCCCTAGGGCTTTTCGATGTAGAATAGACCCCAGCTTAATTTCTGAGTCCTCAGAAGATATAGAGAATTTCAGAAGCAGAACCCAGGCAAAGGTATTCATATGATCCCAAGGTTCAATATTATCTCTGTAGATGGGAAGGGTTACTAACTCTTTATAGCAGTGTATCTCAGAATAGATTATGCTGCAGAACGGTGAGTGATCTCAGTTGTTTATTGAATTCTTTGAATTGATCTCTAGCCTTTTCATTCTCAGGGCCAGGGTTCTCAGCAGCTCAGAGGACAGAGAATATGGAGAAAGAATGGAGATGCAGGGATAAAGAGAAATAGAAGGATGAGAAACATTTTAAAAATTTTATAGAAATTAAGAAATAAGGACCTTTGCATACCTATAATCCCTGCTACCAGAGAGACAGGTTGATGGATTTCTTGAGTTCTGGAGTTCTGAACTGCAATGGGCCAAGCCAGTTGCATTTCTGCACTGAGTCCAGCACCATTTTGGTGAGCCTCCAGGAACATGGGGCAACCTAGCCCAGGTCAAAAATGGAGCAGGTCAAAGTTCCCATGTTGATCCAGTCTTGGCAAGATCAGGAGACCCAGTCTTCCTCTCTCCCTTGCCTCCTCTCCCTCCCTTCCCCCCCCCCAAAAAAGGGGAAGACAAAGACATCTAATAGTGAAGACTCTGGACCAGTAAAAACTTTCTATACACTAATGGTTAGGAAAGAGTGCTTTATAATCCTGGCCTAGTGCCATATTAGGGGACATCTTGGGAGGATGTGCCGTCTGACTTAGGAGCTTGGCTAGGACATAAGTCCTTCGAGCTTCACTGCAAGTACAACGCGCACAGAAGCACAGGCGCACACAGGATAAAGTGGCACTCGGCGCCCTCTCATTCACTAATTTTTCATATTTGTCTCATTAAAAAGCAAAGCTATTTTTCCAGGAAACTACTAAAGGAAGTTTAGTCTACTGTGTTGTAACTTATGTATACCAAGGGGCCTTCCTCAGGTGGCTGGAAATAAGCTTTTTGCAAAGAACATTAGCTTGCTGAGTTGAGGAGAGGCCTTGTTCTGCTTTATGGCCCCAGGCAGATAGAGATTACACTGGAAGTGGGTTGTCAAGTGCTTCTTCACAAAGACCACGGTTGACATTGTTTTTATTACCTAGATTCACTGTGCAAAGGATTATTTTTCAGGAGGGCCTGGGGCCAACCACCAGAATCATCTTCTCCTATCTTCTGCCCTTCTCCTATGAACCTCAGTTTGTCCTATAACTTTAATAGACTGCCTCCTGAATTGCCCTTGGCAATGGCAGCCATTTAAAAACCAGCACATTTCACATCCATCTCCATTGGTCACGGCTGGAATGTGTGAGGTTGAAGGGGGCCTGTACTGTTTGTTTCTCAGGAACAGTTTCAGATGAAAATGACATTTTATAGTCAGCTTTAATGGGAAATTACTTTCCATTAGGATTCTGAATGATTTCCACAGAATGTTTATAAAGCAAAGAAAAAATGTCAAGCATTTCACTAACAATTCAAAGCGAAGCTGATGGGACCCTGCCAGAAATGGACTCCAAGAACATTTTCCTCATCATTTCTTCTTTCTAAGGAAAGAAAAGAATGTGGTCAATTAGGCAGTATGAATCCATCATTATAGTGAGATGGGACCATTGATAATATGAGTAAGCGGGACTAAAATGAAGCCTCTGTGTTGGTTAGATTATGAAAATGAACAGAGCATGACAGAAAAAATGGAGAAATCACATCTTGTAATGACGGATTGCAGGCAAAAGACCAGGTTAGGACTTGGCTAGGAAAAATGACCTACTGTCCAAACTCTGAGAGCGTACAGTCATGTTTGCCTCATCAGCATTCAGGAGTATTTCTGTGCCAAACTTGAAGAGAAAAGGGGGAGGGAAAGGCATTAAGGTGTAATGGCTCTTTTTGCCCTCTCCTGAAAGAGACCAGAAACCCTGAGTTTACTTCTCCTTCTACCTAGAAAAGAAAATAACTTCGGGGCTTTATTGCACAAATATCTAGGTCTTTCCAGGCGCTTCAGGATTCACTTCCCATATTGTAAGTTTAGAAATTAGCCTTTGTGGTACAGTGGAAAAAGTACTAAATCAAGTCAGAAAACCACTGAGGGGTGTTGAGATATCAAGTAAATTACTTTATTTTTCTGAGCATCAGTTTCCTCATCTTTTTACCTGTCTATACCTTACAGGGTTGTTTTGAGATGATATATAGGAAGGTGCTTTGAAAACTGTCAAACCCTTTACACATGGAAGGTATTATTGGTTATAGGATTAATCATGTTTTTTGGTTAACCCATTTATTCTCAAAGTTTGAAATGGTTCCCAGCATATATCATCTTCTATTGTATCTTAACAGATTAGAAAAAACTAACTAGTATGACTAGAAAACCAGACACACTATATGAGAGGATAAACACGGGGCTCTTAAATGTGTATGGTGGAGTCACAAGGCATGAGTTCAGATCTTGGCTCTGCTATGTAATGCATTTCTGAGCCTCATTTTCTCCATCAGTAAGATGAGCGGCTTGGACTAGATGTCCTCTAAGCTCTCTTCAAGTTGTGATTCTCAAAAGATTTATATGGTAGAAAAAGAACCAACCATACAGTGAAGATTTAGAGGCACTGCAAACAAATCATCATTAGGTTGCAAAGTAATTATAGGATAAAAGAGATTTTAAAAGATTAAGTTGATATAAACTGTCTAGTTCAAGAATATTCCAGCTGGAAAAAGTCTTTCCTATACGTGGCAGTCTTGTAGGTCATCTGAAAGCAGCATGGTATGATGGAGAACACACAGCACTAGGCGGTGGGGAACTCTGCCTTCTAGTCCTCTCCCCGCCACTACCTAGCTGTGTGGCCTCTCTGCCTCGGTGCTTCCTTCTCTAAAGTCGGGGACTTGGCCTGGATTATCCCTGAGGTAATTTTCAACTCTAAAACTCCATGATTCTGTGTCTGTCACAATCAGATGCTTCCCAGTGTCACTGAATATTTTTTGGCCCTTAAGTTCCCTGCCTTCCTCTTCTTCCATTTTTAAACAGTAGAATTAATTGTTCATCGAGCTTATCTTGAGCGAATTTCTAAAATATACACTTAATAACATATACATTTATACATAAATTATACATATATGAATATGCATTCATAAAATATCCATTTCCTTTTTTTTTGTTAGGTGTGTTTTATGTGGAAAAAGATAATTTCTTGAACTTCATTGTTCCTAGTAGCCAGCACAATGCTGGGCACATGTACAACTCAATAAGGAGTTGTATAGTGATGTTTAAGTTGTGTTACAGACTTGCCTAGGCAAGCCCCAGTCATACAGCAGCACTGCTGTGGAACAAGCTCAGAATTTAGGCTCCGAGAGCCTGGGTTTAAATCCCACTGGTGCCATTTATTACCTGCATTGCTTCAGGCAAGTCCTTTGTTTTTTTCTGGGCTTTAGTTTCCTCCTCTGTAAAATGAGGGAGTTGGACTCGTTGTCCTCTGAGATCCTTTCCAGCTCTGAGGTCATCTATGATCCCATGATGTAATGGCCTCGGAGATCTCTTCTAGCCTTAGAACTATCATTTTATAAGTGGCATATGCTTGTTGTATTCACTAGTTAGGGACCAGTACATATCCCCTCCTATTCTATCACTTTCACAGTTGTGGTCTGTTCATCTCCTTCCTGTCCCCCACCCACCAGTGTGAAGACTAAGTACTCGAGATTATGCCATCAGATGTTTATCTGTCTGGCTCTTCATGGTGCTCTCCAGTGCTGATCTTTACCCCCTGTGAGGACTGGGAACTGATCCATCCTCATCCTGTTTTCCCACAGATCCTGGCTTACAGTCCTAACTCTGGGTCTGCCAAACCTGCCAGCCACCACACCATCCGCTTTTATATTCACACCGAATCATCAAGCTGGTCCCACCTGAGCAGCACTCAAGGGACTCAGTCTTACTGCCATATCCAAACACATTGGCATGTGCCACTTCAGGGCTTAAAACCCAATAGTTTCTTATTGGCCAGACTTTCATTCTCAACACTAATCTCTCAGCATGCACACTGACAAGAGACACAATCTCAGATTGACCACACAAGGGCAAGCTTCCAGGATTTGCACCAGCTGTCCTTTGTGTTCTGAGTCTCATCCCACAATGAGAACACATAGCACCCCACAGACACACACTAACAACACATACATCATTCTCCATATCATAGAGTCTCATCATTAGCTTGTTTGCAGAAACCATGACAGAAGGTCCCCAGGGCTTTAAACTGCTTCTCCTCAAGTACTGAAAGAACATAATTGTCAGGAGCTTTTCTTCCCTTGAATTAGGGCATCATTTTTCCCATTTTGGCTTCTTTTAGAAGAATTTACATGGTAATAGCTGGTCCAAGAATAAGCTTGTTATATATTTTTCACATCTACTCTCTTCTTAGATTTACGTGGCAACAAGACGGTATGTATAGTACAGAAGATCCTGGGACCTGGAGTCCAGCAAAGTGGGAGGAAAATTATGATACACAAGTCTCTGTGGGCAAGGGTTGAAGACCTATGAGATCAGTTTGGGCCAAGAAAGAGTAGGGATGTAACTGTAGGCAGTGAGGTCAAGTTATGAGTGACCTGAGTGAGCAGGGAGCAAATGGCATTTGTTGTCTCTCCTGTTTTTATATCTTCCTGGCTATGGATGTATCCTAAGTATTGACTTTAGGCAGAAGGATCTCACAGGTTTGTAGGGAAATCTTGCCAGAGACTGAGGTAAAAACAAAGAAAGCAGGTAGTATTAGCTCCTACCTGCCTGCATTTTGTTAATTCCCTCCAACTCTGTAAAGTATTTGTCTTTTTAATGAACACTTTTTATTTCCATGCAACTTGGGCAGGTCCTTCGCTTCTCCTGAATCATCCATGCTGTCGTGCTATCTTTGACTTTGTTCCTGAAAGTGAAGGAGAACTTGGATTTAAAGAAGGGGACATCATTACATTGACCAGTCAAATAGATGAAAACTGGTATGAAGGAATATTCCAGGGACAATCTGGACTCTTCCCCATTAATTATGTCTCTGTGCTAGTGCCTTTGCCTTATTAGGTTTGTCATTTCAGCTGTGGACCTCAGTTTGTGACTGAAATGATTTCACCCAAGTGTTCTCTCAGTGTGGCATTCTGTGAAAGCCCTGATGTATTTGACCGACTAAATGACTTTTGTATGTGTATTCTCTTTTTAATGAGTTTTGTATTTCATTTGTATAAATATTTTACCTTTTTGGCCACTTGGAAGTGCAATTTTGATTTATTGCTTTGTCTCTTTGAGGTCACTGGTTAGATATGTATGGATTCTGTTTTTTTTAAAAATTATATCCACTGCAGAAACTTTTGGATGGTTTTCGTTGTCTGTTAGATGCAATGACTCTTAAAAACATAAGATATAAAGCTAAAAAACCAGTATCTCCAAGTTGCTGAGGTAATTGAGTCACAATATAACTTATCTGTTAACAGCCTAATAAATATTGCTCATTCTGTGTAGTCAAAAGTCAAAATTTGTTGTCCTTAGTAGTAAGATGCTTTTGTATAGAATACAATCCTCAGGTTGTAGCCTATTCTAACTTACTGAGGCTCACCCAGCTTAATAAATACTAGAGAAAACAGTGCCTTTTCTTCATTTATGTAAATGCTTTTAAGTGATTTTCCTTTGCAGTTCAAAGTGGTTTTGGAAATGACTGTGGGTCTTTTTATTTTTTAAGTCACCCTTTACCTACTTAATCCAGTTATAACTTTTTCTTTCTACTTCACAGTGAGTGAGCTGGGGAAAGGCTTCCAATTGAGGCATTCAGAACTGGGTATTGAATGGGCACAGAAGTAATGGAGTGAATCAAATAATTTGGTGCAGATGTAGTTTACAGGGGAAAGCTTCATAAGCAGAGGGGTATCTTCAGCACAGATTTGAAGGTTAGGCACGGTTGGGGCTTAGCACAGAGAGGCAAACTCATGGCCTAAAGATTAAAGTAGGGAAGAAGTACAAAAGATGTGCTTCATGAAAATTGAGGATTCAGGCATTGTTTTAAGGGGAGGTAAAGGTTTTGGAGTTAAGGAAGCTGAGGAAGGGACCCAGTTCATGGAGGTCTGGAGGTCCAATCCAAAGAGTACTTACAAAGCAAGAAGCAGTTAGGAATCCATTTGGGTTTCTACCAGGATGGGGCATGATTAAAACAACATTTTTGATCAGAAGTTCCTAACCTGCAATCCTTGAATAAATTTCAGACCATCCATGATTTTTTTGTTTAACATTTTGATAACTATTTCAGTGATGGTTTCCTTTGTAATCCAATATAGTTTATATTAAAAAATTATTCTGAGAAGTAGTCCATTAGTTTCATCAGATTGCCAAAGGGAATGAAGCAACAATCAAAAATGGTAAGAACCCTATGTGTCAGATAAATTGAAGTGTTGAGAGACTGGAGGAATGTAGTAGAAAGAGCACTCAAGCTGGAATTATGAAACCTAAACTTGGAGATCTTGGCTCTGCTCCTGTGATCATGGGCAAGTCACTGGCCCTGCTGGACTGCAGTTTGAGAGATCTAACATCTCTGTGGCCCCTTCCACTTCTCTGTTCGGTAAATCTTGGTATGTACCCTCTCTGCCTATCTAATAGGGTTTTGGGGAGCATCAAATAAGTTAAATATAAATGAAAAAAGATACTGCAAACTCTAAAGACAAACCAAATGTAAAAGGCATAAAAAACTATGACAGGGAGAGGGAAACTGCAAACAGATTCAGGAAGATGCACGAGAATGATGCAATGATGATTTAATTTACCTTCCAGAAAAATGAAGTAAACTTGTACCTTCTTGTTTTTAAGAGGGGAAGAAATAATCAAGAGAAAAGCCTACGGAAGGAAAAAGCATTAGTCTTCTTAGGATGTATTAAACATTCATTTAGATTTTTATGCCCAAGCTGCTACAATTCATGAAGCTTCACTGCCTGTCTTGGTTACCTATCTGTTCCCTATGCCATCTAGTTGCTAGCTAACCACCCAAAAATTTGGGGAAATACTACTTTTTTTCTTTCCAGCGCAGCTTTCAGCTCTGGCACTGCCAACTGTCGACTTCTTCCCACACCTAGACATTTCCACATTTGCGGGTGGTGTGAGACAGATGGCTACAAGTGTACGTAATGGAAGCCACAGCAGTAATGCTGTGGAATAACAAGGAAATGGACTGCCTTCAGCTTCACACTTCCAAAAATGCCTTAATTTCTTTGAAATGAGATGCTCAAATCAGGTTACGTTCAAACTTAAGATGCTTGAATCTTGAAGGTTTCATGTGAACTGTCTCAAACCAGCCTGCATCTTCTGGAAGCAGAGCAAGACTACAGGGGACTTTCCCATGCTTGAATATTTAAACTTGTCTTCTTGAACTGGTTATATTCTGTACTGCAAGAGAGAAAAATTGATTGGTAAAAGAAGTAGTTGTCAGTACAGGCAAAAGGAGTCCAAATAATGAAATATTTCCTGATATATTTTTAATCTAGAAGAGTGTCTACATTGGTACCCTCTTTATAACGTTAAGCATCAGCACCCAACCACATGAATAAGTAAAAAATGACTGAAATGCTTCTCCATTGCTCCATGTGATTGCAGGAACATCAGACCCAGAAATGGTTAAAGAAAGAATTTGTTACTTAGAAAAGGTAGATGAATTTTCACTAGATGAGAATGAAATTTTTATTCCAGTAACTTCAAATTGAAAACCTCAAAAAAAACAAAACTCTTCATCTTTAATATGGTATAATAAAAATGCCATACCAGGAGGAAGGTGGCCCAGTTTCTAGTACCAGCTTTGCCACTATCTGAAGTAAGCCAGTTGAACTCCGTGGGTCTCTTCCCCATCTGTAAAATGGATGGGTGGGACTAAATTGCATAAATTCCATGAATTTATTTATTTTTAAAATTTATTTATTTAACTTTTAACATTCATTTCCACAAAATTTTGGGTTCCAAATTTTCTCCCCATTTGTCCCCTCCCCCCACCCCAAAACGCCAAGCATTGTAATCGCCACTATCACCAATCTGCCCTCTCTTCTAACATCCCTCCCTTCCCTTGTCCCCATCTTCTCCTTTGTCCTGTAGGCCAGATAACTTTCTAAACCCCATTAACTGTATTTCTTATTTCCTGGTAGCAAGAACAGTACTCGACAGTTGTTCCTAAAACTTTTGAGTTCCAACTTCTCCTCATCCCTCCCTCCCCACCCATTCCCTTTGGGAAGGCAAGCAATTCAACATAGGCCATATCTGTGTAGTTTTGCAAATGACTTCCATGATAGTCGTATTGTGTAAGACTAACTATATTTCCCTCCATCCTATCCTGCCCCCCATTGCTTCTATTCTCTCTTTTGATCCTGTCCCACCTCAAGAGTGTTGACTTCAAATTGCTCCCTCCTCCCATTGCCCTCCCTTCCATCCTCCCCCCTGCCCCGGCTTATCCCCTTCTCCCCCACTTTCCTGTATTGTAAGATAGGTTTTCATACCAAAATGAGTGTGCATTTTATTCCTTCCTTTAGTGGAATGTGATGAGAGTAGACTTCATGTTTTTCTCTCACCTCCCCTCTTTTTCCCTCCACTAAAAAGTCTTTTGCCTGCCTCTTTTATGAGAGATAATTTGCCCCAATCCATTTCTCCCTTTCTTCTCCCAATATATTTCTCTCTCACCACTTAATTTCATTTTTTTAAGATATGATCCCATCCTATTCCATTCACTCTGTGCTCTGTGCTCTGTGCTCTGTGTGTGTGTGTGTGTGTGTGTGTGTGTGTGTGTGTGTAATCCCACCAACTACCCAGATACTGAAAAGTTTCAAGAGTTACAAATGTTATCTTTCCATGTAGGAATGTAAACAGTTCAACTTTACTAAAGTTCCTTATGACTTCTCTTTGCTGTTTACCTTTTCATGCTTCTTTTCATTCTTGTGTTTGAAAGTCAAATTTTCTTTTCAGCTCTGGTTTTTTCATTAAGAATGCTTGAAAGTCCTCTATTTAATTGAAAGACCATTTTTTCCCTTGAAGTATTATATTCAGTTTTGCTGGGTAGGTGATTCTTGGTTTTAGTCCTAGTTCCTTTGACTTCTGGAATATCATATTCCATGCCCTTCGATCCCTTAGTGTAGAAGCTGCTAGATCTTGTGTTATCCTGATTGTATTTCCACAATACTTGAATTGTTTCTTTCTAGCTGCTTGCAATATTTTCTCCTTGACCAGAGAACTCTAGAATTTGGCCACAATGTTCCTAGGAGTTTCTCTTTTTGGATCTCTTTCAGGCGGTGATTGGTGGATTCTTTGAATACTTATTTTGCCCTCTGGTTCTAGAATGTCAGGGCAGTTTTCCTTGATAATTTCATGAAAGATGATGTCTAGGCTCTTTTTTTGATCATGGCTTTCAGGTAGTCCCAAAATTTTTAAATTGTCTCTCCTGGATCTATTTTCCAGGTCAGTTGTTTTTCCAGTGAGATATTTCACATTATCTTCCATTTTTTCATTCTTTTGGTTTTGTGATTTCTTGGTTTCTCATAAAGTCATTAGCCTCCATCTGTTCCATTCTAATTTTTGAAGAACTATTTTCTTCAGTGAGCTTTTGAACCTCATTTTCCATTTTTCCATTTAATTCTGCTTTTGAAAGCACTCTTCTCCTCATTGGCTTTTTGAACCACTTTTGCCAATTGAGTTAGCCTATTTTTCAAGGTGTTATTTTCTTCAGCATTTTTTCAGGTCTCCTTTAGCAAAGTGTTGACCTGCTTTTCATGCTTTTCCTGCATCTCATTTCTCTTCCTAGTTTTTCCTGCACCTCTCTAACTTAATTTTCAAAATCCTTTTTGAGCTCTTCCATGGCCTGAGCCCACTGAATATTTATTTTGGATGTTTGGGATACAGAAGCCTTGAATTCTATATCTTTCCCTGATGGTAAGCATTGTTCTTCCTCATCAGAAAGGATGGGAAGAGATATCTGTTCACCAAGAAAGTAACCTTTTATGGTCTTATTTTTTTTCCCTTTTCTGGGCATTTTCCCAGCCAGTTACTTGACTTGTGAGTTTCCTTTCCACACCCACCTTGCCACCAGATCCACCCAGCTAGTGCTTGGGGTCTGAGATTCAAATGCTGCTTCCCAGCCTCAGGGCTTTTGGTGGGGGTGGGGCTGCTATTCAGTGTGAGATTAAGTTCAGGTGCTCAGGTGGGGGCAGGGCCACCACTCAGGGCTCAGTTCCCTCAGGGGGTTTATGCGAAGACCTTCAACAATGAATCCCGGCTCCTGCCTGCTTGGGGAGCCCCTGTCTGCTGCCGCCTCCTCTACTGCCTCCCGAGGGGCCAAGCCATGGAGACACCCCACTCCCCTCCCGGTGAGCCAAAGAGACTCTCTCACTGACCTCTAGCTCCTGTGGGTGGAGGGACCTGCACACACTGGAGATTCTGTCCCTGAAGCCTGGTCAGATCTGCTCCTCTCAGTGCCCAGTGGCCAAGGCAGGGCTGGGCTCTGCTCCAGGTCCAGTGGGTGATGGACCTTTCAGGTCAGTTTTTCAGGTCTCTCTGGAACAGAAATCTCCTCCGCTCAGTTGTTCTGTGGCTTTTGCTGCTCCAGAATTTGTTGAGAGTTCTTCTTTACAGGTATTTTATGGGCTGTGGGTTTGGAGCTAGCATATGTGTATCTTTCTACTTTGCCATCTTGGCTCCCCCCCCCATGAATTTATTTTTTAAGATATATTTTGAAATATGTATTTCAATATGATCACTTTCCTTTGTAAACTTAGGCATTTTATTTTATGCATTTAAAAACTTTATTCTAGAGAAAGGGTGTCTAGGCTTCACCAGATTGCCAAGGGGGCCCATGACACAAAAGTGGTTAAGCACCCCTGGACCAAATGGTCTCTGATTCCCATGCTAAAATCTATAGTTATCATATGAATGTTATAAACAGTCATTTCTGGATTTGTTGTTCATGTAACTATGATATTTAATATTTTTATAAATAATATGAAAGTGAGATTGAACAGTCCAATATCTACTTTTCCAGATGAATGGCTAAAGTCTCTTGGGTAGTGAAATGTGAAGTTAATGAAGATATACTGCAGGATGATCTCACCAGGTAATGTGAGTAGGCAAAGAGTAGAGGAATTTCAGTATGGATAAATGTAGTATGGTACGGAGGATTTGGAGGTAGATCTGAGACTGAACCCTGCTTCTGACACTATATCACACACACAGAATTTGAGAGTTGAAAGAGATCTGAGAGCCTACTTAGTCCAACCTATACCCAGAAGGAATCTTCACTGTAGCATACCCAAGACTGCCAGAAGATCTCAAAGGGAAAGGGAACCCATCACCTCTAATGACCATGGGTAGGTCACCAAGTCTCTGAACCTCACCTCTTTGAGTTCAGTGAGTTGGACAAGGTGATCTCTGAAGAGGACCCATTACCTGTCAAAAATCTTATGATCCTATGAGAATGAGGTAATGCATTTTGGGGGAAAAAATAAACCGCATTTGCAAGATGATGGGCTCTAGGTGACCTTAGGAAACTAAAGAATCTAGGAATTATTGTAGGCTTCTCTAAGGACCTCAATTGGCCTAACATGCAACTATCTCTCCCCACCAAAAAAAACAAACCCAACAACCCAAAATCAAAATTTGGACAACATCTTGGAAGGTAACAAAAAGACAAGAGAAAAGGGGCATCTTAAATTTTCATAAAAATTCAAGTCCAAAGGCCTGTTATTTCATGATCACCAAAGTTGATCACAGCCCATCTTCACCCCTTGCTCTCTGCCCTGCCCTCCATATTTATGTATTTGCAATGCAGTGATCTGGGGGTTTTTTGGGTTTGTTTTTTAACTAGTCCTGAAATGGCAGATACACAGATCCTCATGAAGACTCTACTTGGAGTCTGAGCTCACATCCAGCTACCATAGCCTTGAAAAATCCAAGGCTACTACCACTTGATGCTTGTCTCAGTGTAGAACTGGAGGGGGAGGAAGCATCCCAAGTAGAAATGGTCAGTTTTAAGATAAAATTGCTGTGCTTTCCTCCTAGAAACATCACCACTTTGACTACTTTAATTATTGCAATAAGGCTGCTACAATATATTCAAAAGGAGAGACAAAACATACTTCTAAATTGATGTATTAGGTGGTGAAGGAAGGTCATAGGTAAGATTCTTGGATCATTGAGGGAGAATATGTTGCACTTTTTAAATGACTATAATCTCCATCTCTCCCTGAGCCATAATTAGGAATGCGTTCACTTGGAATATAAAGTTTTTGCTGTTTTTTTTTTTTTTAAGGGAAGGGGAAAAAGAAGATGGGAGGCAATGGTGACACAAATGAACCCAATCTTGGGTTCAGTAACATAGAGAGAGGGGGTCATCTGCCTGACCTTCATCTACTCAGAGAAAAAGGAAGTCCATGGGCTGTAGTGACCCCTAGTGTGCCTCCTGGTGAGGAGAGGTCCACAGCATGTTGATTTCCAGGGGTACAGACTGACCCCCATGCCTAGAATGCATTTCCACCTCACCTCCATTTCTGAGAGTTCTTGTGTCTTTTAAAACTGCCCAAGTGATACCTTCTTCATGAAGTCTTTCCTGAGTCCCTTCACCCCCCAGCTGCTAATGTCCTTTCCTTCAAAAAATTTAGTACTTATTTTTTAAATTTCATGTACCCTTATATTTCTGTCTTCCTCTATAGAATGTAAGTTCCTGGAGAGCAAGCATTGTTTCACTTTTCTCTGCATCCTCAACTCCTAGAATAGGGCTTTGCACATAATAGATGCTTAATAAATGCTGATGACTGATTGGAACAAAGCTGTCAGACATCCTACATTATCTCCTAAATGGAAGCCTCACTGCATGGAAACCCTGTACAATCTCTGCTTGCCTGTGCTGGTTTTTTTTTTTAATGATAAAACATTCAGATTTATTTATTTATTTTTAATACTATCCTATTGGTCTTAAAATAGCAAAGATATCAGTACTTTTCAAAATAGCAAAACCTGAAAAGTAAAGGAACTTAGGTTAATTATATGTAACTATAATATGTAATTATATGTATATGTATTATATGTAAACTATGTAAATATTTTTCAAAAATAAGTGTTAGTGTAATTAAGTTTTGTTAAATTATAGTAATATGAGCTTACTTTAAGAAGTTTTTCTTTACTTTTTACTTTCATTATTCTGAGACTGTTTGCATATCTTTATGATAAATTCCAGTGGATTATATATAAAGACTCTGGAAATCACTTTAGTCCATAAAAAGCAGCCCAGTAAATGGAAATTATGCACAAGTAGAATATTTTAAGTTCCAGAGTTTGATTCCATAGGTAATATTTGACGAATATTTGTGTTAATGATTCCATGGTTTTGAAATCTAAAGAAGTTTATTTTTATTCACTGTTATGCACTCTGTAGGAAGGGTGGAGAGCCAATGACTCACGTTCTAGATGTTCTGGCACTCAGCTTGATTTCATTTTTTTAAAGTTTTCTAAAAATTAATTATCTACTGGCTGCCCCTGCTCCTCCCCTTTTGAGATCAACGAGTAGTATAGTCACGTAGTTTTGTCCTTGTACCAATCAATCCACACAAGCATTTATTAAGCATCTATGGGTTTCTCATACTTCAGGCTCCCTGCCTCCTGTTTGACTTGTCTGAGTTATGGACCTCTGCTCATCTTTGGCCGCCTGCTGAATCTAGCCAGGATCCTACCTTTCAATTCTGAACCTTAATGTGGCTCCCTAAATCCTGATTTTCTTGCATGTCTCTGTGACCCATTGTTCCTAATAGTCTCAGCCTCAGAGCCTTTCTGTCTCCCTCTGATTATTTTGGTATATTTTCTCCCTTTTGCCTTGTGTACAGGATAGGTGTTTGAGAGGTGGTTTGGCATCCTAAAATGGTGAAGCACTGGGTCCTGTAATCAAGACAAAGGTTCCAGTACCACCTCTGACATTAACTGTGTCAAAGTCACCACACCTCTCTGAGCCTCAGTTTCCACATCTGTAAATTAAAAAAATTAATACCTCAAAAGTTTGCTATGAGTTTCCAGGAGATAATGTATGTAAAGTACTTTGCTAAAGCAAAATAATACAAAAATGCCAGTCATCATCATTATTACTGCTAATAGTTTACAGTACTGGAAGTGATCTTCCCCTTGGTTTGAAAATTACAAACTTTTGATGAGACTTACTAGAACTGTAAACCCCTGGAGATCATGATGGTGTCCAAAGTGAAAAGCATGGAAAAGATACCAAGAATCTAGATCTTGGTTAAACAGTTAATTTAAATGCTCAAATAAAAACATCAAAATTGTTTACTTATCCTAGGCTACTGTTTACCTGTTTTTGCACACCAATTTTTAAAAATAAAAGTAATATAATTCAAATATCTTTTTTAATGGAACAAACAAACATGTTTTCCATTCTAAGGTCTGTGGTATCACGGAATGGTTTCTATTCGTATTCTAATAATACCTGCAAATTTGGCTCTTAGAATCCAAAGTGGAAAACATTTTGCCCACAGCACGCTTAAATACATGTGTATCATGTACTTGAGGAAGTATGGTATAGTTGATAAATCCTTGGAATCAAGGAGGCTTTCCTTCAAGACTTTCCTCTGAGACATACTTAACTCTGTGACCGAGCCTCACACTGTCCTGAGCAGCTCCTTTAAGTGACAGACAAGTTCTGGATCTTTATGAGTAGAAAAGTATCTGCACTGATGAAATCACAGGTTTGTGCAGATCTCTTTGTGTTCTCAGATTTGGGGAGTTTGTTTTTCAGTCCAAATCTATATCCTCATTTGGAAATAATATAACTTGCCAGCAAAAGCACCTTTTTCCATATTGTAAAGAATTGTAAAGAATATACCTTAATACACCCTTATATGTTCAGAATCTCTATGTGTCACTCTTTGAGTAGTAGGCTCTCATTTTTTTCCTGCTTGCCATTCTGTGAGGATTTGTGAGAAAATGTGTGGTGATTCCCCACAGCCCACTTAGAAGTTTCTGATAATGGCTTCGGATTGTTCCATCCCCTACTTGGGGGATGGAATACTGCTTGGGAGTGAAAAAAAGATTACTAAGTGTGAATTCAGGTTCCTGGAAGTAAGCAAGCTAACGGGTCATGTGCATTATGTCTCTCTTTGTAAATAAGGAATAAAAATGCTTTATTGACCATCAGCTATTTCAAGTGCCAGAGCTGAGTGTTTTAAAACGGTAATGCATAGAAATGTTTTTATTGAATTAAAATTTGAAAACACACTTTTCAAGTATGCCTTTGTGGTGCTTCCAACCCAAATATTGCAACATTGAGGGCATAAGAAACAAGTAGGAAGACAGACTAAACAGACTAGCTTCATTTTATGGGCCAAATTGAGTGACATGCAAAAGAGGAATGGGATAAAATTTATTTTAAACCTTGTTTTTGAACTGAAGGCCCATGTAAGACAGTGCGATGTTTATCCCAACAGGATCCCTTCTGTATATGGTATCTTTTCCTTTCTACTGCTGCGAATTATGTAACACAACAGTCAAACCCCAGTCCGCCAGAAACACTTGGGGAAATGAGTCATTTGGGAAGGCTGAGTTTTCTAGATAGTTGAAGGCTTTTCTCTTTAAACGACAAAGAATTATTTTTTTTTCCCTTTCATTGGGCACAAAAAAAAAACCAGGATACTTTAGTTGGACCTTTTTTTGTTTCTTTCTAGTAACTACTCCACCACCTCTCTTCTATTTGCTTATTAGTTTAACAATCATATTACTCTTGTGAGTTTGTAAGCTTTCTCTCTACAGGGATCATTTTCCCTCTGGAAACACGTTTTTAATCATGAATAAAGCCCTTTCAAACACCTTTAAGTCTTGTTTGTTTTTTAAGTTGGAGAGGAGGGAGGTGGATAAAGAAACAGATTTTTCTTGGGTTATACTTTTATTTTCAAAGAAATTATTCCAACCTCACAAGTAGTTCACTTAATTCTCCTTTCCCTAGGAGTCTGCGAGGCATAAATTTCTGTCATTAGTGTTTCTATTATCTTATTTGATCCTGTTAAGCAGGTGGTACTATTCTCTTCATAGTGATGAGGAAACAGGCTCTGGGAGGCAGTGACTTGTCCAAAGTCACTTAGTAAGGAGGCAGGATTTTGGGAACCCAGGTCCTTATAATTCCAAAATCAACAAGCTGGAGCCATTGTGTAGTGCCCCCAGGCTCTTCTGAGAAAAGCTTCCTCCATGTTCTCTGTTGCCTAATATAAGCCTGGCCAAAATAATCTCCACTTACCTGTTTCATAGAGATAACAGCAGTTCCACTAGTGAGAAGTACAGTTAAATAGTGCGATGTACTGGTGCACATCCTGACACAGCTATTAACCTGCCCTTCTATTCCTTTATCCCTTGCTACACAAGCTGTTTATTTGGCATTCCCCATACATACCTTGTGTTCTGCTCCCTCCCCATCCTTTTGTTTAGCTTTGCTTTTTTCAGCTTGGAGAGAGTGGCGATTTCTCTCATTCTCTTGTAATTGGGTCAGCCCACAGTCGGATGCCTAGAGGAGAAGATTGAGTTAAGGCACGGGAAAGAAAACGGCACCTGGCACAGGATAGATACTTAATAAAAGCCTGTTGACTCATTGACACTCAGAAATAAACAAAAACTTCCAAAGTAAATACAGAAACAGAGGCTGTATTTGTGATTTCTTGGGTATGGTGAACTCACTTCCCCTATCAGTTTCTTTTCAACTTAAGTCTTTTTTAGAGAGTTGCTTCGGGCATGGAGAAATTAAGAAACTTGCCTAGGGGAGAAAGCCAAGATAATCAGGGGAGGAATTTAAACCGAGGCCTTCCTGACTCTAAAGCCGGCTCCCCATCCACCTACCCACCCTGCCTCTTAGTAATGTAAACACACAATTAACAAATGAAAAACCTTCACAACATCTGGCAAAGAATCCCAGACTCGGTTTAAATCCTTACCTTGTTTATCCGGTCCACGTCGCAAGCGGACTCCTCAGCCAAACTCCAGGACTCGAGCTCGTCCATATTGCAGCCCAGTTAGGAGCATTTGTTCCACTAGGGGGTGCTCAGTTCTAGCTAATGGGGAGGCTTCGTGCCCTCGCGGAAGTGTGAGCAATTTGGAAAAGTTTCCAACTCAGCATATTTTAGCAAGCCCTTCATCGGTTATGTTTAGTTCCTACTTTCAGTGTCCATGGCACACGTACAACAGCAAGGAGTTCTACTGTCCTTGTCGATTTCATGTACTCAGTGCATGTGTCCTCCAGGCTTTCAATGAGAAGGACGAGGTGAAGGTAAAGGTATTTTAATAGTCTGTGCCCATCACAGCCAAGAAGCTGGATAAAAAGTTAGCCGCTAGGGTTTTTGCTGTTTTGGATATTATACCACGGCTTAGAGCTCTAAAGTTTTACAGGCACAAGACAGATGTTAAAGGTAAAACTATCTATTAAACCTCTGTGCGGTACTTGAGTATGTTTTGATCTCTGGGTTTATTATTCCAGACTACCTTGCCCTGAATGAAGCAAAAGCTCTGAGTTTGTTTTGCAATATATTCCTCTCCCCCACCCTTCCCTCGCATGCTGGTTACGTTTGTAACGCCGCAGCATTTCCACCATAACACGCCCGGGGCTGCAGTCCCTGCCTGCCTTTGGCACGACACCTGGCAGGAGGCATTGGGCAGGGAGTGACTTCCAACAAACGCGGGCTAGGAGGATTCTGACCAAGTCTCCTAGCCTAAGGTATCTTACTCACTGAGCCATCACCTGCCCCTAGGGAAAGCAGGGCCCCTGGACACTTTTCTCTAGCTCTTGGCGTGTTTGCCCCTGTAAGTGGCTGTGTGATGCAAGGAGAGATACCTCGGTTATGGGAAGTCGTCTTGGGGGACTAAGCTTCATCCTGGGGCAGTGGGCAACTGGGAGGTGGGGGGGAGGTCTTCCGTGGGGGTGGGGCGCGTGGTCCAGTGCACTTGCTCCGGTGCTACAGGTGGCGGCGCGCGCGCTCTCCCGAGTCTGGCTCCCGCAAGCGCTCCGCGCCGGGGCAGTCCCAGGAGTGGGGATAGGAGGGGAGGGCGGGGGTTGGGGGGGGGGGGGGGATGGAATGGAGAGGTGGGGCAGCCTCGGCTCCAGCACCATTTAACATCTTGGCGGCTGCGACGCCGCGGGTTGGAAGCCGACGTGCAGTAAGGTCATGCTTCCCTGGGCTCCGAATGAGAAGGCATCATTCCCAGTGCTGGTGACGGGATCGCAACTGCTCTCTTCGGAGCCTCGAGCCGAGTTGGAGCGGTCTTTGCGTGGAGGAGACAGAGTCCAGGTCATCGGTGCAAGGTGGGTACATGGAAGACGGGGCACAAGGGAGCCCGCCTGGGAGTGGAGCGAAGGCTTCGGATTCTGATGGCACTAAGGCAGAGAAGCCAGAGCTCGCTGAGCGGCGGGCTAGAAGGAGCCAGGCGGAACAGAAGTTCTCATCCATTGGCAGCACGTTAGGGGACCGATACTGGCACTATCGGAGGGGGACAGCATGCCCCACTTATGACATGAATCGAAGAGGGACGGACCCAGCCGAGCGATCCCGAGGGAGGGTACACAGAACTGTCACCCTGCGGGCTCCGTTGGCTTTCTGCAGAGGAAAGGGTGTGTGTGTGTGTGGGGGGGGTGCAGGTTCGGAAAAACTGGGGCGCAGTTACGGGGATTGAGTGAATGCGTGTGTGTGAAGGGGGATGGGGACGCGGGTGACGAGCCACTTGCTGGGTCTGTAGGCCACTAGACCAGGGGAGGGCACGGAATAAGGGGGAGCGTTCCGGGGCCTCTGCATCCCTTCGGCGGGGCGCTGGCGCAGAGAAGTCGCGACAGGTCGGAAGAAGCAGCACATTTGCGGATCGCATTAGGTCGGGTCCCGTTAATGCCTTCTCCAGATGAGCGCGAAGCCCTCCATCCACCCACGGACAGAGCGGCTCTGCATCGGCGGGGGCGCTGCACTTCCCAGCTCCACGAAACAGAAGTTAGGAAGGACCACGGGCCATTACCACACTCCACTTTCTCAACGTCATCCTTCGCCTATTTCCTGAAACCGAGAGGAAAATATGCAAAAAGACACCCACCCGTAAGCTGCCCACTCTCTTCTCCAACTCCCGGTTGTCTGAAATTCAGGGTCTCCTAGCCCAGGCACAACTCCAGGGCGGAGGAAAAAGTTGGGGTGGCTTTGGCGACCTCCCAGTTTCCGAGTACCTGTAGGCGCGCGGGTCTCGGGGGAGTCCTTAGGTTGGCATGGGCCGACGTACAGGTGCAGGGTCTCGGGACGGGGGAGACAGGAGGGAGAGGTGCCTCTTCTTCTGGGACTTCCGGGTTTGCCAAGAATCCCGTGGTGGCAACGGGCCGGACCCTGCGTCTGTTCCTGGGTAGCTCCAGGAGGACTGGCTTCTCTGGACTCCTCGCTCTGTTTCTGGACGGGTTCCATGTGGAACCTCCACCAGGGAGCCTTTGGGCGGGCACGAGCCAAACCTTGGCGGGGGCGTCCCAAGATATCTGGCATCCGGCTTGCGCTCCGGGATTTGGAGGATTGGAGCCTTGGAGCGAGTCGGGCTCCGGCGGTTCCTGAGGCTGGCCCCCGGGGCAAGGCGCCTCGCGGCCCCACCCCGCCGAATGGGGACGGGCGAGGTGGGGCGCTGGGTGCGGCAGTTCTTCACTCAGACACGCACGAGCGCACCGCCAAGCTGCCAAAGACGTACCTCCTCCCGTACACATATGCACACGCTGGATACGTACTGCCCTTCCTTACTCCTTGGCGCTTTGGCCAGGTGCACGACTTCTTTTTCCTAATTGGAAATACCTCATCCCGAGCACTGATCACGGCGCGTTGTGCCCGAGTCCGCTTCTCGGCCAGCACAAAGCTTTCTCGTGTTTGGGTTGCCCCGAGTCCAATGCCCTATCCCTTGGCCAAGTCTGGCTGAGTCACCAAGCCTCCAGAGGGGTGAGGGACAGTAGAGTAGGAGCATTCATTTGAAACCGTTGCTCTCTCTGACAGGCGGAAGTCAAGCTCTCTGAGATCAGGAGCCATGGTCCTGCCGAAGACTTTCTGGTGGATGGGCATCTGGATTGCCATTCTCTTCTGTACCCGCTTACAGGTAGGTGGCACCAGGCTGTGCTCAGGTAACTCGTAGTTCCATGATTAAACAATAACGTCTCCAAACCTTCCGCATTGTTACTTATTTTAAAGAAAAAAGGATCCCCTAATGATGCCGGTTGGTATTTCTAGTCATAAAAACAGCAAACTTTTCCTTCTGAAAAAGTGGGCTTTAAACAGACCCTGTTTCAGTTTCTAGGTAGGATAGACTATGCTCTGGAGATAGAGTAGAAATCTGTTATTCATCCATGCACTTGGGAAACAGTGAATTGTGTAAGATACTATGGTAGGTGTTAGAAAAACACTAAATCTAGTAGAGGAGATAAACTTATAAACAACTGATTTGAAATAGAACCGACAAATTGATGTAGTAGAAAAGAGAGAAATTTGTTAGTTGCTTAATCTTTAGCAAGTTATTTTAGTTTCCTGGGCCTCATCTATAAAATGAAGGATTTGTATTAACTATTTTGAAAGCTCATTTCAGCTGTAAATCTCCTAAACTCGGAAGCCTAAAGGTGTAAAATGGAAAGCATTCCAGGCATAGATGTCTAAAGGTGAGAGTGGGGAAACTCAGGAGTGGACAGGTGCCAAGTTGTATTGTTGAAATAGAAAACAACAGTATTCTGTGACTAGATGTTGAGATGAAGGAGAGGGAATAGTTATAGTTGTCACCAAAGGTAAAAATAAGGAAAGATGGTGTTATAATTGACTAAGATGGGTAAATCAAGACAGAAACAAGGTATTGACAGTGAGATGTTGCGTTATATTTTAAACTTATTAGGCTTACAGTATCTGCAGGAGACAGTCGACAGATGGAAAACAGGCTGGAAAGAGACTGGGGCTAGGGAGACAGATTTGGTAACTATCTATAATTCATCCTTCTCCCATTTGCCAAATGGATAGTCTTCAGGTCTGACCAGGTTTTCATTGTTGTTGTTCAGTTGTTTTCTATCCTGTCAGACTCTTTGTAACTGCATTCTGGGTTTTCTTGGTAAAGATACCGGAGTGGTTTGCCATTTCCTTCTCCAGCTCAGGCCAGGTTAGACCTTGGCAAAAGAAGCTTTGGTGGCTCCCCATTTCCTTAAAGAATTCTGCATGTCTAGGCTGATTACACATCCACTTCATATACTCTTATTTTTCAGCCAGATTGGCCTACTTGCCATTATTTTCACATGACATTCTAACTCTTTCCTTGATAACTTTGCAGAGGCTGTCTCAGAAGCCTAGAATCATCTTCCTCCTCATCTTTATTTCTTGTAACTCCTAACTCCTTTTGAAGTTCAGCTCCTGTATCACTTGCTTTAAGAAATCCACTGTTGATGCCCTCCCATCACTGTGTATCTAATTTTTATATATTCTGTAGCACTTTGCAAACCTCCGTACACAGGCTAAATATTTTTATTATTGTGTAAGTTCCTCTAAGGCAGAGTCTGTTTAGTCTCTGTATCCTCAGTGCGCAGCATAGTGTCTGATAGAAGGCAAGTGCTTAATACTTTAGGAGTCATCTATTCACCTGAATATGATGATCAAAGTTTGGGAACTGATGTGACCACCCAGAAAGACAGTATATATGCATATATGTATATATATATATATATGTGTGTGTGTGTGTGTACATATATGTGCACATATTTGTATATGAAGGATTGAGGACAGGTCTTTAGGAAATTTCAATGATCAATTAAGGAGTGGAGAAAGGAGAGGCCAGAGTACAAAAAGTTAAAAGGAAAGAAACAGTATAGCTATAGTTAAAGCAATCAGAACATTGGAAGGTAATCCCTAGAGTCTGTTTACTGAAGAAATTGGATTACATAAGAAAAAAACAAATTGGTGTGCTTTTCAAGAGACGTATGTTCCAGTCTGAACTTTGCCACAAACAGGCAAATTACTTAATTACATGGATCTTAGTTTCTTTAACTGTAAAATCAAAGGTATGGATTATATACCATTTCTGAAGTCTCTTCTTGCTTTCAGTTCTGTTGTGTTCTATTCTGTAAATTAGGGCCAACTATGTAAGAAACTGCTGGGCCCTTTGGGAGATACAAGAGTAATAAAGATAGGGCTTCTGTCCCTCAAGAAGCTTGTCTTGCAAGCTTCCTTGTCTCGTAAGGGAAATAAAACACGTAAACAAAAATTCAATATTCATCGCAGTTAAATTCTGTAGAAAGTAGTGTGGTAGGGGCAAGTGGAGGGGAGAAGTTGATTCACAGACAAAAATGGAAATGTCTTAACGTGACTTCCTACTACTGGGGGCATAGGTGTACATAGAGCATGGGCTGAGTTTCAAAATCAAAAATGATTTGGCAGCTGGGTGAGTGGGAGGAGGTGAAGGAGACGAAAGATTCAAGGACAGCTGAGGTTATGATTCTTGGTAGTGAGGAGAATGGTGACGTTATCAACAAAATAGGGAAGTTTGAAGAAGGTGCAGGTTTAGAGGCGAAAGATAATCAATGTTCACATTTAGACAAATTGAATTTGAGATAGGAATGGAGCATTCAAGAAATGATATTGACATTGAGTACAGAAGGTGAGCATGTAGGGACTGAAGTTCAGAGAAATGATGAGAAATAGACATGTACATAACACAATATACATATATATCTGCATACATTTATGTGCATATATATACATATATGCATACTTACACATATAGATATATAGACATGCATATGTATGTATATTTTTATATCTATATGGAGAGAGTTGGAGAATTATGCAGAGAGATGATTCAAGCCATGAAAGCTATCAAGATCACCATGGAATAAAATTTAGAGTGAGAAGAGATTCTCAGGACAGAGCCATAGAGTACACATGGACTTAGTGAGTAAGCAATCCAGTAACTAAAAAATAATTTTACAGTAAAGAAGACAGTATCTGTAAATGCAGAATAGATTATATAGGAATGAGAGACACAGTGTGAGTCCAGGGTAGGAGAGATTATTCTTAAATGGCAGGAGGGAAGGCAAGGAGGAGGAGATGGGAAAGCTTTACTGAGTAGACTTCAAATTATGAGGAGAATTTCAAAAGGCAGAAATTCAATTCAATTCAATAGACACTGAATAAACTTTTACTCTGTGGAGAGAAAACTGTGTGATAAATTCAATAGAGAACCTTTCATGTGTGATGCAGTTTTTGCTGTCATAGAACTTATAATCCAGTGATAATAGGGAAGGCATGCTAGTTATAGGTAACTGTGAGCAAAGGCTTGGGGGTGGGAGTGTTATAGATATGTACTAGGGACAGTGAATATAGTCTAGTTTGGCTGAAACAAACTTTACAAATTTAGTTGTTAGCATGAGATAAGACTGGAGATGTAAGGGGGCAGCAGGTTGTGTGGGGACCTTAAATGCCAGGTTATGAAGTTTGGGCTTTATTTTTGTGGGTAGTGGGGAGCCTTTGTACACTTTTGAGCAGAAGGACAGGAATAGATCTGTATAGAAAGAAGATGAACCTGGCAGTTATAAGAAGCATAGTTTATGGGAAGGATAGATTAAAGATGAGCGACTAGAGTTTGCATTACATGAGAATATGCATTTAAAATAACCCTAGATAGTATAAAATACCTAGGAATATACCTGCCAAAACAAATCCAGAAACTATATGAACAAAATCATAAAAAACTTTTTACAAATAAAATTAGATTTAAATAAATGGAGAAATATTAATTGTTCATGGATAGGAAGGACCAACAAGACAAAATGACAATTTTACCCAAACTAATTTATATAGTCAATGCCATCCATGAAAATGTAAATTATTGAGTTAGAAAAAATAATAACAGAATTCATTTGGAAAAATCAAAGCTCAAGGATATCAAAGGAACTAATAAAAATGTAAATGAAGGAGATTTAGGAGTACTCAATCTTAAACTATATTATATGACAGTAATTATCAAACCTATCTGGTACTAGCTAAAAAATAGGTAGATCAGTGGAACAGAGTAGACATACAACTTACAGCAGCAAATGACTATAGTAACTGTTTGACAAGTGTAAAAACTTAAGTTTTTGGAATAAGAATTCATTAT
The DNA here is from genome assembly GCF_028372415.1 of Notamacropus eugenii. Lineage (NCBI taxonomy): Eukaryota > Metazoa > Chordata > Mammalia > Diprotodontia > Macropodidae > Notamacropus > Notamacropus eugenii. The sequence continues at coordinate 176,329,207 of NC_092872.1, read as the reverse complement.
TTGGTGAAAATCATTGGGAAAACTGAAAAACAGTCTGGCGGAAATTGGTCGTAGACAAATATCTTACACCATTTACTAAGATGAGGCCAAAATGGATACATGACCTTGATATAGAGATATTACAAGGATATCTGAAGAACATGGAACATATTGTCTATCAGACTTAATGAATAGGTGAACAGTTTATGAATAAACGAGAGAGAGAGTAGCGTGAGGTATAAAACATAATTTTGATTGTATTAAATTAAAAAGATTTTATACAAATAGAACAAATGTAGACAAGATGAGGAGGAAAATAGAAAATTGGGAAAAAGATTTTATAGACAGTTTTTCAGATGAAGATCTCATATTTGAAATATATAAATAACTTTGTCAAATCTATAAGAGTATGAGACATTCCCCAAGTGATAAATGAACAGGCAGTTTTAAAGAAATCAAGACAATTTATAGTCACGTGAAAAATGCTCTAACTCATTATTGATTAGAGAAATGCAAATTAAAACATTCTTGAGATATTTTATATCTATCAGATTGGCTAAAATGATTGAAGGGGAAAGCAAAAAATGTGGGAGGGGATGTGAAAAATTGGGACACTAATTCGCTGTTCATGGAATTGTGAACTGATCCAAACATTTTGGAGAGCAATCTGAAATTATGCCCAGAGTTATTAAACTGCCTATACCCTTTAACCCATCAACAAACTACAAGGTCTGTTTTCAAAGATGATTAGGGAAAAAGGAAAATAACCTATATGTTCTGAAATATTTATAGCAATTCTCTTTATGGTGGCAAAGAACTGAAAATTGGGAAATAGCTAAATAAGTTGTGGCACAGGATGGTGATAGAATACTGTGCTATAGGAAATGATGAGCTTGATCTTAGAAAACATGGATAGACTTGCATGAAATAAGGAAGTGTGAAATGAGCAGAATGAAGAGAATGTTGTATGTAAGAACAGCGATATTGTTTTAAGAACAGCTTTGAGTGAACAAGTCATTTTGACTCTTATAAATACCTGAATTAACTACCAAGGACCTATGAAGGAAGATGCTATCTGCATTCAGAGAAAGAACTAATAAGTAGAAGTTTGTATAAAATGATTTTACATATATATATGTGTGTGAATATATATGTGTAGATACATATTTGTGTCTAATGCTAGCCATTTCTAGGGAGGGGGAGGGGAGAGAAAAGGGGAAAAAAGAAAGTTACATGATAACTTTTACATATTTAAAAGAAGTAGCAAGTTGTATAGGATAGATTTGCAGTTTTATATGCAAAAAAGAAAGAGAGAGAATATATATCACTGATGGGGACAGAAAATGGAAGTGCTCCGCACCCTGCTAGAAATCTCTCATGCCTAGTAATAGATTTGTAGTTTCATGTGCAATCATCTTTTAAAAATTATACTATGTTATGGAAATGCTTATTTCATTCTAAAAAGTAAAAATGAAATAAATTTTAAAAAAGAAAGAAAGAAATCTCTGGTGCCTTGGAGAGGCTGGTGTGAGGGCAGCTTTCAGTCTTGGGGATCAACTTGGTAAAGCTTCATGATCTACCAGTAGATTACAATCCTGTTGACTGTGGAAGCACTAAAGGTTTTTGCTTGGTACCTTGACACTGATAGAAGCAGTATTTTAGGAAGATTAATCTGATCTCAGCATGGTGAAGTGGACAGCTCACTGGACTTGGAGGCAGAAAGATAGGGGTTTGAGTCTTGCCTCAGACAAATATGTCACTCTGGGCAAATCATTTAACTTCTCTGTATCTCAGTTTCCTCATTGGTAAAATGAGAGGGGTAGACTTAATGACCCCTTTAGGACCTTTCTCCCTCTGCCTTCATAATTCTGTGATGATAGGACAGAGGACTTTGAAAAGTAAAGGGTCAGATTAGCTGGTGATGGACTGGGTTGGCCAAAATAGGAATTCACAGGAAGAAGAGATAGATGCAAATAACTTTAGAATATGACATTATTTACAGCATTACTTTAAATGTCATTCTGGTGCCTGTGTGTGAGACTGGAGTAGACACATGTTCTGGGGAATGCTCTTGTCACTTTTATGCACACTCCTTGTGAAAGCGGAAAAAAAACAGAGTGTGTTTGGTTCTCATAGAATCTGGGGTTGGCGTTATGCCCTGCTCTCCACATAGGATTCGATCTTGTTCTCTTTATGGGATGTTTCTATTTTTTAACACAGACAGGTTGAAGTAATCAACTAGTCATTGTAAGGAGATTGCTGAAATTTTTACAGTATGCCACATTTGGGGCCCTCAAAACTTGACCTTTAAATTTTTTTATTCTTTTGCCATATAAAGCCTTATTGTCTTGACCTTAACTACATGGGAGGTCTATGTACTTTCTTTATTGATTTTTTTTGTAGTTTTAGATGAGTCATATTATCTGTAATGTGATTTGATTGCAGCATTTTTGCATTCCTGGAACCATTGTATCTTTTGTTTAGCTGGTTGGTGAGATAACCTCTTTATCCCTAGTATATATACTGTAAGTTGTCTAACTCTCTGTTGCACAGGATTCAGTTCAATTAAATAATTTTTGAGAGGCTGTATATTAGTGTGATAGGTGTTAGAGATAGAAATATAAAGTCAAAAAATAAGTCTTTGCCTTCAAGGAATTTGCATCATACTGGGAAGAAACAGTGAGTACGCAGATAAGCTATACAAACTTTATGTGTATGTAGTACAAAGAGGGAGGGAGGAAGAGAGGATAAGTGGTACTTGAGCTGTTGTGCTTTGGGGAAATCTAGGTTTTTCAGATGCCTGGACCTTTTACTGAACAGCATTTGGAAATAGTATTCTAAGGCAGTGGCATGTCCCTTGGGAAGAATGGATTCATTTTACTCAGAGAGAATACCACAGGAAGGAGGAACCCTGCAATATGGAATACATTAAGAAAAGCAAGCTGTTACTTAGAAAATTCGTGTTATTATTTTTTTTGCAATTGGAACAATTCTCTCCAACTGTTTCTGGAAATTGGATGTTTGTATAACCTGATAGCATTCGATTTTGATTCTTAAAAGGTTTCATTACCAAATTTCAGTTTGAATTTGAAATCAGATGAATAAGATATTTAAAGGATGGGCTTTTATGTCAGGGAGCACCTTGGGATTGTTGAAAGTGCTATACCATTTCCTAAATGCAGTCTAGTCTGTTCTCTTCTGCTTGTTCAATATGTGGCCCCACTTAGTGTCCAGCAACAGTAGCTGTTCACAATATGTAAGACAGCAGGGTTGTATCATGGACAGAGTGCTTGGCATGGGGACAGGAAGACTTGAGTTCAAATCCTGCCTCAGACAGTTATTAACTGTGTGACCCTGTGCTAGTCCCTTAACCCATCTTCTTCAATTATAGTACCTACTTGCTAGGGTTGTTGTGAGGCTAAAATGAAATAAAAATTGTAAAGCATTTTACAAACACTAAAACCCTATATATAAATACTAGCTATTATCCTGAGACTTATTGTTCTTTCTGTACTGATTGATAAACTCAGTGAACTGCTCATCCAACTCCATGTTATGAGCAATAGACATTTCTCTGTCATTTATTTTTTCTGTTGTGGCTTATTAAACTGAGCTCTTTTGAATGGCCATGGTTCTCATTGAGAAGATTCTGTAGTATTCCAGATCTTGATATAATTAACACATCAACCACAAACTGAAGCATCTGGAGAATGTAACCATCTGTAGGGAATTCTTTGGCTAGCATCCATCACCTATTTTATACTTCAGTTGATAATCAGAGAATCCTTAAATAAATTTCATCTCTTTAGGATCAATATCTTCTCTGATGCTAGGACAGCAGAGAGAGGCCAGGTGGGTATAGGTAGGCAGCAGCACAATGCCAGTAATGACAACTTTCACACAAGAAGTGGTGTCTGGGATAACATCAAGGACATGTCCGATCAGAAAAGGAGGTGGGCTGCTTTAGTGAGGGATAACAGACAGGCTTTCTGAGTGTTTAACTGATACACAATGTTAAAAAGTCCTAAGGGAAGACCTTCAACACCTTGGTTAGACCCTCTAAGGTGGAGTTATGAGGGCAGGTGGCATATAGATGAGAACTGAACTGGATGAGAAGTCATATTAGGATTATCATCTGCACTATTGGTAGGGGAGAGGGGTGCATACCCATATTAGCTGAGATCACCAAACCATCCAGCTATTGAAGTTGAAGGCCATAAATATTGCTTTAATGATTCCTCTATTTTTAAACCACAAAGAATGTCAGTTAGCTTCAGTTAGAAAGAAGCTGATGAAAAATTAGGCTTAAGACTAATAGTTTCAGCTTTTGCTCCCATTCACTTTGATCTGGAGAGCGGATAGAAAGCTACATTTGGAGTCAGGAAAACAAAGATTGAATTCCTTCCTCTGATTTGTATTAATTGATTTTGGGCAAGTCATTTACTATCTCTGCCTTTGACAGCTCCTTGTGACTGTAAGTCACAGAGGAGTTACCTCTCTGCATCAGTGGATGGATTTCCCCACACTGATGAAATCCCAGGTTGGACTTAAACACAAAACAAAATGGACCAATTGATGTAGCACTTTGTAAACTTTAGAGCACTATATAACTATGAGCTATTATTATTAGCACTGAATTCATGAGGCAATTATATATATTTATATGTATATATATCCAAATGAAGTAATTAGTATAGCAACTGAAGATAGTACCATTCCTGCCCAAACCAACTCCTCCTGATTTTCTTGTCTGCTACAGGCACCATCATTCTCCTTATTATCTGAACTCAACACTTGGGGGTTATCTTCCTGTCTCCCTCCCATAGCCATTCAGACTCTAAATCCTGGCAATTTTACCTCCATCATCCTCCTGGATTCTATCCCCTTGTTTCCCTTCCTCATTACTACTATCATTTTACACTTGAATTATTGTCGCATTAACCTCCTCAGAGTTCTCCCCACTATTAGTTTCTGGACTTCTCTCTGTATTGCTGTCAGATTCATTTTCCCAAAGTTCTGCTCAGATCATGCTGTTTGCCTCTTTCACACCTTACTCTCTCCATCACCTATCCAATTAAATCCAAACTACCTGTAGTTTTTTCTTCTTTATTCTCTAGTCTTCCTCTGCATTTCCATCCATATCTTCTACTAGTCTCCTACACTACTCTACAATTCAGACAAACTGAATTACTCACTGTTTCTCAAACATGTCCCATGATTGTCCTCCTCCCCACCCTCACTCTTCCGTACTTCACTTTGTTCAAGTCAATTCCTGTGCCTGGAAAAACCTACTCCTACCTTTGCTTGTCAAACTTCTAACAATTCTTCTGTATTGCTAGTTTAAATATTAGCCCTTTTATGAAGTTTTTCTTGATCACCCTAATCAGGAGGTAGTAATACAATAGAAAGAATACTGACTCTGGAACTATGGTTTTAGATTTTATCCCATAGTTACTATTTTCCCAAAAAAAATGAATTTTTATTTTTATCTTTTATTTTTTCATTAACTTCATTTCGGAATGGATCCTTACACTCTCTCCTATTCATTAAGCTATCCCTGGTAACCAAAACTCCAAAGGAAAGAGAGACCCAAAAACAGTTTAGCAAAGCTAACCAACTTCCCAATCCAGCTTGACTGTAGATGCAATGTTCTCCATATTTATCCTTTCTCATATCTTTCATTACATTCATGCATTTCAGTTGGGTTAGCTACTCTCTAAATGATGAGAATCTACTTTGATATCACTTCTTAGCTATCAGAAAAGTATTGCAGTTATGAATATTTTGATGTGGGTTTTTCTCTCTGTTTTTGGCTTCCTTGGGGCATACACCCACCAGTGGGTCAAATGAATCACTCTTTAAAAGCATAATTCCAAGTTGCTTTTCAGAATGGTTGTACCAATTTACAACTCTGCCAATAATATATTAACATGCCTGTTTTTCTATAGCCTCTCCAACACTGAGTTCCCATGCTTTGTCATCTCTGCCTATTTTCTGGGTGCCAGATAATAACCCAGACTTGTTTTGATTTGCATTCTTTTTATTATATGATGATTTGGGACAGGCTTTCGTATGGTTAATAATAGCTTGCAGTTCTTTTGACAACTGTTGGTTCATAACCTTTAATCAGTTTTTCCAACGGAGAATGGCTCTTTGGTTATATATTTTTGTTAGTTCCCTGTGTATCTTGGATAGCAGACCCTTATTAGAGATACTTATGGCAGAGATTTTGGTTATTATATAATAATTAATAATAAATAATAACCAGCGTGCTGATGCAAAAGCTTTTCAATTTCATGTCATTGAAATTTTCTATTTGAGCTTTTGTCATTCTCTGTTTTTCTTTTTTGTTTAGTTAAGAACAGGCTCCACTATCCAAACTTGTAAAAGTAAGTGATCTGGTTTTCTTCTGCCTTTAAAAAATTTTTTTTAATTGGTATGACCCATGATATTCACATTATGTATTTATTTTGAGCTTCTATGGTACATAAGGTAGATTGTTGGTCTAAAAAAACCCATTTCTGCCAAAAATACTTCCTAGTTTTCCATTCTTCTCAATTGTAAAGTTCTTTCCCAAATAATTTGTCTTCTGAGGTTTATTGAGTACTGGGTTATTGGGTTGATACATTTCCGATTATTTCTTATCTAGTTTCTTCCCCTGACCTACTTTTCTATTTTTAGAAATGAAATGTAAATAGTTTTGATGATTTTTGCTTTTTAGTACAATAGGAGGTCTGTTGCAACTTACTCTTCTAAAAATGAAATTCAGTAAGTCAGTGGGGCCTTCTGTTTTGAATTCTTTTCATAATGCATTTTGCAATTTTGCTCCTAGATTTAGTAAACAAACACAGGTTTTGAGAAGGAAAGTATGAGGAGTGATTTGTTCCTTAAGCAGTTGGACAGCGGTAACTGACAACATTTATTTACTGCGGTTGCTCAGCACAGACTCATACCAGAGACTGATTGCATAAAATAATTTGTGAAGAGATTGCTTCATGTTTCCATGTTATTTACGATATTTAACATTTTTAGGAAAAGTAAACAATCACAATTACAATCTTTGACATGTGGTTTCCAGGAAAGGCTAACTTGTAATGCTTTGAGTTTCATTAAGAATTATATTCAACAGTGCCCACTTTAATTTTGTCTTGGCATGAAAAAAATTACATGCAATGTAATCAGTCATGTACACACATGTTGTGGGCAGCTAGATGGCACAGTGGGGACAGAGTGTCTGGCCTGGAGTCAGGAAGACCTGAATTCAAATACAGTCTTAGATACTTACTAGCTACGTGTCTCTGGACAAGTCACCTAACCCTGTTTACCTCAGTTTCTTCATTTGTAAAATGACCTGGAGAAGGAATGGTGAAACACTTTAGTGTCTTTGCTAAAAAAACCCCAGATGGGGTCACGAAGAATCAGACAGGACTGAAAAATGACCAAATGGCAAATAGCAGTGTTGGAGATGCCTCAAGACTGGGCTTCTAGTCTTGGCTTTTTCAGTTAGTGGTTGTGTAATTTGGGGTATGTCACTATACCTTTCTGAGTCTCAGTTTCCTCCTCTGTATAAAAAAGGAATAATAAAAATCTTACCATTCTTTTCTGAGGATTGTAGTGAAGGAAAATCTTCGTAAACCTTATAATACTTATCAATGTAAGTTTTCATTTTTCTTCTTTTGTAGTTCTCTTTTCTCTTTGTCATCTTAATTGATATAATAGTAATTGGGATAATTGATAGGAGTTATTTTCTCATTGTCACTTTTTTTGAAGTGTAATTTATTTGGAGAATTAAAAGTACAAAGTAATCTATCAGTATGGTGAAACAATGGATTATTTGCCCCAGATCATCTGGCACTTATGTTCCAAGCCTATAATAGAACAATTAGGTTGGTTCCTTGGGCAAGGCTCAATGGTAAGGAAGAATTTAGACTGTGATTAGCAACCAAAAAAATGCCATCATTTTTTGAGAAGGCAGGGAAGGGAGGTTGATGCCAGTCTTATTAAGGTTCTAGGTCAAACTCAGAACTCAGACCTTGGTCATTGCCTCCATTGGGGAGAGTTAGAACAGTTCCCAAGTCAGAATTAAAAATACCCTCTATGAACTTAACCTTTATTCTTGGGAGCCACCATTGTTGTGATGGGGGAGGAAAAGTTTGAACTCTGTCTAGAACACACAACTGAAGTGTTCTAAGAGTCAGAATGATTGCTGCATGCTGAAAAGAGAGGTATTTGCTAGCTACCTTGTAGAGTATGTGTTGATGTGGTATGGACCTTAAAATATATCGCTGCCCTTCTTTTTCAGTTTCTTTAGATGGCACAGAATGAACTTGAAAAGCCAGTATTTTCAGGTTGATTATATATGATTTCCTCTCACATATTGTGGAGCAGTTTGGTGATACAGCTGACAGAGCCCTGATACTGCAGGCAGAAAGATCCATATTCAGATGTCATCTCAAATACTTACTAACTATGAACTCGGGCAAGTCATTTAACCTCTGCCTGCCTCTGTTTTCTCATTTGTAAAAGAAGGGTCATAATAGCACCTAGCTCCCAGGATTATTGTTGAGATGAAGTGAGATAATATTGGTAAAGCACTTTGCAAACTTTAAAGCACTCTATTAATGCTAGTTTTTATTTGTTAGTTGTTGTCTATAGTCCAGCCAGTCTAACCTACTTGTTATTCCATCTGCATATGTTTCTATCTTCTACCTCATTCTTCTGCATAGACTGTCCCCTCCCCTGGGATGTTCTCCCTCCCTCATTTTACCTTACTTCATTTAGCTCAAATGCTTAGCACCTTTAACTTCAATAGGTATTTCCTAATTCCCCCCACCCCACCCTCTTTAACTCCTCACTTCATCTTTACTTTTAGTAACCTTGCCCTTGGGCTACTTTACAAAATTCCCCTGGAACTGGTAGGTTGAGGTGCTAGAAGGTTGTTGGTTACTTCCTCTTTCAGGTTCTTTCCTTGGGTAATTCTGAAAGACTGGTGTTTCTAACAGTGTTGCTCGGGAGCACTATATTAACCAGTTGATAACAAGTAGCTTTAATAAAAGGATTTTTGCTGAGAAGGTATTGCAAGGATAGATCCCCTAAAGTGAATGTTTATGCAGATACAAATCCATGGGGAGAGTGGGCTTATAGATCTTGGTATTAAATATAAGCTCAGAGAAGTAGAATGTCTGAGGACAGGGATGCTTTCTTTTTTTGAGAGGGGAGTGATATTTCTAGCACCTAGCATAGATCCTGGCACATAGTAGGTGTTGAATAAATTCTTGTTGAATTGAATTGATTAGGAAAGAAGAGGGTCATTAGATTTCTAAAGAAATAGTAAATAGTAAAGCAAAAACTGACTATACAGGTTTCTGTTAAAGACGATTGGCTACTAGTGAACAGTACTCAAGAAGTTAAGGCTTTAATTTGCTGCTTTATGAGATATCTCTTTCTTTCCTTTCCTTTCCTAGTATATAAAGGGAAGTTGGTATCCTGACGCATAAGTGACTGGCCTTAGAATCACACCACCGGAGTGATCCAAGTGGCTGTTAACTATGTGGTAAAGACAGATACCTTTCTGAAGAACACTTCGGCAATGAAAACCGAGCTCTAGTGTTTAGTCTCTTAACCAAGGTGTCAGGAGAAAAGAGAAAGGGCTGAGGCCACTGAGTACCTTGAACTCCCAGAAAAGTAGGTTCAAATGCCCTTATTTTTCCTGGACCTACTCCCTCCACACTGGGAGTCATAAATTAAAGATACAGTACATTCTGCTCAGATATGATTCATCTACCAACCGGTAAGCATTTATATAATGTCTGTTATGTGCTAGGTGCTTTACAAATATCATCTCATTTGATTTTCACAACTGAGGTAGGTGCTGTTAATTATCCTAATTTTTTACTTTTGAGTAAACTGAAGCAAACAGATACTAAATGACTTGCCTAGAGTCACACGGCTAGTATTTGATCATGGTCAGATGTGAGCTTAAGTCTTCATGACTGTAGGCCCAGCATTCTATCCACTACACCATCTACCTGCACTAAAATTAAGTCCTTCTGTAGTCAAAACTAGATTCATGTATTCTTTGGATCACTAATAGGAATAGGTCTCTCTGGCCTCAGGGAGAAGTACTATATGTACCTTGGAGTTTCTGCAAGAGATGATCAGTATTGTTGAAGAGGTAGCTATGACTAGATTAGTGTATTCAGACCCCAAGTATGTTCCCAGAGTTTCTGCCCTGATTGAAATAAGTTTTAATCTCTTTGGAGCATTTTATGTGAATGTCAGAATGAACCTTCTGTGCTGATATAAACAATTATAATATCTGGCATTTATAGAAGCACCTACTATGTGCTAGTCACTGTGTGAAGTACTTTACAGATATCTCTTACAACAACCCTGGGAGGTAGGTGCATTTATTATCCCCATTTTACACATGAGGAAACTGAGTTAAACAGAAATAGAGATGAAGTGACTAGCTCAAAGTCATACTGATAGTAAGTGTCTGAGACTGCACTTGAACTCAGGTGTTCCTGACTCCACACCCAGCAGGCCATGCTCTACACCCTTTAGTTACCTCATGATAGCTAGCATTCATATGGTGCCTTAAGGTTTGCAGAGCACTTCATAAATATTATTTCACTTGATCCTCACAACAACAACCCTGAAAGGTAGGTACTGTTTTTATCTCCATTTTCCACATGGGGAAACTGAAGCAGGCAGCAGTTAAGTGACTTATCCAAGGTCAGAGAGCTAGGAAGTATCTAAGGCTGAATTTGAACTCAGTTTTTTTCTGACTCCAGGCCCAGTGCTCTACCCATTGTGCCACTTGGCCACCATATAAGATATATAAAAAAATAAAGTGCATCAGAAGGTAAATGCAAAGGTAACCCCTGAAACATTTATCTTTGGGATTTCCAAAGTACTTAACACAAATAAGATCAATTAATAAAAATGCCCCCCAAACTCAGTGCCTAGAGCAGGGGTGTTTTCTGTGAATGGAATATAGGAAGAGGAAAATAAGCCAGACACTGTATACAGCTTCATGATCCTTGACTTCATACAAAACAGCCCAAGATTTCCCTCAGAAACCAAGGATCCAAGGAATCACATTAAGGAGTTAGGAATTAAAAGAAATATTATGAAGTCCTTTAGCTCTCAGGCATCAGCTGTGATATTAATGGTACAAAAAGAGTGGGAAAATTCAAATGTTTCTGGACTACAGACCACTAAATGAATTGGAATGGTTCCAAAACTCACATTTGGCATTATGCATTCCCAGGGCAGGTGAATTCAAAAGAAATTTCCTGTGTCCAGGGGGCTTCAACTGAACTGAAGTTTGTGCCTCCAAAAAGTCTTTCTGTACCCACCATTCAGAGTTTTAAGAGGAGCGGGGGCAAGGACTCAAAGCTCTTTCAAAGTTTTGATCTACCTGGATAATTTTGTTGTGTTTGAGAAGACCAGACAAATAGCATTATTGAGGAAACCAGATGAGTTGGAAGTTGTGTTTGGCGAGATGCTATGGGAAACACAAGAAGGACGGTTCAAGATATCAATCAGTTGGAAGCAGCTAGTTTAAAGTCTAATCTGTAAATTCTCTTCTAAATATGTAGGTCAGCTAGTGTCTCCAAAGGGTGATGATAAACACCAACCTGGAGAGCATTGAGATGCTTAGCATATGACCACATCCAAAGTAGTACAACGAACTCAGAGTTTCCCCAGGGTTTAGTAGATATTACTGAAGATTTGCTAAGAGTTTTGCTACTATCACCAAATCCCTAAATGAACTCACATGTGGATACCAAGTTGGAAAGAGACAAAACAGAAAAGAGAGAATAGGAAACCAAAGCTGAGACAATGACAGGTGAGGAATTCTGATGCCTTGGAACTGGTTGGAGACTGCTAGACTCAGAAGCGTGGTCAACTTTCAAAGGCCTTGTTCACTGTCCAACTCACATACCAGTGTTCATTTTTGCAGACCCAGACAAGTCCTTTGTGTTGTACTTAGATGCAAGTCTGGATGAGTTGAGATTTCTATGGTGTGTGCCAAGTTGCCTACCTGAAGCCTGTCAGTGAGTTTGGGACTTCCTGACAATAAGGTCTGTTATTCCTTCCACAGGTTGGACTGTTTGGCACAGAGAAATGTAGAGTTAGAATAGACAGTTTGAGTACTAAGTACATGTTATTCAATACACATTAGTTTTACACAAGGGAAGTTTTAACTCTTTAAACTCTTATTGTAATATTGTAGTCCTTTCTCTACTCTCCCTTGTAACCAACCTTCACCAAGGATCAGCACATACTCCTTAACATTATTATGGATTCTTCCTTTTTTTCCCTTTGAAGGTAAAGTAGGACAGAGAAGGGACACCTTTGTTTTACATGTCTCCCTTCAGTAATTCTGATATTTGCTTTCTTACTTACATTAGATTACAGAAGTAGAGAATCTGAGAGTTCAGAGGGACCTTAGCCACTGTCTAGTTCAGTCCATAACTTAAAAGGATTCCCACTATACTTGACAAGTGTCATTTAGCTACTGCTACAAGATCTCCAATGAAGGGGAATCTACCACCCCAGGCTGCCCATTACACTCTTGGGCAGTTCTAATGATATTTTTTCCGGCTTCAAGCCTCAGTTCTTATCCTTTGGTAATTTCTACCTTTGCTCCTGGTTTTGCAGTGTAGAGCCAAACAGGATGAGTGTACTATCTTTTCCAAATACTTGGATACACTTATCACCCAGCCTTCTGAGTTATATATACAGCTTTATATGTTATATTATTACATTACATTATATTATACGTTAGAGAAACTTACATGGTACTTTAAAGCGTTTGAAATACTTGACAAACAACATCTTATTTTATCCTCAGAACAACCTTAGGAAGTACTGTTATTATCCCCATCTTCCAGATGAGAAAACTGAGATGCATAGAGATTAAGTGACTTGGCTAGGGTCACACAGCTAGTAAGTGATTGAAGCCAAATTTGAACTCAGGTCTTCCTAACTCCAGGTTTAGCACTCTTCATACTAGTTTTCTCTTCCTCAGGCATAACATTCCAAGTTCCTTCAGCTAATTCTCATCTGATGTGGACTCAAAATTCCTCGCTATACTCTGGGTGCTCTATAACTTATCATTGTTCTCAGACTGTGGTACCCAGAACTCAGTGCAGTATTTCAGTTGAAATCTGAATAGAGCAGAGTATGTCTTCTTTCTTGGAGCTGTGCCTCTCTATGTTGTCTAAGGTTGTGTGAGATTAGCCTTTTTGATTCCCATTGATGACTTGTATTGAGTTTCAGCACACTAACACCCCCAGATCTTTTTTTGTTGACAGACTATCTGCTTTCCCCATTCTGAGCTTGTGAAATTGATTTGGTTTTTTTTTTTAACCAAAGGAAAAGACTTTACCCTTATCACTCATTCATCTGACATTTTGGCTTTTGAGACTGACTGAACTTGCCTTGTGGCCATGGGAACCATCCTTTGGTAAGCCTGAGTTCTGTAATGTTTTTCTGAGTATCTTTGGAAGACTAAAACCCTTTACTTTGATCTCAACAATTTGATGCCGTTGACCTAATTTTTGCTCTTGAATGATATTCATGGCATAATAAGACAATGGGAATGAGTCCCAGCAAAATCAATCTCATATGATTAATGTGTAGAGTTTTGTAAAGTTGTGTGCTTGATGGTGAGGAAACTATAAATGTCTTTTATTTAATGCCAGGAGCCAAACTTTAAATACGTCTTTGGTCCAGTGGAATTAAGTAGAAAAATTAGAGAGCAATTAACTTAGTGGGGAAACACAATTTACTTTGTATCATGAGTAGAACTTAAAAAACTCCAGAAAATTTTATACCATGGAAAAAAGAAGAAAAAAATTCAGCATTTTGAAAGGATAAAAAGAGAGATTGAACTTTAAAAACAATGGAAAATATATGCAGTATTGTCATTTAGTGCTCTTAGCAGAATTAAAAATGAGGAATATAAAAATGTAACATATATAACTTGATTTGTTCCCCAAATGATCATTAGTTATATTTGGATATGTGGAGACCCCAAAAAGGAGCCATTAAGATTCTGGGGACAAAAGTTGTTGTTTTTTTTTTTCAGAATGCCCTCTGGTTCTTTACTTCCTAATCATGACTCACATACTATACCTTCCCTCTCTACCTGCTGATTTTTTCACATTTAAATGTCTTCCCTGGTTTCTGCGAGATTTTTGTCAGTATTTCTGTAATCTATTTGACATTTATTTATTGGGGTGGGTGGTAACGAGAGAAGTCTGTGTCTGGTCTGCACTCAAAGAATTTACACATTAACTGGGGAGAAAAGATTTACCTGTAGGAAACAACAGGATAATCCAGATGATACATTGAAAAGAGTTAAAATGTAGCCCAGGGGCTGCTCTCCCAAACCTCTTTTGACAACTGGTAGACTGGGTTATCAGACTGTGGCTACTACATCCCCTCGGGGCTTTGTAATTAGCCCTGAAAAATTGGAGTATGGTTTTCTGTTGTTTTATATTGTATAAGCTTCAACTAATATGCTTCCTGCCATGATTGATGATTGTCAGTTCACTTAGTTGGCTTTTGGAAAGGAGTATTTACTGATAAAAAATATTCTCCCAAAATTTTGTGAATACTGTCCCACAAGTACATCCAGTGTCCAAGGGAGAATAGGATAAAGCTTAGAGAAGACATGTGACATCATAGCCCCTCAAGATGTCCACTCAGATATGGTAATTTCCTGTTGGGCTCTTGATAGAGTTGTGAATTTATGTCCTCTCTGTCCTTGGCCAAGGATGCAGATAGCTGATCCAAAGATGCTTCTATGGTGGTACTGGGAAGACAGGAAATCCTACAGACCTGCAAAGTTCACGAGGGACTTCTTTTGGTCATGGGGTGCAAAAAGGGGAAAGCAAAACCAAAAGCAAGTCCCAGAACTCTACTCCTTCCTCCAATTGATTCCTTTTCAGGATTTTAGCTAGAATGTTTTCTCCTCTTTGCTTATTTGAATCTCTGAGCAGGGGGGTTGAAAAATAGGGTAGATTGAAATTGGATAGCATAAATCATCACTATGTCCTTCATCATCATCTAATAGTGATTAGTAACCAAAGAACGGAAATATAAAGATTAGTCAGTAGAGAGATCACATAGGGTTAGTTATTGAGGCAGGGGCCCAGCAGAAGTTCATGGCTAACCAGGGCGCTACAGGTGTCCATGAAGTCTACTCTATATAGCCAAAGGGCAGCTAGTGGCCTGAGTAAAGTGGGAAAGTTTGTGCGATCAGAAATCCGGGATGCAGGTTCAGCTGGGGTTGCTGGAGAGATGCCAGGTAAGCAAGTTGGGGTTAGGGAGAGGGAGCACAGCTTTCCAGCTCTTGAAAGCAGAGCAGGGTCTTTTTTTTTCTTCCAGTTTTTAAAAATATTTTTCCTTAAAGTTTTGAGTTCCAAATTCTATCCCTTCCTTCCTCCCTGCGATAATAAGCAATCAGATGTAGGTTATTTTCATATTAGCCATTTTGTACAAAAAGACTAATAAAAGAAAAAAAGGAAGAAAGAGAGTGAAAAACAGCATACTTCAGTTTGTATTCAGTCAATATCAGTTCTTTCTTGGAGGCAGATAGTGATGTTTCATCATTAGTCCTTTGGGATTGTCTTGGATCATTGTATGAGCAGGATCTTTTAATAAGGGATGCAGGGTGGTGCCGCCTTCTGAAGATGGAGATGATGCTAGCTGAAGAGGACAGAAAAGTTAAGAAAGACATTTCACTTCTCCCTTTTCTTTAGATTTTTTTTTTTTACTTATGACTTGTTTTCATACTATTCTCATTTGTTTGTCTATCCCTGCCATTGTATCTTTCAATTGATTCATATTTTGTAACAATAAAATAGAAGGTAAAAAAGTAATTCAGCAAAACCAACACAATAGCCAGTCTGATAGTATATAGTGTTCTAACCCAGAGCCCCTTGCCTCTGTAAAGAGGGGAAGGGAGTGCATTTTTTTGTCGCTTTAGGGGCCAAGTTTTGCCATTATAATTATACAGCATTCAGTTTCTGGGATTTTGCTTTGCTCTTTCCATTTAAATTGTTGTATTTATTAAATGATATTGTTTTCTGGATGCCTACTTCTTTGCTTATTTTTCTTCTTAGTCATCATTTCTTATAATGTAGCAATATTTCATCATTTTCATGTGCTACCTCTTTTTTTAATGGTAAACTTTCCATTACAAAGTTAGGAAGAGTTCTTATTGTAATCCCTGAGTTGTTGCTTCATGAAGATGTTGCTAAAAGAGATGAGTATGCAAATTACATGACTTGTTCATTTCAATGTCCATAGTTTAAACTTTGTACGTGTGATTCTTGGATATAGTGATAGGGGCTGAACCTAGTATACAGAACAGCCTGGTGAGGAAACTCCTCTGACACTTGCCTCTTGATAAGTTTTTCCCAAATTAGTCTTCTCTTAGAGAGCTGCCTAGAGCACTGAGAGGTTTAGTGACTTGTCCCAGGGTCATACAGCTAGTGTAGGACTTGAAGTAGGACTTGATCCTAGCTACGGAGGTCCAATCTTCAGCACCAGCTCTCTAGCCAGCACACCACACTGCCTCTTGAGATTTTTTTGATATTATAAATTGCAAAGTGGAAATGAATTTGCTGATTTACAAACTGAATTGCAAAATATAAGTAAGTGCGCTTATAAAGGGCCAATTGTTGATTATCCTGACTGTTGTTGGAGTGGAAGTCCAGAGTGTAATATGTGGGAAAAGGGACTAAGCACGGTTTTGTCAGTCAGCGGAAATAGGAAATGCTGTGAACTCAGAGAAAGAAAGTTTGCCTGGGTCCTGGCGGGTTCTCTGAGTCCTCCTCCCATCAAAGTTCTTGCAGAACAAACAGTAACAACACTGTCAAACAAAAACTTTCTTTTTGGAATGCAAACCTGCCCTGGTGATAGAGCATTGGAGAGAGCAGGAAGACAGTTACACTGTGTTTGCTCTCCTGCCTCTTAGCCAGAACTGGCCTGCCTCCAAGGGCATTCAGGCTTCTACTTAGCAGCCTGTGGGATGACCTGCACTTTTTATACTGCTAGAGGAGTGAGTCAGGAGGGAGGGAGCAGGAGTGGTTTGTCACCCCTGGAAACTCTGCCTTGTATCATGGCTTCATGGGAATTTGCCTGACTTGTTTTGTGGAGGTCTTTGGATGCTAATTCTGTTCTCTCTTCCAGACTATGGCTATCTTCCTAGCGCATAGTTCTAGCTGGAAACAAGTACCCAATAAATACTGAATTTCATGGAAAAACTTCCATTGTTAGATTTTGGAGTGTCAGTGTATGGAAGAGTGCCCATGAAGGCTAATGAAGGTGGGGCTACTTAATCTGGAGAAAAGAATGCTAAGGTGGAGCTGCATGATTGTTTTCTCATATGATAGAAGTTATACTTTTATTCTGTTGATTGAAAAAAATACAGGTAATGAACAGAGTACCCCTTACTTATGTGCCCGCAGCTTGGTTCTATTAGTCCTTGATACTCTGTGGACCATGGTCCTCCCTAAGCTGTAACTCATGAGCCCCCACCAATGTGTTTACTTTTAATAGTCAGCCAGAGGACACATGGTTCACAACAAAGGCATTTAATGAAATTGTGTAACAATAGAATATTTTCCCCTCTAAACTCTGTTTGTATTCTCCTACAAACAAACTCAGTGGAAAAAGTGAGTCTTTATAGAAATCATAGATACATGTGGGGGAATGCCTGTGGTTAGGCTACTGACAAGAAGAACACACAGAGGGAATATGTGGCACATACCTACACACTCACTATGCTGTGGAAATTCCAGTGCCTTCTAGCAGTGTGATCAAGATACTCTCCAGTGGACCTCATTCCTACCAGGAATTATATAAGTGATACCTTTAGGATTACCTAATAACTTAGCCCAGTATGTACTAAGAATGCATCAGGGTGTAGTCCTGTCCACCAAAGCTCTTTTAGCCTGATTTTTAAAATTTTACTATGTCATAGTGATAACCTTCATCTGAGGTAATATCTTCAGAGTTACTTGCTACTCCATCTACTAGAAGTACTGTGATTATAGTAAGCCTCTTACATACAGAAGAGACTCAAGTTATTCTATTAATTATCTCAAGTTGTGTCTATGAAGTTCTCTTAAGTTCTCCAGAGTCAGCTCTCTTAATCAGTGGCTAAGAAGCTCTCTTGAGATCTCCATAGGCAGCCCTTTTAGCCAGCACCTAAGAAGCTCTTTGACTAAATTAAGCTGCAACAGGGAGTGACAGAGACCTTCCTCCCTCACTCCTTTCTCATTATTCCTTTTCTTTTGTTTCTCAGTCCCATGGAAGTTATCATTGTGGATTTGGGAAAGTATTGAATTTAGAGTCAGAAGCCCTGGGTTTGAATCCTGGCATTGTTACTGACTAGCTATGTGAATTTTTGTTTCTTTGCTTTACAAAATAAGGACAGTCACATTGCACAACATCTCACAGAGTTGTTGTGAAGACATTTCTTTGTACACATTAAAGTACTATAGAAATGTGAATTATTACAATTTTTCCTCTCCTTCACTTCTTCCTTTCTCTCTCCCTTTCTTTCTTTTTTTCCTTCCTTCTTTCTGTCCTTCCATCTTTTCCCCTTCCTTCTTTCCATCTTTCCATTTCCCCCTTCCTTCCTTCCTTCCTTCCTTCCTTCCTTCCTTCCTTCCTTCCTTCCTTCCTTCCTTCCTTCCTTCCTTCCTTCCTTTTCTTTCTTTTCTTCCATCTTTCCATCTTTCTTTCCATCTTTCTGTCTTTCTCCCTTTCTTTCTCTCTTTCTCTCTCTCTCCCTTCCTTCCTGTCTGTCTTTCTTCTTCTGTCTTTCTTTCTTCCCTCCTTCTCTCCTTTCTTTTCTTTTCAAAACCTTTTTGGACCTGACATTGGTTGATCTGTTTAGTGGTTGTTGAGGGTAGACTTCTGCAAGGAGTAATGAAAAAATTAAGTGCCTACCAGGGGTAATTAAAGTACAGGGAAAAATCTGGTTCACTATCTGTTTCCTTTTTCAGGGAGATGCAGTAAAACTGTGCTATAAATGTTGCTACCTGGCTTTTTCCCCCAGCTTGAGGGAATCATTTAATTTTATTTTGGTGGTCAGATGGCATCATGCGATGTTTCTGCAGCTGTTAGTTTTCTTCTAGTGGACTTGTGTTTATTTCTTCATATAAAAATTTAAATGATAATTTGTCTGTTTATGACCCTTGTAAAATTTGAAGGCAGTCCCATTGTCTTAAGGTCAATTTTTATCGAGTGTCACTGAAGAGCGTTTTCTCAGGTGTGTCAAATTGTCTTTGTTGGCAAGAATATCTCTGAACTATTGTGGAGGTAAACATTCAAACTAGCCCTTAGAGCTTGCATGCTATTTATATGAAAGCTTGAAACATGACAACCGTGGATATTTATTTGGAAAATATTCGTTAGGGCTTCTTTTTTTTTTCTTTTTCTGCCATGAATGAATGTTGAAGCACTGTTTTAATGTTCTTACACTGGGTCGTAGGGAAATAGTGAATCTAATGTCATTAAGAAGAGAAACTTTAATAAGCTCTTCCTCCATTCTCAGGCGTTGTGCTAGGTGCTGTGGATACAGCCAAAAAAAGCCAAGATTTCTGCCTCCAAGGGGCGTATATTCTATTGGAGGAAAGAACATATAAACTTAAAATTAAAATACTGGATAGTGAGCAAAGGACATCTCTGTCATGGAACTCCTGGATTATCCAACGGTGAAGAACAGATGCATTAATAGCTGGTGGCTGGGCTATGGGAAGGCTTTATAGAGGAAATGGTAATGGGGAGACCCTAGAAGGAGGATAAGGAATATGAAAGGCAGAAGCAAGGGGGAAATGCATTTTAGGTCTGGGGCATGGCTTGTGAGAATGCATAAAGGCAAAAAATGAGAAGTTCATTTGAAGTTCAGGGATGAGTTTACTGGGCTAGTACAGAGTACATGAGAGAAAATAATTAAATAAGATTGTAGAGAATTTGATGCCATATTATAGCAGGGACTTACATTGTGTCCACGACATTTTTTGTATCTATTAAAATGATCAATAGTTAATGCATATAGGGTTTTGAATTTGGTTAGTTGCTTTTCCAAGACATCACATCAAATCTAAACAGCACATATACAGAAACATCTCCTCTCTTCTTAGTACTATGCTGGGCAGACATATGAACTGGACCCCTTCCTTGATGGAGATTACAGTCCAAAAAGGGAGATAAGATATCAGCAGGAAAATCTAAATTCCCATAAAAGATTTCAACAACAGTAGAAATGATCAGGTAGCACATGATTAAATATCAAGTGAGGATCAAGGGTCATAGAGGTTCATTTCTTTGGGCTAGAAAAAGGAGAGCGGGAATGTTTTATGGAGATAAGATGGTACAAGATATGTCTATAAAGTAGAGATTAAAGCTCATATTTGACTCCTGGCTATCAGTTTAATTATTTTGTAGGCACACCACAAACAAATGGAATTTATATGACAGGACATTCTATCTAATAAATGTCCATTGGGTATACGGACTATGACAGTTATCATATTATGAGAAGGAAGTGATTACTTTAGGCTGTTATAGTTGCCTAGGAAGCAGGTGAACTATTTGTGAGATTCAGAAGGTTGGGCAGGATTTGAATATCTTAAAGGGAATTGTATGTTTTATATGGTTTGATTGCTTTTCTGAACTTAAGAGGGGGTTTGGAATAGGTGTTGTCTGAGGTTCCTTTTGGCTCTATATTTATGAATTTATGGTCTTATGTTTAGAGATGTAAAATTTCTTTAAAAAATTTTAAGCTGTTGGAAAAAATATTTCATGTGCTTTTTTGTTTTGGGGCTACTGGGCTATGGACATGAAAATTTTAGGGGAAATTGTGCTATGAGCAATATTTTAAAAGTACCTTTTTAGATCTAAAAAGTCACTTAATTATTTCATGAACGTAAGAATTTATTATATAAATTAATATAAATTGGAGCTTTAGACTTTTGTAGAGGTTATGGCCCTGGGATTTAAAACAGGCTTTGTAGAAAAACTATTCTATCCATTCAAAGGAAAGGAGTAGACTTTATCTGGTTTGTGTGAGATGAGGTTATGCGGCTTACTTGGAGACATCTAAGCCTGGGAGTATGAAGGAAGTTTAGGCAGGGGCCTACAACAAGGGGAGACCACTAGACTGGCAGGCAGATGACACTTCCAACCCAAAGAAGGATAGGGAATGCTTTGGAACGTATATAACCAAGAGCCTCAGGACATGGCATGAGAAGGAGGAAATTTAGGATGATCCTATGAAAAGCAGCTTCTTTTGGCACATGCATGATTGGAGCAAATTCTCAATACCTCTTAAGAAGGGGATAGCAGAGAAGCCCAAGTCCTTCATTCCTCTGTTTGTCCAGAAACCCTTCATCAAGAGGTGAAGTCTTTTGATTGGCTTCCCACCTCGAGAGTCATAGGCAGGGAGCTTGTAGGGCTAAACTATGGATCATGAAAGATTCTAGGTGGAAGGTAGCAGGCACTGAAGATTCCATAAAAGGGAGAGGGTACAATTCAAAACAGAGACAGCTCATCAAAGAAAGACTAAGAGGACTTAGCATTAAGATGGTGGCATGAAAGGTCATAAAGAAATAGTACTTTCATATATATATGCATATATATACATGTATATGTACATACATACGTAAATGTATATATATATATGTTGCAACAATTATTTTTAAAAAGGTACCACTTTGAATTATTATAAAGAAATGCAAAGAGAAACATTATTAAGTGCTTTCATCCAGGTCAGGTGGATCTGCGCAAAAAAATTAGCCCGAAACCACTTGGGTTGAAAGAAGGGCCCTGCCAGAAAACCAGAAGGAGCTGCTCTAAGTAGCTGTGACTTGACTGGGGAAGCCTGCAGCAGCATCTGGAACAAGGAGGCCTTGGGGGAAGGGGATGTGTGGAGGGCTGTAGTGGCACCTTGACTGAAGACAGCTAGAACTGTGACTAGGAGCCTTAGACCTTTCCAGGGTTCTGAGCACATAAGGGGAAATAACAGCTAATAGAAAGAACTAAGGAAACTGAGGTCAAGACTAAAGAGGGCTGGTGTTGGCATAAAGTTCCAAATTAGAAACTGAGACCGGAGATGTGAGTAAACAGAGGAAGACACTGAACACAATGAAAGATGTATTATGCATCAAGAGATGCCCAAGAGCATCCATCCAGAGGACAGTAATTCCACAATAATAATAAGCAGAACTTCATTTAAAAAGTGGCTTGGTCACAAGAACTACAGGAGTATCTGGAAAGAGTGAATCAAGAGATAATAAATGAAATAAAAGTTCTGGAGGAAAAAGATGGAAGAGTAATAAATAGTTGAGAACAGAAGGCAGAAAACTTGAATCAGAATAGATCAAGTAAGACTTGATAACTATATAAAACAAGAATTATTATGAAAGAAGCAGAATATAAGAAAAAGAAGAAAGTAAGTCGCATAAGGTGGGGAGCCCAAGTAGTTCAAGCTGGAGGTGATGAGGTCATGCACCAGAGTGGCGGCTGTGTGAATGGAGAGAAGACATATATGAGAGATGATCGCTGAACCCATGAGATATAATATAGAGGGAGAATAGAGGTAGGTCTGTAATGTTAATGTAAGGTTAATGGTGGGTGGTGGGAAGAGTTAAAGATCTTCTCCACTCATTAATAGACCTCAGTACCTTTTATTAATTTCTATTGAAATTCTATTGAATTTCTATTGGGTCAGAGCATTCTGCTCTCCAGCTCTGAAAAGTGTGTAAATACTCTGAGGTGAGGTTTTCCTTTGGGGCTTACTCGTTGGAAATGTTTGTTTGACCAGATAAGACTCTGGGCAGCTGCTGAGGAGCCCCCTGCCTTTGAAAACCCATATGTTGGTGCTTCTCTGTCTGGTAACAATGAATGTATGTAGTGGTCAGACAGCTGGATCTGTCTGTTGATCTGTGATGTATGTATTGTTTATGGTCAGACAGTTGGAAGCCCTGCTTTATTTCTCTGCTTGTATTTTCTCTGTTGGTGAATGTAATTAAAGAAGATTGTTAACCCCTCAAGTTGCTTTCCTTTTAGAAAACCAGATCTGAGAACATGTACAGCATTCCCCTCTGTGGTCCTTGCTGTTATAAAACCGAGAGAAGAGCTTTGCAGCATACCTATGTTTAGTGAGTGTGATCTGGATAAAGACCAGCAAAGGAGATTGAGAAAACAGTGGGGAAAAAAAAGCATCGACCTGTCACCTCCTGAAAGAAACTCCAAAATGAAAACTCCTAGTAATGTCACAGCCAAAATTTAGAGCTCCTAGTAAAAGTAGAAGGTACCGCAAGCAGTGAGAAAGAAAGAATTCAGGTATCAAAGCAGAACCACACAAGATTTGGCAGTAACTTCTTTGAAGAAGAGAAAATTTTGGGATAATACATTACAAAAGCAAAAGATAAAGACTTCTAACCAAGAATAACATACTCTATAAGTGAAGCATTTCTAACAAAAATATAAGTGCTAAATAGAAACCAACTTCCATGCACAAGAGTCAAGGGAAGCATAGAAAGGTCAACAAAATTGAATAGTTGTAAGACTTTAAACAATGAGGTATTTATGTTATAGTAGGAAGAGAAGGGAAAGGTTTTTAGTTCTTTTTTGATATCCTTAGAGGAAATAATAGAAAGGAGAAATAAACTGATATAAATTAATGTAAAACAAAATAAGCAGAATCAGAAAAACACTTAACATTAAAATATCAATAAAAAATGAAAAATCTTGAAGATTTTTATAAATAGATGAAGACAGAACCAGGAGAATATTTTATACAGTAACAGTAAAACTGTAAAGATAACTTTTGAAAGCTGTAAGATCTACAGTGACTACAGCGACCTCCCATGATTACTCGTGAGGACCAATGATAAAACACTATCCACCTCCTTGTAGAGAGGTAATGGATTTAAGGTACAGAATGAGACATTTTGCGTATGGACAATGACAGAATTTGTTTTGCTTGACTATGCATATTTGTTACAAAGAATATTTTTCCTTTCCTCTTTTTTTTTCAGTGTGGTAGTGGGGGAGAGAAATAGATTTTTACTGATAAAAGAACAAGTAAAATGGAGAGATAAGGATGCTACAGATGTGGAATATTGTATAACTGTGAGAAGAGATCTGTTATTAATTTTACTTATTTGTTTTACTTTTAAAAAAACAAAACTCATAGAGTAGGGTAGTTTATAGATGTTTGTCATATAAAAACAAAATGCATCAATAAAAAAAATTTAAAAAGAGAGAGGCAAGATTTAAACTTAGACCTTCTTGACTTGAAGCTCTGTATTTTATCTACTATCCCATCTAGCTGTCTTGTTTATAGACAATAGGAAAATTCTTGGCTTAGTAAGAAATGTACCAATCAATGAAAAAATTTCTCCTCTCTAATGAAAATAGAGTTTTTAGTAATAACCCTAAAATATAAAATAATTATTAAGACATCAGTACCTTTCCTTGGCCTAATGGGTCCTGCCTGACTGGATATAGAGTTCTGAGAACACAGAATCACAGTTTGATGAGTTGGAAGGGATTTCAGCGGCCAACTCTTACTACAACCTACATCTGAAAAAGAATCCTTTCTTCCATATCCCACCAAAAGTATCATCTGTCCCTTAATATGGGAGAACCTCTGACTTCCTAAAGTAGTCCATTCCACTTCTGGATAGCTTTTATTGCTAGGAAGGTTTCTTTCTTGCATGGAGCTAAAATCTGCCTTCTTGAAGCTTTTACTTATTGCTGAAAACAATTTAAGTCAAATACCTAGACAAGTCTTTCTAATACTTGGAGACATCTCTTATCCCCCCCCCCCCCACCTCTGATCTTCATTCTTCTCGTCAGGAATATTTATATGTTAAATGTTATGATAACTTTATCCTTTATCATCCTGGTCACCTTCCTGAGGACACCCCAGCTTATCAATGCTTTTTTAAAAATGTGGTGCCCAGTGCTGAGGTCATGGTCCCAGATGGGACCTGACCAGTGAAGAGCACAGTAGTACTGTCTTCTCCTTAGTCCTGGATTCCAAGTCTCTTAATGTAGCCTAAGGTGTCATTAACTTTTTTTGGCTCCCATAACACATTATTCAACACATTGATTTTGCAGTCTATTAAAATCCCCAAATCTTTTTGAAGGTACTTATATTGTTTTCACCCTCTTAATTATGTTTTTTTCTAGCTAGATAATCCTCATTTCTTTCCATTAATCATCATATAGTATGACTTTGTGACTCTTCACCATCATGGAATATTCTCCAAAGAATCAATGAATTCTACTTTCTAAATTTTTGTTCTCAGACCAAGAGGATCAATAGGAATTGTGATGTTAGTAAACCTATGCTTTTCAGTTTTCCATCTGATCCCTTTTTAGTAATTCTCTTTTGATAGATGGGAAACAGAATGAAGCATTTCTACTCATTCAGAAAGTTCCTAAGTAGCATTTTATAAGTGATCTATGGCCACCATCAACTTGGTGATATAAAACTGAGAATTATAAGAATTTACATATCTATAATCCTGTGATAAATTTGAGATTGCAGAGCCAGCCTAAGCAAGGAGATTTTGTTTTTCCTAAGTTTTTCTTCAGGGATGGAGAGGTGAGAACAAAATAAAAATTAACATATTAAAAATTAAACAATAGATTAGGCCAGGATCTAGTCACTGATATGTTAATATATAAATATTAAAAACTAAAGCCTACTAATTCACTAATTGGTGAATAACAAGAAAATGAGATATCATTTAAAGAATGTGAGTAAATCTCAGGTACAAATAAGTACTTTAATAACTAGACTCCAACTTTTCTCACTACTGTGTCTACCTTTTTCTGCTATTCTGTTTTCCTCTTTCAGCTATTTATAAAAACTATTTCCTCCTAATTAACATCAGGCTGTTAATTCTGTGTGTTCTGTTAAACTCACAGAATTTAGCTCTGTGTGTTTCAAAAGGCATTAGGTCTAAACAAACATTACAGCTTGCTCTTTATTTTATTTTGTGTCATTTTGGCAGTTTTAATCCAAAATATATTACTTACTGACTTCCTAACTACAAACATAAAAAGATATGAAAAATGTTAGCTAGATCTTCTGTGTGTGTGTGTGTTTGCATAGTTAACCTTGTCAAACAAACACCATGTGTTCTTTTCACTTAGGGCTTTTCCAGTCTTTGCACGGTCCCCAGCTGCTTCATTCATCCTGCCTCACCTGTTTGGGACTTGGTTTTAAAAACCCATAATCACCTGTTTGCAGTTTTATCCCATGGAAGATTTTTGCCTTCTGAGCATTCCTCATTTAGCACTTAGGACTTTTCTCATCTCTTGTTTGTTCAGAAAGAGCAGCCAAGCAAGAAAAAGAGGCCAGCTTTGAGGATGTTTTCCTTTAACTTTTTCATGTCTGTTAAAACTCTGTGATGATAGGCAGTAGGTAGCACAATAGATATTGCTCTGAGCTCGGATTTAGAAAAACCTGAATTCAGATTTGAACTCAGATACTTACAAATCTGAACTCAGATGCTTACAAGCTGTGTGACTCTGTCTGCTTCAGTTTCCTTAACTATAAAATGGGCATTGTAGTAGCACTTAACTTGCAGGATTGTTGTGAGGATAAAATTTGATCATATTTGTAAAAACCATATAGTAGATCTACTAGGCACTATGTACATGCTTATTCCCTCCTGATGATCGCCTTTTAGTCAGCGGTCACTTTGGCACTCAGAGTGCCTCCCTTTTTCTTCCATCTGGATCTTGCCTGATTTCCATAGGCTAAGATTTTGTTCTTGCTGGTATTTCGTCATGTTTGACTCTTCATGACCTAATTTGGGGTTTTCTTAGCAAAGACACTGGAGTGTTTTGCCTTTTCTTTCTCCAGCTCATTTTACAAATGAGGAAACTGAGGCAACAGGGTTAAGTGACTTGCCCAGCTAGATTTGAACTCAAGTCTTCCTGACTCCAAGCCTGGCACTCTATCCACTGCGCCATTTAGGTACCCCAGGGATTCTTTACTAAGTCCAGTAGTAGGCTTCTGCCTTTTAGTCATCCATTTTGGGCAATTTTTCCAAGGGTGCTTCTCAAACATGCTTTGAAAAAATTAAACAGAATAATTTTAAATAGGGGTATATAGTGGCTCCCTCAACCGACTTACTCATTCTTTCTAATTTGAAGCCCTCTGGAATGTGGAAATGATGATGATAATCTGTTATTAAGGATTACTATTCAAGAACTGTCTATCTACACAAAGCTTAACAGTTATAGTCCAGAGGTTTTCCAGTGTTGGAACAGGTGCTGTTATTAAAGGGAAGATCAGGAAACAGTTTCATGCCTGAGGCTGATACAGCTTCATAAATACAACATTGGTGTTGATTTGTGGCTTCTTATTCAAGAGGGACAGATTCAGCAGTATGATAGTCTGGCTGGTTCAACTTCAGTTTTCCATGAGAATGTTTGTGTTTTCTGATGCAATTTGTGGCTGGATTAAAACCCTTTGACCTGCTTTAAAGCAGAGGAGCATTTTAATTACGTTTGTGTAGACTTGTGAAATGGTTGGGAGTGGTTGACCCTTCTCGTTGATAGATGGGGTCTTTATTTGGGTTTCTTGGCCATAATATTGTCCATGGAAGCAAAACCAAGTGTTGGATTTCCTCAGGCCATCATTCACTTATCTAAAGGCAGTCTTAGAAACTGGTTACCTGGTTAGACTTCACCATCCAGGGGTAGTGATCAAAGACTTCAACAAAAATTGCTTGTCTTATGAAATGGGACAGATCCCAGAGGATTTGGTTCCTCTCCCCAGTTCTGAAAAGATGAGTTAGATTCTCACTTTTGCCTCTTGCTAGCTGTATGAGCGTGGCAGGTCACTTAACCATCTACAGGGTTAGGCAGGGGTAGTACAGTTTATCTTTAGCTGGTTTCCTCTTCATCAGGCTTAACTGGACTGAACTGAATTAAATCCCTCCTCTTCTCCCTCACCTTGGAGAAGAGGACCGAGACAGTACCTTGGAGTTTAATTCTCCCCTAGTCTGGACAGAGAGAAGACTACGTTCTCTTCTGATCCTCTGACAATAGGTCTCATAGGATTCAACTTTATTCTAATAAAAGCCTAGCTTAACTAAACTTTGAGTGCTACACAAATAAATTGACTTGGCCTACCCATTGCTTAACTAATTTCTCTTTTTAATCCCTCAAAATAGGTTTTTAGATTAGGAGGTCAAGTCATCATGTGGTTTTTATATTTTGAAATTTGTACAATTTAGCACAGAAATTCTGTGCGTGATAAATTTGGGGTTGATCTCAGAGTGCTAAGCTGCCCAACCTGTTTTAATATCCCTTG
Organism: Notamacropus eugenii; assembly: GCF_028372415.1. Lineage (NCBI taxonomy): Eukaryota > Metazoa > Chordata > Mammalia > Diprotodontia > Macropodidae > Notamacropus > Notamacropus eugenii. The sequence goes on along the minus strand of NC_092872.1, from coordinate 176,300,844 downwards.
TGTCCAGTGAGCGGTCACCCTTTTAACTACTTAAGACCTTTTATAATGGTTTATTTCTGGAGTCTTATTTCAGGCAAAGCAAGCTTCTTTTTTGTGCAAGCCTTTGTTGTTAAGCCTGAAATGGAAGCTTTATTAGGATTAAGTGTTTAATGGTATAATTTGCCACATCTGTTGCAAATCGAGCCCTTTTTGAATAAATCCTCCTCAAAAAATAAATAAATCATTGTTTTAATTTTACATGGATTTACATTCAATATGTTGTTATCTCAAACTAAAGGAGATTATGAAAAAGGGTTCACAAAGGATGTTTTATTCCCTGACCTCCCTTCTTTCAAACTTTTCCCATTCAAGGTAGAAAAATAATATTTATTTATTTATTTTTTTCCTGAAAAAAGGGTCACAACATTGCTGTACTAGTTTTTTGAAACTCAGTTGTAATAGTTTAGAATTGACCACATTGAGCCTTTCTGAATTCATAAGAGTTTGGTATTCTGTTCACTAAAAAGTGGTATATTTCACCATCACCTCTTGCTGAAATCTGACTTCCTCTGGAGCATTGAGGATGGGTTCTAGTTGGTGCTAATGCAAGCTACCCTTCTGTTTTTCTTGGCAAGGACATGAAAAATTATCCCTTGATCTGCTTTCCCCAAGAAATGGAAGAACTGTAAGGTGCCTATGGCTATGTTTTTGGATTTTGAAGACATAGTCTTGGCCACGTGTACTTAAGGAGGAAGATTATGGTGGTACAACATTTGCTAGTTTAGATCATTTCTAGAGACACTTATATATGTGCTTGTGCCCCTTAATTCCATGGATAATTAATTATATCTTACTCATGTAAAGGACTGCATAAAATATGGTAGTTCTTTCTTATGATTCTAAGTACAGCAGATACTTATGCCCAAGATGTACACAAGAAAGGAAATCAGTTGTTTCTGTGTTTGAGGATTTACAGATCTTTCTTCAAAGCTGAACAGCTTGTGACCATATTGGTAAAGATTTGTAGCTAGTTATGGGAACTTTTGATGAAGGATCTGTACATCTGAGGCAGTTACTTAAATTAGAAATCTTTTTATATTGCTTAATTTTTAGAATTTAATAGTGTAAGGGTTATCATGGGCTGCCATGGGTCTAGTCATGGGATAAACAATGGATTATAGTATGAAAGACCTAGGACCAGAAGGGACCCTGATGGCCATCAAGTTCAGTACCCTGATTTTATAGATGAGGAAATATAAAAACCTATTTGAGGGATCAACCCTGTAGAGGATTAAATGACGTATCACGTTCATACTACTAGCAAGAGACAAAAGTGAGAACCTAGTTCAAGTCTTCCTAAAACTTTCATGCATTAAAGTCCTGAGAGATTAAATGACTTGCCCAAGGCTTTTCTTATAGGACAATAATATTCATTTACATTCATATACCAAAATGTGTTTAGCTATTTCCCCAGTCAATGGATGTCTACTTGCTTACAGTTCTTTGCAATCACAGATAAGGGTGCTGTAAACATTTTAGTATATATGGGGGATTTAAAAAAAAAAAATGTAACCTCCTTGAAATATATGCGTAGCACTGGATTCTTTGAGACAACAATATGGATGTTTTAGATTCTTTATTTGTATTATTCTGTTTGGATGGCTATATGAATTCACAGCTCTACCAGCAATGTTTTTAGCGTGCGTCTTTCCATAATCCCTCCAGTACCAACTAGATGCCATTAATTCTTATTCGTAAAAGATTTAACAAAAAGAATTCAAAAGCAGAAATAAGTATAACAATAGCTCATCCCTAAACCTGGGTCATATTCTTTGTGAATGCACACAGTGTCCATGAAGAACGTGCCCAACCTTAGAACCCATAGCGTAGAGGCACACAAGTAAGGACACCCAGGTGCCCAGTATAATTCCTGGGCTCTGGACTGCAGGCATTGATGTTGTTGGCATCAATGAGAAAAACTGGCACCAAAAGTTACCTGCTAGGTAAGGTATCTTTTCTTCTGACCACTCTTACTTGAATGTTTCTTGGGTGAGGGTTTAAGATAGAATTTTACCCTTTTAACAAACACAGTTCCCTTAAGTTTGGGATCTGTGGACTATTTAGCTCAGTTAGGCTCTAAGGAGTTTGCCCCTTAAATCGCAGGTGGAAGTAAAGGGCAAGACACACAAAATTCTCTTTTCTCTAACCCATTTTGTTAAGCAGCTGCAGATTTTTCTTCCTCCGGTCAGCTCTGGGCTGTAACACTTTCATTCAACACATTTCACTTGACTTTTCATTCTGCTTGCTTAAGAGCAATAGAAGCTAAACCTACCTCCTTCCATTGAATGCAGGGTACAGCAGCAGATGTATCTTCTTCCAGCAAACTATGCAGGAGTGTGTGATGCAAATTCCAACCTCTTCTCTTAGCTCTCAATCATTTGCTTTTCTGTGTTCCATTAGTTTAGCTGGACTTGTCTGAACTCTGCATTTGTTCAAGCATTAGGGGACAACCTGAGCTCTTCTGTTGTGGGCTCTTCTTCCTCAGTGTCTCTTTTCTTTTGGTCACTGACTGATTCTTTTATTGCTAACTGACTCCTGCCTCAAAGCAAAGGCCCCTTGTGTGAAGTGAAGTGACTCACCTCTTGGGATGAGAAACTGAAATTTGCATTTCTGCCAAATTCCTAGCAAATAGGCAGTGTACAATTGTCTCACGATCATCAAAAAGTTCTAACATCAGAATTTCGCAGCTATCAATATCAAAATCCTCATAACGGTTTTATATATATTAGTTGTTGCGAAATGGTACATTTTGAGTATCTTTGCCTCCTTTGAGTACTCTTCTCTGAGGGCTGATTGTCTCAAGTTCTCTTTCAACTATATCTCTCAAGTAATTTTCTCTTTGTTCTGCTTTCTTAGAGGTTCTCTCAGAACTATCTGTGTTACTGCTCTTTTCCTTAAATAAAATCATCCAAAGCTGCAAAGCTGCACTTAACATTGGCAAGAAGGGTGAACCTGAACTCACCAAGAGACTTTGCTGACTTTTGCTTTGTTTTGGGAACCCTTCTGTACTTATAGAAATCACGAAGCTATCATGCATCCAGAGCAGGCAGCAGAAAGTTCTTCTAGAATTATGTGTTAGTTGTGCTGTATTATGGAGTCACTTGCTCTTACTGTATCTTGTCTAGAGCTCTCTTTTCCCTGTTTGAACCCTGAGCCCTGACCCTAGCAAATACTTGCATTATACACTTCTTTATTCCTATTTGAATCTCTGGATGCTGACCATATGTGGTCTACTCATATTCCATACCCCTTTGATTCAGCTAACACTGAAAGTTCTCTACTGGAAGCACCATGAAGGCAAGGGCCGTGGTTTCTAATTCTTAATCTTTCTTATCTCTCTTAGTATACCAAGTACAGCCCTTCTTTGCACATAGTAGGAGAATAATAACTGATTTCTGAAGAAAGGAAATATCAATTTTGCCCTTATGGCCTATGGCCCATCTTTCTGAATTAACTGATTTATGGATCTGTTGTGACCTTTTGCCTGCACCACATTCTGCTACATAGTCTAACTTCCTGCTCCTGGTACCACCTGTCCTATCTGTCACTTTTCAGCCTGCAGTCTAGCACTCCACCAGATTGGTCTGACAATCGATCAAAGTATTATGAAAACAGGAAGGGGTTATAGATGAATAGTTTGGAATGTAACATGTCTGTAACAATGAGCATGGGATTGGGATTTAGGGGACCTGAGTTGGAATTCCAGATATGCCACTAAGTATTTTTGTGATCTTTCCTCTTCTATAACTAGCTCTGTGACCTTGGGCAAGACATGCAAGCTCTTAGGACTTTAATTTTGTCATCTGTACAATGAAGGGTTAGTATGGAACTATTTCTACGGTCCCTTTCAGATCTAACAATGTATAAATATATTAGGCTGAAATAAGTGAGTAATGAGTAGGTATGAATCAGAATGAACTCGAAAGCCAAGTTAAAGTCAAGGTGGTATGTATAGAGAAGGGGGAAAGATGTTAATACCTCCAATTTTTAAGAGGTGAATTTTTAATAATTTTTTTTGGAGTCATTGTATGTTTTTGCCAAGAGGCTCTCCTTCCTAGAAAAATATATGTGTGTGTGTGTGTGTGTGTGTATGTATGTATGTATGTATGTGTATATCTATATAAATAAATAAATCTTGCTATGCAATGGAGGTCTTAAATAGAGGGAAAATTAAAAAAAAAAAAACCACCACCTTACTTTGCTTTACTTGTTAGGACCAGTCTTCTATAAATTATCTGTTGTGAATCTGCTATCAGTCTTTCTCTGCAGAAAGAGATACAATGGGTGGATTCAGGGTTTTAGGTAGGTGAGTTGACATGCTCTCCTGGAGCAGTATCCCCATTCTATGTTCCTTTAACATTCTCTTGGCCATACTGCTGTAAATGACTGCCCCCTTCAGGTAGGAAAGACGCTGAGCCTCCTTTGACCCTTAATCTGTTTTTTCCTGGAATGTGATGAGGAGGATTTAAGCCAACTGGACCCAGCTTATTCAGTGATTGCTCCATTCAAGACTTTGTGTGAAGCCTTGCAGGGCGTCCAGAGATGGACAAAAATACAGTCTGTGCCCTAATGGTACTTACAGTCTAATGGAATTAAGACATGGACACAATTACCTTCAATGAAAGCCTTCATGTAATTAATTCCAGGAGAGAAGTACTGAGTCATATGAATGGTAGGGTTAGAAAGAACCTTAAAAGTGGTCTCCTTATTCTACAGATGAGGAAATAAGGAAGTAGCATGGGGAATAAGCGGCAGAACTGAGATTCAGACTCAGGTCCCCTGACTCCATATTTGTCATACTTTTCACTGTTCCTTGCTGCCCCTCAAAACAAAGAACAGTGATACCTAGGTGTGTGAGTGTGTGTGTGTGTGTGTGGGGGGGGGGAATCAGAGAAGGCTGTATGGAGGTAGTGGCAGTTGAGATGGGTTTTGAAGGATTGATTGTTGTAAGGAAAGCACTTTTTGAACCAGAAAAGTGAACTGCTATTATGGTTATTTTCATCATCTAGGAGAGGCATATATTTTCTGATCCTCTAATGATCACTCATGTATGAGGTTATGTGAATCAGGAGGCATACATCAGATGGATGGCCATTTCATCTATCTGACTGATCAACAAATTGTCCAGCCATCAGTCTTCCTGCATGTGTTTTTCTTCTAGCAGGTATTGCTAATGCTTGGCAGTTTTGGGTTTCCGTAACCTGGAAACCATAGGTATCAATCAGCCAAAAGTTGTAGGAATTGCCTTGGAACATATGATGAAATAATTAGGTTCATCATATACATATGCTTCCATTCAGTCACCAAGCTGAATATTTAATCACCGGTTTGAAAACTATGTTACCATCTGGATGTGATAGCTATTTTAAACGGCTTTCATCTGTATGTGACAGATATGATGAGGAGATGCCTGAAGGGAATGCCCTTCCAACAGTAGATATTGTTCCGCACAATTGTTTCTTAAAAACATGGAAGACAAAATACGGTAACACCTCATTTATCTGACATCATCTGGGAATGAATTGTACTACATAAGTGAACTTTCTGTGTTGCTGAAGCTTATATCCCTTGGTGCTGAAACTCAAAAAAAAAAAAAATCTTGGATGAGAATCTTTCTAAAATATATTACACGAATATTACATAACAAATATAGTGCTTTAAAATTTGCAAACCACTTTATACTAATTATTCCATTTGAGTCTCCCAACAATCCAGTGAAGTAGGGACTATGGGTAGTATTATTTTACAGATGAAGAAAGTGAGGTCCAGAGGGTGAGAGACCTCATATCAAATGGGATAAGATTTATAAAATTTCCAGCACAGTGCCTGGCACATAGTAAGTGCTTAATAGATGCTTGTTCCCCTCTCCATCTGCACACCCCACCCCCATGATCACTCATGATCAGCTGGTAAATGTCAGAGGTTGGATTTGAACTCAGATCTTTTTGACTCCAAGTCCCATATTCTAACATGATATATTCAAAGTGTATTTTCAGGAAAGGAAAGAAAAAAGAGGTCTCTGTTCAAATATATCCAAGCAACTCTATTTGAAATCATAAGGAACTAAACAGCACTAAATATCCAACAGTTGGTGAATGGCTGAACAGATTGTGGTCTTTCAGTGTAATGGAGTAGCCCTGTAATGTAATATAAGGATGATAATTTAAGAGTCATCAATGTATAGAATTTTTGCAGAAATATGAAGCAGATGGACAAAGGGACATAGAGTAGGAACAAATTAGCTATTGGGGATATCTGCAAATGAAAATTCTTTGTAAAAAAGTTATAAGTGTATCTTTAGTTTTGTTATTTTTCAAGGCAAATCCATAATAAATTATTAAATGAAAATAAAAGGTGTTATGTGTTTTCCTGCCTCATGAAACATACTCATTGAGGCAGTGGGATGTAGTGAACAAAGACATGGACAGGGGACACTTACTATCAGTGTGACCCTGGGCAAGTCCATTAACCCTTAAGTTTACCTTTCTGGGACGTAAACTTTAAATATAGTGCTCCATAAATATTAGCTGTTATTATTATCATTATGAATATCTAGGTTTCATAAGATTTAGAGTTTCAAGGGGGAGATCATCAGGTTCATTGTCCCAGTTCACTTGTTTCTCAGTCATACCAAACTCTTTGTGACCCTGTTTGGAGTTTTTTTGGCAAAGATACTGTAGTGCTTTGACATTTCCTTCTCCAGCCCATTTTACAGATGAGGAAACTGAGGCAAACGAGGTTACATGACTTTTCCAGGGTCACACTGCTAGTAAGTGTCTGAAGTCACATTTGAACTCATATCTTCCTGCCCCTAGGCCTGGCATTCTTATCTATTGTGCGACATAGCTGCCCTCAAGTGTTGTACAATTTTGTAATATTGTGATGGCTTCAGAGCCTATTAAGGGATGTGTGAGTTCCCTATCCTGGAATTGTTCCAAAATACTGTAGACTTTTTTCTTTTTTGAACTTTTGGATTTTTTTCTACTTTTTAGAGGTTTTTTTCAATTTTTTGCCTCAATGTCTGGGAATCTGAGGTCACTTCACACTATTAATAGTGTACCTACTGTCACCAGATCCTTTGACCTTACCTAATTTGGAGCTTTATGTTGGAAAATGAAGTGATCATAATGTATTACTTGCAAAATAAGACTGAGTGGGGGCTTGAAGGACCTGGAAGTCAATTTCATTAGCTCTGTTACAGTCTTTGTGACATCTGTTTTTGATGCCAGGAACCTTCTTTTGCTTAATTTATAGTCTTGATTCAACCAACAGTTATTAAATGCCTACCCTGCAGTGTTTTTGTTGTTCTAGGCACTGGAGAAAATAATAATAATTAATAACAATATAATTCAATTTGTATGATCAGCCACGTGAGATAGCTAGCTAGCAAAATTATTATTCCCATTTTACAGATGAAGATACTGAAGCTCTGAATGTTTAAGTGTATTTCTCATGACCATGAAGCCCTGGGCATTCTATCAGAGGTTATATTTAGTCCAGCAGGAGTGATGAAATGTGCATGTGTTCACCACCAGAGTCACACAAAGCTCTCTGAGATCAAGCGAGGACACATTTCCACCTGGGGACATCACGGAAGGTTTCTTAGGGGAGGTGCTTTGTTGGATTCTGGACAGACGAGGCTGCTAGATTAAGAAAAATAAAACAACCCAACTTCTAGATAACTGAGATATTTCAGTAATCAGTTCCTATGTGGAACTTTCATACCTGGAAAGTAGCATGAAGACTTTTCCTGGTCTTTGATTAAGAAAATTAGATGGGTGTATGTATCTTGTGTTGCTTTCTCTGACAAATGCGGAACCTTTCTGTAGGAGTGGCCATTTCCCCTCCCTTTTTTACCCCCTACCTCATTCTCACTATAGACAATGGGAATGAGTAAGTTGGAGGGAGATGGGGGGGAAGGCAGTGCATCCTTCTATGTAGCAGTAAACTTAATAGTTTTTATTCTTTAACGTGGGATCATTTTAGACCATGAAAGGAGCCCCTGCTGTATTTTTTCCCCCAGTTAACCTTGACTTTATGAACTCTGTTGCTGCTACTTGCAAGACATTTGATCAGGGCATTATCATTGTTGCAGAAAGGCAACACCAAACGAAAACGGCAGGAGTTAAAGACACAGCTCACTTTCCAGCTGCCTTGGGAGCTGTTACTAATCTTCACATCTGTCTCCAGACACCCACGCAGAATGAGCACATAATGTGCAACAGAAAGGTCTTCCACATGCAGATGGGGGTGACTGCCAACCCCAGATCTTGGATGTGGTGGCCAATTTCCTTGGTTTGTGTCATAATACGTACTTACTCAGGCAATCTGGCTTGTGTCAGTTCTTCGAATCAGGAAGAACTCCTGGTGGGCTGCTAATTGGTAAGTAATGGAATCCTAGATCAGCTTTTCCTGCTTACACTGTAGGGCCATAAATAAGGACACATATTAAGCCTGTTGCTCATTCACTGCTGGTGATCAGTGTTACCCACCAAAGCCTTGGCTCTTGTCACTGTCCTGAGCCCAAGTGGTACATAATGGGATTGCCAAGCTCACCACATTAATTATAAAAAGACACACGGTATGTTACAAATGCTCTTCAGCTGTCTGGATAGATTGGGTGATACATTGCCCTGTTATTCTAGGTACCCTTCTCCCTCAAAGTTTGTAACATTCTTTATGCAGGAAGTAAACAGTAGAGTGCAGTCAGAAAGCCTGGAATCTAGTAAGAGAGTGGTGGAAGTTGACTCATCAAGTGTAGATAAATCAAAGATAGGAACACTTTATCAGAGTTGGAAATGACACATAAAGTACTAATCATTCATACTAATGGAGAAAAAGGATGATGGAATCCTTCCCCCCCTTTTTTGGCCAGATCTGTGATATTTTCTTAGGGTAGGGAAATCTTGATGAGGATACCCATTGATGATCTGTGGTTTTCCTGCAAGTCATAGTCTTAAAATTTAAGTGACTTGTCTGGGACCAAATAGCTAGGATGTGTCAGAGGTAGAACTTGAAAATAACAACTCTTAAATATGATTTTATAAGAGCAGCATACTGTAATAGAGACTATCACTTCCTTTATTATTTTTCTATCAATGTAACTGAAGATTGTTTTAGCTTTTTTGGTAGCCTTATTTGTTGACTTATTTTGGGCTTGAAGTCAAATCACACCTTTAAATCTTGTTAATATAGGCTACTGTCTAGACATGGCTCTCCATCCTGTCTTTTGGTGTCTGAATTTTTAAGCCAAAGTGCAAGACATTGCCATTTATCCCCAATTAGTGCCATTGTGTTAGGCTAGTTCATTTTCCCAGCCTGTTGATATCTTGTTTTCTTGATTCATATTCTGTCATCCAGTTCAGTTCCTTAATACATCATGTCATCTACACGTTTGACAAGCAATCCAAGTCATTGATAAAAAATATTGAACAAAATAGGGCTAAGGACAAAGGTGTGTAGCACACTACAAAGGAGGTAGCTAGTCATGGTTTAGGAGAAAGAGAACTGGATCTGGGATCATACGACCTTTGTAGGGAGCCATTGAGGACCACAACAGTTCCATGAGTTCATGATGGCCTGATAAGTCTCCTCTGTTGTGCAAATGGAGCAAAGGTTGTTGGTTCTGCCCTCCGGGGAATATCATACAATAGCCCCAAGGCTTTCCCGTCTTAGGTAAACATCTTGGTATTTGACAAACATCCTGAGGCAGTCTTTGGGACAGGCTTTTGTTGATGAAAGTAATCACAGCACGAGCTGGCCACGAGTATGGAACTTACGGCTGCACAGCACATAAGCTTGTACTTGCTAATAATAAACGGAGCTTGGAACATCTCTGTGTCCCGCCTCATCACTGCGTGCCTGAGATCGAGACGTCCCGAGGGTCGGGGTCTCTCCACTGAGCCGGCCGTAGTAGACCTTTAAGACCATAATTAAATCACTTCACCTACATGGTATATAGTCTGTTTGTAAAACAAGGGGACCCAATGACTCTAGGGTCCCTTCCACTTCTAAATTCTATGATCCTATAACCCTAGAGTCTTCTTTCAGATCAATATTGATCCGTTACTCAACACTTTCAGTTTTTTACTCAGTTTCAATTCAGTCCAGTGTATTTGCATTAAATAGCAAGATGCTGTACACTGAGGACAAAAAGGAAAAAAAATCAGTGTCTTGGTCCCTTGATGAGGTAGTAGGGCTATGGGAGAAAAGTGCAACATGTACAGAGTATGCACAGTACACATACACACACATGTATGTGTATGTATATATATCCATATATAAATATATAAAATAATTTGAATAACAGTACCAGAGGAAGGGGGTGGGGCAAGAGAAGTTCTTATGTAGGAGGATATGTCATTTTGAAGGAAGGTAGGAAGTCTGTGTAGTGGAAGTAGGGAGAGAGTGCATTCCACATTTGAGAGAGTACTTGCTTAAAGTCATAGGGGTGAGAGATGGAATGTTGTTTATAAGGAATAACTAGCAAGCCAATTTCACTAGGATGGAAAGTGCGTAAAGGGGAGTAATATGAAACAAGGCTGAAAAGTTAGGTGGGAGCAAGGGTGTACAGTGCTGTGGGTTTTATATTTTATCCTTGAGGCAATAAGAGACTTGAAGATTTTTGAGTAGAAGGGCTAACAAGGTCACATGTGTATTCTGAGAATATCAATTTGACAGCTGTGTGGAGTATGTATTGAAAAGATGAGAGCCTGGAAGGAGGGGAACTCTAAGTAGGAGGCCATTCAAATAGTCCAAGTGATTGGCAGAGAGGGTCTGGACTTAGTAGGGTCTTTGAGAGTGGAGAGAAAGGGATAGATGCAAGGGATGCTGTACATGTAGGATTGTTAAGATGTGTTTCTGATTAGATGTGAGGATTGAGGGAGAGGGAGGTATCCAGAATGATTCTAGGATTGTAAACTTGAGTGACAAGAAGGATGGTAGTGCCATCAACAGAAATGGAAACATTTGAAGGAGGCATGAGTTTGGGGAACAATTTGAGCTTAAGGTTGAATGCTTACTCAGTATCCCAGTAAAGATGTTTACCAGGTGGTTTGTAATACTGGAGAGAGATAGAGACTGGAACATAGATTTGGGCATCACCTTCATTGATATGATAATTGTCTCAAGAGTAAGTCATGGGAGAGAGAGTATAGAGAAGGGAGAGAAGGTCCAGAGCAGAAGCTTGGGAGACAGTGATGCTTAGTAGTTTGGAAGATCATCAGTCTGTGAAGTAAATAGAACAAGGAAAACCAGTATATATAACAACCATGAGAATGAAAGGGAAACAACATTAAAATAAAGCCAAATTGAAGTGGGATTCTCCATCCAGTACACCAGTTGTCTTCTCTAGTCCTTTATCACTTCTCTTCTTTAATTCCTCTAATATTGTCACCCCACAAGCCAGTAATTACACCCACAAGTTTCTTCATCTCCTATAATTCTTCAAGGTTAAAGGACTTGAACTCATTTAGCATGCATAGGTGATCAATTCTATCCTATAATCTGACTCTAATTCTTCTTAAATCATATTGGTTTTATGACTAATCTGGAAATATGTCTAATAGGATTTTACATGTATAGTTTATATCAGATTGCATGTCATTTTGGGGAGAGGTGAAGGGAGAGAGGGAGAAAAAAATTTGGAACTCAAAATCTTATAAAAGTGAAGGTTAAAAACTGCCTTTACATGAAATTGGAAAAAATAAAATACTGTTAAGTGAAAAAAAGTGAAAAAAATAGAAGTAAATTATGCTGATTTTTACCCTTCTCCATGTCAATATTATTCTCCTCAAAAGAAAGCTTAGTTGTTCCATTTTCTATTTACCTTTCAACCTTATACCATCTCCTCAAAATATCAGTACCATTCCTTCTTTATTTTTTTTTTCAATTGGAGAGGCAGCATGGAAGAGTACATCAGGAGGTAGCCTTGACTGTGAGGCTATCCAAATTCAATTTCTGCTTCTATCACACACTGCCTGTGTAACCAACCCTGAGCAAGCCACTTAATCTCAGTGCCTCAGGCAACTCTCTCAAACCACTTGTCAGGTGGGCAGAGCCAAGATGGTGGGAGTAGAACCTGCTCTACGTTTCCCCTCGTAGCCCATAAAATATCTGTAAAAATGACTCTAAACAAATTCTAGAACAGCAGAAGTCACAAAATGACAGAGTGAAAGAGATTTTCAATCCAAGACAGCCTGGGAGACCGACAGGAAATGTCTGTCACACCACCCTTAGTGGAGCTGCTCAGACAGGACTGGAGCAGGCTTCAGGGTGCAGAATCACGGGGAGCAGCTACAATTTCCATATTTCTCAAACCACAAATGCCAAATACAGCTTCAAAGGTAAATGAAAAGCTCTTTCACTTGGATGAGCCTCGGCCCTAGGGCAGTAGCAGTATCCACTTTTGGAGCCCTGGGCCTAAAGACTCTGAGGGAATCAAGTAGGTAATCTGGGTCTCAGTCCTGAGTGGCAGCCATGGGGTGAGGAGGAGCCCTGGCATGGTAGAGCTGATGCCTCCAGAGAGGGAATCCTACTCCCAGATCCTGGACAGAGAAGAGTGCTCATGGTTGTTCCCAGACCAGAGCACAGGCCAGGAGAGAAGTAAACTCCTCTTGCTTGATTGTGCCACCTTAGAAGAACTGAGAACAGGTCCCTAGAGTATACCCTCCACTTGACAAAGTACTCAAAAGTCAAATAACTGGCTGGGAAAATGCCTCCAAAAGGGAAAAAAAATAAGACTATAGAAGGTTATTTTCTTGGTGAAAAGGTATTTTCTTCCATCCTTTTGAATGGGGAAGAACAAAGCATACCATCAGAGGAAGACATCAAAGTCAAGGCTTCTACATCTAAAACCTCAAAAAAAATATGCAATGGTCTCAGGCCATGGAAGAGCTCAAAAAGGATTTTGAAAAGACTTTGGGCAAGACATGCAAGCTCTTATGGCTTTAATTTTGTCGTCTGGACAATGAAGGGTTAGTATGGAATTATTTCTAAGGTCCCTTCCAGATCTAACAATGTATAAATATGTTAGGCTGAAATAAGTGAGTAATGAGTAGGTATGAATAAGAATGAACTTAAAAACCTAGTTAAAGTCAAAGTGGCATGTATAGAGAAGGGGGAAGGATGTTGATACCTCCAATTTTTAAGTGGTGAATTTTTGATAATTTTTTTGGGAGTCGTATGTTTTTGCCTAGAGGTTCCCCTTGCTAGAAAAAAATTATATGTATGTGTGTCTCTGTGTGTGTGTATGTATGTATGTATGTGTATATCTATCTATATATAAATAAATCTTGCTATGCAATGGAAGTCTTAAATAGAAGGAAAATTAAAAAAAACAACAACACCACCTTACTTTGCTTCACTTGTTAAATTATCTGTTGTGAATCTGCCATCAGTCTTTCTCTGCAGACAGAGATACAATGGGTGGATTCAGAGTTTTATGTATGTGAGTTGACAGTGTCCTGGAGCAGTATCCCCATTCTATGTTCCTTTACATTCTCCTGGGGGGACAGGTAGGTGGTGCAGTAGATAGAGTACCAGTGCAGGAGTCAGGAGGACCTGAGTTCAAATCTCACCTCAGACACTCCACACTCATTAGCTGTGTGACCTTGGGCAAGTCACTTAACCCCAGTTGCCTCATCCTGGGTCATCTTGTCATCCTGATGAATATCTGGTCACTGGATTCAGATGACTCTGGAGGAGAAGTGAGCCTGGTGACCTGCACAGCCCTCCCTTACTCAAAACAAAGTCAAGTGCAAGTCATGTCATTATTTTTCTGATGGCATGAAGGATGAACACACACACAAGAGAGACAGAGGAAAAACTGGGAAGAGAAATGAGAGAGATGCAAGAAAACCATGAAAAGCAAGTCAATAGCTTACTAAAGGAGACCCCAAAAAATACTGAAGAAAGGAACACCTTTTAAAATAGACTAACTCAAATGGCAAAGAGATCCAAAAAGCCAATGAGGAGAAGAATGCTTTAAAACGCAGAATTTGTCAGATGGAAAACCAGGTTCAAAAGCTCACTGAAGAAAATAGTTCTTTAAAAATTAAAATGCACCAGTTGGAAGCTAATGATTTTATGAGAAACCAAGAAATTATAAAATAAACCAAAAGAATGAAAAAATAGCAGATAATGTGAAATATCTCATTGGAAAAGCAATTGACCTGGAAAATACATCCAGGAGAGATGATTAAAATTATTGGTCTACCTGAAAACCATGATCAAGAAAAGAGCCTAGACATCATCTTCCAAGAAATTAGCAAGGAAAATTGCCCTGATATTCTAGAACCAGAGGGCAAAATAGAAACGGAAAGAATTCACCAATCACCTCCTGAAAGAGATCTGAAAAGGAAAACTCCTAGGAATATTGTAGCCAAATTCCAGAGTTTCCAGGTCAAGGAGAAAATATTATAAGCAGCCAGAAAGATACAATTCAAGTGTTATGGAAATACAATCAGGATAACATAGGATTTAGCAGCATCTACACTCAGGGATCAAAGGGCTTGGAATATGATATTCCAGAGGTCAAAGGAGATAGGATTAAAACCAAGAATCACCTACCAGGCAAAACTGAGTATAATACTTCAGGGGAAAAAATGGAATTTCAATGAAATAGAGGACTTCCAAGCATTCTTGTTGAAAAGACCAGAGTTGAATAGAAAATTTCACTTTCAAATATAAGAATCAATAGAAAAATGAAAAGGTAAACAGGAAAGAGAAGCCTTAAGGAACTCATTAAAGTTGAACTGTTTACATTCCTACATGGAAAGATGTTATTTGTTACTTATGAAACCTTTTTCAGTATTAGGGTAGTTGAAGGGAATATAATTATGTAGGTATGTATGTATCTTATATATGTGTAGGTGTGTATATGTATATATGTGTATGTGTGTGTATATATCTTTATGTATGTATACATATACATACATACATATGTACATACACACACACATAGAGGGCACAGGGTGAGCTGAATGTGAAGGGAGAATACCTAAAAAAATAAAATTTACTGTTGAATGGAATGTACTAAGAGTAAGAGAATGGAAGAGGTAGAATGTAGCAAATCACCTCACATAAAAGAGTGAAGAAAGGGCTTTTACAATGGAGGGGAAGGGGGTAGATGAAAGGAAATAATTGAGCCTTACTCTCGTGGGATTTGACTTGAGGAGGGAATAATACACACTCAATTGTTTATGGAAATCTGTTTCACCCTGCAGGAAGGCAAGTGGGAAGGGGATGGGAGAGAGAAGATAATAGAAGGGACAGCAAATTGGGGAAAGGGATAATCAGAAGCAAACACTATTGTGGGAGGACAGGTCAAGGGAGAGAATGGAATAAAGGAAGGACAAGATAGGACAGAGGAAAATGTGGTTAGTGTTTTACAACATGAATATTATGGAAGTGCTTTGCTTTGTTATGCATGATGACCTATATTGAGTTACTTGTTTTCTCAATGACGGTTGGGGCGGAGGGAGGGAGCATTAAGAATGAATGTTTAAAATTGTTTTATCACACAACTAGAAATTAAGCTTTGCAGGCAATGGAGTATAGAAATCTATTTTGCCTTACAGGAAAATAGAGGGAAGGGGGATGGAAGAAGGGTGGATAATAGAAGGGAGGACACACTGGAGGAAGGGTGGGTGCATGCTGTCCTGGGGTGGAGGGGTGGGGAGAGATGCAAAGAAAATTTTCAATTCAGATTCTTGTGGAAGTGAATGTTAAGAACTGAAACATAAGTAAATTATATATTAAAAAAACACTTGTCAGTTACAGTGTGTATTCCTTTTGTGTTTAGGTTGGATTAGATGACTGCTGATGTCCCTTCTAAAGCTCAATTTTTTTTTTTGATTCATTGTGGCAGTTGCCAATATGCATGCATTGATGGAGTGAGTTTCCAAAGTCAATTGAATCATAGATCTTGATCTTCTTTTACAACTCTCTCCCCCTACCCTAGTAACTCAAACTTGTACTGCCTACTCTAAATTGTTGTAAGGAAAGTCCGACCTCCCTTCTATTACGTAAGTCTCTTTACCTGTCTTCCTCCTTTCTTCCTCACTGGGATAATTGGCAATTTGTATCATCAAAGTTCTGCTCTTGATATCTTCCCAACCCTCTTGAACTGAAGCTCACTAATTGAGTTAGAGCTATCACCTCTCTGCACTTTTGGCTTGTACTCACCTTACTGTCAGAGGACATGGTTGTTGATCTGCATTTTAAAGTGGGAAGGTTCTGTTGCCTAGTTAACACTTTAGAGCCCAGTCTGGACCTTCAGAACCTCAGATTTAACCTGGATTCCTAACTACCTTGAATGCATTTGTTTGTATTTATTCCCTTTGATTTATTCTGTATACACTTATATGAGAGGCAGCCTGGTGTTGTGGATAGTGAGTTGTCCTTGAAGCCAGAAGAACTGGATTCAAGTTCCATGTCTGACAGAGGCTGTGTGATCCTGGGCAAGTCACTTAATCTCTCAGTGTTTGACACAATTCTCTAAGACAACAAGTTGCAGAGAAGGCATAGACTTGCATTAGTTGAGGGAATTTCTTCATCTGGGTGCGCCCTACATCAGTGAAGTCACAGATCCAGTCCCCAGAGATCTATTCACTTATACAAGGTGTCCCCAAAGTCTTTTGTGTCTTTCTAAGTTTTCTTAACTTACATTCAATTTAAATAGTTTAGTTCAGTATAGCATATGGGATTGGGGGCACAAAGACAAAAATCAATCTTGGTTACTGAGGGAGTGGGAGGAGGAGAGAATGACACAATGTATAGGGTTAAGCGAAAACAGTATATAGATGAAATAAATACAAAGTAATTTGAATAACAATAACTGAAGAAGGGGCTGAAGGAGGGAAATCCTTGAGTAGGAGAGGGCACCTAAACTTCAGTAGCTTAATGCTAAACAAAGACTTTTGGGACACCCTGTATATGTTTTTGTTGTCTCTACTGTTAGAACTTAAGCTTCTTAAGAGCAGTGTTTCATTCTTTGTATTTGGATTTCACTGCTTGGCACATGGTAGGTACTAAATAACAGCTTGTAGTCACTTGTGGAGAGCCCTAGCAGAGGAAACTGAGCCATTAATATAACTGCCCACGAAATATGTGTGTCTATATGTGTATCACACACACACACATGTGTGTAAGTGTATGTTTTTGAAAACAAAAATCCTTTCCATTCTCATAGATCTACAACCAAGAGAATAAAGTCAACCATCCTACAAGGGTCAGGCTGGCTCCACTGAAGAACATTTATAAGTATTTGTCTTTCATAAGTGCTCTCTTTGTTCAGCATCCCATATAGTTCAGTTTGATCAAAACTATACATTCCATTCTGTACATCTAACTCCCCTGAATATCTTGGATAACTGAAGGTCTGAGTGGAAATGCTGATATGATCAGCTTATATTTTGGTGCAGCTGTTTCCCAGTACCCAGGGATGCTTCTCTTCTGGTCATCCACAGCCCCACCATTTCCATTTCTGCACCTTGCTATGCTTTTCTCTGATAATTCTGCACTGAGTATTCCTTTTCCATGCAGGTGCACTCGCAGAGAAGTTGACAAGACCAGACTATGGACTAATATCTATAAAATCAACCCTTATTACCCAAGAAGCCACTAAGTGAGCAAATATGCTGAATCTATAGTGTAAAAGCAGTGTCTCCTTTCCTGAACTTAAAAAAAAAATTTTTCTTCAATGAACAAAAATCTGTTTCTTTTCTCCCATTCTCTCCCCTCCCCTTGGCAAAAGAAAAGAAAAAACCCCTTGTAATAAATATACATAGTCAAGCAAAACAGATTCCCTCATTGGTCAGCTGCAAAAAATATGTCTCATTCTGTACCCTGAGTATATCAGTTCTCAGTTCAGAAGAGTAGCAAGCTTCATCACCAGCGTTTTCGAGTTGAGGTTAGTCATTACATTAATTGGAATTCTTAAGTCTTTCTTGGCTCTCTGTCTTTGCGGTGTTTTTGTTACTGTACACATAAGTGGTTCTGCTCACTTCACTTTGCATCGCTTCATTCATAGAAGTCTTCCTGGGTTGCTCTGAATTGCTGCTTCCATAATTTCTAATGCCACAGTAGTATTCCATCTATACAGTATATGCCAGAGAAGGTTTTCATTGATCCTGAGCTGACTGTCTTACCTCATACATTTTTGTTTGATGCCTGGAGGGATTCTCTTTCAGCTCTGGTTGGTACTTTGGCTTACCTAGATGGTGTCTTTGACTTTGTTATCTTATGTGAGCTAAGCACACTGACCTGTTCAGTAACCTCTTCTGCCCTCACTAGAGGTCTCCCTGGCTCCATCCTTTAGAAGCCTCACTTGCCCTGACCTGTTCCTCTTTATAAGGGTCATTTGCATAAATGAAATTCAATTATTTTTGCTGCCCCTCCTGCTCAAGGGTTGTGTAGGCAGAAGCTTCAAAAAGTTGAGAAGATTTGGGCAAATGATGTTAAAAACCAGGGAGAAGCTGAAGACCACTGAGTAAAGAAGCCCTATGTATTTTGCAGCCTTGTTTTAACCTAGTGCTCTGTGTTCCTAGTTCCTACTTTTCCCAACCTTAACCTCGGGACCTTTGTATGGACTTGTGGTTTATTGAATTGAAATCAAATACCCAATTCAAAAATTACTTTAAATTATTCCTGACTTCTTGGCTTGAGGAACATACTACTTGCTGTTTACCCATTGGCTTATCCTATTGACATCTTTGGGTCATAATTTACATTCTTTGTTGATATATTTCTGGTTTAAACCATAGGCTCTACCCTTTAAGTGAAGCCTAACTTCATCGCCTCTTGTTCTAAGCTAATATCTTTGTCCAGTTCATGTTTTCTCCTTGTGATCTATGTCCTTGAGCTTATCAGTGTTGTCTGCTTCTTCTCTGCCCTACTGCAGACTGTCTTCTTTTCCAGTTCAAATCCAGTATTCCTTGTTGAACCTCCTGCTAAATTCTCGCCAAGGTGAAGGATACTTTGAGTTCTCAATTCATTTGCAGAGAAGAGATTAGGCTGTAGACAGCTTTGAGTTCAGGGAACAGTTTTTATGCTCAGCTACCATATACTTCCCCAGATTAGAACTCATTCTTCAAAAGTTCCCCGTTCCCCCAGAGCCCCAACACTCCAAGTTCAACAGAATAGTAGCAATAGGTAATTTTCACTAACAGAAAGGCAGGGTAATTTTATAGCAATTGGCCAAACTTGCCAATCTTTGTCTGCCCACATATATCATGATATACAAGACCAAGGCAGAGGGAATGGATTGGTTACACTACCAGTATAGATATCCTTACCTGAATCCCTTTCTTTGATGAGTCTCTCCTGGTTTGGGGCATCCTGTGATAATCCTTCCATTCCAATCTAGATCTTTGGTTAGGATTTGTTATCTGCCTTTTCCTATTCGGTTTGCTTGATCTTTCACATACTGACCTCAGTGTAACTGTTGGAAGCCTGTTTCCTGCCTATCGTTACCCTGCCTCCTCCAAGTTGCACTGCAGTCATGCTCCTCCTCCTAGGACAACTGAACATTTATCATGATTTTGCTTGTATAATAACTAAGGATCTCTAATATGTGCTAACCTAATTGGACTTATGGAGGTGGCTTCCCATCTCTGTGGTTAGTCCTGCTTTGGATCTGCCCAGAATTTTATACTTATAGTCTTAAGCACATGACAGGGAGTAGCCTCTTGAGACAGATCCTTGTAAGTAGCTCTTCCAGTTGGAACAGGAGACTTTTCTCTATGCCACATAGCTTGAAAGGAATGTTTAGAGTGTCAATAGGAGATGTAGAGAATACTAAGGAGTTAGGGGAAAGGGAGAGATTAAATAAGTGGGAAAAAGATGGGAGTAAGTGGGGTTAGGGGCAACTAGGTAGCACAGTACATAGAGTGCCAGGCCTGAAGTCAGGAATGCCTAAGTTCAAATCTAGCCTCAGACAGGTACTAGCTGTGTGACCCTGGGCAAGTCACTTAACCCTGTTGGCCTCAGTTTCCTCATCTGTAATATGAGCTGGAAAAGGAAATGGCAGACCATTCCGGTATCTTTGCCAAGAAAAACCCAAATGGGCTCACAAAGAGTCAGGCATGACTGAAACGATTGAACAACAAGTGTGGTTAACCAAAGGAGAAATAGAATCCAAAATGATGGTCAAGCCAGGAAGATTAACAGTGGAGATCAGAAAGCACAGAGAGACCAAGGTTGAACCACAAGTAGATGGCAACCTATCTATTCCTCTCCCCCTGCCCCACTTTGATCTTTCTTACTTCTAGTTTTGTTTCTGGAGAATACTGGTCTCTGCTTTATGTTCCTGTGGGCAGAAGCACTGGATTTGGAGTCAGAAGATCAGCCTTCAAACCCTACTCTACTACTTGTAGACTTTGAGGAAGTCACTTTACCTCTGTGGAACTCAGTTTCCTCATATAAAATACCAGTGGTTTGGCCTAGGGCAGGGGTTCTTAAACCAAGATCTGTCAATTGTTAAAAATATTCATTTAACTATATTTTATTATATTTATTTAATAACACTATTCCAAACAGGGAGGCATAGTTTCCATTGGTTTGCCAGAGGTTTCTATGACACACAAAAAAATTAAGAAGCCTCTGTTTAAGTGATCTCTTAAATCCCTTTCTAGTTCAAAATCCTATAATTTCTCATGAAGTGTATCCCTTTTTTCTTCCATAGGTAACTTATCTAAGCCATTAAGGTTGAATCCTTAAAAGAGTTCTTGTTGATTTCCACCATTTTTCTTTATGTGTTACCTTTGCACCTCTTCCTGGTTAGCGATGGATAGATTGAGCTGCAAATGCAAAGTCCAAGTGTGCAGAATGCTGGTATATCTCAGTGTGGAACTCTTTTTGGTAAAGAGGAACTCTAGAAGCTTTGATTTAAATAGAGAAAGGGCCATGACAGGTAAGGTTTACTATGTAGTTGGCAACTGAAAAGTAGCTTGGTGACCATCTTCTCAATTTTCCTCTTGTTTTATAAATATTCATCCTCAAAATCCTCTTTTTTGTAAATAGGAAAATTGAGACCCAGCAGAGGGAAGCAAGTTTGCCATGCTTGGGCAGGGGTCACACAGTTAATCTTTGCCAGAGATGAGGGAGAACTAAAGCCTGTGATTACTACAACAGTAGCAAAAAGAACTGACAATTATATATTGCTTTCAAGTTTGCAGAGTACTTGGTATGTCATCTCATTTGGTCCTTACAACAACCCTCTGAGATAGCTGCTATTTCCCCCATTTTACAGGTAAGGAAACCGAGTCTGAAAGAGATTAAGTGCCTTGTTCAGGGTCATGCAGTAGTATTATCCTAATCAAGGAGGCAGAGCAATAGATATGTGGGACACTAAGGCAACAACGGTTTCTAATAGCCCTTACAGTGGGACCAACCTTTCTCCCACATTGAGGCTATCCATTAGCAGCAAATACAGAGTGGGGAGCAGAGGCCTCTGCACTAGTATTTAATCTGGATCTTTATCACATGAGGGTAAAGCTGTGGAGTTTTGTACTTCAGAAGGTGATATAAAGGTCAGATGGATTCCTTTGGGAGAGAGTGGATACTTCTGGGAAGTTTAGTTACCTCCATGGTTTCCACTGTATTTTTTTTTTTTTACTCTCTGTAGAAGTCTTTTACATCTTATTGCTTGAGCTGTGCTATAAGTCATCTGGGGTATTAGGTGCAGAAAACATCAAAGGCATTTGTGACAAAGATGGTTTTTTGTCACAAGGTCAGTGACAGCTACATTTTTCAAAAGAACTCTCAGGTGTTCCATTTTCAGTGTCTGTGGAGTGGGAACCCACTCTTAGTGGGTACCTATAGTCAGCAGTCATAGGATACTGACAGGCATATATATTCACCAAATCTGGCAAAGTAAATTTTAATGTTAAATCAACATGAAGTAATATACACCATCCCAACGAAAGGAAATTAGTTTTAAATTCAGTATGAATATCAAATTAAGACTGTGTCTCAAAACCAAAACCATAAGGACATTTTAAGTTAAGAATCTCATTTCACCCTTAGCAGGTTCTTCTTGGAATGAAGAATTATAATTTTCTTTCTAAAATGTAATAATTTTCTTCATAATGTGCTTTTAAATGTACATATTGTTACAAGTTGGGCTTGTTTTGACATTGTTTTAGTAGTTCATTTAATTGGTTAAATACTTTTTAAGTTCCTATCATATGCATTGGATTATTTTTGCTAAACAGGTATAATTTTAGCTTCTTTCTAAATGACAATGCCAAAAATCATAATGATGACCCATGTTTTTTACAGTGTTTTAAGGTTTTTAAGGATGTTATCTTTTGTATCTAAAGAATCTTTAGTGTTGGGTGATAGACATGAGGACATTTTTGATTCTGTGCAGCACAGAGAAGTTTCCATTAGCTGTCTTCAACATATGAAAAATAGTACTCTGACTCTAAAATTAGTATCTTCCAGTCTTACTTGTTGAGGCACTCTAAAATGGATGAACTTCAAAACTGCAAGTTTGGCATAGACTAAAACTTGTTCTTACTGAAGATTTCCTGCTTTGCTAAGCTTAGAAAAACAAACTAGCTTATGATTAATATAGCTGTTGGTATGTGAAGATGTTTTTCAGAGCCTGTTAAGCAGAATATTTCTATCTTTTTCTTATCCTTGCAGATCACATATTTAAAATCTACACAATTCCTTTCATACAGATTAACTCTGTCCTGAAAGAAATAAGGTCATGCATGAAAAAGAACCTAAATAGAAGTGAATATGCTTATCAGAATGACACTGCACTTTTGCCTGGCTCCTCATCCCCTCTTGGCATTAAGTGTTCCACTGCTAAATCTGGGAAGGATTGTACATTTTCCATTGCTGATAGAAGATGAATTTGTGAATTAGAAAGCATCAGTTTAGTAGCTACTTAGTATATCCTTTTGATCTAATTATGCACTTAGCAATTCTGTTTCATGATAACAGAAAATCCTTTCAGCTATACCTATTTAATCACATATTTAGGTATAAAGCATTTTTCTAGGTACTGTGGGAAACATAAAGAAGAATAAATAAGGCATGGCTTCTTCCCTTAAGGAGCTTATAATCAGTTATTACAAGGGATGGGCAGCCACAAATCAGGGTTGACTAGGAGGGACCAGGATTAGGGGTATAGATGGCAGAGGCAAGGCAAACAAAGAGAAAGATGGATGGAAACCAGCTAAATAGGTGCTATGAGTTTAAATAGGTGGGATCTAGATTCCAGGAAGTTAGAGTAAAGCAACATTACCATGCATAGTTAATGACTTCTGATCTCAGGGCACATTTATTTGGCTTTCTGCCTTGCAGAAAATAGAAAGAGCAAAAGATTTGAGTTCAAATGCCACCTCTGACATCTCCTACCTGTGTGACCTTGAGCAACTCACTTAAACTCCCTAAACCTCACTATCTTCATCTGTAAAATAAGAGGGTTGTACTAAATCCATCTATAGATCTATGATCCCACCTTTTATATAGAGTATAGATGGTGAAGTATGGGATACACTGATTTCACAGATGTTAATTGCAGCCAGAAAGAGCTAAGAAGACTTTAGATGAATCCTTGTTCTCATTGAGTCTTAGCTGGGATCCTCATAAATTCTTACTCAGTCTACTTTGGAAGATAATACAATACAAAGTGAAAAGGGGATAGTTTATCTGTGAGGATCAGAACTGGTGTGGTCTGGTGGAAAGATCACTGAACCAGAAGAAGACTTGAAATCCTATGTTCAAATCTAAGCTCTACCATTTTGTTAGTCTGGACAAGTTGCTTAACCCCTGTGCATTTCAGGAGTACATATGTAAAAGGGGAAGTTGGACCCTTCCTGTTAAATAAAACAGTGGCTCAGTGAATGTGTGTGCTGTGAAAGAGCAGAGTGGGGAAGAGAGATGATGGTGGCTCTGAGTGGTTGGAGAAGACATCATAGATATGGGGAGGGGGCGCTGAAGCATGGCTTTAGCAGGATTTTTGGCAGCAAATGTAGGGAGGAAGCAATATATTTTAGTGTGTTAAAAAGATAAAGATAAAACCAGCTTCACTGATCTTAAGGATTTCTGAAATTGTAGGAAGTAATTTTTGAAAGAATGTAAGCTCCTTGAGGGCAGAGACTGTCTCATTTTTATCTTTCTATCCCCAGAAATCTCACAGTATGAGTGACAGCATGAATAGAGAGCCAGCCTTGAAGTCAGGAAGATCTGGATTCGACTTGCCCTCCACACAAACTGTTGTGTAACATTGGACAAGTCAATTAAACTTGAATTGATCTAGGTTAGAGGAATCAAGCACTTAGCTCACATGCCTGAGGGTGACCTGAACCAGATAAAATATAATTGGGAAATATTTAACAGAATAAATAAAAACAGAGTAAAACATAGATGGCAGCTAGGTGGCTGAGTGGATAGTGCACTGGGCTTGGAATCAGGAAGACCCATCTTCATGAGTAAACCTCTTTTTTCCAGTTGCTCAATAACCTTCAAGTACTTTGTTTCCTCCTAACATCAAACTTGAACAAAGAGAGTGATGTCTTTGTAGTCACCTCCATTACTCTCTCTGGTACTTAGTTTCCTCATCTATAAAATAAGGCTTCTTGGTTAGATAATCTCTAAGTTCACTCTCATCCTGGGTGATTCTTATCCATATTTTCCCATGAATCCTGTAGATCCATTTAATGTGCTGGAATGCTGCCTATAGTTCGTTTCCTACTTGAAATCTGTTAATCATTTGTCAAATGTGTTATACTGGGGATTCCTTCTTTAGTTAGAGACTGATGATGTTGAAAGAATTCTTCCAGCTCAGATGTTTTTGTAACTCTGTTCTGATGAGTTTGGTGAGTCAGAAAAACACTTGGGTTCAATTATCCTTCACTTTCCTTAATTTTCTTAAAGGTTCTTCTCAAGTATGCCTCCCACACGAAGCCTTCCTGATTCCTACACACCCTTATCTGTAAATGCTCTTCCTGTCTAGAAATTATATTTTACTTGTAAGTATGTTTATATTTATTAGTCTGTGTACATATTGTATTCCCACCAAACTCTGTAGAATGTAAGATTCTTGAAGGCAACTGGATGATACGGTGGTTAGAATACTGGCCTGTTGTCAGGAAGACTCATTTTCCTGAGTCCAAATATAGCTTCAAACCTTACTAGCTATGTGACCCTAAGCAAATCACTTAATAACCCTGTTTGCCTCAGTTTATCATCTCTAAATGAGCAAACCACTCCAGTATCTTTGCCAAGAAAACTCCCCAAAAAGGGGTTATAGAGAATTGGACAGAACTGAAATGACTGAACAACAACAAGAAAACATAGATAACATTACATTTAAATACTCAGCCAGTATGTGTACTGCAGGAATCATTATGTACAGTGTAGTGGTTCCTGTTTTTGTTTGAATTTGATAATGCTGATCTGGGCAGCCTTCTCTGACTACAAAATGGAAAGTGATACCTGAATGCAGAGGAGTTTCCTTCTCTGCAAATTCCCTATGCCAAGAAACCATTGGTCCAATCCTTATCCCTAGCAACCACATAGTGCCTGAAGCATAGTAGGCATTTCATGCTTACTGATTAGTTGGTAAGTTAGGACTGACCTGTAGTTTTTATATATTGGGCTTCAAGTGATGGCAAGTAGAACTGCCTAGCAAGCATTCATAGATACATGAGACTGAAAGGCAGAGTGAGAAGTCAAGGTAAGAAATACTAATTTAGGAGTTGTCATCTGTGTGGAGGTGATAGCTGAAGCCATTAGAGTAGATAGTCTCCAAGGGAAACAGACAGGATTGAGAGAGAATTGACACTGTGTCATTGTGGTAAAACCTTCCATAGGCCTCACTTTCCTCATCTATAAAATGAGAAGGTTGGTGTGGATGGCTTCTGTGATTCCTTCCATCTCTAGATTTATGATCCAGCGATAGAGGATGGCTAAACCTTGAGGTTAAAGGGATAATAGGATGAAAAGGAGACTTTGACCAAGATCATATCACCATTTTGATTTCAAATTTTCAGTGTTTATGTATTAACTTTCCAAATAAAATCCAAAAATCTTTGCCTAACTTTCCAGACTTTTCACTTTTCTGACTGAGTCTCATACTATTTCCCTTCAGTTCACACAGACTTCAGCTAACCAATATTACTTGCTGTCCCCAGAATATACTTCAAACATTGCTTCCCTGTGCTTCTCTTCTCACTACCTGGAATACCCTGCGTGCCGCTCCCTCAGGATCTGCCCAATGCCTACCAAGTCCTTCAGATCCCAGTTCAAATGCTTCTCCTCACTAATGGTGAAAATAGTATCTTATATTTTCTAAGGCATTTTATAGTTTACAATTTTTTCACAGTAACTCTGTGATACATGTAGTGAAAAAATATCTCTGTTTTACAGATAGGGAAACTAAGGCTCGTGACTTGTGTACCATCATGGATGTAGTGAGTGGTAAAACTGTCTTTAGCTGACGTTGTCAGATTCTAGATCTTAAAAGCTACATTTGATTCCACAATCTGAAGCCACCTCTCCTCTGTACTTCAGTGTTTTGTACTTTTTATTGAATTTTCAAATTTAATTTTGTGTTATAGTTCTGAGTAGTTCTCTTATTTATCCTGTTTACTAGATAGCAAGTACCATGAAGGGATTATGGCTTCATTCTCTTTAAATTTCCGTTAAACTCAGCACAGTGCTTTATTCATTATGGTCCTCATTGAATATTTGTAGAATTTTTGTTGTTTGAGGTCTAAAAGAATTGATCAGAAGGCTAAGAAGAGATTAAAGATAGTGTAGCAGTCTGAAGGAAGTACCTGTTTCAAGAAGGAAGGGATGATTAACAAGTTCACATTCCACAGAGAGGTTAAAAATGAAGGCTAAGGAAAGACTCTTACAGTTGGCAAGTAAGAGATGAAATTGATGACATTCCAGAATGTGCTTCAGTAGAGGCCTTTTAATGGAAACTGGATAGTGTTAAGAAGTAAACAGGTGGTGAGGAAATGAATGGAGTAGGTGTAGCTCACTCATTTTGGGAGTTTGATAATGAAAGGAAGGAGAGAAATAGTACAATAGCTTGAGATGCCATCATGATAAAGCAGATAGAAAAGATATAGGTTCCTGTGAAGGCAGAAAAGAAACCAGTACAGACGCAATAATGGAAGAGGTGTGTGTGTGTGTGTGTGTGTGTGTGTGTGTGTGTGTGTGTGTGAGAGAGAGAGAGAGAGAGAGAGAGAGAGAGAGAGAGAGAGAGAGAGAGAGAGAGAGAGAGAGAGAGAGGGGTGTGGTGTGTGTGTACGTGAGAGAGAGAGAGAAAGGGGTGTGGTGTGTGTGTATGTGAGAGAGAAAGAGAGAGAGAGAGAGAGAGAGAGAGAGGGAGGGAGGGAGGGAGGGAGGGAAGGAAGGAGGGAGGGAGGGAGAGAGAGATGTTGGATATTGGGGAGAGTCATTTCTTGGCGATACAAGCATCAGTAGATGTGATAGAAAAGTTTCAGCCTTCAAATAAGTTTTCCTCTGAGACTGACAGAAAGTACTGCCAAAGAAACAATTTATATTAACCTTACGATATTGCCTTTTTAGTGTTCTCTATGCCCCAGTCCTCAGTGGTGGGGCCAAAACACACATTTTCCCTGGGGACAAATATAATAAAGGGAAAACAAATGCAGACCCAGGTAAAATCATGTAGGCATATTCAGCCTTTATAGCTGTCCTGTGCTTTGGTGATGAGGGCCTCTTTGTCTCATTCTAATTTTCAGGGAGTTCAGTGCTTGGGTAAGGTTTCCCATGATCTGTTCACAGATATTAATTATATTTGCCATTCTTTCCTTCCTTGCTGTAATTTCCTTTAACATTAAATTTTGTACCTTGTGTTTCATTTCTAGATATTTTTGTAGTTCTTCTGACCATCCATGGGGTTTTTTTTGAGGCTTTACTTGGAGCTTTTGTAGGTTCACCCTCTTTTTCTGGGTTCATCTCTTGGGCTTCTCTTAGTCCATAGTATTTCTTCATGGTGTTCAGCATTTTCTTCTGTTTACTCATGTCTCTAGTCTCTGTGTCTGGATTGAGGGTTTGTGCTGACTCAAGGGTCAGACTCTGCTGTTTCCCACACTCTTGAATAGTGAGGCAGTAGATGCTGGTCCTTCTTGGTCCTGGAGGCAGTGGCTGCGTGATAAGGGTCCACTTGACCATCTCTCATTCTTTCCCCTCTAAGGAAAAACTCTGTCCTGTCTGTATGATTGATTATCCTTCAATCATAAGGAGAAAAGCCTTGTTTCTCCCATTTGTTGTTTATTGACCGTAGAAAGCCTTAGTGGGGGTGATTGGTTAATACTTTCCTCATCCCCACTGGCAGAACTTGCTGAATTCATAAAATCTCAGCTCAGTTGTTGTGATGCAGGGAGTAGTACCAGCCCAGGAGGCTACCACTACTTTACTTTTTTAGACGTAGGGAGGGTCTTCCCCTCCCAGTTTTGTTTTTTTTTTTAAATTAAAGGGGCCAAGCCTTGACCCACTTCTTAAGGAGGCCTATTCACTGAATGGATGCCACCTCACTCAAAGTGAGAACCTGAAAAGGCCTTTGCTGGATAAGAGCCAAAGTCTCTCATTCCATCCTGAACCATCTCCAGTTATCCTGATGATTCTTTAGCCACTGGACCCAGATGACTCTGGAGGAGAAAGTGAGGCTGGTGACCTTGCACAGCCTTTCCTCAATCAAATTGAAGTCAACTGCAAGTCATGTCATCATTTCCCTGATGTCTCGGTCCTCTTTGAAAATAAAGGACAAGCACAGCACAATATCAACCCAACTCCTCTCCGTCCCCCCACCCATTTCCCTCTCCATCCCCAAATGCAGGGAGAAAGCCAGAGGCAGAGTAGGAAATGTGTTAGAGATTAACAGACCTGTGTTTTAGCCAGGGTGTAATTGGAAGGGCCCTTAAGTAAGTCAATAAGCTGACATGGTTGTTAAGTATGTAAACAAGCCAGCTGGGATAAAGTGGGTTCATACAGAGCCAGGGAAAGCCAGAGAGTTCATGGAGAAAACTTTAAGGTGGGCACAAAGTTCAAAGTCTGAAAGGCCAAAAAACCAGGTACCAAAGCCAGAGGCTAAGTAGGAACACACTTTCAAAAGTTGGAAAGCAATGGGTCTGGAGTTAGGGGCACCCAAACTAGAGCAACAACAGGAAACAACACAGGAGGCAGGTGTTGAGGACAATTTGCCTCACTCAGAGAAACAGCCCAAGGCAGTAGACATTTTTTAATGGCAGGCAGCTGAAGGAAATGCAGATGTAGGCTTGGCTAGGTTGGTGCTTCAACCTGAGAACCATGTTCTCAGACACCAGTCTACCCAGACCTGCCTGAGAATACTTTTTATCACCCAGTCCCCAAGTCAATTAAAAAAAAACCAAACAACCAATGATTAAACTCCTACTATGTGTAAGGCACTGTGGTGATGGTGATGCAGATTGGTGATGCAGATACACAAAATTAAAAAAAAAAAACCACCTAGTTCCTGCTCTCAAAGGGCTTGCATTTTTTGGGAAGTGGGGGCAAGTTATTGTATGCATATAGAGAAGAAAAAGGAGACATCCGGAAAAAAGTGTTGTAGGAACGTTTTAGGAGGGAGAGATCACTTTCAGAAGTTTGCATCAGGGAAGGTGATAGTGGACCACGTGGCATTTGAGCTGAGCCTTAGTGGAAGAGGATTCTGAAAGGTAGACTTTATGAGGGGTTGTGTTCCAGCAAGGGGAGATGGCGTAGAGAGGGAGATAGCCTGTCAAGTTCAAGCAATGGTTAGTAGCGCAGCTTGGCAGCAACCGGGTGAATGGAAGGGAGAAATATGAAATAAGGCTGGAAAGGTAGATTGGAGCCAGATTTTGAAGGGCCTTAAATGTCAGTTTAAGGAGCAATCAGCCGTAGGGCCTCTGAAGGCTGTTTGTGTTTTTTGGACCAGACCTGAGATCACACTGTTATAGGAAATACCTTGGGAGGAAACGCCCTCAGCTAATGGTGTGCAACTTAATCTTAAAGAGTTATTTGGAACACTGAGAAGGGAAGTGATTCACCCAGGGTCATACAGCCAGTCTTCTGGAGGTGTAGGGTGGTGCCCTGGGCATGTCTGTGTTTTATGGAGGATTGTTTTTGGCAGCTCTCTGAAAATTTTCGAAGAGGCAGAGTAGAGGCAAGCATGGAGGCATGATCCTCAGTAATTTGACAAGCTCTGGACTTGCTCCTAATCCTGCCTCCCCTTGCACAGAAACAGATAACCAGTATTTGACCATTCTGTCCTGGCTACTGCTGGTGTCCTATGAACCAATGCCTTGCACACTGGCTTGTAAGAAATTACATAAGCTCACAACTGAGGTTGTGCTCCACAAGGAAGACAGGACTGGACCCTGAATGTTGCAGGGACGAAATTCTGCAGCAGAAAATGCAAAAGAACTTTGTGGATGCTATTTCACCAAGAGGTTATTTGCCCATAACCTAGAGAAGACTCTTGAGCTGAATTTTATAGCTTCTGCCTAGAAGCTACTGGGTAGAAGGGATGACTCCCATGGAGGCATGTTGTGAATACCAGTGGTCTTTATATCAAGGTCTGAGGCTATGTACATGGACTCATGAGTCTCTTCACCTGTTGAATGGAGGTCAGCAACTCAGAACTATTGTAATAATCTCATGAAGGCTAGTAGATTCAAGGAATTGTGGGATAGTGATCAACATAATAAATTTTCAAGTGCCTCCTGGAAGCCACGTATAGGAGAACAGTTTTTCTACAGTACTTTGCTTGGATCTCTCTTTTGGTCACATAATTTTCTCCCTCTGTGTTGTTGTTCAGTCATTTCAATTGTGTCTGACTCTGTGGCCCCCTTTGTGGTTTTTTCGTGAAGCTATTTGAAGTGGTTGGCCATGTCCTTCTTTAGCTCATTTTACAGATGAGGAACTGAGGCAAACAGGATGAAGTGTCTTGCTCAGGGTCACACAACTAGTAAGTGTCTGAGGCTGGGTTTGAACTCGGGTCTTTCTGACTCCAGATCTATCCTCTGCACCACTTCACTGCTCTTATGTTTGACTTATTTATCTGTCCTATCCCTACTAGTAGGTTTGAAGTTCTTTCGAGTAAGGACTGTGCCACTTATTTTCCTCTTTGTAGGTCTTGCACCATGTACATTTTTGTTTGTTTAATAAATTAATACTAAATGAATATCTCTGTATTTAAGAAGACTTAATGTCTTGAATAATTTCATGCAACCCAATAATTTTCAAGCTCACCAAGGCTATTATAGCTTTTCTTTGCTAATGACAAAGTAACCCTTTTCACTTCATGTAAACAATACTTCTGGAAAGGTTCCATCACCCTCATGAATAAAATTGTGTTCATTGATTATGGTGTGATTCGGCTGTGGAAGAGCTTGTTTTCTACTTCAGAACTGTGTGCTGTAGAGGCACCATTTCACAGTGGTTAGTCATGGACTTGGTGCCAGGAAAACCCGAGTTCGGATGGTATCTGACAGTTACTAATCGTATAATTTTGAGGGAGTTGTGTAATCATTCTGAGCCTTAGTTTCCTCTTTTGTTAAAATGGGGACAATAGTGTCTGATTTTGAGGTTTTATTTGGAGACTTGAATGAGATAACTTGTATAAAGTGCTTTGGAGACTTTAAAAGACTGCCTCCCTCCCTCTTCCCTTCCCTTCCTTTTTTCCTCCCTTCCCTCCCTTCTCTCCTTCCTCCTCTTCCTCCTCCTCTGGCTCCTCCTCTCCCTCCCTCCCTCCCTTCCTTCCTTCTTTTTTTCTTCCTTCCCTTTTTTCCCTGTCACTAAATGATTCCTAAAAGAGTTAACATGCTTAACTGCCTTCAAGGAGTCAGATACTGAAACTGGAGAAACAATTCTGGAGGGGGGGGGGGGTCTATTTAAAGTTTTCTTGTTTGCAAAGAAGATGAACTGTCAAAAAAAAACCCAACAAAAACAACTCCAAATATTTTCTCACAGTATTCCACATGTCCGTGTTGTTCTCTCATTACCTAATTTAAAAACTCAAGTTATTCATGAAGTCCCTCTTTTTTTTTTTTCCTTCAGTTTCTCTTCAAGGTATTTTAAGAGAAGTTTTTATCTCTGTGGCATTTTACAAATTGAGACTCTTTCCAATGGGAGAATTTTATTTCAGGGTCTACCAAAAAATGAAATCTTAAATAAAATTGTTAGGGAGAAGGCTCAAGGGGGAAAATAGCTAAACTGTATATATTGGCAGGAGAAGCCTGCCTTTCTTCCATCCATACAGAGTAATAGTCTTGTTTTTAAATAATCCATTGTGAAATGCCAACATTTTATTCAAAATCACAGCCAAAACATTTTGATCTTCCTGTTGGAGGGTAACACGTTCACATGTCACTCATGTCAAGCTACATGTGGAAGGCGGTGCCTACTTCCCTTAGGTGGTGCCTAAAGAAAGGTCTTGTTGGATGTGATTTAATTCCTCCAGTTGTCTTTTTCTTTCCTCCTTTGAATTACAAGATGAACTCTTTCCTCTGGCTACTAGCTTTTCACTGGAGAAGTTTAATCTATGTTTTCCATCTTGGCTCTACCTGCTCATGCAAGTTTAAAATGTGTGTGTTGAGGGGTGATGTTTCCAAGGCAAACACTTAAATAAGCTAAAAATTCCTCTTTGTTAAAAATTGGTATTGAATGTGACAAGTTTGCATTTTAGTAAAGACTTTTTAAAAACAAACAACTCATTTCCAGGGTGTAGAAAAAAAGGAACAACTTAGGGAGAGAAGTGTAAGGCTCAGGTGCTCAAATTTCTTTTGGAAATTTGCATCAGAACTAAGGTGAATTTTCTAAAAAAACAAAAACAAAAACAAACTCCTTTGTACTTTGGCTTTACTGTTATAGAGGTCTTTTAGTGAAATGTTAAATGTTTTAGCCAAACTATATCAAGAGAAAATACAATTAGTTGTTGATAAATATCCAAAATCTTAATCACTGGGAGAAGTTTTTTAAAAGTTCAGAAAAATTTTAAGACTCATTTGATCTTCTGCCCACAGTACCAGTCCTGCCAAAGAAAATGTATTTTATATTTATCAGGAATATATATTTTTAAACATAGCTTTTTAAAAATCCCTTCAGAGTGACGATGGTGCACTTGAAAAAAGTGTACTGGAACGTTACTTTTTTAACCTAGGTTTCAGGTTTAAGAAATAAAGCCTATGGTATGTCTTTTGGAGGAGAAAAAGTGCTAAGTAGCCTGGTTAAAAATAATAATAAATGACTAGATTTTCCTTAAAGGATCCAGGTGGGTGCTAGCAACAAACTCTCTTGGGATTGATTGGGGCAGCGGCTTTCTTAGGACCCTTGCTTATTTTAAGGCCAGATCCAGAAAAGGCTATATATGCCTACTGCAGAATATCCCTAATCCACTAATGAACTTTGCTTGGAGACTGTGGACAGCCACTCTGCCTAGAACATGATGAGCCTGATAGCATAGGTGCTTTTTCACCTTGAACATACTGTGGACCATGGTCCCTTTGCTGTGAGGGCCCTATGGTACCTAGGAGGAAATACAATCTGTCCTGCTAACCTCACAAATCTCTGTCTGTCATGTGATGACAGATGTTATAGCCCTTGTAGACAACTCAGAGTTTGGATCTGGAAGGGACTTTAGAGATCATCTTGTCCAACTTCCTAATTTCACACATGAGACCCAGAAAGGTTATGTCACTTATCCAGAGTCACTCGGTGATAGAGCTGAGACCTCAAACACAGTTTTTCTGCTATTACTACATGAATTACAATATTACCTCTGGATCCAAAGACACAGCTCAAGTGTCTGCCTGTGCACTTTAAGGTGCTGAGAAAAATAGAGCTAGTTATAGGTTCTATAGAGTTGCAGGGGATTTTAGGGGCCTCTTACCTTATGCAGGAATTCCCTCTACAATATTCCTACAGAGAATTATCCAGCCTGGGCTTCAACACTTCCAGTGACTCCTTGGCTCACTATTTATGTGAAGTTACTTATTCCCTTTTTGGATCCAGAATTGCAGAGTTGGAAGGGACCTTGGAAGTCATGGAGTCCAAACTCTATTTGAATAGGACCCAGCTGAAGCTCTACCTGAACAGGAACTGATTAGAACAGACATTTCTAACTTAGAAAATTTTAACGTCTACTGAGTCAAAATCTGCTTCATTAGAATTTCACCTCATTATTCTTGGTTCTGTACTCTGAAGCTATATAGGACAAGATTACTTCCATACCACATCAGCCTTTCAAACATTTGAAGACATAGAACATGACCCTACTAGGTTTTCTTTTTTGTATGTAAAACACTAACAATTCTCCCAACTGTATGTAGTATCTTTCTGAATTCTAATTGAGAATCCATCAATGTCTTTTCATCTGAGGATGAGGGGAGACCCCACAAGGACTTGATGACCTTGATCAGAAATAATGCTGAAGAGGGCTACAGACTTTGTTTTTTGAAATTTGCTAAGAGCTTCTTGTTCTCATATTGACACATACATGGAGAAGAAAGAGTATATTCCTTTTTTCTTTTATAAATTTTATCAGTATCTTCTGTTTTTTTTACATCATCATCATTTTCCACTGTATTCCTCCCCCTTCCCCTCTCATAGCATCAGCCCTTATAACAAATAGTATTTTTTTGAAGAAAAAAAAGAAAATGAAGAGGAAAAACAATCAACATAATCAGCACAATGAAAAATTTTGAAAACCTGTGCCATGTGCAATACCTGTGGACCTTTCATCTATACTAAGGGCTGGGTTGGGGGGTCTTCTCTCATATTTTTTCATGTTCCTTTTTTTTAACAAAAAAAGCAGTTCCCTTTATTCCCCCTGCTTTCTAGGAAATGAAATGAAACCGTTAGCAAGGAATGTCAAGTATTTATCTGATCCTTTCATTGTAGTAGTATGAGATACCCATCAGATATAAAGATAATTGAAGTTATCTATTATTAGTCTCCTTTATATCAATTATTTTTTCAGTTTTATGAAAGCATCATCTATATTCTCTTTTTGATTGAGTGGCCTATAGCAGTGGTCTTAAACTCAAATTGAAATGAAAGCCACTAGTCCATATATAAGGATACTTTAGTTTTAAAATATATTTATCTATGTTTTTGGCAGTGAGGTGGTACAGTGCATGGAGTGCCAGGCTTGAAGTCAGGAAGATGAATCTTCCTGAGTTCAAATCTGGCCTTAGACACTTATGAACTGTGTGACCCTGGGCCAGTCACTTAGTTCTGTTTGCCACAGTTCCTCATTTGTAAAATGAGTTGGAGAAGGAAATGGCCAACCATTCCAGTATCTTTGTCGAGAATATTCCAAATGGTATGGCAAAGAGTTGGCTGTGACTGAAATGACTAGACAATAAGAACAGTTATCCATGTATTATTTCATTATTATACATTTTGTTAACTATTTCCTAATAATATTTTAATCTAGTTTGAGTCATACTCAGGAGTGTTGTAGGTCACGTATTTGACATGTCTATAATATATTCCCACAAAGGTATCACTTTTGTTTCTTCTTTTACCTTCACTTAAACTCTACCATGCCTATATCCTCAGACTTGTTTGTGTCTAGTTTCTTACATATTGGTAATCAACAAGTATTTATTAAGTGCTTCCTATCTGCCAGTGGCCCTCCCTCACTCAAAACAAAGTCAAATACAAGTCATGGTCTTCTCTGAAAATGAAGGACAAACCCAACAACAGCTATGTGTCAGGTACTGGGGATGTAGTGGAACCACACCATTCCTTCATCTAGATTTATTTCTTTTGAATAAAGCACACCCATGGGTGATATATTGAATCCAATATCTTGAGTACAATTCTGCTATCTTTTGGTGCAATATATTTACCTCCTTTAAAAGTGAACTTCTTGTGATAATCACATTTGTAATAATTTTATGTAAATAACCTTTACAAGTTACTTCCTTGTCATCACATTTCAACTTTTCACTCTTTGTTAACTTACTGTTTATCCTGTGTGCATTGACATCTAGATCCATAACCTTCTTCTTTATCTGTCTCCCAATGGAACAGTGTCATCTCTGTAGTAGCCTTGCTCTTCACGACTGGGGGAGAAAAAGTAGAGAAACATAAGGTGAAGCTGGATGAGTGCAGAGTTGTTTTTGTTCAGCAGATATTTGTATGCTCCAATGGTAGTAAAGATTCTGCCAAAATTAAATGTGTTCACAAGCATCCTTTCTGGGAGTGGTTCACAAACTCTCCAACTGGGGAACATTGTGTGTTCAGCCAACAGTTAGCTTTCATTCACCGCTTTGTTAGGGTGGTGTTTGTTCTGGTTTCAAAACAGAATGAGAACTGGGAAACAGCTCGCATCGAAATGTTAGAGATTTATGGGATGTGAGAGGTCATCTCCTTCACCCTTCCACCAGCACATGAATCCATTTGAGAGAACGCTGTACAAATGATCTCAAACAATGGAATGTTATAGAGGAAGTCTCTAATGGTTATTTGCTTAAATTTAGGAGTTGGTGGGGTGAAATATCACAGAAGAAGGAATAAGTATAGGTAGTATGTGGTCATGGTCTAGAAAGAACAGTTGAAGAATTGAAGACTCCAACCTTACATGATATAACTCATATGTTGCTGCTCTTAATGAGTACTTATACTTTATTCCATGTTAAATAAGAGTACATGGTTTAAAAATAGCCATTTTGTGGTAGGGCATAGAAAGGCACATAGAGACACAGTCATATTACTAGGAGACAGATTTCAGCTCATTTAAGAAAGAGCTTTCTAAAAATCAGAGCTGCCCAATAGTGAAATGGGCTATTTTGTGAAGTGGTGAGCTCCCTGTCACTAGAATTGGTAAAAACAGGCTGGATGACCATCTTTCACAGATGAAGTAGGGTAATATGTGGCTTGCAGTACTTTGGAGTACAACCTAACCAGTTTAAAATGTAATTGGGAGATATTTAACAAAATAAATGAGAATACAAGAAACATAAATAATATTCATAGATGGTTTTCTAAGCCAATATGTATCCCATAGGCATCTTTATATGTGGTTTAATGATCCTCCTTTCTATTTGAATTTGACACCACTGATGTAGAAGATATTCCTGAATTAGGAAGAACATTGACCTATATATAATTTTTAAAGTCCCTTTCATCTTTGAATGGGCCCAAAGTCCCAACTTTGATTCCCTTACTGTATGTACTTGAAATTAAGGACAATGGATTTGGAGCTAGCTAACTTGGATCTGAGGATCATACAGCTCATAGGTGACTCAGGTCACATTTGAACTTGGGTCTTTTTGTCTCCAGGCTCAGAAACTCTGTCTAATCTACCACCTAACTGCCCCAGTGAATTGTAAACTGATAGTGTTGGACTAGAAGACCTCTAAGGTCCCTTCTAGGTCTAAATGCATGATCTTATGTGGATATATTTAGCACCTGAATATTTGTGAATTTTGAGAGGATCCTAATTAGAAGATAACTTGAGTATCTTCATTTCCGTTGTTATTGTTTGGAATTAGACAATCTAGCAAAATTAGCGTCTTAAGGACCAGTAACTGAATGTCTCTGTTCCTAAACAGAGGAGGCAGGATTTCTGTGCATCTGGATTTTAAAGAAATCAGATTGTCATCCATAGAGTTACTCCAAATACAGATTTCAGCTTATTGCAGAGATAGCACCAAACTGGGCCTTGAAGATTAAGGACCAGGGGGAGCTCCAGCAGCCAGTCAGAGCAGGAGTGTGATCAGTCTAGGCTACAGTCTTTGCCAGCGATCAGCCTGGAGTATAGGGAGGGAGTTGCCGGCAAAGATCCCAAGAGGGAGTAGACTAAGTTGTTCATCAGAAGACTCATTCTGGGATTCAGGAGCCTTGGGGAAGTTAGCTGTTTGTTGGGACTAATTTTTATGGAAGTTTGCAAAAGGCAAAAGACTGTTCTGTTTTGTTTTTACTTTGAACCCACTGTGGGTTACTCATCCTCCAACTACACAGGGCTGTACTTGTCTAATAAACCCTGAGGCAGCAGTTAGACACAGAAGGTGATTAGAGCATGGAGTTGAGAGGAAGTTCTAGAAGGAATTTATTATTTCACAAACAGTACCAGGTTTAGTGAGATCAAATGTGAAGAAAGTCAAGTCTGTTTAATAGAGGGGGTTCAGAAATAAATGCAACTGCCTTACGAATGCAGAAATGGGTTTTAATTACTCAGAGGATCTGTGATGAAGCAGAAAGAAACCAGATGCAGCACACCTGGGATCTAGTCCTGCCTTGGCAATTACAACTTCCTTGGGGATTTTAGCTTTTTTTTATCTGTAAAATGAGGCTAGATTAAGTGACCTCTCAGTTGTGATCCATCTATAAAATTCAGAGAATCTGCCCATGATGTTACTTCCTTCATAATTCTTGTGCATGTCCTCTGAAAATACGGTGCTAGTGTTAAGATTATGTGATCTTGACTTTCAGGTTCACCTCTGCCATTATATGGATTAATATGGGCAAACCTCCTCATCTCTCTGGGCCTCTGTTTCCTGATCTGTAAAATTAGGTAGCTGGTCTCTTCTATCCCTAAATCCATGATCTCGTGGTCATATTCTTTCTTACTTGCCTACTTTCACCTTCCATCTTATTTCCT
The DNA here is from genome assembly GCF_028372415.1 of Notamacropus eugenii. Taxonomy (NCBI): domain Eukaryota; kingdom Metazoa; phylum Chordata; class Mammalia; order Diprotodontia; family Macropodidae; genus Notamacropus; species Notamacropus eugenii. The sequence goes on along the minus strand of NC_092872.1, from coordinate 176,262,197 downwards.
TGTTAACCTGAGTCTTTGTGGTTAAGGTTAGCTTTCTCTGAATATTTCTACTACTGCCTACTTCTTATGACATGTATTCTCTGTAGAACATAGACTTATTAACAAAATAGGAAATGTATTGAATGGGAAGTATGCATTCCAGTCAGAGGATACAGTCTCTTGAATTGAATATATAATAAACAGCGATCAGATTTAATAAACCAAGGGTCATTTTCAAGGCAGCAGTGGGATTTTCTTATCTTAACATTATATACCAGACAAAATATATTCTTCCTCTCTCATTCTTTTGGAGAAGAAATTCAAGTACCATGTCATATTTATTTTGCATATTTTCCACCTAAATATTTCATCCACTCCAAATTTTGAGAATTAAAAAAAAATACTCTCTACTTATTTAAAAAAATAATTCCTTTCCTACTTTCCTACCTGGCAAGGTTGTTATTCATAATACCACCTAGTCAGGATCTTTGACTTTTGATAATTAAAATTGAATGGGATAAAGTTGGAAATGCTGGGAGGAAGGAGCACTGGGCTCTAGTTCAGTGTCACTAATTAGCTGTGTGAATCATTTAAGATTCTATGCATCAGTTTCCATATCAGTCATATCAATCATCAAGCATTAAGTGTCTGCTAAGGAGGAGGCAGGATGCCAGCTGCTGGGGATATAAAGACGAAAGCAAAACATGCTTTTCCTCAAAGAACTTACCTTCTATCATGGGAAATTATGCACAATAGAAGTATGTGCAAAATGGATTCAAGATAGTTTGGAACAGGAAGGTGCCAGTAGCTGGGAGTAGGTAAGAAACAGGTCAGGAAAGATTTCATGTAGAAGATATTCTTTGAGTTGAAGTGTCCAATATTAAAGAAACTATGAATTTTAAGAGGTGCAGGGGAGGTAGAAGGGCATTCTAGGTACTGGTAATGATCGTGCAAAAGCCATGGGGAATAGCGATGCTATGGGTGAGGAAGAGTTAAAAGGACAAATTGACTGGACCATAGAATATATAAAGGGGAGAAATGGGTAATAAGACTGGAAAGGTGGACTGAGGTCAGGTTGTAAAGGACTTTAAATGCCAAATAGAACAATTTATATTTGTTTTTAGTGATATTATAAAAACACTGGAAGTTATTGAATAGAGCAGTGACGTAGTTAAACTTCACTAGGCAAATCACCATGGCAGCTTTGTGCAGGAAGGAGATGAATTAGAAGACTATGGTTGTAATCGATGTAAATGATGATGAGGGCCTGAGGCAGGGCTGTGGCTGTATAAGGTTGTGAGAGGTGTTACAAAGTTAGAAATAATAAAGTTAGGCCGTTGAGTGGATGTATGGGTGTGAGGGAGAGGGAGAGGGAGAAGGAGATGGAGAAGTTAAAGGCTCAAACCAAGATTATAAATCTGGCTTACTGGAAGGGTGGTGGTGCCCTTGATGGTAATAGAAAGGGGTTAGGTTTGGAGAGAAACATACTAAGCTCTGTTTTGGACATGTTAAGTTTGAGATGCCTAGGGGGCATCCACTTTGAGGTGCCCAAGATCCAAGATCAGATAACTTGGATTAAAATTCTGTTTCTTTCATATTTTATTTCCACCTTTGTGACCTTTAACTTTCACTTTTCTGGGTCTCAATTTCCTCATTTGTAAAATGAAAGAAACAGAGGAGAAACAGATTCCAAATGCATCTCTTAAAGACCTTGCCCCCTGAGGTACTGGCTTGTCAGTTTGCTACACTTTTTGAAGTGTTTCTTAGCTGTAGGAGGATCATGACTTAAGCTTTAGAGCCCAAATCTCTCTCCTTCCACCCTATAAAATAAGGTTAGTAAGGTAGGATCATAGGACTTAGACTTGGAATGCATCTCCAAAATCATTTGCCAACCTGATCATTTTACAGATGAGGAAACTGAAGTTCTGAGAGGTGGTAAAGTGACTTTCTTTAAGTCAGAAATGGAACAAATGGGAGAGCCAGGGAATTGAACGCAGATCTTTCTCATTCCCAAATAAGGGCTCTTCTCAAAACAGCACAGTTGCCTCCTTATAGTTGGTTACCAGTTAGTTCGCAAAAGCAAAAAAAGAATCATAAAACCATAAGACCAGGGCTCTGTTTAGGATCTGAGTGTTTTATAGGCCAATTTGTCTAGAATATAAAATGGAAAATAAAAAGAACAGGATGACCATTGCAAAGTTTAAACAAAGTTAGAGATCACCTTTTCAGAATTTAGCACAAATTCATGGAATGCTGGAAATGACATTTTATTGATGCTTCACAAGAGAGCACAGATGGGAAACCATAAAGATGAGTGAGAATGTCTTATGTAAATATAAAAGTATCTTTCTGAAGGAAGACTTGAGTGTTGTTGTATAGGGTAGTTATCTCTGGTATTTGAAGGAATCACTGCTTATGTTATTTCCAGGATAAAAGACGTAACTCCATAACCATATTGATGGTAGGGATTGGGACGTGTAAAAACCACCCTCAATGTATTACTTTATAAATTATAAAGTAGACAGTAGAGTGTAGGAGAAGGGTCATTGTAAGAAGAATTTAGAATCTCTTGTCTTCATTCTGCTTCAGTTAGAAGTATGCCTTTCTGGGCCTCATTCATTCACTCTAGTATTTATGTCTGTAGAGTTAAAGGGTTGCATTTATTAAATGGTCTTTAAGGTTTTTCAAAGTTCTTTGATACAATGAAAAAAATAGTCTCTAACTAGTTACAGCTAACGTTTTAGCTGTTCTCAGTAGTCAAACTTCAAAATGTTAGTTAGGAGATAGGAAGAGAGAAAAAAATGGTATGTGCCATTGTAGTCTACAAAAAATACTCTCTTTTTCCTCCCGTAACTAGAGGAGGAAACAGAAAAAGAAAACCTATTACAAGATTACTGAGGAGGAGAGAGGAGGGTGCTGATTGCTGATCAGCCTGATCCCAACTTGGGCAGTGCATGGATCCCTGTTATTTTTCTGACTTTGGATATCTAGAGGCTCTCTCTCCTGTTGGACAACTTTGGGGTCCATGACCCCATATGAATATGCCATCTGCCTCTCTTCCAGTCAGCTGCAGATGGGGATGCAAAGATGTGACGGTAAGGCAGAAATGAGACTTGTCTTACATTCTTAAAAAACTGATTTAATGTGCGTGCTTCCGAGGTGAGAGTGGGGAGGTTCAGGCTTCTTTGCGCTGACTACTGAGTTTCATTTCACTGTTCAGGAATTCCATTTGACAATCTCAGAGCTACAGAGAGCCCTGACTAAGGACAATGTGATTCATAATTCCCATATCAGAGGACCTCGGTTCATGTCCCACTGCCAATGCTTGCTATCTAAATCAATCAGTAAACACTTATTAAGCTCTTACTATGTGCCAGGAACTGTTCTAAAAACTAGGGATATAAAAAAAAGAGGCAAAAAATAGACCCTTATGGGGGAAACAACGTGTGAACATACAAATATATAAAGCAAGCTATGTACAGGATAGAGAAGAAATAGTTAACTGAAGAAAGGCACTGAAATTAAGAGGTGTTGGGGAAGGTTTCCAATAAAAGAAGAGATTTTAGTTGGGACTTAAAGGGAGCTGAAGAAGGAGAGCATTCTAGGAATGAGGGACAGCCAGAGAAAACACCTAAAGCTGAGAGCTAGAGTGTCTTGCTCATGGAACAGCCAGGAGGCCAGTGTCACAAAGAAGTCTAGAAACGTAGGTGGGGGCTAGGTTATTAAGGGCTCTGAATGTGATCCCAGAGGCAATAGGGAGTCACTGCAGTTTATTGAAATGACATGATTGGACCCACATTTTAGGAAAATCACTTTACTGGTAGAATGGAGGATGGATTGGAATGAGAACAGATTTGAGGCAGGCTGATGTGCCAGCAGGCTACTGCAGTAATTCAGGCATGGGGTGATGAGGACCAGTACCAGAGAGTGTCAGAGAAGAAAAGAGGGTGGTGTATTCCAGAGATGTTGCAAAGGTAAAATCAGGAGGTGTATTAATGAACGTTAAAGATCTTCCCCATCCATTAATGGTGGATCCCTGTGAAGGGAAGCTTGATTAGGGGAGGCTTGTTTTGTAGGAAGGCTCACATCTTTTGTTAATTGTTAATGAGGCACTGGATCATGAGGGTAGTGCCCTCCTGCTCTGAAATTGTAGATATACTCTGAGGTGAGGTTTTACTTTGGGGCTTACTCTTTGGAAGAAGGTTTGTGTGCCAAATGAGACTCTGGGTAGCCATTAAGGAGTCCCCTCCTCCGCTTTGAAAACCCAGGTGTAGGTGCTTTTCTGTTTGGTAACTATGTATGTATGTAATGGTCAGACAGTTGGATCTGTCTGTTGAGCTGTAATGTATGTATTGCTTATGGTCAGACAGAAGCCCATTGTAGATCTTTATTTCTCTACTTGTATTTTCTCTGCTGGTATATGTGATTAGAGAAGATTGTTGACCCCTCAAAAGTTGCTTCCCTTTTAGAAAAGCAAATTTAAGAACATGTGCTAGCAGGCCATCGTTGGCAGCAGATTGGATATGCAGAGTAAGAGATAGGGAGGAGTCCAGGATGGCTTCTAGGTTGTGAGTCTGAGGTACTGAAGAGGATGGTGTTAATTTTGACAGTAATAGGGAACATAGGAAGGAGGGAGGGTTAATGGGGAAAGATAATGAGTGCAGTTTTGGTCCTGCTGAATTGAAGATGTCTACTGAACATCCAGTTTGGGTTGTCCAAAAGGCAGTTGGAGATGCCTGATTAGTAGTCAGTAGAGATAAGTAGGGCAGCATAGGTAGATTTAGAAATCAGCAGCAAAGATACTTATGGTGGTAACCTCATGGGCTAGTTACACCCTCCCTATTTATATTTCCTGTCTGCAAAATGAGGGATTTGGAGGACATTGCCTCTGAGTTTTTTTCAGCTCTAGATCATTTATCCAGTCACCTTCCTTCTTTCTTCCCATTCCTTTCCCCTTATTCTTTCTCTCAAGTTGCAGCAACAGGAGCTAAATGTCTTTCCCATTCCTCTTAGTTTCAAGATCAGTGTTAATCATGAAAGAGATGGGTATAGGAACCAGGGTGGTAGAGCTTAAAGAATGAATATTAGATGACCTGGATTTAAATGCTCTCCCCTCCATTTACAAGGTTGTGTGATCTTAACCCTTCTGTTTATTGAAAATATTGTTAATAAATTTCCGTGGATCTGTGATATGTCTGGATGATTGTGGGGAAAAGGGCCTTGTTTACTGTCTCAGGAAAAAGTATGTATAACCTAGTTTTAAGTTTAATCTGCATTATTAATGCCTTCTTAAGTCTAGACAATCAACAAAGGAGTAAATCAAGCCCGAATTTGTAGCCAGTTTCCTAGGTGCGAATATTCACGCTGAAAATTTAACAGCCTGCTCTCCAGAGCTGGTTAGAGCTGGCTCCAGCACATCCCTGATTGTCATTGTCATTATTATTAATTGACTAGACTTGTTTTATCACTGTAGGGAGCTCTCCCTCCTCATCTCTGCCTACTGGCTTCTTGGCTTCCTTTAAGTCCCAACTAAAATCCAGTTTTCTACAGGAAGTCTGTCCTAACCCCTCTTAATTCTATTACCTTTCTTCTTTTAATTCTTTCCTGTTTATCTTAGAGACAGCTTATTTATACATATTTGTTTGCATGTTGTCTCTTCCATGTCATTGTGAACTCCTTGAAGGCAGGGATTTCTTTTACCTCTTTTTGTATCCTGAACCCTTTGCACATTGCTAAACACATAGTAGGAGCACAATAAATGTCTATTGACTGACTGACTGGACTGCCCAGAGAAAACAATGGAGGAGATAAGATTTTTGCTGATTCTAGAAGGATAGATGTTGAAAATCATATTCTGAAAAGCTTTGAATGCCAGATTATATGGTTGGACTATACTATTCTCTATAAGCTAAATTATAAAGATTTTTATACAAGGAAGTATGGGGGTGAAAGTGTTGTTTTAATAAATTTATAGTAGCCAAATAGACTAAAGATGGGAAACCTGAAGATGGAGAGATCATTTAGGAGACTAATGTAATGGCTTAGATAAGAAGTAGAGGGTCTAGACTATGGTGGTGCCAGTAAAAATGGAATGGATGAGAGAAAATATGTGAAGGAAAAATTGGCAGGATTTGGGGAGTGATTAGATAATGGGATAATGGAGAGGAAAGAGTCAGAGATAACCAAGATTTTGAGTTTGGGTCACTGGCAAGACGATAGCATGATTTTCAACTAGCCAATGAGTTTCAACTAGTGCTGGTGCAGGTAAATATCTTCAGTCTTGTAAACCTATTTCATCCAACATATGGAACATCTAGAGATTATAATGAAAGCAACAGCAAAAAGAACTAATGCTAGACAACAGTGCAGAATTCATTGGAGTGGTGCGGCAGTGAGGGAGGGGAGGGAAGAAGAATACTTCTCTGTTCTGCTCCTGAAATCAGGAGTTTCGAATGGAGGGTCTCTCAGGCACCTTCGAGTTCTGACAGTCTGTGAGCTTCTAAGTGTGCTCAGAAGACAGTACGTTATTAGGAAAGGGAGTATAGTAGAGTGCAGTAGTGTCAGACTCAAATGGATCCCTGCCTGCTGTGTTTTTACATAGAAAGCTACAAATTAACATTAGCTATGTTGTATTGTATTTTTTTCTGTTAAACATTTCTGGTAGGGGAAGGAGGGGAGTTTAGGAGACACCTTTGATGTAGAATACTGAACTCAGAACCTTCTGAACCCAGGAACACCTAAGTTTCTATTATACTTTGACCTTGATGAGTCAGGTGACTTCTCTGTCTTAGTTTATTCATCTGCTGAATTAAACTATTGGGCACAATGGTCTTGCTAAGGTCCCTTCTCCCTCTGAATCTGTGATCTTGGGATCCAAGTGAAAATGACTAAGTGCTATGAGATTAGAGGAGGAAGATATTTCTAGGGGCAGCAATGGTGACAGAAATATTCATGAAACTGATAAACTGGATCATGAGACATAGGTAATAATTATAATTGATATGTATTATATGTGCTAATGCTTACAGAATGCTTCTAATACATTTTCTCATGTGATTTTCAAAACCCTATGAAATAAGTACTATAGCTATTATCCCCCATTTTACAGAGGAGGAAACTGAGGTTCAGAGATTAAGTGATTGTAATGTTAATTAGAGTTAAAGATCTTCCCTGCCCATTAATAGACCTCAGATGAAACCCATTAAAGGAAGCTAGATTAGGGGAGGCTTGTTTTGTAGGAAGGCCCACACCTTTTGTTAATTTTTAATGAGGCACTAGATCATAAGGGTAGTGCTCTGAAAGTGTATATATACTCTGAGGTGAGGTTTTGCTTTGGGGGAGAGGATTCATGTGCCAAATGAGGCTCTGGGTAGCTGTTGAGGAGCCCCGCCCCCTTTGAAAAACCCAGGTGCTGGTACTTCTCTCTGGTAACTATGTATATATGTAATGGTCAGACCATTGGATCTGTCTGTTAATCTGTGATGTATGTATTGCTTATGGTCAGACAGAAGCCCTGCCTGTTGGTCTTCATTTCTGTGCTTGTATTTGCTCTGTTGGTGAATGTGATTCACAGATTGTTGACCCTTCAAAAGTTGCTTTCCCTTTAGATAAGCAGATCTAAGAGCCTGTGCTCCAGGCCCTCCTGGATGTGTCAGGGTGCTTGGTGCTACAGTGATCTGTCCATGGTCACACAACTAGTAAGTGTCAGCGGAGGAATTTGAACGTCGGTCTTCTTAACTCAATGTAACTCTGTTGCACCTCTTTATAATGTTCTCAGTAGCATTAGGATTGATGGCCTAATGACTGATTCAGCAACAAATGTCCTCCCTGCTTATCTTCCTGCACTTGGATCAGCACTGTTCATGTTGACATCAATTCATTCCTGGCCACATTTCCTACTACTCCTCTGTTTTGTTCTCAAACTTGACCCCTATTAGTTATACAGCATTCAGGTCCCCTTTCCCCTCCCATGACTCCAGGCTACTGCTTGCCAAAGATCCCTTCCTGCCAACTACTATTTGTCTCCCTTTACTGTGTTTGATTCTCCACCCCACTAGTTTTCCTATCCTTACTGTGCTCCCTGTTCATAAGAGAAAGTCATTTCTCCCTCATCCCCTCCCTGCCTATTCAGACATATGGTGCCCCTCTCCCTCTCAGCAAGTGACTGTCAGGGAAGGACTGGGGTTTGTTGGATAAACAAGTGACTAGAGTTGGGGGAGGGGTTGAGTTTCTTAGGTGTTAAGTAGGAGGACCAATGTGGGAAATGAGACTATGTCAGCAGGGAGGCAGAGTAAGCGGAACATAAAAATTTTAGGACATAGGAAATTAGAAATTTGGAAGGGACCTAAGGGGCCATCAAGTTCACCCTCCTGATTTTGGAGACAAAGAAACCGAGGCCCCTCAGAGTTAAATAACTGACTCAAGGTCATCCAGCTAGTTAGTGGCAGTCAGGACTGGAATTTATCAGGTCATCAGTGATCATCACATGTGGCATCACATAATCATCTAGTATTTTGCAAAGATATAGTTTATTGTACAGCATTTAGCACAATGCCTTATATGTAGACATTCAGGAAATACTTGTTTTATGTATGTATGCACGCATGATTGAAAGATGCTTCAGACTCTTGTGGGGTTGGGGAGAAACAGGGTAACCTTATGTATGTATCATTCAATTCTTTGTCAAAATTACAGCTCCATGGCTTATAATAATCATGACAAATCATTTTCAGGTTTATAAAGTACTTTCCATATAATAATCTTGTGAAGCAGTTACTCTTATTAATTCCCATTTTATTGATGAGGAAACAGATCCAGAGAGAAGTAATTTACTTATTATCCCATAATAAGCTTCAGCGCAGGGCGTCCATTGTATCTTTATCTGGTCTGATGGGAGTGGGCTTGATAAGAGTATCTGCTTTTTTGTAGCTTCTCCCTTCTGAGGAAGTAAGACTTTGCGTTTTCTTAGATGTAAAGATACTTAAGGGCAGAGAATTTTTCTTTTTCTTTTTCTTTTTTTTTGGTATCCAAAGCATCTATCACATATGCTTAGTAGGTGCTTATTGAACTAAGTGAAGTTGAATGAAGTTAACCCTGTGACACTAGGTCAGGGCTGGGCCACTCACATACATAACCTTTATTTTGCCTTCAGACCCAAACCAAAGGTTTTTAAAGCTTCACATAGACTGTTATTGCTACAGAAGTGAGGAAACAGGGCATTGGAAAATAATTATCAAAAGGCAAGAAATTGGATCCTGCTGGAAAAAAAAATTTCAGGTTGCTGAGTTTGGAAGATCACTATAATATAGGCAACGAGTAGTTTTCATTTTTCTAGGCTCTATAATGTTTAATTTCTTGGAGATCATTTGCCAGACAAATGCTATGCTTGCTTTAACCGGGAATCTCGTTACTGACATCTTGTGGCTGGCAATGAAAATTTTCTCTCGTGTTCCCATAGAGCCTTTCCACTTAAAGGCTTCATCTATACATGTTTCGTTTTGGAATGTCTTTTCCCCATGTGTCCATCATCATTTACATGGATGATGTGATCCCCAAAGCCTGAATGTGACTGGGGTGATCTTTTCCTTTAGGTAAGAGCCGAGAAGTCTCCAGGAGCTTATTTCCTGCCTGAGTTTGCCCTTTCTCCTCAAGGAAGCTTCCTTGAAGATACAACGGGGGAGCAGTTCCTCACTTACCGTTATGATGATCAGGTGAGTAAAAAATATAATGGTAATTGGACCTGGGTTGATTATGCAGTAATTTCAATTAAAAACAAAATCTCCTACAAGAAATCCTACTTTTCTGCTTTCTACTTTCTGGTATAGTAAGTACCCTGCCTGATACATTACCTCAATCATGGAGAAATGAAAGGTCATTTGTTGTTGAAATATTCCACAAACTTACATTCAAATATGAAAATAACATGTGAAAGGTCATTGAAAAATATTTTTATTTGGGGCTGGGGGAGGGAGAAAGAATATTTTTATAAACAGATTAAGTAACCCAGTTCACATTTTTTTAAACGTGTCTGCCTGAATAGGGTGCCGTGGTTTGTTACACAGCCGGGAACCTTTCACCATGTTGGAATTTTACTGGTGTTACAATTTATAGCTCTAGTTAATCCAGAAATCAGTGATCCTACATGTTTTAATATGAGAACTTCAGAGAAACTAATTGAGAAGGGGAGAGCAAGGTATAAAATTGGGTGTCTGGAAAATAACAAGTCATGCATCTTATAATTAAAGAGTGGTAATGACTTCTCCAGGACTCTGCAGATACATTATATTTAGCATAACAACAATATATAAAAAGATTTTTTTAAAATGAGAAAGAAACCCCATTAATCCAGGGGAAAGGGCTAATACAGAGCTGGAAAGTGTGTGGCATATAGTAAAAGTTGACTGAAAGCACATTGTTTTCCAGAAGCCTTATTGAACACCATGTGTGATCTACTAGTATGACATTCATAGGTCCTTAAAATATGTTTCTTTTAATTAAACCAAAGGAATAGGGTAAGACTCTCATAGAACCAGTGAGTAAGAGCTACAATCCCAAACTTCAAAGAAAATATTTAAAAGATCATTTTGCCCAACCAGGTAGATCTCATGTATGTGGAAATTAGCAGTTAAGGTACATTTTTTTAGGTGGAAGCATTTCTAAGCAGATTCAGGGAGAAAAGAAAGGTACCTATTTGGGGTTGAGAATTTTACGTCTTGGGAATCTTTGCCCATTCATTATAGGTACCCCAAACTTCTTTTCTCTTACTTCTCCATTCATCACAGAAAACTAAAAATCCAAAATTCACAGTTTTTTTGGAGAAGCTGGAGAGCATTGCCACGTATTACAAACAATGACATTTTGCCTTCTCAATATCATATGATGGAATTGCCACAGCACAAAGTTCAATCCTTGTCAGACGCTGTAATGGAGAAGAAAAGGGTATATAGCCTGTATGATCTTACAAGTGAGTGGGGCATATTCAGGTGATACTTTTATGTTAAAAATGCCAGTTATAGTTTCCAAACTCAAATACTCAGGGAAATATACTGAGATGTGAGTACCAGTGACTCTGTTGGGCCTAAGACAAAGTGGACATGAGCACCATCGGATCCTCTAGCTCAGTCCCCTTATTTTATTGATAAGAAAACTGAGGCTTAGAGTGATAAGATTCCTTGAGGTTTTCAGGTGGATTTCCCTAAAACTGAACCATGGACATTAGAAATACACAAAGGAGCTGTGATTTTATATGTAGGACCTCCCCTTATAAATGTATATTTATACATCTGTATAACCTGTAACTTGCTAGATAAGCTCAAAGGTGGTACTGGGATAAGGTAGAGGTAAAATAGTTTGCTTAGGGCTTCAAAGCTATCAAGAATCAGAGGCAGAATTTGAACTTGCCAGTCTCTGACTCTAAGTGGTTTTAACATGCTGCTAATTGATGGAGCCCATGGAAGAGACATCCTAATGAGCCTTCAAGTATTCTAAATGAGATAAAAACAACATGGGACCATAACAGGTGCTGTTTAAGATGGTAACTTATTTACATAAACACATGTCTGACAAAGAGTATTACTGTCAGTGCTGTCTCTGAGGTAACTTGGAGCTTTTTCATAGGATGAAAACTTGGTAGTGGTTCCAAAGACAGAATTCAAAGAACTCTCCCCTGAAGAAGCTTTAGAAAACAGGAAACCACCCTATAGGAGTACTAGACTGACACAATTAGGGGTCGGTTTGAAGTGTGAAAGGGCCATGTGGTTGGCCAACAAAGATTCAAGCTTACAGAGGTAGTGTGGCTTGATGGGATAGATTGGATTTGTCAGGACATTCACCTTTGTAGCCCAGATAATTGATAGCTCTGTGGTTACCAGCAAGTTCCTAAACTCTCACAGCCTTGGTTTCCTCATCTGTAAAAAAGTGCACAGTACTGCTGTATTACCTTGCCTACAGGGTTGGCAAAATCTGAAGGCACCACATGAATGGGAGCTGTTATGGTATAATGGGGAGAACAAAGGATTTGGTAAGGGAACTTATTTGAATGTCAACCCTGACACTTAGCTATGTGACAAGAAGCAATTATTTGACTTCTATGAGCCTTCTCCACATCTGTAAAGTAGATGTGATATATTCCATCTCTACCTACCTCCTAGAATTGCTGTGAAAAAGTGGTTTGTGAGTCTAAAGGGCTATGTAACTGTCTCTGTTATAGAACAGTAGAGCTGGAACCTGTGAGACTATCTGGTTCGGTTCCCTCATTTTTTTGATAGGGAGACAGGCTTAAGTGTTAAGTGTTAACACTACGGAGACCTAGTGTTTAAGTGGAAAGTGCTGAACTTCAGTCACACGACCTGAGTCTGAATCCAGTCAGTAAGTATTAAACCCCTACTATGTACCAGGTACTGTGCTGAATGCTGCAGATACAAAAAGAGGCAAAAGACCGTCCCTGCTGTTGAGGACCTTACAGTCCTATGGAGGAACCAATGAGCAGAACAAGCTATAGAACAAGCTATAGATAGGAAAAATAGGACATAATTTAAAGAAAGTGGGGAACCCTAGAATAGGATTCTTATAGATGATAAGATTTTCATTTGGATGTAAAGGAGACCAGACTAGGTCACCTATTCACCTGTGTGATTAGAGACACATGGTACAGCAGAAAGGATACCAGGTTTGGAGTCAAAGGGTCAGGATTCCATTCTCATCTCTGCTATTTACTAGCTGTGTGACTGTGGGCAAGTCACAGACTTTCTGACTTTGTCAACCTCTCTCATGTAGGTACCCCTCTTTCTACCCTCCCAGGTAGGGCAGCTAGGTGGTGCAGTGGATAGAGCACCAGTGCAGGAGTCAGGAGGACTTGAGTTCAAATGTCACCTCAGACACTTGACACTCACTAGCTGTGTGATCTTGGGCAAGTCACTTAACCCCAATTTGCCTCATCCTGGATCATCTCCAGTCATCCTGATGAATATCTGGTCACTGAATTCAGATGGCTCTGGAGGAAAAGTGAGACTGGTGACCTGCGCAGCCCTCCTTCACTCAAAACAAAGTCAGGTGCAAGTCATGTCATTATTTCTCTGATGGCATGGTCTTCAGCAACGAAGGACGAACTCACACACATACACACCCTCTCAGGTACAATCCCAGTTCTAGCTCTCTTCACCTCTTGCCTGGACCATTTCACTAGCCTCTGAATTGGTCTCTCTGCTTCAGAACTCTCCCTGCTCCAGTCCATCCTCCACACAAATAGCTGCCAAAGTGATTTCCCTTAAGTGAAGGTCATTCCCCAACTTAATTAACTCCAGAGGTTCCCTGTTACCTGTAGGGTCACATATAAACTATTTTATCATTTAGAGCCCTTAAAAACCTGACTTAGTCCATCACCTAACATTTATTAAGCACCTACTACATGTCACAGACTATGTTAAGTGCTGAGCAAATAAAGAAAAGCAAGAAGCAGTCAGACCCTACTTTCAAGGAGCTCACCATCTAAAGAGGAGAAAGCATGTGAGTAACTTTATACCAACAAGATCTGTATGGAATAAATTGGAGTTAATTTCAGAGGGAAGGGAAAGTCCATTGAAAATGATCAAATACTCTGTATATGTTGGTTATTACCATCATATTGTTCCCTTCTACTTACTAAACAATCTAACCAGACTGACCTTTGTATCATTCTTCAAACATGGCCCTCTACTCTTCATCTCCCACCTCCATGCCTTTGCACCAGATATCCCCCTTACTTAGAATTCAATCCCTCCTTATTTCCACATTGTAGAATTAATTTCCTTCAAGGCACAGCTCCTGCATCACCTGATCTTTTCTTCTATGGATGCCTTCCTTCTGGAAATTTCCTTGTATTGATTTTATATATGCCTATATACATGTACATGTTGTCTCCCTAACAGAATGTAATCCCCTTATAGTAGAGACTGTTTTGCTCTTTTATTTGTAGGCCTAGAACCTAACTAAGTGACTGGTACATAATAGGCACTTAATAAATACTTATTGATTGACTGACTGACTGACTACAAAATGCAGGGGTTGGATGAGATGACCTCTAAGATCCCATCCTGCCTTGAATTCAGTTACCTTGTGATTCACTGAAGTCACTTTGCTTCTCCGAGAGTCCTCAGTTTCCTCAGCAATTAGATGAGGGGATTGTACTAGATGACTGCCCAAATTCTTTCCAGCTCTATTTCTGTGACCTGAAGTCATTTGTCTAGGGTCACACAAGTGAGTTAGTGACAGAGCTGGGAAAAAAACCTAATTGTGTCCTACTAAATGAGAAGATTTTCTTTTGAGTACAAGAAACTTTCTTAACTAACATATGGGAACTGCTCAGGTTGTAAAGGTGTGTCTATCTGGCTGTTAGAAGAAGAATAATTTCATTGGGAGATTTAGCTACTGACTCTAAAACAGAAGGTAGCTAAGGAAGATTTCTTAGACTCTTCGCAGTTCCAGAATTGTTATTTGCTGAAAAGAAAAACAATTAGAAAGTGTATTGGTATCCTTTGTATGCATATCTTTTAAAGAGTTTTTAAGTAAGTGTTTTTTCACAAATGCATTAGTGAGAAGACATTCAGTTCATCTCAGGATGTCTCCTAGATTAAACATCTGGAAAACTAATAACGTAAGAAATAGTAAAACACAGCTGCAATGTGGGCTACATTTAACAAGACCTATAAAAAAAGCCCAATACAGATTATGCTTGGGGGTGAAGCAGTTTCTGTTGAAGGAAGCATTTGTTGAACCGAATTGAATAAATCTAAGCAGAATATTCTTCATTACAGAGTATTAATTGGATGATTCTTCTTCACTAGGATGACCTCACTGTGTTCTGGCTCATTCATATAATAAAATACTTGAATAATAAGTGAATTTCAGTGCTGGAGAAAACCTTAGCAGTAACCAAGTCCAGCCCTCTGCTTTTCAAACATGTGGAAACTGTATCCCAGAGAGTTTGTTTCTTGCCTAAAATCACCCATCTAGTTAGTGGCAGAGGTGGAATGATACGTCAGGATTGCAGACTTTGTTACACTTCTTTCCTGCATAAATAAATTGAAGCCCCAAATTTTCTTTTGCATAAAATGAATGATATGGTTCCTCTTGTCTAACAAGGATTTGAAGATTGAGGAATAGTAGACTGCTTTATTGGGTTACTCTCAGCTCATATCAGGAATTAGGAATCATGTCAATTAGAAATATTCTGAGAATTATCCAGATAGGTTAACTCTTCCTACTGTAATTCTCATTTTCAAAATGTCATAATATTAAAATTCAGTGTTAATCATGAAAGTACTTACTTTCCATGAAATGAATATACACTTTGAAAATTTAATCCATTTAGTACCTAGTAAAAACCATTTCAGTGAAGGGCTTATAAATTTCTTCCTTGACTGGTGCAGAATTGAAATGACATTTGGGTAAAATAGTGGTTTGGCACAGAATCAATAGATTTTTGGAATTGCTACTACATTGAGATTGTTTCTTCTATTAAGGCTGCATTTATAAATAAATAGCTGAATGCTGGTAGCCTTAAAAAATGGAAGTCTCAAGTTTAGAATTTTATTTTCTTTTTTACTGCAAATTAGAAAATATTATTATGATTAAACTTTCTAGTAATTCAGTCTCCATTTTTGTAAACTGGGATCAGTGGGGGTTTTCTCCAATTAAGATGATCTATTTAAGGCTAAATTCAGTTTGATAGGAATAAATGTAAAGTCTTATACCTGGGCTTAAGCAATCAATTTCACATCTACAAGATGAAGGAGGCATTGTCAGAAAACAGTTTCTGGGAAAAAAATGCCTTCAGATTTTAGTGGACTGCAATCTCAACCTAATAATGGTTAATAGACACTCAGTCTACATTAATTGAAGCCCAATGTCCAAAATGAGGGAGGTATAGGCTAACTCTGTCCTGGATAGATCACATTTGGAAAATTGTCTTCAGTTCTAGGTGTCGCATTCTAGATGCCACATTTTAAATAGCACGTTAATGGTAAACTGGAGGTAGTTCACAGTAGGGAAGAAGGATTTTGAGAAAACTAAAAACTCTGTCATACAGGGATCTGTTGAAAAAAAACTGGGGATGTTTAGGCTGGCAAAGAGAAAGCATTGGGGGGACAGGGAGAGCGAATGACATGATTGTTTTAAGTATTTGAAGGGCTGTCATATGGAAGAGGGATTAGATTTGTTTGGTTTGGCCCCAGAGGGCAGAAATAGGAGTAATGGTTGGAAGTTTCAGAGAGACAGATTTTGGCTCAATATTAGGAAATCTTCCTGAAAAATTAGAGCTATTCAAAGATAGAATGGACTGTCTCAGGAGGTAGCAAGTTCCATATCACTGGAAGACTATAAATACAGTCTGGATGATGACTTGTCAGGGAAGTCATAGATAGGATTCATAGTTTTTCCAGGACCTCTGAGTTCTCTTTCAACTCTGACATTCTATTATCATTCTGTTTCTTTTTCCTCCCTCTGCTGTACCTAGACCAAACTTGGGGTACGTGGGTGTTTAGGGAGTCTTTGTTAATTGATTTAGAGTAGAGCGAAGGGAACACTATTAAGATGTGGAATTGGAGGACCAGGGATCAAGCTCCTGGCTCTGATAATAACTAGTTGTTTGACCACAGATAACATGCTATATTTCTTTGAGTTTCAGGTTCCTCTTTAAAGTGAGGATAATAATCCTTATACTGCCAGTGCCACAGGATAATAGCTGAGAACAATCGGTTTGTTAGCCATAACACATCATACAATTGGGTCACCTTTTTATTTTTATTTTAAAGCCTTTCTTGATCCCTTTGTTATTTCACTTTCCCCTTCGAAATGACCTTGTATATTATACCTCTTTGTTTGAATGTAAGCCCTTTGAGGGAAAGAATTTTTTTCTTTGTATTCTCAGTTCCTAGTACAGTGCTGTGTATATAGTAGACACATTAAATTCTTGTTAAGTTGAATTATAGCACAGTTTCAGATATTTTACTTTTTGGCAGTGCTCCTTTATTCCTCTTCATCTGTTGAAACTCTGTTTTCCTTTCATTGTTGGATACCTCTTCTCTTATGGTTATTCATTACTTATAAAGTTTCACTTATCCATATCATAGGGATTATAGGATTTACAAATAGAAGAGATTTTGAAGGTTGTTTAGAAACTGAGGCTCCGAGAGGTGACATGACTTACCCAAGGTCACACTGGTAGAACCAGGATTTGAACTCAGATACTCTACCAATCCATTGTGCTTTCCATAGTACTCTACAGCCTCTTAATTCTGTATCTACAGTCCTAACTTCTGTTCCATTCTCTATTCTCACTTTCTCCTTGTGCTGTAAGTGGTTCCAGTGTTCCCTTCTTCCTATGTCCTGCTTACCTAAAACCTGCTTACCTTTTCTTCTAACAATTCATTCTCTTCTTTCCTAACACTACCATTAGCACTGCCATACTACCATCATTTGAATGCTCCACCATTGGATCCATGGAGACAAGTTTTCTGAAGCAATAGTTTTGCTTTCACCGTCCTCTGTTCTTTTGTCTAGGTCTGGTCTTTGTTCTCAAATGCTGCCTGTGCTACTCTGCCACTTTGTATGGCAAGTACTAAACAGAGTTCAGCACAATGTAAGTTCTTAATAAGTTGACTTACTCTATATAACATTCACACTTTTCTCAAATCTTACTTCTCATCCAGGTTGTTCTCTCCTTTCTTTTAAACTATTGTTATATGTTCTTTGCAGTCTACTTTCTTCCCATCTATTTATCCTGTGGTACATCCTAAATTTGGTGTCAAAAGAATCTAAAATGCTGCTTTGACTTCATCACTTCCTTTGTCATTTACCCCTAATATAAAATCAGAGAGTTGGAAAGGACTAGAGTGGCCATTAGTTCAACCCATTCCTGAATAAGAATTCCGTCTAAATTATTATCCAACAAGTAGTCATCCAACCTTTGTCTGAGTACTTCTAATGAGGGTGCCAAGGAAGCCCATTTCTCTCTTGGATGGTTTTAATTTTATGAAGTTCCATCTGCCTCTCCCCTCTTACTTCTATATTACATTTGTAGCTTTGCAACTTCTACCCATTACTTCTAGTTCTGCCTCTGTGGTCTAACAAAAATCATGTCATCATTCTTCCAAGTGAACTCCATTGATCTCTCCTTGGGTCGACTCTGAAAACAAAATCAAGAAACTCATCCCTGACTTCAAGGAGTTTTACCAGCTAGTAATAGCCCACTTCAGAGACCATGGTTATGGTACCGTGGAAAGACCAATGACTCTCTAAGTGAGAGCCTGGGTTCAAAATTCACTTCTGGCATTTCATACCTATGTGACCTTGGGCAAATTATTTAACCTCCTTGGGTCTCAGCTATCACATAAGAAGGTTGAACTCTGACTTCCCTTCCATTCTAACTAGTTGCAACTTTGTTGAAAGCATCACTTTTTAAAACTTTGTCCATATTCTCTACTAGATCTAGTAGAAGAAGTACCCAAGTTTCTCCAGTGAAACTTTTAAAGGCCAGTTCTATTTTTAACTACAAGTCTTTTCAACATTGATAATTAGAATGCTTGCCAGACTGAACCCCACTGAATAAACAGATGATTTGAGTGAAAAAAGAAAAGTAAAGAAAGATTTAATGAGGACTAATAAGTGCATGAACTTTCAGGGAAATTTCTAGCACAGTGCATAACATAAAAATCAAAAATTTTAAATGTAATCCTTGAGGTAGAGAACATTATGAAATATAAAATTGGATAACTTTGATTACATCAAATTGAAAAGTTTTTGCACAAACAAAGCCAATGCAAGATTAGGAGGGAATCAGAAAACTGGGAAAGAATTTTTACAGCTAGTATCTATGATAAAGGCCTCATTTCCAAAATATATAGAGAGAACTGAGTCAAATTTACAAGAATACAAGCCGGTCCTCAATTGATAAATGGTCAAAGGATATAAACAGGCAGTTTTCACAGGAAGAACTTAAAGCTATATGAAAAAATGCTCTAAATCACTACTGATTAGAGAGATGCAAATCAAAACAATTCTTAGCTACCCCATCACACCTATCAGATTGGCTAACATGACAAAATAGAAAAATGATAAATATTGAAGATGTGGGAGAGTTGGAACACTAATTCATTGTTAGTGGAACTGTGAGCTGATTCAACCATTCTAGAGAGCAATTTGGAACTATGTCCAATGGGCTATAAAAATGTGCCTGTCCTTTGACCCAGCAATATTGCTTCTAGGACTGTATCCCAAAAAGTTCACAAACATGAGAAAAAGGCCCATATGTACAAAAATATTTATAGCAGCTCTCTTTGTGGTGTCCAAGAACTGGAAACTGAGGGGATGCACATCAATTGAGGAATAGCTGAACAAGTTGTGGTATATGAATGTAATGGAATACTATTGTACTATAAAAAAATGACAAACAGGCGGACTTCAGAAAAACATGGAAAGACTTATATGAACTGATGCTAAGTGAAGCGAGCAGAACTTGGAGAACATTATACACAGTAACAGCTACAGTGTGTGAGGATTGTTTTTGATAGGCTTAGCCCTTCACAGCAATGTAAAGACCTAAAACATTTCCAAAGGACTCATAAAGCAAAATGCCATCCACATGCAGAGGAAGAACTATGGAGTCTCAATGCAGAGCGAAGCAGACTATTTTCTTCTTTGTCATGTTTTGTTTTTCTCATGGTTTCTTAATTTTAATTTATTTTAATTCTTCCAGCATGATTAATGTGAAAATGTGTTTAATAGGAATGCATGTGTAGAGCCCATATAAGATTGTATACTGTCTTGGAGAGGAGGATGGAGGGAGGGGGAAAAATTTGGAACTTATGGAAGTGATTGTTGAAAACTGAAAACAAATAAATTAATAAATTTAGGGGGGAAAATGTAATCCTTAACAGTAACCTTAAAGGTAGAAGGCACACAAGCTTCCCCATAAACAGGATAGCATTTGATTATCTCTTCTAGGACCAGTGGGACTTCAGTTGATATGAGGCCACATGAACTTCCCCATTCTAAACCAAGCCAACAGTGTTGAGGGATAGGAGGGTGGATGGGTTGGAGAGAGAGCCAGAAAGCAAGAGAAACTTGGTTTTGAGTTCTCCTCTGCCCATAAGAGAAACACTCCTGCCTAATCTGTTGACAAACATGTATTAAGCATCTACTATGTGTAACATGATGGCAATACAAAACCAGTATACAATAATTCCTTCTCTTGGGTAGCTTCCATTCTCTTGGGGAGATAATGTATAAAGTTATAAGTATATCTTCATGACTGCATAGGGAGAGAAGGCATTGTCAGCTAATGAGATCAAGAAAGACTTCACATAGCCAGCAGGGCTTAAAGATAGGTTTTCTAAGCTCTTCTAGGGCAGCTAGGTGGCCCAGTGGATAGGGTACCAAGCCTGGAGTCAGTAAGACTCATCTTTCTGAGTTCAAATCCGACCTCTGATACTTATTAGCTGTGTGCCCCTGAGCAAGTAACTTAACCCTGTTTGCCTCAGTTCCTCATCTGTAAAGTGACCTAAAAAAGAAAATGTCAAAGAACTTCAATATCATTGCCATAAGAAAGCCCCAAATGGGGTCATGAAGAGTCAGACATGACTGAAAAAACAACTGAACAACAAAGAAAGCTCTTCTGCTAGCTACTTCTAGTCTAGTAGAGCCATGTGTAAGTTATCTTCCTTCTTTCTGCTTCTCAGAACCTCCTGAGAGCTCAAGGACACATCACTGAGGGTCAGTGAAGACCCTCAGGAAGTACTATTTCCGTTTATGAACACTACACTTTAAGAGGAACTTTTAAAAGTCTTTGAAGCCAGAGGAGGACGCTTAAGACTTTGAGCCTGGAAGGCATCTCATAAGATCAACAGTTGAGGAAGTTGATATTTAGCTTGGAAATCTTAGGGAGACATGATTGGTATCTTCAACTATTTGAAGGGCTGGCATTGGAAGAGATGTTACATTTCTTCTACATGGGTCTGGTGAAACAGAAATAGAAATAGTGGATAATTGACTGCCTCACTTTAAGGAAGAACTTTCTAATCATCAGAATTGCACAATTCTGATTGTTGCTTTGTGAAGTATTAAACTTTCCATGGCTGCTGTGGTTTGATAAATACATTAAATTGAATTCAATTAATTTATTAAATGAATACTTGCTGATTTAGTGATCATTTGTGCTAGAGTGACTGGACAGATATGTTATAGAGAGATTTCTGCATTGTATGGGAAATTGAACTCATATTATGGTTTGGTACAGGGATAGGGATTCTGTGGCCTCGAGGGCGTATGTGGCCCTCTATGTCCTTGAGTGTGGCCTTTTGACAGAGTCCAAGTTTTAAAGAACAAATTCTTTTATTAAGGGGATTTGCTCTTTGAAGTTTGGATTCGGTCAGAGGACCACACTTGAGGACCTAGAGGGTCATCATGTAGCTTCAAGTTTGCAGGTTTCCTACCCCTGGTTTAGTAGATAGAATCCTAGACTTGGAATGAGTAAGATATTAGTTTGAATACTTTTTCAGACATTTTCTTTCTGTGTGACAAATCATCCAACATCTCAAGTCTTTAGTTTCATCTTTAAAAATGACTATGAATGACTACAATGACTCTAATGGAATTAAAATTGCGCCTCTTCCATGAAACCCTTTTGAACCATTAGAAATTGATTCTGTAAATCATTTAATACTTCTGCCTTTTAACAAACCATTTATATTCCTTCTCATATGTCTGTCCATCTTTTTGTATCAATGTATGCATGTCTTTATTCACATACTTAACAGCTAGCATTTATATGGTGCTTTAAGCACTTTACAAATGTTAGCCCATTTTATCTTACCAACAACCTTGGGATATAAGTGGTGTTATTATACTCATTTTACAGATGAAGAAACTGAGTCAGACAGAGGTCAAGTAACTTACCCAGGGTCACAAAGCTAGTAAGTGTCTCAAGCCAGATTTTAACCCTTTCTTTCTTACTCTAGTCATTTATCTCTTTCTGTCTACTCTTTTGTAGGGCCCGTTTTGAATTCCCCACTTAGAATGTAAATTTTTGAAGTAGAAACTGTGTCCTTTTTCTTTTTTTCTCTTTTTCATTCTGAATTCTCACTCCCCCAAAGCCAGAACCATCCCTGCGTAGGTACCTTGATACTAATGATATTTTTTTCTGATATCTTGCAACATGGGTAACAGATGAGAATTTGCATATTCAAATTAGATATGAGGAATATTACACTTCCTAAGGTGAGTAAATGCCAGAGCAAGAATCAGAGATCTTTAAATCTAGAAGAGACTGAAGTCTGAAAAGGTTTACATGTTGCACTGCCTGAAAGCAGATGTCTAGGATTGAACTAGATAAACTTTCCTGTGTGTTCTATGGCTTTGTGAGTTGTGTACTCACTCTTTGTTCTTGATCTTAATTTAAATGTTTTGATCAGAGGAGGATTTTAAATTTTAATGATGATATTCAATGATGTCTTATGCAAATCTTATACATAACTGGATCCCTGATTTCATTGAAATTTGCCTCAGTTTCCTTATCTGTAAAATGGGGGTAACTATCACCTACTTTTCAGGGTTGTTGTCAAGATAAAATGAGATAATATTTGTAAACTTCTATGACTACCTTAAAGTACAAGGTTATTATCAGTATCACCATCATTGTCATCATTATTATACATGGGCACTCTTTCCATCAAAGCAGACTGCAAGCTATTCACAGCCTTCCTTTTCTGTGTGTCTTGCCCGTATTTTCCTGTGAGTCCTTCATGGGGTGAGGGGGTGACCTGAGACACTGGAGGCTTCTTGCCACCTCTCTTGAGCATTGTATTGGAACCACTGGGGCGAATATGTGGTCCATTATTTTGACTAGATTCATTCATTCAACAGAATTTATGGAGCGGTTATAATGGACAAAGCACTAAAAATACATAGACAAATAAGATATCGAAAAGCTGGCTCTCCAGCACAGGAGATAAAATAATTATCCAAGTAAGAATACCAGAAAATCTAATAGAGAATGCATGCCATATTTTAACTTGATCAGATCAAGGTTCAACCATTATTTTTATTTACCTAATTTTTATTTAGTACTTTTCTTAGAACTTTTTTCTTAGACTATTCATGATAAATTCAAGTTTTTATTTTTAATGATTGATTTATAAAAGGAAGAAATATGAATACATTATTTTGCAAGGTAACTTTCTTAGAACTTTTCATGAGTATCTTGGCCAGAATGTGCAGTTTGGGCTAAATTGTTGGCAGACATCAAACCATTGCATGAGTCTTCCAAGTTATCTGTGCGATAGTTTATGGGTTGCCCTGCATATGCTTACTTCTGACTTTTACATTACAGGAAGCCATATGCAGCCATACATTCTCCAATGTGCTGTCATCTTCATCACCATCTAAACTTAGCTTCTTTACATATCCCATACATAGAAATGTCTCAGTGTTGTTTTTGGCTGATGCCTATGATAGTTTCAAGCAGTGAGCCACTTGAATCTGGCCCATTCATTCCTTTGTTAGTGAGTAATCTTGCTGAAACCAAGTTATGCTTTTTAAATATTCAAGAGTCTTAGACATCTAAAAAGACAAGCTCAGAATCTGACAGGAGAGACAAGTAAATAGTAATTGCAACAAATTGATTTCTACTCCTAGCCTGGGCACATGCATTCATATTGTATATGTCATACGGTACATTTTTTTTTCTTAACATACTCCATAGAAGGCTTCACTGAATATCATTCCCATTAAACTTGTTCTATATAATTGTGTTTTGGGCACAGATGAGACACACTAAACTCTGTTATCAGAGACCAGTTAATTAGATGTTTTGTTTTTTTAAAACCTCAAGACCATTTGCTGCTTTTTCATTCATTCATTATTTTTTTTGGTGGGGGACTTTCAGGCTTATAATTTCCTATGCCAGAGGGGAAAATATTAGGAGGAGACGTGCAGTAACAATTACAGTAACACATTTATACAATGATTTAAGGTTAGCAGAACTTAAATTAATGCATCGAGCTATTTGCCACTTTTACAAGTAGTTTAATAAGAGAAGGGGGATTGAAGCTGTTAGAAAAATGAACTCTGGGGTTATTTTCGTTTTCATATATTCATGCTTTGGGGAACATCCCATTTGTGTTGAAATACCCTTGTGAGAGTGAAGAGATCCCTCTGGAAACCTTATGGTCAAAGACCAAATTTTGTCTAATGTCAAGATTAATTAGAAAATGCTCTAACCACTGAAGAAAAATAATACTTAGAATAGTAGTTTTCCACTTTATTGTCCCTAAATCAACTTATGAAAAAACAATTATTATCACTTCAGAGATTTGAATAAGTTCAATTCATTCCATGAATATCAATAAACATTTATTTAAATGCCTACTATGTGCCAGGCACTGTGGCAGGAAAGGCAAAAGACAGTTTCCACCCTCAAGAACTTTATTTCAAATAGGGAGAGACAGCACAACTAAAAAGTGGGGGATGGTCAGGGAGGTTGAGAGGGATCCCCAGTAGGGAGCAGGATAGAGAAATCCAGAGGAGTGCAGCTGGGTGGGAAACGAGGCCATCATTCTACATTAGTCAGGCAATATCAACTTTACCTAGAGTTTGCATTTTAGCTGTAACGGTAACTTGCCAATAAGCAATTTATCATTGCTAAAAGGTGGGAGTGATGGCATGGAGAATCTGAACGACAGCATAGTAACATGCCATAAACACTATTTATCCTCGATTTTGGAATTTGTTATCTAAATGTTTTTGCATGATATCCTAATTAGGTTTGGTCTTAGGTCCTTTAAAAAAATTACAGTACATTCTCTGAGTACGTACCAAGTTCTGCTAGAAGAATGTTGCCCTAAGAAGTAAAGGAAAGGCAGCCTGGAAAAATAATTTGCTTTGGGTAATCTACACACAGATAATTAAGAGTTGACTATATATCACTCAATTGGAATTTTTAATGCAGAAGTTTGTAATTTTACAAGGAATTTTTAAAAAAAGCAACTGTGTATCTAGTGAATTTTTTCATGGGTAGTTGCACAGTTATTTTTTTCCCCCCAGAATTCTTCTGTGTTCTCAATCTGGAGAAATTGAAAGTCTGTCAAAGGAGACAGAATTGAAGCATTTAAAAGTTAGTTAGACCCAGGGTTAAGTGAAGTGTTTCACAGAAGGGGTGGTTTAACTAAATTGCGGCACCTATATGTTATATAAAGTTACACCGTAGTTATCCAGATGTCAGATTTCCAGCAACCCCAAGTCCCTGGAATGGTGCCGAGTCCTTGGAGGAAGGGAAAAAAAGGAATGAAAGTTTCTTAGGCAGCAAAGAGGTGGCTCCTCAGCATCCAGTACCAACAGAAAACAGGCAGGAAGAGACTCACCCTCAGGGATGATGCTTGATGTGCAAAGATTGTCCAGTCTGTTGCCCAGAAAGAATCACCCTCACTGGTTGACAGTGACTGTAAAAGCCAGTCATTAGGTAAGATAACTAGAAGTAGGTGAAAAATAACAACTGAAAGGGAGAAAAGAGGAGAATAAAAAGAAAGGGGATTACAGGCAGAAGCAGCCAGAGTGGTTAGGAGTGGCAATAGGGATGATGACATTTTGACAATAAGAAGGAAAAAGCCAGCTGTGCCCAGATCACAGGAAGTCAGTAACACCATACTCTGCACTGCTAGTATCACATCTACATGTCCGTAGAAAAATTGTGACTTTGTCCTTTGGACCAGTGACATCACAGGGTGATGTCTTGACTGATAATTGGAATGATGAGAAGTATGGAAAACATGACAAGTGGGGAATAGTTTAGGGAACTAGAAATGTTTACCAAGATGTAGAGAAGTCTAAGGAGAAATATAAATCTTATATCCATCAATAGAATTCTTCTCCATTTATAAAACTAACTACTTAGTTCAGGCCTTCACTATCATTTCCCTTATTATCCTAATTGGCTTCTTTGCCTCATCTTACCCCACTCCAGTTCATCTTCTGCACAGCTTTTGATGGGATTTTCCTTAAGTGCGTATTGGACAAAGTCATTCTCCTACTCAATAAGCTCCTGTGACTTCCTATTGTGTCTAGGATTAAATATAAGGTCATCTGTTTAGCTTTTATAATCTTTTACAATTTGGCCTCAATCTCGTTTCCAATTTTATTGTTCGTGAATCCCCTTTCTGCTCTTTTGAGTACAGCTCACCTGGCTTTTTCACCATGGTTCACACCATGGTTCTCCGCTCCTTTGAACTGACTGTCTTCTGTGCTTACCTCCATCCTTTACAATCTCTTGTTCCCTTCAACACTCTGTGTAAGCAACACCTTCTACATGAAGCTTTTCCTGAATACTCTTTCGTTGCTCCTTTCAGCTGCTAGTGCGCTATGTGTTACAAAAACAAAACAAAACATACATTTATTTTGTAAATATTTGACTCTACATATTTATTTATTATTGAAAGTTATGTAGAAGATGGATCAGATAGATGAGGTAGGGAAGCCAATTAGGATACTGTGGCAAAGTAAGGTAGTGAAGGTCTGTGCAAATATTAGGGCAGCTAGATGCTGCCGTGGATAGCACCCTGGGCCTGGAGTCAGGAAGACCTGAGTTCAGGTTTGACCTCAGGAAATTACCATCTGTGTGACCTTAGAAAGTCTTTTCACATCAGCTAGCTCAGCTATAAAATAAAGATGATAATAGCGACTTCCCTTTTAGGGTTGTGAGGATCAAATGAGATTTCTATAAAATGCTTATTGGCACAGTGCGTGGCACATGCTATGCGCTATGTCAATACTATTGTTATTAATGATTAAGTGCCTTGTTCAGGGTCACAGAGCCAGCACGTACCAGGTCTTCCACTCTTTATGGGATTATTATCTAGAATCCCTTCTAGCACTCACATAAGCATTTTAGTTTGGAGGTTCAAAGGCATGAGTACCATTCCTCCTCTTTGGGTTCTAGAGGTAACCTTGAAGATTGTAGACTTCTGATAGTACCTCTTACAAGCCCCTCTCTGGGGTACCACCCTCCAATATCAATCAACCAGTTACATTGTTGGTTTCTAGAAAGGGTGTTTACTAAAAAGGTACAGCAAGAATAGCAGATATAAAATATTCCCTCAACCTGGGGTTATTTCCCCTCTTGTGAACCGTTGGGGTGAGTGGGCTCAAATTTAAATTATAAAGGGACTGAGTCACACTCATAAAGAACACATGTGGCCAAGGAGTACCTTGTGAATCCTAGATTCAGAAATCCTTTTTTTCCCTTTGTGAAATCCTCATAAGGTTCCCCTTAGGTGTAGTTCTCTGCTGTGCTCCTGTGATCAGTACCTACCTAGAGTTCATAGACATCCTTGTCAGGATGGATCACAATCCCTGAGGCTACTGCCCTCCTCAGGAGACAGGCTTTCTCCCTTAGTCCGCAGGCCCTTCCTCTCTTAATGACCACTATCTTTCAGGTGGACTCAGCTACCTACCGACTAGGGTGTACCAGTGATGACACTTTTCTGATGACTCTTATGTATTTCCTAAACTCTCTGGTGGCCTGAACACCCTATCCCCATCTTCTTAGGTACACATTCATGTACTGGAATAAAAACAAAACAAACAGAAGATGCATTGACTTGAGGGAAAAGGGAAATGACCTGCTTCCCCAAACTCTACAGATCAGAACAACGTTCACTCAGCTGCCCTCAAGAAAGAGCCTGAGACATCTTCCTGAACCTTTAGGATGCATAATTCCTCCAGTTTAGCTTTTTCTGGGTCCTCAGTCTATTTTTAGCTCTTCCACTAACCGACCAAAAGTCTCTTCATCCTCGTACAGTATTAGCATTAGTTCCTCGTGTCTAGAAGCAGACTCAGCAAACCTCTACGCAAGGAATTGGAATTGGAGGATTGGAGGCAAGGGAATATTTGTGTACACTATAGAAAGGCCAAATCCAAGCATATTCCCAGGGCTAGTTCCTCATTAGCTAGGCTCTCCATTATATAGGTTGAGATGTAGATGGGTCCTTAGAGTCATCAAGTCAAACCTACTCACTTTACAGATGTGAAAACTGAGCCACAAAAAGTTTAAGTTACTTTCTCAGGGTCATGTAGATTAGTAAATGTCTGAGGTGGAATTTTAAATCCAGTCTTCCACACTTCAATTTCAGGGTCTTCTCCGTTATGCCACACTTTCTGACGTAGCATTCTGTGATGTGATTTCACATTGTAAGGTAAATACATACAAAGTGTTCCATACATTGTGTAGTTTTCTAGCACTAAAAATACATTCATTTGTTAAAAGTGTTATTAAAAAGTTTCTTTTTGTATACCTTGGCATGTCATCCTATACTATAAGTGATGACATTTCCAGATGTTGGAAATCTTACCAGAGTATATATAGGACATTGTCTTCTGATTTTGATTACAAATCTCAAGTGAATTTGCCAGAGGTTGTCTTCATCTTCCCAGCTTTACCTTGGTCCCATCTCTGCTCTGGGGACATTGTTGTATTTTGGTAAAGCTGTACTGGACATACAGTATAATGGTTTGGTGGGATGATTCACTCACTGCACAGGAGTGGCAAGTTAAGTCTTAATGTAATAGGCTGTTATAGAGTTTATATAAGCATCAGAAAAGAGACAGGTGTATCACAGAAACCATCTATCCTAGGCAGTATTTGTTCTGTCTAGTCCCTGGGCCCTAAGGAGTTGAATTAGTGATGTAGAATTAATGATTTAAAGCATAAAAGCAGATAAGTTAAAGGCATTAAGACCCAACTTTTGATGAATTCTGCATAAGTAAATATTAATAAGAAGGTGTTTTTTTAAACACCTTCCTAACATAACACGTAACATATCACAGGTGCTTTCTGTATTATGGACTTTTTATCCTTGCAGAGGTTCAGTTATGACCAATGTAGGGGTATCCCCTTGGGTGGAGACCTGGAAAGACACAATTCTCAGTGTAGATCATTGCCAAATATTTGTTTGTTATAATAAAAGAGGCTTTGGATATTTTTTTCCTCATGGATTTGACCTTTTCATTTATTGATCCTGTACTTGGGACAAGGATTTACCTGGCCAAAGACACTGTCTTATCATTTGGTTTACAGACCTTGTCAGATGGACAGATGAAAGATTACCTCCTCCTCTGGCCCAGTTGTTGCTGAGAAATCAGAGTCATATGATGATCAACTACAGTTAGTTGACTAAGCTATGTATATTTTTAGGAATGGGACTTGGGCATTTGAAAATAAGATATAGAATTAGAATTCTTGATATAGTTGGAGGTCAAGCAGCAGATGTTCATTAAGTGCCTACTATGTGCAAAGGACCTTACTGGATTGGGGTGGGGGGAGGTGATAGAGAAAAATATTTATGGTACATAATGTCCCTCTCTCTAGGAGCTGTGGATTATTAATGGTGAATAAAACTGCAGAACGATTTTGTATCTTTTTTGGAGTGCAGTCCTCCTCTGTACTGATATATGACCTTCTAGGACATGGCCAGCATTCTGAGAAATGAAATACTGAACCATGTATTCTTTGAACAAATTGATAGGGTGGATGAAATGGTTTTGTTTTGGCAAAGCATAATTCACTTCTAGTTTAGTACTTGCTGATGAATCAGGCCCCTCCAGGGATCTAAGCAGAATAAGGATAGCCCAACTGTCCTCACATGTCCTAATGCTGTAGGCCTCCATAAAATAAAACTAGAAATTGGCAATTATCATCAATCAAGAACTTTAAAAGAAGCAATACTGTTGCTTACAAAGCACAAAGTAATACATGGATAAATGGCTCTTGGAGGCAATTTGATGTAGTGAGAAGAGGTTTGAATCACAGCCAGGAGACTTCGACCTTGATTTTGGCTCTGGGGCAGGTCAGTTAAACCTAAGACCTCAGTTTCTTCATCTGTCAAATGCAGTGCTTGGATTGTTGGACCATTAAAGTTCTTTCCAGTTCTAAGTCAACAATCCAAAAGACTCCTATTCTCCTAGTTCAATCATTATTTGGACATTCAATGAAACATTTCAGAACATAGGCTTATTTTAAGCACAGAAAAAGTATTTCGTTATTACATAGCTTTAGAGCTTTACTATGAAGAAATGTTATTAAGAGTATGGAAATATTTTTAATCATATTCCTACGTTCTAGTGTCATTTCATTGATTAAAACTATACACAATATTCAGAGTAAGAAATGTTATTATAAAAGATTTCATAAATTAAAATTTAAAAATTTTATAAGCATGTAGTATATTCTTACCATGTACCAGGCGCTGGGTTCAGCACTTTTACAGATATTTCATTGGATACCTGCAGTAACCCTAAGAGGTAGGTGCTGTTGTTATTCTTATTTTACAGATAAGGGAACTGAGGCAGATAGCAGTTGAGTGACTTGCTTAGGATAACACAACTAATAAGTATCGAAGGCTGTCCAATGTCAGTGCTCAGAACAATGGTCTTGCCTTAGAGGATCATGCAGCTCCCTGACCTTCTTTGTCAAGGTCTCCCAGGGCATCCTAGGTCATCTCCAATCATCCTGATAAATATCTGGTCACTGGATTCAGATGGCTCTGGAGGAGAAGTGAGGCTGGTGACCTGCACAGCCCTCCCTCACTCAAAACAAAGTCAAGTGCAAGTCATGTCATCATTTCTCCGATGGCATGCATGGTCTTCTTTGGCAATGAAAGATGAACACACTGAGAGAGATATGAATGACCAGAATAATATGACTTTAGGCATTTACTTAACAAAGTGAGTTCCACTGTGTCTCCTGGAGTCATTCTCCATTTCTCCCTTTTGTCTACAATGACACTTTCTTAGTAGAATAACTGAAGTTCATAATGATAACTCCAAATATTAATGATTTTAATTTTCAAAAGCTAAATTATGTCCAGCATACTATTTAAGAAGGCTAGGAAATATAATGTCAGTTAAAAAATTTGTCCAATCAAAAATCTTATTCTGAGCTCCATCTTGGCATCATTAAGATAATAGGGCCTTTAAACTCTATTTTTAATCTTGGACAAGTCAAGGTCTCAGTTTTTTCTTCTGTGAAATAAGGTGCTAGACCAGATGACCTCTAAGGTCTCTTCTAGCTCTTAATCTATGATCTTGTGATCCTAAGACTATGATTAGAACTTAAGTGGTGACAGGCTTTAAATTTTTTGGAAAGGCTTTCCTTCTGGGTCTAGTGATGACTGCATGTTTATCCAAGGACCAGTCCGACTAAGTTTAGAGAGGCACCATATCAGAAAGTTGGCCACTAGATCATGATTTATTTTTTCCTATAGCAACCATAAAGACCATTTACTAACATTTGGAGAGGTCATGGTCTATGTAAGGGATGGAATACCCACACCAGTGAAATCATGGGCCTTTGAAGTATTGAGGGATAGACATCATGGTCAAAATCCCAAGGGCCCATCTATATGGTCTGCTTGGTTGGGGGGAAAGGTACATACCCAGAAAAGAATCCCTGGATATAAGTCACAGTTTTCTATTTCTAAGGCTCAGAAAGATTACAAAACTAGTAAGTTTCAGAGGAGGAATTTGAACCCAGGTCTTCCTGACTATAAGACCAATAAACTATCCATAAGGCTTTACTGCCTCAATTGATGTGTACTTCTAAAGAAAAATCTCTAATAAAAAGTCAAAAGTTAAAAGGTTAAACTTTGATCAACTGAAAAATTAGCTTATCCCAAGTACTTCATTCCTAATGATGCCAGCTATGTGCAACATCACTGTGCCATGTTCTAAAAATCCCTTTGGATCAGGGTGGCCTCTATATAGTTTATGTGTTATACAGAATTTGGCATATCATAGAAGGTTCCTTTTCCAGTAATTATATGACTTGAAGAAAATGCTAATTATGATTTTATTTCTGGGATTTTTTTGAAAGAAAGTAAAGGAATTTTTATTTCAAAATGCAAAGTGTACTTTATAATAACAAATGGATCATTTCTGTCTAAGTTTGGGTAGATTTTGGGGTGGGGAGTGGAGAGTCAATTGCTTTTTTACTCTTTACCTACAACTATAAGAAAATCATCCCCTCCTCCAACTACTAATAGTATTGGAAATGTTTCTTGAAGAATTAAAATGTTTTCTGCCACTTGAGCTTCTGCTTCCAAGTCTAAAACCATTCCATATGATGGCCCACCAACGAGGACAGTGCTCATAATGGATTTGAATGAATTCTTCTCTTAATCCCCTCACTGGTGGATTTAATTCTAACAGAGAAAAACAGTGCTAGAATGGTTGCTATTTTTCCTTTTTAATTAGAAAAAGGCAGGACATTTTGTAAGATTTCTAGCCCACATTTTTTCCCTTCCAAGAAGATATTTGAGTCGGAATAACTGAGTTGAGTTGTCAAGTTATAGATTCCCAGAGCATCAGAAACTTGCTTAACTATGCAGAGAGAAACAAAAAAAAAAAGTTATCAGTTTATATCATACTAATAACACATTTATATCAATTTTAGATTTATAAAGTGCTTTCCAATAACAATCCTCTAAGGTAGGTAAGGTAAATATTATAATTCCCATGTTATAGATCAGAAAATGGATGCTATTATGATACTTGTAAAATAAGAATAGGAACCCAGATCTCCTGATTCCAGGTCACATACTAATTCTACTATACTGGAGGACAGCTAGCTATTGCAATGGTTAGAGCTGCACTGAGATCTGGAGTCAAGGAGACCTGAATTAAAATTTGGCCCCAGACATTTACTAGCCTGGGAAAGTCACTTAACCTCTGTCTGCCTCAGTTTCCTCATTTGTAAAATGAAAATAATAATAGCACCGATATCCTAGTATTATAAGGATGAAATGAGATAATATTTCTGAAGTGTTATGCAAACCTTAAAGTGCTTTGTAAATTCTAGCTGTTACTACCACCACCTGCACCAGTACTACTACTACTACTACTAGCACCACTACTACTACTACTACCACCACTACTACTACCACCACTACTACTACTACTACCACCACTACTACTACTACTACCACCACTACTACTACCACCACTACTACTGCTTCTTCTTCATTAGTACTTACTTTACTGTAGTGACTCTATCTTAAGAAATTGACTTAAGTCGGTGTTCAGAAACTTGGTAAAAAAAGTTCTTATCTGCATAAGGGATAGATAGGGTCCCTTTAATTGAGACATTGTATCTGAGCTTCTTTGTTTCTAAAGTCTTTTTTTTTCTGTAGGAATATGAACTTAGTGGGAAAACAGATATTCAAATCAGTAAACATTTTGTTGCTGTCAGTCCTGTCTAACTCTTCTCTAAGAGAAGGAAAATGTGTTTTATAATCTGCCCTCCATGATGAAATTTACTGCAATTATTCAGTATTGTTTTTATTTATCTTATTGTGGTCATCGTATACATGTAGACATATACACAAGTATATGTATATACCTGTATGCATTGTATACATACATTGCTTACTTTGCTATGCATATTTTAGTAAAGGTTTTCTCATACTTCTCTGAATTTCTCATATTTCTCAATTCCATTACATTCACAATCCATAAATGATTGAGTCATCCTTAGTGTATCTAGATGATGATGCCTTTGAAAAAGATAATGCATTCTTAGTGGATTTTCAGCAAAAAAAAAGCAACACTATGATGTAGCAGTGAAACAAGCTATTGTCGCCTTGGCTACATTAAAGGAGACATAATATCTAGGAAAAGGGACATGGTAGACCTCTTGTCATCTGTCCTGATTAGACCATATCTGGAGAATAGTGTTCGCTCCTGAGCGCCACATTTTCCAAAGACCTTTAATAAAGTTGGAGAGTTTCCGGATGAGAATAACGTAGTGGAGAGTGCAGGGTCAAGGAAACGGGAGCACTAATCCTAACTCAGAAATTTGCTGGTTATGACCCTTGGCAAGTCAAATCAACAAATTCCAGGCACCATGGTAAGTACTGGGATACAAAGAAAGGGGAAAATAGACCCTACCCTCAAAGAGATTATTTTCTAAAGGGGGAGTGGGACAATTATGTACGTGCATGTAAGATTTGCACAAGCTAAATTGGAGATTACTTCAGAGGAAAGACACTAGAATGGAGAACCAGGAAAGGATTCTTGTAGCATTTGGCATTTTCTCTCAGACTTGAAGAAAGCCAGATCATCTAACCTTTGGATGCCTTAGTTTCCTTCTCTGTAAAATGAGAAATTTGGACTCTGAGGTCCTTTCTAGCTCGAATGAATTCAATTCAAGAAACATTTAGTAAGGCCGGAATATGTGCTAGGCATTGTGCTAAATGCTGAAGATTAAAAAAAAAAATCCTTTCAGTGGCTGCCTTCAAGGAATTCACAATCTAAAGGGGAAGACAACAAGCAAACAAGTATATACGAAACAAGGTGTATACAGGGTAATCAGGAAATAATTAAAAATTAAAAGAAAGCACTAGAATTAAGAGGGCTTAGGGAAGGCTATCTGTAGAAGGTAGGATTTTAACTGGGACTTAAAGGAAACCAGGGAGCATAGAAGTTGGAATGGAGGAAGGGGAGTGTTCTAGGTATGGGGAATGGCCAGAGAAAATGCTTGGAGCTGAGAGATGGAGTATTTTGTTTGTGGAATATCCAAGGGGCCAATGTCACTGGCTCAAAGAGTATATGTTGGGGGAATATAAGGTAAGAAGACTGGAAAGGTAGGCAGGGGCAAGATTATGAAGGGTTTGGAACGCCAAACAGAGCATTTTGTATTTGCTCCTGGAGGTAATAGAGAGCAGCTGGGGTTTATTGAGTGACATGATCAGACCTGCCTTTTAAGGAAAATCACTTTAGTGGATGAGTGGAGGATGGATTGGAGTGGGGAGAAATTTGAGGCAGGCAGAGCCACACCAGGAAGCTTTTGCAGTAATTGGGGCAGTGTCAGAGGAGGGAAAGGAGAATATAAAGGTGCAATGGACAGGCCTTAATGGGGAGATGAGAGATAGTGAGGAATCCAGGATGATTCCTAGGTTGTGTGAACCTGAGGGACTAGGAGGAGGATATTTTCTGCTACAGTAATAGGGAAGATAGGAGAGGTTAGAGTTTAGGGGGAAAGATAGATAGCAAGTTCTGTTTTGGATATAATGAGTTTAAGATGTAAAGACATTGGAGATGGCAAGATTAAAGTCAAAAGAGAAACTGGGACAGGAAAGGTAGATTTGAGAATCATCAGCACAGAGATGGTAATTAAATCTATGGGAGTGGGTGAGATCACCAAATGAAGTAGTATAGAAGGAGAAGAGAGAGGACCCAGAGCAGAACACTTGTGACATTTAGAGGGCATCATATGGAGGATGAATCAGCAAAGGAGACAGAGAAGGAGCGGTCAGAGAGGTAGGAGAACCAGGAAAGACTCATATCCTGAAAACCTAGAGGAAAGGGAGTATCAGGGAGGAGTGATCCACAGTGTCAAAGGCTGTAGAGAGGTCTAGGAGAAGGAGGATTGTGAAAAGGCCATTGGATTTGGCAATTATGAGGTCATTGGTGACTTTGAATGGAGGTGGAATGATACGGTCAGAAGCCAGATTGAAAGAGATTAAGAGGAGAATGAGAAGAAAGTGGGGGCACCTACAGTAGGTGCCCTTTTTGAGGAGTAATGCATAAAGAGGAGAAGAGAAGATTAGGATGGTGAAAGATAATACACACACATATATATGTATATATGTATATGTATATGAATGAAATAAAACAAACATTTCTATAACATGGTATATAATAGATATATATATATTTAAAATATGCACATTTCTTTTCCCCCTTTTTTTCCTTCTCCCCTCCTTTGCCCCAGAGATGGCACACAATTGTGTGTGTATATATGTGAATGTATGTAAAATCACTCTGTACATGCTTCTGTTCATGACTTCTTTCTCTGGATGCAAATAGTGTCTTCCTTCATAGGTCCTTTGTAGTTAATTTGGGCATTTATAATAGACAAATTACTTATTGGTTCAAAGTCATTCTTAAAACAATGTTGCTGTTACTCTATACAGTGTTTTCTTGGTTCTGTTAATTTCACTCTTCATTGTTTCATGAAAGTCTTCCCATGGTTTTTTTTTAGTCATTGAGCTCATCATTTCTTATAGTACAGTGGAATTCCACCAAAATCATATATCACAACTTGTTCAGCCATTTCCCAGTTGATGGACATCCCTGCAATGTCCAGTTCTTTGCCCCCACAAAGAGGGCTGCTACAAATATTTTAGAACATATAGGTTCCTTTTCTTTTTTCCCTAATCATCTTTGGAAACAGAATTAGATCTTGATGTTGAGATGAACATATCCAGATGAGAACCAGTTTGAAACATTTATCCTAAGAATCTAAGACTGAGGAGGGAATATGAATACTTTTCAAGTACTTGGAGGGCTGTCATGCAGATGAGGGATTAAATCTACATTTGAATACTTTGAAGAACAAATCATTAGCCCCAAATCAATCAACAGCAAGCTTTTTATTAAGTGCTGGCTACATGTTAGGCAGCATGCTAAGTGCCAAAGCAACACAATTAAGATGAAAATTATGTTTTTCTTATTTCCCTTACAATGTATGCTTGTGAGGGGTAGGGCCATGGTCATGTATGATTTGTTCTACTTCTTTGTCATGTTATGTTAGCACATGTTAAGATTCATCATATTTTAATTGGTGTTAGGAAATGATTTGAAAGCTACATTTTAGAGAAGAAATTTTTTAAAAATAATATTTATTTTCCCCCAATTACATATAAAAATACTTTTTAACTTTTTTTTTTGTTTTGAGTTCCAAGTTCTAGCATTCTCTCCCTCCCATTCGCCCTCCCTGAGAGAGTAAGCAATCTGATAGAGTGTATACATGTGCAATCTATGTAAAACATACTTCACTATTAGTCATTTTGTGGGAAGAAAACTAGAACGAAAAGAAAATGAAAGAAGGAAAAAAAATGAAAAATAGTATGTTTTGGTCTGTATTCAGAAGCCATCAAGTCTTAAGGTGGATATCATTTTTCATCATGAGTCCTTTGAGATTGTCTTAGATCATTGTATTGCTGAGAATAGCTGTGCCATTCACAATTCCTCATTGTACAGTATAGCTGTTACTGTGTACAATGTTCTCCTGGGACTACTCACTTCACTCTGTATCAGTTCGTGTAAGCCTTTCCAGGTTTTTCTGGCATCATCCTGCTCATCATTTCTTACAGCACAATAATATTCCATTACAAACATATGCCACTGTTTGGCCTAGAGGCCAATGAGCTACCTGAGTCTACTCACCTTTCGCAGGTCTTTGGAGGCCAACTGGATAAACGTATTGAGAGAAGACACTTCCCAGAGTCAAACAAAGGTTAGGCTTTATTCAGGGTCTTAGTTACGTATCCATATGCAGGGTGAAATTCTTCCCCAGGAGAGAGGAATCCTCCTCCTCCCAACGGGCAAGGATCATACAGCAAGAGGATGGGAGTGGAAGAGGGGAGGGACCCTCTTCCATCCAAGGGCCCCGAAGCAAGAAGAGAGGGGAGGGACCCCCAAAGGGGACCCCGCATCCAGAAGAAGGCCTTCAGGCTTTCCTGTCCCTACTTAAGCTCTCCCACCGCATAGTTTGCACGTGAATACCGTGCGTGCTCTCAGCCCCTAGCTAATTAACAACAGGTGTGCTCAGACCACGGGCCAATCTCAAGGGTGGGATGCTGTCCCCAGCAAGTTTCCCACTGAGAAGAGGTGGAAATGCACGAGATAGCCCGTGTTTCACGCCTCAATCCCCAGCTGTTCCCTGGGGGGCCTCTTGAGAACTCTGAGGTTTAGAGGTCCTCACTTTTACCTGCCCGAGACTGTCCACGTGAAAACTGAGCTTACACCCCCAACATGCCACAGTTTGTTCAGTCATTCCCCAGTTGATGGACGTCCCCCTAAGAAGAAATTTCTTAATACTTAATAGTAGCTGGTGCTTATATAATGCATTAAGGTTTGCATAGTGCTTTACAAATATTATTTTATCACAACAACCCTGTGTAATATTATTATCCTCCTTTTATGAATGAGGAAACTGGGACAGACAGACAAGTTCCTGTTGCTTTACACAGTGCATGATATACAGTAGGCACTTAATAAATGCTTATTGACTGACTGATTTGCCCAGGCTCTACATCCTAATGCAGCCCATTCAACTCTTAGGAAGCTAAGTGGCATGGTAGTTGGATCCCTGGACCTGGAGTCAAGGAAACCTGTTGTCATTAAATTAATTGCACAACTTAAGAGATGGACAGAACCTGGGAAGTGATAGGATCATAGATTTAGAACTGCAAGGAACTTCGGAGGCCAATGGTCCACCCTGTGTATTTACAGGTGAGGAAACTTGAATCCATATAGATTAAATGACTTGCCTAGGGTCACACAGCTATTAAGTGTTTGAGTCAGGATTCAAATTCATGTCTTTCTTATGTGAGGTCCAGCACTATATCCATTATACCCCCCAGTTAGGTCATCTAGTCTTAATCTGTACCTGACAGACTTCTTTATCTTTATGTGCTCTATTAAGGAGCCTTCAGGAGGGAGAAGGAACCACTTCCTTCCAATTCTTGAGTCTGCTGTACCTCCCAATCTTTGGGGGGGTTTTAGGGTTCCTGAGATCTTCTAGCCCTGATCTTAACATGCCAGCAAAGTTGAACTTAGTAAAATAATTTCACAGTTTTGCTCTTGAAATGTATTTAATGGAAATCATCAGCATATATGTTACAGGGAAATTCTTAGCTCAGTAATGAACTTATACATCTACTTAGAGTTTACAAAACATTTTATACACAAATCATCCGTTTGCTCTCCAAGCACACAGACCATCCATTGAATCATTATCTCAGCAACATACACAGTTATCATTAAAGACTTCTATTTAAGAAAAATAGAATCTTAAATCCTCAGAATATAATACATATGAAGGAGATTACCATAGATTATAATTGATACATGTCTTAGCCTAGCAGCAGCTGTGTGGATATGGGAGCATCTGGACGTATCAGCTCAGAGATGAGACAAAGGGGGCAGAGAGGAAAAAGCATAGGAAAAAGTTGTACAGTTAGGCCTCTGCCTGGTCCCTCATGACCTCTTGGAAGGAAAAAGAGGCTGCTGATTTCATCCACAGCAAGAAGAGGGTTAGAGAAATAACTCTTGTGGGGCAGAGGGGCAATGGACATAAGTAAGTATGAACAAGAAGCAAGTAAAGACTGAAAACAGAAACCCTGTCTAGAAAGCTGCCCCCTCAGTTCTGTGTCTAATTGAAGATTTCTGTACTGGCAGCAGCTAGGTGGGGAAGGGTAGTGGATGGTGCTGCTTTGCCTCTATTGATCCAACTGCACAGCCAGGAAGTAGGGAAGAGGGAGGTATGTTCTTGTCCCCTAGGCAAGTCTGCCCTGCACTGGGCTGCTGCAGGGAATAATATTGATGCTTCTGTTGTACTGCTGAAAAACGGAGCCAATAAGGATATGCAGAACAACAAGGTAGACATGAGACTGCATGGTTCCATGCCCAGGGAAGACCCCTCTGCATCCAGATAAGCTAACAAGAGAGAGGCCGGGAAGGAGTAGGTTATTCTGCCTTCTCATCACCAACCTCAGTCAAAAAATTTAGAAAATGTCAGCTTTCTTTTGTAGTTTTGGAAGGCATAGTGATGCTGAGACACTGCTGTAAAGAGTCAGATATTAACTTTAACATCAGCAAAGGATATTAGGAACTGGCGACACCTCATAACTTTCCGCCCTCCCCATCACTGAGTGGAAGACAGAAAATGTTAGGTCAACCACATTACCATGTATAGGAGAAGCTGAGGACATGCTGGAACAGTTCTATCTTAATTCCTTGTTTTAATTGAAGTACTTTTCCCCAAACATTGTCTGGTCTTGTGCCACCATCTTTTCAAATTTGACGCATCCAAAGCTGAATTAATGAATGTACACTGACAAAACGGCTTATCCTCCTGACCTCTGAGTTTTGATTACTGGTACTTTTACTCATTTTGTTACTCATTTTTAAAACCTCAGAATCCTCTTTTGAACTCTTCCTCTCCTGTGACCCT
Source organism: Notamacropus eugenii (assembly GCF_028372415.1). Classification (NCBI taxonomy): domain Eukaryota; kingdom Metazoa; phylum Chordata; class Mammalia; order Diprotodontia; family Macropodidae; genus Notamacropus; species Notamacropus eugenii. Next base: position 176,222,185 of record NC_092872.1, on the reverse strand, counting down.
CACACACAAGCAGTTGCCTGAGTCTGAGCTTGAGTCTTCCAAATGTCCTGCCTATTCATCATTTTTCTTTCCATGCCCACTGCCAGCATTGTAAAGGCAGGATTGGGAAAGAACAATCTGTGGGACTGTGGACTCTTGGGAAACCACTGTGTTGCTCCAAATACATAAGCAAACCCATTAACAAGGAAACAAAGATTTTTTTAGACTGAACAAATAAAATATCTCACACTTGCATGCAGTGCTGTTTTCCAAATGAAGCTGTTGGTGTCATTGATAAAATACAAATTGATTTAAAAAGTATTGCTCAATCATTTTAGCCTTTTGTCCTGATGCATTTTCTTAGTACATGGTTATTAAGAGCATACCTGCAGTCTTGTGAGGATTTGCAAAAAGGGGTGTTTTTAGGTAATCTAACTGGTCCCTCTAGAGCTTCTTCTTCCTTTCAGTCCATTCTGTGCAGCAATACCACTAGACTAGTCTTCCTTTTTTTTTAAAAAAAAAAATATTTTATTTTTCCTTATTGCATGTAAAAATAATTTTTAACATTCATCTTAAAAAATTTTGAATTCCAAATTCATTCTTTCCCTCCCTTCCCCCCTCCCTAAGATGGCAAGCAATTTGATACAGGTTATATATTAGACTAGTCTTTCTTAAGTACTACTTTTATATAATTTCCTGTTCAAGAGCCTTCAAGGGCTCCCCATTTCCTACTAACATTTAAAGCCCTATACAACCTGATCCCAACTTACTTTTCCAGCTTTGGAGACATTCTTCATCCCTCTTCCTCTCCCCCTCTACCCCCACCTTTGATCCAGACAAAAAGGCTTTCCTTCTGTTCTTTACATACTACACTAATGTGCACAGGCATAGAACATGCTCCCTCCTTACCTCTGCCTCATAGGATCTCTCTCTTCCTTTAAGGTGTAATTCGGGTGCCATCTTGTGCATGGAGCCTTTCCTGCATCCCCCAACCCCTCCTATTGCTCCCTTCCCAAATTATTTGATATTTAACTGCTTTGGAAATATTTATATTTATTTAGTTTCTACTTGTGCTGTGTATATTGTTATATGCCACATGACTGTCTCTCTCAGAATGTAAACTCCTCATGGGTAAGGGTTGTTTCATCCTTTGCACTAGTGTCCTTAGCATTTAGCATAACTAGTAGTATATAGTAGGTGCTTAATGTTGATTTATTGATTGATAAAGCACAGGGATCCCAAACCTTGAGCTATAAGTATATTTAGTGAATCAGCATGTGTGTGTCAGATAAAATCCTCATACTCATCATTTCGGTCTTCTGTCTGTGTTGAATTTTTAGACCTTCTTATTTCCCAGTTCTACAGTCTCTGGATTCCTGGATCCTGCTGAGTACATTATGCTTTCCTTCTGGTTCTGTGGCATTTCTGTCAACACTTTATAGATTTAGGATGGCAATTTCAGCATTCAATTATTTATTTCCTCTTGAAGCTTTAGTCTGTAGTTAGAGGGCTCTGTTGCCAGGGTATGGCCATGCAGTCTAAATAGCCAAGCTTTGGCCAAGATCTAGTTAGCTGAGAATAATTAGGGGATTTTTCAAAAAAATTTTTTTAAAGATACGGAAAAATTCTTATTAGAAAAACTAGTAATAAATAATAATATATTTTAAATGCATTTATTAGAATAAACTTTTATTTAATTCAATACCTAGTTATAATTTGGTACATTAATCACTAATCTTTAACTGGTATCTACTACTACTTATTTTAACCGAAGTTATTGACAGACAATTAAAATATAGTATTATGTCACCTTAAAACCTTATCTTAGAGTCTAAAATCTGCTTGATATTTCTAAGACTTTAGGTCATTTTGTATGAAATGTTCTTCTGGATAGTTTGGTGTTAACTAACAACTCCCAGCATCTATCAAAATTCATTTTTGCCTAGGATTGTCTTTTAGCAGCTGCCCCTTCCTTCAACCAATCCAAGTATCTCTGTGTCCTTTTCTGCCTACCTGTCCAGGTCAACTAAGTGAACATTAGTTGAGCACCTAGTGTATGCAGGAGAAGCACTGTGGTATGATGGACAGAAGCTTGGTCTTGAAGCCAGGCAGTCCTGGGTTAAAGTCTTGCCCCTGATAAATATGTAACCCTCTGTGATCCTGGACAAGTCTCTTAAACTCTCAGTAGTCTAGGCAGCACTTCAAGATTATCAGTCACAGAGAAAGTGCCAGCCTGCATTAGTGGAGGGAAGTTACTCATCTGTGAGTTTCTTATATCAATGAAATCACAGGTTCAGTCTCTATTCCTACTACATACAAAGGGATTAAGTAATATTATGGACAGTAAAAAGATGAAGAATCCTAGGAAAGGTGATCTAGCCCTGCCAGATCTCAAATTATATTAAAAAGCAGCAGTTATCAAAAGCACTTGGTACTGGCTAAGAAACTGTGGGGCAGACCAGTGGAATAGGTTAGGTAGTCAAGACACAGTAGTTAGTGAATATAGCAATCTACTGTTTGATAAACCCAAGGACCCTAGCTTCTGGGATAAGACCTCACTGTTTGACAAAAATTGCTGGGAAAACTGGATAACAGTGTGACAGAAACTGGGCATAGACCAATGCCTGACACCGTACACAAGAATAAAGTCCAAATGGGTACATGATCTAGGTATAAAGATTGATACTATAAACAAATTAGTGGAACAAGGAATAGTGTATTTGTCAGATTTAAGGAGAATGGAGAAATTTTTGACTGAACAAGAGATAGAAAACATTATGAAGTGCAAAATGGATAATTTTGATTACATTAAATTGAAAAGTTTTTGCACAAACAAGTCTAATGCAGCCAAGATTAGGAGGGAAGCAGAAAACTGGGAAAGAATTTTTGCAACTAGTGTCTGTGATAAAGGTCTCATTTCTAAAATATATAGAGTACTGAGTCAAATGTACAAGAATACAAGTCATTCCCCAGTTGATAAATGGTCAAAGGATATGAACAGGCAGTTTTCACAAGAAGAAATTAAAATTATCTATAGTCATATGAAAAAATGCTCTAAATCCCTATTGATTAGAGAGATGCAAATCAAAACAACTCTGAGGTACCACATCACACCTATCAGATTGGCTAACATAATAAAACAGGAAGATAAAAAATATTGGAGAATATGTGGGAGAGTTGGAACACTAATTCATTGTTGGTGGAGCTGTGAGCAAATCCAACCATTCTGGAGAGTAATTTGGAACTATACCCAAAGGGCTACAAAAATGTGCATACCCTTTGAACCAGCAATACTGCTTCTAGGACTGTATCCCCAAGAGATCATAAAAATGGGAGAGGGTCCCACATGTACAAAAATATTTATGTAGCTCTCTTTGTGGTGGCCAAAAGCTGGAAATCAAGGGGATGCCCATCAATTGGGGAATGACTGAACAAGTTGTGGTATATGAATGTAATGGAATACTATTGTGCTATAAGAAATGATGAATAGAAAGACTTCAGAGAGGCCTGGAACGACTTATATGAACTGATGCTGAGTGAAAGGAGCAGAACCAGGAGAACTTTGAAAATAGCAACAACCACAGTGTGCAAGGAATTTTTCTGGTAGACTTTGTACTTCATTGCAATGCAAGGACTTAAAACATTTTCAATGGACTTTTGAGGCAAAATGCCTTCTACATCCAGAGAAAGAACTATGGCATTTGATCGCAGAATTTTTCTTTTGTATTATGTTTTGTTTTGTTTTATGATTTCTCCCATGCATTTTAATTCTTGTGTGCAACATGACTAAGTTGAAAATGTATTTAATAAGAATGTATGTGTAGAACCTATATAAAATCTCAGGCAGGGCGTGGGGAGGGAGGAGGAAACAAGGGGAGAAGGGAGGGGAAAAATCTAAGATATATGGAACACCGAAAAAAAATAAAATAATTTAATAAAAAACAAATGAAGAATCATTCCAGCCCCTAAACTCAGCACCCTGTAGGAGAAACACCACAATAAAAAACATCATGTGAAAAGCCTTTAGGGGACATTTTACCCAAGTCTTCAGGGAATTCAAAGGAAGCAGATATAAAATTAAGGCAAACAGGGCAGCTTGCATTGAGAAGACAGAACTGGAGGATCCATTATTTCATCAATTGGAAGTAAAGGCTAAGATGGAAATTGGAGAATGTGTTCAATGAAGTATTGAACCATTCACATTGGTTAGAGCATAGGTTATATTCAATTCAGTTAACACTAAGTGCATGCTGTATGTAGGGTAGAGTTAGCTAGTTGGTGCAGTGGATAGAGTGACATATCTGTAGCTTCTCCAGTTCAGATCTGGCCTCAGATACTTATTAGTTGGGCTATATGACCTTGGGCAAGTCATTTAACTCTGTTTGCCTCAGTTTCCTCATCTGCCAAATGAACTGAAGAAGAAAATGACAAACCACTCCAATATCTTTGCCAAGAAAACTCCAAACAGGATCACAAAGAGTCAGATATGCCTGAAAAAAAAATTGAACAATGAGGCAGGTTAGAGAAATCATTTCTTGCTGACTACTCTTCTTTCTTCCATCTAGAGTATTGGATAAAATGATGGATCTGAAGTTAGAAAAACCTGGGTTCAAATACCACCTCAAGTACTTCACAGCTGTGTGACCCTGGGCAAGTCACTTCACTTCTGTGTCTCAGTTTCTTTATTTGTAAAATGAGGGGGTCAGACTTGATGGTCTCTAAGATCCTGTAATGCTAATGAGATTAAAGATTTCCCCACCCATTAATGTACCTGCCCATTAAGGAGAGTTTGATTAGGGGAGATTTTTAGGAAGGCCCACACCTTTTGTTAATGAGGCACGGGTTCTCAAGGCTTATGATGCCCTCTGGCTCTGAAAAGTGTATAAACACTATGAGATGTGGTTTTATTTTGTGGCTTAGTTTTTGGAAGAAGGTTTGTGTGTCAGATGTGACTCTGGGAAGCCAGAGCTTCTGGAGACTCTGGAGCCCCCCGGCTTTGAAAACCCAGATGTTGGCACTTCTCTCCTGGTTACTGTATATGTATATATGTATGTAGTGGTCAGAGTGTTGGATCTGTCTTTTGGTCTGTGATGTATGTGTTGCTTATGGTCAGACAGTTGGAAGCCCTGTCTGTTGATGTTTATTTCTCTGTTTGTATTTTCCTTGAAGTTTAGGGTGCTGATTTTTTCCGCTGAACTATGTGAATGATATATGTGCTTGATTAAAGTAGATTGTTGTCCCCTCAAAACTTGTTTTCCTTTTAGAAAAGCAGATCTAAGAACTTGTGATAGCAAGCCCTCCTGTGTATGTGAGGGTCCTTGCTTTTACATATCCCTTTCTGCTCGAAGTCTGTGATCCCACAATAGTAACAGAAAGAGATTATAGTTGTTTAGCATGGGGATAGTGGTATATGACGTAGTGGAAAGATGACTGTACAAACAGTTTTGAGACCTAGGTTCCTGTCCAGGCTCTACCACTTAGTAATTGCTTTGTGATCTTAGTTAAACCTTAATCTTTCCAGGCCTCAGTTTCCTCACTGACAAAATGAAGGTAATTTAAAAAAAGATTCTTTCCATATGTTATATCCTCTGATGCTAAGTTCCAGGTCCTCGTGAAAAGCTACTTCTGAATTTTCCAATCAAGAGAGTTCTTTTCCATTGTCATTGAAGGAAGCCTCTCTCCCAGGAGGAATCCAGGTACCAGCTTTGGTATTTCCTGATAATCACACCCAGTGCTGGTCTTTTCAAATAAAGAAGTGAATTTACCCCTAGCAAGCATCCCTTATGACCCACACATGTTAACTGTCTCTCACATAATCTGATATACCTTTTTTCTTATGTCACGTTTATGTAGTACTTTGTGTAGTTTTGAAACCAAACTTGTGTCAAAACATATTTTGATTTTTACCAATATCTTTAATTATTATATCACATTCATTTCCACATACGTACCTCCCCTTACCTAGAGTACCATTGCTTGTAGTAAAGGATTAAAAAACAGAAAGAGAACATAAAAGCTTCCAAAGCTACATCACACATCATATAAGCCCAACTGTATATGCAGCGTGCTGTATAATTATAGTCTCTACCTCTGGGAAGAAGGACAGGAGGTCTATTTTCTCATTTTCAGTGCCAGACTTAATCATTACAGTTATACTACATTCAGTTTCACTTGTAAAGCATTCTTAAAAATTTAAACAGAAAACTTAACAAAATTTAAAACAGACACTGTATTTTCATTGCAATGAGTCATGGCAAACATGACTTTTTTGTTTGTTTGTTTGGGGATGGGTGAAACTAAATTTAAACCTTACAAGGTGTTGAAAATCTGTTCAATTTCCAGCATTCATTGTTTTTCCAATGTTGAATATTTCAAGGAAAATAGTACATTTAAAATTTTATTTACATAATGAATTGCCATTTAGACAACTATTATAAAACATGGTAAGAATTCATAGTAACTGTCATGTAATAGTAATTTGAAAATTAGCTTAGAGTCTACAAATTTCAGAGTATTTCTGTATTTTGGGGGAGGACATCTGTTGAACTGGGAGAACTTGAATTTGGTTGTTATTGCAGAAATGTTTCATATGAGGTAGTCATGCTGCATGACAAAGCTAGGACCAGTATGGCTGTTGGTCCCCATGCAAGGGGGTGGGAGGGGTGTGTCTAACCACTGGTCTGAAAAAATTAGGTAACCTCTCAATGGGACCTTTGAGACTGTCCAAGGATTCTTTGATGCTTCTGTTCCTAGCACCTTCTCATTACTCCCAAAAGCATATTGTTACCTCCCTTGGGAATTTGAATCCTGCCTGACTTTAATTGTCCTTTAAGCAACTGGGAGGCACAGACAATAGAGTGCTGATCCAGGACTCAGGAAGGCCTGAGTTTAAATGCTGCCTCATATACTTACTATATGAATGACCCTGTGCAAGTCACTTGACCTCTATTTGCCTCAGTTTCCTCTTCTGCAAAATGTGGATAATTGTGGTACCTAACACCAAGAATTATTGTAAGGATAAAATGAGATATATATTGAGCATTTTGCAAACTAGAAAGTTTTATGTAAATATTAGCTGCTATTATTGGCTTAACCTTTCCCCTAATATATGGCTCCCCCTTCCCCAAATTGAGAAGAAGTGAGATGTTGTGGAAAGAGAATAGAACCCGGAGTCAATAAACTCCCATTTGAAACTTGTCTCTGACACTCTAACCCTGACACCAACATGCTTCACTTCTCTAAAATTTAGATCTCTCATCTGTAAAATGGGAATAATAAAACCTGTACTACCTGATGGAAGGAGCACTTACTTGATTTAACATCAGAGGACCTGAGTTCGAATGTGCACAATTCTGTTTCCTTCCTGGGGCCACTTGGCTCCTCTCCAGCTGAGCTTCCTCACAGGTAAAATAAGGAGGCTGAACTGGATGGTCTTAGAAGGCCTTTCTGTGTCTTGGATTCTGAGATCCAAGGTGATACCTGGAGTTGTGAGTAAAGAGGCAAAGAAATGGGAATGACAGCTTTCTGTTTTCCTTTTCTGTTCCTCACATTACATATGGTATCCAGCAGAAAATAAGCATTTCATAATACATGCTTATTGGTTGGCAGCTACTCAGCATAGCGGATAGAGTGCTGGATGTGGACTCAGGAAGACCTGGGTTCAGATCCAGCCTCAGACACTTCCTAGCTGCATGACTCTAAATAAGTCATTTCACCTCTGTTTGCCTGAGTTTCCTCAGCTGTAAAGTGGGGATAGTAATAGCACCTACCTCTTGGGGTTGTTGTGTTAATAGATATAAAGTGATTTACAAACCTTAAAGCACTATAGAAGTGCTAATTTCTCCTCCTCCTCCTCTTCTTTCTTCTCCTTCTTTCTCTTTTTTCCCTCCTCCTTCTTCTCCTCTTCTTTCTTTTCCTCCTTCTCCTTCACCTCCTCTTCCTTCTCCTTCTCCTCCTCCTCCTCCTTCTCCTCTTCCTCCTTCTCCTTTTTCTCATCCTCCTTCTTTTCTTCTCTTCTTTCTCCTCCTTTTTCTTCTCCTTTTTTTGTTTTCCTTCTCCTTCTTTTCCTTCTCTTCCTCCTCTTCCATTTCCTCCTCCTCCTCTTCTTCCCCCATTGGCTAATTTCTCTTATATAGTATGGTAGAAAGAGCACCCACTACAGGCAGGGGCCCTGAGGTCTGAATCTTGCCTCTCAGATTTAGTCATTGACTCCCTTGGACCTAGTTTTCTCATCTGTAAAATAAGGGGGTTGGACTTGATGTTTGCTAAGATCCCTTTCAACTCTAGATACATTATCCTATTATTGATCTATGGTTTTACATGGTTAGTTTAAGCGATGGCTACTAACTCTTTCTGTTCTAGGCAGCTAGTTGCCTCTCTGTCAGCCTCAGTGTTCTCCTCCAGCCTTGCCAAAATATCCTGTACTGGTAGAGATGGACCATTCTAATGAAACTACACTGCATTTATACAGGGGATGTGCTAAGCATGTAAAGAAATATGACCTGCCTTCATAGTGAGTCAGTGGTTACCTTTTCACTGCCTCCACTGCCCAGAAATGTAAACTGAAAATACATGTGGTCCATCAAAGTGACCTCTTTAGCAGACACAAATAATTGAAATTATTCAGAATGCCGAGTGCAAATATGGCAAAAGTCCATGAAAGGGTTACTCTCGGGCATTCTCTGAGGTGATTTTTGAAAGGGCAAATATTGAATGTGGCAGACGGCGTCTCGTCCTGGTATAATGAGACATTATGGATGCTTACTTCTAACTTACTGACGACACTTTTTTTTTTGCCACTTAAAACATGCATTTCGTTCCACATTGCTTTAAAAATAATTGTCAACATTGCCAGAGAATCTGATTTATTTCCACTGGCTCCGAGTCTCCCAGAACTATTTGGCCACGAAGAAAAGGATTACATATGCTAGTTACAGTTCTTGGCGGCATGTGCTGAAACACTAAACAGAGATGCTTTAGTGGGCCCTTTCCTTTGTGAATTAGTTTAGAGGTTGTTGACAAGTGTTTGTAAATGCTGAAAATGCGAACAAAGGGGCTAAAATTACAAGAGGCACCAACAGTTGTTTTCGGCATTTTTCAGGCCAGGCATAAACCATACCCAGGTTTTGGCAATGACAGGGTTTGTTTCAAATTAACATATTAAAAATAGGTTAGTTTTGTTTTTCTTTGTAGCTCATCCTAAAGGAGCTTTCCCCTTCTTTCCCTTCTGCTGTTAAATAATAATAATGCTGCAACATGTGACAAAGCTTACTGCCTCAAATTCGACCCAGTTTAAGACATTCCCTGATGGACTTATAATGCCACAAACTTAGTGAAAACTTCTAATTAAATGGCTTAAAGCATATTTTTCTAGGTTGGAAGACTTTTTTTGAAAAGTTCCATATTTAGCATTTTTATGTTAGAAAATGATTTTATTATTACATATATTATTATTGCAGTTATAATAAAGTGAAGCTTAAAAGTTAATGAACAAAACATTTTGGCCTTTTCGAAGTTCAAATGATGCACATGCTTTTATTTGCGTGTAGGGAAAATCTTTTGACCTTCCATCTTTGTTAGACATTTTTTAAGGGCTGAGATTTACATTTAGAGGCATATCACTAGCAGTTTAAGTTAATAAGGTCAGAGGCTTCTGGCACCATTTAAAAAACTGTACAGTATTTTTAAATGATCATGAGAAAGGGGCCCTGCTATCACTCTTACTCTTGCTTGGCTGAGGGCGGTCCCAAAACTTCAAAGTAGGGCCTTCTGCTAAGGGTGAAGGCAGTTTATAGATTCTTAACCTTCAGTAGTGCAAGACTTTTTTTCCTCTGCTAAACCCTTTCTCTTAATCTTTAGGATTTGTCTTAAACTGCTTTTTCATAACCCTTATATTCTTTAAAAATATTTTGAAGTTTTTCTGTCTTTTTTGTATCGCTAACACTTTTCAGTGACCACCTCTTCCCCTCTCCAACCCTCTGATTCCCTTGCTTGGAGTATAGGTAAGGAAAACAAGTTACCAGATTGTCCATGTCGACAGTGTATGCATAGTTCTGTATTCTTCCATCACCTTTCTGCCAGGAAGGATATGATATGCTTCATTGTCAGTCTTCTGAAGTCATGATTGGTCACAGAATTGATCTCCAATCCATTCTTCACCCAACTAGCCAAGAATTTTTTTTTTTTTTTTGGCATAGATCTGACAGTGCAAAAAACTACTCAAAAACCTTCAATGGCTACCTCTTGTCACTAGGATAAAATACACATTTCTCAGCCTGGCATTTAAAGTCCCTCAAAATCTGGCTTATACTACCTTTCCAGACTTATTTCATATTATACTCCTTCACACGCAGTGTTCCATCAAGCTGGAGTACTAGCTGTTCCTTAGCATTGACATTCCTTTTCCTTCCTTGGGGCTGAATTGACCTAATTGGTGAGGTTTTATACAGCTAGCTGGCCTCAGACTCGTACCTTTCTTCTGGGAACTATAATTAATCAACACAACCATTGTTTCTGAAAGGAGTGGATCACCTTACAACCCTATTGTTCCACTCGTAATCCCTTTGATTGCCTAGACCAAAACTCCCTTTTGTTGGCCATATTTCTCTCTATGTATCATGAATTCCTATTAGAATGTAAGTTTCTTAAGAGCAAGGATTGTTTCATTTTGAGTATTTGTATACGAAGTGCTTACCACAGTTCCTGGCACATAATATACACTTAATAAATGCTCATTCATTCATTCCTTCATTCATCTCCATTCCTTTATGCTAGCTGTCCCCCATTCTAGTATGTGCTCCTTTCTTAACTCTGCTATTCAGAATTCTCATCTTTCTCCAAGATTCTACTCAGATGTCACCATTTCTGAGTGCCCCTTGCTTATCTTTCCAGTTATTAATACTCTGTCTTCCTTCAAATAATCTGTTTTGTATAATCAGTGCGCATGATATGTCATGTGCTCTCCCTCCTCCCTCTGAGAATATAATCTTCTGATGCCAGAAATTGTTTTGTTTTTAACCTTTGTATGTTCAGGGTGTAGTATAGTGGTTTACATATAGTAGATTTAAAAAATATTTGAATTGAATTGATAGAAATAATGTAATTCAATTCAGCGCTGCAAAACAATGTTTATTGTACTTGGCACTTAAGATGTATTAATGAAACAGGATGCAACCTGTGCCCTCAGAAAGCTTATAGTTTAGTAGGGGGCTTATACCATGTCCACAATTCTTGTAAATATTAGACAAGTTAGAATAGGATAGGTACAAAGGGACTCTCCATACATAGTGACACTAGAAAAGCTGGGTGGCGCAATGGATAGATAGGGCTCTGGACCAGGAGTCACAAAGACCTGAGCTCATATCTTGCCTCAGTCAGTTCCTTAGCTTTGTGACCCTTGTTAGTCACTAAACCTTTCTCGGCCCAAATTTCCTCTGGGGATAATAAGTAATGTTCCTTACCTCCCAGGATTGCTGTGAGGATCAAATGAGCTATTTGTAAAGTACTTTACAAACTTGAAAACTCTGTAAATTCTGTCATCGTCATCATCACCACCACCATTATAATTCACAAATTCTGAGGAAACAAAGATTCCTTTCAGCCTGAAAGATAGGGAATGATTTACGAAGGAGGTGTCTGCTAGCTCCCCCACCCAAGTTGCTGTTAGGGTCTTCCTAAACATGTCCTTTGGAGCAGGGTTCTTTATCTTTTTTTGTGTCCTGAACCTCTATGGCAGTCTGGTGAAACCTAAGAACCCCTTCTCAGAATAATGTTTTTAAATGCATAAAATACACAGGATTACAAAAGAGGTTAGAGGTTAGTAAATATATACAGATATATGTACATATGTATTATATTTTTCCCATCCAAGGACACAAACCCCTTGAAGACTATTCATGAACTCCTAGGAAGTGTGTAGATTCGGGTTACCAACCACTTCTAAAGAGGGTTAGGGTTGAGACATTTAACGTTACTTGTCAGGAAGCCTTATTATTGCCCACCTCAGCCTGACAGAGCCAAGGAACGAGGATGCACAGCATGGTATCTGGTTTCCTGCATGAGGTGTGACCTTACTTATATGACATTGGAACTGCTTCTGTGATGCAGTGCTCCCAAGTTTAACCATCACAACTCTGGTCCCACGTTCACAAAATCACTCTCCCATAATAGTTGTTTCTAAATTTTGGCCTCCTTTGCTGTTCATGCACCTCATCCAATAATTTCTTTGGGGAAAAGGTATCTGCAAGGTAGATGGAGAGAGTCTATGTTCTGCCATGGTGTTTTTTGTATGGGTATTTGGTGATTGGTTTTGGGGAGTCCCCTAGCCATCTTGTAGTGATTGTTTTATCTGCTGCGCACCTGTTTAAAATTGTATATTTGCATAAAAACAGGTTTAAGAACAATTGCCTTCTGTTGACCTAATACTTCTTAGGAATTCACAGTATGAGGGTAGAACATAATCAAGTCCCTTTTATTAGTTCCTCTAAAGGTGGTGATGAGCTGGACCCACCAACTGGGGGAATGGTTTGGCTGGGGAAGGTTTAATGACAGAGGTGGCCCCTGAGTAGCACTTTGAAGGAAGAGAAGGGGAAATCTGTTCCAGATATGGGTGGAAGGAGGTGTCAGCAGGAAAAAAAGGCATAAAGACAAAATAGAATTAGATAAGGAGATGGACACATCATAGTACATTTTGGTTGTGAAATAGAATACAGAAATGGTAGCACCGTGAGATAAGCCTGGAAAGGCAGGCTAGAGCTAATTGGGCTTCAAATGTAAGAATCAGGATGGTACCAAGAAACAAGAAGTGGTTCTTAATGTCAGATGCTGGCGACTGGTCAAGGAGAATATGGGGATTTTAAAAAGGTTATTGAATTAATCAGTAAGGAGGTAATGGGTGAACCTAGAAAAGGATGTTTCAGTAGAGTAATGAAAATAGAAATGACACTACAAATAGCTAAGGAGAAAATTGTGAGGAACTGGAGACATTGTGCATAGAAAACTTTGTTGGGAAATTTAGCAGTGAAGAGGAGGATGATAGGAGATACTAATAAAATCAAGGAAAAGGTTCCCCCCCACCCCCCAGGCTGAAAGGAGGCTTACACATGCTTTTAGACCAAAGAGAATGTTCCTCTAGAAATGGTGACATTGAAAATGCATGAAAGAAAGGAGGTGATTGATGTGAGTTCCCAGAGGAGACAGGAGCAAATAGGATTGAGGATTCAGATAGAGGGGGTGTTTTGGTAAGGAGACTGGAGGGAAGGAAGAAAAGATTGAGGCTCTTGAAAAATTTAGGGGAGTGGAGGAAGGGATTTGAAGGCCTCATGTTGAATGGCCTCCCTCTTCTTAGTTAAGTAAGAGTCAAGGTCATCTGCAGACAGTGAGGGGGAGGGAGCAGAGTTGGGGGCTTGAAGAGAGAAGTCATTAGTTATGAGCTCCCTCATCCACCTTCCTCCTTTCCTCCCTGTCTCAGTTTATGTCTGCCTTCATCTACTCTGTCTCCCTTTCTCTTGTCTCAGAGGAAGATATATCCCTCTTTACTTCCAAGACTAACTGCCTACCACCTCCTCTAGAACATTCCGTTATTCCCTCTATTCTCTGCATTTTCAGTCCTTACCCCTTCACTAGTTCCTTCTCAAATCAGCATCTTCAAAAACCTCAAAATAATTTTTAATTTCCTTGTTTCTCAGTCTCCACATTCAAGCAGTGACCAAATTCTATTGCTTCTCTCTTCAGTATCTACCTTATCCATTTATCTAGCTTATCCTTTCTTTTCCTTCTACCATTAAAGTATTTCAAACTCTTGTGACATCAAGTTCAGAATGTTCAGTCTCTCCTGATGTTCATCTCTACATTACATGCATATTAATTTATAAAAAATCATTGCTTCCACCATGTCACTTCCTTATTCAGAAATCAAAAGCCCTCTATTGTTTCAGAAATAAAGTCTAGATTGACACTGCCATGCAAGACTCTCCCAATTTTGATCTCTAGCATTCTTTTTTAGTTTTATATCTAACTTATAACTGTTTAGACCTTCCTCTGTTTTGGTCAAAATGCCCTACCACCAACCCCTGAAAACAGAGTTGTGACTGGAGTAAAGAGTCTGGGTCTTTACTCTGTGATGCTGAAATTCAGGTGCCATTGGCAACATTTGCAGTCTTTAGGTGGTGTAGAAACAACTGAGTTAGTACCCCGTTAAAATAACTAGTTAAAATAGGAAGCTTCTAGATGGTGTACTTCCTTCCATTGGTAAGTACATCTGAAGTGAGAACCTGCCCACCTTGGCTCTGACCTGCCTTCCCTTTTTAACCAAATTTGACTTAAATTTCTTTTAAACTTTATTGTTTATTTTTTTATGTTCTTTAAAATTTTTTTGAGTTACAAAATCTCTCCTTCCATCCCACCCTCTTCCACCCACCGAGAAGGCAAGCAATCATGGAAAACACATTTCCATAGTAGCCATGTCACAAAAAAGCAAGAAAAATAAGAGAGAAAATTATACTCCAATTTGTACCCAAAGTTCATCAATTCTCTCTCTCTTTTCAGCATGAATCCTTTGGAATTGTTTTGGTTCATTGTATTGATCAGAGTAGCTTACGTCTTTCATGGTTGGTTATTCTTATACTATTGCTATTACTGTGTACAATGATCTCCTGGTTCTACTTACTTCACTTTGCATCAGTTCATATAGGTCTTTCCCAGTTTTTCTGAAACCTTTGACTGCCACCCCTCCCCCCAGTTATTAAATTGTCATTTAGCAATTAACAAAAGGAGTTGTACTTAGCTATATAAAGGAAAGGTTAGTCAACAAGGTTATGCATCAAGGACCCCCTGAGTTGATTCATATGAGTAGCTCCCCAGCATCTGAGTTGCACCTGGTGGTCTAGCAACCAAGCATTAAAGTATGCATGGAGATCATCTTCTCTGTTTTATGCTCAGGTAAGTAGGAACTGATGTCAACAGCAGAACAACCCCCTTAAAATATGGGAATGAATGAGGTAGTGATATTAAACCATGATTACTGAGCACATGAATAGAAAACATAGTATTAATAGTGCATCTTATGGCTATTTTAGCAAAAGATTCAGCATCCTACCTATTTTTTTCTTTAAGAAATAGTTCATGTTTGGGGGGCATGTTTAACTTTTCTGAAAAATCTATATGAATTCCTGCCTGGCATCTCATTAACCTAGTTGGTTAGTGTGCGTGCATGTGCACATGTATGTGCCATACATGTACACATGTGTGCTGTGTATGTGTACACCTTGAATGGGACTGCAGATGAACGAAAGTCAATCCAGAATTGAATGGGTGGGAGAGATTAGGTTGCATCGTATTTAATCAATTTTATGGTAATTTTAGCAGCCACAAACTTCTCTCTATCTCTTTAAAACCAATATTTTCCCAGTGATGCCTTGTTGTCATAGAAAATCATGATCTCAATAGAATAAAAATTATATGTAGCTGAAAGACCAGTGGAAAAATACCATATGAATGAATGGTTCTACTAATAATAAGAGAAGAGATAGGAAATAGTCCTGTGATTCTGCTGGTGTAAGGAACTCCTTGGGGAGGAGACTCCCTCTACTAATGCAGAATTGCACCGTATCTGTAATTCATAGTCTTAGAGATTAGATTTATTTATGGAAATTTTGCAGGATCATCTTTTGGATATTAGGCAAAACTTTTGCATGTTTTAATTTGTGTTTCTCTTATTAAGAGGCAGTGTGGCGTAGAGTCAGTCACTGATCCAGGAAAACTCGTTACATCCTACAAAATTCCTGTAAACAAATTTGGAAAAATTATGGTAACACTTTTTTTTTGTCATTGCATAGAATTGGAAAGAAAAGAGATGCTTAATGATTTGAGGAACAGCTGAAAAAAATCATCACACACACTCACACTCACACACATATATATATGCAATATTATTACCTCATAAGAAATTATAGATAGGAATAATTGAGAGAAATTTTGAAATATTGTCATGAATTAATGCAAAACCAGGAGAATAATTTATTCCTTAGACAAGGGGTTAGTTTTGTTTGAATAAATATGGTTTTTGTATGCTGCTTGTTTTTGTGAATATAGTTGAGACTTAGAAGAGGGAAAAGACCTTCAGACAGTCAGCATTTAATATCTCATAACTCCATTAAGTCAAGTTCATGCACTTTATTGACTATTAGACTATAATTTTATAGATGCAGTTGCAATTTTTTTTGTGATCTGTTTTCCCAGCGTATGCAGGTTAGAAACTATTAGAAATTAAGAAGTAGAGGCATTAACAAGAGCAGGAAGTAACGTGAACGTGGAGTGTGAATAGAAAGAATTATTTTAAAAAAGACCCACAATATCCCAGAAATGATAATAAATATTTACTTTTGTGAAATAAATGCCCATTTTCTTACAATAAAAATGGAACTCTGTTTCTGTGTGTTATCTTTGTATCTGAGATCTTTTTAGCTTGTGACATAGGTTTTCATACTTTTATTTCATATTTTTTATTTTAATTTTATTTAAGTCCTAAATGCCTGACTTCTTCATACTGAAGAGATTTATTTCCTTAGAAATGGAAAGCTTAAGATACACTAAATGGGGTTTCAGTTAGACTACACTGAACACAGGTAATAGCTATTGTCATATTATACTTGATAAATGACTTTAATGAGGAAATATCCAAGTATGTAAATTGCCTCATATGTAAAGTGAGCATTGTATTTGTGGGATGAAGAAAAGCCCTTTAGAACTTCCTGATTGGTATTTATTACTGCTGGCCCCTTGTATGGTTTTCCCCACTGGTATATTTTTAATATGTTGAGATTTTAAAAGTTTTTCTTCCTTCTTTCTCTTTTTCTTTCTTTTCATCTTATAAATAGATAGATATAGGTAGCTATACATATGTGTAAGTATGTATAGAAATAGTCTGTACTTTTCACCATGGTGAATTCTTAAAGAGTATATCATGGAACAGATTTTCCAGATGTTTTAGAAGGGAGAGACAACGGTCATATAATATTAGTAGTAGGAGTAGCATTGTTTATAAGCTGATTGTATGACTTTGAGCCTGTGCCTCCTTGAGGATCTACCTCTTTTCCCAAATCCTCCTGTCCCCTGAATCCTTAGCATCATCCACAAAGGCCTTGCATTGGAATTCAACTCTTTGAAATCTGATGGGGGCACAAAGTGAAGTATAGTTATTCGGAGCTTGATAAATGAAGTACTGATGGACTGCTTTTGCATTGAGAGATCAACATCCAAATCCAGATGAATTCATTATTTATTAAACTGTCAATGAGCTTAATATGGTACAGTCTCTTTTCTGAATCTCATATGACCCATTGTTCTTAACTCATATGCTGTATTCACTTAACCTCTTGGGTCCTCGGTTTCCTTAACTGTAAAATGAGGGTGTTGGACTAGATGACATCTGAAGTCTCTTCTCAATTTAGAACTATGATCCTATAATTAGGTTTTAAAGCGTTAAAGTGTTTAGATATGCTAGCTCCCTGTGAACTTTGCTGTTCATCCATCTTACTTGTGCTTATTGTATGTCTGGGTCCATGAGATTCTTTGCTTTTAGTAAAAAGCCTCATGAAGATTTCTTCAATTAGTTTTGAAAGCCATTTATTAACTTCTATGTGCCTGGCATTGTGCTGACCACTGGGGGTACAAAGACAAGAAAAAGTCACTTTCTTCCTTCACGGAGCTCATTTTATGCTAGGAGAAACATGCCGTGTACTGAGATAAGGATAATACAAGGTAATTTGAGGAGGGAGAACACATGAAAAACCAAGAGCAGTCATGGAAGTGTTCACAGATAACATAGCACATGGGAGGTGAGCCTAGAAAGCATATAAGCATCCTGAGGGATAGAGGTAAGCAGTGAGTATGACACAGGGCTAGAGGATGACTCATAAACAGAGGCCAGAGATAGAATGTCTAGGTTCAGGAGCACTTTTTGATGCAGTTTCTTTGGAATGCAGAGGACATGAAGGGGAGAAAGGAGGTAAAATAAAACAAGAAAGATAGTTTACTGTCAGATTGTGGAAGGCTTTAAATAACAAACTGAGGAATTTGTATTTTATCCCAGAGACAATAGTCCGTCATAGGAGACTTTTGAGTATGAGAGTAATGGGTTCATTTGCAGAGTTATGAATGTTATTTTGATAGCATTAAAGATGAGAGGAAAGAGAGATTGGTGGCAGAAAGACAAATTACCACGCTAGGACAATAAGTCGGGTAAGAGGCGATGAAGGTCTGGACTAGGAAAGTGACTACGTGAGTAAATTGGAAGAGGACTGACATGAGAGATGCGGAGGTATCGTTTCAAGTTTGTCAGCTGGTTGTATGTTTAAGGTACGGAAAAAGCTTGACTCCAAGATTACAACTGAGAGTGTGATGGTACTCTGAAAGAAATAGGAAAGTTTAGAGGGGAGGGGTGGAGTCGATTTAGAGGAAAGGATGATGAATTCTGCATTGTGTACATTGAGTTTGAAATACTGATGTAACATCCAGGTGTTGATATTCATCAGGCAATGCATGATACATAGGACTGGAATTCAGGAATGAGATGAGGGCTGGATCTGTAGATTTTGGAGTCATCAGCATAATGATAATTTAATCCATGGAGCTGATGAGATCACTGAAAGAGAGAGTATTCAAGATCATAGGATCAATAGGCAATTTATCTTCCATTTGGACCATATGCTGGGCATCCCTCATGACTGGCAAATGCTTTTGGCAAGCACGCATCTTCCTCTTTTGTGCCTTGCTCGATATTTATGATCAGACATCCAACAAAGCTGTCTCTCTTGTTATATCTTTCAAGGAATCTGTAATGGCTTTAACACATGCATGGGAGACACCTTGTTGGAGGAGAATTACGGATATTTCTTTCTCTACCAAATTAAATGCTTTTTAAAGTTCAGAAAACACTAATCATAGTGGGATCTTGTAATCTCTGCAAGTTTCAGAAGATCTGAAGTACAATTTGTCACTTGTCACACCCTGCCCCTTCCTGTCTTGCACCTTTATTAAGTATGCACTTGATGCATAGGTAGATTATTCTCCTAAAATATTTGTTGCGATGAGAAACTAAGTCAGTGGGCCAGTAGTTAATATTTTCTCAGCTTTCCTTTTCAGTAATAATAATGTAACTTATGAACATTAATTAGTTATTGAAATGCTGAAGTACTTGCCAATACAAATGTCTGCTTGATTGAATTCAGGATGGGAGAGAAGTGGTACATCATTAGATTGCCGCATGCTCTTAGTGAGTTAGCTCTTGTAAGAACTTGAGTGTAGATTAAAAATCTACCTTTTCTTCACTGCATATTTAAAGAATGGCCCTTTATTGACTCCTTCTCCTCTTTACTTCTATGCTTCAGGAATATGGTATATAAATTAACATGCCTTTGGTGCCAAGTTTATATTTTAAAACATCTTTGTTTAATCAATTATCTCTTCCTTTCTTTCTATTTTCCCTTTTTCTTCTTTAATAATGCAGTTGGCTAACTGACCTTCTATACCTTGGAGGCTGCTTGGTGGATTTTTTACAGCCCTATGCAGACATTTAAAATTGGAGTCCAATTTTCTTCTTTAAATACGGGCTTTGTTCCCATTGTTGAGAGTCTTACCTTGCAGGAGACACACAGATGGAAGAAAGTGATTGTAATCCTTTACTTTGTAGATGCTACATCTGGATTCTAGAGTGATTGATGAAGAAAACTGCTAGAGTTAAGAGATAAGTTCTCAGGAGTTTCCACCACTGACCTGCTATGGTGCTCTAGGAAAGCAACTTATTTGTGTCTAACTTAATTTAAACTTCTGGTTAGTTGACAGTGTTCATATTTCTCAGAATAACTTCCTATTTTTCCTATTACAGAGAAATTTTATTACCAGTATTTAGGGTAAGGAAATATGATTGGCATTTGCCACTATGTAGGCCAGAGAGATAATGTAGCGAGGTGTGATTAATGCACATTTTGTAAATCAGGGAGAGATTTGTGAGGCCTGAGGGCTTTAAAAACTCCTTGCAGTGCTTCTCTTAAGTATGTTACAACCTAATGCAAGAAACCCAAATGACTATGTCATATTTTCAGAGTCTACTCTGATGGAAACTGGCCTATTGTCAGGAGAGAATTGTATGGATTAAATTTACAGTGGTATGATTTAATTTAAAATTAACTTATGGTTTGTTGACAGTGTTCATATTTCATAGAATAAGTATAGGGTGGAAGATTCTGTATTTCCTATGAGTAAAAATTATTAATTCTGACATCTGTTTTTAACACTTTCGCTCATATATTTGGCTTTGTTTCCAGTGAAAGCAGGAAAGTGACTAAGAGATCAACTCAAGATGGCCTCAGGGCCCATTCCCAGCTGGTAGCACATCTGGAATGTTATATAAGGGGGATACATTCAGAGCTGCAGTTTAATAAGATTGGTATTCAGGCATTCTGCCTACAGCAGAGGAAAGGACAGTGCGGCTGACAACATGCCCAGGGAATAATATGTCAAGGTGTCTGAAATATAAATTATTAGAGTTTTACTTTTATTGTGGATGACCTTTTTATAGTTAGATATGTATTCTGCTAGTATCACTTTAGATATAAAAATCTATGAAGTCATCCTGGCAGAAAATGCGGACTTTTATCTTCTTGGTAGCAGTTTATGATACATCTGTGTGGCTTCTTTTATGGAAAAAAGTGTTAAAGTCCAATTTTTATGAGTTGACCCAAAATAATTCTCCCCGTGGATCTTTCAGCTCAGGGTGACTACAACCATTAGTGAAGATTTCATTGAACCATATATTATACACATTTGAGTGTGTAGGCAACAGTCATGTGTTATCAAACTTACATGATTTGTAGCATAAAAATAGATTGGTTTATTTACCTTTTCATTTCCAAACTGTCCTCAATGGATTTCATTTGTGTTTTTCGAACACATAACTGTGTCATTAGTATGAATTCTGATCTTTTGTCAAATAGTTTCCCAAGTAGCTACATTTAACAATCTGTACTAATTATCATTATTAACCATTGAGTATTGAAGCTGTATGATATACAGCAACAGTTAAGTATTTATTAAGCACTTATTATGTACCCTGAGGGAGTTTACTTGGGGTTGTGTGGGGAATGATGTATACAGAGGAGTCAATACTACATATACATCAAATAAGTCCGAAGAATTTTTTTGGGAGGGGTATGTATGGGAAATGTAGACAACTGGAGACATCTATAATAACTTCGTGGAAGAGATGATGTTTGAGACTTAAAAATACAGATTCTAAGAGAAGAGTAGTGCATTTTAGGAGTGAGGTCAACCTATGTAAAAACATAGAGGTAAGAGATGGAATCTTGTGCATGGGAGTCATAGGATGTGGAGTTGGAAGGGACTTCAGATGCCTCTAGTTACCTATTTTATATATTTACTTGAATATATATATGTGTGTATATATATACATATATAGATATATCTAGATATCTCTCTATATATAAGGAAACTAAGGTCCACAGAAGTGAACGATTTTCTTAAGAGCAGATAGGTACTAAGAGGATAGAGGGACGATTTGAATTCGTATCATCTGACTTAAATGCCAGATATTCCTTCCCCTATACCACAGAGCATCTTTGCTGGCCAGTTTGGCTGGAACGTAGAGTATATGAGTGGGGAGTAATGTGAAATCAGTCTGGAAAGATAAGTTGGAGCCAGATTGGGAAGGTCTATAAGGGCCAAGCAGAGGAGTTTACATTTTGTCCCCGAGCCAATAGAGAGCCACTGTAGTGAAAAGAACACTGGAATTTTAGTCAGAGGGCTTTGTTTGGAAGGAGCTTTTGCTCATTATTAACTCTGCTACCTGTAGCAATTGCTTAATTCCCCTAAAACTCAGGTTAACCTAAGAACAATAATGCTTGCATTATCTCATCTCACTGGATTGTTTAGAGTTCTGAACTGCAAAGTGCTAAGTAAAGGTCAGTTATGATGACTGTAATATTTTAAAATCGGATTATCCATTTCTCCTGATTACAACTGTCCATGCATTTATTCCGCAGACATCTTTTGAAGGAGATGCTCCCCTAATACTATTCAAATGAACACATATGAGAATTCAAGCACAAATTCATTAGAAAAACTTCTCTGAATGCACTAAATATAACTTAGTGTGGGAACTTAGAGCTGATGTAGAAAAGTATTTGATTTTTTTTCTTAGAGAGTAATCATCTAATCTGTGGATTAACTAGGTCTTTTGCTTCTTAAAGAATTACAGAATCATAGAGTTGGAAGGTGCAATAGAGATCTTCTTTTGTAATCCTTATAAAAACTCATAAAAATTGGACCTTAACACTAACCACACAGATGTGTCATCAACTACCTAGTGTAATCCTTCCACCTAAGATGGGCATTTACCTTGGGGCTTTAGGTAGAGAGAGAAGCAGTTCCGTATCATGTCTATATTTGCAGATGTTGATGCACTTAGCGTCTAAAACACATTAGAGCAAGTGATACCCAAAATAGAATTTCCTCCAGTGTCTTTAGCATTTATTCAGTTTCTCCTTGATTAAACACTCCCAATGATGGGGAGATCATTACCTTTTAAGGCAGTCTATATTTCTTCCACTTTATGCTTGGTTGCCATTTAATGACTTCATCAGAAAGGAGATTGAAAAAAAGAAAGCAATAAGGTAAAACTCAGATATGTTGAATTTTCAGCTCATTAATGCCTCTGGTAAGAAGGTTGATAGTACAGAATAATTTGAGTTCTAGAGAGCATTTGTAGATTTCATTATTCATCTTCTCCCTATGTCCCTTGATAGACCATTGAGCTGGCTGTAGGAGAGGTAGTGTGATTTACCTTCCTCTCATCCCTTTTCTGAGAGCCAGGCTCATTATGGAGCAGGAGATGACTCTCTGAGGGGCTGAGTGTTGTATCATTACATACATTTCCTGAGATATAGGGATGGCAGCCATAAGGACTATGGCTAAATCATTGGAACTGTGTATCCCATGAGGTCGTGTAGGCTGAAAATATAAACACTGTTCTAGAGTTTCAAGAAGGTGAATGATATACCTTAAAATTCTGAGCCTTTGGCATGTGGATTCATACTCAATGGCTTAGAAGGTGCTCTGTAAACCTTTGATAAATGAATGAATGAATGGCTCAGCCAAGAAAAAAACTCTAGTTTCCAAATTTTTGTAATAATAGTAATAATTCACATTGCTATAACTGTACATAGATTTTTAGGAACCCTTACTTGTATGTCTTGTACACATATAGTCTCCACTAGGATTCTATGTAATTGTCACAGCCAGTCTCAAATTATCCTACTGTTTAATTTTTGCACTGTTTATTTCCTGGCATCCCATTGAATTCCTTTCATTTAGCTTGAAAATTAACTCACAGATTCTGACCTTGTCGGTCTTTGCTAGCTCTGCCTTAGTTTCTGAATTAAATACTGCCAAACTATAAAGAATTTTATGTAAATACTCTAGTACAATTCTCTCATTTTATAGCTAAAGAAAATGAGATAGAAGTTACTTGCTCAAGGTCATTCAAGTAGTCATTAAAAGAGTGAAGGGTCTTCTTTGAGGTTAAGACATATTAAAATGCCCAAAATTTTAGAACTGTGATCTTTTCAATGTGTAAGTTCCTTCTAACAAGGTAGATAACAGTCCACCTATAAAATCTCCAAATAGTCAAACTGTGGATGACACAGTGATCAGTGGAGTGTGCATATAAAGAAGCAGCCATCTTAATTACGATATCTTCCTGTGCACAATGACACCTGGTTTATCAAAAGTAGAGTAAGGGGCAGCTAGGTGGTACGTTGAAGAGTGCCAGCCCTGGATTCAGGAGGACCTGAGTTCAAATGTGACCTCAGACACTTGACACTTACTAGCTGTATGACCTTGGGCAAGTCACTTAACCTCAATTGCCTCACCTGTCCCATCCAAAAAAAAAAAAAAGAAGTAGGAAAAGAGACACTAAAGAAACTGTTTTCTTATCTATAGCAGTATTTCAGTCAGAGACATAGATCACAATTCATCTGCACCTACCCCTCTGTGCAGATTTTTGTTCGTGTCTTTTCTGAAGTTTACTACAAGATCTACTTGATATTTTGGAGATGTTCCTCTCTTTTTGTTGATTATTAAATTTCTTTTAAAAATGGAAAAAAAGCATTTAATTTAATGGAGGCTATTTTCTAACATACTGTCTTTCATTCACACATAAAAATTATGCATGATCCTTGTATCTTATGTGATGACCCTTAATCCCTGCTACTAGGGGAAAGTGAGGCAGGTGGGTTACTTGAGCTTGAGAGCTCTGAGCTGCATTAGGCTAAAGCTGATTGGGTGTCCATATTAAGTCTGGCTGCACTGTGGTAAGCCTCTGTGAAGAGATGGCTGTGAGATTGCTTAAGGAGAGGCGAACTGGCTTACATCCTAAACAGAGCAAATCAAAGCTTTTTACATTGATCAGCAGCCTGTGAGCATGGGGAAACCCAGTTTAAGAAGGAACAAAGGAGGGAAGGAAAACCTTTTTTTGATACTCTGATCATTAATATTAGGCAAGGCATGAACCAGTAAAACATATTCTCACCAAACACATGAAAGAAAACCATTGCCAAATCCAAATCTCAGAACGTTTCTCTATAGATAATGGGATCCTCCAGATGCTCCATTTTGTGAATGACATCCTCCAGAATGTTACAGAACCTGAAAGAGATCTGAAATCAATCAAGTGATCCTTTGTTATAGTAGGGGAAAATACAGTCTATAAAATTTAACAGAATTAGGTGTACCCTACCACCCTCCCTTTGAACACTTTTTTTGGACCCATTATTTGAATGTTTTGTCAAACATTAGCCACTTACTATGTGCAAGAGGACAAATTGCTCCCAGTATTTATGGTAATGACAGATTTTCTGCTGAGGTAGTTAATTATTTTTAAAAAATTAGCGGAAAGTAGCTTCTTCTTTTGGTGAGCTCACTGGAGGTGTTTATATCACATGTGGAATGATTTTACACTGGTAGCTGATGTGAGGAAGAAAGATGCTATCCAAAGTAAAACCTTTTATCTTTAAGCCCTCAAGGAAAGTTCTGGTTTTTAAAAAATGCAGATTTTTTTTTTTAAAAAAACTGAGAATGTAACCAGTGCTTTAGCAGCTATATTTCTGAAGAAACTTTTTGTTAGTGTTCATTCACTACCTATATGCTTTCATCTAAACTTGGAGTTGATCTATCACTTAGAGGTCCATGGCATTGCAGTGAGCTATGTGGATGATTGTTCTGGAGGATTGTGTGCATGGTAGTGTTGGCTCACTGGAGAGGTAATACAGTAAGGTCAAATTATACTTCTAAGAGAGGAGGTAGAATTTAATGTGAAAGTCTCTATGGCATTTTCCACTGGTTATATGATATCTTACATTTAGAGTATCTTTCATCCCAAGAGGTCTCAGAACTCTTGTAAAAGTTTATCACTCATATGGAATCATTGGATCCACCAAGAGAAATGGTGTCAAACTGGGAATGATATATAGAAACTATTGAATGACAACAGGGTACTGTTGTCTGTAGTACTAAATGCTGGTCACTTCTGTGGAAGGCATGTCTTCATCATGCAGGACTCTCCTTTTAGAGAGAGCTCGGATTCATTTTAGAACTGGAGGGTGTCTTGGGGATGTAGTCCAACTACCTTCTTTTGCAACTGAGGCTCACAGAGGTTTGAAAGTGACTTGCTAAAAGGTCACATAAGGAACAAAGGGCAGATCTTCCCTTACAGGTATTTCAACTCTAAACTAAATATTCTGCCCACTATTGTGTGTGTGTGTGTGTGTGTGTGTGTGTGTGTGTGTGTGTGTGAGAGAGAGAGAGAGAGAGAGAGAGAGAGAGAGAGAGAGAGAGACCTAAACATAACAATCAATAGTGGAGGCCACAAAGCAATGGATTTGGAATTAGGGGCTATGTGTTCATATCCTAGGTCTATAACTGCCTAACTTTATGACCCTGAACAAACCCCTCCACTTCTATCAACCTGTTTCCTCATCTGTAAAATGATAGTATTGGACCAGATGATCTCTTGGGTTCTTCCCAGCTCTAAATTTATATTCCTTTGATCCTACTCAGAAATACATTCTTTTTATGTGAAACCTCACCATGTATTACCTCTCTGTGTTTTGTTCTCAATCTATTAGGTCTAAGTAAAAACAGAAGAATTAGGAGAGAATCATTTCTTCTCTTAGTTCCTTCTTAGTTGACAAGCAGTAGAAAAACCCCTTGCAAAGGTCCCTCTTCCCAAATAAACCAACTTTTCATAAAATCTAAGTGATGCTTTATATGAATCATTCCATTCTTTTCTATAATGGGCAAGGGAAGGTAAAAAACCAAAAGCAATAGGGAGGTGCTAACAGTAACACTGAGAAGGCGTGGTATCATTGACCATGACCACCTCCCTTTTTTCCTCCCACCAAGAGATACAGGAGGCTTCTTAACTCACTTGTTATCCCCACTTGCATATTTCTTTCCATCCCACTTCTTGGCTTGAGTTTCTTAATATTTAATTTTGCTTTCAGGTGAGGATACATACTTTCCCCTTTTTTCCTGCCCTGCTCCTTGAAAACAGAACATCACCATTCTTTGAATTATTATGGACTTGTCTAAGCACTACAGGGAAACAGACAGGATCTTAAAATAACAGCCGAATGGGGAAGTGTATGAAGTGATGCATTCCTCAATAGTGATTCCTGGCCCACAGTGAAATCTACATGAAACTAGGCCCCAGTCTTGCTTGCTTCTTTCTCTAAATGAAATGAATTAAAATTCTAAATGTCGAAATGAATTTCTTTCTGACTTTGCCTTTATAAATCAGTCCTTCTGGATTCTACCAAATGAGATAAAGTTCTTAGCATAATATCTGGCACATAGTAGGTGCTTAACCATCCCCCATCCCCATCCAATTTTAGCTCTGAGTATGGGAACATTAGGCAGGCACTTCCTTTTCTCTCTCCCCACAAATTATCTCCTAACCTTTAGGCCACCAAAGGTCTTGCTTTCATCATCCTTGATCTTGTTGACTGAATGTTTTCTTACTCCTAGCTCCCTGAATGGTAAGAAATCTTCCCTGTTGGATCTTTAAAAATTGTTCCTGGGCAATTGATTTCATCACCTGAGTACAGAATCTAGAAATGTCACTTAAAATCAATAAATATTTATTAAGCTGCTACTGTGTGTCATCTTAGTGTGCTAAGTGTCTTACAGATCAACTGGTTCAACCCATGATTTTTCATATGAAGAAGCTGAGATTCTGGGAGGTCTGGTTGCCTAAGGTCACACTATTCGTTAGTGGCACACTGATGATCTGTTATCAGGTCTTGTGACTTTATATCCAAAATTCTTTTTTGCTTTGACTTTTTTCTTGCTATGTTAATGAATTCAGTCCTTGAAATTTTTCTCTCATCCTTGACCCTTCCTCCCCATGCAAAAAGTGTTGCCAGAATCACATTCATTGACTGGGTATTATGATTCGCTGTGCCTTTAAATGAAGTTTTGGTTTCTCTATCTTGGCTCTGACTGGCACCCCTGCCCCTGTAACAAATAAGTCCCATGTAAGTCCCAAATAAGAGGGGAGGGTTGGGGTCATAGGACATGATAGGAGACTGGCTTGAACTGTAATTTTCTCCTGGGGGGTTGCCCTGACAGGAGATCCTGGTTACTTTTACCTCATAGCTTCTAAACCCTCGAAACCCACCTTTGCCTCCTTTTGTTGTTTATTCCTACATTTTATTCCTTCCAGACCTCCCTGCAATCACCTCCTCAGGTCAAAGGATCTATCACTTCCAGCATGAAGCTAGAGGAAATTCCACTTTGCCTTGCAAAGAGGTGGAAAGGAGTTCATAATCTCACCCCCATGGGATAGGGGAAGGAAAGGAGTATATTTTCCCCCTAACCCAGATTGGAACTCAATTCATTTTCTCATAGAAATAATGTTTCACTTGGGGGTTATTTCTCTACAAGTAGTGCTGTTTTTCCCCCTAGTACATGGGTCCTGGTGCATATATACTGGCAAGCAATTGATGCATTCTGACATATGTCAAAAATTACAAATCTGCTGGCATATTGTATATTTTGACTATTGAATGTCCACCTGGGCCTTACAGACTTTTCCCTACAGGCAAAAAACCTTGTGATAGAGGAATGTGTGAGTCATGGGAGGTTATTTCTCAGTCATCCATGTGCATGGACATCACTACATGTCCAGTTTTACAAGGTGAAAGAGAGCTAGAACTAGACATACCCAGACACACAGGTATGGCAGCAGTAAGGGGGGATTGTGTTGTCGTTTTCCATTGTCCCCAACAAAGAATCCTTCTGTTTTTCCAGCAGTCCTAAAGAGCAGAGTAAGCCAAGTTGGTGTCCATCTAAGATGGTGAGGAGCGGCACAGAGAGGCATTTGGTGGGGGAGCAGGGCTGAGAGAGATTGAAAATTCAAGGAGTCAGCCAGTGTGGAAGGTGTGAGTGTTAGTAATACATTCCCCCTCTCTGGACTGGTGAAAAGTAGGAGGTTCCCATGAAGCACCTGAACAGTGATAGCCTTCACTCTCTGATAAGAGTCATGGTGGTGATTATTTGTTGACTGAATGTTTTCTTACTCCCATCTCCCTGAATGGTAAGAAACCTTCCCTGTTAGACCTTTCAAAATTGTTCCTGGGCAATTGACTTCATCACCTGACTACAGAATCTAGAAATGTCACTTAAAATCAATTTTAATTTCACTTGGGGGTTATTTCTCTACACGGAACAAGATGGCTGTCTTTTTCTGGGATAGATGTGTCTGTTGCTTACACTTCATTATTTTACTTTCTAATATAATTAAACTTCCTACTTGGATAGTGAAACTTGCATCGTAGTTGATTGCACACTGAAAGTCCTGTGAAGTAAAGAGTGCAAGTAGAAGGGGACAGAGCTGAGAGATTGATTGATATACATACCAATTGATCTGGGGATTGTAACCTGCAATATACAGAACCCTAAAGAATCCATGAACGGATTTCAGGGGATCCATAAACTTGGATGGAGAAGAAATGACAGCTCTATTTTCATCCTCCTCTAACTGAAATTTATCATTTCTTTCTATTATGATTATAGGCAACAAGCATCATTCTTAGAAGGGGTCTGTAGGCTTCCTCTAATTGCCAAAGAAGTCTAGGGTACAAAAAACCATGTAAGAGACCCTCTTCTAAAATCACAAAGAAGAAGCAGCCCCAAAGAAGAAATATGAGAAGACTCATCCCACTTGTTTTCAGGGGTGAGGTCCTTGAAGATGGAATATAGCTTATATTTTCAGACTTCTTTAACATATCATTCAATTTTCATTTTTTTTCCTTTTTTACTCTTTTTTTAAAATTTAAAAATATTCTTTGTTACATGGCATGGCTTTCTGGAAAGGGGAAGGAAAGAGATAATAGAAGAAATTTCAATGATACAAAAACAAAAGATATCAATAAAAACTTCTTGAAAAAAAGAGCTGTGCCCTAGGTGATTTATAAGGGATGTAGAAAGTGGGAACCAGGGGCTGATTATCAGTCCTTTTTCATATGGGTTCTGCTGACTTGAAGTTAAAGCTGAGAATAAAATGAGATATGAATGTTTAAAGTTCAACCATCCATTCTCTTTCCCTTGACCTTGTTATAAAACATCTTTTTTTTATCAGAAAGCTCCTATGAGTCAATAACTGGTATGAGTTAGATGATGTGTTGATGTAGTTTTTGTCATGTTCACTGTTTATTTTGGTTTGGGGTTTTTACTCAGTTTCTCACATTGTAGTTCAGTTGTTTCCTCTTCTGTGACAACACAACCTTTCCTTTCCATACTAGACACCTTTTGCAAATTGCCTTGAGTATCACACACACATACACACACACACACACACACACACACACACACACACACACACACACCTACTAGTGGCTAACTTTTGGGTGATAAACTTCTCCCTAGGTTATTCCCAAGTACATTTGTACTCAAAGTAACTTGGGTAATTTATGAGTTAACTAGAATTCAGTGGGCTGACCAGGAGACCAAGTAAAATGTTGTTTTTTGTGAAAGAATGAATTCCAAGCCCGAAATAACTGACTGATAAATGTTATTCTGAAATATATAACTACAATCTGAGCTCCTTGAGAGAAGAGACTTTTTTTGGTTTTGGTTTTTTTATTCCTTTCTTTGTATCCCTAGCATTTAGCATCTGGCACATTAATAAATGTCCCATTTTAAAATTGGACAGTGTACTTTACTTTCTCATTCCACCCAAAGTTTTGTCTCTTCCACTTTTTGTTTTGCAATTGATTATTTATCTTATCAGGAATAACGAAACAATGAATTCCAGCCATGCCCAGGGTCTGTCCTGTGTTATATTTAAAATTTTCAAGGCCCATTGTTTGTAAACCCCGACTGAAAGAATCCTGTGCTATAGTTAGGGTGGAGAGTGGAAAGTGAGATTTCTCTCCAATAAGTTTTTTTCATCACATAAATGATAGTACTTCACTTCTTCCCTCCAGGGTGTATGAAAGTTTTGTTATTAAAAAAATATTCCATAAGACATGCTTTCACATCTGATTTCACAGATAGAACCAGTAACTACAGATGCAGGAGCATTGGAAATCTCTAAAAACTCTTGGTTTACATTTTCTTAAATATTCAATAAAACTCATTTAAGACGTTTTTCAAGGCACTAGTTCCGGAAAACTCAACGGGAAAGCTGTCAAGGAGAAAGGAATTCTGGGTAAAAAAGGGAGGGGTGAGGACAGGGGAGAGGAAAGTTAGGAGATGGAATCTTTGAAAGTGCATTTTATTATAGATATAAAAGCTATAACCATGCAAAGGTTAGCAGCATGAAATTTAAATAGTAATGCTAGATTTAAAAAAATACCTCCTGTTTCTGTCGCCCTTTGTGAAATTCAAAGTTCTTCCTTACACAGCATTTCATTTGACCCTAATTAAGGCTTGTAAGGTAGGAAAGGTAGATGAAATTATTTCCATATTATAGAAAGAGAATCTGAGGCTCAGAGGGACTGAGGGCAATGCCCAGCATCTCCTAGCCACTCAGCAGTGAAACCAGAACTAGAATGCAGGAGGTCTGCCCTGGATCAGTCCACTTTCTATCACTCCATGCAGACTCCAACCATTTTCCACACATATAGTTAAAGCCATATTTTGCAAATTACAAAAAAAATCAGGTTTTAAATTATAGTTAATTAGCAAAACATTATGTTGGATTATAGGTTTATGGTATTCACATGTGTGTGGATGTATATGGGTAGGTGGGTTGGTGTGGGTGTGGATAGATGTGCATGTGTGTGTGCTTTCTGTTCATGGATGTATTCCAGATGACTGAAGCTACCACAGGTCTGGCTTCTGGAAAATCTGAGTGTTCCTGTATCTGTGTTCTTTATGTTTTGCTAAATGGATGTATTAGAAAATGGAAGGTTATTTTTTGTAGGAGGAATTCTTGTAGCTTATAATGGGTAATGAGGGGCAGTGTGGTATGGTGGAAAAGATTCCACTACAAATTTACTGTCTCCAAGCTTTGGTTGCCTCATCAGTGGAGTGTCAAAGAGAAGACTGGTGAACATCTAAAAAGAAAAGCCAGCCTGGCTTCATTGAGAACAGGTCCTACCAGACTAACCCCATTTCCTTTTGTGGCAGGATGACTAAATTGATAGATGAACAGAATGCTGTGAATCTACTTTCCTTATATTTTGGGTAAACATTTTATAAATGTGATCTGAGTCTTGTGGAGATAGAGAGATTTGGATTGAATGGATATAGTACTGGTTGGAAGACCTAACTCTAGGAAGTTATTAATGGTCCATGGTGAACATGGTATGAAGGCCAAAGATCTGTATAATTTTTTTATCCATGATTTATATAAAGATAAATGGCATGCTCATGATATGACACTAAGCAGGGAAGGTTAGCTAATAGATTCTTGTCAGCCTAGAGCATTGAGCTGAATCTAACAAGGTGAAATCCAGTAGTTGTTCAGTCATGTCCAACTCTTCATGACCCCATTTGGGGTTTTCTTGGCAAAGACACTGGAGTGGTTTGTCATTTCCTTCTCCAGTTCATTCGACAGATGAGAAAACTGAAGCAAACAGGGTTAAGTGACTTGCCCAGGGTCATACAGCTAGTAAGTGGCTAAGGCCAGATTTGAACTCAGGAAGATGAGTCTTTCTGACTCTAGACCCAGCACTCTATCCACTGAGCCACCTAGTTCTAGTTTCATTAGGGCCAAATGTAAAGTCTTATACCTGGGTACAGGAAAAGAAAATACCAGTTTTATAAATGCAAAGTGGTAAAGGATGGTTAGAATGCAGTTGTTCTGAAAAAGATCCTGGGTTTTACTGCAGGGTCACCAGGAGGCAGCAGTGTGGTGGGGCAGCCAAAGAAACATGTATGAGCTTGTGTTGCATTTAAGAAAGCTGTAGCTTCCAAGAATTGAGAGCAGATAGTCCCGCTGTCCTTATCAGAGCTCATTCTAGAGAATTGTGTTCCCTTCTGAGCCATGTTTATTTTTATAAATCAAACAGCTGGAGAGTGATGAAAGCAGGGCTTCTTAACCTTTTTGGGGTTACAGACCCCTCTGGCAGTCTGATGAAACCATGAATTCTATCTCAGAGTAATTTTTAAAAACAAATCTTTAATTAATGGAAATGCTAAATTTCAGTTAGAGATTAGTGAAAATAAAGATTCCTTTTTTCCTACCTTGGTTAACAGACCCCCTGAAATCTATTGGATTCCACAGACCCCAAGTTAAGAATTCATGATCTCAAAAGGCTACCAAAATGGTGAAGGGGATGGAGTCCATGACATATAAAGATCATTTGAAGCAGAGAAGACTAGAAATCAGAATGTTGAAAGGGGCTTCATGTGGAGGACAGAGTACACTGGTTTTGTTTAGCCAAGCTTAGGATTGTTGTCAAGAACTTCCTAACAATTAAATCTGATCCAGAGTAGAACAGGCTGATTCAAGAGGTCAAGGAGACCCCTTCTTGGAATTCTTCCTGCAAGGGCTTGTCAGGTAATGTTTTAATGGAGATTCCTTTGCCTAAGATCTACACGGCCTTCCAACACTCAGATTCTGTGAAAATGGGATGTCCTTCAAGGTATTCTCTAGTTGTGATGTTCTATGAGTCTGTAATGTAATGCTTCACAAATTAACTGTAACTGAAAATATAATTTTTTTTTTAACTTGCAAAACTGGCTAAACATTTTAAAGATATGCAGGGTGAATGATTTCCTTCAATGACAGAAAAAAAAGTTCCTTGAAAAAGCCTTGCAGAGATTCTTCTTCGGAGAGACTGCCTAAGGTAATGAAACATGTACCATGCTAGGAAAGGACAGCTCTTTGCCCCTCAGTAAGCCCAAAGGCCATCGCTCTCTTACAGACTACATTAATGGATTTTTACAGGAATGATGAGTTATCACTTCACAGATTGTTAAAGCTGGAAAGGAGCTTACATGTGTATTTTCCAACCCTCTTATTATACAGATGAGAAAGCTGAGACCAAGGAAGGTCAAACGGTGTGCCCAAAGTCACACAGGGCCAGGATCCAGTCACAGATCTCGTGATTCAATAATAATAATAATAATAGCTAATATTTATATAGTCCTCTCTATATGCCAGGCACTGTGCTCATTGCTTTATAATTATTATCTCCTTTGATCCTCAAAACAACTTTGGGAGGTAGGTGCTATTATTATCCCCATTTTACAGATGAGAAAATGGAAGCAAACAGATAAGTAATGACAATAAGTATCTGAGGCTGGATTTGAACTTGGGTCTTCCTGACTTCATGCTCAATATTCTATCCATTTTACCACCTTGCTGCTTGTTAAATATTTTTTCACTACTGGACCACCTTGCTATTACCTTACATTTATTTATCAGTTTACAGTTTTTATATTTCCCTTCATTTTATTTTATATTTTTATATTATTACGTATATTATATTGTATATTTATATATTATATCATATATTTATATTATACAAATATGTAATATAATATATAAACAGTTATAATAGATTATATATATTATTTTATATTTCCCTGCCAATATACTTAAAGAGAGAAGCTACTCGTTTTTGTCTTTATCTCTCTAGCACCTTGCACAGTGCCTGGAATAGACTGGGTGCTTATAGGCAGCCAATAGCCAATAGACATTTATTAAGGCCTATGGTGCTCCAGGTGCTGTTGCTAAGCGCTGGGGATATAAAGAAAGACAGTCTCTGCTCTCAAGAAGCTCACAATCTAATGAGGGAATGTGTGTAATGTGCTATAAACAAGAGGTACACAGGATAAATCACCAGAGGCAAGGCACTAGCATTAAAGGGGATTGAAAAAGGTCTTTTTGTGGAAGGTGGGGTTTTACCAGAACTTGAAGAAAAGAAGCCAGAAGAGATGAGAAGGGAGAAAGGAGAAGGGAGAAGAGTTCTAGACAGGACAGGCACGGAAAAGGCCTGGAGTCCAGAGATGGAGAATCATAGGTGAGGAGTAGCAAGAAGACCCACAGAAGCAGGATTACAGAAAGTGGGGTGAGGTGTGAGAAGTCTGGAAAGGGTATGTGTGTGTGTGTGTGTGTGTGTGTGTGTGTGTGTGTGTGTGTGTGTGTGTGTGTGTGTGTGTGTGTGCGCGCGCCCACACTCCAGTCTTTTTATGTATGTAAATACATGTAGTTAAAATGTAATAAATGTTTAATGTAGTAAAAAAATGTAGTGAAAGCTCTTTGATATCCATTGTCTCATTTGATCTTAACAAGAGGCCTTGGAGGTGGGATGTACAAGAATGATGGCTAAGTTTAACAGATGAGGAAACTGCCTCATATTTTCCAAGTGTCTTGACTACAGTCAAGTAGCTAGAAAGTATCTGAGCCAGGATTTACTTTTGCATATACCAGAAAAATTTAAATTATTGGGAGTATGCATTGTTTAAGAAAGCAGGAAAACGTAACACATATAAAGGAGATTTCTTTTCAAATATCTTAGAAAGTTTTAGCTCTTTTAAGGGACAAAAGAACTTCAGTTATCTGGAAAAATCACCAAGGTAGAATGGTTCTTTCCCTAACAATGCTGAGATAAATGATGTTCCTATAAAAAGATGGGTTTGGAAGCATTGTTAAATATTTTTATATATGGGTTGAGATTTATGTTCCCTACAACCACAATTTATTTTTACCACACTCACAATTGTTAACTTTTTTTTTTTTCTGTTGAAAGCAGATTTTTTTCCCCGCTACGCTAACATACCATGAGTGATAGGTAACGATGAATCAGGTTTCCAGGAGGTTTGACCAGTAATAATGGTAAAACCTTCAGATACCAGTTAGCTGATTTGGCAGCTGGACTAAAAAGTACTGAACTTTTATATGTTTATATGCCTTATAGTAGGACAGCTCTTAACGTTTTTAAGTGTTGTCTAGCGGCTAAATTTTTTCAGTACGTGAGGCTGTCTGGATCCATCGTGTGTAACATATGAAGTATGAAACTACAGTGGTAACGCCCTACTTATCTAGCATCATGGGGGAATTGTGTGGTCTGGATGAGCATCATTTCCAGATAGCTGAAACTTTACTCTTTCAGTATAAACTTTTAAAAAAATTTTGAATATCTTTATGGAAATGGGATTGGAACCCAGGTTCTCTGAGTCCATATCTAGTGCTTGTGCTACCTTGCTTGCTTATAATTTAACCTCATGATTATAGATAGCAGTTATTATATTAGGCTGGAATACAGTGATGTCCTTAGGGATTATTTATGTATATATGTATATGTGCATATGTAAAGAATCACCAAGGACATCACTGTTTTCCAGCCTAATGTAATAATTTATATCTTTCTCTATCGATATGCATAAATACACCCTGACTAGAAATGCAGAAGAGATGACCTAGAGGGATTTTGTTCTGCATCGCTGGAAGAAGCATCCACATTGGTGAGGTGAGGGACCACCTTGTCTTGACTCTCAGGAGCCACCTCTTCTTGGGGTTATTTCTTGCTTAAGATTTCCTCATTTCTTGGCTTCATCATCAGAACCCTCTACTTACCTGCTTTTCCTCTGCTGAGCTCCGTCAGCTCCATTCTTGGCCCTAGCTTCCTCCCCAGTGGTGCACGCTGTGCTTTCATTATCTCATTCTCCTTCTGCCATTGGTTATTTCTGTGAGGAAGGAAGCAGAGGTGACAGAGGAAGTAATGATCTCCTTATTCGGGCAGATAACTTTCCTATGGTCGAACATAAAAAGACTTATCATATTTGCTTTGAGCTCACCCAATCACAAAGCCGCTGTCCAGTTGGCAGGAATTCTTCTCACCAAGATTGTGTTCCCTAGGTATTCCACCCTCTAAAATTATTTTAATTCATCTGGCCCCTTGATTGCTTTCCTTTCTAATAATTCAGGGGGATGGGGCATTATTTCTAGGACCTAGGATTTCATTGGTATAGGAAAGTCTCCCAGATGAGGACTCTTTCTCCACTCATAGAGTTCTCTGAATTTCCCCTTCTCTGAAAAATATGGTATTAGAGAGTGGCCTGCGGTCTTGGAGAGCTTAAGTGACTTGCCAAGGGGCACACAGTTACTGTGTGTCAGATGTGAGACGTGAACCCATTTCTTCCAGACTCTGAGGTCACCTTTTTGTCCCTTGCACCATGTTTCCTAAATTGTTAGCACATTGGAGGGACAGCATGTCATAAGGAAAAAGCACTGAGACTGAAGAAATAGACCCTGGTTCAATTCTCATTTCTGACCCTTCATACTAGTACGATCTTGGGCAAGTCATTTGACATCCTTGGGTCTCATTGTAAAATGAGGTCGTTGGAAGACATGGCCTCTGATCCCTGTGTAGGTCACATCTCTAAAGTGAGAGCTTCTCAAAGAAAGACTATAGAAAGATATATATTAATAAATAATATCAGGTATATATGAGTTTTATTAAGCAATAATTTGAGGGAAAGTGCTGCATTTATATGGACTAAGCTTCAATTTAATTCAAGAGGCATTTCTTAAATACCTGCTATTGTGCAAAGCATTGGGAATACAGATATAAAATTTTAAAAAGTGCCTTGCACATTAACATAATGCAGTATAATAGCATAAAAGTAGTACAGTTAAATATCTGTAGAATTAAATTGAATGTTAGTCCAAGTAAAGACAGCACTTTTCTGTAAGTTCTGAGTTGTATGAAACCCAAATATGACTATCACTGATATTATCATGTAACTGATAGTAATTATTTCTACAAATATGAGATAAGAAATTGAAAAAGGTATTTGGAAAGGATACATGTAAAATGGGGCAGAGGAAGATATTTGGCTTCACCATCCCTTCCCCAAGACTAAAAAAATATTTTCTTTCTTTGTGATTCAGGGAGGAATCCCAAATCCTTATTAGGGAGGAAAGTCCTCCATCTCCTGTCATCTCTTGTCTATAATAGTGATTTTCAGCCCAGTTCTGTGGCAGCCCATAATCTCAAGGGGGGTGTGGTGTGAAGTGAATAAATCCTTAAGGCCAAATAAATCTAATTTTTAAAAATGTAAAATATAAACATATGCCATAAAGACCTTTAAAACATAAACATGTGACATAAAGGGCAAGGTTAAGAATGGCCCTTGGGTTGTCATAAAATCACACAAATAATGTTAATGTCATAACTCCAGATTGATTGTGAAATGCCATACTCAACAGATGTTTCTCCCATATTAGTGCATTTCCTTCAGAATCATCTGTTTTCACTGACCTTAACCACAAGCTTTTCTCTTTTTAGCAAAGAGCAACTGTGATCATCTCAAGGTGTTATAACTCTAACAACAAAAGAGGCCCCTGGATCGTAGGCTCAGGAGACCAGAAGGAATCTTGACAGTTCCATTAGCATTTTCATTTGTATTCAGGAAGGGTTATAGCAAAACCATGCCTAAGCACAGAGAAGTTGATCTAGACTCCTGACAGCTATGACCTTCAACGATGATTACATTAGCTCATTTTGGAGCCTGCTCTAATGTGTTGATATTCTTACTGTGAAGCAAATTATTTTCATATCTAACATCCTGTTCTAATGAAGAAAGAGACAACCTCAGAGACAGTGAGACCAGGGTTAGAATTGTATTTCTGAAAAAAATTAAACATGAAGACATTTCATCCTGCCAATTTCTATTTAAAGGAAATACAAATGACATAAAGTTATAGAAATGGGTTATAAAATCAGGCTACTTGGGAGGGGAAAGCAGCTATTTTGCTATTTGGGTTAGGCATCTGTGTCTCCAGTGGCTTGTGTTAAAGCCCTTTGTTTTTCTGTTTTCATTAATGATAGTTATGATAGCTGATTTTTGTATAGTGTTTACCATGTGCCAGGCACTGTGCTAAGTGCTTTACAATGACTATCTCCTTTGATCCTCACAACACTGGGAGGTAGGTATTATTATCATCGTCATTTTACCGGATGAGCAAACTGAGGCACACAGATTAAGTAATTTACTCAAGGTCACACAGCTAGTATCTGTGACTGAATTTGAATGCAGGTCTTCCTGACTTGAGGACCCACATTGGGCCACCTAACTGTCAGTTCTAAGTTTCTGCATTTCAGGAAACCGAAGCTAGAACTGGGGAGAGGGGTGGACAGAGCTCAACCGATGAGGAGTGTAATCTTTGAAACAGGTCAAAATGAAATCTCTCTCTCTCTCTCTCTCTCTCTCTCTCTCTCTCTCTCTCTCTCTCTCTCTCTCTCTCTCTCTCTCTCACACACACACACACACACACACACACACACACACACACGGCTAAACAGTTTTAAATCTTTACTACATTTTGTTGAAATGTCTTTTAAAAGCTATTTTGGTACCCTGAAAAATAGTCTGACTATGAGAAATCCATCATTTCTTTGAGATGATTTGGGTTCTTGAAGGCTATTCCTGGAGAACCTAAGTGCCAAAGGGGAATTCTGTTTGTCTTTTGAAAACCCACCTACCCATTTTAAAGGAAGTGCATCACAATTCCTTAGTTATGAATCCCTTCTGCTCTTTCAAATGATCTGGTGTGGTTTTTTTTTTAAACATCTTTTTTGTGCTGTCCAGCAGCTTGTAACCTCCTTGAAGGTAAAGGCTGTCTCTCATTTCTATTTCTGTATGCCTAATTCCTAGTGCCTTGTACATAGTAGGGGTTTAACAAGTGCCTGCTGAATGATATTGAAAAGGTTCACCACTAAGTGATTAATGCTTTTTGGCCCCCTAAACTTATGAAACAACCTACTGAGACTCATGAGGATTGCCATCTGCCTTGTCGATGAAAGGGGTACCCCTTTGGATGAAATCACAGTCCTTTTGAAGTATGGAAATAAGAACTGTGCTCTGGTATCACTAAGGTTTTTGTTAACTCCAAGCTGTAATCCAGAGCAGATGTATCTGATCTTGTATGGGTGATGGTTGCCATGGAAATGACTCAATGTTAATTTGATTTCACACTGTACCCTATTAAACTCTATATCAAGAGAGAAGGGAAGATGCGTGGAGCATCAGTCCTCCTC
This sequence comes from Notamacropus eugenii, assembly GCF_028372415.1. Classification (NCBI taxonomy): domain Eukaryota; kingdom Metazoa; phylum Chordata; class Mammalia; order Diprotodontia; family Macropodidae; genus Notamacropus; species Notamacropus eugenii. The sequence goes on along the minus strand of NC_092872.1, from coordinate 176,182,637 downwards.
CCATCCTGTGTCCACTGCCCTTCTTTCCTTGTTACAAAATGACAGTGAGGAAGCCAAGGGGAGAAATACTTCTCTTTTGAGGAGAGAAGCTACTCTGAATGTCTCTGCTTAGCTTACTACAGAGAAATTTATCAAGAGGAAAAAAAGATGGCATTAGTTCAAATATTCTTGCCGAGCCTGTTTTTAAAGACCTGTGCTTGCAAATCATCCTCTAAAGCCATTCCAGATCCTAAGAAGACCAATAAAATTATTGTTTGTTAGATGTCTAATTATTTCTACCAACCATATTTATTTTGAGTCAAATTTGTGCAATATCTAATAGAATTTTTTTTAACCTTCTGGATGTATTCTTTATAGTTCATTGGGACCCTGTAGAATCACTGTGTAGAGGAAATTGAAGCCTTTTTTTCTATGGAATTTAGAGCATCATTTTACTATATTTAGAGACTAAAGAAGTTTTTAGTTGTAGCTTTGCTTTGATGACAGTCTGTTGGTTATATCTGTGGTTTATTTGGTTGGTCAGACCCACAACCCTCATGATACTCTTTATTCTTTGGGGAAATTAAAAACTCTTTTCTGTTGCAGTTTCCTAGGACACATTCATTGTTGCGAAAGGTGGGAATAGCCCATTGAAGGGTTAGTCTTCCTGGCAAAAGTTTGTTTAACTGTTTTAATGAAAAGATCTGTTTTAGGTTTTTTTTTTCTTTAAGCACAATTGAATGGAAAAGTCTGGCAATCTTTTTTTCTCGCTTAACCATGCCGATGAGAAACCCAAGTGCTCTAGGAGACTGTAACCAAAGTGAAAGAGAAGCCATGTGGTATAATATAAAGAACAGAGGATTTGGAGTCTAAACCCATTTCTCCACCACAACTAGTTTTGTGACTTTGTCCAAAGCATCAGCCCTTTCAACCTCAGTGTTGTTGAGTTCTTAATTTTGAGAGGTGTGAAATGGCTTGAGACTTAGAGCTCTTGTGTCTAAATTTTGACTCTAAGCTCTGCTAGCCATGCAACCTTAAGTAACCTAATGTCTCTGAATCTCAATTCCCTCATCTTGTACAATGGCCATAGACAAGAATCACCTAGGAGGAGACTGACTGGGTATCCATCTACACCAGTGAATAGTTACAGCAGTCAATGCCTATTATATCACAGCTTGTTTGAAAGCTAAGTCTTACTAAATTTGGAGCAGCTAATTACCAGAAAATGTTAGAACTCCAGGCGATGATGTTGAAGATAGCTAAGGTATAAAGGGTTTGTAGTCTGTAAGAATAGATTGAGAAACTACTAATGAAACCATAGACCTTTGGAGTATGAGCTGTTGGAGTCAAGCCATCCCTCTAGTAGCACTTTACCCTAATTACCGACCAAATGCCTGGCAGAAAGTGAATGAGAATTGGTAAATGTCACAGCTATCTAGCCATGAAGTTTTTAAGAGTCCTGTTGGGCAGACTCATTGTAGAAATCTGGAGAAGGAATTCTGGGACACATAATCCGGCATCATTGTGCTTAATTTCACTGGGACTGGGGTCACCATGGTAGAAGGGAGAGATTGGAATTCCATAATGACATTTTGACAGTATGCAGAGTTCTGGGACAAACTAGGTCAGGATTCACCAAAGGAACCTGGCAACATAGATCATAAGGAAAACCACAGAACAGAGCCAGAAGCCAAACAGTCACTAGAAACTGAGGATCCCTGTAGCAGGAAAAATACTGTGTGTGTCTGGAGCCAAAAAAAGGGGCAAAACTGCCCTGAACCTCTCTTCATCCCTTGGACTTCCTTAAGATAAGAAAAGATGTGCCTTTCTTGCTGGTATTGGTACCACCTTGATGAAACCTAACCTTTGACTGTATCGAAGGATTTGGACAGAGAACTAATATTTATATGGACTGAGCCAGTTGTATTTTAGGAGTATTGAAACTATACATAGGAAAGAGTGAGGGAGTTTCTGGAACTTGGATTCTTGGCAGTTGTGTGAAAAGAAGCAAAGTCCATTGTGAAAATTAGTGCCATGTGAAGGCTTGGATCAACAGCCCTAATGGGAGTACTAGGGGAATAAATGTTCAGAAAAAGGTTTGTATGGCAGAAGGTTGGGCTGTAATCTGTGCCGAAGTCTCGCTACCTTGATCCCCTGTCACTACCAGCTTTGGGGATTAATGTTGAATGCTCATCAACCAGATTTGGTCTTGTACCATTTTATTAGAACCTGAAGTTTTTGAGCCTCCTGAAGTCTCAGCATGGGAAAAGAGAATCCCCTCGAGGTAAGGAATTCAGGTAAAAGTGAACTCATTTTCAGAAGTGAAAGCATTCAAGTAGGTCACTGACCACAGAGTCTGTAAGTGCTGAGTTGAGTGGCAGGGCAGGTCCGGAACTGAGGGTGAATGAAATACAAATGTTTAGGAGCAAATACTGGCCTGGATGGGATGAACTATTATTCCGCTCCAAGCTGTGGTAAATGGATGCAGATTTTCCATCCGTGCTGACCCTCTCTTCCCCCCATGGGGGTATAATAAGCCAGCTGGCCCAGGCTGCCTTGCACTTACAAACTAGTAGAAATATATAACACTTTTCAGTTACAAAGCACTTTCCATAGATTATTGCATTTGAATTTTACATATTTTGTTGTTATAGAACAAATTTTATTTCTAATAGTTTCAACAGTTTTTTAAAATCTCTCAAGAAGACTTGGGATTCCTATCACATAATACAATAAGTCTGCAGTTCAAATTGTTCCTGTTTAAAAAAAAACACTCATCTTCTCAAAACCTCTGATGGATCTGAGAATCAGAATGAATGTTAGTGAATTCTGATTTATCATCCCTATGGAATAATATGGAACAGTGGGATCATGGAAGGTAAATATTTGCTGCACTGATATTAGAAGACACACACATTGAGGTTATTAATTAACTCTTTGTAGTAGCACAAGACATCGTGGAAAGAGTAGTGAGTGATCTTGGGGTCAGAAGACCTGGGAGTCAATGCTGACTATCTGACCTTGGATGAAGCACATTTGCACCTCAATTTAACATCACAGAAATGAGAGATTAGAGAGTGTCATCTGAGAGGTCCTCCAGCCCAGTGCTTTTATTTTACAAATGAATATACTGAGGCCCATGGATGTGAAGATCAAAACCCCTTCCCTTTTCTCATCCAGCGAACACCATAGAGCAGGATTTTATAGCCTGACAACTGGACTCTTGTAGTAGTCTCCTATTGTTTCCTTACCTCTCTTAGAGGCAGCTGGTTAGCACGTTGGGTTAAAGCACTGGACTTGTACCCATAAAGACCTGAGTTCAAATTCTTCCTCAGATACTAGCTGTGTGACCTTGGGCAAGTCACTTAACCTCTATTTGCCTCAGTTTCCTCAACTGTAAAATGGAGATAATAATAGCACCTACTTCCCAATTTTGTTGTAAAGATCCAATGGGATAGCATGCCTAAAGAGCTTGGTACACAGTAGGCACTTTAATTTTTGTTTCCTTCCTCTCCAACCCATTCTCCACACAGCTGCCAAAGAAACTTTCCTAAAGCCCCAATCTGACCATGTCACTTCCTAGTAAACTCCAATGACTCCCATTATACTCTAGTGTAAAACCACAAATTCCTCTATTTGAATTTTAAAGCCCTACACACCTAGCCCCAGCTTCTCTTTCCAGCCTCATGAAACTACTTCCCCTTTGTGATCCAGCCAACTCAAGCATAACATTCCATCTCTTGCTTTTGTACTCTAGCTCTGGCTATGTCCCAAGCCTGGAATGCCCTCCATCCCCACTCTGCCTTACAGAGTTCTGTTTTCCTTCCCGATAGAGTTCAAACATCACCCCTTCCATAAAGTCTTTCCTAATTCCCTCTTTTCCCAACTACAATGGCTCCCTTCTAGAGCTACGTGCATTTAACTACTTACTATCATTGTCTGTATCCTTCCATATATGCCTCTTGTCTCCCTGGACAGACTGCTGACTCTTTGAGAATGAGAATTATTTCACTTTTTATCATTGTATCCCCAGCACCCAGAACAATAGCTGGCACATATTGGGTGTTCAATAAATGTTTGTTGATTGATTGATAGATTAAGTATCAGAACTGGGATCTGAATGTAACTCCCTTAGTCTTTCCAGAATATTCTCTGTAAAATGAAGATCTTGGAATAATTTTCAAAGGTCCCTTCCAGCTAAAACACTTTATGATTTTTTGACCCTATGACCTGGCTTATTGCCTGATAGCAGACCTGTGAGAATACTACCAGAGCTCATGGATATTTATTCTGGGGAAAAACACAAATCATAACCACTAAGCTGCTTATTATGGTTCCCCAAGTACAGAAAATCCCTACAATTTTATTTCACTTTTTAAATAGAATTTACTTGTAACCTGATACCCAGATAGGCTAGAAGTTTTGAAAGGAGAGGTGAGAAAAACATTCTTTTAACCTGCAGACTGTGGATAATTCAGATAGTTCAGCTGTTATAAAAAAAGGTTCAGTGTGCTTCTCTTGACTTGTATCTCCATTAACTGCTGTCCCCTTAGAATTGGTTCCTCTACAGGGGATGTTTAGGCTATTTCAAGAATTTTTTTCCCCTTCCTACCTCTTGCTTTAGCATTCCTTCCTGTCCATCCTGTTTGGCTCCTCTGAATGTCCTCACATCCTGCACACCTTTCATTTCCTCTTTCCTCACTTGGACTGAATGTTGAAATAACATTTCAGTCTTTGGCACCATGAGTCAGCAGTAGAATCTTCGCTTTAGATTAACTCTGCCCTGGCAAGGGTGAAAAGTGAATTACTTATGAAGAAGGTTTTTCCATCTCCAATTCTTCAGATTTCCTTTTGGGTATTCTGCCAGTTGTGGTTGACCCCAAATTTGACTAAAAGTGTAAAAGAAATGTCGGAAAATCATCTGAAATGCTATATATTATTGCCTTTCTTTGAGTGATTGTAGAAATGTGGCAGAGAGTCATCCTGAAGGTGGTCAGTTCTTTCCCATTCCCTTGCAGAACTGGCTTTCCTGCTTTCCTCTGAAAGATGCAAGGGTTTATCCTGCCAATTTAGGAGACTTAAAAGTTTCCCAGAGTTTTAAGGCTTTTGTCCAAATCATTCAGCCTTGGCTTTTGTTGGCATTTGATTTTGATTAATCAAAAGACAAGTTTTTTAGAGAAGGATGCTTTGTATTTTGAGTCTTAAAGGTTGCCTCCCTTTGAGATTTTACCCGGTTTTTTAGATAACACTTGAATACAGTCTTCATGAAGTCTTTTCTGACTTTGCCCTGAGCCCCCAGAACTGCATGTGTACTTTCCTTAACCTTAATTGTAATTTCCTTAATTGTAATTTTTCTTAAGTGCTTATCATATTTTAATTCATTAGTCATAGTTTTATAGTAAGGACCACAGAGTTTATCTAGTCCAAATTTCTAATTTTACCATTGAGGAAATTGAAGCCTTGAGAGACTGGATGGTATTCCCCAGTTCACACAGGTGGGAGTAAGTTGCCGAGCCAAGATTTGAACTTAGGTTCATTATTATAATATATATATGATATATATAGATATGATATCTTATATTATATAGTACATCATATATGATATATATTATATATATATCAGCCATTATTAATATTGTTATATATCTTAAAACCTTTGCTAGGTCATTAGCTTTACCTTCTGATGCCCTTTTGTACCCTTCTCTTCCTACTTGTATACATATCAAGTAATTAATAAATATTTGTTTAGTAGAATGAGTGATTGAGTCCAGGTACAAAGACCCCATTAATTTACTTTACATGGCTTCTTTGTAGGGGAAAGCAACAGTCTAGATTGATGCATGGCCACCAATGCCTTAAAACGTTCCCTTTCCCCAGATCTAGATTCATGACAATCAGTTCATGAAGTTATATTTTTCCACTGATGTTTTGAAACAGGAGAGTTAACTGGGCAGAAGACTAACGTGTTTAGAATGGTAGCATACACAAGTTCAGACCTGAGAACAAAGTTCAGAACCAGGACTAAGATTGAGATTAAGTGGAGTAGTAGATCTGTAAGTCACTACAGAACACATATTGCCCAGTGTTCCTTATATTTTGTGAAAACAAAATGTTAGAAGAATTATCATAGGGGATGATTAATTCTATGCAAGCAGTTTTATAGACAGAAGAAAAACTCCTAAGTATCAAAAAAAAAGGGCAATTAAATCTAAGATGGGGGAGGAGAGATGATATTCTTCTTAGTTGAAAAATACCCTTTCCATTCTCCCTTCTAGAAGCTAGGAGAGAGAAAACTCTAAGCCAGCACAACTACTATTCTCTGTTTATTTGAACTTGCCTCTCTTAGCTAATCCACAGGGCACAGTGACTCCAAGGAAAGATAGTGGATAAAGGATATGATAGAGTTTGGTTCTGATGCATTAGAGGGCTTACTGAAAAAAGGCATAATTGTAAAACAACAGCATTGGTTGGCACAAAATGATGTAAAGTATATCTGTAGGAAGGCTTGCAAAAGACCAAGAAAGTGTCACTTTCTGGCCTCGTTGATTTCTTTGAACAAAACTCTTTGTCAGTTGACTTCTTTCAGTGTTTTTGACAAAGACAAAACCAACCTCCTCCTCTCAATCTATCTCCAGTTTCAAACCTGCTATGAGGGAACGTTAATTCTTAAAGATCTCCTCTTTGAGAGGGGGAGTCCATGATGATATTGACGCAGACTAAAAATAAGTGCTTTGAATACGGTATTGATGATAATAAAAATTCAGTTAATTTTATAACCTCAAAGGGGATGTACATTTCAGTCTAGAAACACTTTCCCCTAAATTTCTCTTTTTTAATGCCCATCTTTCCTCCCTTCCTGGAACTCATGAGAGTCAGAGCTAGGATGTGAACCCAGAGATTTTGACTCCCAAGTCCTTTACTTGTTTTATTATACAGTGCTTGGACTAGCCACTTATGCTCTCTTACAACACATTACCGACCGAACACAGTTCTTGTGAGAAAATTGCTTTGCAAACCTTAAGACAGCATAGAATTGTGAGTTATTATTATACTAGGTGCTTCTTCAATATGACTTTCTAGTGGGTCACCATTTTGGCTTCACAGAGTAAATTTCCCACGTGTCTTTCTGGGGTTAATTTTCCTATGTTAGTCATTTTGTTCTGGTGTTCAGACTGAGCTCTTGGGTCAGCTTTGTAGTCGTCCTAATCCAGTAGTCTTAAAATTATGGAGATTCCTTTTGACAAATCTGGGGAGACTATTTGTCATAATTTGAAAGTCCCTTCAAATGGTGATGAGTGATTTAAAGAAAGCAGAGAATCAATCACCTGTAGATACCAAAGGTGAAAGCTGACTGAAAAATCTGGCCTTTGGGTTGCTCTTTTCTAAGTTCTATAGGATTCCAGGAGTGAGATCACCATGCATACAGGAAGCTGTGCTGAGACTACAGAATGAGCCAACGATTGCTAGGAATAGGGTTTTTAGCATGAATGTTGAAGCTAAGCCAGGCTATGTATACAAACACCAGCAAGGGTTTAGATAACCAATGGTGATGTCCATAATTCTTGAAGCTTTAGGGGGTGGGAGTGGAGGAAGGGAACGTTTTTTTCTTCTTTACCTATTTTTTTTTAAATGGAAACCTTCATGGGGAGAAGGCATTGATTTCAAGAGAATTTCAATAACCCCAAAGTTTACATATCAGAAGGATTACTGTGATCCACTTTTCCTATTTTCACATAAACCGATGACCACGAATCATTTCATGTAATCAGTGAGAAGAAAATAAAAGTCACATTTATAGCTGGCTGTCTGAAGATGGAGAAATGGCTCTAGTTTCAGAGCATTTGTCATTCTAGCTGGAAGAAGGGAGCTGGTTTAGCCGTATAATCATTAGGTCTGACATACCTAGACTCCCTGGCACCACAGGTTCATAATCCAGCAATGGTCTGCTTAGCTCTTTTTCAGCTCTGAGAGAGATAATTGGTGCTGTGTATAGTTTTCCACATGAGGAGCTTTCATCTGAGATCTTAATAAAAATGTGGGAAAAACACTTTGCATGCATTTCACAGGGAGAGACGGGCAGATGGCACCTTCTGTCTTCCATGCCCTCCTCATTCCTGTGATAGTGTAAAGGAAGACTTTTATCCCATTCTTTTTGGGAAAGAAGCTTTCAGAGCTTTAAGGAAGGATGAATACTGAGAGAAGATTTCTTGCATCATTATAAAAAACAATAAATAATCCTTTCTTGTGTGCAAGGATGCAGCATTAGGCACTAAGGTTAGCAGTATGGTGTTGTGGAAAGGAAAGTGAATTTTCAAGGCAGAAAAATGAAGTCTGACTACCATCTTGGTTACTCATGACCTCTGACTTATGACAAGTCATTTCCCCTTCTGAGCCTCATCTCTGAAATGAGAAGGCTAGACTAGAGAATCTGTGAGGTCCTGCCCAAATCTAGATCACATAATCCCATGAGATGTACATCATTGTCCTTGCTGTGAAAGAACCTGGTTTAGATTTTCATAGACCCCTTGCCTAGATTAACACAACATCCTACTAGTAGGGCGCCCTGCCTCATCTCTCCCTACTCAAGTCCATCCTACAAACTGCTGCCAAAGTAAGCACACTTCTGACCATGTCACTCCTCTATTCAGTCAACTCTAGTTACTTCTTCTAGAATCAAATGTAAACTCCTCTGTTTAAATTTTATAGGTCCCAAAGCATCTTTCCAGTCTCATGGGATATTACGCCCCTACCCACATTTTGCAATTCAACCAACTGACTTTTCCTCTGTTTCTCACACACAAGCCCCATATTGCTCCCATATTTGTGCCTTTGTGATGGCTATGTCCCAGGCCTGGTATGTACTCCTTGCTTACTTCCACCTCAGAGTTTCTCTTCCTTAAATTAGAGCTCAAACTCCATAATCTACATATAGTCTTTCCTGTTCTCCCCATCTGCTAGGACCCTCTCTTCCAAACTACCTTGTAGATAACTACTTTTTTGTATTTATTATTTAACATTATCTTTATGCCATGTATATTTTATATGAACTTTTCTCCTTTATTATAATTTATATATAATATATATAAGTATATATTATAAATATATATATATATATAAATTATATATAAATATAAATATTATAATTTATAAATTCCTTGCATTTCTGGACAGTTTTGTCCTTTATATGTGTATTACCAGAGCCTAGTACGTTGCCTGGCATATGGTAAGCACTTCATTAATACCTGTTGATGGATTGGTCTTCTTTCCTGAAGTTTTTCTCCAATCCAGTCTCCACATAACTGCCAAAATGATTTTTCTGAAGTGAATATTTTTCTTGTCATCTCCTCTCTCCTGTTTATATACCCCATAAACTCTAGTGCTTCCCTATTACCTCAAGGATCAAATATATATTTTTCTTTCTGACATTTAAATCTCTCCATAACCTGGCCTCATCTTACCTTTCCAGCCTTCTCATACATTACTCTTACCTGCATACTCTGTGGTCTGGCCAAATTCGTCTTGCTTTTCCTCAAATGAAACTTCAGCTTTCTTCACTGTATCTTTGATTTGGTTGTCTTTCATACCTGGAATGCTCTCCCTACTCAACTCTGTCTAAAGGAATTGCCATTTTTCTTCAAAACATAGTGCAAGCATCACCTTTTACATGAAGGGACAGGAAGGGTAGGGAATAAGCATTTATATAGCTCCTAAGATGTGCCAGTCATTGTGCTGAGTGCTTTTTATAGATGATCATCCCAACAACCCTGTGGAGTAGGTGCTATTATTATCCCCATTTTACAGTTGAGGAAATTGAGGCAAGGAGCAGTTAAGGGACATGTCCAGGGTCACACAGCTAGTAAGTATCTAAGGCTAGATTTGAACTCATCTTCCTGATTCCAGACCCAGTTCGGTATCCAATGAGCCGCCAGCTGCCTCTGTCCCTGTAGAAAAGAAAATAAGACTATTATCCAGACTATGAAAAAAGACCCACAGTGAATTGAACTCAGAATACCTTGACTGTAGTGTAATCTTGGACAAATCCTTTAACGTTTATGGGCCTCAATTTCCCCATCCTTTAAGGATAAACTATTTAAGAACAAGAAGTGTTTTCTTTTTACCCCTAACCAAGGCATCATCAAGGGAACTGTGTGCTTGTCAAAAGTGTTGGCCACGGTTGTGGGAGTCAACTGAAGAGATCAGTTGAAGAGATTCCCTAGGGATGGTGAGGTCCTTCTTGACATTTTGATGATGGCACAAATCAGTGAATCATTTCCAAGTCTCCTAGATAAAACTTATAATCATTCAAAAGAATTTGGCCTAACTGTCCATGAAGAAAGAAAACAACTAGATGAAGCATGTCATATAGGAGGCAGAGTGGGTAGAGCACTAGGCCAGGAATCAGGAAGACAAGAGTTCAGATTTGGCTTTAGACACTCACTAGTTGTATGACTCTGGGCAAGTCACTTAACCTCTGTTTCCTTAACTGTAAAATGGGGATAATATTGTGAGGATCAAATCAGATAATATTTGTAAATATTTGGTTAAAAAAAAGAGAGAGTTTAGCACAACGCCAGGCACAGAATATGTGCTATATAAATGTTTACTTCCTCCCTCCTTCCCCTTCCTTTTATCCAGACTATGATAAGCAGTTGGATGGAGAATTATACTATGTAGTTGTCACTACATATTTCAGGAAAAGAAATTGCAAATGGATGGTGACCTAGACTTAGAATTGTACAGCTGTGAGTCATGAAATACTACATCTCCACAGAATTAATGTTGATTGACATCACTCAGAGGGCAATGCAGAGGTGAAAATAAGTGAGCAGTATTCCATTACAAATGAGAAATAGTACAAAAAAAATGATATGAAGGATGCCATAGAGAAATTAGTCACTGGGGGAAAAGTGATGAGCCAGTCATTGGGGAAAAAACAATGGACAGCTCCAGTAGTATTCACACAGTATCATAAGAACATAATAGACTCTTCTAGAACATTGATTGGATTGATGACCTTCTACATTCTTCGTGGTGAATCTAGTGGAAAATATTGATGAGAACGCCATAGGATGGGTAGGCATGGACAACTTGCAGTTTTTAGTGTCAGAGGAAATATATCAATTGGATCACTGACCTAAAGAGTATTGGAATATTCCCAGGGCCCACCTAGTCCATGACTTTGAAAATAAGAAGCAGTTAATAAATGTTTGTTGAACAGAAGTTTTTTTTTGAGGGAGCTAGTCAATCTTGTTGATCACTAAGGTCGCTTCTGGTTTTAAACCTAATGAGTTTATAAACATAATAGAGGACTTAACATAGCCTTTAAAAGACTTGACAATTGATGGATTTTTGTTATTTTAATCTGTAAAATGGGAAGTGGGCATTTCTAGAGGCTAATGAAGCTCTAACATTCAATGATTCTAAGTCAGGGACATCTGCTTATCTGGACATATTAAACTTAACAAAGACCATAGGGAAAGAGATGAAGGATGGTGTAGTAGGAAAACACTATTTTTTTTAGGTCCCCTTTGGTTTGGATGTTCATTAATTCTCTCCAAAACTGCCTTATATTTCTATGCAAGTATCAAAACCAACTGATGATCCAGAGAGAATCAGATTATTACTCAATTCAAGCAGAGTCATGGATCATTTACTATAGACTTGAGGGGGAGGTGGGTCAGGTTCAGATTCTTTTCAAGAATCATATCTAGTAACTCTTATCTCAGATCCAAAGAAAAATGAATTCGTTCTCTTTTATTGCACATGGATGGAATGCCTTTATCACTGCTCCTTTTTAAGTACTAATGAAAGAAGGATTAACACAGGAAAAAGGGAAACTTTGGTTGGAGGTTCCATTCTCTGTAAGGATTAGTGAAAACTGAATTCTGTCTCTCCTAGGGACTAACAATCATAACTTCTATTAAATGAAAATAAAACATTTTACTTGAAAATAAGACACATGGTCCAATGTGGAAGAATTTTCTCTTCCCAAATGGCACATACAATAAACAATTTGGAGAAAGGCTGTTTCTTGTGAAATAAAGCATTGAGTCAAGACACATCAAGATTTGTTCTTCTGGCTATCATGGGGAGTTAGGCACATTTATCAATGTAAGCATAAACTTCATTGAATCTCAGGAGTATATTTATTTGCTTTTCTGCCAGAGGGAGGAAAAAGTGAAGGCTTGTTTGGCACTGCTGCATAGCAGCTGAAGTTTCCTCTTGAACCTTCACGAATCTGGGAATTATGGGAGATGGATGACTCCATGGATGAGGCACAGGATCCAACACTTGGACCCCTAGGTCATTGCATCAATTCCTGTGCTACTTCACAGTGACTAAGAATTATGATAGACTACCTTATTTAACATGCCTGAAAGAAAATATTAATCTGCATTTAACTTTTAGTACTGAGAAATAGGAGAATCATAGGCAGGTCAGGTTAAGGTGGCACACTGGGTTGCTGAGTTGGCAGAGAAGTAGCGCCTAGACTAATACTTAGAGAACTGTATTCCTTTTTTTTTTTTTTTTAAATCAGCTTAAAATGCCACCACTTCAGGGTTAGGATTGAGAACTGTGGAGAAACCTGGCCTGGATTGTGCTTATGATTTGCCCCTTTTGTGAATAAACAAAGGCTCCATTTTCCATTTGACATTTTTATGAATGCTAACTTCACTTAAAACGATAAATTCAGGGGGAAGAGATCAGGGCTACAGATAGGGATTTGGGAGTCATCCACTGAGAGGTGATAATTAAAGCCATAGGAAGGGATGAGGTAGCCAAGGGAGAGGGGAAGGTACGGAAGTGGGAAAACATGGAAGAAAACTCCATTTGGCTGGCCATGCATATCAATTCAAACATTTCATTCTAGGTATTGCACTCTTAAAAAATTCCATTTAGTCTTAACTTTGTAGGAAAGCCAAATTCTAGGTGATTCTTGCCAAATAGGTTTTCAGATGACATATGGCTGGTGTAGCCATGAATATGTCAATCTCCCTGGTCCTTACTTTCCTCATTTGTGAAATAGGAGGGTGGCAATAGAAGAAGATCTCCTAAAGTTCCATTCATAGGGTCTAGCTGCGTCCATTCTGTGGTCCAAAGAACTTGCCTTTCTGAAGAACCAGACTGCTCTGGCCTTTGGCTAAGAAGATGCTATAGATTTGAGGAAACATTTATAACTGAGTAGTGAGGACACATTGTATGCAGAATGGTGTTTCTGATAACAAGAATCACCTGATTAATTTTCCTGATTCCAGTTTCTTTCCCTCAATCCATTTTGCCCACTGCCACAGATAACATTTTCCTAAAACGTCTCTCTTCTCATGTTACTTCTCTGCGTAAAAATCATTACAGACCTATGGGATAAAGTCCATGCTTCTCAAGTTCAAGCTCCTCCTTAATTTTGTTCCCATCCTGCCTTATTTAATATGGTAGGAATAGTCTGGCACATGTAATAAATTGGAAAGCAGTGTAGTGCCGCAAAAAAATGCTGCATATTATATAAAATCATGAAATAAATAAGAACTGAGGATTCAGAATTGTGGATGACCCAAAGGGCACTAGAGACATGCGTGGCTAGTATAATGAATAACATATTATGAATGGTAATAGTACTAATTAATAGCATAAAACCTGTCACAGAGAAATACACTATCAGAAAAAGAGGTAAGAGGGAGAGATGACAGAGAGCCTGCATCCTAAATTGGTACCCTCTAATGTCAAGAGATTGCAATGAAGTCACCCAACATATTGAATAAATCCCTTGTGGAACATTTTTTTGAAGACATAGACAAAAATACAGGGTGAAAACATGTGAATGGGTTGCAATCTGTATTATTTATCTCACTGAGATCATAGCTCCAATGATATATGAAATATGCTTCTTTTCATGTAGCTTAAGTTTCCTTCAGTTTTGTTTGTTGGTTTTGGCTTCCAGGCCACACTGTTAATTTAAATTGAGCTTTCAATCCACTAAAATGTTCGGGTCCTTTTCATTACTATTATAACCACTCGTCCTTTACCTACTGCTACTTGTACAGTCTATTTTTAACAATAAAAATAATCTACATTTATATAATACTTAAAGGTTTGCAAATCACTTTGCACATATTATGTCTTCTTATTCTCTAAAACAATGCTGGGGAGTAGGTGCTATTATCACCCGCGCTTCAGAGGTAAGGGAGCTGAGGTTGACAGAGGTTAAATGACTTGACCAGGATCAAGCACTTAGTAAGTGTCTAAAGCAGGATTTGAACTTGGGTCTTCCTGACTCCAGGTCCAACCAGTGCTTTATGCTCTATGCTACCTAGCTGCCTAAAACCCAAGTACAAGACTTTGACTATATCCTTAATATTTCATCTTATTATACGTAGCCTATCTTTTAATGAAGATTTTTATGGATCCCAAGTCTGTTGCTCAGTATCTTGCCATCCCTAACAACTTTGTGTAATCTTCAGAGTTGTTAAATATGCCATCTATTTGTTTTCATTCAGTCATTTTTCAGTTGTGTCCAACTCTTCATGACCCCATTTTAGGTTTTCTTCGCAAAGATCTTGGAGTGATTTGGCATTTTCTTCTCCAGCTCATCTTATAGATGAGGAAACTGAGGAAAACATAGTTAAGTGACTTGCCCAGAGTCACCCAGCTAGTAAATGTCTGAGGCTAGATTTTAACTCAGAAAGGTGAGTCTTCCTGAAGCCAGGCCCAGTGCTCTGTCCTCTGCACCTCCTAGCTGCTTCCATCTATACCTTCTCTGCCTTCACTCAAATTACTGATAAAAATGTTAAATAGAAAAAGAGCAGAGACAGATCCCTATGTTGTCTTACTATAGCAGGAGTTCTCTCTTTTTTTAAATAATATTTCATTTTTCTCCACATATATGTTAAAACAATTTTTAAAACATTTTTAAAAAAAGTTTTGAGTTCCAAATTCTCTACTTCCCTCCCTCCCCTCCACCCCTCCTGAGATGGTAAGCAATCCACTATAGGTTATACATGTGTGACCATGTAAAACATTTGCGTATTAGTCATTTTGTATAAGAAGATTCAAATAAGAAAAAAAAGAAGAAAGATAGTGCACTTTAGTTTGTACTCAGAATCAATTCTTTCTCTAGAGGCGGATAGCATGCTTCATCATGAGTCTTTTGGGATTATCTTGGGATCATTGTATTATACAGCAGGAGTTCTTAATCCTTCTTGGAAGTATATGGATGGATTTCAGGAGGTCCATGAACATGGATGGGAAAAAGTACATCTTTATTTTCATTAACCTTTAACTAAAATTTCCAATTTTCTTCAAGTATTTAAAACCATCTAAGAAGGAACCCATTGACTTTACCAGACTGCCAAAAGGGTCTGTGACACACAAAAAAGTTAAGAACTCTGAATTAGAGAGTCTTTGAATCTTTTTCAATTGACATTGATTCATAAAATTACTGAATTTGGAGTGCATCTGTTCACATGGTTCCAAATTCACATAATTGTACCATCACCGGGCAAACATCTCTCTTATCCATTAGGCTCTCATGAGAAACTTTCTTGAATACATTAATGAAATTCATTTATGCTTTGTTTTTTTAACTTTGAAATTATTTATTTCATTAAATATTTTCCAATTATCTGTAAAAGAATTTTTACCAATTATTATTATTATTTACAAATTTTGTATTCTACATTCTTTCATTCCTTCCCTTCCTGCCTACCATTTTCACAAAGCAAGCAATTTTGTTTCAGTTATGCATGTGAGATCATGCCAAACATTTATCCATATTAGCCATGCTGCCAAAGAAAACACCAACCAAAGCAATAAAAGCAAAGAAAGTTTTTAAAAACTATGCTTCAATTTGCATTCAGAGTTCATTAATTCTCTCTCTGAGGGTAGGTAGCGTTTTACATCTTGGGCCCTTTGGAACTGTCATGGTCAGTCTTGATCAGAATAACTATGTCTTTCACATTTGGTCGTCCTTATAATATTGGTATTACTTGGTATAATGTTCTCCTGGTTTTACTCACTTCACATTGAAAAATCTTTCCAGATATTTTTGAAACCATCCTTTTCTTATAGCACAATAGTATTCTATCACAATTATAGACCACAACTTGTACAGCCATTCCCCAATTCTTGATGAATCTGTACTTACTCCTAGAGATCATGCCTTTTCATTTATGCACAAAGTATTCCTTCAATAATAATATACTAAAGAATTTTGCTAGAGAATAATTCAAGCTACCAATCTATGTAGACTGAAGAATCTCCCCCTCCCTTCCTTTTCTTTTTAATAGAACCATTTTCCCTATCTCTGATCCTGTGACATTTCTTTCATTTTCTGCATTAAAAAAATCACTGACAATAGCTTAGCAGTCTCATTCACAAGTCCTTTCAATGCCCTTGAGTGATATTCATACAGATGTGATAAATTCATTGAATACAATTAAATGTTCTTCTATTATCTCTCCACTTATCTTGGGCACGAATTCTTTGTTAACCATTTTAATTTCATCCTTCCCATTCTGAAAGTATTTCCCTCTAGTTGATAAGCCAAAAGCAAAATAAATGTTTGGTACTTTGGCTTTCTTGCTTTAACAATAATAAAGGATTGCCCTTCTCCTTCTTTCCTTATCCTTTATTACATTCTCTCTCTCTCTCTCTCTCTCTCTCTCTCTCTCTCTCTCTCTCTCTCTCTCTCTCTCTCTCTCTCTCTCTCTCTCTCTCTCCCTCTCCCTCTCCCTCTCCCTCTCCCTCTCTCTTTCCCTCTCCCTCTCCCTCAGGGAATAGGCACGGCATGACTAACAATGAATTTTACTTTTTCCTATAGAAATCTACTTACCACTAAATAATAGGAATATTCTTGGTCAAATTCCTTTTAAAATCTGAAGCCATGCGGAGCACGAAAGGCAATGAAATGATACTGTGACTTTACTAGGCTTTTGCCACTGCTATTTTATCAATTTGACAAATCTACAAAATAACCCTTTGTGGAAAGCTTATCCCTGAAATCAAGTACTTCCTACCTATTCTAGATTTTCCCATCTGATGACCAAGAAACTTTTAAACTAGTCCCTTTGTTTTGTACTTTAAATAATCTTTCTTGCAATGGTACTCATTGACCAGCTTATCTGTGTAAGCTTATAAAGAAAGTCTCTCACAGAATCCCTTTTAGGGAAAAAAGACTCTTCCCAAATACTCTTAAGGTGGCAACAGTTAGCATTAGCTGGCTTTAATGTTGGTGATTTACAACCAGTCAACAGTTCATTTATTTTACTTCCTTACAGTTACAAAGGTAACTTTTCATAAAAGCTGGTGTCAAAATGAAAACATTACCAGCCGTTAGATATTTGTCTTCTTACATGGAATGATCTTGGCAGCACTACCCTATCTAAATCCATCATATCCGTCAATACACAGCTTAATTATGGCAATGAGGAAAGAGTCCTCATTGTTGGAAAAGCCAAATACTGAAGCATAGCCATTATTTATAAATATTTTTGAACATACCTATTAATGCAAATGTAGTCATTTGTTCTTATCTGTTGCAATAAACTATTACCGTTAACCATTAAATCTATAAAAATCAATTACTATGAATAGTACAAGTTAGCACAGCACATGCATCGCGAAAAGGCTGGGTCTTTTTGAACTTGTTGAGTAGGGACACTTCTTGGTTAAAATATTGGGAGTTCTTGGACAAAATTTACTTGGAAAAAGGTACCAAATTGTTTTCTATTCCCTTCCCCTCAGTTATACAGGAAGAAGCAAAAGCGTGAGAAATATACGTCATAGTTTGAAAAGTGTGCCATTTTGGTGTTACTGCTCATTATTGTCTTAACTCTAATGCAAGTGACTTCTCCTTAGACACTTACTAGTTTTGAGACCCTGGACGTGTCATTTAATCTTCACCTGCCCCAGTTTTGCCAATTGTAAAATGGGGATAATGAAGTAGGGGCCCCTACCTCAAAGTACTGTTATAAGGATCAAATGAGATAATATTTGTAAAGCACTTAGTATTATACCTGGCACAGAGTAAACACTGTATAAATGTTTGTTATTAATAATACTACTATTATTATTTTCTTTTGTGCCTCTCTTTCTAAAAAAATTTTATTTATTTATTTTTAGTTTTCAACATTCATTTCCACAAGATTTTGAGCTTCAAATTTTCTCCCCATCTCTCACCTCCCCCCACCCCAAGACACTGTGCATTCTGATTACTCCTTCCCCCAATCTGCCCTCCCTTCTGTCATCCCCCTCCCTTCCCTTATCCCCATCTTCCCTCTTTTCTTGTAGGGCAAGGTAGATTTCTATATCTCATTACCTATATTTCTTATTTCCCACTTGCATGCAAAAACAATTCTCAACATTCGTTCCTAAAACTTTGAGTTCCAACTTCTCTCCCTTCTTCCCTCCCTACCCATCCACACTGAGAAGGTAAGCCATTCAATATAGGTTATACATGTGTAGTTATGCAAAAGACTTTCATAATAGTCATGTTGTGGTAGACTAACTATATTTTCCTCCATCCTATCTTGCCTCCCATTTATTCTGTTCTCTCTTGACCTTGTCCTTCCCCAAAAGTGTTTACTTCTAATTACTCCCTCCTCCCATTTGCTTTCTGTTCTATCATCCCCCCCATACCCCACTTATCCCCTTCTCTACTACTTTCCTGTAGTGTAAGATTTTCATAGCAAATTGAGTGTGTATGTTATTCCCTCCTTGAGCCAAATGTGATGAAAGTAAACTTCACTTTTTCCCTCTAACCTCCTCTCTTCCCCTTCCCTTGAAAAAACTTTTTCTTGCCTCTTTCATGAGAGATAATTTGCCCCGTTCCATTTCTCCCTTTCTCCTCCCAATATATTCCTCTCTCACCCCTTAATTTTATTTTTTTAGATATCATTCCTTCCTATTCAACTCACACTGTGCCCCCTGTCTATATGAATAATGCTATTATTATTATTATGCAATAAATGCCTATGCATTCCAGACAGCAGAGTTTTCTTGAATAAAAATTGGGTGTGTGAAGTAAGGGACAGGTACTGGATCTGTGACTTTGTTGTTAGAGGGAACTCCTGGTTAAGGCAACTACCTCTACCTATTCAGGTTGGCACCTTCTCTGCAAATTATGATCTTAAAGCATATAAAGGACTAAGACGTTAAGTGACTTGTTGCACACTATGTATTTCTGTGTTTTTAATGTACATTTACACAAAATAATATTGTTTCCCTTATAGGAACCACATAGAAGGAGGCACTATGGTATTGAGGAAATAACATTGCATAGGATACCAGACTTTGAGTCAGGAAGCCCTGAGTTTAAGGTAGAAAACCCTATGTCAAATACTGGTTAGCTGTGTGACCCTGGGAAAATACCTTAATTTCTCTGTCTCAGTTTCCTCATCTGTAAAATGAGGAGGTTGGATGTTGTGACCTCCTATATCTCTTCCATTTCTCAATCTGTGCTCCTTTAATCTTTAGAAAGAACTTAGAGGTGATTTAATCTGCTTCTCTAATTTATAGATGAGGAAACTGAGGCACAGTCAGTCAACAAACATTTAGCATTAAACACCTACTTTGTGCCAGGAAATACTATGTGCTAAGTACACAGAGTAGGGAAATTCCTTGCTTAGGGTCATTACAGTTGTGAGTTAACAGGGCTGAGATTTGAAGCCATGCCTGACTTTAGACCTAATGCTGTTGTATCATGCCATTTCCTTGAAATCCCCCTGAATGTCACATTCTTGGCAACAGTGTTGCTTGCTTACCCCCTGGACACATTTCTGAGAAGGGGAAACCTTTTGGAAGCAGAGTTGGTATATACTGAGTACAGTCCCAGTGAGGGATAGACTTTTGGTTGAGAGAGAATGATTAATTCTCAGGAGGCTAGAAAAAGGTAAAGGACAGGAATTCATGATTCTTTGCCATCAACTCTCCTATGTGTTTCAGTATTTGCCTCCTTGTTGAAGCATTTTCTCATATCCTTATTTCTTCTAAAGCTCAGCTGTGTTGTGAATCTGGAACCTCTGTCTCTCATTTTCCCTCCTTTCCTCCCCAGCAGCTTTCCTTCTTATACTGTCACTTTTATTGAATTAGTATTTTTGTAATAATGGGTGAGCTGACTTAACATAGGGCTTTGCTTCACATGTCTTGGATTTAAGGTGACGTATATGGTTACTGAACAGGGAATCAGACAAGACAAATGAGGTGAGGAGTGGTTTAGTAAGGAGGGTTGATGCACAGAATGGTGTGAGGAAAGGCAAGGGGCCAGGTAGCTCTTTTTAATGTAGACAGGAGGTAAGGTATCTTTCTGTACCATGGATAAGAGGCCAGCCATCTCTCCGTAGCGAGGACAAGATGCCAGGTGTCTGTCCTTAGCATGGACAAGAGGCCAGGTATCTGTCCTTACAGTGGGAAGAAGACCAAGGATCTTTCCAGAATGTAGGCAACAGACCAGGGATATGTCCCAGGGATGGGAAGAAGTCCAGGAATCTGTCTTAAGTGAGGAAAGGAAGGCTATCCGGAGGGGGCAGGAAGACTGACCAAAAGAGAGCAGCATGTTCCTACTACAGGATAGAGAGCACGTTGACTCCAACACATACTGTACCATGTCATGTAGAATAACAAGTTCCATTCATTCATTGCCTACTTTGTAATTGCCATTATCTTACTGATGGTTCGTACTGCCATGTTTTTACCCTTGACTTACTAAGGCAAAGTAAATTATAACTCGTGACTATTTACTAGCATGATCTCACTCAAGTATGCCCAGATTACTGATCAGCTTTCGAGAGCACCTGAGGATTAAATTGACTCACCTATGGCTTTCCTGTGTTGTTCTGGCATCCTGACCAATACTGGCTTGACTCTTGTTTTGACTTGTGACTCCCACTTTGGATTCTGATTCTGGTATAGCCGTATACCTGGCGTCTGTGGCTGCTGTTGCTATTTGTTTCATTACTAAAAATAATAATAATTAATAATCATGATAATTCACATTTCTATAATAATAGTAGCACACATTTCTGTAGTACTTTAAGACCGAAAAAGTACATTTCTTACAGCAACCCTGTGAGATAGATAATGAGAGTATATCTCTTCCTTTTTATAGTTATGCCATTTTATGGATGGGAACTGTGAGGCTCAGAGAAGGGAATCAATTTCCCAGGAGTTATAAGGTTAGTAAATTTCATGGCTGGCATTCAGTCACAAGTAATCCAAAGCCAAGTCTAATCAGGAAGCCTAGGATAGGCATGTGAGAATATCCTGTATTGAAAAGGAGCCTTTCCCTATAGCCACAGAGTTCAGTGTATTATGGAAAAAAGGAAAATTTTACTGAAGGACCAAGGAACAACACAAAGCAGAGCCTAAAATAGAATCCTTGGGAAACAAATGGAAAAATTCTTTTTCTCCCAAAGACCTATGTAAATCCCTAACTCATATTCCCAATTATGTATAGTCCTCTCTCTTTCTCCTCAATTCTAGGTTAGTCCCCAAAGGTGTTTTTTGGTCTTCCATCATCATTCCTCCTGCAGCTCCGTATTTTCCCCAGCAGAAAGCTGCTCGTAGCATTGAGCAGGGGTCCCAGGCATGCTTCTTGCACTCACTCCTGAGTGTCCTGTATACCTTTTCTGCCACTGGGCAGAAAGAGTATGAGATTTGGAATCAGGAAAACCTGAGTTGAAATTCTCCCTCAAATACATACTAGCTAGATGACCCTGGACAAGTCACTTAACTTTTTTGTCTCAATTTCTTCATCTGTAAAATGGGAATAATGACAGCAACCTCCCTAGGGTTGTTGTAAGGCTCAAATCATATCATATGTGCAAATGACTTTGAGAACCTTAAAGTGACCAATAAACATTAGCTTCTTCTTGTGCTTCATATAATTAGATCATCATGAAATCATTGTGAAGTTGGTGGTATTAGTATGATTCCCACTATCGAGATAAGGAAACAGACTAAGACCAGCTAAGCAGTGTCTAGCGCACACAGCTCAGCAGTGGCAGGATTTCGGTC
Organism: Notamacropus eugenii; assembly: GCF_028372415.1. Classification (NCBI taxonomy): domain Eukaryota; kingdom Metazoa; phylum Chordata; class Mammalia; order Diprotodontia; family Macropodidae; genus Notamacropus; species Notamacropus eugenii. The sequence continues at coordinate 176,160,653 of NC_092872.1, read as the reverse complement.
CTCGAGCACCGTCAAGTTCACCATTTCTTGTCCACTCTGGGTAAGGCACTATGTTATTCTTGTCAAAATTGGTGAGGTTAGGGCAATTGTTTCCTGAGACAAGAATGAAAGCTTGGATAGTGAAAGAGAAGAAAGAATCAAAGATGACTTTGCCATTTCAAACTACAGAAAGCTTGATGAATGATGGTGCCACTGTCAAAGACAATAAATTCAGGTTTGTTCATGTTGAGTTTGAGTTTGGAGACATCCAAGTGGAGATATCCTCTAGTAACTTGAAAGCTGCGGACCTATTAGAAGTCAAAAGTTAGGGATAAAGACATGGATTTGGGAGTTATCTTCCCAGAATAATAATAGCCAACACCTATATAGCCTGTTAAGATTTGCAAATATACTTTACATACATTATCAAATTTGGCCCTCACAACCACCCTGAGGACATAGGTGCAATTATTATTTTCCTTTTACAGGTGAGGAAACGGAGGCTGGCAGTGGATAAGGTGACTTGATTAGGGTCACACAGCTAGTAAGTGTCTGAGGCTGGATTTGAACCCAGGCTTTCCTGAATGCAAATTCTAGCACTCTGTCCACCATTTCACATACCAGCAGCCACTATTGAAGAAGTTATTGGAGCCATGGAAGTGAATGAGAATGCCAAGGCAAAGGGTGTAGAGAGAGAAGGCTGAGATCTGGACCTTGGACATCTATGATCCTGTGTTCCTTGTGCTGGAGGGAGAGTACAGCTAGCAGTTCAAAAAAGAAGTAAAGAGGAGGGAATTAGGAGAGTGTAAAGCATTTATGAAGTTGAGAGAATGGGCAACAAGGTCAACTGTTGCTTAGAGGTCAAGGAGGATGAAGAATGGATAAAGGCCAATAGACCTGGTGATTGATTCACTAATGATCTTTGGGACAGCAGTTGCAGTAGAGTGATAGCATCAGACATCAGATCAAAAGGGTGGTGAGGAAAAGAATAGATGATGGAGTAGCAACATTGGGGGTAGACAGTTTTTCCCCCAGAAGTTTGTCAGTGAAAGGGGAGGGGAAAGAATGGAATGGATGAGAAGTGTCAGAGAAAGGCTTTTCCTTCCCAGCAAGTGGAAGATCTGAGGTTTTCAAAGGAGTACCCAGAGAGAAGAGAGTCCACTCTAGACATTCGGGACATCATAAGCAAAGGCAGAGGCTTAGTTAGGATGAGGCACATTTCTTTCTCTTTGCCTTCTAATTTTAATTTTATTTACACATTTTGGAGTCTCCAAAATGTGTGTTCTCTCTTCCACATTATTTATGCAATTGCTAATTAAATAAGACAAGTCCTAGCATTGGTCTCTCACTTATAGATTTTTCTTACCAAGTGTTTATTTATCCTTATTCTTTATTTCCTGTCTCTAAGTCAGTTTCCTAGCCATTGCAAAAGAGATCTTCAAGCCCAAGTTGACCCCATTAAAATAAGAAGTCTTTGGTTTGGAACTTTGTCAGTCTTTTTGAGAAATATGTGTTCTGGTGCTGCTTTATCCCCATGCTTATTTAGAAAGGGAAAAAACGCCAGTAGATGAAGAAAGTATGATTTCCCGTTGGAAATGCTGTTGCTTTTTCCTCAGTGTCTCATGAAATTGTCAGGCACTGTTAGACAGGGAAAACCACTGACTCTGAGGCTAAGTTATCTGATTTAGAATCTTTCAGGATTATGACCTGTGTAACATTGGGCAAGATGCTTAACCTTCCTCAGCCCCAGGTTTCTTATGTGTAAAAGATGGGGGTTTGAATTAAATGGCCTCTGATGTTCCTTCTGTACACAGACTATGGATACCTCATTTGACCCAGGTTTAGTTCTAGGTTCTCTTGTATACTCTGTGGGATTTTGGTTCAATTGGTTTATTTCTCTGTGAACTGAGGATGAGAGAGAGAAAGTGATTGTTCAAAAGTCACATATATGTGTGTATGTATCTGTGTATGTGCACACGGGCCCCCCACCCACATATATCCTCATGTATATGTGTTGGTATGTATCTACTGTCTATCTATCTGTCTCTATCCCCTCTCCTCTCTATCTCTCCCCTCTCTTTCTCTCTCTCTCCTTCTCTCTCTCTCTCTCTTTCTCTCTCTCCCTCTCCTTTCCCTCTCTTCTTCTCCCTCTCTTTCCCCCTCTCCTTTCCCCTTCCTTGTCCCTTCCCACCCTTCTCTCTTTCTTGTATATAGCAGAGCCAGGACTACAATATAGACCTCCAACCAGGTATACCTGTGTGTGCTGGTAAACTGGGTCCACTCTATTAAAGTCTGTGCATTCACTCATCATGACTGGAGGAATATATGGCATTATAAGGATATATACTGGATTCTTGTGAGTCATCTGAGTATACTTTTTACAGAGTTATATGGGTAAGGTCAGGTTCTAGGAATCAGTCCTCCTAAGTCTGGTTTTTGTCACTGATTGAACTTTGATTTTTGGGGAAGTTATTCTCCTTCTCATTTGTCTTTGAATAAAAGGATTATTGTGCATACCTACCTCACCTCAGAGGATTGTGTTGGGGTCCTGCTTAAGAAGAGATCCAAAATACTTTCCTTGAATTTGAAGCACTTTGTGGAGGGGGAACAGCTGTGTACTGCATTCATTCTATTAACATACCTGTTGGCTTGCCTTTTGAAAACATATGGATGGATATTTTTCCCCCTCTACTGGGCCCAGAACTGAAGAGAGGGTACTTAAAAGTACTTTTTCTACCCTGGAGGTTTAAGCAGCTGCCCGTGGTGCAGAACCTCCAGCCCCCCTTCCTTGCCTGGCTTGGTAACAACCAAGAAGAAGCAGGAGCTCAGTGACACCATTCCCCGGCAGGAAACCAACCCAGTCTAAAGTCCCTCCAGAAAAGCTAACCCCATGACTCCAAGCCTCTTTCCTGAGCTGCTAAGGTAGCTGAATAATATAAAATATGCCTTACATTTTCACTGCTATTCACCTTTAAGTGACTTTTCAGCTTTTTCCATTAGGAGCTGCTGTTTTCATTTGGCTGGAGAAATCTGCTCAAACTGAAACTTGGCATTCAAGGGCCCAGCCTGGCAGTCCTTCTCTCTTTTCCGTTCGTTCATTCATTTTTAAAATTCAATTAAAACCAAACCCAACCAAATCTCTATTTGGTTCTTCTGGAATTGCTTTCCTCCTCCCTAGCCCCCATCTTCTACAATCCACCCCACACAGAGATGCACATACACACACACACACACACGTACACATACACACACCACCACCACAAGTAGGTAGAACGGTGAACAAAAAACCAACCCATACTTTAAAACTTTGATTCCTTTTAAAATTTATTTTATACCAGTATTAAGCCACATATTACTTTCTGTTCCAAATTTTATCTTCACTTGAGTTAAGTGATTGTAAGTGCCTAAAGATATTATAAACTATATTACCCCTAAAAACTTTGCTCATTAAAAGCTCTCTGGAAGAAGTGTTGATGTTCATATGGTCAGCCAAAAGAAATCAATGTCCATTCCCTTGGGAATCTATAGTACCAGTTGTGGTGAGGGCATTTGTACCTGGCCTGCCCATTGTTCTCTTGGGTAGTTGTTGGCCTAGTTAAATGTGAGCTTTGGAAACTTGCACAGATAATAGTGGGTTGTGGTCAGCAGGCATAAGCCAATTGCTTCTCAGGAAGCAAATCCCTGGGCTGAGTCCCATCGGAACTCTTCAAGTTTGGAGTGAGCAAGGGGGCCAGGTCCAGCTTGGATCTGAAAAGGCTGCAAAGGAAGCTTTGTTTATAGGGTTCTGTCTGCAGAACCCTTCCCTCCCCCTCCCCCCCAACTTTCCTTTATTAAGCACACTCTGGCTGGGTAGCAGGAAACTTTCGCTTTTTATTACCTATATTCTGGCAACAGGAAGCTCTTTTTTCCCTCTTCTTGCCATTTTGGAACAGATCTTTGAACGCAAAGGTTTTAGCATCTGGCAGAGTGGCTCACCTGACCTGTCCCACCCACCTGCTGTTTTCAGTTGTATGTCACAGACTTCAGGAAGCCTGGCATTCTTGGATGCACCTATGGGAGCATGTCCAAACTTGGAGCATAGAGTCCTCTGGATGCCAGACAATCAATCAATCAGCAAGCATTTATTAAGTACTTGGTGCCGGCTCTGGTATTAGCACCGGGCCTTTCTTTCCAAGATGTTCATATTTGGTCGTCCCCCAAGTAAAGCACCAACTATAAATGACCACCGGTCCTTTTCTTACCTCTTCAAGTTTTATTGCCAAGGAGATACAGTCAATTTTCTGTGACCAATATGAAGGATGAAGTCCTATTTGTTTTGTCCACTGATGTCCAGTTGTTAGGATTCTCTTTCCTGGGGTTCTGACCTCTCTCAGAAAGCAGATTCCTAAGTGAAGCCCTTGTACAATCAGTACCGACAATCCAGCAGTTTGGGCTATGGCTTTTTGTACTGTAGGTTTTCTTATGGAGATTCAACTGAGTCAAATGGTTGTTTGGTTTTTATTTTTAAGGCAGTAATTTAAGCTTCATGAATATTCCATATTGGATTCAAAAGAGGATCTTGAATTTTTTCCCATTTTTTTTTCCTTAACATTTAGAAAAGAGATCTTGTATTTAGTAATTCAGTGCTTCAAACAGGCATGGACCATAGGGTAGAAGTCACTAAGGGACAAATTTAGGCCTTATCCCATAAGTGCAATGAGCCTCCTTTTTAGGTAGTTGGCTCCCTCCACTGGAGGTCTTTAAGCAGAGACTGGAGGACCACAGATTGAGAATTTGCTTCCTTTTTACTTCTGCGTAAAGTCCCTTTAAGACCCTGCTCAAGTATCTTTTTCTGCATTAAGCCTTGTCTGATCCCCCTGACAGCTAGCACCCTCTTTCTCAAATGACTTTGTCTATTTTATATATATGTGTGTGTATTAATTAACTTTATACTTAAGATGTATGTATTTTTATACGAGCTTATCGTTTCCCCCCATGAGAACATGAGCTCCTTGCAAATAAGAGTGATTAGTTCTTTGTGCTTATATTTCCAGTACCAAGTTCAGTACCTGGCACGTAGTAGGTGCTTAATAAATACTTGCTGATCCATTTTCTTTGAGGTATGTTGTAATGCGTCTTTTCAGACTCAGTGGCTGCTGAGGTCCCTTCCCATTCTGAAATTCTATGATTGTGCAGGATTGTTTATTTTTTTCATCAGTATGGATACTCAATTTAACAAGGCATATTCCAATGTTAGTAGATGGGTTTAGTGGCTCTTGCCAAGTACATATATATATATATGTATGTGTGTGTATATAGTATATGTATATATGTATATATATATTTCACTGGGGTAACATTAATGATGAGCTTCTCTGAACTTGGCTGTCCTTGTTCTTGAAGAAAATGTCATCTCTGGACTTATATTTGAAGTCTTTCCAGTTTATTAGAGCATTGGCACTGTTGGCAAATCAGGAATCCATGAGTAAGAATTCATCGGAGGATGTTTTTAATATAAATTTATGCTGGTTTTCTCCTAAAGGCCTGAAGAAAATGCTACAGACATTGTCCCAAGCTTGTCAATACCCAATTTGTCCCCAACTATCAAAAGCCAACAAATATCTTAGCCTAGATTTATCTGCCATTACCCAGGGAGATGATTGATGAGTCCCTTCTGATGGAACTAATCAAGATTCTCCTTCCTTCTCCTCCATGCTCAGTATTACTTGTTTGCCAAGACTTTTTGGAAGACTGGGTAGTTGGATTTGGGAATTTCCATTTCCATTTTCATGTCCTCAGCCAGATGGACATGATTATTGTCATTTCTGTTACCTTCTGTGAACAGTCAGTATGCTAGCACTCCTGGGGACAGAAAAGGTGGATACTGGAGAATCCCCCTTTCCTCCTACCTCAGGTTATGTCCCCTCACCTTTGATGAGGGTCTTCTTATTCTAACCTACTACAGAGATTCCCTTGTTTGGGGATTAGACAGTGGTCAAGGGCCTTAATCCTCCTAATTTTACTTCTTGATGAAGATTTTGAGTCATCATTCACATAGAAGACATTATAAATTATGCACTAGCCCCTAGACTCTGGCTACAACCTGTATCCATAAAGCTTGATTTTGAGTAGTATGAGGACCTTGGGGCCTGACTCCATCAGTCCAGTGTCAAATATAAAACCATAAAGTCTTTGTGAGGCCCAGACAGAGGGTCTGAGCATTACTTTCACTTGGCTGAAATCTGGTTTTTAAATCAAGATTAAAAGAGAAGCAGAAACACTAAATTCTGAGAGAGACCAAGTCAAGTAAAGCAAGCATTTATTGAGTGCTTGCTGTGTTTCAGGCACTGTGCTACCTTAGGGACACAAAGAAAGGAAAATACAATCTCGGCTATCAAAGAGTTCAAATTCTAATGGGGGAGACAAAACATGCAAGCAACTATGGGAACACAAGATGATAAAGAGATGTGAGATCTAAGTGGAAAGTTAATTCAAGACATCTTAAGAGAGACATTTTACTTTGGGAATTAAGGAAAAATATTGCTCTCTTCTGAGTGAACTCAGTGTGACTTGGTTTCATTTGTGGGCCAACAAATGACACTAATATTGGTAGATGCACATGGAAGAAAGTGTCAATGAAAAGTCTATCAGAGAAAGAGAAACTGCAAACTTTGAATTGAGACTAGGCTAAATGGAGAGCCAAGAAAATTAACCTCCAATAAAATTAACTTTCATAAAACTTGAAAGTGCTCAGAAGGCCCCCTCAAAATTTCCATCCATCTCCAAGGAACTCCTCATGCTGTTGCGATGATAGTGATCTTTCCTCAAGTGTCAACATTCAAGGGAAATTTGAAATGACCTCATCTTTATTTTTTATTGCTTCTCCGTTTTGTTTAGGTGCTAGTATTGAATTAGGAGGAAAACTACCCCATCTGCATTAAATTTTTTTTTCAAAAATATGTATTGTATGTGTGAACATTCTCATGCTGAATAGAAAGGAGGGTTAGTCCTGTTTTAAGCAGTTCATTTTGCATGTTTACTGTATTTCAATAACATTATGGAACTGTATGGATATTGGGGGCCCTGTGTGGGAACTCAAATATTACTTTGACTGTTTCTTTAGAAACATATATTTTTGAACAACCATTATAGAGATGCCTTTTGGAGGATAAGCCATTTATAGTTTGAAGACTGACTTATTAGATAAAGTGTAATTGCTAAATAGTAATTGTTTCTTTTTTACCCAGGAACCGTGAGGGTCTTCCCCTCCCAGTTTGATTTTTTTTCTTTTGATTAAAGGGGCCATCTCTTGAGTAAAGAAGCATATTCGTTCAATGAATGTATCTCACTCAAAGTGAGAATGTGATAAGACCTTAGCCTGAAAGGTCTCACATTGCATCCTGGGCCATCTCCAGTCATCCTGATGAATATCAGGCCACTGGATCCAGATGGCTCAGGAGAAGAAATTGAGGTGGGTGACCTTGCACAGCCCTCTCTCCCTCCAATCAAAGTCAACTGCAAGTCATGTCATCATCTTGATGTCATGGTCTTCTTTGAGAATGAAGGACAAATACAACAATTAGATAAAAACATTATATATTGGGATGACTACTGCAGGGACATTACCCTGGTTTTAGAATAAGAAAATTATAGATTTCAAGCTGGGAGGGATCTTAGAGGTCACCTGGTCCAGAAGTGTCAAACTTGAAGCCCAAGGCCTGCCGAACTCTTGAGTGTGTCCTGAACTAGATTAAAATGTATTGTGAAATGCTGAAAAAATAAAAATATAGTACAACATAGATAATTTTAATTTGTGGTTTTCTAAGTCAGTGTGGGACCTGCAGGGATCTGTTTCTTTTGGAATGTGACACCACGAAACTAGTCCTTCCTTTTCATTTTACAAATGAGAGAAAACTGAGTCTTAGAGAGGACAGATGATTTCTTAAGGCCACATTTAGGCTAAATACAACTCAAAAATTGCCAAATTAAAATGATTTTAAAAGCATCTTTTTTTAAAATTCTGTGCCAATACTGCTATTTTAACCAAATTAGAAATGAGATTTGTGTTGTGATTTATAATCTACAAAGCTCTTTTCTCAAAACAGCATTGTCAAGTAAGTAGGGCAAACACTATTTCTATTTTACAGATGAGGAAACTGAGGGGGAGGGAAGCTAAGTGACTTGTCTGTGGTTCCACAGCTCAGAAGTGTCAGAGTCAAGTCTTAGGGCTGCTCTTCTGACAGTTCAGTTCTCTTGGCACCATATTGCCTTGCTCAAGAGAAGCAGAAGATGGGATAATTTATCAAAAATACTCACCCAATGTGAACTAAACATGAAAGGTCACATCATCCAGAAAAATTAACTTGAAATGACCTTCTAGTCTATGGTTAAGAAGAGCTTATTAACTAAACAAAGGATTGAGGCAATCATAAAATATAAAATGGATGATTTTGCTTGTGTATTGTTAAAATGCTTTTATATAAACAAATTAATTCCCTCCTAGGTTAAGAAGAGAAACTATTGAGTAGAGGGGGAAACATTTTTGCATCAAATAGCTCTGATAAAAGTCATAAAAAGATTCAAATATATAACACCAAGATCTATTCCCAAATAGTCAAGTGGTCAAAGTTTAAAAAAATCAACAGCTGTATAGAAAAAAAATACTTCCCAAAACATCAAAATATGTATACAAGTTTGGCTAGAATGGCTCTCCTCTGTTAAATGAAGAGAAATACTACGATATTCTTTGGGAAATCTTCATCGTCAACCCACAATGTCCGCCAAGTCTATTATGAACGTAGCAGCTTTCTAGAAGCTGATTGGCATTATAGATTTGGCTGACACCATCCATGTCCCTTCCTAACATCCCCTCTAAAACAGCTTGTACTTAGATCCATATGTTTCTGTCTGGGAATCCCACTTAATTAAAAGCAAATGAACTTGTTTATATTTGAAGATCATTTTCCCTTAATAAATCTTTCCTCTGCCTATATATCCTGTGACAAAATTAATTAGAAATGACAAACTTAACATGAAATTCAATAGGGTGAAGGAAAAACTGTTTAGTACCTATAGTCTATGGTTTCATAACCAAATAACCTTTACTATGGGCTCTTTGTGTGCTTTATCACTTAGAAGGGAAAGAAGGTGCCTTTCATTGAGGCCAGTATTGAGCATTCTGCTATTCTTTTGACTTGTGCTATTTGCCCTTAAAATTCAGTCTGTATCATTTCTTCATTTAATTTTTTTGTGTCAACTCTGATGGAGTCATGTTCTTTTATTAAGATTCCATTTAGCTCCAGCCAGAAAGTTATTGTGTTTTGTAATTGTAAAAGTGTTCCTTTACATCTTCATCAGAATGTTGTGTATTTGACATTAAATTAAAGGATAAATTTTATGGCACATTTGCTCACTTTTTAAAAACAGTTTATTGGGGTAGAATTCAGATAAGAAACTAATCTATAAGGTAAAAAATTTTGTAAAGGAGCTTTAGGAAGATTTTATTTGGAAAGTTAGTTACCTAGAAATAAGAGACATAGGGTAAGTCAGCCAGCTCATTCTAGGGACTAGCAAGTAAGTCCACAGAACTGGGCAGTGTGTAGATGGACCGGAGCAGAATTCTCAGGGGAGAATGATTGCTTCTAGATTTTATAATGAAGGCCTCGCAGCTGGAAAACAGTCAGTGAATTTTCAATGAGCCTGAAGATCCTAAATGTGAGACACAGGGGAACACAGGTGTCAAGGTCCCTCCAACCTCGGACACTGGCACACTCAGTAAGATAAGGAAAGTTCAGAAGGTATTGTCCAGATTGTGGCTGCTACTAATCTTGTAACACAGAATTATTATTTCAAACCCTTGGGTTGTTTCTTTTTTCTTAAATTTTCCCATGCTCAAGTCTTGGGATAGTTTAAACCATGGATCTGGCACATAAATCTACTTCGGGCCACATAAAAAATAGGCACACAAGGAAACAGAACAGAACGGAACAGAACAGAAATAGGCACACAAGGAAAGCTATCCAGAAACACCAGATCTCAGCAGCGTCAAAGCTGTGTTTCCATTTTGCCATTTATTTTTCACCAATTTCATCTTTAAGGAAAGTCAGTTCTGGAAGTGCAATTTAATAGTTTAATCTAGAACAGTAGCCTAGAGTGTTACAACTCATTACTTTTGCCTACTATCAGTAGGGTGAGCAAAAGACCATTGTTCACAGAGCTGTTGAGAATGGTTGCTTACTTCTTGCCTTCACAAATCAATTGTTCCGCTTTCTTGATTTTGTTGCCAGTAGCCTTCAATGTGGAAGACTTACATAGTCATGCTTGTTTGGAGTAGATGGGGAGAATCCTGTGTTTTTCTCATTCATGTGTTTTCCTTGATTCTTTGGAAGTTTTGGCTGACAAGATCAGATGCCTAGACAGTGTATCTGATTTTCTCTTGGGTGAGTAGCATCTCATCTATGGGTTCAATTGCTGTATTCAGTCCTAATCTCATTCCTGAGCTCCATGCCTGCATAACCCGCCACCTATTGGATGTTTTGAACTGGATGTCCTAAAGATACCACAAACTCAAAGTCTAAAATAGAACGTATCATTTCTATTAAACCTTTCTATTTCTTTAGAAGGTACAATCATCCTTCCAGTGACCTAGCTTTGCAGCCTTGGTGGCATCCTGAATTCCTTACTGTTACTTACTCCATATAACAAGTCAGATGCCAAATCTTGCCATTTGTATCACCACAGAATTTCTTTAATGTATCTCTTCCTCTCCATTCCTACAGCCACCACTATAGACTTAAAGTGATGATCATACCCAGACAACTATACTAGCCTCCTTTTTTATCTTCCTACCTCGAGTGTCTCCCCTCTCAAATCTATCCTTCATATAGCTGCCAAAATGACTTTCATAAAACGTAGGCTTAACCATAGTATTCTCTTGTTCAACAAGCTCTAGAGGTTCTTTTGCCTCTGAATCAAATGTGAACTCCTGTGTTGGACGTTTAAAGAGTTTCCCAGTATGATCCTTTCCTTATCATTCCAGTCTCCTTATACTTCCCTCCCATTTTCACACTGTGTTTCAAACATATTGATCCACTTGGTGTTCCACCTGCATAAGGCTCCATTTCCTGTTGCTTTACCTTTGTAGTGGTCATCTGCTATGATTGGAAAGCACTTCTTCCTCACCTCTCCCTCTCAGAATGCCTGGTTTCCATCTAACTTAAGCACCATCTCTTTGTGCAGTCTTTCCTGGCTCTCCCAGGTGCTGGGTGGATACCCTTTCTCCACACTACCTGTATTCATTTTGCATATATCTTGTATCCTCTCATGTGCATGCGTACCATCTCCCTTATTAAAATTTGTAAACTTCTTGAAGACAGGGAATGTTTTATTTTTGCTTTGGTATCTTCTCACTGTGACTTTTTACATAGAGTAAGTGTTTAATAATATGTTTGTTGATCTGTTGGTTTCTGTCTCTGTTATTTTCTCACCTTAGGAATTTCTGACATGAAAACTCCCTCAACTACTATAGATCTGAAACTCAGCTGAAGCTTATAGTCTTAAAGAGTTTCCTGGAGGAGTTGATAGGGTAAGCTCCAACTAGAATTTGCCAGAAATGGAATTGGAGTCTTCATTACTCCAGTATCAGTAATCTTGTTGGGATGCACATGGTCCCAGTAGTGGGACCGGTGACTTAGAGGGCATTCCTGTTGTTACAGCTCTGTTATATAATTCCACTTTGCTTTCCTATAAAGATTAGAATGATTTGCTGCTCCTCCAGGCGTGTAATAATGTCTTGTGAGCACTGTGTTTTCTTGGTTATGATTGTGTCTAATTTGATGGAAAAGAGAATCTGAGTTTTTAATATTTCCATTTCTCTATTTTTAGAGATTTTGAACATTTTCCATATGTGTGTTCACATTTGAGAACTGTCTTTTTTATATTTTTGGACCACATTAGCTGTCAGATAATGCTTTTAATTTTTGTACCTATGGGTCAGTTAAATTCAACAAATGTTTATTAAGTGGCTACCGTGCTCAAGATATTGTGCTGGATTCTGTGTAAACAAAGAAACAGGTATAATAAAAAAGGCCTGCAATCGAGAAACTTTGCTTCATCAGGAAAAGCAACATGGACATAGATAAATGAATATAAGACTGCTTCAGTATGAAAAGAGCACCAACACTTGGTGGAATCAATCGATCAATTAAGAAATCCTTATTTAACAAGTCTCTTTATGTGTGTGTGTATGCACACGCGTGCGCACACACACACACACACACACACACACACACACACTGTCACACCCATAGCGATCCTTGTGCCTTTCTGCCTCTATACTCAATCTTCTCTTTCTTTTCAAGGCTCATCCTGCTACCTTACTCTCCATCCCATCTACTCTAAGACAGTGATGCTCCCTCAATTATCCCTTCTCCAATATATTCAATGTCTCCCATTCAACTACAAACAACTTAATGTAACTTCCACTTGATCTCATTGACTCCTTCCAATTATACTACCCCATTTTTCATCTTCCTTCAACAGCCAAATTTCACCATTAACTTCCTATTGACCATGGCCATTATTTAGTTTTGGTGTGTAATTAGAATTTTTAATTTGTTGGTTTTCTAATTTTTTAGGTGCATGTCCGTTTTGTTGATCTGCTCTCTTTTTTACTGAAGAAAGTGTTTAGAGATATAATTTTTCTCCTAAGTATTTCTTTGGTTGCATCCTCAGAATTTTGATATGTTTTGATATGTTATCTCATTGTTGATGTTTAATGAAATTAGCAAATATTTCTATGTTTTGTTTATCATCCCATCCATTCTTTAGGACTAAGTTGTTTGGTTTCCAATGGATTTTTTTCCCTCAATATTTTTTGCATTTTGGTCTGTAAAAGATGTCTTTAATATTTCTGCTTTCCTGAATTTGTTTGCAAGGTTTTTATTCCCTAATACAGAGTCAGTTTTTTGTGAAGATGTCATGCACATCAGAAAAATATGTATATCCCTTTTTATTCCAATTCAGTAGTTTTTGATTGTTTGTCATATGTAACCTTTCTGAAATTCTATTCATTTTCTCACTTTGTGTATTTTTGGTTAGTTTTGTCTAGGTCTGAGATGAGTAACTTGAGGTCCTCCACTGTTGCTAGGGGTTTCTTTTTTTGTCTCTTTTTCATTTAACTTTTCCTTTAAGTTTTTTCACGCTATGCCGCTTATTGCATGCATATTTAATATTGACATCAGTTCATTGTCCGTTATACCTTTTTAGCAACACCTAGTTTTCCTATGTTTCTCTTTAAGCCTAGGTTTATTGTTGCTTTGTTTGAGATTGTGGTTGCTACTCCTGCCTTTTTTACTTCAGCTGAAGCATGACAGATTTTGTTGATGTTCTTTATTTAACTCTTTCTTACACTTCTGTGAGCTTGCCCCTGGTTGGCAGTTCCAACAAACTACTGGTGGTCTCAGCCCCTTTTAGCCAACTAGAATGCTGCTGCTGGTTACAGTCACAAAACTGCAGACTCCTCTCTGGTCTTAGGTTCCTGACCTAGTTATCCTGCTTTTGGCTTCAGGCTGGGCTGGAGGCTTCAACTGAGATCCCGTTCAGCTCCTAGGATCAGGTCTTCACTCTGTTTCTGCACTTGTTCCATATTCAGTATTTGGTCTAGAACCCATATGACCACTCCTCCCTTGGGAATGCCATCCGTAGGTGCAGGTCTCTTTCTCATTCTGCCCTATATCTGTGACCTAGAACTTGAGAGTGAATAACAGAGCTTTCATTTGGCTCCTATTCCTGCATCCTGGACAAGGGTGGGGTTGCACTTTATAGGTCTGGTACCACATTTTACCCTGGGATATAGTCTTGGTCCTCTTTCATTTCCCAAGTAAATGCTCAGTGTCTGTGACCCTGGCTAGACTCCATCCCTAGTGTCCACAGACGTCTTTGTTTGCCTCCTTATACTGCTCTGGGCTGGAAATATGACTCACTGTGATTTTTTTAAATTGAATTTCCCCATCAGAACTCAGTGTGGTGCATTAAGGAAACATGTTGGGCAGTTAATCTGCCTACTTTCTCCTATTCAGAGATCTTGGCTCTGCTTCCATGTAGTTCTATAAGTATGATATTTGTATTTTAATCAATGTAGTTTGAAATGTACAAATAAATTAGGAAAATATTGTAATGACTATATAAGTTTCTCCTTGCTTTTGAACATCGAACATCTTACCAATTATTTGCTTTCTTATATCAATAAAAATTATTCTAGAGATGAATTTATATGAGCCCTTTCAGTGTGTTGGTAAAGTAATTTAGGGATCAATTATATAGTGATGATAACTGAATCCTTGATAGCTGATGTCCCCATCTACATTTATTGATAATACATAGAAATGGTGATTTGAGAGAAGTGGGAATTTCAATGATTTGATTAATGTTTTTCTTCATTCTATTGATTTTCTAAATAAATATGATACTATTCACAAATAGAAATGACTTAAGATTTTCTGCCAACTTTTTTTCCCCTTTACTTTTCTCTTACTGTATTACTGCTATTTTTTAGTGCTATGATGAATAAGCATGGTGAGAATTGAGGTACGGGAAAGGGAACCTTTCTTAACCTCTGCTCTGAGTTAGAAAGCTTATCTGTTTTTTGTTTTTTTTTTTACATATAGGGCTACTTCTTGAGTTCAAATATTTGCTTTCTATTAGGATTAAGGAAAAATTCCTCTATTCCTATTTCTAACATAAATGAGTATTGCATTTTATCAAAAGCTTTTTATTCATTGATATAATTATATGGTTTCCATTATTTTTATTGTTAATCTTATGCATTATGTAAATTGTTTCCATTACATAGAACCATCTTTTCTTTCACTTCTGGTATATATCCTATTAGATCATAATAATTAATTTTTATGTTATTTATATATTCTATATTATTTTTATATATAGTTACATATTATATATATTATTTTATATAAATAGGGATGGAGTCTAACCAGGATCAAAGACATTGTATTATTACATTACACTTGCCAGCACTTTATTTTCTGCACCAATATTCATTAATGGTATTAATTGATAAGTATCCAGTTATAAGCACAGGGTCATTAGGCAGTAGTTAATGTGAGAAAGACCTTGGGACTTTAGTGGATTATAAATAAACTCAGTAGAAATCATGTAACATGGCAGTCCCCCAAACTAAAGCCATTTCAAGCACATCAGTAGACCCTGAGGGCCAGTGCAAGGGAGGTGGCAGTCCTGATGTATTCTTCCCTCATTAGTTTACAACCAAAGTACTGTGGCAGGTTTGTGGTTCCACATTAGAGGAAGAATATTGACAGTCTGTACAGTACATAGTAGAGGGCATGCAGGATGGTGAGAGTGAGTCAAAGTTTTCTTAAGATTGGTTTGGGGAACTGGAGGTGTTTAAACCAAAGAAGAGAAGTTACTAAGGGGATGTGATTACTATCTTTAAGAATCTAAAGGATTGCTATATGAAAGAATAACTAGATTTGCTTTATTTTTTTAAAACTATACAGGTAGAATTAGAAGCAGTGGGTGGAAGTTGCTGAGAATATGAAGAAAAACTTCTTAATAAATAGAGCTATCCAAAAGCAGCCTAAGTTGCCTCAGCAAGAAATAAGCTCCTCATTTCTTCAGGAGACTGGATGACCTTTTATCAGGGACACTGTTATGGGGCCTCCTGCTTGAGAATGAGTTAGAATAGATGGCTAAGATCATTAGGAAGTTAATGGTGAAATCTGACTGTTGAAGGAAGATGAGAAATAGGGTAGTAGCTAGAAGGGGTCAGTAAGATCAAGTTAAAGTTGTATTAAGATGTTTGGGAAAGTTGAATGGGAGAAATTGAATATGTTGGAGAAGAGATAATTGGGGGAGCATCACTGTCTCAGAGTAGATGGGATGGAGAGTAAGGTAGTGGAATGAACCTTTAAAAGGAGAAGATGGAGTAGAGAGACAGAAAGTCTCTACACTTTGTTCTTTTTTTTAGTCTCTAAATTGTCAGAAAAGTTCAAGATATGATTATCTCATGAAAGCAAAATATGTCGAGATGAGATGGGATTCTTGAAAACAGCAGAAAGGGTCTAGATCTTTTTGAAAGTATGTGCTGAAGGAATCAGTAAGAGATAAATAAAAGCATTTCTGATCAGCTCTAAGGATCCAGTTGAAGTTGCAAGTTATCATGAATTTGTAGCCTGAGGACTGTGCAAGTTTTCTAGCTCCTCTTAATATTCTGCAACCTTAGAGTAGTAACAGAGAAAGACAGGTGGAGTAATCCAATGTATTTGATAGGCCAGTAGCACAAAAGAATCTATGGTTTTTAATGTGGGCTATTTTGAAGTGATTCCATGGAATTCAGGCTGGTCGGGGAGTCAAGTATAGCTAGAAGAGTTGAATAGGGAAGAATTGTGTGACGGAGAATTCTGGTTAAGGGCTGAGAATTTGTTTGGTCAGGGTGCAGAAGTAGGAGAGAGGCGAGTTAAGGACATTAGAGAGTGTTGGGTTTGAAAATTAATTCCTAAAAGTTTCAACTGTTTGTTTTACCCACACTGAGTAAAATCTTCAGAATTTCATGACAAACAAAACTTTAATCCCAAACCTTTTTATGAGTAAATGCTGAAAAAGTGCAAAAAGGACTCCAGATATTTGAGAACAAACTTTAGATAGCTATTCAGAATTTAAAAGAACTCTGATAAGTAATTCTTTACAGCTTATAACAATATTTGGATATAGTTTCTTAACTGTAACTAAGAAATTCAGAGACTTATCTTTAGAATTATTTCTTTGAGGCCCTTTATATTATAAAGCATTAAACTAGATCAGTCAGTTTACATTGAGATTCTTTGACCCTACCTCCACACCAACCTGGGGTATTGGGGTGGGTGGAGAAAGGGATGTGTGTGATAAAATCAAAAGCGGAGAATTCAACCCTCTGGAAATTAAGTTTCCTTTGATAGCCACTGATAACTTTGGGATTCAGCAAGGGTGAAGAATTTTTAAAGAGAATAAATAACTGGTTCCAAATACTGTCACTCTGGCTCACATAAAGCTATATGGAGCAAAATTGTCCAAAAAGCTCTAAGACTCTAAATCTGCAATTACAAAACATTAATGTCTAAATGAGACAATAATTGTCTAACCGGAAAATCCCATCTATGTTTTAGTTGTTGAAGTAAGAAGTTTTAAGGCTTTCTGCCAACACTGCATAGAAATTCTGAATATAAATGACCCCCACTTTTTCTTCACCAAGCATGATGTGCCGTCAACCAAAGCCCCTGTTGAGTGAAAATCTACAAGCCAAAACACCAGAAGTGGAGATATGAGATAAAAATAACACACTGGGTTATTTCATTTCTTCATTTCTTTGCTGTCAAAGACTATTCCTTGCAGGAGCTTGTTTAAAGACTTTGCCTCGAAATTTTGGTCTGGGTAATGTTCTTGATGATTTTTTGGCACCAACCCTCTATTTTTTCTGTGTTAAATAGCTGACCTGGAATGGGCGTAAATCACAATGAAAAATCAAGAGAATTAAAAAAAAAAAAAAAACCAACTCCCTATCATTAAACTAAAAAACCCAAAAATTCAAGTTTATTTTTTTCCTTGGAAAGGAAAGTTCACTGTGGATTGTCGTATATTAATAGTTAAAATGTGGTTCAAGGTATGTTTAAATTAGAAGGACTTTCTAAAGGATTCTTTAGTGGTCCTCAATATTGTCTAAGACGGGAACAATAAAAATGTTCAAAAAATCTCCTACAAATAATTGCAGGTTTATTTTGCTAAAATGCTTTCTCTCTTCGTGGATAAACCAGAGAGCATTATTGTAGCTTTGTCTAAAGAACAAAACTTACAATCGCTTTTGTTGTTGTATGTCACTTTAGAAAACAGAGCTCGTTAACCTGGAGTGCAACTCATTGTCGAGGGAAAAAAGGCAGATTTCTGTCATATACGTAGAATCATTTTAGAATGTTTTTGAGCATGTAGGAATCTATGGGTGGATGGGAACTTGGTATTATCTAGCCTAATCACTGGCAGTAGAATTTATTCTTTAAACCATAGGTCACTTTTCCTGGAATCTGTTTATAAATCACCTTCTAGGGGATACCAGTTGTTGTGTTGGGTTTTTTTTTTCACTCAGAATACAGGGTACATGTTGCACAGCAGGCATTTTAGAATGGCAGAAAGCCTGGTCTGTACTTGAGAAGATCTCTAGTTGCCCTGAAGTTTGGGGCCATACTAGACTTAAGGAGTCTGACGTCAATGTTGTGGTCCTCTGTGGATCTTGCCTAGCTTCCAATCCCCAGAGCAGTGTGATTAAGAGACCCACAACTGTACACATTATTCTACCTGAGGTCTTAAATAAAAAGAATTACTTGTCATTTTATATTCTGCCTATGTTCTTTTGTAGGTTGAAATAAGGGAAAATAAACACATAATTAAATGATCTTTCTCCTCTCCCTCACCCCCTAGACTTTTGCTTTGTGTAAGTAAAGTCTGAAATTTGCCATCATCTTCATATTTTTTCTTCTGAATTATGTCCTAGATGGCATTCTTGAGTTCATCAACCAATAAACATTCTTTAAGTCTCTACTATGTGCCAGACACTATGCTAAGTTCTAGAAATACAAAGAAAGATAAAAGACAATTCCTGCTTTCGAAGAGCTTATAGTCTGAAGCAGGAGATAACATGCCAACAAGTCTGTACAGATAAGCTATATACAGGATGAATTGGAAATAATCAGCAGAGGGAAGGCACTAGAATTACCAAGTATCAGGAATGGCTTCCCACAGAAGGTGGGATTTCAGAGATGTAAGGAAACCACAAGGTGGAAATGAGGAGGGAGATCATTCAGGGCATATGGTCTAGCCAATGAAAATGCTTGGAACTGGGAAGTGAAGTTCTCTTATTTGAGGAAGAGCAAGGAGGCCAGTGTCACTGGATTACAAATATAGGTGTAAGAAGCTTTAACATGTAAGAAGATTGAGAAGGTGTGTGTGTGTGTGTGTGTGTGTGTGTGTGTGCATTTCTGTATGTGTGTAGGTGTGTGTATATATGTGTCTGTGTGTGTCTGTGTGTGTAGGTATGTGTATGTGTATGTTTCTGTATGTGTGTAGGTTATGTAGGTATGTGTATGTATGTGTATGTAGGTGTGTGTATGTGTATGTAGGTGTGTATAGGTGTGTGTAGGTGTGTGTATGTATGTGTGTGTGTATGTGTGTAGGTGGGGCTGGGGGAAAGCAGGTTATGAAGGGCTTTGAAGGCTAAACAGAAGATTTTATATTGGATGTTGGGGATGATGTAGAGTCACAGAAGTTTACTGAGTGGAGGAGTGAGGGATGAGCATCTGGAGCCAGAGGGCATGGATTCAAATAGTGGTTCTCCCATTAAACTATCTTTGTGACTTTGAACAAACCATTTTCCTTCTCTAGGCTTCAGACTCCTCATCTTTGCAAGGAGAGGGTTGGACTATGAGGATCTCAACGAGACCTTCCAACGCCATGTCCTATGACCCCAGGACTCAGAGATGATTATACTTTTGGGGCTTTTAGGTGCCCTTTTCCCCATTAGTTCCCTCAGCTTGCTCACCCACCAGTCATTCAGTTAACCAACAAGCATTTATTAAATCACTTCTGCCTGCTATGTGCCAGGCAGGCACTTTGCTAAGGACAAAGAAATGTGAAAACATGGCAGCTAGCCTCCAGGAGCTCCAGAATTAATGGGGTAAAGTATGTAAGCTACTATGTACACTATAAGTGCTAATTTTTGGTAAGTGGAATCCTGATGTGTATATGTGTAACTCTCAAAGCCTGAATTTCTCTAAAAAAAAAAAAGATAAAAAAAGGCATGCGTTTGTCGACTTAGACAACAGATTTAGATGAGTCTTTGTCCCCTCCCTTCCTGCTTGGAAAGCCTCAAAGACCTCAGACTTCATCAAAGGCTATGAAAAGAAAGATTTCCTTGAGGAAAGAGCAGTGGAATTGAATCAGAAGAATCGAATCCACATCTCACCTTTTGGACTTACTGCTATGTGTGACCTTGGGCAAGTCACCTAGTGTCACCTTCTGTCTCTGGGCCTGTTTTCTTACCTGTAAAATGCAGCTGTTGTATTATGGTCTTGAAGCTTTCCTTTCACCTTGAAATCCATGATCTTATGAAACTCTCCCGTCTTTCTTTCAGGTTGCCAGTATACTTGCCAGCAAAATTTAGCTTTATCTCCTTAACCTTCTTAGCCTGCATTCCCTGATTGTTTTACTCTGTTACAATTTTAAAAACCATTTTATGTAAGTGACTTTTTCATATTTTATCTTATGAAACACTGATAGGCTTTGGTGTAGAGGGCAGAGTTGGCTCACCAGTACTCAGTCCTTTCTGCTCCCTCCTAAATTTTAAAATATTTGTAATATGTCTTTTCAACATAGAATATATGTAATATATGTGTACATACACATATATTATATCTCTGTCTTTATGTCTTTGTCTCCGTCTCCATCTCTAGCTGTCTCTATCTTCATGTATCCCTTGGGTGCTTCTAACTGAATCCTTTGCAACTTGCAGTTTCCCCAAATAGAAAAATGAAATATGAAACAGTGAATGAATATGAACAGTCCACAAAGAGTGACAGACAGTAGCTTCCTGTTTGTTAAAAGAAAGAATAGCTGTCAAATTGATTTTCCTAAAGTGCATGTAACCCCTCTACTCAATAAACTCCAGTGGCTCCCTATTACTTCCTGGATCAATCCTCTAGCTTTCAAAGCCCTCCATAACTTGGCTTTTTCTTACCTTTCTACTTCCCTTAAACACTCTCTGTGCATGCTACAATTAAGCTATATTGTTCTCATTCCTTTCCTCAAATACAGCATTCCATCTCTTAATACATTTTCACTGGCTGTCCCCAGGTCTGGAATGCTCTTTCTCCTCTCTGCCTATGGCTTATTTCAAATCTCAGCTAAAACCTGGCCGTCTGCAAGAAGCTTTTCCTAGTTCTCCTTAAGGCTAGAACCACTCTGTCTATATCTTGTATGTATGTAAATAGTTGTTTGTACATTGTATTCTCTATTAAAATGTCCACTTCTTGAGATCAGGGACTATTTTTTTTAAACATTTTTGTGTCCCCAGTACTTACCCCAGTGCTTAGTTGGGTAGTAAACACTTAACAAATATCTGTAGACCTGACTTTCTTCTACTTTTCTATTTTTTAAATCAGTACCAAACAGTTTGGATGATTATCAATTTATGATAAACTTTGAAGTCTTGAGATGCTGTTTCCCATTCATTACTATATGTTCCACTTTTCCCCCTTTAGATTATAGATCTTTCATTCCTCTAATACTTTTTGTTATTGTGTCCAAGTCTATAAGACACTTCCTGGGTAGTTTGCTTGGTAGTCATTAAATCTGTATTGTAATTTAAGTAGCAGCAGCATTTTCATGATATTGGTAAAGTGCAACAAAGAGCAATAAAGTACCTTCCAATTATTTTAGTCTTAAATTTTGGTAAGTCTTGAGTGTGCCTTGGCAGATTTATTCTCAGATATTTCATCTTTTTTATAGTTATTTTTAATGAAATTTATCTTTTTCTTATTTCCTTTTGGTTTTTTGTTATTGTCATTAAGTGTATGGAACAGTAACCAATAGTTACATGTGTATGTAGAAACACTTGTATTATTTTATTGTTCATTTTATATGTTGCTGCTTATCAAAGCTACTAATTCTCAGTCAGTTGCTTTTCTTATTCTGTCTCTTCTGTAAGTAAACCTTCGTGCGCTCTGCAACAGGAACACATTTGCCTTTTCTTTGCCTAATTTTTGGCTTTAACTTTTTTTCTTGTTTTATTGCTATTGTTAGCATCTCTTGAATTATTTCAGATAATAGTGGAGAGATGGGAGATTGCTACTTTTCTCCTCTATTCAAGCAGTCAAAATAAAGCAGCCTTTTGGATTTAGATATATAGTTTTATCATACTAAAAGTGAGTCATTCATCCCTAATCTTTTTAGGGCTTAATGACATTCTAGAGAGGCTCTTTTTTTGTGCTCCATCATCCTCAGCATCTTCTATTAGAATAATAATAATCTGTTTTATTATTTGGTCTTCAGAATCAAGATTGTTTGCCCCTCCTTTAATTGTTCCTGTCTTTCCATTATTGGAATCATTGTGTACGTTGTTATTCTATATTATGGACTGATTAGAATTAGAAAACATATGTGTATGTGTGTGTATATATATATATATGTATATATATATATATATACAGAGAGAGAGAGAAAGAGAGAGAGAGAGAGAGAGAGAGAGAGAGAGAGAGAGAGAGAGAGAAAGAGGCTCTAAATTAATGTAAGTGAAAGGAATACTGAAAAAATAAGGTTATACATGAATCCTTTCCTTCCTCTCTCAAAATTCCCTTACACTCACTTCTCATCTATTCTCTTTATCCTTACATAAATACATGTCATCTAACTTGTTAGAATATAAGCTTCTTGGGGCAGGATCTAGTTTACTTTTGACTTTGTATACTCAGTGCTTAAAAAATATTACATGTTTAATGCTTTTACAGAGGAAGGACTATTGTCTTTAGGGTCCAAGGAGCAAGGTTCATATCTCACCTTTGATGCTTACACTTCTCTGATTCTCTGATTTTATTTTATATCTTGCTGTGTCTCAAAGATTAATTCTTTGTAACTTTGGGCAAGTCACTTAACTCTTCCTATACCTTAGTTTCTTTATTTATAAAATGAGGAAATTGGGCTAGATGAATTCAGAGGTTCCTTCCAGCTCTCAGTCTGTGATTCTAAGATGGATTGAAGTAACTGTGGATGTTTATTTAGCCTGAGAAAAGGAGACTTCATAGGGTGACTTCTTTTCTTCTAAAAAACAACATAGTAATTGTCTTCAGTTATCCTGAGCCTTAATCAGCTTGCTTGCCAGAAGTCAGAAGTAAGCAAAATTTGTAACTGTTATAGACTATCAGGAATTACAGTTTCTTACAATTAGAGCTTCCCAAAAGTAGGATGGGCTTCCCAGGAGGTAGTGATCTTCCTGTCAGCTGAAGTCTCCTAATGACCACCTGCTAAATAGTGTGTGGAGGACATTCTTGTTCAGTTACAAGCGAACTTGGCTTCTGGGGTCACATCAGTCTTGAGGTCCTGTCATGCTTTATAAAAAGATATTAGAATATCTTGGATTTGGACACTCGGAAAAGAAAAACACAATTACTCCTACCTCACTTATATTAAATTTGACTTACAACACCACTCTGGGCCTCAAGCTCTCCAGAGATTTTTAACAAGAACAATGGATTAACTAAAGGATAAGTAACTAAGGGCCTTTCTAGCTCTCTCATATTTTATGACTTCAATTTTGTGGTTCTGTGTTTTCATAATTAGTAGACTATAATATTCAATGTATAGTACAACCTGAAGGCTTTATGCCATTGAAGTCAATTAGATGTGAACCAACGTCAATTACTCTGGCAATAAAGAGTAAGTTATGGCCAGTTTCTCTTCCTGCATGTTAGGGACCTGTGTTGTTTCATTCATATTCACTCTGTCCAGTTGTGTTTACAGAAGGCCTCGAGATGTATCACGTTCTAATACCAGGGACCACATATCAGTCATCTTACTACTCCCACAGGGGCCTGCAGTCATATATCAGTGTCAGCATCAGATCTTTTTTCCACTCTGTTTTGTGAGTGAGATCTTCTTTTCCATAGCAGCTTGTTTAGTGGATATTTCTTAGGCATATCCCAAATAAACTGTGTTTGTTGATCACTTACTGAGTATAGAATACAGTCTTTCCTTTTGATTAGTCAAAGCTGGGACGGACCTCAGAGAACATCTGAGTCCTTTTGTTTTAGATGTGAAGAAGCAGAGGGATCATGTAGGTGGAATGTTTAAGGTCACACATCTAAATAATGTTAAGAGCTGGTACTAGATGCCAGATCTCTTTGTTCCCAGACCTGGGCTCTTTTCACGGTATCAGGATGTTTAACTTGTGAAGAAGAAGTTATCATTAAGTGAGGAAGATGGGCTAGATGATTTCTGAAGTGTTTTCTAGCTCTTAATCATCAACTGGTCTGAAAGGAAATCTATTCTCCCACTGGATCTCTGTCCAAACTGTCTGAGACTAGCATGGTCCTAGATTGCTGTAGATACTAACTCCAATCCAGAATGCCCGTCCCCCTAGCTGTTTTATGTTCTGAGCCATGATCATTGTTGAATGGATTCAGCAACATGCAGACCAGGGAAATGGGGTGGCGGCAGGAACAGTCTGTGTTTCAGTGCCTCATAGTCTAATGTAAGAAATTGCACTTTTCTCAGATAGAATCACTTTATGTAAAAGAATAACTATTTTAAAAAATCATCCTGGTCTATTAGGAAAGGCGCTAAACTTGGAATCAGAATACTTGGGTTCGATTTCAAACTTGGGGGCTTTATTAGCTGTGTGACTGTGGAGAGATCACTTCTTCCCTCAGAGTCTCAGTTTCCTCATCTGCAAAATGGATATAATGATAAAGAAGACTTACCTAATAATAATACCTAAGAAGACTTTTGTAAGAAAAGTGCTTTATAAACTTTAGTGTCATACAAATGAGTTAGTGTCATGATTGTGATGAATTTTTTTTTTTTTACTTCAGGGAATTTTTATGTTCAAATAAAGCCATTGCTGAAATCTGAGAAGTGACATTGCCCAGCAGTTCTACTGACATTTGCTTTTGCACGGTCTGGTTTTGTTTTTGACATGTCCAACAATTATGACTTTGGCCATTTAGAAAAGAGTCCTCAGTGTACCTCCAAAATGAGACAACAGCTTATAAAGCTAGGGACTTCCACAATTAGTCAGTAAATTCATGAATAGATGCTGTGCTAAGTGTCCATGAAACTAGATGTGAATGTAGTTTCCTTGCTTCTAGGAAGCTTATTTGAAAATTTTCAGTATGATGACATCTCATTTAACACATTTTCTGGGAATGAAATACCTTTATATTAAGTGAAAGGTTTTTTAAAAAAACATAAATTTTTCAAAGAGGATAATATGTGTTTAAAGCTATATGACAAAATGATCTCCTTGCTTTTACCCATTTACCTGAAGTGTCCCTAGAAAATATTGTGGTCTACAAACTGAAGGAAAGGATAGTATAGTGGATATAGTGGTATACTGGGAGTCAGGAAGATTTGGGTTCAAATCTTGCCATGAATTCTTAATAACTCTGTAACTATGGACAAGACGCATAACCTCCATGAGGCAGTTTCCTCACCTTGAAAAAAGGTATTGTGATACTGATGTTCCCAACCTTTCAGGGTACTCAGAACAGATAGACTTAAATGAGATTATGTAGCAGAATGTTTTATAAAATCTACAGAAGTGTCAATACTTGTTGTTGCTTGTTTTGTTTACTTTCCCCCATTCCCTCCATTTCAGATTCTCTGTGCTTTCCTGTTCTCAATATATTCTTCCCATGAAAACAGGGATCTGATATTAGTTTACTCTTGTAAAAAGGATTCCACATTCATTCTAAAGTATTACCTCAACAATTCATTTAAATCATAAGACTTTATTCTGTACATATGGAATAAAAGGTTTTATCTCTGGTTAAAGGAATTTTAGACTTCAGATAAAGCAATTTGTAGTTTTAATTTTAATTTATTTGGTATTATATGCTGAATTATATTGCAATGTTAGTTTTATTTTTAGACCCTGCCTCCCTCCAAAAGATCATATATGTAGTTGTTCACATTTCTTTTGATTGATTAGAAGGACTGGATAACATTTTCATTGCTTGGCTGTATTTGTAAGATTCCCGTCTGTATTTTTGTCTTCTACAATCTGTCAGAGTCTCCCTATTTATGTGTTCATTTTCTCCAATCTGTTGTCTTTTCAATAGGTTCCAAAGCTGACTCAGATTACAGTAGACAATGAAGGTTTTTAGTCCATTCTATTTGTAATGTTACTTTAGTGGAAGTGAGGTAAATTATTAAGTGACAATCTGGGTCCTGTCCACACCACTCTATTAAAATAACATTCAAGAAAGTTGCTGATCATTTGCTTGTCAAATCCAATGACTCTTTCCTTTACCCTCATTCTTCTTGAGTTCTCTGTAGCATTGCCTGATATGAACCACCCCCTCCTTCTGGTTACTCTTTCTTCTTTGATATCTCTGGCCTAACACTCATTTTCCTATCCATCTTAAGGCAATTACTCTGCTTCTTCTATCTCTTACCTTTCTCTAAATGCTAATTTTTCTCAAGGCTCATTTCTTCCCTTCTTGCTACACTCTGTCCCGTAGTGGTCTCATCCACATGCACAGATTGAATGTAAGTGATTGAAATCTCTGTCTCTGGTCCAAACTCTCTTCTGTTCAACCTTAATTCCCATTGCGGGCCTCTGCCTTCCTATATTTTACCAGCTCATTTTTATTCCCACCACAACTCACTTCACATGGACTGTTGAGGACAGGAAATATGGAAAATTTTATAATTTGCATATATAGCACATAATAGGTGCTTAATAGAGGACTTATACATGATCCTGTTTGGAAAATATTACATGTGTAGAAGAAATAGAACAATAGAGCAAAATCCAAGGGATTTAAGAGAGGAGGGAGCCCTTCCTTGAGGGAATGGGATGAGAGATGAGAATGGGGAGGAGAGTTCATTACAGGCATGAGGGGCAATATATGTTAGTAAAAGGGAGCATGAAAGGCCAGAATAAGATTAAGGAACAAGGGAAAGGGAGAAAAGATGATATAAGTCAAGAAAGATAGATAGGAGCCAGATTGGGAAGAACTTTGAGTGCCTGGTTTCCTTTAGGCTATGGAGAACCACTGAAGGTTTTTGACCAGAGGAATTCAATGTTTAGAATTGTATCTTATGAAAATTGCTTCAGCATCTTTGTAGAGGATGGGTAGGAAAGACTAGAGGTAATGAGATCCATTAGGAAACTATTTAAATACCTTAAAAGAATTTAATTTTCTTTCTTTAGACAATAGGGAACTACTAAAAGTTTTTGACAGAAGAGTTCCATGTTCACACCTGTGCCTCATTAAGATTTTTAGCATCTTTTTGAAGGATGTATGGGAGGACCACAGGCACTGAGATCATTTAGGAGGTTCTTACAATAGGTCTGGCCTGAAGTTGTATAATAGGGTCAGGAGTAGGAAGGAGAAGACAAATATAGGATACACTTTGAGAGTAATATCAGTGATGTTGTTCAGTTGTATCAGGTATACAACTCTTTGTGACCCCATTCGGGGTTTCCTTGGCAAAGATAATGGAGTAATTTGCTAATTCCTCCTCCAGCTCATTTACAAATAAGAAAACTGAGCCAAACAGGGTTAAATGACTTGCCCAGGACAGCTAGGAAGGATCTGAGACCAGATTTGGACTCAGCAATTGATTGGATACGAGGGGTAATGGAGAAACAAAAGCAAAGAATGACTTTGACAACTTGAAAAATGATGATGTTGTTAACTGAATGAAGAAGTTAGAAAAAGAAATAGTTTGGAAACTCATTTCTGTTTGAGATATGTTGACTTTGAGGCATCAGTATGACATTATGGTAGAGGTTTCTAGCAAGCAGTTGCTAACATAGGACTGGAACTCAGGGTAGAAGTTGAGGCTACAAGCTAAGCCATTAACTAGTTGGGTATGACCTTGGGCAAATCACTTATCTGCTCAGAGAGAGACATGATGATCTCTAAGAGTCCTCTTAACTCAGACATGCTATGGTGAGATTGCTAAAAGAATGGGGGGGGGGGGAGGGAGAAAGAGAGAGAGAGAGAGAGAGAGAGAGACAGAGACAGAGACAGAGACAGAGAGACAGAGAGAGAGAGAGACAGAGACAGAGACAGAGAAAGAGAGGGAGGGAGGGAGAGAGAGCAGAAGAGGGCTGATTATACAACCATACAGGACTTCTTCACTTAAAGGGTAGGAAGAGAAAGAGAATTCAGGAGTCAGCAAAGGAGAAAAAAGCCAAGAGAACACAGAATATGAAAGCTAGGAAAGAAGAGCTCAAGGGAAAAAAAAACAAACCAAAACAACCTAGGAGTGTTAGCAGGGTCGTAAATGTAAGTCTTGAAGTTGCCAAGGATGATGACAGATGAAAGGGAGGAGAGGAAAATTCCTAGCCAAGAGCTGAAGTCATTGAGGAAGGTGGGAGGGCATCTTGGAGGTCAATAACTAACAGTGACAGGGATTGGGAGATGGTTATATAATTGGATTATGTGGTCTTCAAAGGAGAAGTTAAGTAGTGATAGGAGAAGGGGCAGGAAGCATAGAGTTGACAGTGGGGAGCAAGGAGGTGAACCAAAATATCATCTCCTGGACCTAGTTCCTAATCTGTCTTCTTCACAAAATTACCCCCCTCTTCCCCTCCTGCACACAGCCTGCCTTGCTTCCCCCTTCCTTCTCAATCCCTTAATCCTGGCCCTCTTCAAGATTTTATCTTTCACCTTCCCTCCGTACCCTTACTCCTTTGGCAAACTCATCCACTCCCATAGCTTCAGTGATGACTTTTATGTAGCTGACTTCTAAATCTATTTCTCTTAAGCTATAAACCATTCTTAATTGCTTCTCATACCTTCACCTGGATAGTCTATACTCATTATGTACAAGATAGAATTTACTATCTTTTCCCCAGAACCTGCTCCCCTCTCTGACTTCTCTGCTTCTCTCATTAATATAACATATTTGAAACCTTTGACTTTTCTCTGTCCCCCAGTCTCTATTATCACTTATTTTTGGTTGCTAATTCCTTTAAATCATAACTCCCTAATTTGGATCAATCAAATCACCTCATTTCTACTGTTCCCATGTGGCACAGGATAACTATAAATGTTCCTACTGGCATAGGCCACCATAATCATCTACCTGGATGTGACCTTTTAACTGGGTTTTCCATTTTCATCCTCTCCCCCTCCAGTGCATTCGGCACACTAATTAATCTAATTCTACGTTTTTTCCCAAAGTTTTCAATGGCTCCTCCCAAACTACTGAACAAAATCTAGATTCTTTAGCTTCTTGTTCAAGACCTCCTGTAATCTGTCAGCATTCTATAGCTCCAGTCTTAAATTCCTACTTTCATCCATATGCTCTAGGTCTTGGCCAAAATGGACTTTTCTTTGACCCTGATTGTCTTAGCACTCTCCCATTCCTCTACCTTTGCTCATGTCAGTCATTCCTTGTACTTGAAGTATCTTTCTCACTTTCATCTCCATTTCCTCTGATTTCCTGTGCTCTCTTTCTCACTTGTGAATTTCTTCTGCTCTGTTATGACTTGCTTTTGTTAACTTTATCCCTGAACTGTAATTGCTACTCTGATTAGTACAACCATAGTAATGTGGCAGCAAGGGCCGGAGTTCTTTCATCTGACAGCCAAAATCACATGTTAGATCCTTAATAAATACTTATTGGTTTGATTTTTTTCTTCTTGTGTGATGAGTTTTCCAGTCTATATGGAGTTTTCTTATTAATATCCATAAAGAATATGTAAAGGAATTTGTTGTAGACAAATTCTGCTTTTTAAAAATGTCTTTGGTATCCTGTTTAAAACCTTTGGTTGGAAGTCCCAGTGGAAGAAGATTTGACAGTTTCAGTTTAATTGTTTTGTTTTTCAGAAATAGCTTAATCTGGCTTCAGCTAGGTCATGACTGAAGTCATGATAGCAAACAGCTTTCCTTCTTTGCCTGGTAGCCAGGACCCCTGTAGAGACTGCACATACTGAATGGGGAATGCTATCTAGGATTAGTAGACATAAATGAAGAGGAATTGCTGCTTGATTTTCTGTCACATTAATAGATATTCTATGCCTGACAATCTGAAAGGAAAGTTTTTGTTCAGAATGTCTTAAGTCTTGTCTTTTTTTTATTTTTAAGAAATATCAGAATTTTTACCGATAAGTGAATATTTTCACTTTCAAACTAGTCACCCCAGCAGGCTTTATACTTCTTTAAATAATTTTACCACCACTCAAAAACATCATTAGGGAATGTCTTCAGAAATTTTGAAAATGTAGCTGCTGCTTCAGTATGTTTAATTCTTACACTTACATTCTTGAAGTCTGAGAAGATAGTTTGAAAATCAAATTTTCTCATAGAGCCACTGCTACTCAGTGGAGAAGTCAAATAATCCATAGAGTTTTATTTAGACATTTAGATATATATCATTACTTTGTTTCTGCTTCAAAGTATCCTTTTTGTTTCACTGGTAAGTCAAGTAAGACATGAGAGAAGGTAGGTTCCTTGAGGGCCCGGGGAAGTTGAGTATTTTATCTTTGTATTCTTAGTGTCCAGCATGTAAGAGGCATGACTCTTGCTGAGTCATTGATGATTGGCACCTAATAAAGATTTACTCTTTGGTTTATTGATGCTCAGTTTTAAAAATGGTGGTGAGGAAGTTCCTTTGTTATATTAAAACTAAATACGTTTATGGAAAAGGATGGCCTCGATCATGCTGCACTTGTTTGCATAACTTGATTGGCTGAATATTCTAATCTATCAGAGGATGATGTGAGTTTTAGAAATTGCTAAGTCTTTTTGATGGCAGCGGGGCAGTGTTGTGTAGTGAAAATCAGAACAGTAGGCTTTGGATTTTAAGAGCATAGTAAAGTTTTGGCTCTGCCACTTACTGGCTATAATATTATTAATTTTTATGAGGCCTCTTTCCAAATGTGTCGATGCTGTGGTTGGTGGTCTTATTGCTAAATTGAAGATTTGTGGTTGTTAGAGAACTGCATTTCTTAATACACAGCTGAAATTGCATTCTTGAGGTGAGTTCTCTTAATGGAATGGCTCTACCCCTGGCACTTTCCCTACACAAATGGATTAACCCATGATCAATCAGAAAATTTGCTTAATACTGATTTTCTCTAAAGTAACAAAGCTTTAAAAAAAACCCTTCAAATCCTTAATGTACCAAAGTTTATTTTGCCAACTGGGTGTCGTTTAAAGCTGTACCCTTGGGAGAGTATATGCTTTTTCCAACAGTGTCACCAATGCTCAACAGATTTGGGAATCTTCTTTGGAATCTGCCTTTGGAGTCTGTTTATGAGTTTCACAAGAGAATTCTTCATTACTTTTTAGTTTGTTTGTGACTCAAGTGGTACATCCTAGACTGAGATCTTAAATTTTAATAGTTTTTACAGTCAGCCTTTGCTGTTTGCTTCTTTTCATAGCAACCCAGTGAGTCAGGAAACCCTGACTTACAGAGAAAGAAATGGAGATGTAGACAGGTTAAGTGACTTGCCCAAAGTCTCAGAGCTCATTACTAATAGAAGTAAGACTAGAATCTAAGCTTTGAACTCCTAATATGGTGATACAAGCTGCTGCTTCAGGGACTAGTTAATATTGGGTTCCATTCCTCCTTAAGAGGAATGAATTATGAATTTGTAGATGTTGATGGATGTTTGACCTTTCAGATTATTCACACTGTCTTTGCTTTCCTTTCGTCTTTTTCTATCCTTTTTATCTTGCCATGTTCTCATTCCTTCACTCTCCTCTCGTTATTTTTCATCTTTATTTTCCAGTCTCCCGTTTTATTCTTCTCTCTTTACCTTTTCCTTTTCCATTGCTTACCCTAGAGGAGAGGCTTTTGCCAAAATCTGCTAAGGAGTTCAAAATTTAAATTTAAGACGTTTCTCTAGTATTTTATACTGGCAAAAAGAAGGTTTCGTGGACACATATGATAGATATCATCAAATACTTGAATGAATAGCACATGAAATATTGCTTTGGATGAGAGCTAAGAAAAATATGGCGACTGAATGATGTTGTAGAGAGAATATTTGAAATGTCAGCCTATCAAGAAGCATTTATCAAGTAAATCAAGTAATAACAACAGCAGCACTTTAAGTTTTACAATATGCTTTACATATGTTGTCTTATTTGAACCACTTAACAGCCCTTTGAGTTAGGTGCTAATATTATCCCCTTTCTATGGATGGAGAAACTAAGACTGTGAAATTAAGTGACATCACTAAGAATGTTAAGCCAGATTCAAACTCAGGTCTTCCTGCCTCCAAGTCTAGTACCTCCTACCACCACCGCCACCACCACCATCACCCCTACCCCCGCTGTGCCACCTAGCTACCCCAATGGATGTGTTACAGTTAAATACCTCGAATGCTTAAATCTAGTTTATAAATACTCTATCTGTATGATTACATTTTTTTTCTGGTAAAAAATAAGTAAGAACATCTTTATGTGGGGAAGGATGGTGTATTTCCTTTTTTCCTGAAGTCTATATAAATCTCAATAAAGAATTCAGAGATTTTCCAAGAATGAACGTTATGACAAGCCAAATCTTTATCATGCAACGTTGAAGTGCTGAAATGCAAAACTTGTCTTTCTTAGGAGGGAATTTCTGATATGTGTGTGTATATGTGCACACACGCATGTGTGTGCGTGTGTGTGTGTTATATATATATATATATATATATATATATATATATAAAGAGAGAGAGAGCCCTCCCAAGAAATAAAGTAACATATGTGATATCTTTTTATCAATGGGGTATTTTTATTGATTGCAAGATTTGCTTTTCATCATTAAAGACCTTACAGTAGTTATAACCTGAAGGGATGCATTTACTATTAGCAGCATCTGGGTCATTTGTGGTTTCTTTAAACAGCTTTTAGTGGTAACTTTGGCGCAAACTTTTATTTGATATTTGGGAGGTAACATCCCAGTGGAACTTTATTTTCCTTTGGATTGTTTTTAATACAGGGCCATTAATAGAGCATTTCCATTAACTGACCTTCTTTGTGAGATCTGCCTTTAATTACTGGTTACTAGTGGTGAAACTGACATAGTGTAAGCGTAGCAGAACTGTACTGTTTATTATGACTCACAGGTTTAGGCAATTGTCAAGAAAATATTTTCAGATATGATTTATGTGTGTGGATACAAGTAAAGCAATAGCTACACCAATCTTTATGAGATTGTGAACACACTTAATCTTACAATATTCTTGGCTTTAGCCAATGCTATTATATAATAAGGAAACAATGTCTTTTTTGTATTTTTCATCCAAAACATTCCCCAGTGAGAAATCTACTTGGCAAAACATGTGATTTCCTATGAATAGATCTTTTTTTTAAAAAAACTTGATTATTTTAGCCAAACTATACAAAGTACATTCAACCTCCCCAACATGTTTTTGTAGGTATCTCTTAAATATACTTTTCTGGCATTTGGTATGAATTTGGCAGGATCTAGCCAGAGCTGTGGCGCCACATTTCCCACTCTTCCCAGGTTAACCTGCCTACCATCCTCACTTCCACCTGCAGACCCTGGGCAAGACACATTCAGAGTTTGGCTTCAGTGCCAGTAAAATACGTGTGTGTGTGTGTGTGTGTGTGTGTGTGTGTGTGTGCGCACGTGCATGTGTAGATATACATACATTCCATAAAACTGGCTTGTCTGATTTCTAAACCTGCTGTCTTGCCTTGAACTCTGGAAACCCTATTCTCTGCTTCCTGACTAGAGCTGTAATGACTCGACAATGGAAAGGCAAACAAAATGGGAGATAAGCTTTTTTTTTCCCTTGAGGACTTTTTCTTCTTGTCTAAGTGGAAAATTCTGTAAATTTCATTTTCTAAAATAAGTGCAGAAATGTACAAATTACAAAGCCTGCTTCATCATATGTGCTACTTTCAAGAGGGAGAGAAGGCAAAGAATAAAATAATTCAAGCTCCAATATATTCTGTTAAGATGGAATAGCAGGGTGTTATGAACATTTGCTAAGATGCTCTTTGAGAAAAAGTTCAAAAGGATCATCTTAAAAATAACCAGATGCCTCCTTTCCTTCTTTGCAAAGGTTAGGGATTATAGTTACACAACACTGTATCTATTGTCAGATGTTTTTGATATGTTGGTTAATTTTGCTATACCCCTTTTTCTTAAATTTTAAAATTCTTTGTTATAAGGAATGACTCTGGGAAGGGGAGAGGAAGAGATATATTGGAAAATATGGACGATATAAAAACAAAAAAGAGAAATAAAATTCATAAATTTAAAAGGCATGTTGGTAAGGAGAGTTTTATGTCTGAGGTAAACAGCAGAACTCTTTGGATATTGTTAAACCAACTTCTTTAGAACTTAGAAAGGACATAGGAATTAGAAAGTGCATTTCCATCCAAAATTGCTAGTCAAGTATCCTAGCTGATTAAAAAAAATCAAATAATTTTGTGAATATCTGCTTATAAGGAAGAATAGCAAGTAATGTGAAGGACTTTACTGAGAAAAACTTTCTTTGCTGGTTCTTTCTACATCAGATCTCATCTCTGAGGTTCAAAGAAGAAATCTAAGCAGGATTTCAAGATTTGAATCGTTTACAAGAAGCATATGTAGGACACTCTCAAATGTTGCAGAATAAAAAAACTTCACATTTAGAAGGGAAAAAACCAATTGCAATGATGGTTCAGTCTCTGGTGAGAGAGACAGAGATAGAGAATATGTCTCCTCATTCTGAAAAAAACCCTCATTTGATCCTTCCATTTCCACTCTCACCACCCTCACAGAGGTGCAGTGAGTAAAGCCTTTGGTAAACTTTCAAGCACTCTTTCACTTATTTTCAATCTCTCCTCCTTTACTGGCTCATTTCTTAACTGCCTACAAACATGCTTATGTCTCCCCTCCCTATCCTTGAAAAATCCTCACTTGATCCTTCTGTCCTTGAGAATTATTGTCCTATATCTCTTCTGCCTTTTGTGGCTAAACTAAACTCAAGTAAAATGCCATCTACAATAGATGCTTCTACTTTCTCTTCTCTCACTGTCTTACCATCCCCTTATAGTCTGGCTTCCAGTCTTATTATTCTACCAAAACTGCTCTCTCCAAAGTTACCAGTGATCTCTTAGTTTCTCCTGACCTTTGACGCCGTTGATCCCTCTCTCCTGGATATTCTCTCCTCTTCAGGTTTTCCAGACATCACTCTCTACTGGCTCTCTTGCAGGTAATTGTCAGTAGGGAACGAATCCCAAAATCTGAAATAATTTTAGAAGGAATTTCGTTAGGTCATTTGTCAAAGGAGAGAGCTGGGAAAAGGTATGGTTCTCTGAGAATACATACAGAATTCAGACAACAGCAAAAGAAGATTTGCTTATTTGGCTGCATGTAGACAGTAGGCAGTGTCCAGGGAAGGGCAATGTGAGATGAACAGATGCAGGTAAATATAAACACTGAAATTTGGGGAACTTTTTAAAACATAAGCTTTGGGTGGATCCTAAACAAGACTTGACTGCCATCTAAGTGTTCCCTGCAGCAGGAGTGAGGAACCTGGGTGTCTATGTCACTTGTGGCCTTCTAGGTCCTTGGGTGTGGCCTTTTCACTGAGTCCAAGCTTTACAGAACAAATTCTTTTATTAAGGGGATTTGTTCTGTGAAGTTTGGATTTAGTCAAGAAGCCACACTTGAAGATCCAGAGGGCCATAGGTGGCCTCGAGGCCTCAAGTTCCCCACTCCTGGGTTACATTAAGCAGAAATGCTCATGTTTTTTGGGATCAGCCATGTTGAAAGTCTGAGCATGAAGAAGTAGACAGCAGTGGGGAGGCCTCTCCATAGCGAGAGAATCAGAAATGAAGATGCTAGCAGTCATGAGACAGATGGGCTCAAGACTTGCTTTCTGAAGAAGACTGCTGCTTAAGGCCTGCTGTTTTTATCCCCAATAGGGAACCAATCCCTGAGTAAGAGCTGCCTGGAAACTCACAGGTAATAGAAATGGAAACCAGCTGGCCAGGTAGAAAGTATGGAGACTGGGAGCCGACCTAGAAGCTGTTCCCAACAATAGCTTAGATATTAGCTCTATTTCCTGAAACTAGCCTAATGGAGGAGGTTTCCTGATAGGTGGAGGCCTGTGCTGCCTATGCATTTAGAAGGGAACCCTGTCATTGTAATGTGAACATCCAAGGAAGCCCAGGGAGCTGAGGATATTCAATTTACTTCTGTAAATTGAGTCTAGTTGTGTACCTTTGGTTTTGGACTTCTGTGAGTAGAATGTGATATACATTTCTGATTCTTCTCATAGCACCCTTGACTATGTGCCAAAATAGCATTGTAACTATTTAAAATACATGTATGCTTACACAAACAAAATGAACTAAGAATGGAGAGATGTTTTTGAAGAGAGAATACATATAGCTTCTAATAATAAGCAAAGATTGAAAACTTGGAGACTTCCCATAGATCTATACCTGGAAGGGAACTCAGAGGCCATTTTATTTAACCCACTTATTTTAGAGTTGAGAAAACTAAGACCCAGAGTTTATGTGGTTGTTCCTGAGGATACGCTGGTAGTGACAGGCAAAAGTTGGGAATGCATGTTCCTTGACTACAAAGCAACTAGGTGGTATGGTGGATAGAACACTGGGATAAAGATGGACTGAGTTAAAATCTGGCCTCAGACCATTACTTTTGTAACCCTGGGCAAATCAGTTAATCTCTGCCTACATTTCCTCATCTGTAAAATGGGGATGATAATACCAATTACCCCACAGGATTGTTGTATTTGTAAAGAATTTAGCACAGTGTCTGGCCCCTAGTAGGTGTTTAATAAATACTTATTTCCTTCCTTTTCATTATACTGTGCTGTTTGTTACTATAAAACTAACATTAAAAAAAAAAATAGGGTTTTTTTCTCCACCTGGAAAAATTCCAGATTTGTAGTTCACTGTGCTTTCCAGTTGACTTTTTATGACTCCCAACTATTTCCATTACAAAATTTATCTCTGTACAATTGAAAGTAAATAATTGGAGTCCAGGGGAAATGGATGAAGTTTTTAAAAAGGTTGATGTGTTAGATGCCTTCATTCCCTAGCCATAGAATCATCATTGATTTGGGGTTGGAAGTGAACTTAGAGGTCATTGTATCCAATTCCCTTGTTTTACAAATGAGGAAAGGGAGGCATGGAGAAATTTGAGCAACTTGTCCAAGGTCCCAGAGCTAATAAGGGTCTGGTATAAGATTTGAACTTAGACATTTCTAACTCCAAGTCCTGCTACAGCCATGGGTGGGCTGGAGTCCACTAGAAGCCAGCTAGTCGTATTCCCCTTAAATCACTTCTTCTCTAGGAGAAACCCCACCAGTTCCGTTATATGTTCTCTATATGTCATATGTTCTTCATATGACATAGCTTATAAGCTGTACATTCTCCTGTGGGCCTTGTAAGGTCTGTCAATGTCCCTCTTAAAATTATTTTGTTATCATGCATTTAAAATTATGACCTCTATCCTATAGAAGTCCTTCAAGGACTTAAAAGTCTGTTATATCTCCCTCAAATTTCTTCTTCTCCAGGAGAGACACCACTAGTTCCTTTAGCTATTCATTATAAGATACAGTTCAAAAACGATGCATGGCATTCTTCTATGGATCTTCTAAAGTCTATCAATATCTATCTTAAAATTATGACATCCATACTGCTTCACTGCAGTTTCTGTCCATCATTCCATCTTTTGAGATGTTTTTGAATTGTGATGCTTTCATCCAATGTTTTAGATATTATTAATTAAGATTCTGTCTCAGAGCAGAATATCAAAACTGAGTGTGTTCACTCCCTCACAGAGGGGTTGGGTTCGTGAAGTACAGGAGGAGGGTCTCTATTTCAGGTAAAGAAAAAGGGGTCATCAACAGGCAGACAAGATGTCCTCATTTCATGATGTGGTCATTAGCATAAAAAGTCAGTAGTTCAGATAAAGGCTTTTGCTTCTCCAGTGTTAATAACAATCCTTAAGGCTGAAAACTGTCATTGATTCAGTGTACAATTTAATCTTAAGTGTCCCACCTCTGTTTTTCCTCCTCAGTCTGTTTCACAGTAGCTGAGAGTTCCTATGAAAGTTATTCAGTTTGTAAGTTAAAGATAGGTAGATGGATAGACAGATAGATAGAATTTTTATTAAATGCTTAATATGTACCAGGTGCTGCCTTAAGCACTGGGAATATAAGTTAAAGTAAACAAGAGAGTCTCTGCCCTCTAGAAATTTATATTCCAATAAGTAAAGAAAATGAAAGACTGAAAAAGCATTTTTAAGAACATACTCTAAGCCAGGCAGTGACTCTGGAAACAAAGGACTGGGTTCAAATCCTGCCCCTGATTCTTATCTCCTGTGTGACCTTGAATAAATCACTTAATCCTCGGCCTCAGTTTCCTCTTTAAAATGTGAGAATTGGACTGGATCACCAGTGAGGTTGCTTCCAACTATTGAGCAATGATCTTAGAAAAGTAGTCTGGTATCCTGAGTGGATAGAGAGCTGGTCTTGGAGTCAAGAAGGTCTGAATTCATATTTAGCCTTGGACACATAGTGGTCATGTGATCGGGGCAAGTGACTTAACCTCTCATTTCTCAAGACAACTCTCTAAAACTATAAATAGAAGAATAAATGCAGATACCATTGGTAAAGGGATTTTCCTTACTGGGAGTTAACTAATCCCCAGGAATGTTCCAAAATCCAAGAAAAGCAACAACCCAGACCTCCATATATGTTATTAGATATGAGTAATCAGAGTCCTCTAGAATTCTCAGCTTTTAATAGGTATTGAATGAATGTTCATGGGTGATGGTTAACTTTGTATTTAATTTCAACAGTCAACTCTAATCATGGATAATTAAATTTCATTGTGGCTCATGAGTCATGGCACTTGGCTTGTGACTTTAAAACAAAATTGCAGTGGACATTAAGAGAATTCTATTGCATTATGAAGTAGGATCAATATATTCACTCATGACTTCTATAAAGGAAAGGGAACAAGCATTAATTACACACCTACTATGTGCCAGGCATTGTGCTAAATGCTTTACAAATATTTAATTCTCATTATCCTCATTTTACTGAGGCTGAGTAAGGTGTCCAGGGACTTGCCTAGGGTTATAGCAAGTAGATGTCTGAGGCCAGATTCGAACTCAGATTTTCTGACTTCTACTGCTCTATGCATAACTTCAGTTAACCATGAAGATATAGAAAACAGAAAATATGTTTTAGATTTGTGGATGAAAGAAAGCTAGGAGGGATAGCTAATGCATTGGAGAAAAAGAATTGGATTAAAAAACAACTCAACAGGATGAAATGATGGACAGGAAATGCAGTGAAGCAGCATGGATGTCATAATTTTAAGAGACACATTGATAGACTTTAGAAGGTCAATAGGAGAATGTCATGTACAGTTTAGAAGCTGTATCTTATAATGGTTAGCTAAAGGAACCAGTGGTGTCTTTCCTGAAGAAGGAGAGAGTTAAGAGAGATATGGCAGATTTTTAAGTCTTTGAAGGACTTCTATAGGATTGAGATCATTTGGTCCAACACCTTTATTTTACAGATGAGGGAACTGAGGCCCCGGAATTTAAGTGACTTTGTCTAGATCATTCAGCTAAGCTTTGAACGTGGGTTCGGTGACTTCAAGGCAAACAGTCTTTCCTTTGAAACATCTGCCTTTGAAATTAAAAGGAGTTAGATACTATTCACTATAAGGAAGAACTTTCTACTATCCAAAATGGAATGGATTACTCTGCAAGTAATGATCTTCTTATCACTGCAAATGTTGAATAGATATTTGTCAAGAGTTCTGTAAAAAATCCTATGTTGAGAGGTTAGTATTAGATTACCTTGAAACTCTAATCCAACTTTGTAAGATTTTGTTGTTAGGTTGTTTTGAAGTGTATCCAATACTTCATGATTCCATTTGGGGTTTTCTTGGGAAAGATACTGGAGTGGTTTGTCATTTCCTTCTCCAGCACATTTTACAGATGAGGAACCTGAGGCAAACAAGGTTAAGTGACTTGCCCAGGGCCACACAGTTAGTAAGTGTCTGAGATCACATTTGAACTCAGGAAGATGACTCTTTCTGACTCCTGACCTGGTACTCTATCCATTGAACCACCTAGCCGCCCCTATGAAACTGTTACTTGTTAACTTGTCAATATATTCTTAAGAACCATTTTCTCCTCTAGTTCATGAAAATTAAGGTAGCCCACAGACTCATGACTAGCTACTAAGTCCTGATGAAGCTTTCTTACCATAGGCTGCAGTACTGAAAGGACAGTGTTGCGTAATGATTGAAACTGACCCGAAAACCAAGATAGAACTCTGAACAATGGATGATGAAAAGGAAGTACAGGTTATTCCAAATAAAACTGTACCAAAGATAAAAGAAAGGCTCTAGAAGAGCCCCTTTGGGCTCTTTGTCTCTGTTCACTATGACTTGAGGTATTTGTGAAACTGCTGAAAGACTTATTAGAAAAGAAGAAATATATATATATATATATCTAATCTGTGAAAAATGAAAAGCTAGATTTTACTCTAGACCTTTTAGTAAAGAAAAGAAGAAAATTTATTTAAAAGTAGAGCTGATTGACACAGCAGATCAGTTTCAGGCTATAATAGAAATGAAAACAAAGTAAAGCCATGTTATAAACCACTCTGTTTTCAATTTTTAAAGATATTTGAGAATATATTTTAAACTATCATATGGGTAAGTGTACGTAACAGCCCACTTAGTGAAAATAAATGAATCAGCATCAGCTTTGTGTGTATTTGATACTTTTATCGCCATAAGAAAAACCCAGAGTCAAAGTCAATTTTATAATCTACTGATTGTTGTGCTTTATGAACGAGAGCTCACTGTTTCATGTTGTTCAGCATGAGAAATCTGTAGGATGCAGATATGTTGGGTATAGTGCTGCCAAACAGATATAGAAGAAGCAAAGGGAACGTGGGGAGTTAATTGGAACAGTAAGCAGTCTGGTTTTAATTTGTCTTTATTCCTGATGACAGACTGGGTGAGCTGCCAGGTACTGATGCCTTACTTTCTATGACCTGCTTTACCATGACGTTGATAGAAATATTATGATCAAGGGAACTGTTGACCGTATGATATATTTGGACATCTCTGATCCAGTCCTCAGAACCCAAGAACTGAGTGGAGCATTGTGGATAACATGCCACTTTTCATCTTTTTATTCAGGTATTAGGACACCAGGTCCTTTTGAAAGTAAGGAAAGAATGTTAGTGAAAATGCCCTTTCCTACTCACTCAACTGTTATTCTTTTACTTTCCTCTGAAGGGAAGTTTATGGTTGGTTTTCAGTTTTTTTCCTCCTTCCTTCCTTCCTTCCTTCCTTCCTTCCTTTCTTCCTTCCTCCCTCCCTTCCTTCCTTCCTCCCTCCCTTCCTTCCTTCCTTCCTTCCTTCCTTCCTTCCTTCCTTCCTTCCTTCCTTCCTTCCTTCCTTCCTTCCTTCCTTCCTTCCTTCCTTCCTTCTTTCCTTCCTTCCTTCCTTCCTTCCTTCCTTCCTTCCTTCCTTCCTTCCTTCCTTCCTTCCTTCCTTCCTTCCTTCCTTCCTTTCTTCCTTCCTCCCTTCCTTCCTTCCTCCCTTCCTTCCTTCCTCCCTCCCTCCCTTCCTTCCTTCCTTCCTTCCTTCCTTCCTTCCTTCCTTCCTTCCTTCCTTCCTTCCTTCCTTTTTTTTCCTGTTTTTTTCCTTCCTTTCTACAACTTAGGAATGAGGTAAATTGGCAAAGTAGACATAGAAACCTGCAGCCTAAGTATTTATTTCACTTGTTGTAGTTTATTGTTCTGTTACAGTTTCCCTCATAAACCAACTCCTAGATTCTCAGTGTTGGACTTGAGCCGCCAACTAATACTGCTTCCCAACCCTCCCCTCAGAACAAAACAACCCACCATCCTTTACAGGGAGGGTCTCAAACTTGAGATTGATTCTTCACAAATTAGGATATCTTAAAATGTCAGAGTGCCATTTTGGGTTTAAAAATGAGTAAATCTGATTGGGGAAATTGACTAGGATTGTGACAGGAATCCAAATTACTCATCCAAAGTTTTAGGATCATTAGATATTAGAAGGGAGCTTAGAGTTCATCTAGTCTGCCTTTTATTTTACAGATGAGGAAACTGAGACTGGAGAGGTTTAAGTGATTTCTCTCCTCTTAGATGTTAAGTGACAGAGGCAGGGTTTGAACTCATGTTCTCAGACTTCAGAGTCAATTAATGTTCTTTCAGATATGCCATGTTGCTTTGAATCATGGGTTGATTATTTTATTTGTCACCTCTAATTCAGTCAGATGCTCTGCAACTATTGGGAGGTCACTTTGTTTTTGTCTTTAGTTCAACAGAGTTAATTGCTAACAGTTGAGATGGTGTCATGCTGGGGTGTGAGCAAAATGAAATAGAACTGAGC
Organism: Notamacropus eugenii; assembly: GCF_028372415.1. NCBI lineage: Eukaryota > Metazoa > Chordata > Mammalia > Diprotodontia > Macropodidae > Notamacropus > Notamacropus eugenii. The sequence continues at coordinate 176,118,519 of NC_092872.1, read as the reverse complement.
GAAGAATCCAAGATTACTAAGAGTTCTCCCAAGAAGAACTAACAAATATCTCCTGTGGGCATATTAGGGGTAAAACATAGATAGGTGAGCTGAGACAAAAACAAGAAGGCAAGTAATTATGAGTAAAAACTAATAACAACTGACATTTATGTAGAGCCTTCAGGTTTGCAGAATGTTTTATAAGAGACTCACAGCAATCCTGTAAGATAGATATGGTTTTGTTAAACTAATTTTGCAGATTAGGAGAATGAAGCTTTGAGAATTAAAGTTGGCCAGTCTTAACAACAAGTATATTTTGGAGGCAGGATTTAAATCCAGGTCTTCCTGATTCTAAGGGCAATCTTACAAGGATACTACGCCACTCATAAAAGGCAGAAGGCAGGTTGGGTGGGGGAAAGGAATGGTATATTCTAGGCAAGGAGAGTAATGAATCCTGGATGTAATTGCAATTAATTTATATGGTGGGGGAGTTAATTTTTCAAAAATCAGAAGTATAACCTTCAGCTGTCAAAACTTGTTTTATTTTACCCATTTTTATGGTGCTCTCTCTCAGGTATATTACATTTCCCTGCCTTCTTATATAGCATATAAACATGAGCTGCTATTATATGTGAACTTTCCTTTGATGACTCAAAGTCATCGTTATGAATGTTAGGCATTGTTCAAGCTCTTCTCCCTTACTTCAGATACAGGCAACTTTGTAAGGACCCTAACGTCAAAATGATGTTAGTTGAATTTGATTTTTTCCATTGAAGCAATGTTTTGATAGGGGGTTTTATTGCTGGCAGACTGCTTGATGCCTAGTTTATTAGTAACCACAAATGCTATATTCAGTTAACTACTCAATCAAATAAATGTCTGATTTATTAAACACAAATCATATATATATGTATGTAAAATGTCATATAGTATAAAGTTTTCACACAGAAATATATATAAAGGGAGGGAGAGGGAGGGAGGAGAGAGAGAGAGAGAGAGAGAGAGAGAGAGAGAGAGAGAGGGAGAGAGAGAGAGAGGGAGAGAGGGAGAGAGGGAGAGAGGGAGAGAGAGAGGGAGACAGGGAGAGACGGAGGGAGGGGTTAGGGGGATTTCTTTAATATAGGGCACTTCTTTTGAGGAAACTATCAAAGCAAACAGATGACTGCTCTGCAACTTTATAGCCTTAGAAAATCACCTGGGGAGCACCAGGAGATTTAAGTACTTTGCCCATAGTCACACGGGCAACATGTATCAGAGATGGCACCCGAATCGAAGTCTTCTGGCTCTGAGCTCTATCAGTTAAACTGGTCAGTAGAGTCATTTCATTCATAATGTATTCATTCTTCAAGCACTTGGTGGCTACTTTTTGCAAGGCACATGACTACGAAGTCATCTCACTTCTTGTGACCATTAGATTGGAAAGTAAAGGAACACTTTTGTCAGGGTCTTGATGGAATTCAGGCTTCTTTTAAGGGAGGGCATAGTATTGGCAGGTATCTTTGAGGAGACTTTTCTGCAGGGGAGATATGTGACCTTTTCAGTATGTGGTGAAAAACTCATCATGGGATAATTTATTCTCTTACCATTGTTTTCATTGCAAATTTCTCTGTTTCGAGGATGATCACTATTACTTATTCTTTTTCTGCTGTGTCTGAGATTGTATCCATTTCCTCAGAATTGTCTGGAAGACATAAATTGATTTGTATGCAGCTTGCCTAAATATCCTAAGTAAAAACTGTTGAGGGGGTGGGGCGCCAGCTAGGTAGCACAGTGAATAGAGCCCCGGACTTGGAGTCAGGAGGACCTGAGTTCAAATTTGACCTAAGACACCTGACACTCACTAGCTGTGTGATCTTGGGCAAGTCATTCAACCCCAATTGTTCTGCCTTCCCCCCTCCAAAAAAAAAGAAGAAAGAAAAACTATAGATGGATATGCCAGGATTCTGTCTATGAAATTATCTTCAGCTGAGAATTGCCTATCCAGGAGTGGGGAACCTGCAGCCTTGAGGCCACATGTGACTCTGTAGGTCTTTAAGTTTGGTCCCTTGACAAAATCCAAACTTCACAGAACAAATATAGTCATAGGGCCGCACTTGAGGACCTAGAGGGCCGCAAATGGCCTTGAGGCTGCAAGTTCCCCACACGTGTGATGCACCTGAGACCTGCCTGCTACAGGGGATAGGGCTCTTTAATGATCCTAGACAACCAAGATTTTGTCACTGAAGTAGGGAGAGACTTGAGTCCAGGAGACCAGTTAGAAAGATGCTGAAGTGATTGCCTTGAGAAGTGATTAGGTTTTAAACTAAGGTGTTAGGTGTATGAGTAGTTAGAAGGAGCTGGAAGCAAGATGCTGCGAAAGAAGAAATAGCAAGGTTTGATTTGGACATGTGGTGTATGGGAGAGTGAAGAGACCAGGATAATGTTCAGGTTATGAACCTGGGATACTAGAAAGTTGGTTGTGCCTTTGACTGAAATAATGAAGTCTGGAAGAAGAGAGAGTTGAGGTGAAGGTATGGGGTGGAGATAGTAAGCTTAGTTTTAGATGTGTTGAGTTTGACATGTATCTGAGACATACAATTTGAAATGTCCATAAGTAGTTGGTAATGTGGGACTGAAGCTCATGGAAAAAGAGATGGACTGTACATCTATATTTAATCTGAATCCATATTTTGTTTATCTATAACTACATCCATATCTTTATGTTCTGTCTACACAATATACATGTGTGTATATATACACATGTATACACATTCTCTGATAAATGCGTACATATATTAGAGAGAGTTACATACATATACTGCCAATCTTCTCTCCCTTGAACTTCAGTCCCATGTCACTGATTGCCTGTTGGCTAATTTGAATTGTATGTCTCACAGTCATCTCAAACTCAACATATCTAAAACTAAACTTATCTCCCTCCCTCCAACTCTCCTCTCTCTCTCTCTCTCTCTCTCTCTCTCTGTCTATATATATATATATATATATGTATATGTATATCAACAGAGATATATAGACGTATATATTATATGTATATATCTACATTCCTGATACACACACATATATATGTAGAGATACATCTGAGTTATCTACATAGAGATAATTATTAAAGTCTTGGAAGCTGATAAGTTCACTGAGGGTAGAGAAAGAAGAGGGTCTAAGACAGAACTTTTGGGAACACCCAATTTTAAGAGGCATGAAATGGATGATAAGTCAGCAAAGGTGGTGAAGAAGCGTCACTGAGGCAGTAGGATGGAGCCAGAAGAGCAGTGTCATGAAAAGAGAGAGGAAAGAATATTCAGGAGGAGAAGGTGGACAGCAGTGTCAAATGCAGCAAATAGGTAGGGAAGGATGAGGACCCCATAAGCACCAGATTCGGCAGTGGAGAGACCATCATTAGCTTTGAAAAGAGCAGTTTCAGTGGAGTGACGAAGTAAGAAGGCAAGACTGCAAAGCTTGAAAATGAAGGAAACGGAGGTCAGTGACACCTCCAATCCTTACTTCACTCAACTGTCAAACTGATCTTCCTAAAGTTCGGTTCTGACCCTCTGCCATTCACTGAACTCCAATCGCTGCCTGTCACCTCTGGGATCAAATATATAACCCTATTTTTGTCTTTTAAAGCTATTATTTATAACCTGCCTTTGCAGTCTTCTTACACCTGCCCCTCCTGGCTGTTCCTTGAATGTGACATTCCTATCACTGTGCGTTCTCATTGGCTTTCTCCCATTTGTAGAACTTTCTGCCTCATTTCACTTTTCTGGATTCTTCCTTCAAATCTCAGCTAGAATCACATCTTCTACAAGAAACTTTACCCAGTCCTCCTTAATCGTAGGGTCTCGTTTCTTTGGTTACATGATGTTTCCTCCATCAGACTATGAGCTATTTGAGAGCAGGGACTGTTTTTTGGTTGGGGGTTGGATAGTTTTTTTTCTCTCTTTGGGCTTTGTATCTCTAGGACTTAGCACAATTCCTAATTCCAAGTGGACACTCATTAAATGCTAATTGACTGAAGACAACTTCTAAGTGTTCTAGCAACTCAAACTACAAGTTGAAGGGATCTATCCCCTTGGTAGAGGGACTTTCCTTATTGAGAAGTTCCATACAGCAATGAAATCGTTATCTGTCTCATTTGTCTGCAGACATCTTTTGGGAGGGTTGAAATATGTGTAATTGAAGGGGACAGGTACTATTGTAAAAAAAAATTATGATGCCCATTCCATAGTGATATATTTGAGCTTTGGTACACATTAAATTATGACTACAATAATTATTTTTATAAAAAAATTTCAACAATAAATATGTTAAATCTATGACGAATAGAAAAACCCTATTTTTTATTTCTAAAAAAATCTAGACTTAGAATTCCTTTGTTATAGGTCTTAAAGATCTCCAGTCTTGTAGCTCACTGTGCCAAATTTGTTTCAATGTTGAGAGGGTCATTGTATCTGTTCTCAAACCTCTTTCTTCCCTCTGTGAGCCTGTACTCTGTATACAAACCCCTAGAAACAGTGAATTGAAGACATGAAACTGGAACCAAATGAATTCCTCTAGTGTAAGGTCAGCAGTGTCATCAGGCATACATTAGTGCTTTTATTTTAAAATCTGTATTGTGCAGTGGACCCATTGATGATTACCTCTTTGATTCATATGCTGAGAAAATTCTTTCTACTTTCATCAGTATTTTTAATCTTTTTTTAGTTTTTTTTTTTTTATCAATTTTGAACTTAAATACAAAAAGATACAACCAAAAAAGAACATTTCCGTGCACGTAGCACAACATAGAGGATTCTGTGTAAAACCATGAATTTCCATTTTACACTGTTGACTTTTTTTGGAGTACATAATAAATACTACTCATCATTTTCAAAGATTCCCTGCTTTTCTGTTTTTCCTTCCAAGTTTTCTTTGCCGTATACTTTTTTCTCCCTCCCTCCCAACTCTGCCCTAGAGAAGGTTACTATTAGATACACATACATACATACATATAGATATGCATACATATATGTATGTATGTAAAGCTATACTATACATACTTCTGTTTATCAGTTCTTTCTCTGGAGGTAAATAGCATCTTCCTTCATAGTCTTTTATAGTTGATTTTACTATCTATGATACTAAAAATGAACTAGTCATTCAAAGTTGTTCTTATGATTGTATTTCTGTTGCTGTTTGAATATATCTGATACCGTTTTGAGTAATATAATACTAAAAATGGATTAATCATTCAAAGTGGTTCTTATGGCAACATCTCTGTTACCAGATACTGTGTTCACTTGGTTCTGGTCATTTCACTTTTCTTAATTTCATGTAAGTCTTTCCATGTTTTCTAATATCAGTCCCTACAACAAAAACTCTCAATCTTTCAAAGGCAGTTAGAGAGAGGAAATTGAAGAAGCAGCTAGGTAAACCAAAGTTGGTAAAGGAGGCCACTGTGGAGAAGTCAAAGGAATTGAGGTGATTAAATCTGGCGAAAAGAAAACAAATTCCACATTCCCCCTCATCCACCTTTTTTTTTGGTCTGGATATCTTAATATGTTGGTGTAGTAAACTCCCTATGACTTTCTACTGATGAAGACTGGCAGCTGGCCTGTAACTTAGAGTTTTGGAGAGTTTCTTGGGGGCACTGAGAGTGATTTTACCTGTGGTCACACACCAGCTAGCTGGTGTCAAAGGAAGAACTTGAGCCCTTGCCTTGCTGACTATGAAGCTAGCTCTCTCTCCTTACGTATGGGAAGGGTTTTTGTGCTGGTAAGCGGTAGCTGCTACTATTTTTACTTTTTATTATTTCCATTAAGAACAAACTAAAATTTTTGCAGAAGCTGAGGGTTCAAAATAATCTGAAATAAATGATGCCAAATATTAGAATGAGTTATCCAGTGGGATAAAAATCATCTGTCCACAATTTAACCAATCCAGTGAACCCAATTACAGGGTGCTCCTTTCTAGAGGCAGGCCACTGCCCTAGAAAGTATTCAAATTAGCTGCTCTAGTGACCCATCCCTTAACCACTATACAGTTGACATAAGATCGGCAAGTACATTGTTCAGAGTACTGTTTTCAAAATCAACAGTCCCTGTTTTTTTCTTTTTTTAGTTGATGAAGAAAATTAGACCCAGAGAGATTTGTCAGCTTGACCATCACACAGCTACTTAAGAATGGTAACTAGGTCTTGTCTAGATTAGTGTTTGTCCTTTGGCACCTGTGCATACTGTAACTGCTAGAATAATTCAGAGAAAACAAGAATCCCTGGGGATGCTATTAGGCATCCTGGAGGAGATGTGCCTTGATCTTGGCCCTTTAAGGAAGTGTAGGTTTTGGATAAGTGAAGAGAGGAGGTCATTCTAGGCAGAAGGACTAGCAGAAATGTTGTTTTTCATCCTTCATTCCTGAAGATGACCGGTGACATTGAGAGGGTGATACCTTGACTTTCTTGTAAATTGGATTTAAGTGTATCGGAGCTCAGGAAAGCCTTCAGCCTCACTCACTCCTCCAGTCATTGAAGTCCAGTGGCAAAGAGTCAAGACAAGTACTACCAAATTATGAAGCAGCATGGTATGGTGGAAGGAGCTCTGGTTCTCTGATCAGAATACCCAAGTTGGTTCCATGGAGTCAGAAAGACTTGAGTTCAAATCTGGTCTTGGGCACTTACTAGCTGTGTGACCCCAGACAATTCACTTAACCTCTGACCACTCCACTTTCCTCACCTGTAAAATGATGACAGTAATAGTATATTAACATAGTAACAATAACATATAACAATAATAGCACCTACCTCGATGGGTAGTTGTGAAGATCAAATGGGATAATATTTGTAAAGTGCTTTGCAAATGTTGAAGTTTTATATAAATGCTAGCCATCATCATCATCGTTATTACTGTCTCTGACACTACCTGTGTAAACTTGAAGAATGCCGTTTAACTGTCCTGTGCCCAATATCCTCATTAATTAAATGAGGGTGTTGACCTAGGTAACCTGTGAGATTCATTCCAGCTCCGTATCTTGTGACTGATGCTGTGATATGTGTGAACTACTAGGGAAATAAACTTTACCTGCTTAGAGGGTCTGTATTGGGGAGTGACAGGCCATAAGATTGTACAGGTAAACCAGGTTGGTGGTGGAGAGGGTTGAACTCCAGCTTTAGGTATTTGTACTTAGGATCACGGGCTCAGATGAAGTATGTTGTTCAGGGCTCCTGGAGTTGCTCACACAGGGTTTATGACATGATGAAAGAATGAGTTAGTCTTGCTGCAAAGTGCAGGATGAGTTGAGGCCAAGTTGGAGGACAGAGGGAGAGGCAAGAGTGAGGGAGAGCAGTAAGAACCTCTGGTCCGTTGTTGCATAGTTTGAAAGAAATTATGAGGTTGGGAAAGGGAATTGTTTTGGAAGAGAATTTTTGTGGTATTTTCAAAATGCCAATGGGAAGAAAGAAGAGAATGTCAAACATTTCAAAATAAAGTAATGACATTAGCTAAACGAAGCTACTTTCATTTGGAAGCATTGCTAGGGCACATATAGCAGAATTCTCACTTTATGGTCAAGAAATAGAGAAAATTAAAATGTGTTTTAGTCAAGAGTCAGAGACTCTCCTAGAATACAAAATAGGTCTATTTGTACATATCAGAGTGTATGTAGACTGCGAGGTAGCTAAGGTGGCTCAGTGGATAGAGCGTTGGACTTGGAATCACGGAGATCTGAGTTACAATCCTGCTTCCTACCCTTACTTAGGAGTCACTTAAACGCTAAGCACTTGACTTAACCTCTTTCAGAGTGTTTCCTCCTCTGTAATACTGTTGTTTAGTCATGTCAGTTATATCTGACAGTTATATCCTTGGCAAAGATGCTGGAGTGCTTTGCCGTTTTCTTCTCCAGCTCATTTTACAGATGAGCAAACAGGGTTAAGTGACTTGTCCAGGGTCACACAGCTAGTAAGTGTCTGAGGTCAGATTTGAACTCAGGAGGAGGAGTCTGACTCCAAACCTAGCCCTATGTGCACTATGGCGCCACCTAGCTGCCCCATCTGTAATGCGGAGAATGATGGCACCTATCTCACAGGATTGTGATGATCTGGTGGGAGAGCTTATGGAAAGTACTTTGTAAACCTGAAGTTTCAGTGTAAATGCTATGTATCCGTAGTAGTAATATTCCAGTTTCTCATTGTGGCAATGACGAACCCACCTTTATCCATACAAAGAGCCCTATTTTGTATTCCTGACTCTTTGGACTTAGACACATCGTTCAAACTTTCTTAACTTTAAAGGAGATATTCTGTTACTCCCTTAAGAACACTTTTAAATACTAGCAGCCTTATTCAGATAATGTAATTAATTTAAAAATGTGGCGCACTGGAGCTCTTAAAAGGCATTGTATTAACTTAAGGTATTACCATTAACTAACATCAGCAGTCTTCTCTATTGGATTTGTCTTAAGTTCCTTGTGGTTACTGTGGGTAAAATTCTTGGAACAGGGAGATCGATGCAACAAGTCATATATCACAGCCTGGACAAATCCCCAAGCTATGAAAGCCTACTGCTCCAAAGCTGAAGGCCACACCCTGCTCTTAGCCTGCTGAATGACCCTAGGCATTTCCTAGAAATAGCCTAAAGACACAGAACTGGGAGGGATAGTTAATAGGTTGGATTACAGGCTAGAATCAGCATGCAGAAACATTTCCGGGGCCTGGAAGGATGGCCTAAAACAAACAAAAGAAAACTCAATAGGAAAAAATAGAAAGCCCTGCATTTGGGTTAAAAGAAAAATTACACATGACCTTTAACTTTAAGTTAAGTCTCTTGAATCCTGAGACTAAGTTTAACTACCATTCATTTGAAAATAACTTCAGGGTTTTAGTTGAATAAAAGCTAAAGTCTTGAGTCAACCACTACGATATGGTTAAATCTAGTGAGCGGCCAGAATAGTGGGAATCATAATATACAACATCTCCCAAAAGTTTTGATGCAGTTTTAATTTTTAATAGAGCATAAAAGTGTGAGCCTATGTTCCTTTTAAACTGGAACCCCCTTCATTGTTACACCGTGCTCTAGACCAGCCAGATCAGACCTGAGGCTCATCATCAGTCCTGGACCCCCACATTTTAAGGAGGACATTGAAAAAACTGGAACAGGTTTGGTTCATGAAAGAAAGTAATGCCCACAGGGGTCATGACATCTACCTTCACCTGTTTTCAAGGTTGTCTGGTAGAAGAAGACTGTCCTTTTAGCTCCAGGACAAAGCAAAAATGCACAGGAAGGATGATTTACATTTGTCCTCAAATGAAAAGATTGTTTTCTGTGAAGTGGTGACCTCTCTCTGTTCAGATGCAGCCTAGATGGGGACCTTTTCTTACATGTACTTGGAATAAAGCCCCTATCATTGGACAAATTGTCCAGATTTTTGAATACAGCAGTTAAATTTGCCCTCTTTTATTCCAATTAAATCAATCAACAGGCATTTCCTAATCACCTACTTTGTGGATCCATAAAGTGGGAAAAAGCAAATTCTTTTGTTTGACTTAGCCTTCAGGTGCCTTCCACTTCTAGCAGAATTCTCTTTAAAAAAAAAAACTGTTGGTATCTTTTGTTGTTAAAATACCTAAACTTCTCCCTGTATTCCTCTCTCCTCTCCTAGGGACCCATCCTACAAAACAAGAATTCTTGAAAAGAGAAAGAGAAAAAAAATAACCAAAACTGATCTAGGAATTATTAAACTCTCTTTAGGCAGAGAGCTATGGTCATTGGCATGGGTTGGCTTTTGGTCACTCAGCTAGGTCCCAATTGAGGGCACTTCTTAGAAGCTTCCCTGAAAGGAATTCACCTGGGTAAGGCAGTTATTTGGATATCCTGGGATTCCTTGAAGGGAAGCTGGTATCCTTCAGGGAACTTGGGCCCATTTCATAGCTCAGAGGTTTCCTAGATCTCTGTGGTCAGCCTGGGCAAGAGGTGGACCCCTGTCACAACTCAACGAAGGATAAATGAAAGCAGTTGCTCCGTGCTGTCCTTGTTCAGTTTGAATTGATTAAGGTTTATTAATCAGATATGTCTTATAGACTGAAGAGGATAAAGAAAACTGAGCCAAAGGTAAGTCCAGTGTATTGGTGTGTCTTTACTTGACACATGATGGCTAAATCCATGAATACTCATGGATGGATTGATGGCTCAGCATCCTGGTGTACAGTAATAAAAATCAACACATTCTTTATTCAACTACTAAAGTGATGCACCTGAAACACCCCACCCTCTCTCCAGGAAACCCCAGTATCTTCTCATTGTCTCTAGGAGCAAATATAAAATGCTCTCTTTGGCATTCACAGCCTCCCTCCTCCTTTTCCAATCTTTTTACACCTTATTCTCCAACATATATACTTCAGTCCAGTGAGACTGGCCTCTTAACTATTTCATAAGCAGGATACTCCATCTCTCAGCTCCAGGCATGGAATGCTCTCCCTCCTCACCTCTGACTACTGACCTCCCTTGCATTCTTTAAGTCCCAACTAAAATCCTACCTCCTTCATGAAGTCTTCCCTAACCCTTCTTAATTCCAGTACCTTCCCTCTGTTAATTATTTCCTATATCTGTTGTATTTCACTAGCTTTATACATATATATTTGTGTTTTGTTTCTCCCTCAACCCCATTAGATGATAAGATCCTTGAGGGTGGGTATTTTCTTTTGCCTCTTTTTGTATCCCCGGAGCTTAGCACTGGGGTGGGGGCATGTTCATATTTAAAGACTATAAATTGATGTTGTTGCCAGATTTTGGTAAGGGCTCTGGCTGTAGCACTATCTGCTCACAGGAGACGCTAATTGTGTTTTGATCTTGGAACTTGATCGGACGGATTTCCAAAGTACAGCCTTGATCCTGGAATATGCAAAGCTGGGGTGATGGCTTGGGGGAAAATTGCCTTCTTGAACCACTTCCCTTCTTGACCTCCAGGGAGCATTCTCAGGGGAAGATCTCCATAGAGCAGGTAGGGCAAGTGAACATACTGTACTTGCTGATTTCTCCCACCTGTGCTCCTTGTCATACGTTGGGTGATGGATTCCCTGAGGCAGACTTGGGGCCAGAGTCCCACAGGATGAGCAAGCACGTATGGTGTGTGAGTTCCATTGTGCCTGTGTGTTTGTGTGGGAGGAGATTCTGAAGTGATGAGATCCTTTTGTTGTTTCATAGCAGGGAAACTGGCGTCAGCTCTCCTCCTCTGGGCCAGATAAAAGGGAACATTCCATCTAGTTCAGCTGATATCACACACGTGCAAGATGCTTCATTTATTTCAGATTCTGAGCACATTTGAAATGTCTCATTGGCCTTCCCATGGCTTTCCACCCCACCACTCCCTCCTAGCCCCTCCACTGTCTCCTTGACTCAAGTCTCTCCACTCAAATCTATCCTCCACTCAGCAGTCAAAAATGATCCTATCACCTCTCTGCTCAGTGAACACTAGGTTCTCCCCATTGCTTCTGGGATCAAATGGAAAGTCCTTTGGCATTTGATGTTCTCCACAACCTGACTCCACTCTCCTGGTTCAGTCTCAAAGCCATCCTCTCCTCCTTGCCCTCCCTCATACTCTCATCTCTCTACCTTTGCATTGGCTGTTCCCCAAGCCTGGAACACACTCCTCAACTCCAACTCTTTGAAACCTGTCCTTTCAGACTCAGCTTACACACCCCCTCCTCCACTGGGTCTTATCTGCTCATTCCATTTCCTCGGTCTGAAGTTTCCTTCCCTCTACTCTATATTCTGATTTCTATGTGTCCTCTCCCCATTAGAATGCAGGCTTCTTGAGGGTAAGGACTGGTTTCCTTTTCCTTTTCCTTTTTTTGTATCCCCAGAGCTTAGGACTGTTGCCTGGCGCATAGTAATTAATATTATTAACTATTAATAATATTATTATATTATATATTGTATAATATATAAACTATGTATATAACACATTAGTATATATTACATTAATAAATGCTTGTTGATTGATTGCCATAATGGCAGCATTACCAGTACAAAATTCCTGAAGAACTCTTGAGATAGCATAGGACATTATAAAGACTGATGTATTTGTGGAATAGGGAGCATGCAGGTGACTTGACAAGCCAGGAAATTAATGGAGTGTCACATTTCCCATCGCTAGGAATTCTTTCTGTTTTTACCAGAGGGCAGGCTCTGTCATCAGCCTGTTGTACCTATTTTTCTCATCAGATTCACACCCCCATTTGAGGTTTATGCTGGTTCCATACACAGCCATCAGCTAGAGCCTCCTCTGATTTCAGGGTAAGTGTCATTTGGGAAGGTGAAGCTCACCAGACATCTGGCCCCAGACAAACCAAAGTCCAAGGCAAATGTTACTAATGCAATTTTATTTTTATTCCATGAACTATCCCAGAGTACATGTTGGAAAAATCTCAATTTAGGCCCCCCGGTTTACTAATTCCAATTTCCATGGTTTGGTTGGTTTAATTTACAATTCTGATGCCCCTGCTCAGCCAGTTTTTAAAAGCTGTTTTTATTATGGTGTTATTATTAAAATGTTGAAGCAGTTAAATCTACAAACCAATCCAGTTTCAGAAAAACCAAGCACCCTGGCTAAAACTCCATCTAAATGCAGGGATTTGGGGTGGGGCCTGGGGTGGAGGAATGGGCTCCTACTGCTACTGGCAGAATTCCATTAGCATGGCCTCCATTCTTCCTAAATCAGCCAAATGAGTCCTCAAGTGTGCAACTGGTTCACATTTTAGCTTCAAAGAAGAGGAGACAATTGGTTGTTTCCCCTGTAGGAGATATTCTAGGGAGGGAGATCTCTGGGCTTCCTTCAACATTTAATTATTCCTTTAATCACCCTTGTGTTCTTGGATGCACCAGAAATTTCTCCTTAGGAAGATAGTAGTTTACATAAAATAATCTAATCCCAATAGAACTTTCCTAAAAATGAGAAAATTCAACTATCCAGTTAGTATTTTGATAAATAAAGGGTGTAATTGGTTTTTATTTTAACTTGATCTTTCATTAATACAAGATGTTAACAAAGTAGATTATTAACTACGGGGCTTTGTAGCTTCCGTGTTCATAATCTAATATCCACAAAGAACAGGCTCAGTCTGTAAATTGTGAAACTGTGAGCTTGTATACATTCTTTTTGTTCATTTAATGTATCTGGCTTTTATCCAGCCATGATTTAATCTAATTTGATTATTTTATGAAGCTTTCATTGTATTATCTTTTTTTAAAGCCAATATTCTTAGGGCAAGGGGAGAAAGGGTTAAGTCAGCTTTTAAAGAAATGGCCGTAGAATGTCAGTCAGAAGACTTGAAGATCATCTATTGGGCCACTTTATTTTGAAGCAGAGGAAACAAGGACCTGAAGAAGAAAAGCCATTTGCTCAGTCACTCAGCCACCAAGTGGCACTTCTAAGGCGACAATCCCAGGTCTCCTGGTTCCCAGTCCAGTCCCCTTAGCATTTATGCCTCTTCTTTCCTACCCAGATATATCTGAGTGACACTAATGAAAATTGAGGCATAAGTTCTCAGTATCCAAGAAAATTCACTCTGAACACTCCCTTTATCATAAGAGACTCTGCTAAGTGGAACCGTATTAATATGTGTTTAGGCCTAGAAGTAATTCTCATAGTTACAATCAAGGTAATGGGATGGAAGAAAGCAAAAGGGAAGGATAAAGATGCTCATTTATATAAGGGGAGCTACCTCTCTTGCATGGTCCAGGGAGCCCTGAGTTAGGGAATCATGACTATAGTCACTGCTAATTATTAGTAGGGCAAGTCTTAGAACCCACATTTCCCAATACCAGTCCAATCCTTTTTTTTTTTTTTTGTGACCATTGCTTATGATGTACTTTGACTAGAATCGCATATTTTTGGTTCCTTCTGGACTGTGTTCTCTGTTTGTGGGTCTCACTCTACCATTAGTACAAAGGAGGATTTTCATTTCCAGTACAGCTTGTGCTCTTATAACAGAAAGAGAAACCAGTTTCCTTTCCCTGGATGGAAAGAAGAACTGAATTTGAGCTTAGGAAATTGTTTGTACTTTCTTAGGACAGGTCAAAGGTGACATGGATCAGTAACTGAGATTCAACTAGGGATGCTCTTCCCCAATCCCCCAGAACAACTAGTACAAACTTGTTCTAATATTGTTTAGTATCCTCATTATATTTGCTTTGGAATGAATGTGGAAACTTGACCTACAGAGATTCGAAGATTTATTTTTTAAGGATTGGATTTAGTGACTGTGAAAATTACCAGGACAGACTCAGATAAAGAGGTTCTAGAAAATTTGTGGAAGAGACTAAGCAAACATTTTATCCAACCTTTGTCTCCCATGTGCTCACGTGCTTGATGTTCCCTAAATGTGTCCCCTAGTTTTCCATCTCCACAGTTTTGTTCCATCTCTGTCAGTATCTTCTCATCACCTTTGCCTGTGGGCTTCCTACCCATCCCTTGACACTCACCTGAAATGTCACCTACCCTACGAAGTCTCACTTAATTCCCTCAATCCCTACTAAATCTGGAGGTCTTTTATTATTATTGTTATTACAGAACACTTGGTATCCCCATTGTATACTTCCTAATTTTTCACTTGTATTGTAATATTTATCTGCATAAGTCTTATCTCTCTAGATTCTAAGCTTCTGGAGTCCAGGAACTATGTCTTATTTATCTTGAGATCTTCTCCAGCTCCAAGCACACACATCTATTGCAAATAGTAAGCTCTCAGTAAACGTTTGAATTTATCTTCTCTGGCTCCAGTCCTTGGGTATTATAAATGTATGATTAAAGTGAACTACTGATTGTTTTCAACCTAGATTTAGAGCAATATCTTTGCCTAGAGTGCAAACTGGCGGTAGTGTTTCCTCTGTGTATGTATGGTTGGTGGTTGTCCTTCATTCAGAGACGACCAAAATGATGTCACTGTGTTGGGGTCAAGGTACAGTGTGTCTGACTATAGTCAATCAGACCCATACAAGCTCAGAAGGCTCTACCACCAGTTGGGCACAAATAGTCCCTATGAACATCTGGAGTGGAGATGTCTTCAAATTTGTACATTGTGTGTGTTTTTTTTTTGTTCTGTTGAACTACTACAATTCCCCTTTGCTCATAGAGCACTCCACCTTCTTTGATGCAAGCGCACCATGCTGGGTGGTCCAGTGCCAGGGTCTCCTATGTCTCACAATCAATTTCAGAGTTCTTCAGAGAAACCTTGAGAGCATTCTTGCATTGCTTCTTCCGACCTCCATGTGAGTGCTTGCCTTTTGTGAGTTTTCTGTGAAATAGTTTTTTAGGCAAACATTTGTTTGCTAGGTGGTGCAGTGCTGGGCATGGAATCAGGAAGACGCATCTTCCCGAGTTCAAATTTAGCCTGAGACACTTAGTAGCTATGTGACCCTGAGCAAATCACTTAACCCTGTTGACCTCAGTTTCCTCATCTGTAAAATGAGCTGGAGAAGGAAATGGATAACCACTCCACTGTCTTTGCCAAGAAAACCCCAAATGGGGTCACAAAGAATACGGCATGACCAAATAACAATTACAACGTAAGCGTTTCCGTGTAACTGCATACAGCCTAGGTACATACAAAACAACTATTTGTTACTTCCGAACAACTGGTTTATTTGACACTCCATATATTAACAATTCTTTAATTATTGGGAGTCAGTTATATGTAAGAAAGATATGATTTTGATTTTTAAGTTCTTTATAATCCAGTATTCCTGAGGGGAGGAAACTAACAACGGAAAAGGTTAAATGACTTATTTAAGCCAAGATTATTAATGATTTATTTAGCCAAGATTGATGATGATGATAACAGCTGATATGGATAGGTCACCTGGCTCTTAAATCCAATGGTCTTTTGTTAAACATCAGCTAGAAGAGCCTGATTTCCTCCAGCCAAGTCTGTTCAAATTGTTATTGGTCAGGACTCTTGAGATGTATTTAGACCTTGGTAAAGGTGGGCCCTGCAAAATAATGATACAGTTTTGCTACAGAAAGAGAGATTTTCTGTGACATATCAGCACGTAGAAAGTTGCTGTGCCCTGGAGTCAGGAAGACTGGAGTTAAACAATGTGACTATAGGCAGGTTACTTAATGTCTCAGTGTCCAAGCCAAGTGTCTAAGGCTGTAAGTGACAGATGAGTTATAGATCTCTATTGGTGAAAAGAGTTTCCATACCAGGAATTCTCTCCACTAAAGAAATCACTGGTCCAGACTGCTTTCTACCCTCTCCCAAAAGAATTAGCACGTAGACTTTAAGGAATTCTCAGCTCAGTAATGAAGTTACCAATCCAGCTGAAGCACCATTGCCAAGTACGTGGAAAATAAAGGGAACTATTAGCTCAGTAATGCATACACAGATCTAGTAAAAGTTGAACTATATAATGAAAATAAAATTCTTGACAATAATCCTAAAAATATACTGTATACATACGCTAGTCTGTTGCAGCTTTGTGGGGGGCAGGGTTGGGGAGAGCACTAAGAGATTTCCATAGAAGAAGCAAACCAGTTATTAATGCTAAAAAAGCAATGATCCTTTGTTTAAATTGTCTTGAGCCAAAAACAAGAGAAAATACTTAAATTTAAGGTGCATGGGAGTGGGGGGGAGAGAGAGAATAGGAGCAAGGGAAGAGAGGTTTTCTTGAGGTGGGGGTCACAGGTACCTAAAAGATAAAGCTACAAGTGAACGTCCAGCAAGACAGGATACTTCTGTAACTTTATCAAGTAGATGGTCTTGAGGCTGTGGTTGGTAGAGGAGGATTGAAGAGGCACTGCCTGGACCGGAATGTCTCCAGATTTTGCCAGGTTTTCATTACTCCTCCCTGAGTTGTGGCAGATAGTCCTGGGTCACTTGCACAGAACTGAGAAGAGAGCCTGATATGTGTATATGTGTGTGTGTGTATGTATTTGTGTGTATGTGTATATGTATGTGTGTGTGTATATATATATATATATATATACACACACACACACACACACACACACACACACACACACACACATAAACTTTGAACTTTGATGTGTAGGCTGTCTGCTTTCATATTACAGATAGGTAGGGATTTTTAGACAGGAAGTTGAAAGTGCCCACCAAGGAGAAATCCACAAATGAGGAGTGGCCTCTGTGCCTGTGTATGCTGCATTTTGGGATTAGGAAAATGAGAATCATCCTAGGTGTGAAAATCAAGAACAATAATAAAATAATATACACAGATAAAATAATAAAAGATGTATGTGATTGAAAACTATGATTGGCTGGTCATGTGACAAAAGCAAAGGCTAACTCATGCTCAGTCAGTGGGTTCCACAGATATTCTTATGAAATAAAGAAAAAGGAGGGAGGGTGTCCCTGGCATCCTGGGGGCTCCCCCTGTGATCGAGGTTTGGGAAGACATGTAGAAGAGTAGTAGAGGATGAGTGGGTGTGGGTGGGTTGAAATCTGCTTTGTTGGTGCTAACATCCAAGTTAATAAGCTACTTAACTGTTAACAAGGAGTGCTGAGCAAAGAGCACCTCATCATACTTTGCAGGAAGTCACATTGACTTACTAAAAGGTTACTTAAATGGTTTGAACATCCCCTTGAATTTAATTTTTGGCCTAAAGAGAAACAATTTTCTCTGTAGAATTAGCCCCTATTGAGATCTAAGTCTTAACAAAATGTAAACAAAAACTTTTTTTGTAAATGTTTGGCATTGAAAGGAAAGAGGTCTTGGGCTAAGTCAGTTAATTTCACTGTTCCACTGTTTTCTCATTTACAAAATGAGATTTAATGATCTTAGCTTTCTTTTTGGTGTAGGTGGTATACTAGAAAGCATGTTGAGGCAGGAAGACCCTTGGATTTGATCGCCATTTCAAACACTTCTCTGTATGACCCATGGCAAATCATTTACCTTTCTAACCTCAGTTCCCTCATTTGTAAAATGGGGGTAAATGTAGCACCTATTTCACAGGGTTTTATTTTTGTTATTCAGTTATGTCCAACTCTCTGTGACCCCATTTGGGCTTTTCTTGGCAAAGATATTGAAGTAGTTGGTCATTTCCTTCTCCAGCTCATTTTACAGAGAAGGAAACTGAGGCAAACAGGATTAAGTGACTTACCCAGGGTCACACAGCTTGTAAGTGTCTGAGGCCAGAGTTGAACTCAGGAAGATGAGTCTTCCTGACTCTAGGCCTGGTGTTTTATCCACCTAGCTTCCCTTGAAGGGTTTTGTGGAGGATCTAATGAGATGCAAAACACTTTGTACACATTAAAACATTAAGCAACAATTATACTTGATATCATAATAGTAACTATAATAAATACAATGGTTATAAATTATACTTATAACCATAATATAATATTATGATGTATTATAATTGACATTATTGCTATTTAGTACTCATGATTCTCCATGATGGTATATGTTGAATGCTTGGCGACCATGGGTATCAAATTTTCTTTTCCCCAGCCCCACTTGAAATTAGGACCAGAAATGTGGGGAGACTGGGAACTTTTCATTATTCTGGCAGAGATGTGTGGGTAATGAAACTAGAAAAGAAAAGAGTGTGACCCATGACAGGAAGGAGCAAAGGCAAAGAGGTAGGTAAGAAAGAGAGAGCAAATTGCCTGGGAAGGACCAGAGGTAAAAGACCATTCATGTCATGATGGTGAAGTTGCATAGATAACGTCTTAGATCCTTCCCAATCTACAAATCTATAAATAGGATCTGAGAAAAGGGAGAATCTATCCAAGGTGAAAATAAAGGTCAGCCAAACTGGGGTAATGGGCAGGTCAAAGGAGGGCCTGAACCTCAATCTAGACGGAATTATGATTTGTCTGGCTCAATGAGTGGACACACCTGTGGCCTTTTAAGCCTGGGAACGTGGGCTAGTCCCTGCCCCCAGATGAACCACAGCTGGGATGGACTCATGCTCACCTCTGCTCCCTCCAGGATGGGAGACAGCTGTGTTGAGATGACAGTGGACCCAAGCAGAAAGTGGGCTTGACCTTAGAAGAAAGAACTTCAATTTTCTTAGTTAAAATAGTTATCGGAATGACTGAAATTCATGCAGACTTCCACAACACCCATTCACCATATGCCACTGTTTAAGTAATACTGAAACACTTACTTCTCATAGAGTTTCTATACTTTGTTTTGGTAGAAAATGAATTTTGATTGTGTCATCTATTTTTAGTTTACCTTGGAAATTGTAAAACGTGTGATGCAACTCTGGTTATATATTTGTCTGGGGTCCAGGAACCACTTAAAAACTTCTTTCTTGAAGATCCACAGTGATCCAAATCCTGTGACCTCTTTTTTAACCCTGATTCTCCTCAAACTCTCCAGAGTTTTAAATTGAACACATCCTCCTTTCTGAACCCAAACTCCAACCTCACCCCACCTAGGGAGCATTTCAGCCTCCTTACCTACCCTCCCCCTTCAGCATGACAACCATTCAAACATCTGGAGATGCTGTCTTGTCTTCCTTCAGTTTTCTTTTCTTGAAGCCAAACATCTCTAGGTCCTTTAGTCAATCTGCTAAGGATTCTAGCCTTTTCCCCACCCTCGTCACCCTCTCTAGACCCGTTGTGTTGGAGCACAGATTTCTTATTGCTTAAGTATTGCTTCTCTGAACTCTTATGGCAATGTCTCTGCCATCATCTGCCAAATATCTGTAATATCTCTGTCCACATAATTCATTTGGCAAACACTTGGCTTTGTGTCTTTTTTAGTTCTCTTGAACTACTAAATTCATGTGTCTTTTCTCTCCAACCAGATTGCAGCTTCTGTGATCACAGGGCTCTTTGTCTTAGACTTCTTTGATTTTCTCAGTGCCTGATACGGTGCCTTGATAGTAATATTGTGCTGTCAGAAAGGTTTCACAGACAAGGCAGAATTTGAACAGCATCTTTAAGGGTGAGTAGAGGAGGGCATTCTGGGAAAATGGAATAGTCAACACTCAGTGAACTTAGTTTGAAGGAGGGGGCACCAAGTAGTAGTGGTTATGTGCTGTTGTTTAAAGAGTGCCCAGTGGAATGAAGACCATTTCAAGGCGATGCCCTTTGGCTGACCATCGATGCTAGCCTAAGCATCACTAATCCCAAGGCCAACTCTCTTGCCAGCACTATATACTTTTCCTCATGTGTGGTAGGAAGTAAGACTTTTTATTTCTCTTTAGGAATTTCTCTATTCCTTGTCCTTTTATCCCTAGCCCTCAATACCAGGAAGCCAGAAAGTATAGACTTCATGGACATAAATCATAGATTAGAACTGGCAGAGAACTCAAGGGACATCTAGTTTTGACATACTGAGGAAACTGAAATACACAGAGGCTACGTGACTTGTTTAAGGTCATACAGATAGTCATGTACAGAGCCATGTCTTGAGCCCAGATTCCCTGAACTGCCAACTTTTCCCACTGCTCCCCCCTTCCCCTCTCCATTTCCATCTAAAATGAACAAATTCTGGTGCTTAAAGGGGTGAACTTCCTTTGTCTGGAAAATTCATTCATGTGGAATTTCCATCGCCAGTGGAGATGGAAAAATGAAATGGTACTATGTTTTGTTTGGGTCCAGTGTTTTCTCCCCGGGGAACATATGCTTGAAATTACAATGTAAGTCTCTGGGTGGTAAAGTATAACGATGCCCTTTACAAAAATTCATTTTACAAAAAGCTCCAAGGAGCATATTTCTTCTGTTAAATGAGGTACACCTATAACACCTTTTTTTCTTCCTTTCCTCAGAGATATGTTCTGAGGGAAAATAATTTGGCCTTAATCAAACTATAGTACTCATTGCTAGAACACCCCCGGTTTCTGATAGTTATTTTCTGCTGTCATCCTCCCAGGAGAAAATAATAATTTTAAAAGTTAAACATTTCAAAGATGTTTCACTTCCTTTGGATTCCCATAGGAAAAGATGGGAAGGGCGGGGAGGACCCAGAAGACTTGAACATATTTACAGGAATTTTACATTCTATCCCTTGTCCTTTTGTGCCCTATTTGTAGACATCAAGAATCACACGGTCAGATGAAGAGAAGGATGGTGGCTGGGATGCCTGGGGTGCCTGGAGTGATTGCTCCCGGACCTGTGGAGGAGGAGCATCCTACTCTCTGAGGAGATGCTTGAATGGAAGGTCAGTAGCAGGAATGATGTTTCTTGAAAATGCAACCACGGTGTCTTAGGAGCACATTGGCATATGTTGCAAAGGAAATATTGTAACCATATAAATTCCACTATCCCGCGCCATCCGAAGGTCTGTGTAATTATGATGCAATTTAATAGACAATTAGTAAGTGACTGCTATGTGCAGGGCACTGTGCTGGGTGCTATGAAATGGAAAGATGAATATTAGGCCCTTCACTTAGAAATTTTGTAGTCTAGTAGAGAGAAAAAGATATTACCCAAGTAACTAAAACGAAAAATCAAATGTAATAGCTGAGAGTGAGGCACAGTGGTTAGACTGGGAATCAGGAAGACCTGGGCTCAAGATCCCTCCAAACTCTGTTAGGATGGGCAAGTGATTTAATCCCTCAACCTGAGTTTCCTTATCTGTAAAAGATGACAGTTAATCCCTGTATTAGGTAGTAAGAGCAGGTAGGTGGTGCAGTGGCTACAGTGCTGGGCCTGGAGTTAGTACCTGAGTTCAAATCCAGCCCCAGACATTTACTAGTTGTATGACCCTGGGCAACTTAACGCTGTTTGCCTCAGTTTCCTTATCTGTAAAATGAGCTGGAGAAGGAAATGGCAAGACATTATAGTATTTCTGCCAAGAAAACCTCAAATAGGGGCACAAAGAGTTGAACATGACTGAAACAACTGAACAATAGTTCACTAAGCACTTTCCTTATACCAACATAATAAAGTTAGTGGTACAAGTATTATTCTGCCCCCTCAATGTTACTGTTGAAAAAGCAGGTGAAATAAAGTTATAAATCACATTTCCAGTGACCTTGAATGATGGACTGAGGAATTTGGACCTTACTCAATAGGCAATATGGAGTTCTCAAAGGGTTGGAGCACAGGAGGAATGTGATTAAAGCATTATATTAAGATGATTATGTTGGCATTATTGTGGTGGATGCATTGGAATGGGGAGGTTTTGAGGTGGTGATAGTGAACCCTGAGTTAATATGTATTTAAATGAGCTCTGAATCCAAGACCCTGTGGCAATTGTCTCTGTCTTCCCAGGAAGCAAGCAATGCTATGATGAAATTGAGGCATAGAATATTGAGCCGACCTGCCAAAGTAGATGACGGTGTTAGTTGGGAATTCAGGATTAGAACCCAAGTTTCCTGAGTCTTCTTCTTGGGTCCTATCCATTGGAATTAATTTCTTATTAAAATACTATGAATGACCCATTTATTGGAATAGAATACACTCAAGGTTTGCCAGAGAGAAATTAACAAGATTGTTTTTCCAAGTTTTTTTTTTATACCTTAGAAAATGAAGTCTTTTTAGGCATAACTCTAGAATTTATATATATATATATATATAAACTTATTTTTTTAAAATCTCTGAATTAAAAATTAGATTATTTTGCAAAATATTAAGAGTTTACTCTTAAGTTTTTTGAATTCTCAACTAGGTTTTTCAACTCCCATAAAAAAATGAAAAGGGGATTTTGAAGAGATACAAATATAATTTAATGCTCTGTGGATTTATTTTTATAAAGTTAATGTTTCAAAGATGTATGTAAAGGAGGGGGATGACTGTCATTGGTAATTGCTGCAGACACAAAGAGCAGGAGAAACATTAGCAAACACCACTGGATTTTATTTGATTATTGGAGGGAGGCAGAGAGAGGGAGAGAAAGGGGAAGGGAGGGAGAGAGAGGGAGAGAAAGGGGAAGGGAGGGAGAGAGAGGGAGAGAAAGGGGGGAGAGAGAAAGAGAGAGAGAGAGAGAGAGAGAGAGAGAGAGAGAGAGAGAGAGAGAGAGAGAGAGAGAGAGAACGAGAGAGAGAACTGAAAAGGGATTCAAGAGTTTTGGCAAAGGGTTAAAAAGGGAGTGGATGATGAGGAATTAGAAGCAGTTGAAGGGATTACAGATATGATACCCTAGACACTAAGAGTGGGTAGGACCACTGTGCCCTCTCCAAAGGAAGCCCACAAACTACCTGAACCTTTTTAGCAGACAATTGTATCTACATTTCTATTGGATAGATTTCATGTAGTAGAAAAGAGCCTTTAAGGTGTGTGTGGGTGGGGGGGAGCTAAGGGGTCAGATGTCAGATGACCTGGGTTCTACTCCTGGTGCTTCCTGAACTAGCTGTGTGACCTGGCTCATTTCATCTCACTGAGACTTAGTTTCCAAAAGCATAAAGTGATGAGGTTGATGAGGCAAACTCTGACTTCCCTTTCAGCTCTAATACTTAAAGTTTTTGTGATCTACATTCACCATCCCTGCCCAACCTGACAATGCTTCTGGCTCATATTCCCTTAGCCCGCTTTGCGCTATCCACTTCCATTTAATCTCCAGTTCCAAGCTGACACTTACACTGATTTCACTCTAGTGTTTATTTGGTTATGTTTGTCTTTCTCATCAGAAAGGGAGAAAGCAGTTTGGACATGGAGTCAGAAAACTTGTGTTCAAATCGCTGTTGTGCCACTTGTGCCTCCCATGACCTGGGACAGATAATTGAATGCACCCCACCCTTCACCACCTCATGTCTTCATCTGTAAAAAGAGGAGTTTGCACTAGATGACCTCTGAGATTCATCTGGCTCTAACTCTCTGAGCCTGTGTGATCCAGTGCCTCTTACAAGAAGGCCTTTCTGATCCCCGTTAATGCTAGTGCCTTCCCTCCATTGGTTATCTCCAGTTTCTTATACAAACATTTTTATGGTACATATTTATTTTTGTCTGTTTTTTGTGCATAGATGTTTGCATGTTGTCTTTCCCATTAGCAAGTGAGCTCCTTGAGAGCAGAGACTACTTTTTGCCTTTCTTTTGTTCCCTCAGTGCTTAGCCCAGTGCCTGGCACACAGTAGGTGCTCAGTAAGTACTTGCTGACTGACTAACTGCCAAATAGTGATGCCTGCCTTCCTCAATACTTTACTTCCCTTATGATTTCCACACTTCCTGGACTGCCTGGGCTCATCTCTTCCTGTGTTTTCTGTTTAGCTGGGCTCCACTGCTCTCTGCTGGTTTCCATAATGTTTGCAGGGTAAGTTGACCTCTTGTCACCATCTGAGGATCCTGATAAAAATAATTTATTTTAAAAGTTTAGCAATGAAAGAGAAGTGGGATGGTGGTAAGAGAGACACAGCAGTCAAGTGAAGGTCATTTTAAGTAGAAATCTGAGTGTTTTTTGTAAGCAAGTGGAAATGAACCAGGGAAGTGGGAGAGATGGAAGATTCAAAAAGAAATAAGGAAGGGAGTAAGGTCCTGAATGAAGCAGCAGGGGGATAGACGAGAATGCCGATGGAAGAATTCTTCTTAGGAAGGAGAAGAAATACTTCTTTTTCTCCTTATTTGGCCTTTGTTTATATAACTTTATCCACTGACTCAGAGAGAATGGAGGCAGGTGGGCTTCTGCTAAAATAGTGGTTGTGTATGTTTGATGAAAACTGCCATAAGAATAAATTAGTGACCGTAAATTGCTGCTTTCACGTTATTGTAAGTCAACCAAAATAGATACATCTATGGTTTTGATTTATTAAAAATTATACTGATTCTATCCAGAATGTACTTTTCCTAAGTGCTATATATGCTTCTGGGATTTGGTCCAACACCCCTTCCAGACTGTCCAAGTAGCTACCTAGCCTTTAAAAGCTAAAAAACCACTGACTTCCGATACCAGTGACCTATCTAGGGGAAAGGTAAGACTTTTGCTTGATTCATAAGACACTCCCCATTCTCCATTCCTTCCTAACTG
The DNA here is from genome assembly GCF_028372415.1 of Notamacropus eugenii. NCBI lineage: Eukaryota > Metazoa > Chordata > Mammalia > Diprotodontia > Macropodidae > Notamacropus > Notamacropus eugenii. The sequence continues at coordinate 176,093,701 of NC_092872.1, read as the reverse complement.
TCTAGAAGTGGTAAATTCATATAACTCATTTCTCTTTTCCAGTGGGTCATTCACTCTCACTTCATACACTCCTGGCCTCATGGCTCTAGTCTGCTAGGACTGGGATTGAAACTTGGATCCATCAGATTCACATATGGCTGTCTTCATAGTGAAACCAGTATTTTGGGGTTCTTGCCATGTGCTTAGTCATATACATTTGGCAAAGAATATAGAATGAATTTTGGGATTGATGCACAGAAGCCTAAATATTACAACTGAAAGAGAACTTAAGATACAAATGATCATTTTTGGTTATTTACATGATTAAGAAAGTGACATGTGAGATGAAGTGAGAAATGCTGGGGTCATACGGCCAATACATGGTGAAGCCCCAATTAAAATCTAGACTTTCTGACTTCTGGTCCAGTGCTCTTCTCATCATACTTGTTCCTATGCCTGCTTCCATATTGCTGCTGGGTGACGTGTTGTTGATGGGAAGCCCTGTACCTCTAGGGTAAATGTGTTTAGAGGGCAGCTAGGTGGCACAGTGGATAGAGCACTGGACCTGGAGTCAGAAAGACTCATCTTCCTGAGCTCAGATCCAGCCTCAGATACTTAGTTACTGTGTGACCCTGGACAAGTTCCATAATCCTGTTTACCTCAGTTTCCTCATCTGTAAAATGAACTGGCAAATGAAATGGTAAACTGCTTTAGTAACTTTGACAGGGAAAACCCAAATGTGGTCACAGAGAATCAGACATGACCAAAACAACTGAAAAACAAAAAGATATTTTTAACTTTTTTATGTCGTGGCCCTCTTTAATAGTCTGGTGAAGCCTGAGGACCACTTTCCAGATTAATGTTTTTGAATGCATAAAATAAAATATATAGAAATACAAAAGAAACCACTTATATTGAAAAATAGGTATTACTTTTTTTGGAGCAAATTTAGTCTTCAGATTAAGAACCCCTTTTTCTAGGTCTGTATGAGTTAGACTAATAGATGTTTCCTATGCATTCCATAGCCCATTGACTAGAAATAGTATGGTTAAAAATCAGCCAATCAACAGTTGGATGTTTCTTGTTTTTAATTTAGTGCCTAAGTGTTAAGTGGATAGACTGCTGGGTCTGGGGTCAGGATGGCATTAGTTCAAATCTGACCTCAGACACTTACTAGCTGTGTGACTCTGAGCAAGTCATTTAACCACTGTTTGCCTTAATTTATTGGAAAATAACTCCATTATCTTTGCCAAGAAGACGTCATGGACAGCATTGGCATGTCCATGGGGTCATGAAGCGTCAGATACAACTAACATTCAGTCAAACGTTAACAGCATATGTCAGGCACTGGTGGTAGGCACTGGGAACTCAAGTACAAAGAATGAAACAATCTGTACTTTTAATGAACTTACATTCTAATGGGGGAGACAAGTATATATAAAAATATATAAATATAAAATGAAAGAATAGGATTATATGTAAAGTGGTGAAATACCAAGTAGTTTCAGAGGAAGGGTACTAGCAGATGGTGGGATCAGAAAAGGCTTCATGGCAGAAGATGGAAGCTGAACTTCATCTCAAAGGAAAAGGGGACTTTGGGGAGGCAGAGGTTAGGAAGAAGTTCCTGAGTGAGGGAGGAGAGCTATAGGATGGCAGCTTGAGTGTATGGTAGAGTCTAGTGAAGATTTTAAAAAAATTAAGGATGATGGAAACTTGGGCGTGGTTTTAGGAAGTAGAGAAGACACCAGAGCAGAGATCAGAGAAAGAGAGGGAATGAAAGAGGATACAATGATCTCATGTTAAAATTAGATAATATGAATTTATAATGTGCCCAGTCAGCACATTGGAGACTTTCTCCAGTTTTGTTCAACAGTTTGTTGGTGATGTGGAGGTTGTAAATGGAGGGGGATCCAAGGAAGAAAGAGTGGAGCAGTGGGACAAGAGAACAGAGGAAATTGTTGAGTTGATATGGCTAATTCTAGGTTTGAGGTGGGAGAGGAAGGAAAATATAGTCAGAGCAGGGGTAATGGCCTAAGAAAGTACCAAGAGATAAAGAGAATGGAGGTCCCAATGACAGCAAAAAACAGGTGCAGGAAAGTGAAGCAAAGGAAGAAGTGGAATGAGCCTAGGTTGAGTAAGTGGATGTCCCTGCCTTCTTCCATAGGGTGCCTGTTGTAGGAAAGGGAGGCTGCAGTCTTCCAAATAGAGGGCACAGGTTGGGAGCCTGAAAATAAGGGAATCCTTCCTGAACTTGAAGTCAGAAGTTTGAGGGTTGAATTCCGGCTCTTGTATTACTAGCTTTGTGAACCTGGGAAAGCCATAATACACTCCAATTCAATAAGCATTTATTCACGTATCTGCAAATCAAAACAAAAACAAAACCAGTTCCAGGTGCTGAGGAGCTTAGATTTCATTGAAGATTGGAGGGTAGGGATTGAAATAAAACATTTAAATGAATAAGCCAATACAAAACAATTTGATAAGGGAGAGAAGACCGCCAAATGGGGGGAATCAGGAAAGTTTTCCTGTAGGAGGTGCCCTGTGAGCTGTGTCTTGAAGGATTCTAAGAGGCAGAGGTCAGAAGAATATATTTCAGGGAAGGTTATTCAGTCCTTTTGTTGTGTCTGACCCTTTGTGACTCTATTTGGGGTTTTCTTGGCAAAAATAATGGAGTGGTTTGCTATTGCCTTTTCCAGCTCATTTAACAGATGAGGAAACTGAGGCAAACAGGGTTAAGTGACTTGCCCAGGATCACAAAGCTGGTAAGTATAGGTAATGCTTGTGAGTGTTAAACATCTTCCCCACCTATTAATGGGCCTGCCCATTAAAGGAAGTTGAATAGGGGAGATTTTTTTTGTTGGAAGGCCCACACTTTTGTTAATTTCTAATGAGGCACTGGTTCTCAGGAGTTGTGATGCTCTTTGGCTCTGAAAAGTTTATAAAGACTCTGAGGTGCTGTTTTACTTTGGGGGATTAGTTTTGGGAAGAAGGTTTGTGTGCCAGAGGAGACTCTGGGAAGCCTCTAAGGAGCACCCCCACTTTGAAAACCCAGACGGTGGTGATTCTCTCTCTGGTAACCATATATGTGTTGCTTATGCTCAGACAGTTGGAAGCCCTGTCTGTTGATCTTTATTTCTCTATTTGTATTTTCTCCGAAGTTCAGGGTGCTGACATTTCCCCCTGGACTAAGTGAATGATATATGTGCTTGATTAAAGTGATTGTTGACTCCTTAGAAGTTGCTTTCCTTTTAAAAAAAGCAAATCTAAAAACCTGTACAGCACACCCTCCTGTGTATGCTGGGGTCCTTGCTGTTATGGTATCTGAGGCTAGATTTGAACTCAGATCTTCATGACTCCAGGCCCAGCACTCTATCTATGTCACCTAACTGCCTTTTAGGAAAGGTAGAACAACCTAAATGAAGAGAAAGGTGCAGTATATGAAATTGCAAGTTTAGAGAACACCAAATAAGCTCAGTTTGACTGGAATACAGAGTTTATGAAAGAGAGTATTGCAGAAAAAGACTAAAAGGGTAAGCTGAGGCAAGAATGGTAAAGATGAAATGCCAAGCTAAGGAGTTTCTATTTTATCCTAGAGGCCATCAGGATCAGTGGATGACCCTAGAGAAGACCTGTATTTTGGTGAGATTATTTGGCAGCTATGTGGAATATGAATCCAAAGGGGATAGACTGGAAACAGGAAGAACAATTAGGAGGCTTCAGTTGTGTATGTGTGGGGTGGCTGTGAGTGGAGAGGAGGAGACACATGAGGCAGATATAGAAATAAGTTACTGACTTGCTAACTGACTAAATATGGCCAGAATAGGGATAAGGAAGAATCAGGAAAATCCAAGTGAATCTGGGTGATGGGAAAGCTGGTGGTGTCCTCAGTAGTAACAGAGAAATTGAAATAAGGGAGAGTTGAGAGGTCAATCACGGCTTACATTCTGGACATGTTGAATTTGAAGTGACAAAAATATCCAAGCCAAAAGGTATGGCAGGCTGCTGCTGGTGTGAGTTTTCAGTACAACACATTTTGAAAGCATTACTTTACTGAACCTCCTTATGGAGGCTTGAGGAGATAAAGAAGAGATTGGAACAGCTTCTGTGTGATGATCAAGAGAGGAATTAGGGTTGCACCTGCATAGAAATGATCATTGAAATCCTTGAAAGCTGACAATAGCAGTGGGTATAGAAAATGAGAAGGGGGCCCAATATAGAATCAGTCTTGAAGTTAGCCAGGCTTAGAAGGTAAGTGATGGATGGATAGAGACAATCAAACAAAGCGGTTTGGTAAAGAATAATGACACAGGTAGGAGAACTGAGGAAAAAACAGGGTTGGGAGAAGAGGATGGAGAAAAGACCTTTTTATTTAACAACTAAGGAATCTTTAGTTCTCTTGGAGAAAGAGTTTCAGTGGAGTGTTAGAGTCAGTAGATAGACTGAAAGGATTTAAGAAGTGACAGGTGAGGAAGGCAACCATATATGTAGCTTTTTCCCCTCTTGTAATTTGACTTCGAAAGATTATAGTTTAATAGCTTGAGAGTCTGGCAAAGTTAAATGATTTCTTTTTAAGTTTGTGAGAGACTTTTGCAAGTAAATCATGTTGGTTGATTGGTTTTGTGCATAAGCAATAGAAGATGAATTAGTGGATAAGAAAGGATTGAAAACAAATTATAGAGAATGATCAAAGGGACACATTCCCTTAGGTGATATGAGGGAGTGTGGTCAAATGCATAAGTAGGATTGCAGGCTTAGGGGTAGAAGAGGTTTTAGCACCGACCTAGTCCAACCTGGTCATTTTAGTACTGGGAAGATTAAGGCACAGAATAGTTAAGTTGTATGGCCAAATTCACCCAGGCACTAATTGGCAAAGGTGGGATTATGGATTGTCTGACTCCAAATTCAGTGCAGTTTCCATTGAATCATGCCTTGGCAAGAAGAACCATTCTTGGTCAGAGGCTGTAGCAAAGATGAAAAAAATTGGGAGATGTGAAGGGTATGATGGGGGAAGGGGGACGACTGGAGGAACAGACAAGAAGAGAGAGTTCAAATGGCTAAGAAGCAAGAAGGAAGTTCCTCTTCCTTCCTTCCTTCATTGAAAGAGGGAACCAAAGGATTCCTTCTTTCAAAAGGGAAAGTTTAGGAGACTTGAGGAGATAAGAAGTTTGAAATCACTGCTGTGAAAAGTGTGGATGATCCCAAAAGAATAAAAATATTGCAAAATAGCAGGGAGTGCTCAGTTGAAATTATATGACATGAGTTTGTACTGAACCTGGTTAGCACAGTTGAATAGCTCAGTTGGAAAATATCTGAGGGAATCACTTAATTGAATCCTTTTTTTTTTTTAAATACATATGAAAGAAATTGAGGCCTAGAGAGATTAAGTGAAATAAAGATAATATTTTTGACCTATCTAACTCATATGATTGTTATGAAATTATGATATATATTGCTTTAGAATTTACAAAACACATCATGCCCATTACCTATAGACTATTGAAGAAATGTATGTGACTGTACTTTGTAAATTCCAAAAGCAATATAGATATAAATATTATTATAACTATTAAAACATCCAGTATCTAAATCTTACCATTATAATATGTCAAGATATTCCTCTGAAAGTGATTAGAGAATTCGTTTCAACAGATACTTAATAAGCACCTACTCTGTGGTCAGTCTTGGTCCAGCACTGTAAGAGTTACAAAATCCATAGGTTACAGATCTGCCCCTTGCATAGCCTTACCTTTATTTTTTTTTTTAATTTACTCTGTCACAAATAGGGATTGTTAGACCCAGTTGGTATTGGGAAAGTTGGATTTGGAGGTTTTAGAATTAAAATATTTATATGTACTGGATAAGAACTGGAAGTGTAGAACAGAATGGGACAATTCAATGAAGAGAGGAGCCACACTGAAGATAAGCATAGGTCAGGAAACCTGGGTTTAAATCCCAGCTCTACCATTTCCTCCTTGTGACTTTGAGGAAGTCACGGCCTCTCTGGGGCTCACTTATGTCACCTACAAAACTAGGGTTTTGGATTATATGGATAAGAGCGGTTCTAGGTCTGATAGTCTAAGAATTTAAAGAGCTTTGATAGTAGAGGGATGGTGGGTAGAATACAATAGGAATGATCTGCCTAGTTGTTTGGGTTATGTATTATATATGTTGGTTGGTTGTCCTTTGTTCTGGAAGAGTACGACATCACCATGATGATGTGAAATTTCAGTGTGTCTGACTGTAGCTGATCAGACCAATATGAGCTCAGAATGCTCTACCATACGTTGGGCACAAGTAGTCTGTGTGAATACTTAGGGTGGATACTCCAAATTTGTGCATCCCATGTTTACTTTGTGCTGTCTCAATTCTATTTTGCTCACAGAGCACAGCACCCTTTCTGATGTGGGCACGCCACGCTGAGCGGTCCTGTGCCAGTGTCTCCCATGTTGCAATATATGTGGGGTATTCATGAGGACCAGCCTCTCTGGTGCAAGAGAGCCTTTTTCTTGGCTGCTTAATCCACCTTTGGCAATCATTTATCACCCAGCTCTCACCTGTGGCTCCAAGAAGCTGTAGGATGTATAGCAATCATACTCTAGTAAAACTATCTTGGGCTAAACTTAAGAAGATGGGCTAAACCAGGCTGAGGGTAACTAACAGTCCTCAGACATGTTGGTGAGTTAGTGGGGTGTCTACCCCAAGGATGTGAAGACTTTTCCCATTGGAATGGGTGGATAAGAACAACTGGCTTCAATGATCACAAAGGCAGGTTGAACCAGGTGCTTTGGGGCACTTAGAGCTTCGTCAGACATCAAAGACACCAAGGTCATCTACTGTATCCTGGGTCATCATCAGTTGTCTTGGCTCTTGTCTTGTCATTTGATGACTCTGCAACTCTGCTCCCTTGGATCCAATTCATGTACAAGTCAAGACGTGTGATGCCATTGGTCCTTTCTGAAAATGAAGGCTGACCAATAAACAGCAACATATATAATATAGATAGTTCTCTAACATAGAAAAACTGGTCCACATGTAGTATGGACTTTTATTTAGATAGATAGTATCTGAGATTTGGCCACCTTGACTCTAGATAGGCAGCTGGACTTCGAGACAGGAAAACTTGAGTTCAAATCCTGCCTTAGACATGTGACCCTGGGCAAGTCACTTAACTTCTCTTTGCATTAATCCACTGGAGAACATGGCAAACCACTCCAGTATGTTTGCAAAGAAAACCCCGTGAACAGTATGGTCCTTGGGTTCACAAAGAGTCAGACATTACTATATTTATAGTGGCAGATAGATGTTTTTGGAGTGGAGACATGGGTTCAAATCCCACCTCTCAGACACACTGTGTGACCCTGGATAAGTCATTAGATATAAACTGCACATAAGTCTGTAATCTGAATTGATTGAAGGAGAGCCTCAGTGGAGGCTATCAATGAAATCAAATTTTTTATCACATATTTTAATATTTTTACCTGCTCATTTTTAAAAAAACTTATTTTTGGTTCCCTAATCCTATAAGATTATTTTTTTGATAGAGAGGTATAGAGATATAGGATCATTTTCTTCATTTAACCCCCACTAAAGAGAATATATTTTCGATGTGTAGAATGAATAGCTTGCTGTCCAGTCACTGCTTTAGAAGAGTGAGCAATGAGTTCCTTATCAATTGTTGAGTAAGAGTACTAGGGTCCATCCCCTCTGCTTTGCATAAGGCAGGATGGAACCTTGCGGTGATTGGTAAGGAGATTTATTTTTCAGGTCATTCTTGTTTGTTTAATCTTTTTTTCAGTCATGTCTGACTCTTTGTGACCCTATTTGAGGTTTTCTTGGCAAAGATACTGGAGTGGTTTGCCGTTTCCTTCTGAGTTCATTTTACAGATGAGGAAACTGAGGCAAATCAGGTTAAGCAACTTGCCCAGAGTCACATAGTTCCTGAGGCTGCATTTGAACTCAGGTCTGACACTCTATCTATTGAGCCACCTAGCTGCCCTTTTTTTTTCCTTTGGGTAACTGTTGGATTAAATGTCATCTAAGACCCTTGCCAATTCTAAAGTCCACGAGTCCATGACCTCTTCTTCTGAGGTGAACTTGTCTAAGCCTCAAAGTCAGGACACTTACCTATTCCTTCTGAAACTGTATAAAAGCTCTTCAGAAACCATAAAGTATTCTACAAATGGAAGGTATTATTATCGTCATCATCATAAAACAGAAGTGTGGTCTGGTGGTTAGAACAAAGACCAAGAATGAAGAGACTTGGGTTCAGTGCCTGGCTTACTCAGAAACATGATGAAAGCAGTTTGGCAGGTCTTGCCTCACTGGGTCTTTGCTTTAGAAAAGAAGGTCTCCTTTTTGCTTGGTAGGTTGTTGTACATACTTGCCTAGAGTGAGAGACTGCTAGAAATAATTGGGTTGGATGAACCCTTAATAAGTCACAGTGCCTAGCTCTCCACCTTTAGATATGGTCATACTTAAATTATTCCAGACCCATTCCAGTGTTTAACAACCTCCCCTATAAGTCTGGGAAGTGCTTTGAGATGTTGAAAAGAAACCCAGAGTAGTATCACTTACTTCTTTTGGAAATCTTATGGCTGCTCTCTATCCCTGAACAGCCTCAGAGACTTATAAAGCCTTTATAAATCTTGAACCCTTGTGGTCAATCCCTTCTGGAAGAAGGGTACTGCTTGGGAAATTATATTCAAAACAAAGACGCCCTAGAACTTTCGAGAGTATGTGTGTACCTCTCTTTAAATTCAACATTCAGGGAATTTGGGTAGATATAATTTTCACTTGTTAATTTCTTTGTGAATTGTTATTTTAAAAATTCAATTACATTTAATACCTTTTGGCTAGTTTGTGCTTTGTACAGTAAGCTAGCCAAAAAATCCCTTTCTCTTGAAGAACTTGTAACATGATACTCTAGGCAAGTACCAGCAATGAAAAATACAAGACTTAAGTTAGCTATTATTTCAGAAGTTAATATCTTTTTTTTCTACAAAACATACACGAGATCTTTAATACACTAATATCTGAGTCAAGGTACACTACCAGTGTACTAGCATTTGTGAAGCTACTGCTATAAATTGTAGCAGTATAAGCTCCAGTGCATTTTTAATAATATTTTTAATATATTCCCATGTGGAGACAACATATGTTTTCTATGCACTGATAAATTTATGGTTTTAAAAGTATTCTATCTCAGGTTATTAGGATTATTGTAATGAGTAGGAAATACATAATTGTGAAACAACATTTTCAGATTCTCATATGCTCTAACAATCATTAGCTTTCATAGTCATTGAGATGAAATTAAAAATTTGAAGGCAGTGCTTTTGTGTTTTGGCTACCATGGGACAAGGGAGTTATTTCTAGAGCAAGCTGGCAAATTCTTGTATAGGAAATTTAGGCTCTTGTGTCCTTAACTTTTAAATAACTTGCATTTCATTTTGTGCCTGGTTCATAAAGTGGTTATTTATGTACATGTTAAGAGACTGTGGCATAAGCTTGCTGTATCAAGTAAGGCCAGCCAAAGGACTGACTAAGTGTTGAATGTGAAAAAGCCTCTGTTTTAACACAAGCAAAATGAAGCAGTAAAGAAAAAGAAATCTTCAGACAACTTAAGAGGAGGGAGAAAAACCCTTCCTATCAAAGCAAATTTAAAGGGCTGATGGGCACCCTCATATACTGACGGGGGTTTATGTTGAATAAATTTGTCATTTGATGTGTTGTATAATTTGTTGAATTCTTCCTCTGTTAGAATTTGAGTTGTATTTGTTTTAATGATGAAGGCTTGTTTTGTAGTTTCATTTGTTCAAATTCAGGACCCAACCTGTTTTATTTTATTTTTCTCTGATTTTTTGTTTATAATTAGGACAAGCTGACACTAAGTGATGATGGTACCTGAGTTATGGTAATGTGGTCTAATTAATAAGCTTTTGTCAAAGGCATACATTTATCTGAGGGACAAATTAGCACCTTCTTCCTTTAAAAAGTATTGAAGTATCTTGAATAAACCTTGTTTATCTTTGGCTTTAAAAAAGTGTGAAAGTCATTGAACTCAAAGCTATATAACAACTTTTTGAAGAAAACTCTTTAAGGGGGTGGAGCCAAGATGATGGAGTAACAGCACACACTTTCTAGACCACTGCCCCTAAATCTAGTCAAACACCTGTAAAAAATGGCTCTAAAACTGTGGAGCTGCAGAACTCACAGAATGACCTCGTGAAGCAAATTTCCAGCCCAAAACATCCTGGAAGGTCGCAGGGAAGTGCCTATCACACCACATTGAGGGCAGAGTGCAGTTTAGCATGGGTTGCACCAGCACAGACAGGACCTGAACAGGCCTTGGGGAGACTGAATCTCTCACACCTGTGGTGGTTTCCAAAATTCAGGACTCCAAAACACCTAGGACAAATTGGAAGGTCAGTGGAAAAAGCCTGTGGGACCAATGTGGGAGAGTGAGCTTGTCTGACCTCAACCCCAGGGTGGTGGAGGTGGGGGAGGGAGCAGCCACAGCAGCAAGGACAGAGACTGTTTCTGGAGCTCTAGGCTCGCAGACTGTGGCAGAATCTAGTGACTGACCATACATCCCCCACCTCCACTAGAAGCAGAGATCTACCTTGACAAAGAGTTCAAAAGTCAAGAAAATGGCTGCTGAAATGAGCAAAAACCGGAAAAAGAATCAGACTATAGAATCTTACTTTGGTGACAAGGAAGATCAAAGCATGCAAACAGAAGAAAACAAAGTTCCTTCATCAAAAGCCTCCAATAAAAATCTGAATTGGTCTCGGGTCATGGAAGAGCTCAAAAAGGATTTTGAAAATCAAGTAAGAGAAGTAGAGCAAAAGTTGGGAAGATAAATGAGAATGATGCAAGAAAATCATGACAAACAAGTCAACTGCTTACTAAAGGAGACCCAAAAAAATGCTGAAGAAAATAACACTTCAAAAAATAGACTAATCCAAATGGCAAAAGAGATCAAAAAAGCCAATGAAGACAAGAATGCCCTAAAAAGTAGAACTGGCCAGATAGAAAAGGAGATCCAAAAGCTCAGTGAAGAAAATAATTCCTTAAAGATTGGAATGGAGGAGATGGCAGCTAATGACTTTATGAAAAATCAAGAAATTATGAAACAAAAGCAAAGGAATGAAAAAATAGCAGACGATGTGAAATATCTCAGTGGAAAAACAACTGACCTGGAAAATAGATCCAGGAGAAACAATTTAAAAATTGTGGAACTACCTGAAAACCATGACCAAAAAAAGAGTCTAGACATCATCTTTCATGAAATTTTCAAGTAAAACTGCCCTGAGATTCTAGAAATAAATATTGAAAGAATCCACCAATCACCTCCTGAAAGAGATCTGAAAAGAAAAACTCCTAGCAATATTGTAGCCAAATCCCAGAGTTCCCAGGTCAAGGAGAAAATATTGGAAGCAGCCAGAAAGAAACAATTCAAGTATTGTGGAAATACAATCAGGATAACACAAGATCTAGCAGCTTCTACATTAAGGGATCGAAGGGCTTGGAATTTGATATTTCAAAAGTCAAAGGAGCTAGGATTAAAACCAAGAATCACTTACCCAGCAAAACTGAGTATAATACTTCAGGGGAAAAAGTGGTCATTCAGTGAAATAGAGGACTTTCAAGCATTCTTGATGAAAAGACCCGAGTTGAACAGAAATTTTGACTTTCAAACACAAGAATCAAGAGAAACATGAAAAAGTAAACAGGAAAGAGAAATCATAAGGGACTTAATGAAGTTGAACTGTTTACATTTCTACATGGAAAGATAATATTTGTAACTCTTGAGACTTTTCTCAGTATTTGGGTAGCTGGAGGTATTATATACATATAGACAGAGGGCACAGGGTGAGTTGAGTAGGAAGGAGTGATATCTAAAAAAAATAAAACTAAGAGGTGAGAGAGGAATGTATTGGAAGGAGAAAGGGAGAAATGGAATGGGGGAAATTATCCTCATGAAAGAGGCAAAAAAAAGTTTTTTCAAGGGAGGGGAATGGGGGGAGGTGAGAGGGAAAAAGTGAAGCTTACTCTCATCACATTTGGCTTAAGGAGGGAATGCACATGCATACTCAATTTGGTGTGAAAATCTGTCTTGCACTACAGGAAAATAAGGGAGAAGGGGAGAAGTAGGGTGAGGGGAGGATGATAGAAGGGAGGGAAAATGGGAGGAGGGAGTAATTGGAAGTAAACACTTTTGGGGAAGGACAAGGTCAAAAGAGAAAATAGAATAAATGGGGGGCAAGATAGGATGGAGGGAAATATAGTCTTTCGCAGCATGACTTTTATGGAAGTCTTTTGCATAACTTCATGACCCATATTGCATTGCTTGCCTTCTCAGTGGAGATGGGTGAGGAGGGAGGAGGGGAGAGAAGTTGGAGCTCAAAGTTTTAAAAACAAATGTTAAAAATTGTTTTTGCATGCAAGTGGGAAATAAGAAATACCGGTAATGGAGTATAGAAATCTATCTTGCCCTCCAAGAAAAGAGAGAATATGAGGATAAGGGAAGGGAGGGGTGAGAAAGGAGGGCAGATAGGGGCAAGGGGTAATCAGAATGTCTTGCGGTGGGAGGAGGAGAGATATGGGGAGAATATTTGGAACTCAAAATCTTGTGGAAATGAATGTTGAAGACTAAAAATAAATTAAAATTTTTTAAAGAAGCAAGTTCTTTGACACAATTTAGTACTTTTCTCATTTTAACTAGTACAGTAATTGGCTATTCCCATTCATAAAAACGTAAGTAGACTACTTTCTGGCAAATTGTCATGATTCTTTTAATTTAGAATTGGTGGATAAGGGGGGAACTTTTAAAGCACCTGTAGAATTTCAGTTCAAGGAGTCAAAAGTCCTCATGTTTCAAAGCCTTCATGTGCCAACAACTTTATAATTATAGAGAAAGTATCCTTTTCTAATTGTTCTAAACTGATAAGAGAACTTTGATTTGTCTTTTCTCCTTCCTTCTTAGCCTTTTGCTTTTCTCCAAACACAAGATACTGAGTGTTTGACATTGTTACACATAGATGTTTGCTTTCTTTTTGTTTGGAAGGCAGAATTTTTGGAGAGAGGATGAGAGAAAAGGAAAAGGAGGAGGAAAAATAGGAGGAGAAGGAAAAATAGAATAATGAAGAGGAGGAGGAGGAAAAGAAGAAGAAGATGAAGAAGAAGAAGAAGAAAGAGAGGAGAAAGAGAAAATTTAATTGTTAAAAGTCTAGCTGTTTTCCTTAAAATTTGCATGCAATAATTACTTCTAATGCAACTTCAGATGAAATTGTACCTATTGACCATATCACACACTGAATCAAATATAAATTGAATAGAGCTCTTCATTTCTAAAAACCTTTTATATCCATCAGGAAAAAATATTTTGAAACAACAATTTAAACATTTAACAAGTTTTAAAAGCAGTTCAGCCAAAGTGATTTCATCACAGTTATCCAAAAAAAAGTACCTAGATTTCCTTGACTTGTTCACTTGCAAGAGAATGTTTTACAGGATATGTTTTTCCTTGGTAAATGAATAAAGAGACTGGTTGCTTTAGCAATGAATGAAGTCCACTTGATACAGCAGATAATACAGATCTTCTCCAAAGGGAATGAAAGATGGATTTGAATTCTAAATCTGCTGCTTACTCGGACAGTTAATTTAAATCTTTCTAGATTTTAGTTTCTTCCCTTGTAAAATGAGTAGATTGGAATTCTAAGGTCCTTTCTAGTCCTGCCTCCTGTAATCTATGGCCTAGACTAAAGCAGAATATTAGTAGGTTCAAAATTAGCTTCCACAGTGCAGGGGTTAGGGACTCTGTGTCCCTGTTTAGAACATCCATATAAAATTTTATGGCTTTTCCTTCATACCAGAGAAGTATGGTTGTTTTTCTTTTATGGAGGTGTTTACAGTATTAAAAGATAACATATTTTGATATTATACAATACTATACATATATTTTACATATTTTTGCATTTCTAAACTTTTTCTCTGTTACCTGGAAGCCTTCATGTGTCATCTGTAGCTTCTGCAAAACTACCTCCCCCAATCCCATTGAATTCCTTATGCCAACCTGCAATATATCAGAACTGCAATGGGGAAAGCTGCAATGCAGAAGGCATAACTGTATGTATCACTCTAAGGTTTGCAAAATGCTTTACATCAGTTATCCTATTTGATACTCATAACAACCCTATGAAATATAGGTGCTATTAATATACCCATTTTAGAGATGAGGAAACTTTCCATGGTCACATAGCTAGTAAATGCCTATGATGGAATTTGAGCCTGGGCATTCAGATTTCCACATCTAGCACTCCATTCACTGTACCACCCACAAAATGATTTCTGATGAAAATTATTGAGGCTCCACATTTGGCCTCTGCTCAAGTTGAAGATGTAATATGAGGGACAATGTATAGGCAAAGTATGTTAGGATAACATTTCCCTTGTTCTAGAGAGGAAATGTAAATAAGATGTGTTTCAGGTTTAAATGAAAAAAATAATTCTCATGTTACTTTTGTAATAGAAATATAGGTTCTGATAATGTTATGACTCTTAGAGTTTTGCTTGCTTACCTCTTATAGAGCGATAGTAGAAGGAAAGTGGATACTAAAGCCCAAGAGAGAATTAAAGAAAGAGAACAGAGGAGAAAATTGATGAGAATCTGTGATCCAGAAGATCATAAGAGAAGAAGATTGAGGAATAGTAAAGACTTTTGTGTATATGTTTTATCGCTATAGTTCATTTGTTTCAGTTGTGTCTGACTCTTTGTGACCCCATTTGGGGTTTTCTTGGCCAAGATACTGGAACAGTTTGGCATTTCCTTTTCCAGCTCATTTTAGAGGTGAGGAACCTGAAGCAAACAGGGTTAAGTGACCTGCACATTGTCACACAGCTAACAAGTGTCCTAGTTTATATATTTAACATCTATTAAATTCCCAAAATGGTTGTGGTGGTGTCATCCCTAGACACGTGTAGACTGGGTATACCTGGAATACACTAGAGTTAATCCTGAGATGGACTGGATTTGTTTTTAGAAATCCTTCAGAAATGTGGTCATTATAATAAAATTCAACTTATTATTTTGAGAGAATTTTCAAGGAAACATGTCAAGTTCATAAAACATCTAGAGCTTCATTATAACATGTCCCACTATAGCAGGATACTCAGCTTAATGCAGAACCACTGTAGGGTCTACTCAGGGAGTTTTATTTCCATATCGTTCTTTCAGTGCTGGTCTCATCTGTTACACAGATTGTCAGCATATAGAATGGGTTGGGGAAGGAGGTAGGTGGTGATGTATATAGGAATTTATGGGTTAAAAATTCAGGCAGATATCTTAGAATTTCAATTGTTTTCAACTATCAGATGAATTTGTGAAACCTCCTTTGTGTTTCCTTGTTTAAAGTGGTTGTTATGTTTGTTCTTCATTCTCGAAGAGGACCATGGCATCAAGATGATGACATGACTTGCAGTTGCCTTTGATTTGAGTGAATGAGGGCTGTGCAAGGTCACCAGCCTCACTTTCTTCTCCTGAGCCATCTGGGTCTAGTGGCCAGATTTTCATCAGGATGACTGGAGATGGCCCAGGATTGCAATGTGAGACCCTGGCCCTTTCAGCTATGGTCCCATAGCATTCTCACTTTGAGTGAGATACACCCATTCAATGAATAGGCTTCTTTAAGTAGTTACTCAAGGGATGGCCCCTTTAATAAAAAAAAAAAAAATCAAACTGGGAACAGAAGACCCTCAGGGTTCTTGCGTAAAAGAGAAACAATTACTATTTAGCATTTAAATCCACTCTGCATTGGGTAGTTGTTGTCCAGTCTATGAGCTCCAGAGTGAATTGAGTTTCAGGCTTGATCTTTGAGCAAGAGATGTAGCCAGTAAATCCAGAAGAAAAAAGGCAGTTTTGGGGGGTTTTGGAGGAGGAGAAGGAGGAAGAGGTTGCTACTCACTCACAGGTTGTGTTTGTCCTTCTTTCTCAAAGAGGACCATGGCATCAAGATGATGACATGAACAATATTTTGGCATAAACTTGATGTGACAGCAGAAGAGGAGTTTTTGCCGACTAGGACAAACCATCAAAATCCTACCTTGACACAAACCCCACTTTCCTCTTGAAAGCTTCCCCACTATCTCTGCCCTTTCCCTTAGTCCTCTGAGCAGATCTGACCTTTTCCTCCTCTGAACTCCAATGGCACTTCCTTTCTACACTTCCACACAGAGTGGGCTCATGAATTGAAGGGGCTGTGCTGTCAGGAAAGCATGGTTTCCCATTCCACTCTTGGATACATCCTGGTTGTGTGGAACTGGTTAAGTCAGTTACCGTCTCAGTGGCTCCAAGTCACTTCTCTAAATCTTAGTGACGACACAGTTGTCTGAATTAGGAGAAGGAGCTTCTTTGTCTAGGATCTTCCTTTATGCCTGAAATCACAAGCCAAAGACTTCTCCCTCCATTCCCCCAAACAGACAAAAAATATGGCACTTAATTTCTCCTGCTTTTTATTCTCAGTATTTACATGTCTTATGTCACCCAGTAAACTATAAGCTCTCTGAGGTTAAGGATACTTCCTTTGTGCCCCTTTAAGTCATAGAACTATGCCAGACAGACAGAAGGGCCTTATTAAATTTTTTTTTGAATGAATGAATAACATCCTTACCACTAATCTACCCCCACATTCTCCCTTTTAGGTGACTGGCATGTCTTTCCATATACTCCAGACTAACAAATATGTAAAATTATTTGAAATTGTGAAGAATTTTAAATGAGTAAAATGGGATTTAAGACAGAAAACTGCTCCAGCACCTCCCAAACAAGCAGACTCGTGGTTTCCCTTGACCCTGGGTTTTCCCTGGTGAAAGCAGTGCTCTCAGAGAAGTGTTTGGCCAGCCGTCAAAGGAAAGGGAGAAGCCAAAGAGGACAGCCACTCACTTCTCATTCCCACTAAAGAGGAAGGAAGGAAATAAAAGCTTGGCTACATCATCCACTTCTAGACAAGGTTTACATCATAATGAGTGACATTTTAGAGCATGCACAGAGACAGAGAGAGACCTTGAACCCCTTGAGTTCCCTTCAAAACAAAGTTTCTTAACCTTTGTTATATTATGGATCCCTTTGGCAGTCTGGTGAAGCTAAGAGCCCCTTCTCATAAAGATATTTTTAATGAATTTAATAAAATTGTGGGATTACAAAAGAAACCAGTTTTATTGAAATACAGTTATCAAAATACTAGGGAAAACCCACTAATTCACAGGCCAAAAGTTAAGAATCTTTGCCAAAAGAATTATAGGATCATCTTCTCTAAGACATTAGAGACAAAGGAAACTCTGGCAGGGGGAAGGTCTTAGGGGACACAGGGAATGGAATATATTCTATTTTTGAAAGACCTTGATGGAAGTGAGATGCTGTGAAAATTAGATAGGTAAAATTTGTCTAATGCCATCTGTAATCAGACCTTCTTTGGTTCTCACCATGAAGGAAACTCCATGTTTATTTTGTCCTGAAGAGTATCTCCTACCTCCACTAATCTTATTCATCATGTTAAGTTGGTGACTGTTGTGTTCTTGAAGGTTATATCGGGGCAGCTAGGTGCTGCAGTGGATAGAGCACCAGTGCAGGAGTCAGGAGGACCTGAGTTCAAATCTCACCTCAGACACTAGCTGTCACTTGACCCCAACTGCCTCATCCTGGGTCATCTCCAGTCATCCTGATGAATATCTGGTCACTAGATTCAAATGGCTGTGGAGGAGAAGTGAGGCTGGTGACTTGCACAGCCCTCCCTCACTCAAAAAAACAAAGTCAAGTGCAGGTCATGTCATTATTTCTCTGATGGCATGGTCTTCTTCGGCAATGAAGGACGAACACACACACACACACACATACACACACACACACAGAGGCCTTATACAGACTGGAGAGGTTGTAAGAATGGACCCAATGACAGGTAGTTGCTCTAAGATCAGAAAGGCTTATTTGCAAAAGACTATCACTAGGTAAGGAATTTTTTGCCCACAGTAACTCATGATAAAAGATTGCAAGTTTCCTGAGAGCACCTTTGTGTCTTTGTAGCCTCATTCTGTACCAAAGGACCTTGCATATATTTATCGCACTTAATAAATGCTTGTTGAATTGAATCGAAATGAAAACATCTACTCAGTTAGGGAAAGACTATAATTTGTCTTAATGGAAGGCATGCCTTCATCAGAGAAGTCACAGATGTTCTCCAGGATTGGGGCAACAGTGTGGGGGAAGAAGGTCAGGTTGGAGACTGAGAGTCAGGCAGACGTGGGTTGATAGCACACCTCAGAAACTTAGAAATTGTGTGCACCTAGGAAATCACAAACTTTTGTAGCGTTAGTTTCTTTACCTGTTAAACTGGACCTAATACTAGCACCCAACTTCCAGGGTAGGGTCAGGAGGATTAGAAGAGGTGAGACATATTAGGAGACTTGCACACCTTGAAGTACTATATGAATGTGATGACTACTACTTACAGTATTTATAATAATATTGAAATAAAAATCTCTTCATGCACCTAATTTTCTGTGATCAAAATGTGCTAAATAAGCCTACTATTTATAAGTAAAGTTGCAAAGAGATAATATTACACAGGTGCACAGCCAAAGAATTGATTATTTATGTAACAGATTCATTGGAGAGTGGTTTATTTTGGAGATAAATGTAGTGACTGGCAAATAGAGCACTAGGGTTTACAGAGTGCTATGAATAAATTGCTTTATTTGAATTTGGTTTTGACCTCCCCAGCTAATAGTGCTTTCCTTTCAAAAGATACCTTCCCTGAACTCTGCATTTATTTTTTATATAATGAGCTATGTATCCATTATTGCTTCCAATGGAATGTAAGCTCCTTGAGGGCAAGGACAGTTTTTCTTTTTACTTTGTATCCCCAATGCTTCAGATAGTGCCTGGCGCATAGAAAATGTTTAATAGATGCTTGTTGATCGAATGACAGTGTTTAAAGATAAAGTCTTTGAAAAGTGAAGTAAAATGCACTGATAGGAAAGAATTAAGGTAGAAAAATAAGCATTTATTAAGAACCAACCACTGTGCTAAGTACTTTACAAACATTTTCTCATTTGATTCTCACAACAACCCCAGAGAATAGGTTCTGTTATCCCCATTTTTATAGTTGAAGAAACTGAAGCAGGCAGAAGTTGAATGACTTGCCCAGGGTCACACAGCTAGTGTCTGAGGCTTGACTTGACTCAGCTCTTCCTTGGCTCCAAGTCCAGCACTCTGTTCACTGTACTACCAGGTGTCCATAGATAGAAGAGTATGATCATAGATTCAGAAGTGGAAGAGGCCCTTACGATCAACTTAAATCATCAGTCTCATTTCAGAGATAAGGAAACTCATGCCTAGAGAGAGATGAAATGACCTGTCTAAGGCCATGCAGGTAGAGTTTTACAGAAAATCATTATCTTGGGTTTTTTTGCTTGTGGATGATCATGATTTATTCAGAATCTTTCTCCTCTTTTCTCTACTTAGGAGCTGTGAAGGGCAGAATATTCGATACAAAACCTGCAGCAATAATGTAAGTCTTGTAATGTAAAAAAAATATTCTAATGAAACTTTAAAAAGACATATTATTGTGGTATGTATGTAAAAGCTAATGATGCATACATACTCTTTCCTCACTCTCTTGTTACCCATTCACAGAGATCTGACTGTTTGCCTAATTGACCACAGATTTAGAATTTGCCCTTGGTGAATGCATGCCTTACTGCCAAATTGGATGCAAAATATTTCATGTGAATTATAAGGAAGTTACACATTTGGGGAGAATTCATAGGAACTTATCCTAAATTGTTCAACATTAAGATATTTTAAAAAAATGTTTAAGACTTCCTTTTACAATTTTTTAAAGCAGTAAAGATCAGAAAGGATAATAGCATATCTATTTTTCACACAATCTGCTCACCAGTTTGAGGATCATTTGACTTCCTCTACTTAGATTAAGATGATAATAATGAAAACTCTTCAGTTCCTTTCTGTTTAGTCTGGAGTTGTGGGGATACCTTCATTCCAAATGGAATTTGCTAATATGAACAGTAAGCTTAGCAGAGTTTGAGGCTATGACAATATGAATGAGAGAAAAAATTTCCAAATATATGTGTAATAGGCAATGCTACTCAAGTTGTTCTTGATAAGTGCTGTTGTTTTTTCCATGAATTCTTCAGAAGTTTTAAAATATCTCCATATTTGGAAATATCTCCACATCCTGTCCAGGACAAAACCTTGACTAAAGCCACACCTATGTGAGTGTGGTTAAATTAAACCAGACAAAAAAATTCATCCTGGATTCAGCTACCTTCTTATAATAGGCTGGGACATTTTTCCTCTGCCTGACCACAGAATAGAGTGTTAATAATGAAATGATTTTATAAAATGAAATGTGATTTTTTTATGATTAAAGAGAAGTGAAAGAAAAGGCAAAGAAAATAACTTATCAGGAATCTTTCTGCAACTGTTTTCTTCAGTATCTCTTTAACCAGAAAGAGCCACTTTCCTTAGTCCCAGAGATCTAGAGATTGCTAAGGTATAAAAGAAGACAGAGCATTGATCATTCATTCATTCAGAGAACATTTATGAAGTATCTGCTATGTAATAGTCTGGGGTTTGGGGATACAGAAGCAAAAGTTAAATTCTCTGTCCTCAAAGAACTTACCTTCAAACAAGGGAGTCAGTATGAACATATATTAGCATTATTAAATATATGCACAGTGAACATAAGGTAACTAAGGGTAAGGGAAAGATCATGATAACTGAGAGTGTCCGGGAAAGCTTAGAAAGATGGCAAATGAACTGATACTTGAAATCAACTAGGAATTTGACCAGTTAGGAGTCTGTTCCAATAGTCCAGACTTTGCTCTAGAATCAGGCAACCTGAGGTAAGTTCTGCTTTTTAATGCTGGTACTATTGAAAAAATAAACATGTAGGATTTTTAGAAATAGAATATCTTGACTTCTAGAATCTAGTTCTTTCTTTACACCTTGCTGACTCCTGCTTGGGGCCCTTATGGACCCCTGGGCCAATTGTATTAGATCTTGATATAAAGCTGTCTTTTGGTGTTGACTTGACTTGTTTTCAGCCACAACAGCTGCCTAACCAATGCCATCTTGTTGCTGTTCTGTATGCCAGCATAATAGAAGCTGAAATTTCCTGTGCTTGAAGCCTAGGAAGCTGACAGACCATCAGAGATCCTATTAGTTTTTTTCTGAGTGGTTTCTAATCAATCAGTCAATCAACAAGCATTTACTACACATTTACTACATGCCCTATAGGATAGTTAGCACAGTGGATAGAGTGCTAGAGCTCAGGTCAGGAAGACCTGAGTTCAAATCTGGCCTTAGATATTTACCAGCTGCATGACCCTGGACATGTCATTTGACTCTTTTTGCTTCAGTTTCCTCATCTAGAAAATGAGCTGGAGAAGAAAATAGAAAACCATTTCAGGTCAAAGGAACCCCAAATGGAGTCATGAAAAGTAGGACACAACAGAAAATGATTAAAATAAACATGTGCCCTGTACTAGGCACTGGGGATACAAAGACAAAAAAAAGTTGGAAGTCCTTGCCCTCAATGGACCCTCAAATTAAAATATCCTAAAGGCCATTGGTGGCAAGAAGTTATCTCCATCAAGTCTAGAACTATGGACTATAAGTTATATCCACAGCAGTTCAATTTAATTCATTTGTTAGTTATTGAGTACCTGAGTAGCCTAGCAAGGCAGGGAATGCAAAAGAGGTTTATAGCACCTTCTCTGGATCACCTACTGGTGTTAGGCACTTTGCTGGGCAGATGTGAAACAGAACCTCTCAAAATGAAATAGCTCCTTAAAGAGTTTACAATCTGTCCACAATAGTTACATCCACAAAGTTCAATTTGATTCCCTGATTATTTATTGAATATCTATATAGCCTAGCAGAGTGAGGAATATAAACAGATTATATGAAACACAATTCCTGCTCTCCAAGACCTCTTTCTTCTTGGTGAAGGGAGAACAGTTAAGCAAATGTGATGAATAGGTAATAAAAAGACAATAGGTGTCTTGGAGCAACTGCATGATCTTAAACTGTAGAGTGAAATGTGGAAAACTCTTTTAGAAAGATCAG
The DNA here is from genome assembly GCF_028372415.1 of Notamacropus eugenii. Taxonomy (NCBI): domain Eukaryota; kingdom Metazoa; phylum Chordata; class Mammalia; order Diprotodontia; family Macropodidae; genus Notamacropus; species Notamacropus eugenii. The sequence goes on along the minus strand of NC_092872.1, from coordinate 176,071,575 downwards.
TTGAATGATAATATGCAGAGACAGGAGCCACTGACTCTAGAATCTAGACTCTGCAGAAGTTCTTAACTTTTTTGTGTCCATGGACCCCTTTGGTAGACTGATGAAGCCTGTGAACCCCTTCTCAGAGTAATGGTAGTAAATTCATGAAATAAAATATATGATATTACAAAGTAAATAAATTATAGTGAAATATAACTGTCAAAATGTATTTTAAAAAAGTTTAAGGACACCAGGTTAAAAATCTCTGGGCAAGACCAGGTAGGAGGTCATTATAGTCAAGACACAGGGTGATAAGTTTTCTAGAATAAAACAGTGAAAATAGAATGGAGTGAAAGGAAGAACATATTTCAGAGAATTATTCCAAATGAACACTTGACAGACATAATTACAGAGAAGATATAGATGATGATGGATAGAGAACATGAATTACTCCTAGGCTTTGATTCGGAGATAGGTTGATGCCTTCTGTAGAAATGACAGCACAGAGAAAGGAACAGATTTTCAAAAGGAAAAAAAAAGATTAATTCTGATTGGAGTCTTTTTGATATGTCTTCAAAGTAAAAATATCCTAAATGTGATGAGATTATCTAAGTCAGGACTGGAGCTATGCATTCCTCTTCCTATAAGCCTGGAGATAGTAGTTGAAGACATGGAAATGAATGGGTTTAGTGAGGAAGAGACTGTAGAGAGAAAAAATTAGAGGCCCCAGAACTGAGGCCTATATGATATTAATAGCGTAGGGGGAAAGAAGAGGAAGAAACTAGCCATGAGAATGGTAGGAATTGTACCAGGCTAGTCCAGTCAAAAGGGAGAGAGTTTTAAAAGAGTATATACCAAAATGTGAAAAGGAACAAAGTGGTCAAGGATAAATAGGACAGAGGTGTTTAGAATTTAAACAGAGCAGTAGAGTTATGGGGATAGAAGCCAGATTATAGTAAGTTAGAAGGAATGCATAATAAGGAAATGAAGGGGAAAAGACATCAAAAAGAAATGAAGATAGCAGTTTGACAACAGACTCATTCATAATTTAATAGGGTGACACTTGGATTGGGTAATAGAATTAAATGACAAATAATGTCACTGTACAGAGGAGTTTATGTTACAGTGAGTAAAATCATAATAATAATAGCTAGCATTTATATAGCCCTTTAAGGTTTGTGAAGCACTTTATGTATGTTATCTCATTCTATCAGAACAACCTTGTAAAGTAAGTATCATTGTTATCTATCTCCATTTTACTGATGAGGAAGGTGAAGCTGAGAAGTAAGTCAGTCAGTCAGTCAGTCAACAAACATTTATTAAGTGTCTTCGATAAGAGAGAGAAGGCAAAAGGCTTCCTATAGAAGAAGGGATTTTAGCTGTGATTTGAAGAAAGTCAGAGAAGCCAGTACGTGGAGCAGAGGAGGGATAGCATTCTAAGCATGGGGATAGCCAGAGAAAATGCTCAGAGCCAAGAGATGGAGTGTCTTACCAGTAGAACAGTGAGGAGACTGGTGCCACTGTAACAAAGAGTATAGTGCGGAATGAGGTAGAAGTAGATGAAAGATAATGGAGGCGAGTATGGGGCTAGGTTATGAAGAGCTTGAATGCTGAAAAGAATTTTGTATTCAGTGTTTGAGGTGATTGAGAATCACTGGAATTCATTGAGTGAGGTGGGGGATGATGTGGTCAAACCTATGCTTTAGGAAAATCAGTTTGGTAGCTAAATGAGAATGAATTATAGAGGAGAGAGATTAGAAGCAGGCAGATCCATCAGCAATAGTCCAAGCCTAAGGTAATGAGGAGCTATACCAGAGTGGTGGCAGTAACAGAAGAGAGAAGGAGCTGTGTTTGAGAGATGTTGCAAAGGTGAAATCAGCTGGTCTTGGAAACAGATTGGATATGGTAGGTGAGAAATAGTAAGGAGCTGAGGATGACACCTAGATCCCAAGCCTGTGAGACCAAGGGGGATGGTAGTGCCCTCAACGGTAATAGGAAAGTTTGGAGGAGAGGATAATTTGAGAGAAAGATAATAAGTTCAGTTTTGGACATGTTGAGTTTGAGATGTTAGTTAGACATCCAGTTTGATGAGAGAGTTGGAAATGCAAGAGTTGAGGTCAGCAGAGAGGTCAGAGCAGGATAGGTAGATTTGAGATTGATCAGCATAGAGATTATTATTAAATCCAGGGGAGATTATCAAGTGGAATAGTAGAGAGGGACAAGAGAAGAGTGCCCAGGACAGAGCCCTATGGGACACCTACGGTTAGAAGACATGACCTGGATGAAGATCTGTCGAAAGAGACTGAGGTTAAGTGACTTGCCCAGGCTCACACACCTAAGTGTCTGAGGCAGGATTCAAATTCAAGTCTTTCTTTTATTTTTATTTTTATTTTTTTAAATTTATTTATTTATTTTTTATTTAACTTTTAACATTTATTTTCACAAAATTTTGGGTTACAAATTTTCTCCCCTTTTATCCCCTCCCCCCCCCAAACCCAAGCATTCTAATTGCCCCTGTGACCAATCTGCTCTCTCTTCTATCCTCCCTCTCTGCCCTTGTCTCCGTCTTCTCTTTTGTCCTGTAGGGCCAGATAGCTTTCTTTACCCCTTAACCTGTATTTCTTATTTCCTAGTGGTAAGAACATTACAGTTGATCCTAACACTTTGAGTTCCAACTTCTTTAGCTCCCTCCCTCTCCACCCCTTCCCTTTGGAGGACAAGTAATTCAATATAGGCCAAATCTGTGTAGTTTTGCAAATGATTTCCATACTAGTTGTGTTGTATAGGACTAACTATATTTCCCTCCATCCTATCCTGTCCCCCATTACTTCTATTCTCTTATGATCCTTTACCTCCCCATGAGTGTCAACCTCGGATTGCATTCTCCTCCCCATGACCTCCCCTCTATCCTCCCCCCCACCCTGCTTGTGCCCTTGTCCCCCACTCTCCTGTATTGTGAGACAGGTTTTCCTATCAAAATGAGTGTGCATTTTATTCTTTCCTTTAGTGGAATGTGATGAGAGTAGACCTCATGTTTTTCTCTCACCTCCCCTCTTTATCCCTCCACTAATAAGTCTTTTGCTTGCCTCTTTTATGAGAGACAATTTGCCCCATTCAATTTCTCCCTTTCTCCTCCCAATATTTCTCTCTCACTGCTTGATTTCATTTTTTTTTTTAAGATATGATCCCATCCTCTTCAATTCACTCTGTGCACTCTGTCTCTATGTATGTGTGCGTGTGTGCATGTGTGTGTGTGTACTCCCACCCAGTACCCAGATACTGAAATGTTTCAAGAGTTACAAATATTGTCTTTCCATGTAGGAATGTAAACAGTTCAACTTTAGTAAGTCCCTTTTGACTTCTCTTTGCTGTTCACCTTTTCATGCTTCTCTTCATTCTTGTGTTTGAAAGTCAAATTTTCTTTTCAGCTCTGGTCTTTTCATCAAGAAAACCTGAAAATCCTCCATTTCATTGAAAGACCATTTTTTCTCCTGAAGTATTATACTCAGTTTGGCTGGGTAGGTGATTCTTGGTTTTAGTCCTAGTTCCTTTGACTTCTGGAATATCCTATTCCATTCCCTTCGATCCCTTAATGTAGAGGGTGCTAGATCTTGTGTTATCCTGATTGTATTTCCACAATACTTGAATTGTTTCTTTCTAGCTGCTTGCAATATTTTCTCTTTCACCTGGGAATTCTGGAATTTGGCCACAATGCTCCTAGGAGTTTCTCTTTTTGGATCTCTTTCATGCGGTGTTCTGTGGATTCCTTGAATATTTATTTTGCCCTCTGGTTCTAGAATCTCAGGGCAGTTTTCCTTGATAATTTCATGGAAGATGATGTCTAGGCTCTTCTTTTGATCATGGTTTTCAGGTAGTCCCAGAATTTTTACATTGTCTCTCCTGAATCTATTTTCCAGGTCAGTTGTTTTTCCAATAAGATATTTCACATTATCTTCCATTTTTCCAATCTTCTCGCTATGTTCTGTGATATCTGTCTTTCTCATAAAGTCCTTAGCGTCCATCTGTGCCATTCTAGTTTTGAAAGAACTATTTTCTTCAGTGAGCTTTTGAATCTCCTTTTCCATTTGGCTAATTCTGCTTTTGAAAGCATTCTTCTCCTCATTGGCTTTTTGAACCTCTTTTGCCAATTGAGTTAGGCTAGTTTTCAGGGTGTTAATTTCTTCAACATTTTTTTGGTTCTCCTTTAGCAGGGAGCTGATCTGCTTTTCATGCTTCTCTTTCATCCCTCTCATTTCTCTTCCCAGTTTTTCCTCCACCTCTCTAACTTGATTTTCAAAATTCTTTTTGAGTTCTTCCATGGCCTGAGCCCATTGGGTGGGCTGGGACACAGAATCCTTGATTTCTGTGTCTTTGCCTGATGGTAAGCATTGTTCTTCCTCATCAGAAAGGAAGGGAGGAAATGTCTGTTCTCCAAGAAAGTAGACTTCAATAGTTTTATTTCTTTTCCCTTTTCTGGGCATTCTCCCCAGCCAGTGACTTGACCTCTGAATATTCTCCTCACACCCACCTCGCCTCCTGGTCCTCCCAGCCAGTGTTTGGGGACTGAGATTCAAATGCTGCTTCCAGCCTTAGGGCTTTTGGCGGGGGCAGGGCTGCTATTCAGTGTGAGAATTAAGTTCAGATGGTCAGGTCGGGGCAGGGCCGCCTCTCAGGCTCAGTTCCCTCAGGGGGTTTATGTACAGACCTTCCACAATGGATCCAGGCTCCCGCCCGCTTGGGGAGCCCCTGTCTACAGCTGCCTCTCAGCTTCTATCTCCCAGGGGGGCCCGAGCCATGGGGGCACCCCACTCCCCTCTCGACCCGCCAAAGAGACTCTCTCACCGACCCCCGTCACCTGTGGGTGGAGGGGCTTGTGCCGCCACTGGAGATCCCGTCCCTGAAGCCTGCTCGGATCTGTACCTCTCGGAGCTGCGGCCACTGCAGGTCTGGGCTGGGCTCCGCGTCTACAGCGCGACGGACCTTTTGCGAGAGGTTTGCAGGTCCCTCTGTGGGTGGAGGGACCCGCGTGGCCGCTGGACATCCCGTCCCCGTAGCCTGCTCGGATCTTTTCCTCACGGTGTCGCGGCCGCTGCAGGGCTGCCCTCTGCTCCCAGTCCCGGCGGCCAGTCCGCAGCGCGAAGGACCCCCCGCGAGAGGTTTGCAGGTCTCTCCGGAACAGAAATCTCCCTCACTCCAATATTCCGTGGCCTCTGGGTGCAGAATTCACCGTGAGTTGGTCCCCTCTAGCCGTTCTGTGGGTTGTGGGTTCGGAGCTATGTGTATGTGCGTCTTTCTACTCCGCCATCTTGGCTCCGCCCCCAAGTCTTTCTTACTCCAAGTTATATACTCTAAATGAAATTTATTTGGTAGGTCTGTGGGAATCCTTGAAGATTTGGTGTCAGACATGATCAGAACTTCATGTTAGAAAGGTTACTTTGACAGGAATTTGAAAGAGGGAGAGTGGTAGTTGAAAAGAAAAGTCATGAATGCCTGACTCAGGGTAGTTGCAATAGGGATAGAAAGGAAAGATAAATGTGTGAGATAGAGGAGATCTGGACATATTTGAAGGAAGATTGGGTAAAGAGAGAAGAGAGGAAGCAATTGTTTCTCCACATTTCTAACGTTGTGCTTTTGGATAGAATTTATCAAGGATCTATTTTGTGTCAGCCATCGTCCTAAAGTCTAGGCTCTAAAAGAGTTCTCCCACTTAAGGAGGTTACATTCTGTTGAGGGAGACAACACGTATGTAAGTAAGTATATTTACAATAGATACAAGATAATTTGTGAGGGTGGGAGGAGGAACTAGGAGCTATGGGGATCAATAAAGGCTTCATGTAGAGAGCAGTGCTCCAAATTTTGAAGGAAACAGGGGATTTTAAAAGACCAAGGAGGAGAGGCATGGGGGACCACTAGTACAAAGATATAGTGATGGGAGCTGGAGAGTATCATGTGTGTAGAACAGCAGGAAGGCTGGTTTGACAGGACTGTAGAATACAGGAAAGGGAGTAATATTTAATATATTGGAAAGGTAGTTTTAGGTGAGGTTGTAAAAGCCAACCAGAGGATTTTATATTCCATCCTGTTGATAAGAGAGCACCATTGGAAGTTACTGAGTAGAGAGTGACATGATCAGATCTGTGCTTTAGGAATGCCAATTTGGCAACTGTGTGGAGGGCAGATTGTACTAGGGTGAGACTTGAATCAAGGGGACCAGTTAGAAAGCAATTTCAAATTCCAATAGAACAGGAGTCACTAACCAACTCCATATATCAGGATCCCTGAGGGATGCATAGACTTAGTCAATAACATATTAATATTTGTGGTTGTTCAGTCATTCCAGCCACGTCCAACTTTTCTTGACCCCATTTGGCGTTTTCTTGGCAAAGATCCTGCAGTGGTTTGCCATTTCCTTTGCCATCTCATTTTACAGATGAGGAGATTGCAAACAGGGTTAAGTGACTTACCAAGTCACATAGCCTTGTAGATGTCTGAGGTCGAGTTTGAACTTACAAAGATAACTCTAACCGACTCCAGCCACTGTATCACCTTGCTATTTCATATTAATATTATTTGTTTTATTATATTTTTATTCATTTTGTTAAATATCTCCCATTTACACTTTAATATGGTGTGGGCTTCACTTAAGAGTTTTATGGACTGCATATGGTCAATGACAAGTTTGACACCTCTGGTCTAGGTAAAAGGTAACGAAAGCCTGAATTAGGTTGGGGGTTGTGTGAGTAGAGAGAAAGGGATAGATCTGAGAGATGTCATAGAGGTAGAAACAACTAGATTTGACTATAATTAGATAATAGGGATGGTGATAAGTGGGAAGATAAGAATGGAGGATCACTCTGGTTGTAGATCTAGGTGATTAGAAATATGTACTCTTGGCAGAAATAGGGAAGCTTGGAAAAAAGAGATGAAACAGGGAAAAGATAATGAGTTCTATTTTTGTTATATTGATTTTAAGAGCCCTGTGGGACATCCAGTTTGAAATACCTGGTGGTTGAGTTGGTAATACACAACAGTACACTGAAACTCAGGAAAGAGACTAAATCTGAGACTTTGAGAAGAAATCGCATCTACTTTTGTCATATATAACTGCAGTCCCATTTCTGTGGATGTCAGTGGGGCTCTTGTACACCCAAATGATGTGCATGAAAAGGGAGGGGGAGAAGTATGATAAAACTTGGATTAAGAGCCATTCAAATGTGTTTGTTCAGTTTAAATGCATAAATTGGACTATAGCAAATATAAATGATGTGGGTTTTTTGGTGGCTTTTTTTTTTAAAGAATATGACATTTTTCTTAAACTATACAAAGCCAAGAGATTCTTCATTATTGTGTGTGTGTGTGTGTGTGTGTATAACATATACCAGCATGACCTGGTAGAAAGCACACACTTGACTTGAACTCAGGACATCTGAATTCTAGGTGCTTAATTACCTCTTTGCTTCTCAGTGTATTCATTTAAAAAGTAAAGGTGTTAAAGTAGTTAATCTTCCAAGTCCCCTTTCAGGTCCAAATCCTATGAACCTTTGCTATTCCATTAATTTTGTGTGACCTTGAAAAAGTGATTTCCCTGGTCAGGACATCAATTTCATCATCTGTGGATTGATGGTGTTGGATTAGGGCCATGCTTCCCAGACTGTTCCATGGAGCCCTGGTATAGTGTGAATAGGGATTCTGAGAAAATTTGGAGGTTAGTGATACATTCCCATGAAACATTAAATGTAAAATTATATATTTATACAAAATGCTTATAATGTGCAACAATTTCTTGGTATGAAAATAAGCTTAATTTTCTTTATATTGCTCCAAAACTACTCCAACCTCATTTATCCTGGCATTGTTCCAGACCCCAAGACTCCTCAGACCTATATTTATGGGTTTCATCAATATATTTCAAGTGCCAAAGCTTTATGTGGCCAAATTAGTTTGAGAAACACTGGATTCTAAGGTCTCTTCAGGCTTTAACATACTATGATCCTCTATGATTCCATTAACATACTTAGAGGAATGGTCAATCAGACTGCAATATGTAAATCCTCTTTTCCCCCCTCTCCCTCTACAGGAAATATTTTGTGGTCTGTTTGTGCAACCACAAGTTAAGGGGGTAGGTACTATTTGTGATTTAAAAGTGTATGAAGTAAAGGTCTTCAATAGGAGTTGACAGTTTGTGTTATGCAATTTTTAAAAGGAGTTTTCAGAGGTCAAGAAATTGGTCATTAAAATGCATAAGTTTTACTCAAACATATTTAAAGACTAACAGTACTTGTCAAGCTATAGAAGTCTCTTTAGCTTGAAAATTGGGTGTATTTCATCTTATATCCTATGTATGTAAGGCTTGTTTGAACCCTTTGAATGATGCTAGCTGTTTTTGTATAGCCTCAGACAAGAGGTGTCAGAAATGAACTGTCTGTAAATGCCATTTTGCCATATGATCCATGCCACCTCTGAAGCTTGTATCAAGTACAGATGAAGCACGACTTCATATGTCACTTCTATGAAAAGAACAAGAGTCATTTGACCATGAAATTGGTTTCATCTGGATTTGTAATCGAATAGCAGGAGGTTCAACCAGTTTTAGTAAAGTAGTTCTTAGCACAATATTTCAGGCAGAAACATGTAACTCAGAGTTTCCATAAATGAAAAGCATGTGAATTTTTAATCGGTGATTGACCTTTTTAATCTTGTGAGACTTTTTGAAAAACCACAATTGTCTTGGCACTGATTTTATTTAAAATGCAAGCCTTTCATAGGTTTTCATAAACACTTTGAAAAAACAAGCTAAAATAAAACATTAGATTCTTCACATCTTTCCACTAAAATTTTTCAGTTTTCCAAGAGTCCTCTACCTTACATTAGCTTCTTTCTTCAACTCTTTCAATCAATCAATCAGTCAAATAATAATCAATTCTTAAGTGCCTACTATGTGCTGGGCACTATGCTCCTCAGCATCTGGGAATATGTACATTTTCTCTTTTTTCCCTGTTTCTCACAAGTCTCCAAACATCCTGTAAATGAACACTGCTCAGTGTTATTTGGTAGGCTATTAATGACATTCAGATGCCATGTTGCTGCCCTCTCTAAAGAAATAAGAATAAACCATTGTTCAACAGTTAAGTTTTCTCCTGTTGTATTCCATTTAAAACATTGAGAAGGAAAAAAAAAAAGGGACTCGGTTCTTTTAAACAAAAGAAGCAAATCTCTGGCAGACATAAGTTTGCAAACCACTAAAGCCTGCTACAGTTGTAAGTTTGCATAAAAATATATGTCACACAGCATCTAACTTCTTCAAATTAGGTGGGAGATGTGAATCGCAGAGTGAGAAAATCTTCTGATGAGGAAAAGACTGCCCTGGAATTAGGATCATTAGTGTAAGGTACTATGGACATGCCTCTGACACTCCCCCCTACCCCCTCTTGATTAGTGGGGCTAAGTAGAGCTGAGAAAAACCATGTGGAGCTAAAACCATGGGCTTTCTAGAACCAATAAACATTTATTAAGCATGTACTGTGTGTCTGCTACCAGGTCAGATGCAAGGGATGCAAAAGCAAAATTAAAATCACCTCTGCCATCTAAGAGCCTGGCTTTGGTCAAAGAAGATGACATCTACATGTCTAATAAGCCAAAGTGATTTATTGGGGTGGGTAGGCACTAATAACTGTGGTTAACAAGAAAGACCTCATGTAGAAGATGAATTTTGAAGGAAACTAGCAATACTAAGGTAACTAGGTGGCTCAGTAGATAGAGCACTGGATCTGGAGTCATAAAGACTTGAATTCAGATGCAGCCTTAGATACTAGCTGTGTGATCCTGGGCAAGTCACTTAACCTCTGCTTTAATCCACTGGAAAAGAAAATGGCAAACCACTCCCAGTATCTTTGTCAAGAAAATCCCATGGACTGTATGGTCCATGGGGTCACAAAGAGTCAGACATGACTGAACGACATCAACAAATACTGAGAAGCAGGGAGTTCACGCCACGTAGGGGAACATAATCTGTGCAGAGACCCAGAAATGAGGTAGAATACGATATGTGCAGAGCACCAAGGAGGGCCCATTTGATTGTGCCGAAGAATGCATGTCAGGGGTATAATGTGTGATGAGCCTCCAAAGGCAGGAGGAAGTCAAGCCATGACGGGCATTAAATGCCAGAGAGAAGAGTTTTTAGGTGAACATCACAGTCATCAGGTCATTGAAGCTTCCTGAACAGAGGAGCCCCATGGTTGTGTCGGAATTCAAACTCAGGCTTTCTAACTACAAGTTCTGTATTCACCATGCTGCCTCCTTAGGATAGTTTTATAAAAACTCTAAGATTATCACCTGAAGACTTTATTGTACAGGTATAACTATTTAAAAGATTAATATTAGATAATTCAGTTCAAGTTCATCCTTCCTTTATATGATTGCCAACTTGTATCAACTTAGTGGGTTTGGAGTCTTCTAGTATTTTTATTACTCATAAGTTCTTAACTTTTTAATTGTTATTGTGTGAATATTTTTAATTGGCTTCAAGGAAGAATCCAAATTTTTTATTGTTGAGTTGTTTCAGTTCTATCAGATCCTTCCTGACCTCATCTGGGTTTTTTTTGGCCAATATACTGGAATGGTTTGCCATTCCCTTCTTCAGCTCATTTTACAGATGAGTAAACTAAGGCAAACAGAGTTGTGACTTATCCAGGTTCACGTAGCTAATAAATGTTTGAGGCTAAATTTGAATTCAGGAAGATGATTCCTGATTCCAGGACTGATATTCTATCCACGTACCACGTAGCTACCCTATCTGTTAAATTCCATATACCTTTTAGAAGGAAATGCTATAAAGGAACAGTCATCAAAACTATTTTGATATGGGTTAAAACAACAGAGAAAAAACTCATTAAAACAGACTAGATAAGGGAGAATCAGAAATAATGGAATTCAATAGTCCAGTGTTCATTAAACTCAAAAAACACAAATTACTTGGGAAGTAATTCCTTATTTGATTAAAAAACTATTGGAAAAACCAGGAAGCATTTCTGGGAGAAATAAAGCTTAGGCTAACATCTTATCAAATTCCATAACAAAGTCTAAATGGATACATGATTCTAATATTAAAGATCCTACCATAAAAAATTTTGAAAAGAAGCAAATAATATACCTTTTACAGCTATAGGTGGAAGATATATTCTTAAAAAAGGGAATAGAGGCAATCCCAAAAGATAAAATTGATCATTTGATTGCATGAAAAAGAATTTCTGCACAAACAAAATTAACATATAAGGGAAGTAGTCAAATGGGAAATTGTTATCGAAGTTATATAGACAACTAGCAGATGTGTGGGTGTAGGTGTGTGTATGTGTAAGTATAAGACCAAAAGCCATTTTCCAATAGACAAGTGTTCACATCAAACGATATGGACAAGCAGTTCTCAAAAGAAGAATTAAAACTATCAAACTATGAAAGAATGCTACAAATCACTAATAATGAGAGAAATGAAAATCATAATAACCCTGAGGTTTTGCCTAATATCCAGCAAATGAGCAAAGATGAGAATTACCATTGTGAGAGGGATTGTGGGAAGAAAGGCCCACTAGTGCACTGTTGATGGAACTGTGAATTAATACATCCATTTTGAAAATCAATTTTTAATCATAAAATAAAGTGACCTTTGACCCTTAGGCATTACTGGGCATAATACCCCAAGAACATTATTGATAAGTCATCATACACACCAAAATATATATAGTAGCTCCTTGTTTTTAGTAGCAAAGACTTGGAAAAAATTAGATGCCTGTCGATTGGGGATTACCTAAACAAATTGTGGGACACGTATAATGAAATATAACTGTGGTTGAGTGGTGTAGTAAATAGAGATCTAAGCTTAAAGTCAGGAAGAGCTGAGTTTGAATTGCTAGCTGTGTAGCCCTGGGCAAATCACTTAATGCTGCTCAGCCTCTGTTTCTCCATCTATAAAATGGAAATAATAATACTGCCTACTTCACATGGTTATTGTGAGGATCAAGTAAGTTAATATTTGTAAAGTGTTTAGCCCAGTGCCTGACATATAGTAGGTATATAATACATGCTTGTTTCCTTCCCTCACTTATGTATAGTATTTCATTATTCATTTATTGTGTTTTCAGTGTTCTTTCCTTGATTAGTAGAAAGATAGTGTCAAAGAAAAAAATATAATATTGCTGATAACATAGTAACAATTTAGTCTCAAATCTGCTAGAAATAATTTCTTTTAGCATTAATCTGTATCCAAGCCATTTCTGTTTTGGAAAGAGATGTAAAACTGACATGTCTCCCATGTTCTCCTACATGACTCTGTCCCCGGACAATTTCAGATTAACATTTGTAGGAATCTTGAACAGAGAAAAAATAGATTAGATTAGAAAAAATAGATTTAGATTAACATTCCAAAATCCAGCAACCATATCTCTATCATCCTTCCTCCTGGGCCACTCTCTTCAAGGAATTAATGAGATTACTCATACAGTCTTTCTTAGGAATCTAAATTGAGTAAAAAATATATGAGCGCCTCTCCTAGGAAGAGAATACGTCTCATGGGGCTGTTTAATCCTTGCAAGGGACAGAGAGAAGAGAGGGCCTTTAGGTGGGAAAATAGGCAAAGTTCATATTTAGTCAAGAGATATTTTTTGCTTAGTTTATGATTATCAACTTTGTTTCATTCCCCTAATGAAAGGCCATTTTTCCTAGGTTCTGACCTATTCCACCCACTTTTCCAAGGGGCTTTTCCCAAGTGTCTGGAAAGACATTAGAAAAAATATTATTAAGACATGTAGAAGATGAAAAATTATGTTGTTAATATGCTTCCATAATAACTTAATAATTTTTTTCATTCTGAAAATATATATTGAACATTTGTTATGTGTGAGGTTGTATACCAAGTAGATAATGATGGAAATGCAAAGGTGAATAATATATGGGCCCTAGTTTTATTCAGATTATAGTTTAGTAGGGAAGGGATAAGGCATACACCCAAATAAAAACTCATATTTTTATGGTCTTTTAAGCTTTCCAAATTACTTTTCCCTTAACAGCTCTTAGTTACTCCCCATTTTAGAGAGTAAGAACCTGGAGTGATCAATACTTGGTCATGTGCAATTTAACATTTCATCAAGGACTTAAATAAAAGCATAGAGATTATGTTTATCCAAGTAGCAGAGGAAACTGGAATGACAAAATCAACGTTCAAAGAAATTGTGGTAAGCTAAGAATATTGAGTGGACTCTAACAAAATAAAATTTAATAGAGAAAAATACAAAATCTTACATTTTGGGTAAAAAAAAAAAAAGTCAGCTGTAATTAGAACTGTGCTTATTCCGTTCCTGTCATCCCTTCTTTTGGGAGGCTAAGGTTAATGGATTGCTTGAGCTTGGAAGTTCTGACCTGGAATAGGACTACTGTTAATTAGGTATCTTCACTAAGCCTGGCACCATTGTGATGAGCCTCTGGAGGGTGGAGTGGTGGCAAGCAGGCTTCCTAAGGAGAACCAGTAAAGGCCAGAAACAGAGTAGGTCAGTGATCCTGTGCCGATCATTAGTGAGCTCAGGCCTGTGACTGGCTGCTGCATTTCCAGGCAGGGTAGGATAGGGAGATCCAATCTCAAAACAACAAAAAAAGAGAAAACAGAAGAAAAAATCCTAGATGGGTTAGGTTAGATTATAGTTTATTAATTATATTATAGGAAAGGATCTGGAGGTTTTAGTGGATCCCATTCTCATATGAAATCAATATACAACAGTAGTGTGACAAAGCAACCAGTGAAGTTAATGTGATCTAGTATCCAAAAATAGGGGATGATGCTACTGCTACACTGTTCCTGATGAGATCACATCTGGCATACTGGGGATGTGGTCTGATTTTAGGAAGAACATGTATATGCTGGAAAATGGACAGAGGTAGTCGGCCAACATGAGTGAGAGCCTAAGTAAGATTAGTTGCCCATGTTTAGTTTGGAGAAGACTTAGAGGAGGGATGATAGCTGTCTTCAGGTATCCTAAAGATTGTCACATGAAGGACAGATTAGCATTGTTCTGCTTGATTCTGGGGTACCAAATTAAGAACAAAGGAAGTTGCAAAGAGATAAATTTAAACTTGATATAAGATAAGAGAGAAATTTAAACTTGATATAAGAAATTCCTTCCTAACAGTTGTTTCGATTGTGTCCAATGCTTCATGACCCCATTTGGGATTTTCTTGGCAGACACACTATAGTTGTTTGCCATTTCCTTCTCCAGCTCATTTTACAGATGAGAAAACTGAGGCATACAAGGTTAAGTGACTTGCCCAGGGTCACACAGCTAGGAAGTGTCTGAGGTTGGATTTGAACTCAGGTCTTCCTGACTTCAGGCCCACCACTCTATCCATTTCACCACCTAGTTGTCCACCAAACAGAAGGAGAATGAGCTACCTTGGGAATGGGTTTCCCTTCATTGAAAGTCTTGAATCAAAGGCTAAATGATGACTTGTTAGCTGTGTTGTAGAGAGAATATTTGTTCATTTATGGATTGGACAAGATCACCCATGAACTCCTTTTAAATTTGAAATTTTGTGATTCTCAGAGTGGTGTTGTGACTTGGCCAGAGTTATACCTGAAGAGATAATTCCATGACTACAGATCATGTTTTCTGACTTTAAATTCTCTGCTCTGCTCACTGCATCATGCTCCTTCTCAATAATCTACTGAAGAATGGGGAAAATTCCACAGGTATAGAGCTACAGAGTGCTGTGTTGGTTAAAAGAAGGGGAAAATCACATCTGGTTTCAAAAAAAGAAATCCAGATGTGTTGCTTACCTCATTGGGAATAGTTTTTTTCCACTCAATTTGAAAGAGTGCCATAAAGTGCACTGCCCTTTTGACATCTGGAATGCTGGCTACCTGTGCATGCAGTGGGACCTGAGTAAATACCATGGAGCAGTCAGCAGGCAATGAGAGTCCCCATCTATGAGCTTTCTATATCGAAGTGAGAGATGTTTGTCTAGGTATCAGTTCCATATCATGATGGGATGGAATCTAGAATCATTGCATCAAAAGAGGCCTAATAGACAATCCAGTCAATTTCTCTTCATTTTACAAATGAGCACTAGAGAGGGCTCAGTTGATATGTTCAAGGTTGCAGAATATATGCAGCCCCAGGGCTTGATCCCAAGTCTCCTAGATCTCAAGTTACTACAGCTAATGAAATTTCAGTCTATATTCAGACTTCTGCACTCCCTTTGTGTCTTCCATAACACCAATTCTGGCTGCTGCCTGCAAGCATCTGAGTCTTTCATGATGATAATTTGGAAACCAAGAAGTTTAAATGTAAAAGGGGAGTCTTATAAGATCTAGGTGGACTCCAAGTTACATGCGTGCTAGTGACAGATGAGTTATATGGGCCACATCACTTGGAAATGTGAGTCAGATAACATTTTACAGTTGCCCAAATTAAGACAGGCAGTGTGGACCTGAAATTGAGGGATCTAGGTTTGAATCCTGTCTTCTTCTAAAACTTCCTAGCTTTGTGAGCATGGATAAGTCATGTAACCATTCTTTGCCTCAAGATTCCTTCTTTGTAAATATGAGTATTCAATAGCTTTTAAAGTCCCTTCTAGCTCTAATTCTAGCTCTAATTAACCTGATGATGTAAGGTCTTAAGTCTGTGATTCTCTAACTGTCATATAAAGTCACTAAGTATGAACTGGGCAGCTAAGTGGCTTAACGGATAGAGTGCTGTGCCTGAAGTCAGGAAGATTCATCGTCCTCAATTTTCAATCTGGCCTCAATCAGACCCTGCAACAAATTACTTAACCCTATTTGCTTCATCTGTAAAATGAGCCAGAGAAAGCACTGGCAAACTACTCCAGTATCTTTGATAAGAAAATCTCAGATGGGGTCATGAAGAGTCAGACATGATTTAAACAATGACTAGTATGAAACAGTTTACTGAAGAGATGTGTTTATAAGAACAATCTTCACTGTTAGTTCAAGTCTATGAGGAAATGCTATTTTAGCAGCATCTGGTAGACTGTCCTACATTGAGATCTGGGCTCCCTATTGCTCCTGCCTCATTTTTCCAGCCCCTCTAAACTGAAAGCAGTGCCCTTGATCATCAGTGCTAATCATGTGTTGTTGGGCAAGTGTTTAATAAGGTTCAAGATAATCATAAGGTGTGTTAGATCCTAAAGGTGCTTTAAAGCTCATCTAATAACCCCCATGGCTGGAATTTCTTCCATCCTCCTTTCCACCTCTTGGAATGCCTAACACCATTCAGTGCTCATCATGCACCACTGCCTACAAAAGGTCTTCTTTGATAACTCATTGGTAGTGTGCTTCCTCCTCAAGCACCTTTTCCCCAAATACTTAGTATTTGCTAGGTATTTGATTTGTAATTGCTTCCCTGTGTGTATCTAAAGTTACCCTTGGAAAAGGTGAAGTTTTTTAGGGTGAGGAAAGATTTTTATTTTTCCTTCCTTAGCACTGGATGATTAGCAATGGTTTGAATTAGATTGAATTAGAATGGTTTGGTTTGAATTGAATTATAACTAAAACCCCAGAAAAGGAGTATGACATGCCCAAAGTCACCCAGCAAGTTAGTGGCTTAGCCTGGGTTTAGAAATAAGTCTCCTGGTTCCTACCCATTTCACTGTACGTTTTTTCTGATATCCATTTATCTATGAGGGCACTCACATTTTCCAGTCAGAAGTGAAATCCTGCAACCTGAAGGAACTGATGTATCATTCAGGTGCAGCCTTATAGTTTGACATTTAGTATCCCAAGAGTTTAGATGACATGTTAGGGTCTTTGGCTTTTCTGTCCAATGAAAATACAGCCAGCGTTTGTTATAATCCAGATGTGAGAGCCCATATGTGGACAGAATTCTGGGAAGACTGTGCATTCCATCTTGCACTGAAGTTATTTGACATTGGACATGCTTTCCTTTGTAAGTAGAGTCTTTAGTATGTGAAAGATTGATGCAGTATATCTTTTGTTGGGGACTCATAAAAGTAACTTCCCTATAGGAAAAAAAACCTAAGAAATGCAGGAATGTTTTTAGAGGGATGCATCACAATCCCTGTGCTTAATTGAGTGTTTTGGGTGAGCTCAATGTTTGATGGAAATTTTTACCTGGAAAACTATCTAAGGTTTTAAGAAGCTTCTTGTTTCAGTCACTTTCTCCAGGGAATGTTATCCTTCTACATGAAAGAGAAAAGGGCTTTAATTTTGGGGGGGAAAAAACATAACAGACTTATCTGTCTTCTGGAAGAAAACCAGAAATAGAAACAAAAGAGTATGACTGAGATTAAGAAAACAGTTATTACTTTTTACCTTTAGTTTGCTTCCCATGGTTTATAAAGTATCTGTTTCCAACATTTGAAAGTCTCCTTGGACTTCAGGTAGAGTTAATTTAGATCAAATAGAGGAGTGACTCAGTTACCTTTCCATCAACCGCACTTATCCAGAACATTGTAGAAGCCAGTGAATAAAATGTGCTTTTGAGTTATCAGAAGGTTCATGCCCTCAAAATCTTTTTGTTTTTAGTTTACAAGTAGTTATTACAAGTTTACTACTGAGTTTTTCACCTCACCACAGTGTAGAAGCAATAGATTAGAAAGGGAGCGCTAGTTAGAGGAAGGCACACTGACAAAAATAAGAAGTCAAAGCTGACAAAGAAGAGAAATAAAGAAAAAAAACAATGGAAAGGTATTTTTAAACCATAATATCATTGTGCCATTTTATGGTAGAGATAAATATCCCCATGCCTTTAGTAGCTCTAAAAATAATCACTGCCATACAGTTTAGTACAGAGATGGGGAACCTGTGGCCGTAAGGTCATATGTGGCCTTCTAAATCCTGAAGTGCAGCCTTTTGCCAGAATCCAGATTTTCTAAAAAAAAAAACCCTATTTGCCTCAGTTTCCTCATCTGTAAAATGATCTGGAAAAGTTAATGGCAGTTTTCCAGAAAAATTGAGATTCAGTCAAAAGACCACCCTTAAAGATTTAGAAGGCTGCAGGTTCCCCACCCCTGGTTTAGTATAATCATCAGCAAAATACTTAAACTTGTTCAACATATTCTGTAGGTGTAGCACAAGAGAAAGATTGTTGGATAGAGTGCTGGAGGTGGAGTTAGAAAGACCTGAGTTCAAATCGTGCTTCTGACACTATCTGTGTGACCCTAGGAAATGCATTTAACCTCTCTCTGGCTTAGTTTCCTTAACTGCAAAATGGGGATAATGATAGGAGCTACTTCACAGATTTGCTGTGAGGATCAAATGAGGAAGCATTTGGAAAGCACTTTGAAAACCTTAAAATGCTATAGAAGTGCCAACGGTTGTTATTATCCATGTCATTACGCTCGTTATTTTCTTCCTAAGAAGTCAGGCAAGCATAAAAAGGCTTTGAAAAGAGCTTTCCATCGAGTAGTAAAAAAAAAAAAAAAACAAACCCACAAACAAGCACAAAAAGAAAACTCCTTTTTAGAGTTTGAAAGGGGTAAGCTTCAGATGTCTTGAAAATTCATTTATGGAACCCTTCCTTAAGCATGGATAATAAATAGGTGAAGTGTTAGAGTATAGCATGTTGCTACCAGTAATCAAAGATCAAATAGATGCTGGTCGTTTCATATCTCATTTCTATAAGAAGACTGAGAGGATAATCTCCTTGGAAATAGGCCCATGTGCAGTAGCAGGCCTTTTCAAAGTCCCATTATATTATAAGCCCCTTGAGGACAAGGACTGTCTTTCACCTCTTTTAGTATCCCCAGCACTTAGCACAGCATCTGGTAGGCACTTAATAAATGATTGATTGATTATAGGTTCAGAAATCTAGAACTAGAAAGGATCTAAGAGGCCATCTAGCCCAACTCCCCCATTTTATAAACATGAACCTGAAGCCCATTGGGGTTAAGAGACTTGGTCAACATCACAACAGTAATAAATGCCAGACTGAAGATGCAAACTTGATGTTCCAGGACTCCAAGATCAGTGCTTCAGGATGTCCCATTACCTCAAATGAACCATCTTCATCCTTAAGTGTACCTGTTTCTCAAGGGAATGACATGACTCTTTCACTGATTATAGGACTGCCCTTCTGATGCTGGTGATTTCAGAGCTCAACAGTGTTCAGCCTATAATGATGTCCAGTACCAAGGCCACTACTACGAGTGGCTTCCCATCTACGATGATTCGGCAGCACCCTGTGCCCTTAAGTGCCAAGCTCGAGGGCAAAACTTGGTTGTGGAATTGGCACCCAAAGTTCTTGATGGGACTCGCTGCAACATAGACTCCTTGGACATGTGTATTAGCGGCATTTGTCAGGTAAGCCAAAATTCTTTTCTCTGCTTCTCCTAGATTGTGTACTTCATAAGTGAAAATCCGTCTTTATTCTGCTTTATTCCCTATACACACCCTGTCAGAGACAAACATCATTAGCTCAGATGACTATGCTAAAAAATAAGGTTTGGACGCTATCCCATCAGCTGTCCCCATGTTTTTCTAACTAAAAACAGTGTCTATATATACGTGTACAGTTTAAGGCTCTCTATTGCATGGAGGGGCAGGGGAGAGTAGACTCTCACTGCTGGCCCTGTCATAATCAAAATATTTTATTCTTTCCATTGTATCTGATAATCTTTTAGATGGTTGACTTTGGCAAGTTTTCTGAGCCAAAGTATCCCCTTTTGTATTATGCATAAGGGTCTTGTTCTTGAAACTGAGCCACTCACTTATTTTGCCCTGGGTTTTTGGGGGGGGAGGGTGTAGAAAAGGGCACTGACCTATTTACTGAAAAATCTCACTCCTGCTAGTCTTCCAGCAGCTTCCTTGCTGTAGCAACAGTAAGTGGTGACTTTAACCACACTAAAGCTTTAGTAAGATGGAACTTATGTATGGGCCCCAGCTGTGTGTCATGAAGGAGCTGGCAGTGGATGCTAAGGATTTGTGAGTATTTAGGAGGCAGTTGGAGGATAGGGAGCAAGGCTCAGGATTAAAATTCATTGACTTCTGAAGGGGTGACAATGTTGTGTTTATAAGTTAGAATCATAGAATTTCAGAGCTGGAAGGAACTTTGGTTCAAACCCCTTGTTTTACCAGTAAGAAGAAATGAGGCCCAGAGAGGAGAAATCTTTAGAGGGCATATATTACCATGGAGAAGGGAGCTTATTCTTACTGCTTTGAACACACACACACACACTTACCACTCGCTACCTAGAGACACCACTGAAAAATTGGATCTCTTCATACCGGATATGGGGTGGGGGTGCAGCAAGAGAGGAACTCAGTTTGCCACTCTGGTAATATTTTGCAATGCTGAAGTAGATAAATGATGCAAAACAACTCCAAAAGTATTTCACATCCTGTGAAATTCTCACGTATCTTCTGTAGATGATGTACCCAAACAACAGTGGTAATTCCACTTGTTTGCCACTAAGTACTAGTAATACAGCTAACATCATTTTAAGAAAAAGATGAGATTTCAAGCTAATTTGCAATAGAACTACCCTTTTTATGGGAAATGGTATTCCTAGCATGAAATTCCTAAATGTGGTCCGCTGGAAAACACTTAAAGGAAAGCCACTGGAGTCAAGAATATTTATGTCATTCAAAGATTGGTTGAAGTAACTGGGGATATCTAATCTGAAGAAAAGAAGACTGAGGAGAGTGGGCATGACAGTTATCTCTATTTACCTGAAGGGCTAACAGAAGAATGAGAGGTTGCATTTGTTCTGCTTGGCTGCAGAAGACTGAATTAGGACAGGTAGTGGAAGTACATATGTACACCGGATAAATGGGGGGGGGGCAAACTCAAAGGAAAGGCGCTACAATTGAGGAAGACTGGAAAAGACTTTTAAAAAATGAATCATTTTATTTTTTCCAATTAGATGTAAATACAATTTTTAACATTTATTTTTTAAAAAAATTTTAACTTCCAAATTTTCTCCCTGCCTTCCCCTCCCTCCAAGACAGTAAGCAATTTGATAAATTCCATGGATAGATTTCAAAGGTTCCATGAGCTTGAATGAGAAAAAAAATCTTTATTTTTGCTAACTTCTAACTGAAATGAAGTATTTCTCTCAATTAGTAATACCAATAACATAGGCTCCCACAGACTGTCAGAGTGTTATAAGAGACCAAAAAACCCCCAAACAGTTAAGAACCTCTCTCTCGGAGGGTTGTTTTGACTGCCTTCAACATTCGGTGATTTTTTTTATTAGACACCCACCATGTTCTTTCATAGCACCTTGCTAATAATTGTAGGGAAAAAAAAGAAACGCTTGTCCTCAAGTTGTTTATCATTTCCTTGGAAGACATAAAAAGCAAACCAACAATGCAAGAGTTTCTTGGATTCTACCCTAGGAAAACCTTCTTTGATTAAAAGGTCTCTTCTAAATGGATGCCTGTTCTTGGAAAGCAGAAGATCAAATACGGCTTTACTAGGCTTCAGACGTCCCGACTTCTCACCTTCCAGAATTTGACCCTGAAACTAGAACCTTCCTTAAGCCGACACAGATAAAGTACAATTTCAACGTAACTTGATGATATTAATGTCTTGATGGAATTTAATGGGCAGTGATGAGTTGCGGGCATCATAGAGTGCTTTTTTGGCCAGACGACTCTTGAAAAACAATATTCAAAAAGAGTAGAAGCTTCCTCAGAAGCTGACACAAATGCTTATCTGGGACAGATCAGAATCTTGCTCTGTGGAGGAAATAGTTCCCATAAATTCCTGTTCTTGTAAAATGTGGCTACCCAGTCAGCAGCTGTTAGGATGAGAGAGAGTAAACGTTGTGATTGGTTGCAATCGTTGTTGCAAAAACATCAGTCTTCTGAGCTCTGACATTTACTTGGCATGGGATGCAGTGAGTTTGGCAAGTGTTTTCCTGATTAACTCATCTAAATAAACATGTTGCATTGTTCATGTGTCTGCCTTTCCATTTACCAGAGAGCAGTAAAGAACTCAAGAGGAGAGATCCTGTCTGATCAACTCTTGCCTTGGGTGCTCCTCCTTCAGCTGTTTGTTTGTTTGTCTTTTTATCTGAAGGAAGCTCTGCTTGGTAACCAGCCCTCAGCTTTTAAAAGTCAACTTGATATGGTCTTCATATACTTTGTGTTCCCTCGGGGCTGTGGAAAATCCACCTTGTCTTTTGTTTAAAAAATTAATTTCTTTTTTTCCCCACTTAATAGTATTTATTTTTTATTTTATTTTATTATTACTTAATAGTATTTTATTTGATTTATATTTATTTATATAAATACTAAATATTTTTTAGTATTTAAAGACATACTATCTTTATGCATGTAAAGATAGTTTTCAACATTCACTTTTATAAGATTTTGAGTTCCAAATTTTTTTCTCCCTCCCTCCTCCTTCTCCCCTATCCCCAAGAGAGCCAGCCATCTGATATAGGCTACCCATGTACAATCATATTAAACATATTTCCACATTAGACATGTTGAGAAAGAAGAATCGGAACAAAAGGGGAAAACCATGAGAAAGAAAAAAAACAACCAAGAGAAAATAGTGTGCTTCAATCTGCATTTAGACTCCATGGTTCTTTCTCTGGATGTGGATGGCATTTTCCATCGTGAGACTTTTGGACCTGTCTTAGACTATTGTGTTGCTGAGAAGAGCTAAGTCTGTAATAGATGATCATTGCACAATGTTGCTGTTACTAGGTACAATGTTCTGGTTCTGCAGCCTTTACTCAGCATCAGTTCATGTTAGTCGTTCAGGTTTTTCCGAAGTCAGCTTGCTCATCACATTCATGTACTACAGCTTGTTCAGCCATTTCCCAATTGATGGGCATTCCCTTGATTTCCAATTCTTGGCTACCACAGAAAGAGCTGCTATAAGTATTTAAGAGTTAACTTCTGATTTAACTGAGACTGGCAACTGGAAAAGCAAAATGGTCCCCTTTAAAAGAAACAAGTTCTTTTTGGAGAAGTTTTATATCTAGAACAGCTTGAGAGCTTCTGTTAATAAGGGGCCCAAAGGTATCCGTTGAGGCTGCCTTCCCCTTTGAATGGAAATATAGGGCAGATAACCAGGAAGGAGAACTGGCCAGATGGAAGGAAGGAAGGAAGGAAGAAAAAAAGAAGGAAAGAAGAAATTAAGGAAGAGTCTATGAAGTTTCCTGCTGATTAGAGAAACCCTCATTGTGAAATGCCTGGGAAATATACCCAACTGTATATATTCCTCCCTTCCTCCTGCCCCCCCACCTCTGTCTGTTTCTGTATCTCTCTTTTTCTTTATCTATCTCTTGTTCCCCACCTTTTCCTCTCAGAAAAGAAAAAGGTAGGATAGGGCTGTTTTGGGCTTAACCCAAAATAACTTTGAGAAGTCATCTCAGGAATCTTCCCTGGGATTGGCAAAAAGCAGTCATAGATAAAAATCACACAGGCCACAGTAATGAAGGGAGGTATAGAAAGGGGACCATAGTTACAAGAGAAACTAGGACCAGCTCCGCCCTCCCCCCCCCCCCCCAGGCAAGCTGGGAGCTTTCAGCACTAAATATAGTTGAGAGCAAAGGCTGGGGGTGAGGTTGGGCTGTCTCTCCATTAAACTGGGGTACAATAAAGCAAATAAATCAACCTCAGTGATTATCTGGCAGCATGCCCCTTGGCATCCTGCCTACTGTTTTGATTCAGGTAAGCATGTTATTGTGAAGAAGAGTTTTCACGAGAAAGTTCATCATAAAGGATTTTCAACTTGGCTAAAGTACTGTAAATGTAATTTTAATTTTTACTCGTACCTGGAATTTTGCTAAAATTAAAATATTGAGGGGGAAATTAGAGGAAATCTTTGTTTTCCTTCAGGGTTTAACTCAGATGCCACCTCCTGTTTTTCCTCAGTTCTTCCTGTCATCCCCATCCTCAGTTGGCCTTATGTTTATTTATGTCGTATGCTCTTTCTCTCCCACTAGAAATTAGGCTTCTAGAGCACCAGGGCTTTGTTCCTGAAGTTCCTGGCAAGAGACCATGCACATAGTAGGTGCTTAGTAAATGCTTGTTGAATTTCAATGAATCAAATTTGTGACTGGTGTTCCTTTTGTGCTATATGATGATAATGATAATAAATTTGTAGACTTTGTAGCATGTACTCCCCAAAGCAACCTACCACAAATTCTTGAAATTGTAAGAGAGACTTCTTTTCTCCACCTCACCTAGAGACTCAGATCTAGAAAATTAAAGGGGTGGATCAGTCAGTTAGTGAGCATTTATTGAAGATGTCCTAGGCATCATGCTAACCACTGCAAAGAAAAGTAAAAACGTGACCCTACCCTCAAGGTGCACGCATTCTAATGGGGCAGACAACCTGCAAACAACTATGTATAAACAAGATGCAAATTGGAGTCAATCACAGAGGGAAGGGAGCTTCAAACTGGTAATGAGGTGTCTGTGGGCCATTTATTAGAGTTACAAAAATCTTGAATATGACCTTCAACTTTCTATAGGGCAGGAAAGTCTCTTGGAAAGAAATGGCTTTAGTCTTTCATTCAGTAATTAGTTTTTTATTTTTTTTTCCAGAAAGACAGCTGTGCTAGCCTGCCCAGTAGCTTATGTAGCTCTGCATCCTACACATCACCTTCATGAGAACACTAGAAATAACCAGGAACTCACTAGCACCAGAAACTCCTGAAAGTGAGTTTCAGTGCATCTTGGGGGATCATGAACACATCTGCAACTTGTCTGGAGACAGAATTCCTCCCCTGCCTTTTTAAACCAAAATTTGACCCTGTGAGGGGGGCTGTTGGTGTGATTAGAAGAAAAGACATTGTCGATAATGAAGTCTCTGAGCAAGGTGGTAGGGAGATCTGGCTGCTGGGAAGGGAATTCTAGTAGGCTAAGAAGGTGGTGGAGAAGGAAGTGGACTGTAACCAAAGCTTTTCATTTCTCAATTGATCCATTGTATCGGTGTATCCAGTCCCTGTCTGCTGTTGTCTATTTGTACATCTATATTCATATCATAAAACAATCAACGATAGCCATAATATTGATCTGTAAACACGAAGAAAGTGTCTTTGCTGTACTGTTGAGTAAGGCAGGAAGAAGATTGAGTTGATTCAATTATTTTCATCTCTGTATTTTCTCCCTTGACTATCTCATTCCCTCCTACATATTTAATGATAATAGTGAAAATAATGTGAATAATAAGCTAGCATTTTATATAGTGCCTATTATGTGCTGGGCACTGTACTAAACACTTTACAAATATTATCTTAATTGATTATCACAACAACACTGGAAGATAAGTGCTATAATGATCATTTTACAGTAGAAGAAACTAAGGCAGAGGGTAAGCAATTTGCCAAAGGTGACAGATAGTGTCAGAGCTGGGATTTGAACTTGGGTCTTCCTGAGTACCCAGTACTCAATCCGCTGCCGTGCCCAGCTACTTTAACACAAATGACTTCCATATCTCTGTCTTTTATCTAGCTCTGACCTCTCTTTCGATCTCCAGATCCGTATATCCGATTGCCTACAGGACTCTAGCCAGGGGTTCACTAGCACTTCAAATTCAGCATATTGGAAAGGCTTTATAACTTAGTGCTACAATTGGCTTCTCCAGAGTTTCTACTCGTTGCTCCTAGCTCTGCCTCATGGGACCAGGCAGAACAACTTTAATCCATATTCCACAAGAGAATACTTCCAATATTTGAAGTCATATATCTTTCCTCTTTCCCCTAAACCTTCTTTTCTTCAGGCTCAATGTTCCCAGTATTTCTAATCATTCAGCATATGGCATGAACTTGAGACCCTTATTATCCTGGTTGCCATCCACTTGACACTTTTCCTGTTTTAAATATGTGGTCTAGAGTTGAATGTAATACCCCCCCTATCGCTTTGTCCAGGGCAGAGTCTCTGGGCATTTTCTCTAGCTGTCCCCTGTACCTGGAATAGCCTTCCTCCTCATTTTCACCTGCTTGGCTACCACAGCTTCCTTTAAGTCCCAAATAAAATCCCATCTTCTATGGGAAGCCTTTACCAATCAAGCCCTCTTCATTCTAGTGCCCTCTGTCTCTTTTAATTATTTCCCTTTTTCCCCCTCCTGAATATAGCTTGTTTGTTCATCTCTCCCATTAGATCGTGACTTCTTGAAGACAAGAAAACTTCCTTTTGCCTTTTTTTTCTGGTGTCCCCAGCATTTAGCTCAGAGTGTGGCACATAGTAGGTTCTTAATAAATATTAATTAACCAACTGACAGGATAGCAGGACTCCCACTTCCTTAGTCCTGGACACAATGCCCCTCACAGTGCAGGAATGCCTTAAGCCCTTGTGGATCGATCAATTCATGTTGTCTTAAATCCTTGTAATCAAAGTTTTTGTCCTCAGAGAGAGGACTTTAAATGGTTCAGACCATCCAAGCAAGTTATTGTTAATGGTGCTAGGATTCAACTGATTGAATTCAGTCCTCAGTTTCAGGGTCACAGAGTCTGATTTAAACTACTCAGGCACAAGCCTATTGGGACCTCACAGCTATTACTTATTTCTGACCTTTTTCATGTACTGCATTTTGGCTGTGAAATTAGCAGAGTGAGCTGTATTTTTTAAAATGTGAATTAAATATGAATTCATGGGGTTGAAAACTTTCCAAGATCTTTTAAGCATATAAAAACTCTTCAGAACAAGCCCAACCTAAATTCTAAGCTCACACCCTTCCTGGCAAAAAAAAAAAAAAAAAAAAAGAAAGAAAACAGAGGAATGTTCACTTTCATGAAATGTTAATTGGTAAGGGACAGTGAATTTACAAAGACACAACTTGGCCCAGATAGTACATTTTACTAAGTAATGGCAGAATTACCTCTGCTGGAGAAAGTTGATCTCAGGAACCTAATTAGCAGGATTTCTTAAATTATTTTTTTTAATTAGCCGAAATCTAATTTCTTTATCTCCCACCTCCAACCCATTTCATAGTAAAACAAATATCTTGTAAAATATACTTAGTCAAGCAAAACAAAATTCCTCATTGTGTGTGTGTATGTGTTTAAAGCTTATTTTATACTTTTAATTCATTACCTCACTGTCAGGAAGTAGATAACATACTTCATCATTGGTTTTATGGAAACATGGATGCTCATAGAAAAAATTACCTGTCAGATCTATGGAGAGAAGAAAGATTACTTACCAAGTAAGAGATAGAAAGTAAAGCAGAAGAGAGTGAAATTTTTATTACCTAAAATTAAAAAGATTTTGCATAAACAAATCCAATGAAGCAAAGATTAAAAAAGACAATAAATTAGTGAAAGATTTGCAATATGATAAAAGTCTCATTTCTGAACTAAATAAGAATCTGATCCAAATTTATAAGAATAAGACCCACTCTCCAATTATGAATAGTCTTAGGATATGAAGAATCAGTTTTCCAGAGAAGAAACCTTGGCTCAGTATTTTGCATATGTCTTTTTAAATCCTACTTTTTCACTGTCTCTTTAACAAGCAAGCAAGCCTTAAATTGAAATCCTGCTTTATTCAGGGCATTGTACTTGGGCTAGGGTCATACAAATAACAGTACAATTAAAAGCATTCTTGGTGTCAAGAAATTTACAATCTTGGGTAGGAGAAGGAGGAACACATGTTTAGAAATGAACATAAAACAGTAGACTGTCATGGGTGCTTAAGAGTGAAAAGTGCTACATAAGAAGGTGCTGAAGAGATCATTTTTGGTTCTAGGAGTTGGGGGTAGGTTTCGTGGAGAAGGAATTATTTGGCTAAGACTTGAAGAATGGGTAAAACTCAGTAGGAAAAAGGGTATGATGGAGAGAGGGAAGTCTGGGAATAAAGAATATCATGAGAAAATACAGTCAGTCATCCAATCAATCAGCATTTGTTAAGTGCATACTGTGTGCCAAGCACTGTGCTGGTTGCTAGACCTACAAACATAAAAGTGAAAACAATCACTGCCTTTAAGGAACTTGTAGTCCGACTGGACAGATAAACATATACATATATAGACATATGCAAATACCTATAAAATCGAAATAAGATGATATTCAGGCAGTGGTGAATAATTGAGTTTGATTTGAACATAGACTTTGTAGAAGAGAATAAGGTGAGACAACACTAGAAAGTGAGTCAGGTTGTAGAGAAATTGAATTTTAATCTAAGGAATGTAGACTTTGTTCAGTAGGAAATGGAAGGTTATTGATGTTTTTTGAGCAGTGGAATGAATGGTTTAGTATTTTCCTCATGGTTCAGGATTATTATTATGAACATCATTCATTATCACATTGTAGAATATAGTATGTGTGCATTCTTTCTTCTCTACCACTTTGTCTCCCTAACATGTTGCAACATCATGATTCATATCCTCTACAAGATCCCACTTTTAACCATTACATTTTTTTAAATTTTGAGCTTATTAAGCTGTTCATTGGATTTACTTTCCCTTTGGAGGAGACAGGCTTCATTCATAATACTCCACATCACTTTGCAATGTTCCAAATAATTTTTCAATATACTGGTTGTATATAAGATTCCCTTGGAAAATCCAATAGGATGGCATTAATAGTTTCCTTACTGTTTCTTCACAAAAGGTTTTAGGGTTCTTACGAAATTCATAGAGCTTTTTCTCAGCAATTGACTACTTATGAGCAGTAAAGGTAACTGACGACTTCATCCCAGGTGGGCATCAGGAAGTAGAATATTCATTTAGGAGGGGAAGACCATTTATATAAATTTGTATATGTGGCAGTTACCCCTACCAGCCTGCCCTCTAATTTCATGTAACTTTTATGTTGAAAAAGATGAGTATACTCTTAATACACAATGGGATAAATGCATCACACTGGTAAGCGCAAATGAAATGAGCACATTCCTAAATCATGGAAGGCATCATTGCAACTCTCCTTAGGCTGAGCTACAGGAAAAGGAAAGGAATATAAATATATGTGCTTCCCTGGGGCCTCAGGAATCATTTCCATCTCTCCCTGGCACTGTCTCTCTGTGTTGGGACCATGAGACAGTTCTTCCAGCTGTCTGGACAGGACTGATGCTTTAGGGCCACAGCCGTGGATTATCTAACACTTTTCTTCCTCTCTCTACTCTGCACAAATGCATCGGAAAACTCATGAGAACAGCAAGTTTTGAATATTTTCTCTTTGTCCTGGAGGAGGAGGTCAGGGACACCATGAGAACAGCCTTTGGCACGTTCACTTCTGGGCCCAGCTGGAAACTGGCCGTGGGAGGAAACTTCAGAACATTTATGATTGTCCATTGGGTTCTGAAAATAGGCAAGGGTTCAGAACATTGTCTTGATTAAGGCAGTATACCCTTTTTTGTAAAAGAAAAACTAATGTAGGAAGATTAATGTATGTATAGCTTTATATTTTTATGATCATGAATAATATAAGTAAGTAAAGATGGTGGTCAGTCTTACTGAAGCTTTTCCATCACAATGATGCTGAGAGGATGAACTGGCAGATTTACGAGGACTTAATCTTGGGTTAAAGGCTGTGGTGAATGAGCGGTATTTTAGGTGCTATGTTATCTATGTTCCGATGTCCCTTTTAGTAGTGACCTAGGAATGGTAGAAGTGGTTGGAAAGCAGCAAAATCAGATGAACAATAAAATTATTTTTGTACTAAAAGAAGGAATCAGTTTACTTTGAACTTTTAAAAATCACAATAACTCTTTTTTCCTGTTTCTCCTTTCCTTAGACCTTCATGCTCACTACTTGACAATTCATATTAGGTCTCAACAATGAAAATGATGCCCAAAGCGGATGTATAAATCTCCT
Source organism: Notamacropus eugenii (assembly GCF_028372415.1). NCBI lineage: Eukaryota > Metazoa > Chordata > Mammalia > Diprotodontia > Macropodidae > Notamacropus > Notamacropus eugenii. Next base: position 176,041,861 of record NC_092872.1, on the reverse strand, counting down.
CATTGTTGTATTCATTGACTTCCTGTATCATTCTCAACAGTGATCATCTAAAACTTTCCAACATAGTATAATAGGAAGAGCTCTAGATTTTGAGTAAGGAGCTTCATCCATTCCCTCCACCTCTCCTATTTCACAGAACACTTCCCTTGTATTCATCATGAATTATTTGTATATTTTTTTCTGTATACATCTATCCCTTTCATAGTTTATAGGCTTCATAGGAGTAAGGACAGTATCTTATAGGGACTTAAATTCCTGGCAAAATTATAGATATTCTGATAAAAGAGATTCATGAACGTCTTGAAAAAATAAGTGATCTCAGAGCAACAGTATGGATTTATACGAAAAAATCATGCCAAATTAACCATATTTCCTTTTTTTGACTTGCTTACCAAATTGTAGATCAGAGGAATGATGGAGATATTGTTTTCTGTAGAGTTTAGGAAATCATTAAGTGAAGTTCCTGATGGAATTGTTAGAGACAAGATGGAGAGAAAAGGGTTAGATGACAGTTCAGTTGGTTCCTTCTACAATTCCTTCATAGTTATGGGAATTCAGAACCATCTGATCAAATGACTGATTGCCTTGGAATCTGAAACCATTAGATTGCCCTAGATATCTGTGCTTCAGGCAGTTTTGTTTAACATTTTTATCAAGGATTTGAATAGAATTTATAAAATTTGCAGATGACACAAAACTTGTGAAGATAATTAATACATTGAGGAATGATTCAGAGAGACCTTGACAGGTTGGGACATTGAGGTAAACAAATGAGGTGAAATTAAATAGAGATAAGTGTAAAGTCCTACAGTTGAGTTTAAAAAAAATTAACTTCACAAGTGAAAGGTAAGGTAAATGTGACTAGAGGGCAATTCATCTGCCAAAGACCTAGGGAGATTTTGTAGATTCCAAGCTGAATATAAATCAGGAGGGCAGGGTGGCATCCAAGAAAGTCATCTGAGGCTATATTAAGAGAGGAATCAAGAGGTACTGTGTTTTACAGTGAACAGACTACATCTCTGTTGTGTTCGATATTGGACTCCACACTTCAGGAAAGATGTAGATAAACTGAAGAATGTCCAGAGTAACATCACCAGAATGGTCAAGCGCCTTAAATTTGTGGCATATTTAAACTGGTTGAAAAACTTGGGGAGATGTTAATCCCAGTCCATTAGACTTCTTTTATTTCACCCCAGGGGGCACAACTAGAGATAACAGATTGAAGTTATAAAGAAAAAAAATTTGTGTGATGAACGAGAAAACTTACAACAATTTGAGCTGTTCAAGTAAAGTAGGCTTCCTCAGGAAACAGTGGGTTTCTACTCAGTTGAGGCTTTTATATAGATGTTGGATGGCCACCTGTCAGATGTGTTGTGGAGGGTATTTTTTGGGAAATTGTTGAACTAGGATGAGAGTTGGCAATGTTTGTTTCAGCTTGAAAATTCTGTTATTATGGTCATTACAAGAAGACACTTCCTAGGTTGGCATTGTCCATGGCAGGGAGAAGCACTTATGAAACTAAGTAGAGAGGTCCAGAGAGGGAGTAAAAGAGACTACTTCAGATCCTAGAACAACTCAATGTTTTGTGATGCAAAATGTACCAGGCAGCAAGACTGGAGAGAAAGATGGCCAAGTCAAGGACTGGGCCAAATGTAGGCAGCTGAGTGCAAAAAATTCTGGGTAACCTGAGACATAGGAAAGGGAGAGGTAAAAGTGGGTGCCATGCGGAAAACTGCTGGAAATATTGAGCACAGAATAAGGGTCTCAGGTAAGGCGTGCTGGGTAAGCTGGTCTGGTTTCTGATGATTGACTTAAAGAGAACAACATTAAAGCAGAGTCTGCTGTTGTAAAAGTGAGATTTGTTGATAGTGTGCAAATGACATTACTGTGGGGGAAAGAACACTGGACTCCCAGTTAGAGGATCTGTTTCTAATCCCAACTCTGACACTAGCTATGTGACTATGGGTAAGTCATTTGGCAACTTAAACTCTAGTTTCCCCATATGTAAGCTAGGGTAACGTTGCAGTCTCTAACTTATGAATTTATTATGAGGAAGGCATTTTGTAAACTTATAGTATTATATAAATATTATTATTAATAAACAGTATTGATTGAACACAGTATTATATTGGGTATTAATGTAAAATATTGTAAGAACTGGCCAATGAACATAAATCTGAGGACTTACATGCTTCATTAATTAGATGTTCATGCAGTTTCTGCCTAAATGTAATAGGATCTATTTTCAGTTGGTCCTCTTGGTTTGCAAAATTAAATACTGAGATAAAAATATCAGTGAATATTGTAAACATAATGTCAGTCACATGAGCCTAGAATTCTCTGATATATGAACAAGGAGTTTAATTAGTGTCTATGAAGAGATGTGAATGTGAATCTTAATATACAACATTCTAAAGCCTTGGAGCTGAAAGAATCTTAGAAGTCATCCAGTCTACCCTTTTACCCAACGTAAGAAGTTTTTCTTCAAGATTCATTGAAATCCATCCCTGCAAGGACTCCATTGATAAGAAAGCAATTGAAGTTGTAGGACTGAAGTTTGCAGATATACTGGGCTTGGTATATAGATCTGTGAGTTATTTATGATATCCTTACTCCAGTGATTGGTATTTGGGTCTCTCAAACTTGATACTACTATATTCAGTTGCTTCTGGCTCTTGAGTACTAAATTTGTCCCTTGATCAACTTCTGTACTTTATACTGTCCTCTCCTGTCTTGGATGCTCTCTCTTCTCTGAGTTTTTATAATACTTCCCTTTTCCTCCTCCTTCTCCTCTCTCTCTCTTTCTCTTTCTCTTTCTCTCTCTCTCTCTCTCTCTCTCTCTCTCTCTCTCTCTCTCTCTCTCTCTCTCTCTCTCTCTCTCCCCTCATCCAATCTAATTACTCCTCTATTTTTATCATCTGTCTCACTTTCCCAAGCTGTGGATGTTGTCCTAGGCACTACTTGAACTCATCTGTTGTCATTTTACAAAAATTGCCTGGAAAACTGGAAAGTGGTCTGGCAGAAATTACTGCTAGGCAAACATTCTATGTCATATACTTTAATAAATATCAAATGGGTAAATGACGTAAATATATCATATCATATGATAAAAAAATGGAGGACAAAGGAAGGACAGCTCTGACTTGAGGTGAGAATGGGGGTGAATTCTTATTTAAATTAGCAATGGAGTAAATCACAAAAAGATAAAATGGAGAATTTTGATTGCATAAAATTTTGAAAAATTTCCAAACAAACAAAATATAATTAGAATCGAGAGGGAACAAATAACTGGGGGAGTGGGAAATCTTCATAGCAAATCCCTCTGATTAAGGTGTAATATTAAAATTATATAGAGAACCAATACAAACATGTAAAAATAGGAGTTATTCCCCAGTAGATAAGTGGTCATAGAATGTGAATAGGCATTTCTAAACAAAGAAATCTTAGCTATCAAAATATGAAAAATTTTCCAAATTAATAACAATGGCTGATCAGTGCTATATAACTTCGAAAGATTAATGATGAAACATGATCACCATCCCACCCCAAGAGAGAGTAAAGAAGGGAAGGTCTACAGGTACATAATGAGACATTTTCAGACACAACTAATGTGTTAATTTGTTTTGTCTGACTACACTTATTTGTTACAAGGGACAGTTTCTATTTAAAGCATGGGGAGTGTATGTGCCAGGAGCTAGTGGTTAGTGGTAGTGATGGGAAAGAAAGAAAAGTGTTAATGAAACATTTTAAAATTCATGAAGAGAGTAGCAGGGGACTCAGAAGGGGCCACAGACAAGCAGAGCTGTCTTGTTGTTATTTTTAAAAATATAACATATGCTTTAAAAAACAACCTTTACCTAACAGAAATTTTGTAGATTAGTATACAGCACTATTTTCTGCTATTTGTATGATGAAGTATTAAAATTTGTCATGCTTGCTAAGTTCATACACATACATAGTATATATATTTTTACACCCTTGTTGGCTCTCCCATTAGCTCTTTGTAAATAGGGATTTATTTCATTCTTTGTGCCTTGTACCCAGTACCTAGCAAAGTGCCTGGCACATGGGAAGCATTTAATTAATGCTTTTTAAGTGAATTGCAGTTTTTAAAGAAGTTTTTTATGTTTTATCACTTAGCATCCGATGACTTGGTTTTGAATCTTCATTTGAATATTTATTTTCTATGTGATTAAGGGCAGATAACAACTTCTTAAAGATTATTTGCTCGTATGTAAAAATGGAATGTTGCTTCAACTGTTTACTTCCCAAGGTTTTGTAAGGAAAGTACTTAATAAACTATACAGTTCAGTACAAATGAGAACTGTGGAGTCAGGCTATACCCCAACTGGGCCTGTTGCAGTTCTGTAACAAATGTACGTCAGTTGAATTTGTAAATGAAAAGGATGACATACATTAAAATTGTTGAACCATCCATTTTGCAGCTGGGCAGATTTAGGGTGGGGAAGACAGACTGTGTGAGGTTGCACCAGTTGCATGTGATTAAATATACATTTATGGTTTATATAGTCTTTATTTAAAAAAAAAGAATCCCAAGGCTGTATTTTCAAATGAAGACCTCATGTGTAGTTGCCAAGATCCATTCTACGTGCATGCATGCATTCAGTTGTGAATTCTGAGTTCATGTAGGGTATGGTGTGAGAGAGGAGAGATCCAATTCTCAGATGCAAAACAAGATCCAGATGACTGGAGCATGAGTGAATAGTAAATAAAATTTAATTCAATTTCTTAACTCTTGTTTTGACCTTTTTTTAGATGTTTGAGATAACTAGTACTAAGGAAATACATTTGTCACATTTTGCTTTTATTGGCAATATTAAAATCCGAGTCCTTTTTCTCACTTGATCTATTATTTCTGTCATAGCTAGAAAATGTCTAAAAGATTTTATGGTGTAACAACATTAGCAGGCTCTCACTCATGGTAAATAGATGTAAATGGTTTCACTTTATTGAACTTATATCAACTCCTCTTGCTTTCAAGTCTCTATTCAGAGGAAGGAGGAGTCTTTGTTACTGTGTTGTCTCCTGGCAAAACACATATAATTCCCTCGAAGTGTGTCACTTAATAGCTACCATGTTTACTTTCAATATGACTAATTGACATGTTCACTTTGATTTTAGCCTGTGAATGAACATAGGTTGCATGAAAAGAGCACTGGATTGGCGTCAGAAGACCTGGTTTCAAAGTTATTTGTAACGTGTTACCTTTGTGACCTTCCACCAGTCATTTTAGATTTCAATTTAAGAAGCATTTATTGATCTACTTACTGTATGCCTTGCGCCCTGAAGTGTAGGGGATACAAACACAACAAATGAGACTGTTGTTACTTTGAGGTGCTTATATTCTACTGAAGATTAGGATCACAGAGTTTTTAAAGTTAATTTATTTATTTTCAACATTCACTTCCATAAATTTTAAATTTTCTCCCCCGCCCTTCCCACATCCCTCCCCAAGACGGTGTGAAATCTGATATGGGCTCTCTATATGCATTCCTATTAAGCATATTTTCACATTAGTCATGTTGTATAAAAGAGGGTCATAGATTTAAGACTTGAGTGGATTTACCTCTTTGGGGTTCATATTCCTCATGTATAGAAGGAAGAGATCAAGCTAGATGCCCTGTAAGGTTCCTTCCAGTTATAAAAAGCCCAAGATACTAGACTAGTCAACACAAACTTAATTTATTGGACATTGTTGGCTTAGCACATTGCCTGGCATGTAGTAGGCATTTTAAAAAGCAGTGCATAGAATTAGTGAGATGCAAACTGAACTTGGGCAGCTAAGTGGTATAGTAGAGCTCTAGCCCTGGAGTCAAGAAGCCTCATCTTCTTGAGTTCAAATCTGACTTAGTAACTGTGTGATCCTGGGCAAGTCACTTAACTCTGTTTGCCTCAGTTTCTTCATCTGTAAAACAGAACGGAGAAGGAAATGACAAGCCACTCCAGTATTTTTGCCAAGAAAACCCCAAATGGGGTCACAAAGAGTCTGACACAATTGAAAAATGACTCACCAACAACCACAAAGTGAACTTGGAGAAAAAGGGAGTTCATTTCACATTGTTCCCCTTCATGCATTAGCTCACTAGGTGCTATTCCGCCTTCCATTTCCTGTCTCCTGTTCAGTCTACATTGCTGGAATTCCTTCTCCACCTCTCCAGTCCCTAGCTCCCTTTAAGGCTCTGCTCAGGTTCCCAATTCTCTGTGAATCCAGTCTTGATCACCACTATTTTCAATGCCTTCTTTCTCCTGAAATCGCCTTGTTTGTTCTTATCTTAGTCTATTGGCATTTTCCTCCTAGAATGTAAGGTACTTGAGGGTAGGGAATATTTTTCTTTCTTGACTTTGTATCTCCAGCCTTTGAAAAATACCTTGAAGCGCATAGTAAGCTCCTAATTGCCTACCTGATAAAAACTATTTTGAAAATACAAGTGAACTATATACATATTCATCTTTGATAACATTATGAATCAGGAGCACACAAGCAAAAATCACTTAGCAGCAAGTGGAAGATGTTTCTGATGAAATTTCCAATCAAATTGAATCAAATTGAATGTATTATAAACTACAGTAGTATTCCGGACTTACAAATGATAATAAACATCTTATTAAAGTTGTTTGTTTTATTAACATTAATTCTGCCAAATGCTATTTTCCAAAGGGATTCTAGAAATAGCTCAAATATGTTTTCCTTGGTTTTTAAATAGCTAGAGCTACAATTGGAAAAATATTAATTGCTTATAGGTAGGCTGAGTCAGTATGATGAAAATGACAATTCTACCTGACTTAAGCATCTTATTCAGTGCTATATCAAACTACCAAAAATTATATTGTAGAGCTAGTAAAAAATAATAACAAAATCAATCTGAAAGAATAAAAGGTCAAGGATATCAAGGGAATTGATTTAAAAAATTGTGAAAGATGGTGGCCTAGATATACCAGATCTCAAACTATATTATAAAGTGGTAATTATCAAAACAATCTAATACTGGCAAAGAAATTGAGTGGTCAGTCATATAATATTATATTATGAAATGCAAAATGGATCATTTTGATTATACAAAATTAAAAAGTTTTTATACAAAAACCTCCAATGCATCCCAAATTAAAAGAAAAGCAGAAAAGTGAGAAAAAACCAGGCCATTTTCAAGCAACGAAATCAAAGTTATGTGAAAAAATGCTCCAAAGCACTATTGATTTGAGAAATGCAAATTAAAACAGTTCTTAGGTACCACCTCATACCTATGAGATTGGTTAATATGATAAAATGATAATATGATTGGATAATATGATAAAAAAGGAAAATGATAAATATTGGAGAGGATATGGGAAAACTGGAACACTAGTGCACTATTGTTGGACTTGTGAACTGATCCAGCCATTCTGGAAAGCAGTAACCCAAAGGGCTAAAAAAGCCATGCATACCCTTTGATCCAGCAGTACTGCTGCTGTCTGTATCCCAAAGAGACTTAAAAGGGGGAAAGAATCTATTTGTAAAAGAAATATTTCTTGTACCTCTTTTTGTGGTAGCTAAAAATTGGAAATTGAGGAGATGCCTATCAATTGAGGAATGGTATAGTATGCAATTATAAGGAAATATTGTGCTATAAGAAATGACAAGCAGGGTGATTTCAGAAAAACTTCAAAAGACTTATGTGAATTGCTTCAAAGCGAAATGAGCAGAACCAGTAGATTACTGCATGAAGTAACAGCAATATTGTACAACGAAGAACTGTGAATGACTTAGCTATTGTCAGCAATATACTGATCCAAGACAATCCCGAGGGACTCATGGTGAAAAATACTGCCTCCAGGGTTCTAGTTATAGCTCTAAGACTTTTTACCAATGTGACCTAACCTTGAACAAGTCACTCCCTGTCTCTGGACCTCTGTTTCCTTGGCTATGAAATAGAAAGTAAAAAAGATGATCTCTACTTAATAGTTTAATTCTCAATAATACCTTATGATTCTGTGGTTTTAAACGACCCATGGAAGTTGAGCTCAGGTTTGTACTACTTTTCTGTCATCACAGGTTTAACCAAGTTTGGGCTTTGAGAAAAAAAGGAATACTCTGTATCATAGCCATTGCCCAAAGGAATTATCTCAGTGTGCCCTCAGTCCTTCTTCCCTCTGCACTGGGAAAATGTTTTGTGTGAATTTTGTATGATTTACATTTACAAAGATTTTGTACCCCGCTATATCCCTGAATTTGCTTAGACTGAATTTCCTTATTTTTCAGGTGGCCCAGGGGCATAAATGATGCTTCATCCAGACAGTCAATGACTAATCACCCTATAATAGGTTCTTAGGGTTTATTTTTTTAATTAATTTTATTTATTTTCAGTGTTCTACAATCACTACCATATAACTTAGATTATTATTTTTCCCTCCCTCTCCCCTTCTTCCCCAAGACGGCATACAATTTTATATAGGTTCTATACATACATTCCTATTAAATACATTTTCACTATAGTCATGCTGCGTAGAAGAATTAAAACGAATGAGAGAAATCATATAACAAACCAAAACATAATCCACACACAAAAAAATGATCTGCTACATTCTGCGATGGAATTCCATAGTTCTTTCTCTGGATGTGGAAGGCATTTTGCCTTAAAAGACCACTGGGAATTTTTTTTAAGTCCTTGTACTGCAATGAAGTTCCAAGTCTACTAGAAAAATCTCCCACACTGTGGTCATTGCTGTGCACAAAGTTCCCCTGATTCTCCTCCTTTTGCTCAGCATCAGATCGTATTAAGACTTTCCAGGCCTTTCTGAAGTCGTCTTGTTCATCATTTCTTATAGCACAATAGTATTCCATTATGTTCATATACCATAATTTATTCAACCATTCCCCAATTGATGGGCATCCACTTGATTTCCAGTTTTTAGCCACCACAAATAGTGCTGCTATAAATATTTTTGTGCAGGTGGGACCCTTTCCCATTTTTATGATCTCTTGTGGCTACAGTCCTAGAAGGGATAATGCTGGGTCAAAGGGTATGCACATTTTTGTAGCCCTTCAGGCATAGTTCCAAATTGCTTTCCAGAATGGTTGGATCATTTCATCGCTCCACCAACAATGTATCAGTGTTCCAACTCTCCCACATCCTCTCCAACATTTATCATCTTCCTGTTCTGTCATATTTGCCAACCTTGTAGGTGTGATGTGGTACCTCAGAGTTGTTTTGATTTGCATCTCTCTAATCAAAAGTGATTTAGAGCATTTTTTTCATATAACTATAGATATCTTTAATTTCTTCCTCTGAAAATTGCCTGTTCATATCCTTTGACCATTTATCAATTGGGGAGTTCTTAGGGTTTATTAAGGAACTTGTTCACAACTTCTTTACCCAGGCCCATCAAAGTATGAAAGGGATGAACCTTTACAGTAAAGATCCAAATGGGACACAATTCTAAATCTTTTACATTCTTCCAATAGGCCACTCAGGGTGGGAACTACTGAAGATTTCATGCTTAATATACTCTGTAAATGAAGTCACCCAAAGGCAAAACATTAATACCTAATTGCCTATGTTACATTCCCCTTATATCCAGTATTTTCATCAAGATGGGGTGGGGGGACTCGATTTATCAGAGATGTTTTGAACAGCATTCCTCCTCACAATAATAATCCAGTTTCTATAGTTCTTAATAGTTTTGAAATGCTTTTTCTGATGATTATCCTGAGGCATTGTAGCATTGAAATTATTGTGTTCATTGAGCAAATGAAGAAACAAGTTCCGAGAAAGTAAGTTGTCCATGGGCACACAGCGAGCAGGATGTTAATCCCAGTCTCTTGATTTCAAATCTAACACCATTTCTTCTATATCAAACTGAAGTTTTTTCTTTACTGAAACTTTCCCCCCTTCATCCCTCAGTGTATACCAGGTGTTCTAAGTTCACAGATGTTTCACATATTCTAAAAGCCTGGGAAACACTGATCTAGGGAATCATTCACTCAGAGGATGTGATAGAGTTCTGAGGTTCATCAAGGAAGTGCAGTAACAGTTACTCATAAGTAGTTCTGGAAGGAAACACAGGCTTCCAAATGGATTTGGAATGCCTGTAGTGTAGTAAAGAACCCAGCTGTAGTGTCCAACACTTACAGAAAGTTATGGTCACCAAAAGCCAACATCAGCTTCTGAATAGCAAGAGCTGTTATACTGCCAACAAGAAAGAACTTTCTAACAATTATACTTGTCCATAAATGGAATGAGCTGCCTCGAGAAATCCTGAAATTCCTGTCACTGGAAGTGTTCAGGAAGAGGTTGAATGATTGCCTGTCAGGGATGTTGCTGAGGGGATTCTGGGCTGGGTGAGAGAGCGGACCAGATGACTTCAAGGGCTCTTTCCCAATGAGGTTTCTTTGGGTCCACAGTACTAAAATTCAGACTCATTATCATTTTCCTGACCATATCCCCTGGATTCACCTCAGTGTTAGGGAAATCAGTTAACAGACATACTGGGGAGCTTGGAGAGCTCAGATATCAGTTCTTGAAATGATACAGGAGAAATGGAAGACAATCCTTCTTTACAGTCTAGTTGGGAATAGAAGACATACATACACAAAGCAAGAGGAGAACATACAGGTTATATATAGCAAAGTATCATGGAGACCAATTAAAGACACTAGTGATATTTTAAATACAGCCTATGTGGTGCAATAGAAAAATAACTAGATTTGGAGTCAGAAGACATGAGTTCACAACCTGACTTTACCATTTACTATCTGTGTCACGTTGGGCAAATAACTGGCCTTGGATTCCACATGTGATTAATGAGAGATGTTAAACTAGATTGATGGCTTCTTAAATTTTTTTCATTTGTGACCACTTCAGTAATTCTTAAATGGTTTAAGAACACCATTTAAGAAGTGCTAAACTAGATGACTTCTGAGTTCCCTTCTACTTCTAAATCTATAACTATCTCATGTGTTAGGAATATGCATAAACCAAAAACATAAATATTTTCAAGAAGAGTTTAGGTAAATTTGAAAATGATGGAGCTACAATGGGTTATTAAGGGAACATTTACAATATTTAAACAACATCCCTAATCTTTTGGATTTGACATTTTAGAAAGTTATCACTTCTATCTCATCTACAAAAAAAATTCTTAGATGTCACTGGTGGGCATATAATAATTGGACTGGCTAGGTCAGAATTCTCTGTAACAAATTTTGCTTTCAAATATTTATTGATTTTTTTTCCCTTTTAGAGAAATGTGTGTGTGTGTGTGTGTGTGTGTATTTCCATATGAATGAAGCATTTAAGTACTTACTATGTGGAAAGCACTGAATTAAGTGTAGGTGATATAAAGAGAAAAGTAAGACAGTCTCTTAAGGAAGTCATATTTTAATGGAAATGCATGTTGTGTATAATTTTGTTCAGTCTTTCCTAACTCTTTGTGATTCCATTTGGGGTTTTCTTGGCAGAATGGTTTGCCATTTCCTTCTCTAGCTCGTTTTACAGATGAGAAACCGAGGAAAACAGGGTTAAGTGACTTGCCCATGTCACACGACTAGAAAGTATCTGAGGCTAGATTTGAACTCATTAAGAAGAGTCTTCCTGATCCCCAGCCCCTGTGCTCCATCTCCTGCACTACCTAGCTGCCTGTTGTGTATAATATACCACATATATGGCAGGTTTCAGCTACAAGTCAGATGGAAAAGTTCCATGGTCCATAGGGTACACTGACAGCATTTTTGAATGTCATTTCCACTTATAAGATGATACCATTTTCTGATGCTAAACTATTATTGCCAAGGATTTGGTGGGAAGCACTTTTTTTTCCCTGAATCTTCGGTAGCTGCAGATGTAGCCCCCTGCAGGAGCAGTTACCACACTGCATCTCCATAGGAGCTGCTTCTCAGAATGATGGATAAGAGCACTGGACTGGAGGTATGTCTAGTAGTTTACGAGGCATTGTTATTTCCAAGGCTTTTGAGCTCAGAATCCTGGGCTGCCTCTGACAGGGTCTGGGGCATGTTGGGGGTGGGATCTGACTTGCCTGGCACATGCTTTCTCCTATACCTCCCTGAAGACGTCCCACTGCTTCTGCTAGACTGGTTTGCCTGTCCTGTGTGTGATAACTGACTAGCAGTTAGTGGGGATGACTGGTCTCTTCTCCGCAGGAGCTGCCTCTTCACATGATAATTGTGAGGCCTGAGCTGGAAGTAGGACCAGTGAACTGAGAGGTGCCATTGTCTACTGATCATTCAGGTTCACAACTTAGTGGTCATCCTTTACTCTTCTCTCATACTTACTCCATATGGACAATCTGTCCTCAAGTATTGTTATTTGTATCTTCAGGACATCTTTCTTGCACATCCCGTCCTCTTTACCCACAAAGCTGCCACCCTGCTTCAGGTCTTTATCCCGTTTCCTAAATTGCTACAATAACCTTAAGATTGGACCCTCTGCCTCAAATCTTTTCCCATTCCAGTCCATGTTGGCCCTTCTCCAGACTCAATAAAATTCCAGTGGTTCTCTGTTACTTCTGGGATCAAATATAAAGTCCTCTGTTTGGTTTTAAAATCCTTTTACAACCAGAACTCATCCTATCTTCTAGTCTTCTTATACTCTGTTGTTGTTCAGTTGCGTATGACTCTTCACACCCAATTTGGGGTTTTCTTAGCAATGATACTGAAGTGGTTTGCCATTTCCTTCTCCAGCTTATTTGACAGATGAAGAAACTGAGGCAAACAGGGTTAAGTGAGTTGCCTAGGGTCACGCAACTACCAAGTGTCGGACGCTGGATTTGAACTCACTGGTATGAGTCTTCCTGATTACATGCCCAGTGCTCTGTCCACCGTACCACCTAGCTGCTCCTCCTTCTTACACAATACTGTGTCTGAAGAAGAGCACGGCCAGGGTTACTAGAGATGAAGGAGGGTAGGGTGTAAGAAGTCATCTCCTGACTCCTCTTTTCACCGGTTGTCCCTCATGCCTGGAATGTCCTCCCTTCTCACTTCTGCCTACTTTTTGGCTGCCTTTAAGATTCAGCTCAAATCCTCCCTTCTGCAGGGTACTTTTCCCCTCCTCCGCCTCACCACCCTCCACTACTAATGCTTTCCTTCTGAGATTGTCTTACACTTCTGTATATATTTTATATCTCCATAGTTATTTAGGTACAAATATTTATCGATAAATCACACAACTCTGTTAGAATAGGAGTTCCTTGAGGCCAGGGATCATGCTTTTGCCTTTCTTTCATATGTAAGCAGATAGTAAAGGCTCAATGACTATTGACTGACTGACTAGAGGGGAGTCCAGACCTGTGATTTCTTTGGTACCAGGAACTTTCAGTGCAACTATTCCATAACTTCCAATCTTTGAGGTTTCCTGGGAGAACTGAGAGGTGAAGTGACTTACAAGTTTAGAGAACCTGTTTCAAATCCTGGTGATGCTACTCATGTTAGTGACTTCAGGCAAGTCATTTCTTCTTTCTGGGGCTGTTCCGTCATATGTAAAATGAGGACATTTTACTAGATTCCCAGGGTACCTTCTAGCTCTAAATCCTATGATCCTATCTTGTTGATATTTTAAAAAAAAGATATTGGCTCACTCTAATCTAATGAGAGCTACAATTCAAAGCCAAACTCCTTAAGTTAGGGAAAGCGTGAACCAGCAACAAGTTTGTACAAAGCCCAACTCTGGCTCAGACTAGTCCTTTGAATTAATCCACAATCTATTGGGAGTAGAAAAGAATATAGTTAAGATGGGAAAGTTGGTGAGTCAGACTTTTAACAAAATGATTTCAATATCTTATTTAGAGTGTTGTGGATCTTATAACATCAGAGACATTCATATTTAAATATAAAGCATTTCCAAAATCTAATACAAGTAACTTAGAAATTAATCATACCGGAGCCACCATCTTTAACTGGCATTATCAAGATTAAAGGGCAGGACAAACAAATCAAAGAGCTCAGAGATTGAAAGGTAGATCTGAGTGAAATGAGATTAATCAGTAAAACTTCCTGGAAGAGAGAAAATGGGAGCCCTATATTGAAAGAAGAGGCATTGCCATTGGATTTGTTAAAATGGAAGTCGGGATATGCTTATAGTTTGAATGTAATGTGCACATGAAACATCATTAATTATAACATAAATGACAGGTTAGCTTAACGGAGGGTAAGGAATGATAATAATTATGTAATTACAAAATATTTAGATCAAAACATCCTGCAAGAATGTAAATTACTACCTCCATTTTACAAATGAGGAAACATAGACACAAAGTTTGGAAGTGACTTATGTATGCAATTCAGTTTTAAAGGAGATGGGGACCTGAGAGGGCACATAGCCTGTACCCTTCATTTTAATGAGTAAACTGACATTCTGAGAAATATAGTGACTTACCCTTGATTACACAGCTCATAAATAATAAGGTAAATTAATAACAAAGCCAAGACATATCTAAAGGCATCCTTATTGTCCAAGTTTGGTAATCTTTCCACCATGTCACACCATCCCTTCTGGACGTAGAGCTTATATAATTGCTGCAGCTTGCACTTAATAGCTCTGTAGAGAATCATGGGGTTTAGAGCCAGAGAGGACTTTAAAAATCATTTAGGCTGTCTTTCTCCCTTTATAGATGAGGCAATGCAGAGGTCAAATGAATTTAGCATTTATTAAGAGCAGTAATGTGCCAGCACCTGTACAAGGTGCTGGAGTTACAAATACAAAAGTGAGACAGTCCCTTCCCTCAAGAAGCTTAATAGGGAGAGGCAGTCCATATTAGAGAGCAGATGAAGGAAGCTTTGATCTGGGGAGGTGCTAGGAGTGTTATTGTAGCTATAGGGCAGTGTCTGTTGTCACAACTTCTATAATAGCAGTGATAGTGTTGGGTTGATTGCTGTTTCTGGAATGAATAAGAGAGGGATAAGGAGATAATATGTGCATGCTTGAGCCAGGCAAGTGGCAAGATGTCTGGTAGACTCAGATTTCCTGGTATTTGGCTGGATGGGATACAAAGCATGGTCTGGGAATTGATACTCATTCACCAATCAGGACAGCTCAAGCCTAAATGACTTGCCCAAGATCACATGGTTAGTAAATAGCACAACCAAGACTTGAACTCAGATATCTGACTTCAAATCCAGTGGTCTTCCAAATATAGTACACATATATTTGTTGTGTACAATATACAAAACAGAACTATGAAAATTCACGTATATGAATTGCAGAATCACAGATGTAGAGCTGGAAGGAATGTTACAGACATCTAATTCAACACTACCATTTTATAGATGAGAGAACTGAGTCCCAACAAGGTTGAGTGAGTTGTCCAGAAACACACAAATAGTAAATGGAAATCCAAGATTTGCACTCGGATTATCTGTGACTGAAGTTTAATGCTTCCATTCAGGTAGGATTACAGTTTTGTACCTGGGAAGAGTTACTGTCTGACTCTTCGAAGAGAAATTCGTATTTTACTCCCAAGGTTAGACCATAGACTCATAGGTTAGACCACCATTTTATCTATAGATTTTATACCATTTCATCTGTCATTTTGTACCTGTGAAAGGAATTGTGCTTGACCACAGAGTTTCTTTTGGATGTCAATTCATGGATGAGAGCCAGAGAGAGACCTCCAGCGCCCAAGAAGTGTGGTTATCTCAACCATTCACATTCTCTTGAGAGTAACATAGCCCCTTCTGGAATGGGAAAAAATAACATGAAGCAGTCCAGGGCTCTGCAGCTGTTGTCTTATAATTGTATGGGTGGGAGTATGTTTTTCGGCTGCTGCCCATTTCCTAATAACATTTAAATGGACATATGTGCTTAAGAACTGAAGGTTTTTGAATCTAACAGATTTTAAATTGACCATGTCAAAATGAAATTAGACTTTCTCCATTCCTGTTTTTCATTTAAATCTTGCTCCTTGGCCAAATACAAAGCACAGGGAGCTGGAGTGATGGAAGCATCTGTAGAAATGTCCAGAGTGTGAGATGAATGTTTGTGGGATGTTTACGGACCTCCATCAGCATCTCTTGGAGTTAGTTGGCAACCTTACCTTTCCCTTGTATTGATGGGACTGCGTCTTCCTCCTAGAGGAGTGTTACTGCATGCTCCCCTCTGTTTGGGGGGGTCTGTTTTTCATCATTCAGAACCTGGACTATGACAGTTTGTCCAGAGATGTTTAATTTCTTGTGCTTTTATTCATAGAAATTACATTTATGGACGAGGAAGCTCAGAGCCAGAGCAAGAACACGCTAGAAGTCACCACATGAGGAAAAGGCAGAGCTAAGATAATCTAGGTCCTCTGACTCAAATCTGGCACTTTTTGCACACTATGCTGCGTGCTTTCTCAAAGCATGACAGGCTTCTGTAGGTTTGGAGCTGGCATCTAGACCAACTTCCTTATTCTATAGATGAGGAAATGGAGATCCAGAGAGATTAAGTGAACAGCCTTTGGAAGTAAAATCCTCTCACATTCCACGTTTACTTTCTCTTATAATTCATCATATTATTCATTCATTATTATTCATTAAACTCAATTAAAAATAAGAAGTTGTGAGGTACTCTAAAACCCTAGGACCACCCCTCTTTTTGCAACCTATTCATTTGTTCATTGATTCATTCAACAGACTTAAAAAAATACAAGTACAGAGCCTGGGGAAGGAGAAAAGTATAGATAAGACTTGGGCATGGCTCTTATCGAGTTTACAGGGGAGTGATGGGGCAGGAAGGTATTGTTGAGGCTGCGTAAGCCAACGCATTCATTTTACAGTTGAGGACACTGAGGTACATGGAGAGGTTGTGTCACACAGGTAGATCCAGAGTTCAAATTCAGTGCTCCTGACTGTGAGCTTTTCACTAAACCACAGAGTACTTCCCTGGCTCCACCCCAGATCAAGAATGATTTCTTGTAGCCAGCTGATACTAGTTTTTTTTTTTTTTTCTTCACCAAAGTATCCAGGGACCTGGGCCTGAAATCAGGAAGACTCATCTTCCTTTGTTCAAATCTGGCCTCAGATATTAGCTAGCTGTGTGATCCCGGGCAAGTCATGCCACCCTGTTTGCCTCAGTTTCTTCATCTGTAAAATGACCTGGAGATGGAAATGGCAAACCACTCTAATGCCTTTGCCAAGAAAATGGGGTCATGAAATGTCAACTGCATCTAAAATGGCAAAACAACAATAAAGTAGGTAGAGAATTTGTTGAAACTATCTTAAGGCTTTTTATTACTAATAATAATGGAACAGAGTAGTGACAACATGGCAGTGGAAATGTAGATTGATAGAGCGACACAGAAGTTTCCTAAGCCTCCCAGAATTCTCTTTGACTTCTTCCTTGTGTGTTCCACTCGGCCCTGTGGTAGAGCTTAACTGCTTCCTTTTGTAATGACGAAATTAAAGGGCATGGTTGCATACCTAATTAGTGGTAGATTCCTGGACAGGGACTGGACTCAGGTTCTACTGTGCTGCTGATGTCAGGGCAGTTATTGACGTTATACGATACTTGAAATGAGGTGAAAACATGGAAAGTGGGAAATTACTATAAAATAGAAAAAGAAAATGTGTCTCCAGGAAAGACTGGGAGATTAATTATTTTCATGGAAATATTATTATCATGAAAATAGGCACAGTCATTTGCATCCCATCCTTATTTGGGGAAGAAGGTGCCTTGGCAGGCACCAATACACAAATGTGTTTGTGCTGGATTTTCAACTGCACCAGGGCTGAAGTGTATTCATTTGGATAAAAGATCTGTCTTCTTGGATGGATCTTCCAAAGGACAAATTACTCTGGGTATTTTTCTGACAGTTCTCACCTACTCTTTATTGAAGGAGACAAAAAAAAAATCCTTAACAAACACTTTTTGCGTTTCGCTTTTGTTATAACGATCCTGAATTATCCACATTTTACAAATAGAGAGACTGAGGCTGAGAGAGTTAAAGTGAACTGCCATGTGTTATACAGTGAGTGGATGTCAGAGCCAGGTTTTAACCTGTCTTCAGACTTTCCACAGCTCTCTTCTCTCCTACACCACTCTGGGTTCTAGTCCTGGTTCTAAGACTAGCTGCGCAATTTTGGGCAAATCACAAAAACTCTTTGGGCCTTGGTTTCCTTTTCTGTAAAAGGTAGAGATTAGATCAGATATTCTCTAAGGTCCTTCCTAATTATAAGATTTTAGGTATCATGCAACATTCATTGTCTAATTTGTGGGAATGCAATAGGAATTGACCATGATGTGATACTTTGGGAAAGCAGGTTCATAGCCTGTTGTCAAATTTTCCCCAAATATTTTAATTAAAAATTTCCATATCCTGGATATTCTAGTGTAAACATTTTCTGAAATGGGAAAAATGAGTCATGCCATTTCAGATGCTGTTGTTTAGGAAGTCAGGCTTCTTGTATGATCTGCTTATTCCCCAACCTGCTCTCAGGCTTACTATTTTAGTTTTCTGTTTAGGAAAATCATGCACTCTAAAGTCTACTGACTTGATTCATTTAAAATTACCACTGAAATTTGTCTTAGGAGATATCTGTCAAACTAACTCGGCACATTCCAGGTTCAGTTCTAAATTGCATCTTTTTTTCTGTTGTTATATTTCTGTTGTAACCAGAATTTAGTATTAAAGACAACTTCTGTCTCTGTCTCTCTCCCTCGCTTCCTCCTTCTCTTTCTTTCTGTTTCTCTCTTCTATCAAACTTTTTAGAAAAATTGTAGAAAAGTTTCTAATCAGTTTTGGTAAAAGTGTTCTCAAAAAAAAAGAAAGAAAAATAACAAATTCTAAATTTCTCAATCAATCTAGTAGTATCATTCCCCATTCCACCCCTAATTAAATCCTCTACATGACTGGGGAGAAGAGGTGATGGGAGCAGGAGAAAAGAGAACAGAAACACCACCAGACCTTTATTGTTACAGATGAAAACTCGTTTCACCAAGTCAAGTCAACCCCTGTTCTTCAATTTAGAGAATTCCTGGGAGCCCTAGACGACATTAGGGCATTTGGCCAGGGTCACATAACTAAGGGATGTCAGAGTTAGGACTTGAATTCATGTCTTCCAGCCTCTGATGCTGCCTTCCACAAAATCTATTAATATCTGAAGTAAGATGTAAATGGAAAGAGCATTGGACTGGAAGCCAAGAGATGATAATAACAATAGCTAACATTTATATAGTATCTACTATGCATCAGGTGCTGTGCAGAGCACTTTAAAATATTAACTCATGTGAGCCTTACAATAACCCTGGGAATAGGTGCTATTTATTATTCCCATTTTATAGATAAGTAAACTGAGGTGAGATGACTTGCCCAGGGTCACACAGCTTGTAAGTGTCTGAGGCTGGATTTGAATTCAGCCAAACCTGGCACTCTACCTAGCTGTCCCTGGATTCTCGACTTAACTCTGCTACCACCTCCATGACCTTGGACAAGTGACTTCCTTGCTCTATGTCCGTTTTCTCATTTCAAAGCTAGTGGGTTTTGAGCAGTCCTTCTTTAAGGTCCTTTCTGTCTCTGGCAGTCTAGTATTTCAGAGTAATTAATTTGTATCTGAATGCTATATACTCTTTTGGATATTTTTCTGCTCTTCCTATAATGATTGGTTCCTTTTTACTCTAAAATGAGCCATCATCGGGGAGGCTAAGAAGCCACATGGCTGCCTTCATCAGAAAATCACCTGGTCAACTGCAGCAGAGACCAGAGACCAGAGCAAAGGGAAGTCATGACCGTCTCTTTCCATGCTCCTGAGCCCTGTTG
The DNA here is from genome assembly GCF_028372415.1 of Notamacropus eugenii. Lineage (NCBI taxonomy): Eukaryota > Metazoa > Chordata > Mammalia > Diprotodontia > Macropodidae > Notamacropus > Notamacropus eugenii. The sequence goes on along the minus strand of NC_092872.1, from coordinate 176,022,124 downwards.
TCTAGCTGGCTTTTGATCATTTCTTATGCCTTCCTTCCACCTGGAGCTTGTTCGCATAAAATGTTACCAGAATAAATTAAGACTTGTCATCTTTGAGTCTGAGATAAATGCCACCTCGTGAACTAGTCAGCAGAGGGTGCTCCATTGCAAGAAACTGTGATCACCCTATCTTTAGCCTAGAGCCTATATATCGGTATGGGAGGCAGATGCCAGCATTTGCCTGGAACCTTATCATGAAATGTATCCAAAGGAATATTCATGGAGACCTTCAGTTGACTATTTGCCTAATTATTAGTTAAAGTTCAGCTTAAGCCTCACCTTTTCCATAAGGCATTTCCCAATCTGTAGCCCCTCCTGCCCAAGCTGCTAGTATATGGCCTCCAAAAACAAAAATAAAAACTCTGCAGATTTTATGTATTTATATTGTATAGATTTTGTGTATACTTATAAAAAGACATGCTGTCTCTCCCATAGAATGCCAACTCCCATAAAGCAAGGGCTGTTTCTCTTTTTGCCCAACTCCTGGCATATAGTAGGTGCTTAATAAATACTTGTTGATGAGTTGAGTATCCTCAGTGTCCAAAGGCACTGTGATTATTTTGTCCCTACTATGTTAATGGGATGTCCCTTCCAATAATCGATACAATGAGAATCTTTAAGGATTGGTCTCAAGGTCCACCTTCAATGGCTTAGCTGTTCAGTGGTACATCCAGAGTACTCTGTATCGAATTTAGAGTGTGTGCAGTTTTGTAATGAGAGAGTAAGTCATTTTCATGGGGTTTGTAAGGGATAGTGTTTTGTAACATGTAGCCAAAGGCATTTGCTTGATGCTTTGATTCATTTTCTAAAGGATACAGCCGCTCATCCATGTCCTCACAACAGCCTCCTCCACCCACATATGGAATAGAGAGAGAGTCCCCCACCCCAGCTCCTTCTTTGAACTAGGAATATGCAAAAATAGAGAATTTCTCTTAAATTAAAGGCTAATGTATCTATGCACTCAGTTTTCATGTGTAATTTTAAGCTATGCTTTAGAAATGACAGAACAGGATGTGAATCAGCTTCAGTGGTCCACCGAGGAAACTTTCTGGGCACGTACTGTTTGTTATCAGTCTCACCTTCGTCATGGTTGTGACTGTAGATAGGGCCTCCTATATATCGATATAGATGCAGAAGTTCCAAGGAGTAGAGTAGGTGAGAGTGGAATTTCTCTTTAGCCTTTTTGGTAACCTACGGAGAGATCCATCCCACCTTCTAGGGCTGTGTTAGTTTTGTCTCCAAAACACTCCCAAGAGGGTTTGGAGGTCAGGCTGTTATAAATCTATGGAAGGAAAAAAAACCTCACCTATATTGTTTGCTTTACTTGAAATACCCTTCTATTCTCTAGCCTACCACCCTTCCTTTTAGTCTCCCCTGTCAAAATCCTACCTGCCATCAAAGGCTCAAATTAAATGAAGCTTTTTCGAAGATAACTTCCTAGATTTTCCCAACCAGAAATCATCTCTCTTTCCTCTGCACCCTCAGAGTACTTTATATCTCCTTTGTAGCAAATATGACATTCTATCCTATATTGTAGTTAATTTGTATCTGTCTTATTCCAACAAGAAATAAGTCTTCTCATATTCAGAATATGTGTCTTATTCATCTTCAAATCTTCCCCATTATCTAGTCAGTTCTTTAACAGATGCTTGTTGAGTTGTTGAAATCCAAAGTTGTGAAAGTAGGATTATTTCTCTTCTCTCCTCAGGTGGTAAGAGATTTTTGTTTACAAAGACAAGTGATTCTTTCTTTTCCTAAGATTTACAGTGTTGAAGTTGACCTTGACCCTTTCCTCTCTCTTCCACCCCACATCCAATCATTTGCCAAGTCTTATCTCTGTGATATTTTTTACCTAGTTTAGTCACTTCCAAGACTCAGCTCAAGCACCACCTTCTTTTTTTTATTATATATCCATATTTTTTTATTTTCTAAAATTAATTTATTTGTTTTCAGTTTTCAACAATCACTTCCGTAAGTCTTAAATTTTCTTCCCCTCTTTTCCCCCTTCCTACCTGAGATGGGGTGCAGTCTTAAATGGGTTCTACACATATGTTCTTATTAAACACTTTTTCACATTAGTCATGTTGCATAGAATTAAATCAAATGGGAGAAACCATGATAAAAACTAAACCAAAACAAAATATAACTCAAGAGAAAATAATCTGCTTCATTCTGCATTCCAATTACATAGTTCTTTCTCTGCATGTGGATGACATTTTGCCTCAAGATTTTTTTGTGAATGTTTTAGTTCCTTGCATTGCTGTGAAGGGTTAAGTCTATCAGAAATAGTCCTTGCACATTGTGGCTGTTACTGTGTGTAATATTCTCCTGGTCCTGCTCATTTCACTTGGCATGAGCTCATATAAGTCTTTCCAGGCTTTTCTGAAGTCCTCCTGCTCATCATTTCTTATGTTATATTCCAGCAAAATAGTATTCTGTTACTTCATATAGCACGACTTGTTCAGCCATTCCCCAGTTGGTGGGCATTCCCTCAGTTTCCAGTTCTTGGCCACCACAAAGAGAGCTGCTTTAAATATTTTTGTATATGTAGGATCTTTTCCCTTTTTTTATGATCTTTTTGGGATACAATCTTAGAAGCAATATTGCTGGGTCACAGTGCATGTGAATTTTTGTAGCCTTTTGGGCATAGTTTCCAAATTGTTCTCCAGAACAGTTGGATCAGCTCACAACTCCACCAACAATGAATTAGTGTTCCAACTTTTAGCATCTTCTTGTTTTGTCATGTTAGCCAATCAGATAGGCGTGATGTGTTACCCCAGGGTTGTTTTGATTTACATCTCTCTAATCAATAGTGATTTAGAGCATTTTTTCATCTGACTATAGATAGCTTTAATTTCTTCCTCTGAAAACTGACTGTTCATATCTTTTGGCCACTTACCAATTGGACAGTAACTTATATTCTTGTAAATTTGACTCAGTTCTCTGTAATTTTTAGAAATGAGGCCTTTATCACAGACACTAGTTGTAAAAATTCTTTCCCAGTTTTCTTCTTCCCTGCTAATCTTGGTTGTGTTAGATTTGTTTATGTAAAAACTTTTCAAATTAATGTAATCAAAATTATCCATTTTGCACTTTATAATGTTCTCTATCTCTTGTTTGGTCATAAATTTCTCCATTCTCCATAAATCTGACAAATACCCTATCCCTTGCTTGCCTAATTTGTCTATAGTATCAGCCTTTCTATCTATATTATGTACCCATTTGGACTTTCTTCTTGTGTATGATGTCAGGCTTTGGTCTATGCCCAGTTTCCACCACACTATTATCCAGCTTTCCCATCAGGTTTTGTCAGATAGTGAGTTCTTATCCCAGAAGCTGGCGTCCTTAGGTTTGTCAAACAGTAGACTGCTGTATTGATTGATTACTGTGTCTTGAGTACCTAACCTATTCCACTGATCTACCCCTCTATTTCTTAACCAGTACCAAGTGGTTTTGATGATTGCTCAAGCACCACCTTCTACATGAAGCCTTTCTTGATCCCTACAACTGCTAGGGCTCCTCCCTCACTTAAATAACCATATATTAATATTGTTTACTTTTCAAATCTCTCTCTCTCTCTCTCTCTCTCTCTCTCTCTCTCTCTCTCTCTCTCTCTCTCTCTCTCTCTCTCTCTTTCTCCTTGCTGTTTCTGCTGATCGAGTGCAGCCTCCTTGATAGCACATGCTGCTTTCCTTTTATCTTTGTAGACTAACATATTATCTGGATCATAGTAGGCATTGAAAAAAAAAAAGATTGCTGGCATACATCCTCTTCCCTTTTCTCACAGCCACTATCTTTATTCCATTAATCAACAGAAATTTATTTATCAAATACCCATTATGTATCACAATGCTAGTTACTGAGGCATCAAAGACAAAAATGAAACAGTACCTGCCCCTCAAGTAGCTCACATTATCATAATTTCTGATAAGATACTTTTGTAGTAGCCTTGTTGCTTTCAGGGGCAGCTAGGTGGTTCAGAAGCTGGGCTTAGAATCAGAAAGACTTGTTTTCCTGAGTTCAAATCAGGCCACAGATACTTATCAAATGTACAGTCCTGGACAAGTCACTTAACTGTGTTTGTTACTCATCTGTAAAATGAACTGAGGAAGAAAATGGCAAACTACTCCAGTACTTTTGCCAAGAAAGTCAAAAGTGGGAGTCACAAAGAGTTGCATGTGACTGAACAATGACAATAACAACCTTACCTCTCCAGTCTTTTTTTTCTTTCCTAATCGATCCCTCAAGTACCTACCATATTAATGTCCTAGGCCTGGAGGTTCTTAACTTTTTGTGTCCCTTATGCAGTCCAGTGAAGCCTATGGACTCTTTCTCAGAATGTTTTTAAATGTGTGAGACACAAAGGATTACAAAGGAAATCAATTATCTAAAAATAAAGTTCTCCTCCAATTTTTTTTAAACTATGTTTATGGATTCTAAGTTAAGAATTCCTTTTATAGAGCTGCAATTCTGATAATTTGACTCCCCTACTCTAAAATCTTCATTGCCTCTAGGATAAAATGCAAATTCTTCATCTGGTCTTTGGAAGTGATATATAAATTTGCTTTGCCTACTTTTCCATGCCTAACTAACTCTCTCTCTTTTTCTCTGTCTCTGTCTCTGTCTCTCTCTGTATGTATATGTGTGTGTATGTGTGTGTGCACATACACACATATATACATATATATGCATACATATATACATTATGTATACATATATACACACATATGTATGTATGTACGTATTTAAAAATCTGCCTCTCCCCCAGTGAATTGTAACTTTGTTCATTTCAAGTACTGTTTAGCATTTTTATGTTTTTACCCTCAGCACCTAATAGTTCTTTACACATTTTAGATGTTTAATAAATGTTTGTTAAATTGAATTGAATTGTGCCAGATGCAGAGGTGATAACAAGATTTAAGAAATTTCTATACTTTTTCTTGTGTTAATAAAGTAGGTAAAAATTTTGAACAGTTTTTCACTTCTTCAAGATAACTCATCAATGTGATTACTTTTTCCATATGGATTCATGCAAATTGCAACCCTCCAGGTCTTCATAGTTCCATGAATTGCTTTGGCTTAAAAAAATCACCTGGTAACCATCCATCTATTATCTTCTTCAAACTTAACTAGCCTTTTGCTCACAGAACAGACATGCAGTCCATTACCAGACCTTAATTTGAAGTATCAACATCTTGTTAAGATTTGACAGAGTTTTTGCTTTGCTATCATGTAGTCCCTTAGAATACAGAGTGATCTGAGGCAATTACTTTGCCAAGACAAGGGATCAGCATAGGACTTTGAGTTGAAGAAGATAGGTATACAAATTTCTCTAAAACAGTCATGGCACAGTAGAAGGAGCATGAATTTTAGGATCAAAGCCCTTAGATTCAAATCCTCTTCTCACACTACCTTTGCAACCTTGAACAAGTGGCAACCTGCATAGGCCTGCTTCCTTATCTGTGAAATGAGGGGTTTTAATCAGATGGTATGTGAAGACCTTCCCAACTCTAGCTCTATGATCCTAATGAATTAGTATATGATTATTTTTATAAAAGACTTAGAGAAATAGCCCCATCTTGTATCATTAATTGACTCCCCAAAGCCGTGTTATTAAGAAAAACATCATTACAAGGAATAGTTTGTTTCATAGGAATGGAGTCAGAGTTGTCAGAGTGGGGAGTATTCAACCAGTGGTGTAGGGAACAGGAGCCAGCACTATCTGGGAAGGTGAACCCAAAGACATTATATTGGGATTCAAGACATGATGGTAGCATATAGTTACAAGGTGTTAATGATGTTATTGCAAAGCACTCTTGGTCAGGGCAGTGTTATTCAGGATATGCCTGTATAAACAAAGTGCTGAGAGAAGGTTCCATGGAAGAGGTGGGGTATAAGCTGAATTCTGAAGGGAAGGTAGAATTTAAAAAGATGGGGAAGAGGAGATAAGGTGTTCAACAGAATTCTATTCAAGTGACATTTATTAAGTGTACTGTGCTAGGTGTTAATGAGACTTAGACAGAAAAGCCATGGTCCCTGCCTTCAAGTAGTACGCATTCTACTGGAGAAAGAAAACACGTGTATAAAGAAGTATAATACAAGGAAAATTGAGAGGTGATTGGGGGATGGAGGAAGGGAGGGAGGGAGGGAGGGAGAGAGAGACACAGAGAGAGAGAGAGAGAGAGAGAGAGAGAGAGAGAGAGAGAGAGAGAGAGAGAGAGAAAACCAGAACTAATACTAAGCAGGGAAGATTTTGTGGAGGAGGTACTGTAATAGTTGATCTTTGAAGTAATCATAGATCCTGAAAGCAGTGGGAGTGTATACATTTCTAGCAAGGAGAATAGCTTATGTGAATGTACAGGGGCACGTAGTAGCATATTGAGTTCATGAAATGGTCCAGTTTGTTGGGAATGTAGAGTTTATAAAAATTTGTAAAGTATGAAATAAGGCTGAAAAGTTAAGGTTAGAGCCAATAGGGAGGGCTTTAAAGTCTGTATTTTTCTCTATAGGTAACAGGAAACCAGTGACGATGTTTGAGCAGAGAATTTACATGGTTAGGTGTTTGCCTTCAGAAGATTATTTTGGTACTTTAGGCAAGCATGGATTGGAAAAAAAGAGAATGGAATTAGGAAGACCTATGAGGAGGCTAGGTAGATGGCTAGGTGACACCCAGTGGGTAAAACACCAGGCCTGGAGGCAGGAGGACCTGAGTTCAAATCCAGCCTCAGACACTTATTAGCTGTGTGAACCTGGGCAAGTCATTTAACCCTGTTTGCCTCAGTTCCTCATCTGTAAAATGAACTGGAGAAGGAAATAGCAAACCACTCCAGTACCTTTGCCAAGGTAACCTCAAATGGAATCACGGAGAGTCTGACACAACTAAACTCATAACTCAACTAGAATTAGAAGCTATTAGAGTAGTCTAGACCAACGCTTCTTAAACTGTGGGCCATGACCCCATTTGGGGTCATGAAAAATCTGACAATAGTAAAAGTTTTCTGAATGTTCAAAGACCAAAAATTAATTAAAAAATCAAACACATTATGAATCCAAGGTGTTTCTGGCAGAACTTGCTGGTGTTCCATTGGGTAATTTCACTGTAACTTTGGTTCTGAACACAAAGCATGCACATTTTGCACTGTGCATGCCCTTAGGCAATGTAACACCAAGGACTGCTTTCAAGTGAAAAAAGTTTAAGAAGCCCTGATTTAGGCAAAAGGTAGCAAAGGAGGGTTCTGGTTGTATGAGTAAAGAGAAAAGTATGGGGGCAAAAGGTGATGGACTAAGGTTGTGGTCTTGTGAATGAAGAGAATGATATAGGTTCATGATATGTGCTGATAGAATTAGAATTAGTAAGATCTAGCAACTGATTGAATAAAGGTAGCAGGTATGATAAAAAAAGAGAATCCAGGATGACTGATTGCAAGGTTACAAATCAGATTGCCAAGAGGATCATGAATTTAAAGCTGGAAAGGATCTTAAAGGTTATCTAGTGTGACACTCTCATTTTACAAATGAGGAAAGGTAGACTCAGAGAAGTTATTTGTCCATGGTCACATAACTAGTAAGAGGAAGAGCTGGAATTCAAAACCAGATCATCTAACTCTAAAATGAGCATGTTTTCCACGGTACCATGAAAAAGGAAAATTTAGAGGAGATCTGACTTTAGCAGGATAAAGATTGTGAGTGCTATTTTGAACCAGTCAGTCCATCAGGAAACAATTATTATTCACTTACTATGTTCCAGGCACTGTTGAATATGAAACATTGAATGTGAAATACTTACAGACCTTTTAGAAAGTTTTTCACAAGGAAGTTATAGAGGTGGTCAGTAGTGGGTCAAGTTCAGGGAAAAGCAAGTAGCCCAATTCCAATGGCACATAGAGGAAGTAAAGAGGGGTCTTATGTGATGATGCTTCAAAGGTAGTCATTTTGGAGTCCTATTGTAAAGAATTTTGAATGCCAGGTTAAAGAGTTTAGACTTTATTTAATAGGTGATGAGGAAAATGTGAATATTTTTGAACAATGAAGTGACATGATCGATACGTAAAGGAAGATAACTTGATTAGATGCTTCAGATTTCAAGAACGGAAGACCCAGAATGGTGATACCATTCACAGAAATAGGATAGTTAGAAGGAGGAACAAGATTTTAGGGAAATATTAATTCAATATTAAATGTATTTGTGGTTTAGGTTGCAGTAGAATTCAGGGTGTTAACAAATGATGATTAGACAGTTGGGTGAACTAGAGAAGTAATAGACAGGAATCATAAAGTCCAGATGGAAAACCATAAGAGTAGAGCAGGTATGACATGGAAGAGCCTAAAATCTGATAGGGTAGTTGTAATGGGTTTAAAAATAAAGGAATGGCTAGATTCAGGAGCTGCTGGGAAGAATAATACACAGTACTTAGCATCCAGTTAGAGAGAGAGGGGAAGGGAGATGAAGGTTTGGAAGAATCAGAGATTACTCTGGAATTTTTAGACTAGATGACTGGGAGGGTGATGGTTCCATCAAAAGAAACAAGTTTAGGGAAGGGTCAAGCTTAGAGGGAAAATACAGTGAACTTAGATTTTTATATGTTGAATTTGAGGTACTGGTGAGATAAGTAGGTTAGAAATGTCCGACAAGATCGGAAATACTCCCTAGAGTACTTGGATTAGAAACCAAGCCTTGTGACACCTAGTCCATCACTGTTTCCACCATAGCATACCACCTTTTGACATGCCTCACAATTCCTTTTCCCTGAATCCCAACTGGTTCAGGGCCATGACTTATTTCCCATGGCAAAGTTCCCAGCTGTAGGCGGTAGGCCTGCTGTATCCCCAAGCCAACTTTGTATATTTTTAGGCATTTAAAAATTATCTGTAGTAATGTCAGTTTCCATTTATGCAAATATTCAAGAGTTCACTGTGTTTTTAATTATTTTGTGAATTTAGAAGAAGAGTTTGATTTTTCTTATAGGAAGTGACCTTGATATCTAGTTAAATTACCTGAATATGTCTTATATAATTTATTTTCTTTATATTTTGCTCTAAATGAACAATGTTCAAATTCAAATCACTTATGCATCATGTGCCCAGTTCCCAATCCCCAAACACACATACACAGATTGTACTGTTTAGAATTGTAGCAAAGCATTCCAAGGAAAACAATCTGAAAATGAAAACATGTTTTCCTTTGTTCCTGTACATGAGTAGTAGACTCCAAAGTGCTCTTGATTTCCTTCTACTTTGATTTTTTTTTAATTAGTCTGGTCTACGCTGTCATAATATGGTGGCTGAAACTGGCAGACTGTTTTCAGTCAAGGCCTCACATGATGCTACATTTTTTTGGTTCCTGCACAAACGCAGGATCTGATATAAAGGAGACTAAGGTCAAAATTACTTTTTTTAAAAAAATCTGTTTGTTCAGGACAAATTAAATTCTGATTCACTGAAACTACACACATACACACATGCACACTCACACACACACTCATACTCACACAGACACGCACACACACGCAGAGGATACTGACTTGTAGATCAGAATTCCGGTTTATCCAAATTCAATGGAACATCTGCCAGGTCGAAAGAATGGCTCTCATTGTTTGCCCAGGGTACCCCCTTTTTGGTGCATAGGCCCACTTAGAAAACCAATTAAAGACCAGAAGGTCCTATACTGAGTAAAAAAATCATGGCATATGGTCTTCAGAGAAGAAAAAGTAGAGAGAGTAATAAAACCAAATAGTTTTTCAAGACAGGGGAGGCACACGTTTTTAGAAAGGAAAATTCTGTAGAGAAGTAAGGAATAAATATGAAGTGCAACTTCCCAAGAGATACAAGAAGGGATAGGACAGGGTGCAGGTCACAGGGTTTAGAGCCAGAAGGGGCCTTCATCATCATCAGCTCATTGTAGAGATGAGGAAACTTAGAACCTCAAAGTCAAGGTTATAAATAACAGAACAAGGATTCCAACCCAAGCCTTTTGACCCCAAATCTCCTTTTTTCATTACACCATGATAGAGATGAATTCTCAGAGAGGAAGAAAGAAGAAAACAAGCATTTATAAAGTGCCTTCTATGTGCCAGGCACCACGCTAAGTGCTGGAGATACAAAAAGAGGCAAAAGGGAGTCCCTGGGAGGTTGACGCTATTAATATCTTCATTTTTGCAGTTGAGGAAACTGAAGCAGACAAGTTAAGTGACTTGCCCAGGATCATATGGCTAGTTATTGTCTGTGAGCAGATTTGAATTCAGGTCTTCCTGACTCTATCTGGCTATCTTTGAAATGCTGCCTTTAAGACTAATCAGGAAGCTGAAAGATTACATAAATCTAGATTAGGCAAACCAGTATTGACGAGAGTACAAGGTTTAGTGACAGCATTACTATTTATGAGCATAGAAGCTTGTCTGTTAGTTTCCATGGGCTAAATTTTCAGTAATATATTCTATGTTGCAATAGCCCCTTTTATAGATTTCAGCAGGCTATTTGACTGTCCTTGGCCTTTCACTCATTTAATTTGCAGTTCACAATGTACCTCAGTTGTGTTTTCTGACAGTCTTGAATCAGTCTTGTACTCCAATTTTGTTTCCCTCTCGGAGACCCAATTGAAATTTGCATTCACATAGGGAATGATGGTAGGGAAAAGATTTACAGGGAATTTAAAGCCAAGATAAATGAAGAGCTAACAAGAGAACACCAACCTATTTTCTTGACAGTGCTGGACCGGAGATCATGTCCTAGGACTCTTAATTCTTTCAGCCCTGGAACTCCATCACTGCTTCCTACCCCCCAATCATCCTGATTGTTGAGTGCTTTACATGGCCACTGCATCTCTCTAGTCCCTTGAAATAATTCTTAATTTAATACCTTTGCCATCTTCTTGCTCACATGCTCAATATGCCTGCCCCAACCTCTCATTCCTACTTTCCAACTCTGGAATTATACCATTGCTATTGGAAACAGAACATCAGTCTACTCCCCTGTGGCTTAAGCCACCAGCCCCTGTAACTTTCTTCTTTTTCCCTGTAACTTTCCAAGACAAAATACCCCTTCCAGGTCACCATTCCCCTATGTATGATTTCTCCTATGTATGCTTCTTGAAGGTAGGAACTGTCTAGATATTGTATTTATCTATCAGTAGCTTAGCACCATGCTTATTATCACATAGTTAGCACTTTAAAATGTCTTCGCATTCATTCATTAATTCGTTCCCCAGACCCAAAGAAACTACGTCCCAAAGTACGGATGAAATTAGTGGGTATGATTATTGAACCAATATCAGTGATCTCTGAAAAACTGAGAAGAATGGGAGAGATGTTATTGGAGATGGGAACATTTTATCAGACTTAAAAAGTGGGAAGAAAGTGGATTCTTTAAACTATAAGCGGAGGAGCTTAACCTTAAATCTTAGGAAATTTTCACTGTATTTTTAAAAGAATGATGGTCTTTTGGAAGGAAAAATGTTGACCACTGAAAGTCAGAATGAGGACATTAAAGACAGGTTAAGCCAAGCTATTCTCATTTTTTACTTCCTTTCATTTCCTTTCCTTATAAGGTCACTGCTCTGGAATATCAAGGGATGCTGTAGACTTATTGTGCCTAGAGTGCAGCAAGCCATTCATTTGAAAAATAACTTATCCTTGTGAACAAGCCAGATGTTCCTTTTATTAAAATATAGTTAGCTATTTTGGGAACTTTTGCATAATGTGTGAATAAAGTGTTAAACTAGAGGGGCATCTTGACTTGAAGGGAATATCCCAAAGATCTCTATAGGGATAATTTAGCATAATAGATAGTAATCAATGAAAGAATCAGGAAGATATGTGTTCGTATCTTTCTCTTGACACTGTCTTGCTGTCTGATGATAGGCAATTTCACTTAATAACTCTAAGCCTCAGTTTCCTCATCGGTAAATAACAACATTTAGAGTGTCTATTTTGCTGGATTGTTGTGGGTCTAAAATGAAAAAAAAGTATACTAAGTACTTTTTAAACTTTAAAGTACTAGGTGAATGTTAGTTATTACTCAGCGTGTTGTCATTGATTTAGATGAAGTCATAGATGGCATGCTAATCATTTTTAAGTATTTTGAAATTCAATTTTCTTTTATTTTTAGTTCCAACTGTTTTCCTTTGTGATCCCCACCCACTGAGTAAATAAGAAAAAAACACAACTCATTACAAATATTTATAGTTGTGAAAAATAAAATGTCTTCATTAGCCATATGAGAGAGAGACAGACAGACAGACAAGGGGAGAGAGAGGGAGAGAGAAAGAGAGAAGGAGAGAGAGAGAGAAGAAACTAAATTTTCATCTGTACTGTGAGTCTGGCCACTCTTTGGCTCTCAACTCTTTATCTGTAGGTAGATAGCATGTTTAACCATGAGCCCTTTGGAATTGTGATAGTTTGTTGTGTTGACCAGAGTTACTAAGTCTTTCAGAGTTCATTATCTTTACAATATTGCCATTACCTATTTTCTGACATTCCTCCAGAATTTGTCATTTTCCTTTTTTGTCATCTTAGCCAATCTGATGGGTGTGCAGTGGTACTTCCGAGTAATTTAAATTTGCATTTCTCTATGTATTAGTAATTTGGAACATTTTTTTTATATGGCTATTGACAGGCTTAATTTCTTTCTTTGAAAAGTGTCTGCTCGTATCCTTTGACTATCAGTTGGAGAATGACTGTTCTTGTAAATTTGATTCAGTTCTTATATATCTTAGAAGGGAGACTTTTATCAGAGAAACTTGGTGCAAAATTTTTCCTTTCCATTTCTTCCAATTTTAGCTACGTTGGTTTTGTTTGTGCATTTTGTTATTGTGGGATTGACTGGATATGGGGAAGCTCGAGAATGAAAGAATGCAAATAATTCAGGATAATTCCAAGACAGAGAAACTGGGTATTTAGAAGATGGTGATACCTTTAATAGAAATTGAAGAGTTAGGAAGAGAGATTGGTCGAGAGGACAAAATAGTGAATTTTCTTTTCAACATTGAGTTTGAAATACCTACCGAATATCTAGGTGGAGATAACCTAGCAGGTACTTGGTAATATGAGACTAGAACTCAGGAGAAAGATGAGGGCAGGTTACATAGATTTAGGTTACGTAGGAGTTATCTGCATACAGATAACAAGTGAACACAAGGGAAATGATAAAATCACCAAGAGAAAGTATAGAAAGAAAAGAACTCTGGATCTAGGGTTCCAGCTAAAGTTGTAAAACAAAAACTAAGAGGATAGGACCATAGATCTAGAGCTGAGCAGGACCATTCAAGTTATATCGTTTAACATTCTCATTTACCTGTGAACACACTGAGGTTCATAAAGGTTAAATGACTTATACAGGGTGACATGGATAGTGAGAAAGTCAGTGTTCGAACCTTGTTTCTCTGACTTCAAATTTCAACATTCTTTCCACTGTGCCACACTGCCTGCCCCCAACAGAAATCTATACATGAGTTAATCTGAACATAGAAGAATCTGAGATGTCTAGAGAAAAATAGTCTTCATTTATTGCCATGTATCTAGTATGGGGATTTTAGGAATTTGAGTAGTATATCACCTACATGTATCAATTGCATCTTTAAATTTAATTTCAAATGTGTAAAGCATTCAGTATGCAGAGCATCAGACCACATACTAGAGAAGTCACCACAATGGGAGATGATGTGACTGTTGTTCCTATGGTACAGGCTAAATGTCATAATTACTTTGTCTTTATTAGCATTCATTAAACATGGTTTTATTAGCTTAAAGAATGGGGTATCAGATACCCTGAAGTAGTAAAACTATGTTCAGCACCTTAGACAGATGCTTTCAAAAAAGTATTCTTCGGTTATCCATATATGACATTATCATTCCCCATACCTTACTTAGTTGTTATTTAACTTTGATTTTCCATATTCTTAATTAATTGATTTAAGAAAGCAGAAAGCCCTAAAGCAACAACAACTACTTATTTTGGATGTTGTAATATCATAATGAAATGTTTTCAGTTGATTCCCCCTATACTACCCCAGATGGCTTATAGGAATCAATTTCTTTTTTAAAGTCCTAAAACTTAGATATGAAGGTTTTATTTCCTTTTCATATATTCTTGATGACTCAGTTCTGGAAGATGTGGCTGTAGTATTGTACTAAAGCAGACCATAGAATAACTGGCATAAATGAGGTAATGTTCAAAATAAACATTTATTGTACAGTAATATTCTGATTACCAAATTTTCTTGATAAAAAACTCCTTTACAGTGTTTCTGACCATAGAGTATGTCACTAAAACAAGTAATTTATGGCAATGGTGGTGGTTTTTAATTTCTTACAAATTAAACTTTTAAGAAGAAAAAAATTCAAGAAAGAATTTACCCTGCTTCTATTCCTAGTGAATAATTTAGTATTGGAATTTGGCCATTTAAGCATTGAGAAGAATAAGGAAAACCATTTTTGAATATTGGTGCAAAAAGACTTTACTCCATTATATTTAATCATTATGACTTTTTCATGAAAATCATGTAAATGGCATCACACTATAAAATTTTTCATAGTTCAGAGTTACAAAGATGTATCTTGACCAAAGGAAGTCAACTAATAAAAAAAAAGGATAACATCATAAACAAAATATTTCAGAAACCTGACCATGTCTACTACAGCTTTGTCTTCTCTCTGACTGTGATGTTGCTGTTGGCAGGCAATAGGATGTGATCGCCAGCTTGGGAGCCATGCCAAAGAAGACAACTGTGGAGTCTGTGCGGGAGATGGATCAACATGCAGACTTGTGAGGGGACAGTCTAAGTCACATGTTTCTCCTGAAAAAAGTAGGTTTCAAAATTAAGCTGAAGTTCCATTATAAAAATACGTTTTTTGCAACGTTAATATGTCACCAGCATGTTCTTAGCCTTTTTGTTTAGAAAGCTCATAGAATACCGCAGGGTTCAGTTCTTATTAAGATACTTTATGGAATATTTAGACTAGATGAAACTGCTTGAATTTCAAGAAAGTTATCCTACTCTGGGACTTAAAAAGGAAAGAGTTAAAAATTCGCATCCCGTTATTGGTGATAAGCGTATTTTGCCTCTCTAAACTTAGGGATCTGCATCTTATTTGAACGGAAATCCTTCTTTGTGCTCTAATTTTGTTGCATAGTTTTGTAGCCACATCTTTTAGAAACTGGCATGCACAAATCAGTTGAATGCCCTTTCAATTATATGGCTAATTTGGCAAGTGATTTGTTTTATTTGAAATTACTATGCCTTGCCCTCATAACTCTCAAAACAGCAAACTTCCCTAGAAAGAGCAAGCTAGTAAGTGTTTGGGGTTTATCCCATGCCTAGCTGTGGCATCCACTGAGCTGCCTCTGTCTGACATCTGTGAGAAAGGCAGAGACTGCCTCACAGAGTCATTCAGGTTCTGCTGGATTTGGGGTGAATGTAGAAAGGATCTCTGTGGTTCAGCAGTGCTTCTAATGCCCTGGGCAGTAGGAGATGACAGCAGGGGTAAAACATGTGGGTTCCAGTCTGTATCATTCCTACTGCCTGCCTAGCCTAACAGGCAACCCATTTTGAAAAAGACTCCCCAAAGACATGTATTAGGTCTAATCTGGTAGCCAGAGTATTTTGTACTGATCTCATACCACAGGTTCTGTTGCATGCAGGATTTGAATATGAACATGGCTTACACAAAGTATGTCTCCCTTGTGGACTGCAGACACATTTCTTAACATTTTTTTTTTAAACTTTAGGGTTAAAAAAACTTCAGTATGTGATGACATAAATTGATTTTGAGAATAGTGGGCCAAAAAAACCCCTGCTATTTTATAGTGATTTTCTTTGTATATTGTCATTTTCTATGCATCCAAGGCATATGGTAATTGTATTTAATTAAGCTTTAAGGCATAGGTTCATGGAACTGAAAAACTGTTTAGGATATAGCCAGATACTAGAAGGGTATTTTTTGTATATGTCAATACACATACACAAAAACAGTATGTTTCTTTCTTTCAAAATTCAGTTTAGGTGCCACTTTGCAAGTAACCTTTCCCCATCCCTCTAGCTGCTAGTGTCCCCTCCTCTCCTCCTCAAAAAAAAAACCCTTATATTTATTTCATACATGTTTTGAATGAGAAGCAGCAAGGCATAATGAAAACCTGCTTTCAAGTCCTGACTCTGATTGTAAGGCAATGGGGTCTTGTGGACCTCGAGGAGAGTCTTAGAGCCAAGAAGACCCGAGCTCAGGTCTTACCTCAGGCTACCTGCAGCCCACAGCACTCCTTAATGTGGTCCAAATAAGATTGGAAAATATTTAACAAAATAAATAAAAATACAACAGAGGACAGATAATGTATGGTTTTCTAAGTCATTATATGACCAACAGGGATATGAATTTAATTGACCTCCTTTCTATGTGAGTTTAACAAAAGTGTCTTAGACAAGTCTCTAAGACTTCAAGTTTCACAGAAGGTGCAAACTTACTCTGAGAGGAGTTTGTTCATCAGAGAGTTCTCTGTACTCATGAAATTCCAAGTCCAATCCTATTTCTCTATTTTGAATATACTTATGTATATGGAGGCATGTAAGATCCATTCAAGGATGAGGTTTCATCTTTGTCTTTTTCCTGCCAGAGTCTGACACGGTATCTGACTAAGTAGTAGATGCTTAATAAAAGAGCAGTGATAGATTGTTTCTGTAGTTGTACAGATTATTTGGTACCTTCCTCACAACACATTTGGAAGATTAATTTGAATATAGTTTTCCATGCTAGGAAGGGCTGACCCAGACCTTAGGATCATCATGTCCAATCTTCTGATCTGATAGAAGAAACTGAAAGCTATTGAGATGAAATTGAGGTTTGCCATACTAACACAGTAAGGGAGTGGGGCAAGTGTCTGTAAGCCAGACAAGAGAGTATTTTTCTTTTGGGGTAAATAGGCAAGTAGGTTATAGATGAGATCATAGCATTAGCAAGGACCTCAGAAGCCGTATAGACCAACTCCAACATTTTACAGATAAGAAAACTAAAGGACACACAAGGATTAAGTATCAGAGTCAAAATTTTGACCCAGGATTACTGGAATATTCTCCTTCCCCTACAATTGGCTTTGACTGCTGACATCCCTGGCTTCCTTTAAGTCCCAACTAAAATCACACATTCTGCAGGAATCTTTCCTTAACCTCTCTTGAATCTGATGCTTTCTTTCTTTTCATTTTTTTCCTATTTATTCTGCGCAGCCCTCCCTCACTTAAATCTAATTCACTTGCACGTCATGACATTGCCTTGTAGGACAGAGGACAGACAGTAACACTCTATATAAAGCTTTCTCTGTATATATTTGTTTGCATGTTGTCTCCTTCTTGAGGAGAGGGACTGTCTTCTGCCTCTTTTTGTGCTCCCAGCCTTTAGCACGGTGGTTGGCTTATAGTACACACATAGTAAGTGTCTATTGAATGATTTATTAAGAAGGTAGCCAGAACCACTTATTACTTTTAATCTCTACAATATGTGGAGAGTGATCTGCACACATACTGAGGGTATCTTTTGAAAATATAAGAAAGGAAAAGAGAATCTGCATATACAGCACTTTACTACACGCTACCTCTTCATCAAGTCCAGTATTTGAAACAGATCTTGGCACAAAACAGGTGCTTAATAAATGCTTATTTACTGACAGATAGGAGCCAAGAATACAGGTTCCTATCATATTTATTGTTTGTTAATTATAAGAAAATAATGTGATTTGTAGCAAAATGCAGCCATAAAAGACCTCCTTTAATAAGGTATCTCTCAAGAATACTTTAAGTACAGGATTCCTACTTTGTTCAACATTATTTGATTATTAATATCAAGTCGTAACACATGGAAATTTATATCAAAGATTGCTTATCAACATTCCATGATCATGAAGAATGTCTATGCCAGAATCCAGATGGATAAAGAATTCTTTATTCTTGGGTCCTGTCCTCCAAATGCTTATTTTCTTGATTAATGTTGTATTGTATATATGAAATTCTGGTTTATCATCACAACTCCTAAATGAGACCAATAATCTCTCCAAGTTATTTGGCCTCATTGCCCACACAGATAAAAACAAATATTTAAGGAATGTGTTTTACAGACTATGATGTCCAGTTGATGGATAGCCCATTAGGCTAGTCTATAAGTTTGTATTCCTTGGAAAGATGGTACTGATGAACAATGAATTAGGCCCATAATTTAGTAGGGGAAAAGAACAGGCTAGATTTTACTTGGGAAATGGAACTTTAAGTCATCCCAAAGCCATTACTTGAAACAAAATTCCACCTTTTTATGAAACAATGAAATAGTCTCTCAATGACCGTAATTGCTGGTATCCCAAGAGACAAGGGGGAGAACATGTTGGGTGTAAATAAACTGTCACATATTGCCAATAATGACTTGCACACAAAGAAATTATAGTAAAGGAACTGGGGAGATGTGATTGGAAAAGGAGGTGAACTAGTTGCATAAAAAGAATGAGTGATAAAAAGGATAGAAAGTCCAAGTGTTGCACTGGTCCTCATGTGATTTTAAATGACCTGGCAAAGGCCTCTAGTATGTTGGGTTGAGATGGATAGGAGTTGCACAGGGTAGGAAAATGACTTTGCACTATTAAAGGGAGAACTCACGCCAAAGAGATTATAGATCCATTGATATAATTAAGTATTCAGATATGCAAAATATTTATAAGGTCATCGGCATGAAGAACTCCTGACACAGAAACTTTCTCCACTAACACAGATGGCAGCTTTTCTGTTACATAGTAGAGATGTTGTAGGGAGTTCTCTGAGTCACATAGAGACTAAGTGACTTGTTAGGGTCATTCATCTAGGTAAGGGTCTGAGGCAGCATTTAAATTTTAATCTTTCTGACCTTAAGCTCCAAACACTATTTACTATGTTGTGGTACCTCTTTATACTGCTAAATAAAATTTATCCAGCTATTCTCATATTATTTGACATAAAAGTTTTTCCAGTTTTTTTGCTCTCATAAATAAAACTCCTATTAATGTTCATTTCCCCCCTTCTAATACATTCTTTGGATGCAGTCCTGGTAGTAGACTAACTGGGTCAATAAATATGAGCAGTTTTGTAATTCTTATTGGATATTACCCAACTATTCCCCCAAAAGATTGTACCAGGTCATAGTTCTAACAATGCAGTAGTATTTATTTGTTGCCCCACAACCCTGCCATCATTCATTTTTATTGTTTTTAATTAACTTAGGAATGGGACTATCTCATACATTTTACTAGTAGAAATCCTGCACATTCCTCAAAACCCACCTCAAATACCTCTTCCATAAACCTTCCTTGATTGTACTATGCCTCGCCAGAAGAGATCTCTCCCTCTGATAAATTCCTCTTTCTCCTTTTTGGAACCTCTCTCATATACCTTGTGTAGTATTTTTATGTAAATATATTGTATTATATCTTTATGTAAATATTCTTATTCTTTCTACCAGACTATCATCTACTTATTGGCAGGGGACATACAACTTTGTATATCTATCAACACCTCAAACAGCAACTTTTCACATATGAGGAATTCAGGAAAATGTTTGTTAAATTGAATTAAGACCACGTGAACCCCTCACTGTGGTGGGCCTTCGGCAGCTGTCCCTTTTGGCTAGTGAATAAAGGGGCTCTGTATGGAAACCCTAATGAATCTGCTGTCTTCATTAGCACTGAAGTTCATGCCTACAGCATTGATCCTGTTGGAGACATTGGCTGTGTTAGGTTTGGCCCTAATTTTTGGCCTGTAGTCTCTGGAGATTTCCAATCTAAAGGAAAAGTTGAGGGTTTCAGTCATCTGAGCTCTGCATTTTTCACAGTAGCAGGATAACCTCCAAAGACTTGGTAAGATCCATAAAGTTAATTTTCCTTCAGTAGGGTCTATGGGGCTTAATATGAAATACCTAAGATGGAGTTTTTTGCTTTGTCTAGACCTGTGATTTTCTCAGCAATCAAATGACTGGTCTATGGTCACAAGCTAATATGTGCCACAGATGAAATTTGAATATCAAATTTCTTAACCCCCAAACCTGGCCATCTTCTACTGTACCATGCCACTTCTCAAGCTGGGACCATAAGCTAGCATATACCTTGCCCTATCCACTGTTGCCACTTTACTTGGTAGCTATATCTTTAAAAAAAAATAAGTGAATATAGATCTAACCTTCAAGAGACACAATCTGTTTATCTTTTTAGGAGCCATTTGCTATATTGTTCTATTGAAAATCTCATAGAAATGCAGCTAGTATAGTCCCTGGTTTATATTTCATTGTAGTTCTACAATTCTCAGTAATTAATGGCACTCTTTTTTGTGAAAGTATATGTCTAATTGTATAGACAAGATATATGATTTAACTTTTCATATGGGTATATTATAAAAGGTATTGTGGTGTGACAATTAAATATGGAGGGTGTAATCAAGGTGATGTGGGTTCAAATCCTACCAATATCTAGCTTTATAACCCTTGGCAAATCACTTCACTCCTGTGTGTCTCAGGAGACTCCTTAGGATTTAATAGATAAAGCTATATGGGTAGAGGAAGTTCCCACACTGACGAAGATTCCCACAAGGAATTTTCTACAATGATGAAGTGACAAGATCTTCTGTCCATACATATGTACGGTTATAGGGTGAGAGAAATACCACTTCCCCCAAGTAGGATGTGAGCTCCTGTGGAGCACGTACTATTTTTTTTTTTTTTTTTTTGCCTTTGTATTCTTGACATTTAGTCTGGTACCTTGCATAAAGGAGGTGGTTAATTTTTTATTTGTTTGTTTGCTTCTTGGAGACTAGAAGGATCCTAATCTTGGATGTACCATATGCTAGGAGTATGGTCTTAAACAAGTCCTTGTTCTTATCTCAGTTTCCCGGTAAGATGAATGCTATAAAATAGTACTATTTTCAGAAAAGAAGATGCCATTTTTCTTTGTCTAGTTTGAACTGTAACAGCACACAAAATAATCCTTAATTCTCCTTCCGCAAGTGTGTGTGTGTGTGTGTGTGTGTGTGTGTGTGTGTGTGTGTGATAGAGGCAGTCCCAGTGGAATGTTGCTTTAGACCCATGTGAGAAAGGAAAGGGATTTGTTTGAGCTACTTGCTAAAAAGAAATACACAACCCTATGTCATTCTATTTTTCTGTTTTTTTCTCAATGTCTCTGTTTCTGCCTCTGTCCATCTCTATGTCTGTCTCTCTCTGTGTCTCTGTTTCTATCTCCCTCTCTCCCTCTCCCTCTATCCCTCTCTCCCTCTCCCTCTATCCCTCTCTCCCTCTCCCTCTATCCCTCTCTCCCTCTCCCTCTCCTCCTCTCTCCCTGTCCCTGTCCCTATCCCTCTCTCCCTTTCTCCCTCTCCCTTTCCCTCTCCCTCTCCCTCTATCCCTCTCCCTCTATCCCTCTATCCCTCTCCCTCTCCTCCTCTCTCCTCCTCTCCCTCTCCCTCCCTCTCTCCTTGTCCCTCTCCCTCTCTCTCTATCTCCCTTTCCCTCTCCCTCTCTCCCTCTCCCTCTCCTCCTCTCTCCCCCTCTCCCTCTCCCTCCCTCTCTCCTTGTCCCTCTCCCTCTCTCTCTATCTCCCTTTCCCTCTCTCCCTCTCCCTCTTCCTCTCCTCCTCTCTCCCTCTCTCCCTCTCCCCCTCCCTCTCTCCTCAGGCTTTCCATGGGGGTGGGAGGGAGCCTCTCGTTACCAGCTGCGGTGTAGAAGCTCACCTGTAGAAGCCAGCCTGCGTGCTGCCCAGGTGAGCCTGAGAATGGACTTTATGCTGCTTCTTCTGATTATGTTTCTTTCCCTCAGCACTGGAGACCAAATAATAGTCCAGAACTAGAAGTTTCTAGCCTTAGAGGCAATCTTGTGAGTTTTAGAAGTTTGGGTCTCCTGGCTCCTTCGATGAATGCCAGCTGCTGTGAGGAAGGTGCTCCGGGCAGTTAGTTAAATCTCATTTTTTAAAATTTTTAAAATTATTTTATTTGTTTTCAGTGTTCTATAATCACTTCCATATACTTTAGTTTTTCCCCCCTCCCTCCCCCTCCCTCCCCCTCCCCCTCCCTCCCCCTCTCTCCCCCCTATCTCCCCACTCCCTCCCTGAGAGGGCATACAATTTTATATAGATTCTACACATACATTCCTATTAAATACAGTTTCATCTTAGTCATGCTGCTTAGAAGAATTAAAATTAAATGAATGGGAGAAATCATAAAACAAAACAAAAAAATCCATAATACAAAAGAATATAGTCTGCTTCATTCTGCGATCAAATTCCATAGTTCTTTCTCTGGATGTGGAAGGCGTTTTGCCTCAAGAGTCCACTGGGAATTTTTTAAGTCCTTGCATTGCTATGAAGGGCCAAGTCTACCAGAAAAATTCCTTGCACACTGTGGTTGTTGCTATGCACAAAGTTCTCCTGGTTCTGCTCCTTTCACTTAGCATCAGTTCATATAAGTCCTTTCAGGCCTCTCTGAAGTCTTCCTGTTCATCATTTCTTATAACACAATAATATTCTATCACATTCATATACCCACAGCTTATTCAGCCATTCCCCAATTGATGGGCATCCTCTCGATTTCCAGTTTTTGGCCACCACAAAGAGAGCTGCTATAAATATTTTTGTACACGTGGGACCCTTTCCCACTTTTATGATCTCGGGATACAATCCTAGAAGCGATATTGCTGGGTCAAAGGGTATGCACATTTTTGTAGCCCTTTGGGCATAGTTCCAAATTGCTCTCCAGAATGGTTGGATCAGCTCACAGCTCCACTAACAATGAATTAGTGTTCCAACTCTCCTACATCTTCTCCAACATTTATCATCTTCCTGTTTTGTCATATTAGCCAATTTGATAGGTGTGATGTGGTACCTCAGAGTTGTTTTGATTTGTATCTCTCTAATCAATACTGATTTAGAGCCTTTTTTCATATATCTATAGATACCTTTAATTTCTTTCTCTGAAAACTTCCTATTCATATCCTTTGACCATTTACCAATTGGGGATAAATCTCATCTTTAAGAGCCTACTCTGTGCCAGGCCCAGTGCCAAATGCTGCGGATACAAAGGCACATACGCACAATAAATGCAAATCCCTGCTCTCAGGGAGTTAACACTCTAATAGAGGAAACACCATGACAGTAACTATATAGAAAATAAATTGTTGATAATCTCAGAGAGAGATACTAAGAGTACTGGAAAAGCTTTCTTGCAGAAGATGGCATTTTAGATGAGATCTGGAGGAAGTCAGGAGATGGCGATGAGGAGGGAAAACATTCCACAGGCATGAAGGGCAGCCATCCAGAACATTCAGTGTCAGGCGATGGAGCAGTGTGTTCCTGGAACAGCAAGGAGGCCTGTGTCACCAGATCACAGCATATGTGGAAGGGAGTAAAGTATAAGAAGATTGGAAAGGTGGGAAAGGGCCAAGTACCATTCAGTTACATCCACTCTTCTCAAGGGAGTTGATGAGCATTAACTGGAGGATGAGCCCAGCCATGTTCAGACTTTCCAAAACACTACTAGTGTGGAACTGAGGTCAGAGGTGAAGCAGCTGCTTCTCAGTCCCACAAAATGTTTCATGTTTTGATATTTTAAATATCAGTCTCCCAGGACAGTATAATAGCAATTATGGTTACTGCTTCATATTTTTAGTCTTTGACAATATTCATTTATGAGCCTATTGAGTATTTGGCATTTCTTTTGTGTGGATGAATGCTGTCTGACATGGGATTTACATTGTACGTTGAGTATCTTCCTGTTCCCTTTTGGGGAAACCCTAGTTATTAGCCAGACCAAAGCTTTCTCTAAGTAGATTTTTCTCAAATCATTAGAGAGTAAAGAGCAAGAAAATACAGGAAGTGGGGAAGGGGGAAACGAGTCTGATCCTTCTTTTTAGAGGCCAGGTACACTTAGGACCAAACTCCAGAAATGGGGCCCCTTTGTGAAAGGAGTCGCAGTCACCCTCCCACACCATGTCAGGAGGTCTGTTGCTACATGCATGTAAAAGACACCTTTTTATTCTAGTAGGTGAGACATGATACGTCTATATAAGTGAAGATGTTTGTAAATATACACAGGTTCATTCATTAAATGAATGCTTAAATGAATGAACAAGTATTTATTAAGGGCTTTATAAGTGACAAGCACTGTGCTAAGCCCTGGAAATACAATTCCAAAAGTTCAAGTTTCGGCCCACAAGGAACTTGTCATTGACATCTTTTATAAGAGGATATCCTACCACACAGGCCTGGAGAGACAGAATATATATGCAACACATTTAGTAAATGTTTCTGATATTCAGTAAACGTTTTTCAAAAGTGTGTAGAATTGTGCTAGGCACTGAGGGAGATTTAACAAAGTTTAGCCAAGAGCATAGACCCATCCTTCACTGAGCTTACAAACTAGTAGAGGTATAAGATATAAACCTAGCTCCAAATACATTAGAAAATTACCAAACCGAACCAGAATCCTTCTGAAGTCTGAAGAAGATCTTTCCTGACAGGGATGGAGGGTGGCTTCATGGGGATTAGATCTAGGGAGGCATCATGGAAGAAGCCTTTCACTTAGGCTTTGAAGAATAGGTCAGTAGCTAAAGAGAGAGAGTGAGCAGAGTATAGGCATATTTAGGATAATATGAACGAAGGCTGGAAGGCCTGAGCATTCAGGGTTATTTCACGGGGCAGAGAGTGGTCCATTTTTACAATAGCGTGGAGTGGTGATAGGGAATGTTATGTTAAATCTGTCATCGTGGAATGTTGCCAAATTTGGGAAGTCCTTGAATGGCAGACAAAGGAATTAGCACTTTCATTGGTAGGCAATAAGTGGTTCGTATATGATTTTTGATTAGGGAAAGGACATGACTTGATTTATGATAAAAGCATCCTTAATGGGTAAGCTACCCCCTCAGAGTTTAATTTGGAGGAAGTTCCACAACGGATGAAAAGCTTGGACCCAGAATCTGGGAATGAGTCGGAGAAATGTGAGTAACAAGGACAAACTAACACTTAAAAAAGTTTAGACTATGAGTAGGAAGAAGACAGTCTATGGTGCAGAAGGCTTGTTTGGGAAGACTTTTTGGTAGAGAGAGAGTGGAGAGGAGGACAAATTGTCATCATCATAACTGGCATTTATATGAGGCTTTAAAGTTTACATAAGGCTATTGGGGAATTGCATGGAATTGCATATATTCCTGAACCCTGAACTCGTGCTTACAGAATATGCCAGAAGGGACGTTGCTTCATCAAGGGCCAAGAAAGAACTCTAGTTGGACCTAAGGTAAAAGGAAGGACGAATTGGGAAGAGAAAAGAGATTTCTTGGAGAGAGAAGCAGGGTAAAGAAAGGGCTATGCTGTATTGCTACACTGCACACCTGTGAGTCACGTACCTGTTGGTAGATCCCAAAGAGCCAGCTGAGTGTGATGGGACTCTGGACTTACTCCTGAAGGAAAGAAACAGAAGAAAATAAAGGTTTTAAGCAGGAGTATGCTGGGGTCAGCCTTAACTAAAGCCTACAGTAAAATTTTCAGTATGAGCATTTATACCTCAGAAGTCTGCAGATACTATAAATCAGGGATTAATTTGCTGTTTTGTCGATTTTCTAGACTTAAGAAAGTGATGGACAAAATGTTAATAATGCATATGACATTTAAAAGTGTGCCTTGTGTACATTTTGGGGTGGAGGAGAGCTGGTCGTTAAGCATTTACTAGCACACTCCTCATTCCAATATCTAGAACTTCTTCAGGAAAGAATGTCCATAATGGTGAGTAACGTCGGTAGAAGGGACTGTTGGCAAGAGGAGAAAGTGTCCTGTTTTGGAGACTCCTGGCATTTCATTAGATCTTATATGCATGTACCTGAGGTAAGGCTAAAAATAACACGGATCTTCTACTTCTATGAATATAGAGTGTTCCCATTCCTTAATTTTTAGTATGGTTTGTTCACGTCTGTTTTTCTTACTCGGAATCTGGCAAGACACAATCCATTTTTGGCTAAGATTTTCCACATACCATATGGAAGCACTTCTGTGTAATCATGCTCTGTGTGAATGAAATGTGGAAATGAAGCCATGTCTCCTTTTTTGATTGTGTATCAGTAGGGCCTGCAGAATATGTACAGTTTTTTGGTGAAGGTTGCCAAGTGATTGTTCATATCTTAACTTGGATTCATACCGAGTCAGTGTTGAAATGAGACAATATTGGCACATCCCTGCTTAGGGGAAAGTACACAAAGTTGTGAACAGGATATCATTGCCATCGTATGCTGAGGCAAATTTAAGGTGCAAGAGTACAGATCCAAGATCTTCACTATGAGAAAAATGAGACAGTCATTCAGCTGTAATATGCAAATGTTCTACTCGAAGGAGGAAGACAGAATTAATAAGAGCTTTCCATGGATGATTTGGAGTGAAAGCAGAAGATGCAAAAGACTTATATAAATAGCAACAGATGAACCATATTCTTGAGACAAAGACAAAACAGTTCATTGAAGAGTTGGGTAAATAGATTTAATTTAATTCTCACTCTTCCACTTAAAATCATGTTCACCTAAAGCAAATGGTGTTCGGGCATAGTAGAACCAAGGATGGCTTCCTTAATCCAAAAAACTGTGCCGTTACTATTATGGCTTCTTCCTAGAAAACTACCTTGATACCACTGTCAAAAACATTATCCTGGGTGGGTAGGCCATCAATCTGCCTCTGCCTCAAAACAGAACTTCTTTTCTCCTAGGTGGCTCAATGTTTAGAGTGCTGGAACTAGAGTCAGGAATACCTAAGTTCAAATCATATATCAAACACATATTAGATGTGTGGCTCTGCACAGGTCACTTCCTCAGTTTCCTCATCTGTAAAGTGAAATAAAAAGTGGTAACTACAGGGTTCTTATGAGGATTAAATGAGGTAGTATTTCTAAAACACTTGGTATAGTGCCTAGTCCATTATAGGTATTTAATAAATGCTTGTTCTCTGTCTCCTATAGATACATAGAACTCCTTTTTAATAGTAAGAAGAAATCAATAAAAAAAGCATTGATAACTGTACAAGAAACATAATCCAATCAGATGCAGGAATGTTGCTGAAATTGTCTTTCTAACTTGAATGATTCAATATTCATCTCCTTTTGTCTTCCCACATTGAATGAAAAAGGTTGCCTTCAGCAGGAGTGTGGTACATCAGTGTATATCCAGACCAGCTGCCTGGTTCATTTTAAAAGTATCTCAACATTTATTTAGTTGAGCTCAATGAGGAAGGCAGCATGGTGTAAAGACAAGGAGTCAGGAGACCAGAGAGTTGAGCCCCAGTTCTAGCTCTGATATTGACTACCTATGTGACCTAGGATACGTCTCTGTATTTTCTCTGTACCGTGGTTTTTGTGATCTCCAGCATCTATTCCAGCTCTAACATTGTATACATATATTTGTAGTGAATTCTTAGGCTTTTCCTTTTCTCCTTCTTTTAAAAATTGGTATAGAATTGAACTAAGCTGGAAAAAAAAAGATTTTCTTATAGCAGTCTCAGTTGAGGTCTTAATAGAGTAATCACTCGGTTAAATATTAATACTTTCTTTTTTGTGTGTGAGAGCTCTCAGAACATCCAAAGAGGCTGTTCAGCACAGGCCAACTGCCAGAAAATGAGGTTCATTTTGGGACAAGGATAGGGTCTTCTGTTATTTATTAGAAAGGATAGTAGAAAACCCTGACATGATGCTCTCATGCCCAGTGAAATGCATTCTTAGCTCTTGGAGTCAGAATAACAACTCACATTTGTTTAGTGTTTTAAAGGTTGCGAAAGGCTTTCCTTATAACAATCCTGTCAGATAATGAGTGCAAGCATTATTAACCCTGTCTTAAGGACAAATAAAGTGAGGCTAAGAAAAGTTAAATGACTAGCCCGTGGCCATACAGGTAAAGTCTGGGACAAGATTTGAAACCTAGATCTCTTGACTCCAGGTCCAGCACTCCGTTCGCTCTACCATTGAATGCTACCCTATTTAGAAGTTGCTTCTTCCAGTCTGTGTTGATTGGTTCATCCTGATTCCAGCAACTCCACATTGTCTTGAGCAAATGTTTGTTTTGGAATGCCCCTTTCTTCCCGGGTTCTTCTGTGCTAAGTAAAGGCAGAATCTCTCTTAGAGCCTTATTTCCCTCCCAAACACAGCTTTAAATGAAACAGCATTGAAGGGGGCTAGTTACAGTGATCAACTGTGTCATAAATGGGAAATGCCTTCCTGGCTAGCCAAAATTTAAACTATAAAAGCTGAGGTGTAGAGTTAAGAGACTACAATTTTAATGGTGATATTGGCACTCCACAGCTTTCTACTTCCCTCATCCCTGTACATCTGGGGGTTTCTTACCTGATGGGTGGGACCAAGAGGAGCTGCCAGAGACTTTTTCTTTCAGGCTTGAGGAGGAGTGTCACAGAACATGTTGTGCTAGGTTTTCAAAACCTCATCACATCTTTTCAACTCCCTCCCTTTCCTGTTAGCACTTTGCAAACTCAGCAGCTCTGGCTAGTCCTGGGCTATACTCCTAGAGTCAAGTCAAGTCACGTCAAGCCAAGTCAACCAGCATTTGTTAAATACTGCCTATGTACCAGGTACTGTGCTAAGCACCAGGGATGAAAATGCAAAGTCTCTGCCATCAAGAAGCTTTACATTGTAATGGGAGAAGGTAACCCACAAAAGGGAACTGGATAGGGAAGTAGGTAGTAAAGCAGAAGGTACCAGGCAAGGGGCATTGAAGAGAAAGCCCGGAGGGTCAGAACTGCAGCCTGTAGAGGAATTAATACATGGCTACCCTGGGCACCCTCCTTAAAAATGGAGATTCAAGGAGAAAACAAATGACCAGAGGCAAAGATTGCAGGAACGGAGGACACTTCATTGTGTGAATTCCAGAGTTGGAATGAACTTCCAGAGTCAAGAGATTTCTGAGGCATTGTAGAGAAATTCCAAGAGAGTTACCATACTCTAAGGCCATTCCATAAATAGGAACTTACCACCATCTTGAAAGTGGTCTTAGCAGAGGTTCAATCAACCTAAGACAAGCATTTGTTGTAAGGTATTCATGACATCCTCTTTGATATCAAAGAAACTTTGACTGGGGCATCTTTATGTGGGGCCAAGATGCCGAGGGCCATGTTTGATGGTAGCACATCTCATTAGGCATCCTGAAAGCAAAATCAACAAAACTTGAATATTTGTGGCATAAAGGATTTACTTTCTTTCTGTTTAGCTCTCTAAGCTCACACTTTTACTTATTCCTTCTCGTGGGCATTATCTTTTTTATTATATCATACACCTGCTTTCAGTGAGGCACTGAGCATCAAAGAAGGGTAAGAAAGGGTCCCTTCCTTTGGGGGCTTCAGGCTTCTTAGAGAAGGGATGACTTACACAGAGATTAGTAACCACAGCAGAAAGCAGAGGCTAAGTGTCAGATGAGCATTTGGGGCAGTAAATGTTCCAAGGGGAGTTTGAGAGCCTCTTTCACAGTTAAAAAAGGTCTGGGCCTCACCCTCTGGGCTCCTGGCCAGATTCTGATCAACAGGAGGGATGCATCTCCTCTGCTTTCCATTTTCAGCTTTCTCAGTCACTAACGGAAGGGGTAAAAAAGAGGAAAAGAAGACCCAGCCAGATGTGGTGTCCTAGCCTTTCTGGGAGCGTCAAAGCTCTTGTCTAATTTTTGCCAAACACAGAAGGTTTTTCTACCTTTTTTGCTTCTTTTCTCTAAAAAGGAAAGAAGTGTTCCAGATCTCTCCCATCTGCTTATGTTATTCTAAAGCTGACTGGCTACTTTTTCTTTTTTAAAACATACACGGCTGGTTTTCTAAATTAATGGTCCTGCCTGGAGGTTCTTTTAGAAACTGCTTCAAAAAAAAGTTTAAAGTGTCAGTATCTTTTACAACACCCCAGAAAATGAAACAGACTCCTGGAGAGAAAAGCAGCTGCTTCGCTCACAGCTCCCTTGTACGGTGTATATCTTGGATCATTTATTTCTTGGTGTGATGGAGATGATATTATTTATTTCCATTATAATAAAATCAGTCAAAAACTTTCTTAAATAGAAGGTACAAACATTGTAATGCCAAGGTTAATTTGGGTCACACAGAAAACCCTAAACTTCTAAACACTCAGATTGAAGGATTATAGCAGATAAGCTGTCTCTTATCAAATATTGGCAGTTGGTATGTTTTTAATGTTCTAATTAAGTACAGTAGTGGTTTCTCCAGCACACAATTGGCTATTTTGTGTTTTCTCCACTTCCTTTGCCTGAAAAGGTTAAGGGAGTTCCCTGGCCTGAGTGTACCAAAGATTGGCAAGTGAAGAGGCTGTACTGGCAGGAGACATTATCTCCTCAATATCTAGGGCAAGGTGGTACAGGAAAACGAAATACTGCTGCCAAGATCCTGCTGATAGGTTGGGGCAGGAAATGAATTTTAAACATATAGGCCCTGGAAATTTACATGTCTTGTTTGAGTTCATAGGATTTAGAAGTGAAAAGAAAGCTAGAGATCATTCAATCCATCCTCACATGAGGAAAGTGAAACCCAAAGAAGGGAACGGATTTGCCCAAGGATACCCACACAAGTCATTCCAAACTAGGTCTTCTGGTTTTCCACTCAGTCTTTTTCCATTACACTACTCTTTCTGGGGTGAGTGACCTTGGACTCTTATTTTCTGGATGAGTGTTGCCTTCTGATGGTCACAAGGCTATACTCATGATCTCTAGATCACACTCACTCAAATTGCTTTACCATTTGCCTTTATCATGTGGATTGGCTGGATTTCTAGTTAGATCCCTGATATGTTCCCTCCTGGTTTTTTTTTAAGTTGTAATTAGATGACTATAGTGCCTGAATGACATAGGATGAAGACTGAATTTACCTGTACAGAATTTAATATTGTGATCAAACAGAACTTAAAGCAAAATTAATTTGACAAGGATATAACAATATAGGAAATGTGCCATACAAATTACCTAATCAGTAGAAAGGACACTACAAGGGTACCCAGGCAGAAGATCTGCCTCTTTTGAGCCTTGTAATGTTGAATAAGTAATATGATCATTCATTTAAAGTGTGTATGTATGTTCAGTTCCATTTTCTTTTCAGGTCTCTATTCTTTCCCTCTCAGCCTTTCTTCCTCCCCCCTTTCCCATTGTGAAAGTAAGAAAAACAAAACCTGTTGCAAATGTGTATAGTCAAGCAAAACATATTTCCACGTTGGCCATGTTAAAATATAATATTACCTTTAAAAGCCTCAGTTTCCTCATCTGTAAAATGAGAATGCACTTGTGCTATCTACCTCACAGAGATATTGTCAAGAAAATTCTTTGTTAACCTTAAAGGGCTCTATGAAAGAGTTACTATTACTATTATTGGGCATAACTTTCAAGTGCTTATGTAAATGAGTAATACTCATTATTTTTATTATTAAACAGATAAAACAAACAGATCTTATGACTGTAATTACTGCTGCATTTCCATAGCCAAATCAAATATTTATGTAATCCTTGTAGGAGGCACGGGGTAGAGAGGAGAAGAAAGCACTCTGCCAAGCAAAGAAGCTAACTTAGGAGAGATAACCAGCTACCTCATTCAGAGAAAAAACTGTATATAGGCATTATTGAAAAATGACACTTAAGGGTCACAATCAGGTCTTATACAATGAGACTGGGGAGAGAGTGTAGTCTGTATTTGAGTCAATAGGATATCTATCTACCACACTTACTGCCTAGCACTGTACTTTAAATATGGTAGCCACTTATAAATAGTTTTCAGATAAATAAATGAACAACAGACGAGAGGTTCCCGGGGGTTTCCTAGATCATTGAAAAGTTCCCAGCTAGCCAGAAGATGAAGCCAGGGATAGATACTGCCCTATTATGTCTAGCAAAAAAATTGTTTTAGGTATCAAAGTAAGACTGATGTGGTCATGATTCTCATTTCAGATTCTGGATCCCTGAGTCTCTCAAAGATCCAGGAGACATCATTTGGAAGCAATTTTCCAGTGTGGTTTAGTGCACTAGACTTAGAGTCAGGAAAACCTGGTTTTGAACCCTACCTCAGGCATTTACTAAATGTGTGACCCTGGGCAAGTCACCTAACCTTTCAGTGCCTTAGGTCACAAATCTATAAAATGAGGAAGAATTGGACCTGATGACCTTTAAGATCCCTTCCAGTTCTTGATCTATGATCCGGTGACCCACAAACATAACTAGAAAGAAGAGTTTAGGAACCATAGACATTCCTGAAATTCTACCAAGGACTTATTCATTTGGGTTAGCATGAAAACACTCCAGGGAAGGCTAGAGGATAAGAAGAGAAGCTATCAAAGAATCATGCTTAGTACTTAGCTACTTCAGTAGTCGATTCATATGGGTAGTCCCTCCAGTAGAAAAGGAGGTAATCCAATTAGTATGGCAATGACCAAGTCCTGGCTCTGGAATTAGAGGATCTAAGTTTGAATCCTGCCTTTGGCACTACCTATGTAATTTTTGGATAAATCATTGGAACTCCTTGGACCTCATTTTCCTTATCTGCAAAATGAAGGAGTTGAACTAGCCGGCTTCTTTTTAACTCTTGATCCAAAATCTATTTTAGAAATTAAACTCGAACTAGAGAAAGGCTTCCTATATATTGGGTAGATTCTCCATGAAAGAGTTTTAAAAAGAAAGGACCTGAACAAGGAACACATGGGATGAGGAAATATGCTTTCATCATAGACTAGACTAGTAGAAGGGATATCCTCCATTGCTAAGATCCATTGGAGGGTAAGAGTCTAAGTGTTTGTTGAATAAACAAATTACATAAATTAAATATAACAACTAGAGAACAGCATGAGTTAAACAAAATTTTGTAAGCTAGAGATTGCATCTCATTATAGCATATGATATATTCATGCATCCTTTTAAGTATTATACAAATGTTCCCACAGGTCACATGCTATCTTTGAGTTTATTTCCTTGGTGATATTCTAAATATAAGGATAATCCCTAATTTCTGAAGAAGAGTTGAATAGTACATCGTCCAGTAATTGTCTTTCTATGGTACAAACAAGAAAATGTTTCAAGAATCAGCCATTCGTGAAATCTATTGAAGTTTTTGTTCAAATATGACAGGGATAAAATCATGACATCCCTTTCCAAACTAACACCTAAAAAATGGTTAATTGCATCATGGTAAATTATGGACAAGACCAATGAATGCTTTAACAAAAACATCTAAAATGCAGTTATTGACCTTGCGAAGTCATTTGTTACTCAGATTTTATAGCAAAGATTTCAAGAGGTCTGTTTATTTCAGCCCTCTCCCCACAGTGACAGTTATGTTCATGTTCCCTCAGAGAAATGGAAAATCATCTTAGGTTTTGCTTCTTGTTTTGTTTTTGGTTTTTCCAAACTGACAGGGGAAAATTTCATATATTTATGGAAAAGAACTTCTGCATTTTCTGATGTAACTCATTATTTACCTTAGGAGCCTGAACCACAGAATGGCAATAAATGAAGGCAAGTTTTAACTTCACTCTTGAAAGATTTCCCCTTTATATGGCCCTACAGTATGGCAGCAGCTTTCGTCACACTGTACCCAGGGAATGAAAATAGTACTGTGATTATAGCCTTGAAGGGAGCTTAAATAAAGTAATGTAAGTCTGGGTTATAAAGCATGCAAACCCTATATGCACAAAATATAATACATAGCATGTGCTTCACAAGTAATAGTCACTCAGTATATGTCTATTGAATGACTAAGGCCCCTACTGAAAATGAGGTACAGTGCTAGGGACTAAGGATACAAGGAAGATACTGAGATAAAATTCATCCCTCCTTTCAGGGAGCAGATCAGATGCTTCCCATCCCAAGAGCCTTCTCCAAATCCTTCCATCCCCCCTTTCCTAGGTGAATCCATGAATAAATATTCATTAAGTACCAGTCATTATGCTAGATATTATAAGAAAACATTATGCTGATATTATAAGAAAAAATGAGGAAATCCTTGATCTTAAAAAGTTTATGGGTTTTTTTTCAGAGAAAACACTATATAAATTAGAGCATATTCAGAATAAACATAAAATAAATATATGGTAGTTCAGGAAAGGACACTATTAATTGGGGGGAATTTTATGTAAAAGGTAGTACTTGAACTAAAGGATTCTAAAAGGTAGAGGGGAAAAGAGAATGCATTTCAAACATGGGGAACAGTCAGTACCAAAGCAAAAGTGTGCAGAGAGGATCGGCAAGAAGGCCAGTTTGACTGGACTGTAGATTTCAGGAAAGGAAGACTACAATAAAGTACAAATGAATGCTCTCTTGATCCTCGGATTTTTGATTATTTTGCCTGAACTTCGCTCCCACATTTATTTCACTTTTCCTTGCATCCTGGCTATTTGTCTTTCCTCCATAGTGCCTTACAAGAAGAAGGTGCCTTATCTAATTGTCTTGAAGTGAAAAATGGTACCATCTCTGGCCTCAAGAAATTTAGTCTAATAGGTAGAAAAAACACATATGAAAGTAACCAGTAATATAATAGAAAGTTAATAAATCCATAGATGAGGTCAGACCAAGCATCCCGAGAGATTCAAGGATTGAGGGATGAAACTTTTACATGGTGTGAAGTTCTGCAGCTGTTTTGCTGCACAACACAGTATTATGTGATGCTGTGTACCGCAGGTAAGGGAGTACCTTTTTGATACAGATTTTAAAAAAGTAGAAATAAAATGTGAAATCAGGCAGTTTGTCACTTTAGCAGAACCAACTCTGTTTTGATGAATTGACTATCTCTAATTAAGACCTTTGTTATTGAATAAATTCTCATCTTAAGAGAATTTCTCATATTAAGAACAGTTTGTCAGCACTGCCATAATCTCCTAATCACTCATGACAGCTAATTAGTCCTGAGCTTTAACTGTGCAATATCTTCAGCATCAACCTATGACAACTTATGCCAAGGACTAGTTTTCATTAGCAAGAATGTGGGATGTCATAGGAACATAAATTTAGAGTTGGGAGAGACTTTAGGAGTCAATCTATTTCAACCCCTCATTTTACACATCAGGAAACTGAGACCCAGAGAGATTGACTTGCGGGAGGTCAAGCAGGTAGTACCATCAGAGGTGGGATTTGAACTCAGTTTCTCTGGTTTGAGTCACAGCTTTCTACTGAGTTCGTCTTCTAACGGGGCACATTCACCCCTAGACCGGCTTTCAGTTATTGCCACAGTCACCGGACCCTTCCCAAACCTTGCAAAACAAAGGTCAAAATTATGGCCACCCATATATTACCAGTCACTATATTATACATTCATGAAATTCTTTCCTAAACAGACAAGACAGACAAACAAACCAAAAGCTGTTACATTAAAAAAAAGAGAAAGTATTTTCCCAGAATTTTTTTCAAAATGTTTATTGTTGTTGGGGGTGAGGGTGGGCATAGTGCATTCTTTCTTCTTCACTTTACCTATAGTCCCAAGAACTAGAAAACAGGGGGAAAAATAAGGAGTGGAGGGGAAGGAGAAAAAAGAGCATGAAAATCAGATAAGAGAAAGCCAGAAGAGGAAAATGGGGCTGGATCTGTGTTAGATCAGAGTGAGAAAAATTCAGAAATGTTTCCTTGTGTGGGTTAACTTTCTACAGGTGGAGGTCGTTTCAGGGTGCTCGCAAGGCAGGGTTTATTACTAGGAGGAACGGCCTCACATAAATTTCTAGATCTAAACCAAAGTGTAATAATTAGTTAGTGTTCTGTGGGTGATTGATTTCCTATACTTCTTGCCACTTACACTGTGATCTGTGACGGGAAATGAGGTATTGGGCAAAATATGATGGAACAGCTGGACTGATTGCATTTATGTGTGGGAGGGAATGGAGTGAAACACACTGAGCAGATTCATGAATCAGTCCAAAGATTGCAAAATAAATTCAGATGGAATCCATAGAATATAAATATGTAACTAATTTGTTCTTAATACTTGAGTTGTTTGGATTTATAAAATGTAATTTCCCACTACTCAAAATGACTTCCAAGGTGGTTGTTGCTTGTGTGTGTGTGTGTGTGTGTGTGTGTGTGTTTCCAAAACAAATTCATTGTTTTGACTGTTAAAATGAGACTAATTGTATAGAATGATGATGACCTTTGAGCCAAAAGATGTTGGTTTTGCTTCTTACTAGTCATGTGACCATAGGTAAGTTTACTTCTTATCTCATTGTCTCATGTGTTTGACCCTTATGACTTTCAACTCACTGAAGTCTAAAAAGGGGACACCCCAAAATATGTGTACACATGTTATCTCTCCCAGTGGATCTGGGGTGGGGAACCTGTGACCTTGAGGCCACATAAGGCCTTCTAGATCTTAAGTACCCCGCCTTCAAGATCACAATAAGTCCCTGGAGGGCAAGGAGTATTTCATTTTTGTGTTTATATCCTCCCAGGGGCAGCTAGGTGGTGCAGTGGATAGAGCACCAGTGCAGGAGTCAGGAGGACCCGAGTTCAAATCTCACCTCAGACACTTGACACTCACTAGCTGCGTGACCTTGGGGCTAGTCACTAAACCTTGTCTCATCCTGGGTCATCTCCAGTCATCTTGGTGAATATCTGGTCACTGGATTCAGATGGCTCTGGAGGAGAAGTGAGGCTGGTGACCTGCACAGCCCTGCCTCCTTCGAATAAAACAAAGTCAAGTGCAAGTCATGTCATTATTTCTCTGATGGCATGGTCTTCGACAATGAAGGACAAACACACATGTATCCTCCCAAATGTCAATCAGTACAAGACACATAATAGGCACTGAAAAAATACTTAATTGATTGATTAACTATTTTGACATGAAATAGAATACAACAAAACCTATTTGAAGTTAGAATGTGAAACACAAGAACAAGTTTATGGTTGAGTTTTATGTTTTAACATTGCTGTCACACTCTGTTCTTACTACAACTCTCTTGTTGTTTCCTCCTAGGGGAAGAAAATGTGATTGCTGTTCCATTAGGAAGTCGAAGCGTGAGGATTACGGTGAAAGGACCAGCACACCTCTGTAAATATCTCATTTATAAGATGTGCACCTTGTGTTTATTTCCCAACCAGAAGAGAATGAAATCCA
This sequence comes from Notamacropus eugenii, assembly GCF_028372415.1. NCBI lineage: Eukaryota > Metazoa > Chordata > Mammalia > Diprotodontia > Macropodidae > Notamacropus > Notamacropus eugenii. The sequence goes on along the minus strand of NC_092872.1, from coordinate 175,985,020 downwards.
TCTTAAAAAAAAGACAACAAAACCCCACACCCTTGTATTATTTACATCTGTGGAATATAAAGAATGTTTTCAGTAGATGTGATGCTAACCAGTGGGGGATGTAGAAAGTAAACAAAGTCCTTGGAACCACTCTAAGAATTTTCCATCCAGATTTGTTGTGTTGGAGTTGGAATCAGATCCTTAAAGTATCTCTGGCTGCCACACTGTGAGCCTAAACCCCTGATGGAGCACAGGGCTCTCTTTGTTTTGAGGTGAAAAGCAGCTTTTCTACATTGCTTCACTAATCACAGGAGTGTAAAGCATACACTTTTAAAAACACAATTAAAAAATATAGGGCTGTATATTAAGTTTGCTAGTCTGGCTTTAATAGAGGAAACCTCGCTAACAGATTGATCAGCTTCTTTCCATCACGGGATCTGTTCATTCTGGCAAGTATTACTTTTGAACTTCAGAGATCTATGATTCTATCAGTGTTGATGAACCTTTCATACCCGACCTGTCTACTACAGAAGTGGCTGTGGAATCCTGAGCAAGTCTCTTTAGCATTTCTCTCAACTTTGGCTTCCTCATCTGTAAAATGGGGCTAATAATACCTACTTCGGGGTTGTTGAGAGGCTCAAATGAGCGAATGTATATACAGTGGTTTTCAAACCTTTATAGCCCCATATAAATGTCAACAAGTTAGTAGCAACAGTGGTGGTAGAAGAAGATGATGAAATGGCGCTAAGAGGAAGATGATGACAATGATAATCCTCAGTAGGTTTAATAACCAAAAAATTTCGTCACTGGTGAGCAAGCCTTCTGGCTAGAAGCCACTGTGAACTTAGAGTAGTCCTGGGAGAGGAAAAGCATATAAAGGGCATTGCTAACTACTTACATGAAGCCTTTTCAGTTTGGTAGCAATTTCCGAATTTGTACCTAGATTTTGGGAGTGTATGGTAAGGGTGATCCTGGTTGATTGAGAGGCAGAATGGAAAGAATACTAGATGTGGGATCAAAAGACCTGGGTTCAAATTCTTCCTCAGTCCTTTAAGTGACTATGGTCAAGTCACTTAATCCAAATTCAGTAGTCATTCATTAAGCACCTACTCTGTGCCAGGCACTTTTCTAACTGGACCTCCTTAGTCCTCAGTTTCTTTATACGTAAAACACAGTGTTCGATTCAGTATCCCATGTCTGCTAGACTATGCTTACTGTTGCATAACATATAATTGTTATATAACATATACTGTCGTATAGTCCTTCTTCTGGGAAGGAGGCTTTTCGTTAACCACTCTCAAAATGAACACCTCCAAAAATATATCAGGACTTGTCAGAGATCCCGGGGAATGTTATGGTATAAACATCATAGCTATCCAGTCTCCTTCACTTTCTCTTACTGGAAAGCAGAGTCTTACAGACCCTCAGAGGAGTTGGAGTAGTTACGACAATTTCAGCCCAAATAACCATCCTCAGAGTTCCACTGTCCCTATTACCAAGAGGGAAAAAAAATCCCTGCTTTGGAGTTACCTACATTTCATCCTTAGGAATGGGGAATCAGATTAATTTTTAAGTAAGAAGTCCTATAGTTAAGGCTTTTTTCTGGGTCATCTTTTATTTGGTTTTATTTTTCTATGTAATTTCTTACAAGGAAGAAAATCCTTAGTTGCTATCTTCTTAGTGGCTTCTAAACTCATTGGAATTTTTGGAAACTGGGCTCAACTTCTGAAATAGAATTGCCCTTTGTCAAAGGTTTCCATTTAAAGTGTTTCACTTAAAGTTCTCCTAGCTGTGAGCCTGTCCTTTATTAAAACAGTAGGGAATTGTTAGAAAACATTTGAAGGCAATAATGAGGTAGTTAATGAACTGGAAGAGAACTTAAGGAAATCCTGTATGTGGTATAATTTAAATTTGGAAAGCAAGAGAAATTTAATGATGCTGGTGGCATGAGCAATGAATGGACCAGAAATGCCTTTCACACCTTTAGTTTCATTAAACAAACTGTTATTATAAAGTCATGCAGTTGCTTTTGTTAAACAAACAAAATTTAAACTTTTATCCAAATAAATATTGTCCCTCTTCCAGAGGATCATCCTCAGAGGCTATACATGCTTATTGTATGGATACTACCTTGTAACTGGTCAAAGCACTTTTGGAACTCCCTTCTGAGAGTTGCTTTTAGAGGCTAGAGCAGGTCAGTATCCTCATTGCACTTGGAAATAGCCAAAAGTCATTTAGAGACAAATCCGTCCAATGAGGTAAGGCAATAACATTAACTGTCATCGTCGACATTCATTTAAAACAGTAAAGTGATCTCCCAATCCTAAAAAAGCAATATGTCTACCCCATATGCACTGATTATTTCAGTGGTATTGTGGGTAGAGTGCTGGACCTGGGCTCAAGATTCATCTCTGACATTTACTTCAACCATAGCAGGTCACTTAACCTCATCTATAACCCACTGTGAGTTGTTCCGAGGCTGAGAGAAGATAATGTATGTTAAGTGATTTGAAAATTTTAAAGGGCTCTATAATGTCAGTTGAAGTTACTAGAAAATGCACAGAATGATGCAAACATAATGTGTTTAGGGATTAAAATGCAAAGTTTTGCCTATAAAGTAATGAGAAATTTTCTTGGGGCTTACAAACTATCTCTGAAGTCAGCAGTTCCTAAAGAGGACCAAGCAATGCCCATAACATTGAAATAAGCATCTAGCCCCACAAAGTGATTATTTTGAAGGATAAAGCTCATTTGGATATTTATAACCTCACAAGTTTGCCATCTCAAGCAATCTCATTACCTTATAGTCAGACATGTTTGGGTTATGCTACCCTGCACACAAGGCTCTAAAATGTTCCTGTTTCATAGGATTTATCATAGCCTGAGAGCTGAAATGGAGCTCAAAAATCATTTAGTTCAGTGCCTTTATTTTATGGATGAAAAGACCAGAGTCCTGTTAGTTAGTGACTTGCCCAAGGTCATATGGATGATACGTATAAGACACAGGACTTCCAACTAGGTCCTTTGACCCTAGAGCTCATGCTGTTCCACTGTTCCACTCTGTTGCCGACTGGTGACAGAATCCTTTGCTTAGAATGACCTTTGTGGTGACTTATCTTGCATTTCCCCTGGAAATGTTTAGGGATATTATGCTTCTTTTCTGGGGAATACAATTAATCTGCCATATAAAATTGTTTAGAAAAAAATGTCTAAATTTCTAAATAAAGGAGTTTTGTTGTTGTTTTTGAGTTATTTTAGTCATATCCAACTTTTCATGATCCCATTTAGGGATTTCTGTGTAAAGATACTGCAGTGATTTGCCATTTCCTTCTCCAGCTCATTTTATGGCTGAGGAACCTGAGTAAGTGACTTGCCCGTGGTATCATAGCTAGTAAATGTCTGAGGTCAAATTTGAACTCAGGTCTTCCCAACTCCACTGTACCACCTAGCTACAAAAATAAAGAAGTAGGTTTTTATTTATTTGATTTTTTTTTTTTTTGCATTCATCTCCACATTCCTTATTTCTTCATGTTAATTTTTAGATGTAGTTTTTTTATGCAGTTAGCAGCTGAGAAGAGCTTTGCTTCTATGTGACTTGGCTGCTGTCCTTTTAATTAAGAACAATGCTTCTCATAGGGGAAAATACCTGATTTTTGCACATGGGTCAGCATGGATCTATAGAACAAACATTGGCTTTGAAATCTGAGAACTGAGGGTCAAATTATATCTCTGGCACATATTCTTTGTATGATCTTAGGCAAGTCACTGCCTCCTTTTATCTTAGTTTCCTTGTTTAATGAAAGGATTGGACTAGATGGCCTCTTAGGTTCCTTCCAGCAGCGTTGAGCTTATAATGATTTCTAATAGCAGCAATAACATTATAACGTTGTAAATTTTTATAATTATAATAGCAGTGATATTGCTCCAATGCCATTTGCCATAGAATGGGTTCAAATACAAGGCAGGACTATTTTGAGTACCAGCAAAGAGTGTTAATTACCACTGACATTCATATAATTTCACAAGAACTCAAAAACACATTGAGTAGAGCTCTCATGAAGGATTTATGGAAGGACATGTATAAGAGGTAGGAGAAAAGGCAACTGATGAATTTCAGTTAGTGTTATTGGAGACAGTTGCTTATATTGACAAAATCATAGATCTGTCAAAGTAAGTATTGGGGCATAGTTATTAAAAGGCTTTATTTTAAGGCAGATCCATCATAGCAACTAACCAGGATATAGAGAGTGCTTCTCCACCATCTCCCCTAAGCACATTGCTTAAAGAAGGTTACAAAACATAATCTTTTCATAGGAATACTATTAAGAGAGGCCACATATCATGGTAGATAGAGACCTGTCTTGTTGTCAGGAAACCCTGTGTTCAAATCTCTCTCCTGACAAATAGTGGCTGTGTTACCTGGGTAAGTCACCTTAATTTTTCAGTGTCCCAGGAAGCTCTCCAAGAATAAGTTGAGGAAGAGTCATGAACTGCATTGGTAGAGGGAAATTTCTCCCTGGGAAACTTATCCTCTCACATGTTTCATTTTGATTCCCCCAACAATCTTATTATTATCTTCATTTTACAGATGAGGAAATTGAGAGTGAGGAAAGTGATTTGAGCTAATAAATGTCTGGGGCAGGATTTGAACCCAGGTCCTCCTAAGTCCAAATCTAGCATTTTCTCCACTGTGTCACCTAACTACTCCAACACTAAATAAGTCATATAGTAGATATTATGAATAATACATCATAAAAACAAAGCGACAATAATGATATGCCTGTATAATCATCTACACCTTTCCTAAAGTCCTACTTTCTCATTGTGGAAGGCAGTAGATTTTGAGTTTAAAAAGACCAAATCAGTGGAGCATAAACTCTGACAGGTTCCACAAAGCTGGAAAGGATTTGAGTAGAGGCACAACTGTAATGTTGGAGAACCAACCCCAGATAAGTCCAGAAAACCTTATAAACAAAAGGCTACTCAGTGATAAATTTCCTTGGCTATATCAAGTACTCGCAGAGATGATCTACTAAGGCCCCCAAATGAAAACCGTAAGTTTGTTTTCCTAGCTTTTCATTTTTCTGCTTCTTAGCAACTCAGTGCCAGGATAGCCTTTTGGTCTTTCTTTGTTTCCTTCTTTGTTTCTTTGTTTCTTTCTTTCTTTTTTTCTTTCCTTCCTTCCTTCCTTCCTTCCTTCCTTCCTTCCTTCCTTCCTTCCTTCCTTCCTTCCTTCCTTTTTCTCTTTCTCCACAAAAATCTCAAAAGAAGAAAAGAATTACATCCTACCAGTCCTAAAATGTCAGAGCTAGTAAAGAATTTAGAGATCATATAAAACAATCCCCTCATTTTACAGAAAAGTTATGCTCTGTATTGTTGAAGATAATGCCCACACCAGTAAGCCATACGTGCTTGATGTATTTAAGTATGATGATTTTGGAAGCAGTGTGGTATATAAAAAAACCACGACTGGCTTAAAATTTAGAGGACCTGGTTTCAAATTCTGATATTACCTAGGCAGCCTTAGACAAGTCACTTAATTTTCCTGGCCCTTCTTTTCCTCAACTATATAATGAGGGGTTGGACTAGATGATCCTTTTTGACTCTGGGTCTCTGACTTTGACTTAAAATAGTGAAGTGGCAATTTAAGTCCTCTAAAATGGAAATCAATGTGTCAGTCAGTGCATTGGCTCTGCAAGGGTCCTACAAAAGACCATAAAATATACATGTATCACATGAAAAAGCGCAATAGCTATATGATAAATATATACAAATTCTATAATTATTCATTAGAAAATTAATAAAATTATCTAATTAGAAACAACTTTACTATAATCCTAGAATACAAAAGGGCCTTTTGGGAAGAATTTGACTAACCCATTTCTCTGAAAGTTTGAAGTCTTTGTCTCTTTATAAAGAAATAACCTCTACAACAAGGAGAGGCCAATTTAAATTATCCCATTAATCATTTTCTTAAAAAACTGCTTTAAAAAGCAGCTATTTCAGCAGGTAAACATTTGGAAGCCTAGCTAGGGACTTCCTTGAATTTAATTTTCTAGTTTCTCAGGTTTTTTTCCTCTATGTTCTTCTCACCTACTGGTCCCTAAATCCCCCTTTCAGTAACACCAAAGGTAGCAAGGGTGAAAAGACTTCATGAAAGGGAAACCTGAGAAGTGTGGGTATGGGGTGAATGGAGGAGTAATCACTCATTTGCCTGCTCAATGGTAGGGGGATTTATGGGTTGATTTTATATGGATCTTTACTTCTTGATGCCAATCGAAGAGGCTGGCTTCAGGTTGCCCCTCTTGTCAACTTCCTAAATCACTGCCTGGCTCCAGCAACCTAGGTCCTTGACTCTAGAAACTAGCTAAAAAGTGAACATAGGAGTGAGATTGGAAATGGAGACATTAATTAAAATACAAAGACTGGGGAATTTGGGTGTGCCTGGATCTAATAAAGTAGAGCCTCTCGAGTATAGCGGTAATCTCAAGGTCTTCAATTCAGATTTATTATGAAGATCAATCTCATTATTAATTAAAAAGGGCTAGGGACCCACAAAATTGCCACCATTAAAATATATAGTCATAGGAAATCTCATCTCAGCATCTGAATTACTTTAATTTTAAGTGAAATGGTTTTATTGAGCTGAATTGACTAATTTGCATTCATGACCTCAGTATGAGAGAATTTGGACAAATAATTTCACTCTTCTAACTCAGCTTATTCATGAATACAGTTGGAAATCAAAATTCTACTGCCCTCTACCTCATGTAGATAGCATGAGAGTTTGTGATTTCATAGATGGAAAATTCTGGGGTTCTTTGGCACAGAGATACTTCCCTTCACCCCCATCCCAATGAACATAAAGAAGTCTGTGCCATTCTAAAGAGCAGCAGTGTGTCTGTCTGGCTGTCTCTGTTTATCTAAATTGGGAATGTGCTTTAGTGCTCATAATTTGAATCAGTTCTATCAACATGCATTTATTAAGTGCCTACTATATGCCTACCAGAAATTATGGTTGGCATTGGGGATACAAAGAACTAAAAGAAATAGTCTTTGCCCTCAAGGAATTAATGAAACCAAACAATCAAGGCAAAATAAAAACTGGACTTAGGTTACATATTTCACAGCATTTTTCTCCCTACTCTTTAAAGCTTCCCCTTCACAAACCCTCACCTTGTGGACCCATGTAGTGATTTAAGGTATGTGCATGCGTGTGTATGTGTGTGTTATAAAAATATTTAGTGAACTCAGCAAAGTATGCCGTCTGGATGTTGTCTATCACCTGTTGCAGTAGGTTTTGGCTAAGTCAACAGTTGGGTATTTGGACGTTGTGTGACTGTAGTTAGATACCTGATTTTATCATCTTTTTTTCCTTTTGTGGACATTCTTCTTTATTAGCCTTTTCCTTTATTCTTTCCCTTGGACTTAGTCTCTGTATTAACTTTCAACTAGTAGGACAGTGTCCTAGAAAGCGTCTTCATATCCAAGTCATTCCTTGGACATTGATAGCTCTGTGACTCTGGGCAGAGTTTTACCCACTAAGGCACTTTAGGCAACTTGATGAGATATGAAGATACAAAGTACTCTATGCAGATAGCTTCTGTATCCAGGCTTTCCTACATCTCTAAAATCACAGGTCTGGGGGGAAAAACCCCCAAATATTTTAATGCCAACTAATTGTCTTTATACCATTTAAAGATAAAAACTTATTTTCGCATTTTGTGGTTATTAATTACCTTTTCCCCCCAGATCTCATTTGATCCTCACAAGTTTGATTGTTCCCATTTTAGAGATAAGGAAACTGGGATTCAGAACCAGGTCTTGAACCCATATCCTCTCTCACTATATTCAGAACACTTCCCACTACATCACCATTGCCTTTCAAAGAACCTCATGGGAAGGAGAAAAAAAGTACATTGTCATTTACTTTCCAAATATCTAATATGGTCAGGATTTTATTCCAGACTTTGATATCAAGGTCATTACTTCAAAGCAGCTAGTTTTTGTGTGCTTGAAAGTAGCCAGCATACTTCGTACCCCTCTAATAAATTCTCCAAATCAGTAGCTCACTTCTACCCTTGACTTTTCCCAGAAACATTCTCTGCCTTTCTGTCAGCGATAACCAGCGACGCCTGCAAAAGGTTACAGTCTTTTATGGATTTATCACCAAGCTCTCTGGAATTCCTGTGGCAGCCACAGTAGCAGAGAGAAAATGCAAAAAAAGAAAGCAGTATATAAATGCAAAACCTTTAAGACTGTATTCCTAGCTTTTTATTTTTCTGTATCCTAGCAACTTTGTTATAGACTTGGTATTTTTTTGTCAGGATCTCTAAGGAATAGCAAAATTACATTCAATCAATCATATAAAGTCAGAGTTAGAAGGGAAGTTCATTTATTCCCATCAGCTCATTTTACAGATGATGAAATGGAAGCCTTAAGAGGTCTTGTGACTTGTCCAAGGTCAATGCAGCAAGTTAGTGGCAAGAGTTAGAACTGGAACTCAGATCTCTTGGTCCTGCCCCACACCACCTCTCCCAACTTTAGTCCATGTCTATGTGAAGTGAAAGTGAAATTTAAAATGACATTCATCTGGATGAGAAAAAGCAAAAGTCCTCTTTCTCCACAATTTCAGGCATTTCAGGCAAAAAGCTTATTTTAGGCTGATCAACCCAGGAAATTAACCTTATTTATCTCAGAGTCAGGGGTGTGCTGAATAAATAAATTGTTGTTCAGTCATGTCCAATGCATAGTGATCCCATCTGGGGTTTTCTTGGCAGAGATGCTAAAATGGTTTGCCATTTCCTTCTGTAGTAGATTAAGTCAAACAGAGGTTAAGTGACTTGCTCAGGGTCACACAGCTAGTATCTTGGGCCAAATTTGAACTTAAGTCTTCCTGACTCTAGGCTCAGCTCTATCTACTATACTACTTAGCTGTCCAAAAGTTTAATAATCAGATCTACAGGAGGAAAATGTAGCAAAACACAGTTTTAGATTTAATCTCCTTTATTAACACTTTCTCAATTTTAGACAATCATTAAAAACAGAAAACCAAGCCCTGATTTGTAGAGCTTGCTGATTTCTAAGGCATAAATGCTTACACTGAAAATTTTAACAGTCTCTTGAACCACTTTGAGTAGGCTCTGGCACATCCCTGAGTCAGTCAATGGCATTCATAACCCAGATTTGACCAGGTAAAAGAGAAGGGTTCATAACTGAAAGGCTGCCCCATTTGTTATGCTCTGTCTTTTTGTCTTGTCTCCTGCACCAAATTCTCCCAAAAATTAGCTGTTGAAAATCTCTTGCATTTGTTGTACAAGTATTGTTGAAGGAAAGAAGTTGGTATATTAGGTCATTAACTTATCTGTTAAATGCCATGGGCAATAGATTGTACTAGAGGAAATTGACAAGAACTTGGTCTCTTGGAACAGATCTCCACACTTTGCCCTTTTCTATAGCAGATCTATGTGTATTTATCTAGACCAGGGGTTCTTCACCTTTTTCATGTTACAGATCCCTTTGAAAGTCCGATGAAGCCTATGGATCCTTTCTCAGAATAATGTTTGTTGCCTACATTATAATTTAGTGAAAGGCTAAATTTCAGCTTGGGTTAGTGAAAATGACAGCCAGTATTTATAAAGCACTTTAAGGTTTGCAAAGTGTTTTACAAATATTATCTCATTTTATCCTCATATCAACCCTGGGAGGAAGTTGTTATTATTATCCCCTATTTTACAGATAAGGAAACTTATTGTTACGTACCTAAGTGTCTTAGGCATGATTTGAACTCATCGATTTCTGACTCCAAGGTCAGTTCTCTGCAACTAGGCAGTATTTTCTGCCTCCATCCACATTCACGGTCTTCCTAAATTCTATCATTCAGTGGACCACAAGATAAGAATCCCTGCTCTAAAAAGCAAGTTTTACATGGGGTATCTAGACCATTTTCCCAGTTAATCTGCACCATGACTATTACATTATAACCTTGTTATAATTATTAGTATAATTGTTATTTATGGCCATGTTAATCATATATATGTAATACATATGTGCACACATATACACATACTATACACACATACACACATGCCATCAACACATTATGCTGAGTAAGACATTATATTGACCACTTCTGTTGTTAGGTAACAGATATCTTTAAAACAATGAACCAGCAAATAGACTTCAAAGAGGAAAGTGTCCACTTACAGTGACAGGAATAAAACCTCTCAAGAGAGCAGAATTTACATATTTATGTGCATGGCACAGCTCAGGGTTTATGAATGTGTAATTTTTTTCTGGATAATAAAATAATTGCATACAAACTATTATTAATTGCTGTCACTATGCATAAGAAGCCATTTTTAAAAACACTTGAAGTCATTTAACTTATTTCAATGTTTTCTTTTTAGTTATTGAATCAAAAACCCTTCAAGGAAGCAAAGGAGAGCACAGCTTTGCTGCCCCTGGAGTTTTTGTTATAGAAAACACTACAGTTGAATTTCTGAGGGGGTCTGATAGGGAAACTTTTAAGATTCCAGGACCTCTGGGAGCAGATTTCATCTTCAAGGTAGGACGAGCCTGTTTGTGAATGTCTCAACATAATTAAAGCACAGTACTCTATATTTTGGAATATCAAGCAACAGATAAATCCGTTCAAGTCCATGTATATGATCAGTTTGCTTTGTGATGAGTCTGCTTTTGTTACTTATCAGCCTATTTAACCATATGTATTTGGTTAGTCCTAAAGCCTTTGTGGACTGTGGGCAGTGTTCAGTTATAGGGAATGATTTTTATCAGTCTCTGCCTTTCAATTTCATATTCAAGTGAAATCTTCTTATTGTAGTGAAAATAGTTTAGCACTGACTCATTCCCTTAACAAACCTTTAGTAAGTATCTAATGTGCTAGCTGGACTGCTGCAGGAGATACAAAGCTTAGATGAGACCCAGTCTGTTCTCCTGGAGTTTATCTTTCAGTAGAGAGATGAGATGCAAACACAAGTAATTCCAAAATACATTATATAATATATACATTATATAATAATGAAATTAGAGAGATATAAAACAAAAGGAGGTCAGTGTGAAAAGGACGATTCAGGAAAAGCTTTGAGGATGTAGTGCTATCTGAATTCGACTTTAAAGAATGGATAGAAAGTCGGTGGGCAAAGTGGAACACTTAAAGATTGTTATTCTTTCCACATCATGACTTTCCCTATTGCCCATATTCTCTTTAACATGGGTCACCATAAGAAATTACATGGGAATTTTTGGAAAGTTTTGTGGAAGTGACAGATGACACATGAAGGCCAGCAGATGATGTAGAAAAAGTTTAGAAACTCAGAAAGGCATAAAATATACGTGTAGTATTATATAATAGCAACTCAAATTTTACAGTAAGGTACATCGCATAAAGAAAAAGAAAAAAAATTTAGACTTCTCTGGGATGAAAGCAGGGTCAAAAAATTTTACACAGATTTTCCAGATCATGGGAATACTGCATCCCTAACCCCTATGATGTAGAAGGGATAACTCTATATGTGTTTATACATACATACACACACACACACACATACACATATATATATACGTATACGCTATAGGTATCTCTATAGTGATATAATTTATCTAGATTTTAGCAAAGCATTTTATAAAGTATCTCATGCTATTTGTTGTGGAAAAGATAGAAAGAAGTATGCTAGGCAATAGTGTTATTAATCATAATTCATACTGGTTAAGTGTCTAGTTCCAACTTGAAAAGAAGTCTCCAGTGGGATGTCCTAGAAATCTATCCTTAGTCCTGTGCTATTTAACATTTTAATGTTGTGGACATGTGATGACACAGTTATCAGATTTATTGATGATGGTAGAGCTAGGTAGCACACTCAATGGAAGAGTCAAGATCATTTGGTCCTGACACATCAAAACATCTGATCAAACATATTATCTAATAAAATAAATTTCAGAAGGAATACATGCAAAGTCTTAGGCTTGAGTTAAAAAAAAAAACCAAACAACTTTGCAAGTACACAGTATTAGGAGGGATGTTTAGATAGCAGTTTGCCTACAAAAAGGGTTTGAAGGTTTTAGTGGACTACAAATTCAATGTGAATATAGTATGGCTGCTGAGAAAGTTAATTCAGTCTTAGGCTGCATTAAAAGAGACATAGCTTCCAGGAATAAGTTATGATAAGCCCTTCGTACCCTGACCATATCTAGAACATTGTATTCACTTTATGGTATCACTGTTTAAGAAGGGCATTTATAAGCTGTACCATGCTCAGAGAAAGGAGATCAGGAGAGTGCAGTGTCTTGAGTCCATGTCATATTAGGGTTGGTTGAAGGAGCTGAGTATGTTTGATCTTCAAAAGAGAAGACTCAGGGAGGAGAAGACAATTGTGCTCCAACATTTGAAGGGCTCTCCTGTGGAAGAAGGACTAGACTTTTTTCTCTTTGGTCTCAGAGGTTTAGCACCAGGGATCATGGGTTAAAGTTGCAAGAGGTAAATTTAGGCTTGATGTAAGAATAAAATGTCTTTTTCATAAATACTCTGTTTTATCTTGAAGTTAGTGAGTTTCCCTTCATAGAAGGGAATCCGACAGTCCAGATGGCTACTTCTTGATCTTATGATAGAGGTGTTTTTCAGGTGTGGGTTCGGCTAGATGGTGACAGAGGTCTGTTCCAACTTTAAAATTCTGGGATTCTTATTCTGTGTTTTTTAGAAGATGTTCCAGGTACAATATAGGGAAGAACCAAAAATAAAGACACAGAGGCATGAAATTGCAAGAAATGTTGAGGGGGTGAGACTTACGGGATAGAGTTGGTTTAGTAATGTAGGTTAACTAGCATATAAAATATATGGAAGGGAGTAGTATGAGATAAGGTTAGAAACAGTGAAATAGGGGTAGAGAAGGCCTCAAATCCTAGGAAGAGGAATTTGAGCTTTACTTTGGGAGCTATGGAAGATTTAAAAGGAGATTATTTTGGCATCACTTCCGAGGAACAGATTAGAGGGGAAATGAATGAAGGCAAGAATATCTATTAGGAGACTATTTCAATAGTACAGGTAAAGTAGTAATCAAGGCTTAATTTGAGTGTTGGCATAAAGATGGGTACATGTTCCTGAAGTGAAATTGACAGGACCTGATAATTGATTGGCTGTATGAGGTAAGAGGAAAACAGATTCAAAGATAACGCCCAGGGTTTTCAACATCAGGAACTGGGTGAATGATAGTGACACAATGTAAGTATAAAAGTCATAAGGGAAAAATATAATGAGTTTGGTTGAATTTGAGAGATGTAGCGATTGAGAGGTGGCAATGTCTAGTAAGCTTTTGCAGGTGTGAACTTGGGAGTCTGAACTGTGTCAGGACTGGAAATAAACATTTGGGAATAAGTTAAAGTACTGGTAGTCAAAGTACCATATATGTAGTGGTAGTCAAAGTTGTTGAAATCAGAAGTATACACACACATATATATATACATATATGTATATATATGTGTATATATGTACACACACATATATGTGTATAGCCAAAGTATATGAACAAACAATACTAAGAAGAAGAATTGCAAACTATTAAAAACCATGTGAAAAAATACTGTCTCTCATAATAAGAGAAATATAAATCAAAACAATCCTGAGGTTCTACCTCTTTATACCTTGCAAATTGGCAAAGATGATGAAACATGGGAATAGTCAGTGTTGGAGGATTTGTGATAAGATAGGCACACAGTGATGTATTGTTGGTAGAGCTTTGGATCAGTACCACTGTTTTGGAATGCAATTTAGAATTATTCAAATACAATAGTCATAATATTCATATACTTCAGCTCAGAGATTCCATTACTAGGCTTATACCCTAAATATGCCATTGATAAAAAGAAACTCTCTGTTTACACCAAAATATTTATAGCAGCACTTTTTATGATAGCAAAGAATTGGATATAAAGTATAGACCCATCAGTTGGAAAATGGCTAAACAAGTTGTGGTACAAGAACATAATGGAATATTACTGTGCTGTAAGAAATGAGAGCTCCAATGAATACAGAGAAACATCAAAAGATCTGCATGAACTGATGCAGAATGATGTAAGCAGAGCCAAGAAGACAATATATACAATGATTATAACAATTTAAATGGAAAGAACAACTACAGAAAAGTAGTAATGCAAAATTTTAACAAATAAGTCTGGTTCACAAGAAGAGACCTAAGAAGACATATTCCTTCCTCACCTATTTGCAAAGACAGGAGATCAACAAGGTACACTGAGACAGTTTTCTCCTCTTTTTGTTGTCTTTAAAAATACTTTTTTATATGGGATGACTCTGATAGGAGGGGAACATGGATAATGAAAAAAATTATGGTGATTTTAAAAAAACCCAAAAGACATCCATAAGAACTAATTTTTTAAAAAAGAAAGATGACCAAAGCTAGAACCTTGGGAAATTCTGAAAGTGAGAAGTTAAATAGAAGATTAGGAGCCATTATAGGAGGTCAGATATGGATGGGAAGAACAAAGTACACATTGCCTCTGGGGCCAAGAGAGGAGATACTGCCATGTGGGAAGGATGGTCAATAGTGTCATTAGCTGAAGAGAAATTGAGTGGGATAAGGACTGAAGAGAGAGGCTATTGGATTTTGTGATTAGGAATTACTTTTGAAAGGGTCGTGTCAGTAGAGTGATGGGCGTGAAAGCCCGATAGTAAGGGATTGAGGAGAGAGGGAGTATTGATTGAGTGGAGAGGACTTTTTCAAGAAGTTCAGCAGCAAAGAAGGGATGAGATAATAGCTTAATGGGATAGAGTGGGAAGGGAAGACTTTTATAACTGAGTAGACCAGAGAAGGTTAATACCTAGTTAGTAGATTCAGTTATTTCTTTAGCAATAACATTTACCAAAATTGCATAGAAATAATAATAATTACAAAGCATTCGCTATCCCCAGCCCCTAAATCTGGGGCATCCTGTCCCAAAAATAAACAGTCAGGGAGAGGAAGAGTGGATGTGCTCTTGCTACTATAGCTCCCAGCTTCAGAACTGAAGGACCTCAATGCCTAATCTTTCTCCAGAGGTTTCTCATGAGGTACACTGCAGCACATAGCCTCAGTAGGAGACAAGTCATTGTGCTGCTAAGATAGGCTGGCTTCTTACCACAGGGGATAGTGTCTCTACCAGACAGGTGGTTCATTTGGTGTTGCTCCTTTAAGGCATGGCATTTCAGTTGGATTGGATCAATTTTCTGCTTGGCTAGGTCAGGCAGGTTTGCCTGGCATCTCACCAAGGTCAATTGATGCTGGCTGGTCCAGGTGGGTTAGCTACTGAGCTCTGCTGCCGCTGAACTGGGATGTGACGATCATTTTACCACAAGGCAGGTGTTACTGAGTTTGGAGGTACAAGTAGCGCAGCTGCTGGGTGTGGTGCTTCTCCAAGATGTGTTGATCAGATGGCTGCCCTGAACTTATTCTTTGATGGGCAGCTGAAGTCTTTTTTCCACCTTCATCCACAAGAGGGTAGTATTCAAGCAGCTAGGTGGCACAGTGGATAGAGTGTTGGGCCTGGAGTTTTTCTAACCTGAGTTCAAATCCAGCTTCAGACATAATATCTATGTGATCCTGAGCAAGTTACCTCTATCTGCCTCAGTTTCCTCATCTGTAAAATCTGGAGCATTCTGGTGCTCTTTTTATCTAGAGTGCTTTGATGATCTTTCAGGCAGATCAAGCCTTAATCTATTTATGTGTTACTGGTATCCCAAGTTGCACACATTTATTACGTTTCCTAAAGTAGAACCAAGATTTGGTGAACAAGTGCTTATGTACACCTTTCATCCCTTGTCAGCCTTCAACTTTCCAGACTAATATGGAACTTTAAAAAAAATGTGTATGGAGATATTTATATTTAAAAGATGCATAATTTCTTAAGATTCATATGTCATGCATAAATTGACCGGATCATAGATTTAAAGCTGGAAAGGACTTTAAAAGTCATCAAACCCCATCCATTTTAAAAATTAGGAAACGAAAACTCAAAGAGGTAGAATGATTTGCCCAGGCTCATGCAGCCAGTAAGTTTCTCCAGCAGGATTTGAGCTACTGTCTTGACTAAGTAATTCCTTCCCCCTGGAGCGATGACTCATTAGAGGTATATGACTAGTTGGAAGAAACATGCCTATCTTAAATGTGTATGATTAAGTTCCTTGGATGGTAGTGTTTTCCTAGTTTGCCAGTCTATCTAAACCAGAGATGTCAAACATGTGGCCCACAGCAGTCTGGATTAAAATATAATTGGGAAATATGTAACAAAATAAATAAAAATACAATACAACATAGATAATGTCAGTGTATTGTTTTCCAAATTGGTAGGTGGCCTACAGGAATCCTTGAATTTGACACCACTGACTAAATAAGCTGTGGATTGTAGGAAATAAAATAATTTGCCTTTGTAGGATTTTCTAAGGTTTGCAAAGTGTTTTCTTCCCTACAACCCTGTGAGGTAGATAATAGAAATATAATTACCCCCTTTTAAAAGATAGGCAAGCTGAGACTCTTCAAGGTTAAATGATCCCTGGTCATATAATTGTTAAATGTCTAAAGTGAGATTCAAATAAGATCCAGTTTTCTATCTATGACACAATGCTGCCTCTAGATTTCAGGATGAATTGCTGAACTCATTCTGATTCTTGAGAAATGGAGTTCACATGTTTGCCTGGGCTCAACTGTGGCTAAAGTTTAGGCACTCTTTGCCTTCATTCATCATTTCTGATTAGTCTGGTATATTGCACAGACAAATCCAAATGAAAAACACATTTATCATCATGCAGACTGTGCAACCTCCCTTCTTGTTCATTATCCCTTTTCCTTATTCATTAACCAGAAGAAGTGGTCTAAAGATGAAGTACTAACCAGAGTCTCCACAGAGGAAGCGGGAAGGGAGACCCACCTTGTCCTCGTTGCATTAATTTGTGTTAGGAAATGCCAGAAAGGGCCCAGGCACAAGTTCTAGCAGATATTTTTTCCTTTCATCTGGGGAACTTGACAAATGAACTGTTGTGAACTATGTCTCACTTGTTGAGGGAGCGAGGAACCTTACCAGAGCACTGTAGATACTCAAATTAGACATCTTGAGAGTAGAGAATTTATCTTCTTCAGAATATTCTACTTCACAGTAGAATGGAGATGAATGTGAAAGGCTCGGTGGAACCTCATGCCGTTGCTCAAGAATATTCTTAGTATAAATAACCTCCTTTTCTTTTATATTAGTTTATTTTTAGTTTTCAACATTCACCTCTACAAAATTTTGAGTTCCAAATTTTCTCCCCATTTTCCCCCTCCTCCACCCCAAGACAGTGTGCATTCTGATTACCCCTTTCCCCAAACTGCCCTCCCTTCTATCACCCCTTCTCCCTTCTCTTATCCCCTTCCCTTCTATTTTCTTGTAGGGCAAGATCGATTTCTATACTCCATTGCTTGTATATCTTATTTCCCCATTGCATGTAAAAACAGTTTTTAGCATTAGTTTTTAAACCTCTGAGTTCCAAATCCTCTCCCCACCTCCTTCCCCACCCACCCCCATTGAGAAGGCAAGCATTTCAATATAGGTTATGTGTAGTCATTCAAAACATTTCCCTAACAGTCATGTTGTGAAAGACTAACTATGTTTCCCTCCATCTATCCCCCTCCCATTTATTCTCTTTTCTCTTGTAATCCTGTCCCTCCTCAAAAATGTTTACTTCTGATTACCCCCTTCCCCCATTTTCCCTCCCTTCTATCTTTCCTCCTCCACCCACTTCCCCTCTACTTTTCTGTACAGTAAGATCAATTTTCATACCCAATTGAGTATGCATGTCATTCCCTCCTTAAGCCAAATTCAGTGAGAGTAAGCTTTAGTCATTCCTTCTCCCCTCCCACCTCTTCCACTCCATTGTAAAATAACCTCCTTTTCCAAGAAAGAATAATAACTATGCAAATACTTAAGTTTAAAAATGTGTATACGTATGTGTGGGAGCACTTATATGTAAATAATTATTAGAAAGCAAATTTTCTGAGCTATCTCTTAGATAGTTCTTCATAAATTTCCCAGATAAGTTAGGCAGATTTTCCCCCCTCTTGAGTAGAGGGGCTATATTTCATTTGATCATTTTCTTACTGCACCAAGATGAAATTAGGGCTGTCGTTCATGTAAATTATCATTTCTCTTGCTGTCTGCTCCAGAGGTTTCCTGAATGGTTCATTGGCTTCTCCTATGATGCTTCACAAAATTCTCCTGAGATCAGCACTTAATGGAGGAGTGGTGACAGTTTACCTCTGTAGTCATTGCTCTGACAGTGTGCACAGGCTGCTACCAGATAACCAAGAAGAGGTCAGCAGTTTGCATAATAAAATGTCACTAAGTCTGTCAACAAAGGTTATTAAAGAAGGACCAGGCTTGTCTTGAAGCAAAAAAAATTGTTTATTCCTTCTAGTTATTCCCAAATTTTGATTTTTCTAGTATTATAAACATGTCCAGGCACTGTGCTAAGCAATAGGGATTCAAAGAAAAAGACGCAGTTCCTGGCCTCAAGTGATTCCTGTTCTAATAGGGGAGATGACATACAAATACCTGTACACACATGCATATGTATGTGTGCATGTATGTGTATATGTATGTGTGTATGTATAAAATCTTAGAAGGAAGGTACTAGTGATGGCATGGTAAAGGTTGAGTAGGAAAGGTCTCCTGCAGAAGGTAGTATTTGAACTGAGTGTTGAAGTAAGCCAGGGAAGCAAGCCAGGAAGTGTAGGTAAGGAGAAAAAGTTACAGGAATGGGCAACAGCCAATACAAATGCATGGAGTCTGGAGGCAGATCAAAGAGGACATGTAGGGAGTAAATCATATGACTTAGAAAGAAAGGAAAGGGCCAGATTGTGAAGGGTTTTCAAAGCCAAGGAGAGGATTTTATATTTGATCCTGGAGGTAGAAGGGAGTGACTGCGGTTTATTGAATGTGTGTGGGGGAGCAGAGAGAGGTTACGGGGTTAGACCTGTCACTTTGACAGCCCAGTAGAAGATGAACTGGAGTTGGAAGAAACTTGAGGCAGGGAGTCCAACCCGAAGACTATTACAATACTTTAGGAAAGAGGTGATGAGGGCCTGGACTAAGGTTGTGATTATGTCAGTGGGGAGAAGGGGATATATATGAAAGATGTATAGGAAAGATAAGATCTAGCAAATGATTGCATAATTGGGGTGAGTGAATGAGGACTGAGGAAGACACCAAGGTTCTGAACCTAGCGGCCCAGGAGGAATGGAAGTACCCTCGACGGAAACAGAGATGTTGAATTGAGGATCTGGAGGGAAACACAATGAGCTTTGTTTCTAATTTAGTGAACTTAGATGCTTATACGTCATCCAATTCAAGATATCCAAAAGATATTTGGCTACCTGGAGCTAGAGCTTAGGAGAGAGATTAGGCCTGGGTATATAGATCTGGGAATCATGTATACAGATGAGAGTTGAACCCATAGAGTATGATGGAATCACCAAGTCAAATAGTATATAAAAAGGATGAGGACCCAGGATAGAGCCTTGGGGGACACCCATGGTTAGTGGGCATATCCTGGATGAAGAGCCAACAAATGAGAAGGCAGAAAAGCATGCAGGAGGAGAATTGGGAAAGAACATCTTAAAACTACTTCTACAACTTCAGTAATTCATATAAACATCAACTTAGTATGACACACTTTAGCGCCTCAATCTGATAGCTTTTCCTTCTTTGAAGTCAGTGCTATCTAACTCAAAATGACATGACATTAAACTCAACAATATTAATTATACCTATATAGTTAGCAAGTCTCATAGAATCCAAGTTGCTTTCCCCTCCACAATATCTGTCTCACATCCTTTCATAGTTTTTTATCTCCCTTCGCGTACGCCCCTCCCCCCCTCCCCCGTAAAGTCCTTCATCTTTTCTCTCCTAGACTGCTGTAATGGAATATTGACTGGTTTTGTGTCTCACCTGTGAACTTCATTCTTCACACTGTTGAGTATTCTCCCAAATGGCATTGCACAATCACTTCAATCTTTTACCCTAAAACCTTGGTTGATTCCTTTACCAAAGAAAGAATAAATTGCTGATCATGGTATCTAAGACCCTCCAACATCTCCCTCCAATTTACCTTTTCAGTTTTGTGTCATACTCATGCCCCTTAATGTTCTCCACATTCTGGCTAACTTGGACTGCTCTTTGACTCTTATCCTTGACTTACCAACTACTATATTCTGCCCAACCCTGTGTCTGGAATGAATCCCCTCCAACTTCCCATTTCTATCTACTGAAGTCCTTCTCCTCCTTCAAGACCCAACTCTGGATATGTTAAATCTTGGTTCTGTCTTATAGGTGCTCTGTTGCATTTTATCAGCTGTTTTTTTAAAAATTCTGGGGAAATTACTTTGATAATTTATAGTTCCCAGATTCTTTTGTTTTCCTAAGTTCTCTGGAATATCCTAATGTTGCTGCATTACAGTCTGTCCTCCAAACCTGCCCTTTGGGGATTGTCTTCCAATAGTTTGGATAATTCATTGATTTTTTTTTGAGGTTACAATATTACTAACTTCTCTGTGTCATGTGTAATTCTGCCTCCCACTATATATGTCTGCTGTTTTTCACTTGAATGGATTTTTTAAAAAACGTTTCTCTGTGTTAGCCATCTTCATCATTTTCAATTCTTTTGTTTATACTATTTGATTCTTGACTAAGTTTTTTTCATATTTTAAGCTGATCTTTTATTTGGCTTTGTGATTTTCGTAGTATTTCCAGTGCTCAGGTAATGAATCTAACCCTGGTTGTTACTCATTTTTCTGATAGCTCTGAGCATCTTTCCTATCCCTTGGGGGACTTCTGGGGGTTTCTGGTGCACCTGGTACTTTAGCTTATTTATTTGTTGTACTGTGTTTTTAAAATCATGTCAACATTCTTTGCTTTGATCCTTTTGGGGGGAGGTATAAGAGTTTTATTTTTTTTGTATTATGTTTTATTTTCTGCTATTTCTCATCTGTGTTTCTGTTAGTTCTTGATTATCATGGTTGTTTCCCTTTATTAGGGATGCTTCCATGAAGCAAGTCTCTTCAAAGGCTAATTCTTGTGTTACTTCTTCTATGGCACCTTTCCTAACCAGCCACTCTTTGCCCAACTTAAAGTGATATATCTCTCATCAAATTTCTCATAGTACCTCATGTTCTCACACTCTCCACTCTCCTGTGTGTTTTGAATAGCTAGTTATAACAATTTTTTTCCAAATTTAATGTTAATTTTTTCTAATTAAGAAGCATTTATTTCTCTCCCTTCCATTTCCTCCTCTTTATGAAAACCTTTATAACAAATCTGTACAGTCAAATAAAACAAATTTCTACATTTGCCTTGTTCAGAAATGTATTTCTCATTTGACATTTTAAGTTCATCACTTCTCTGAAAGGAGGTTGTGTAGAGAGTTTTATCAGTGGAACTCTCAGGCTCTGATGCATTGATCAGAGTTCTAAAGTCTTTAATGTTAATTTATGTATTTTTAGGTTTGAACATTCACTTCCATAAGTTTTAAATTTTCTTCCTCTCCCCCTCCCCTCCCTCTCCAATCCAATATAGACTCTCTATATACATTCTTATTGAACATATTGTCATCATTTCCCTGGTGTCATGGTCCTCTTCGAAAACACAGGACAAACACAACCTGTGAGTAAACTGAGCTGCCTGAATAGGGACCCAGCTAGCTGGATAACTCAACTCATCCTCTCCCTGTCCTCCTGTTCAAAGGAAGGTAAATTTTGGTGGTCAGAAGCTGCTCAGTTAACTTGGGGTTTACTGGCTAGATTAATTTCTTTTTCTTTTCTTTCTTTTTCTTTTCTCTCCCTTCCTTCCTTCCTTCCTTCCTTCCTTCCTTCCTTCCTTCCTTCCTTCCTTCCTTCCTTCCTTCCTTCCTTCCTTCCTTCCTTCCTTCCTTCTGCTTTCTTCTTTCACAAAACCTTAAAACCAGTTCACTCTGAAGCCCATAAATTGGACCACAATAGGTCCCTGCCCAAGCTCCATTTAATGGCTGTATTTTGGACCCTCCTGGCTCAGAGTGAGTGTCAATGGTAACCATTTCTCTTTGGAATAGCAACCCTGAGGATCTTCCTTTCCCAGCTTGATTTTTTTTCTAATTAAAGGAGCCATCCCTTGACTCACTTCTTAAAGAAACGTATTTACTGAATGAGAATTACCTCACTCTAAGGGAGTACCTGAAACTGCCTTAACCTAAAAGCGCCAGGGTCTCGCATTGCATCCTGGGCCATCTCTGGTCATCCTGATGAATATAGGGTCACTGGACCCAGATAGCTCTGGAGGAGAAAGTGAGGCTGGTGACTTTGCATAGTCCTCCCTCACTCAAATCAAAGTCAACTGCCAGTCAGGTCATCATTTCCCTGATATCATGGTCCTCTTCAAAAATAAAGGACAACACAATAACAATTTTCACGTTAATCATGTTATGTAGAAGACTTGTAACGAATGGGAGAAACCATGAGGAAGAAAGAACAGAGTAAAAAAGATCTGGATGTGGATGACATTTTCCATCATGAGTCCTTTGGAATTGTTTTAGGTCCTTCCATTGCTGAGAAGGGCTAAGTGTATCAAAATCAGTCATCATGGACTATGACTTTTACTGTGTACAATGTTCTCCTGGGTCTGCTCCCTTCACTCAGCATCAGTTTATATAAGTCTGTCCAGCTTTTTCTGAAGTCCACCTGTTCTTCATTTCTTATAGCGCAATAATGTTTCATTTCATTTATATACCACAACTTGTTCAATCATTCTCCAATTGATTTTCTCCAAGAATTTTCAGTTCTTGGCCACCATAAAGAAAACTGCTATATTTTTGTACCTATGGGTCCTTTTCCCACTTTTATGATGTCTTTGGGATACAGCCCTAGAAATAGTATTGCTGCATAAAAGGGTATGCACATTTTTATTGCCCTTTGGGCATAGTTCCAAATTGCTCTCCAGAATGGTTAGATCAGCTCACAGCTCCACCAACAATGAATTAGTGTTCCAGTTTTCCTACATCTTCTCCAACATTTATCATGTTCCTGTTTTGTCATGTTAGCCACTCTGGTAGGTGTGATGTGGTACCTCAGAGTTGTTTTGAGCTGCATCTTTCTAACCAATAATGATTTAGAGCATTTTTCATATGATTATAGATAGCTTTAATTTGTTCCTCTGAAAACTGACTATCTATATCCTTTGACCATTTATCAATTGGGGAATGACTTGTATTCTTGTAAATTTGACTCAGTTCTCTATGTGTTTTGGAAATGAGGCCTTTATCAGTCACTAGTTGTAAAAATTCTTTCCCAGTTTTCTGCTTTTCTCCTAATCTTGGTTGCATTGGGTTTGTTTGTACAAAAATCCTTTCAATATAATGTAATCAAAATTATCCATTTTGCATTTCATAACATTCTCTATCCCTTGTTTGATCATACATTTCTCTGTTTTCCATAAATCTGACAGATAAACTCCTCCTTGCTCCCATAATTTGCTTATAGTATCAGCTTTTATATCTAAATTGTGTACCCATTTGGATTTTATATTGGTTACGGGAGCCTGGATCCATTGTGGAAGGTCTGTGCATAAACCCCCTGAGGGAACTGAGCCAGAGAGGCGCCCCTGCCCCTGACCTCAGCACCTGAACTTAATTTAACACTGAATAGCAGCCCTGCCCCCGCCAAAAACCCTAAGGTGGGAAGCAGCATTTGAATCTTAGTCCCCAAAGGCTGGCGGGAGGACCAGGAGGCGAGGTGGGTGTGAGGAGAACATTCAGAGGTCAGGCCATTGGTTGGAGAGAATGCCAAGAAAAGGGAAAAGAAATAAAACTATTGAAGGGCACTTTATCAGAGAAAAGACACTTCCTCCCTTCCTTTCTGATGGGGAGGAACAATGCTTGCCATCAGGCAAAGACACAGAAATTGAGGATTCTGTGTCCCAGCCCACCCAATGGGCTCAGGCCATGGAAGAGCTCAAGAGGAATTTTGAAAATCAAGTTAGAGAGGTGGAGGAAAGACTGGGAAAGGAAATGAGAGGGATGAGGGAGAAGCATGAAAAGCAGATCAGCTCCCTGCTAAAGGAGAACCAAAAAAATCTTGAAGAAATTGGCACCTTGAGAACTAGCCTAACTCAGCTGGCAAGGGACGTGCAAGGGGCCAATGAGGAGAAGAATGCTTTCAAAAGCAGAATTAACCAAATGGAAAAGGAGATTCAAAAGCTCACTGAAGAAAATAGATCTTTCAAAACTGGAATGGTACGGATGGACGCTAAGGACTTTATGAGAAAGACAGATATCTCAGAACATACCGCGCAGATTCGAAAAATGGAAGATAATGTGAAATATCTTATTGGAAAAACAACTGACCTGGAAAATAGAATCAGGAGAGACAATGTAAAAATTCTGGGACTACCTGAAAACCATGATCAAAAGAAGAGCCTAGACATCATCTTCCATGAAATTATCAAGGAAAACTGCCCTGAGATTCTAGAACCAGAAGGCAAAATAAATATTCAAGGATTTTATATTGGTTATATTGGTTATATTGGTTATATTGGTTAAAAGCTATTTTTCTTCATAATGCTCACTTCACTCTACGTAAGTTCCGAGAAGTCCCCAGTTTCCTGTCAAACCACTCATGTCATTATTTCATGCATTTCATCATATTTCACTATGTTCCTTGTTTGTTTAGCCATTTCCCACAGATGGCAACCTCTCTTAATTTCTAGATACCACAGAATGAGTTATACAGCTATATTTCCCAAATTCTTTATTGTTCATAGCTTAGACTCTTTTTATTTTAATATCTATACCCCCATTTAAAAGAAAGCTTTCTCTTCCCTTTATACATATTGTAATACTTTACATCAAGCTTAAATTGTGTCAGATCTTCCACTTTTAGGTCTATTTTCTATTCCCATATCCAGTTCCCTTCTCCTTAAGAAATCATTTGTTGCTGACTTGGGTATATTTCTGATTCTCTCACCCAGGAAAATTCTCCAATTCCCTGATTCCTTCCAGGTGGTACATCTTATTTTTCTCTAGTCTTTCCTAACTATAGTTCTAGTAGAAAAACTCTCATTTTTCCAACCAAAGGTATCTTTTCCAATACTTTAGAATATGATGTTACATCATTTCTCAGAACTTAAAACACTGTGTCTAACTTCCCCTAATCATGTTGCTTTAATTTCTTTATCCATTCCTTTTGTTTTTGTTTTTCTAGAAAGAAAGGCGTCTTAACCCTTCTCATCAAAGTTCTAACCTTTTTAAAGATCTCTGATGCTAAGTTAACCTGTTTTCACTCACTTGACTTTAAACACCCAAACATGAAATCTAGAAAAATGTATGCAGGGTATAATGAAGCAGATTGAAGGTTAACATATTGATACTGACTTGAAAGAATATAATCCACAATATTAGAGAAAAAGTATACACTTTCTGAAAGACCAAGGAAAATAAAATATATCCCAAAATAAAACGTTTGTCACCAAAATCCATATAAATTCCCAGTCTCTTGCAGATGAATTTAGGAAAAATTTTCTCTCTATTGTGGTTTCCTGGTATGCTCAATAGATATTTACTTGTATTGATGTCATGCAGTTCCTCATGTTACTACTAGTAGTCATAAGATGAGTCATCTTAAGTGAAAGACAATCCAATTTATTCTAAATTAGAATGTCTTTCTCTTAAGATGCTGTATGACCCTGAACCTTTCTCATCAACCTTTCAGTTTTTTCATTTTCATGTTGTTCAGTCATTTCAGTTACATATGACTTTTGTGATTCCTTTTAGGGTTTTCTGGGCAGAGTTTCTGGAGTGGTTTGCAATTTCCTTCTCCAGATCATTTTACAGATGAGGAAACTGAGACAAAGAGGGTTAAGTGACTTGCCCAGGGTGACACAGCTAGCAAGTGCCTGAGGCAAAATTTGAACTCAGGAAGATGTCTTCCTGATTCCAAACCCTGTGCTCTATCCACTAGGTGACCTAGCTGTCCTTAGGTAGCTCCTATAGAGAAGTAATTCACTAGGATGATCTATTCTTAAATTATTCACTCAACTCTGCATTCAAATAGTCCCTGTAGCATGATGAACACAGAAACAAACTTACCCTATTTAAACTAAAGGCTGAAAATGAATAATTATAAAATAAAGTTTTATTATTAAATAAGTTTCTGTATGTGTAAAATGACTAGAAAATTGGGTGGACTGTGTAAATATTTAACTATTCTAGTTAGCTATATATAAGATGTCCCAAAAGTTTTAATGTAGTTTTAAGCTTTAATATCCAGACATATCAAATTTAACATGTCCAGAACAGAATTACCTTTCTGCCTGGACCTACCTGTCTTCCTAATTTCCCTGTTTCTATCAGGAGCACTACCATACTTTCAGTCATCCGAGTTAGCTAGTCATTCTTGACTCTACTTTTTCTCTCTTCTCTAACATCCAACCAAATCTTGCAATTCTTGTCCATTCCATCTGCATAACTTCTCTTACATGCATCCCCTTTTCCGCACCATATTCAGTGCTAGTTCATGCTCTCATCACTTCTCAGTAGATTACCTCCAGTCTCTCCTTTCTCCATTCCAAGTTTCTGCCTGTGTACATAAGAGATGCCTTCTTTCCTATCTTTTCCTATTTCATTTGTTAGTATGTCTGGTTATCCGTAAATATTTAATCTATTTGAGAGGCTTCCCATTAGGGGGAGGGTTTATAGTTGGTTGTTTTGGCTCTAGTTTTCCTTTCCCCAGAGCTGCATTGAGAAATCATGTGAAGAGTCTGGATTTATATCTTGACACCTTTTTCTGGAGAACTGGCCCAGTTTGTGTTTGGTTTGTAAATCCAGCTGTCAAGTAATCATCTTTGTCACTCCCATACTCACAACTCTTCAGTGGTTCCCTATTTACTTAAGAGTAAGGTAAAAATTGTCTGTTGTTCAGTCATTTTCAGTCCCACTCTTTGTGACCCCATTCAGAGTTTTCCTGGCAAAGATCCTGAAGTGATTTGCCATTTCCTTCTCCAGCTCATTTTACAGATGAGGAAACTGAGGCAAACAGGGTGGTGTGACTTGGCCAAGGTCACAGAGCTAGTAAGTGTCTGAGGAACTTGGGTCTTCCTGACTTCAGACCTGGATCTCTATCCACTGCACCAGCCAGTTGCCCAGACAAATTGCCTTACAGCCCTTCCAGTGTAACTTCAGCCAGACTCATTTTACAGTAGCCCTCTTACCACATACTAATTTCCCGCCTCAGTTTTCCATTGGCAGCTCCTAGAATTTAGCATACTGTGTTTTGCCTTTTGTCTCTCTTTGTACAGACTGGATCCCTAGGTGCCTGGAATTTCCTTCTGCCTTGCTTGTACCTCTGAGATGCTTACTTCCTAAGGCTTCTTAGTTTCCATCGCCTGTGGAAAGCATCTCATAATGACCCACTTGTTAGTGCTCTCTTTCCATTGGTCTTCTGTGTTTCTGTATGCTCTTTGTGTCATAGTTAATGTGTCCATTTTTCTGATTGGGCCTGTGATTTCATTGGTAAAGGGAAGTCTCAGGGGGAAAACTCCATCAGAACAATGACAAAGCTGCATCTTATAGTCTTAGAGAGTTACCTAGTAACTGAGAGAGAGAAAGAGAGAGAGAGAAAGAGAGAGAGAGAGAGAGAGAGAGAGAGAGAGAGAAAGAGAGAGAGAGGTGAGAGGGATGGCTTCTGTCACTGTCTGAGCCAGGAAGACTCATCTTCATGAGTTCAGATCTGATCTCAGACATTTACTAGATGTGTGACTCTGGGCAAGTCACTTCACCGTTTGCCTTAGTTTCCTCACCTGTAAAATGAGCTGGAGAAGGAAATGGCAAACCACTCCAGTATCTCTGCCAAGAAAACCCCAAATGGGGTCAAGACTGACTGAACAATAACAACCATATTCTTTTACATGAATTATAATTATATTATAATTATTATTATATTATATTATATTATATTATAATTTATTCAACCTTTCTACAGTTGTTGGCCATACTGGTTGTTCTCTGTTGTTTGCTATTATAAGTAGGACTATCATGAATATTGTACAAAGATTTTTGTATGTGGAATCAAAGGTCCCTTTATGTCCTTTTTTAAAATTATGCTTTGCAGATGAGCAATAGTCTTGTTTGGAGATTAAAGAACAGGCCTTAGAGTCAGGAAGAGCTGAGTTCAAGTGATGTCTCTGATAGAGAGTACTTTCGTGACTCTTGACAACTTCCCCGTGCCTTTAGGCAACTATCTTAGGCCAGAAGTTCTAAAATAGTTGTTGGCATACAATGGTAGAGAGTGTTTTCTTACTGAGAGTTATGTATAACCAATACAATTCTATATATGGACCAATTCTTTGGGAATGGAATATGGAAATGGATCCACTGGGCTGCAAGAAATTATTTTTTTGTGACTTACTGCATATTAGTCTTCAAAATTGCTGTACAAACATTTGTGCCAGTCTGCAGTCTTACCAGCAGTCTGTTAGAGTGGATATGTCCCCATACTCCTGCCGAACTAGATTTTATCTTTTGTTTCCTGTTTTGATTTGTATTTCCAATTCTTAAGTAGTTTGAGCATCGTTTCATGAGGTTATTTACAGCTTCTATTTCTTCCCTAAGAAATTATTCATGTCATGTGACTCAAGTAGGGAGTGTGTATTTTTAGTCTGAACTATGTGTCATTTATATATTCATTGTTGATATTTTGGAAATCTTGCTAGAATTCCTTGCTAGACTGTGAACTTTTCCTTTATTAATTTTACTATAGCATTATTAAGAGCAAATATTGAAGATCGATATAGTCTCATAAACTTATTAGCATAATGTTATGCCCTTCTCACTTTTAATATTTTCTGGTTTGACTTCGGCTTTGGCTCTCTGATGGCATTAGGCAGCTTTCTTTCTTGACAGAATTGATAGTAGCAATAAGTAGTGGTAGCAACAGCAAAAGTAGTCGTAGTAGTAGTAACGATAAATGCTTACTTACATCCACATGGAGTCATAAAGTTTGTAAAATGTTCTTTCCACAATTGTATTATGAGACGAGTGTGCAGGTACCATCATTCGGACCACTGATGTGAAAACAAAGTTGTAAGAAGCAAAATGATTTTTCTAAGTCATTCAGTGTTTTAGGCAAAGTTCAGTAGCATAGTAAATTTTAGGTTATTCTTTAATATCTAATCTCTTTAGATCCTTTTGGATTAAAAGTGTTTCCCAAAGCAGTATTCTTGAATTGTACTTTTCAATCCACTCTTTAATTTTGTGGGCAAGTTTGTCCCATTTATATTTGATATTATAAGTATTAGGTTTATGTTTTTGGAACATTCTCTCAGAAAGAAATTTAGCTTTAATTAAGATTTAATTAATTAAATTAATTTAGAAATTCATTTTATTTTCATTACTCTTCTAAACAGTTGAATCCTATAAAATGAAGTTTTTTTATCTTACATGAATAAATCTGTCAGTCACTTTGGGCTTCATCATTACTCGAGATTGGAGGATTGCCTACTGTTTTTCTTCCCCAATTTGTTTTCCCCTCCTCTCTTTCACTGAAACATCCATTTAAAATAGTGATTTAGTAACAAGTTCTCACATCATGTTAATAACTAGTTCTCTTAGTTCTCTTTAGTACTTTTCTCTTGGGAGACTTTGTTTTTGAAGATTTCCTCAGAGAAATTGAGCGAAGCTAACATTTGGAAGTCAGTTTCTCAAAAATAACTCCTATATTCATTTTTGTAACCTTGGAGTTTAACCTTGATGTCTCTAAACCCAAAAAACCCAGAGTTCTTAGTTGTCAAGGTCTTGTTGATAATTTATGTTTACGTAGTTCTCACTGTTTTCACTAAGAATTTTTTCCCCTTTGGGAGGAGCATGAATAATAATAGCACATTCAATTTTTTACATCTGCTAATTTCCCTGGGATGTTAGCAATCTTGTGATCGATACAATACATTCTTTCCTCCAGGACTCTGATATGGGTATGAGTGTTTTCTACTATTTTGACCAACACAGTGATTTTTTTAAGTCTGAATTTCTGGTTTTTCTGCTTCCACAATAGCTTCCACTGTTCTACATCTGCTATTTCTTGTATTCATGGATTTTTAAAAAATATTTTTGATTATGTTTTCCATGTTGATAATTTCATTAATTCAGTTTGGATTTTTAAGAAATTCTTAATTAATTTCTTTATCTGATTTCCTACTTTCTTTATGCTTTTTATTTGGCTTTATGATTTCCTTAACATCTCCGATTTTTGCTTGTTTTCTTCGAATGTGCCATTTTTCTCTCTTTTGGTCTCTTGGCGCACATTGTAGTTTCTTTGTCTACTTCCATTATGCTTGTGATTTTAGTTGAGTCTCTTCTTCTAAGGTTTATTTTAAATGTACCCAAACTATAGTTTTTATTTTGGTTCACTGATATTTTTGTATGTTTTAGCTGTTCTGCTTCTCTTTGGTGTTTTGTGACTGTGAAGATATGTTATCGTGTAGACAGAATCATCTGAAAAATCCTTTCTGTTCCCTTCTCAATTTTCATCAAGGATATAGTTGATAAGGCCATATACAGGCCATTTTCATAAGGATTTTATGAAATTGATAGAAATCATGTCATATATTCTTTTGTCTTCTGGAGAGGATAATATGTTAACTGTGATCATTAAAATTATTTTGAAATCTCTTCTTTTGGATATTTTTAATTGATCCCTTACTGTCCTTACATTTGTAGCATCTAAACTATGGATTTTTTTCTCTCCATGGTTGTTTCTGTCATCTTTTCTCACTTGATTTTCCTGAGTTCCATTCCGTGGCTTCATATAATGTATTAAATACTAACTTAGGTGTCAGGGACCAAATTCATCACTTTTACTGTCATCAGTGATCTTGGTAGACCACTGCATATATGCTGGCAGATTAGTTTTATTTCAAATGTATTTGTTCTCCTTCCATTTCCATTTATAAGTACTTTGGGAATGGTCTGGATTAGTTGAATCTCACATTCTCCTCTACTGCTCTTCTGCTTCACCATGTAGCTCATTAAAGATTGTGAGTTGGAGTTCCAGCACAGTGGATAGTGATGGAGAAGAGAGTTGGAGTTGTTATCGTCTTTGTCGTTGTTGTCGTCATTGTCTTCTCCTTCTCCTCTTCCTTCTCTTTCTCCTCTTCCTTCTCTTTCTCCTCTTCTTTTTCTCCTTTTCTCCTCCTCTTGTTCTTTTTTGCTTCCTGTCCTCTTCTTCCTTCTTCCTTGCGTTGTACTGTCATAGATTTCAAGAACTCAGGGTCTTATCTAGTCTACTCTGTACTAATAAGGTGGGACTTTGTGCAGACCAGTAAAATTTATTAAAAGTATAATTGATTCAGAGAAACAATATGGCATAATAAATAGAGGACTGGCCTAGGAGCCAAGATGACTTGGATTCAAGTCCTGCTTCTGACATATATTGACGGTATGACCCTCATTTAATAAACTCTGAGTACTCTAGGCAACTTGACAAGAATACAAGTTGTAAAGCAGATACCCCACCCCTCACCCCCCAGCACTGACAGGAGAAGTTGCTCAGTGAGAACACTCTACCCAGAAGTGTCAAACTTGCAGCTCAACCGTGAGACAGGCAAAACTCAAAGGAGATTAAAGTGTGATTGAGAAATGTTTAACAAAATAAGTAAAAGTACAATGTAACCTAGATAATGTTAATTCATAGTTTTCTAAGTGAAAGTGAGGGACCACAGGGATCCTTTCTTTTTGAGTTTGAAAGTATTACCCTATTCCACTGAAATCACAGGTCCAGCTCCCATTCTTATCATTTATTTGCATGATTATTGTGAATTTGCTATTTGGATTTGATTTTAGAAGAATTTTAATTTTTGGTACAAATGGAGCTTTAAGCCGTTGAACTTTATGGAATCCATTATTCCTTAATTTTTGCCAACTAATGAAAAGCAGGCTCAAATTTGAGAACAGAGACACCATCAACTTAAGAGCAAAACAGAATCATCAAGTTTCCCTCCCTTCACAGTGACAAGCAAATACAGAAAAAGTCACTTTATAAAAGGAATTGAAGAGGAGAAAAAAGAATATGGAAGAACAAAACTCATGCCCCAAACTTCTGCCACATAAATTAGATGAATTTTGTTTTCCTGTCAGCAGTTTCTTCTTCTTTTGATGCTTTGTTTTTGCCATCTTTATGAGAATTATGGAAACTGAAAGCCTGAGATGAACTTCTCTATCCTTTGTGCATGTGTTTATTTACAGATTTGATAAATTTCTCCATATGCACATTTTGCAGATCACAGTACAGTAGATGAAAGAACTGAAAGCAGGTGAGAAGCAAGAGGAGTCCAAAACCATGCTGCACAAAATCTTTCCTTAATGTCATAGGAGGTATTTGATTGGTAGAATACCAGCCTGTTTTCCTGGATCAAGTAGCTAATGAGTTTCTTTTTCTGCCACATTTTGAAAGTACTTTCCAGCATCATGCAATTTATTTTGTAATACAGTCCAGCACAGTGGCGGTGCTATCAGCACCTCCATTTCTGTCTGGCTGTCTGGCTCATATGAAGAAAGTGCCAAAGGAATGGGTAGTTGAGGTTTGCAGAAGACGAATGTACTATTAAGTATTTTGTTTTTTCTTGGGTATTTGAGGATCTCCAACTCACACTGCTTCTTAAATAGAAGCTTTGTTTTTCAGTAAATGATGTCAAAAAATATCAACAGTTCACTCCACACTGTTCTATTATTGTCTCACTACCACTCCTTCTCACTAGCTGAATTGTTTTTCAGTCATATCCTACTCTTTGTGACCCTTGATTTGCCATTTCCTTCACCAACTCATTTTGCAGATAGAAAACTAAGGTGAAACAGGTTAAGTGATTTGTCCAAGGTTGCACCTCTGTAAGTGTCTGAGGCCATAACTGAACTCAGGAAAATGAGTATTCCTGACTCCACGTCCAGTACTTTATCCTCTGTGCCACTTAACTGCCTCCATCTCCTTCACACTGGGTATTCGTTTTTCATTTTAAGTGTTCCACAACTTTTTTCATCTTTTGGAATGTGTCCCACTTTCATGGGATGTCCAGCATTTTGTCATCCAGCGATCATTCATTCCTTCTCTCCCAGTTTTTCCCCAGATTGATTATAGTATTTGAATTGCTAATCTACAGAGAAAATATTTTCCTACTCCCATTTTCCTATAGGACATTGTCTTATAAGTGATGCCTCTGAAAATTATGTCTTTTACTGTGTTTTAGAGTCTTACAATTCATCTCTTTAAATTTGTCTTTCCTCTTATTTTAGTACTTCAATGAAAAAAAAAGTGACTGTTGGAATTAGTTACCACAAAGTTTATGCATCTGAAAGTACTTGCCAAATATACTGCTGCATTGATTCTTTCTTTTCTTAAATATTTAACTTCGTTATATCTTTGCATTCTTGAGTACAAAAGAAATACTTGCACAGAGATTGTCTGTTGGCCAACCAGTTTGATGGTTTTTGTAATTTAAGCACTCTTTGCCAGCATGCATTTTCAGTTATTGACAGATGCCACCCAATGGAGACATTTTGTCTGGAAAGAAAGTCAACATGAGGTTCTATGTGTATATAAAAAATAGAGTAATGATAAGAAAAAATAACAAGGAGCATTTATGGAGTGCTTTTAAGATTTGAAAAGAACGTTACAAATATTAGCTCATTTTATCCTTACAAAAACTCTGGGAGGTAGGTGCTGTTATTTTCTCCACATTACAGATAAGGAAACTGAGGCAAACAGAAGTCTACATCATAGCTTGCAGTATTTGGAAACTGGAAGGTGTTGGTTCAGCACCCCCTTGTGCTAATGATGAAGGCATGAACAGGACATTTCTTACCTGCAAGGGTATGTTTGCCCATCCTAATAACATTTGGAATTTTGTACTTCATTGGGCAGTATTTGCAAATCACATATCTTTTTTTTAACCCCTCAAAATAATTTGCATTGGAAAATTACTTCCATGTGGTAGAATTTAGTCTTAACATTTTGTTGATTGAAAAAAATGTAGTTTAGTGAGCAACTCGCATAGAAATTCTAACTTAGAGCATGTGAAACTTCTCCTCAAATTAACTTTAACTTTCCTTTCTCAAGATTCATCTGACCATTTTAGCTAGATAATTTTGCTGTGGAGCACTGGGTTGGTAGGAATTCAGTTGTGACTTCATGGATCATGAAAACTCCCTGGAGAAGCTGGAATAAAGTTTAATATTCTGAATTTAGAATAACATAATGTCTTAAATTTCAGCTAAAAGGCACAGTTTCCCTCGTCTTCATCATGTTACAGGGCCTAGAAGACCTGTTTTCAAATTTCTATCCAGCTATAAAACCTTCTGACTTTGATTACTGTCAGCTCCAAGCCTTAGATTCCTAGATTTAACACTGAAAGGGACCTTAGAGATCATCTAACCCAGCTTTCTCATCTGTAGATGAGGAAGGTTAAGCCCAAAGATATTAGAAGTTTTTTGCAAGGTCACGTACAGAGCCAGAATTCAAACACAGGTCCTTTGACTCCACATTCAGTGCTCTTTCCATTGTACTAGGCTGTCTTTTGAGTAAATAGAATACTCAGCTCCTAGTTTCTTATCTCCACAACAATAAATGGCTACCTTTGGTCATTTTCACTTTACTACAAGACAAGGACCAGCCAAGAAGTGGGAAGATGTGAGATTGTTAAAGACACCAGAGAAGAAGAAGGGCTAGTGATCGTACCTGGATAACCTCTCATGTATATCAGCTGTCCCCAGTTTCCATTTACACTAGGCTTTGGGCAGGAACTTATTTATTTACATTTTTATCGTTTTATTGTCAGTTTTTCTGCAGAAATAAATGTGACTAGAATGTTCCTCTGCCTTTGATGAGGAGTTCACAAAGTCTGGCTCAGGAGCACTCAAGGAAGCGAATGTCTACAGTCAACCGGCAGTTGGTCACAGCAGTTTTACTTGCTCAGAAGGTTCAGGACAGTCAAGAGAATGGCAGAGAATTGAGTATGGAAAACAAGTGAGAAAGAGTTTCAACTGAAGAAAAAGAATTATCTGGAGAGGTAGAAGAGAAATCTAGTCTTGGAAGATATAAAAATGTGAGACATTGAAGAAGATAATGAAAAGGACGTTGGAATAAAGGGAGCTAAGCGAGAGGAGGGTGGTCCTGTACAGGGAAGGGGAGCAGGACCCAGTGAGGAAGAGATAAATGCTTATGTTCCAAGGGAGACAGTGTGAATCCATAAGGGGTATCACTGAAGACATCATTCAGTAAGGCCCTAAAAGAGACGAGAGCAATAAGAGCTGGAGATTGCCTGAGGAAGAGCTGTTTTCAGTCTACCTGTCTCTGAAGATGTCTTCTGTCTTCCTGGGGCAGATATCCAGAACGTGATAAAGAACATGCAGTGTCTTGTCAAAGTTGATGACTCTTAGCCATTTCTGCTGATACATGTGGGGACAGATAATCCTGCCAGAAGGAACTCAGATGTTATTGATATAGATTGTAAGGTCCAGAGCAAGCGCCAAGTTTCTCTTGATGCAAAAAAGATTCAAGGTGTAAACAGTGAAGACTTTGTTCAAGACAGAGTTGAGGAAGGAGTGGGTCTAAAAAATACAGTGGAATAGGAAGGTGGAGGATACCACCTCTCCATTGACTGGAGAGGCTAAGATGGATAGGATAGAGTCCCTAACTCTCACTGAGTTAGGAAGAGCTAGGACAGGGAGAAGAATTTTGTCTCAGCTGGTATTTACTCTGAATCTAAGAATAGGAAGGGCAGGGAACATATTAGCTCAACATGAAAATAGCCATCATGGTAGGACCCCCTCAAGGTCCTGCAGTGATTGAATTCATAGTTAGTGAGGATCCTCACTGTCTCTGACACCCTGAAATCCAGGATTTTTTTAAAAAAAAGATTTGGTTTATATACTGTAAAACAGAGGTATCAGTCACCAGCTTGTAAGACTCCAGACAAAACAAACAAAAATACAGCAGAACGTAGATGATGTTAACATGTGGTTTTCTAAGTCAGTATTCAGGCTATAAGAATTCCTGTGTAAGGTTTAGTGCCCTCCTTTCTATAATCAGTTTGACACCACTGCTATAAAGGACTCAGTTTTATTTATATCTCTGGAAATTTCCTATTGTCATATCCATCTCAGTAGCTTTTTCTTCGTAGGGAAAACCCATACTGAATCATTTGTTATTACCTTTAGACTTCATTTCTTTTAAATATCATGTTTGAAGATTACTCTTTTCAGCTACCAGATAGAACATTCCTTCAGGGGAGAAAACCAATCAATAAATCAGTAAGCATTTATTAAACACCAGCTAAGCCCATGAGTTTGTGAGGAGGAGGAAGAGTGTAACAGGCTTGGGGGGATAGAACTGGGGAGCTTGTATGTGAGGAGCAGCAAGTTTGGCTGAGAGTAAGAGTTCTTAACCTGGGAGTTATGGAATGTTTTTATTTAATTACACATTTGATGACTGCATTTCAGTATAATTGGGGTCCTTTGTAATCTTACATATTTTATTTTATGCATTGAAAGTATTGATAGGCTTAATTAGCAGAAGGTTTAATCTCTCTCTCTCTCTCTCTCTCTCTCTCTCTCTCACACACACACACACACACACACACACACACACACACACACACACACACACACACACACAAATGCAAGGAAAGCCTGGAAAGATAGTCACCTAGTTGTGAAGAGTTTTAAATGTCAAACAGAAGAGTTTATCTTTTTATCCCAGAAGTAATAGAAAATCAGTGAAGCTTCTTGAGTTGGAGTGATATGGTCAGACGTTCTTTAGGATATTAATTTGATAGCTGTTTGGAGGATTGATTAGAGGGAAAATACTGCATGGCAGGACTCTAGCTAGGTAGCTGGAGGGATGGTAAGAGTATGGACTACTTTCTTTGTGGTATGAATAAAGAGAAACGGGCAGACAAGGGAGATGTAAAAGTGGACTAGGAAAAAATGGGCAATTGATTGAAGATGTGAGAGTATATCAAGTATCTTAAGCTCTGTTTCGAATATATTGAATTTCAGATGTCCAAGGGACATCGAGGCGAGGATATCTATCAGGAGATGAGAATTGTGGAACTGGAACTCCACAGAGAGATGAGAACTAAGGAATCATGTGATAGAGATTAGAATTTAATTCATGGAAGCCAATAAATTCACTGAGAGAGAATGTATAGAGAAAAAGAGAAGAGGGCCCAGGATGGAGAACTAGAAGTAATCTGTAGAAAGGGAATGGGATATATGTGATAATACTTTAAAGGAAACTAAAGATTGGTTCAGTAACTAGACAGAGAAGTACAACTGAACAGGGTCATGAAAATCCAAAGATGAGAGAATGGCCAGAATGATGGGGTGCCAAGGTCAAAAGTGAGACAGAGAAAAATGAGATCTATGATAATAACTAGAAGTAACTAGAAAAATGAGATCTAGGATAATAACTAGAAAAATGAGATCTAGGATAATAACTAGAAGTAACTAGAAAAATGATATCTAGGATAATAACTAGAAGTAAAGAACAGATTCAACTGAAGGTTTTTTAATGCATGTAGAAGTATTGGGCTTGTTTAAGGCAGGAGAGAAGGAACCTATGGACAAAGAGATGGAAAATTGGTGAAAGTAGAGGGATAATTGAAGAAGGAGCTTTCTGGGAAACAACAAGATGACGTAGGATTAAAAGATGGAGTAAAGGGCTTGGTCTTGACTTCATCATTCAAGATTAGAGCAA
This sequence comes from Notamacropus eugenii, assembly GCF_028372415.1. Classification (NCBI taxonomy): domain Eukaryota; kingdom Metazoa; phylum Chordata; class Mammalia; order Diprotodontia; family Macropodidae; genus Notamacropus; species Notamacropus eugenii. The sequence goes on along the minus strand of NC_092872.1, from coordinate 175,947,245 downwards.
AGTGGTAAAGGACAAGGGAGGGAAATGATTCTGAGGTGATTTAAAGTCTGGAATTGGGGAAGAGATGGAGCTTGCTTATAGGGAACCTCAAAAATTTTAGTGAAACACAAGACATGGTCCTCTGTTAAGAGAGAGGTGTTGAAAGTGGGGGTATGGGTGGCTTTAGAAGAGAAAAGAATGTTTGGAACAACCACTCTGGGGGAAGAACCACTCTAGAAACAGGGATTAATAAAGGGACCAGGAAATTATTTGTAATCTTAAATCCCATCTCCAGTCACTTCTGTGAATTTAGGTTACATTTGGGGGCCATAGACCTACGGCCCCAGGCCAGAGGAAGAAAGAGGAGAGGGATGTAGGACATTTGGTCAGATGTAGAGAATGCAGTGTTGCCCACCTCATAGCAGTCAACAGAGCAGCTTCCTGAATTTAACTCTGACTCTGATAAATATAAGCAGTTATTTCTTAGAGAAATGTTTGTTGACAGTAACAATTAATATTTCCAAATTTAAAAAATTTACGATTGGGAGAAAATTCAGAAATTTTTAAGGGAAAATATTTTTATTTGTTTTCTTGTCTAAAATATAGAGGGAATATGAATTCTGGGCATGGGGTTAGAATGTTAATGAAGAGGAGGTAGAATATACAGAAATAATTCTATTGCAGCCCTATATGCCAAATAATATGGAATTTAAAAAAGATACTGAATACAGAGTAGCAAATATTCGCAATCCCCCCCCCCCATGCACACTTAACCTTGTTACAATTTTCAAATTTGTATAACGATTTATATACGTGTCATATCTTCCCTCCTGGATAATAAACTCCTTGAGGGCAGGAACCATATATGCTTCACCTCATCAGCACTCAGCATTTTATACACAGTAGGCACTTTAAAGTGTTTAATTAAATGTATATGTCCCTGTAGCATCTAACCACTTAGTATCCCTTGTGCTTGAATATAGCAGGTAGTAAATAATAATTTTCAGTGAAATAGAATGGAAATGATTCATATTGACATTGAAATGTAGGGTTAGCCGTTATCCTCTTAATTTGTCCAGTGAATGAATATGGTCGTGCCTCCAAAACTCATGTTTCTTCTAAATTATCCAGGTGGTTAATTCAAAACAGAGGGTTGAGGCTGAATTATCCAGAAATTATAGTTTGTAAAAAAATTATCCCCTAGATGATAGTTGAGTAATATTGGTTGACAAATTATCTAGCCACAACAGATTGTTTGAATAGCAATTTCCTTTACAGTGCGATCCCTCCTGGTGATCTGGAAATTCTGTCAATGTCACAAGAAAGTCTATTGTTTAAGCATTCCTGAACTGATGATACTGTGAAGATGACCGTTCAAGATTACTGATTGCTCGTTGCATTGTTTGTTTTTTGTGTACCATGATTTCTTAACTATGAGTATGTGGTTCCCATATAGTTTGACACATGTCACTTATATATTGAAACATGGGGAGAGTATTGACATAAGTATACAAATGTGTTGTAATGAACATTTCTTTAGACCAGGTATACCACCTCCAGAGACAGCGTGGTCCAGTTCTTCTTCTACCAACCTATCAGTCATCAGTGGAGACAAACTGACTTCTTTCCGTGCACTGTAACATGTGGAGGAGGTGAGCAGAGGCTGTTCATGAACACATTCACCTGTGAATTAGGACTGGCCAGTTTGCATGTCTGAAATGGTGAAATAAAAATGAATACAATGAAATTAATGAATGAAATGAAATACAAATGAATATAAATTAATATAATTTACATGAGGTGCCTTTAAAGCTATATAAGCTATCCTCATGGTTATTGGTTCATTTGAGCTTTCAAATAGCTATGTGAGGTAGGTGATATACATTTAGCATCCTCATTGCTATTTGAGAAAATGAAGGCCCACAGGGATGAGGTGACTCATGGAAAATCACAGAACTAGTAGTTAATAGTGGTATTTGCACCCACTTTTTGTGGCTTTAAGACCATGATGCCAAAATTCCTAATTTGTATCGTTTCTTCCTCGGTAAAGTAAATGGCTGTAGCGCTCATCACTCTGGATGCACTATGGATTTTTCCTAACTCTTGGAAAGGAAATTAAAGCTTAGATTCAGAAAGAACATTTCTTATGGAGAGCTTGGGATCCTTTCACACATGTGATTACTTTTTAGCTCTACGACATCTCAGTAAGGCATGTGTTCCTATCTCCATACTCCCCACAGAAAAGCAGAGAAAGTAAGAGACTTTCTCAAGGCTAACAAGAGAATGAATGAATTAGGCAAAGTACTAAATGTCCTAATGCCCTCTCTCACCCCACCCTATCCCCGGGTGTACTCTCAGATAGGCCCTGCTGCCTCTTTGGACAAATCCTTCTGATTAGAAAATAATACCCAACTTTGATAAAATGCTTCATAGTTACAGAATGCTTTAGATATCTCATTTGATCTTCATGAGTATTATGATCCCCATTTTTACACCTGAGGAAACTGAGTCTGACAAAATTTTAATGACTTGCCTATGCTCATATAGATCATGTCAGAAGCCATATTCAAACCCATTTGCTCTCAAGGCCAGTGCTTTTTCTATTAGACCTTGGTGCCTCCATGTTTGTGCTTATTAGAAGGTAGCTTTCATTTACCTGCCTCTTGAAGAGATTTGAGTTTTGTCTTTAAAGCATTTCCATTACTCTCCACTCCCTCTACCCTCCTCTTCATTTTTCTCTGTCTGGCATTTTAAATTAAATTAGTATAATTTCCAGCTCAGCCCTCCAAATTCTTGCTTTGGGGCCTGTCTAATAAGCTCTTGGATCTCCTTTTAGAGTTTATTCCATTAAAACTGCCCATGGTGTAATAGTCACCACCCAGATCATGTGGAGAATATATTTACCATCCCCTTCACTCTGAGGTGCCTTAAAATAAATTTTCCAACGCTCTTAAGCTAACCTTGTTGTGTTGTAGTTTAATGGTCCATGCTATACTTGGTAAGTTTTTTCCAACCAACTAGTAAGTTTATACTCTTTAGGTTCAATGAAATATATTTCTCTTGAACCAAAAAGACCTGTCTTCATAACAAAAGGATGAAAGAAGAGTGAAGCAATCGATAACTGAGACAATTCAGGCAAAAGAATGCTCATTCTGAAATGCAATTTAAAAACAAAATAAATAATAGGAATCTAATTTCAAAATGGGGACCATGACTTCATTTTTAGAATAACTCTTTAGGAAGCATTTATCTTTGAATTGTCTTGATGACAACCTCTGCTTTTCCCTAAGATTGTATAGGATCTGTCTTACATGGAGGCTTAGGACACAATCTTTTCTCTTTTCCTTGGGTGGGGTGATGAGGAGGGAGGGAAGAAGATCCATGATGTAGGCTGAGGGGATCTGTGCAGATAGACAGCTAGAGGGAATGGAGAACATATAGGAGTGTAGCCCCTGACAAGATGGGTGTGTGTGTGAGTGTGTGTGTATGTGTGTGTGTGTGATTCCACTTCACTTTGTCTACCTTAATTTAATATCCACTAGTTCCCCCCTACCTTATACACACATATGTAGGCCATCCATGCCTAGTGAAGGCCACTTGCTGAGCATTATCAACCCCTGGCATGCTGAATCTTTATTTTTTCAAATAAGATCAGAGGGACTTAGTGATAACAGTGCGGCATAAAGCTAATACCTGTCTTATACCTTTCTGGTAGTAGTACTTATGTCTACTAAGCTTATTTGTGATACTAATAAACTTCGAGTTTAGATCTAAGAGCAGCTAGGTGGTAAAATTGATAGATGGGTCTGGATTCAGGAAGACCTGAGTTTTAATCAGGCTCAGACGCTTAGTAGCCATTTGACCCTGGGCCAACAACTTACTCTGTTTACTTCAGTTTCCTCATCTGTAAAATGAGGATAATAGCACCTACTTCCCAGGGTTGTTGTGAGGATCAAATGAGATAATATATACAAAGCGCTTAGCATAGTGCTTGGCACATAGTAAGTGCTATGTACATTTTAGCTATTATTATTTTTATTATCAACTACTCCTGTAAGTATGAGATTGCAATAATATTTAATATAGAGCTTTGCGGTTAAGAAAATGCTGTATATAGGTTATCTCATCTGATACAATAATAATTTGATACCATAATAATACACCTGGGTTAGGTGCCATTTATTATCTCCATTTTACAGATGAGCAAACTGAAACTGAGGGAGGTCACATAGCTAGTGAGCATCTAAGATAGAATTTGAACTCAGGTGTTCCTGATTCCAGACCCACCACCCAGAGGCCTCACAATACTCTTTGAATTCCTGAAAGCTAACTGTTATAGCCACTTTATTAAAAAAACAACCCTCCCACACTAATTTATAGTGTCTAACTTTCCACTGTTGGCCTTAAATTACCTTAGTTTAAGGCTTTCCCCTTGTCAAGTGTCTCCTTTCAAAGTGCAGACACCCTGGGGAGGGGTAACTAGTAAGTTGTACCTGAGCTCCTCTACCCTAATCCCCCAGACTGGAATGTGAGTTCATTGGTATAGAGAAATTTCAGTGAAGAAATTCTCACTATCAAACTCAGATCAAGATCTGCTCCATAGTTTTAAAGTAGTCTAGGGGCACCAAGGGATAAGAGGCTTGTCCAGAATCTATTCCAAAGCTTCATTCACTACTCCACATTGCGTTTCTGCAATTAGTAGGGTTTTTTTGTCAACTGGGTATTTGCAGTGCAGCTTGCTAGCTTTGAACTATTTCAGGATACTTGGGTTCTGGACTTGACTCTCCAGCTGACTCACTTCATGAGATCCTAGGAAAATAGCTTTCTCTCTGGGCCTCAATTCCCTCAGTGAAAAGGGTTGGACCAAATGACAGTAAGGAACATTCCAGCTCTAAAATTCTGGTTCAGTGGAGTGTGACCCTTCAGTTGGAATCAGAAACATCCAAGTTTTAATCTTGCCTCAGACACTTACTACCTGGGTGAGCCTGGGCAAGTCACTTAACCCCTGTCAGCCTCAGTTTCCTCATGTGTAAAATGGAGAGAATAGTACTTGGCTCAGAGGGTTATTGTGAGGATCAAATGAGATCATGCATGTGATGTGCCTTGCAAAAGTGTATTCTAAAGGCAATGTAAATTCATTTGTTTATGTGCTGTTGTTATTCCAGCCGACATAGGAAATGTCCACCTACATCTTTCCTCTTTTCTTAAGTTTGAGAATCACTTGCTCCTATGGCAGCTTAGCGCTGGATTTGGAATCCAAGGTACCTGGGTTTCTATTGCCTCTCTGCTGCTAGCCTGTGGAAAACTTGGCAAGACATTTAACCTATGGGCCTGTTACCTCCTATCTAAAATGAGGGGGTTGGATAAGATGACTTCTAATTAGTTATAAATATATGGTCAGCCAATCAGTAAACATTGATTAAGGACCTCCTGTGCTCCAGCATTGTGTTAGGTTCTGAGGATACAAGTACAGTGGCCTATGGTATGAATGCTTGTTTGTGGGGCAAAAAAATTACCTCTAGGTTTTTTTTTTTAACTGTAGACTCCCAAGCATGCTGTGAGGGGAAGTCCTTAAAATATAGACCTCTGTCTGGACTGATTTAGACAGCGTGCTGCTTGGAGGCTGGATCAGATGAGTCCGCAGGTTCCCTGCTAGTTCTGTGATTCAGAAATTCTTAGGGCCAAATCTCTTCCCTGAAATTAATACTCAGACTTTATGCTTTCTCGTAAATGCTGATACTAGTCAGCAGATGCATAACTGACCTAATCCCCTCAGGTCCGGGCTCCTGGCATTCTCCTCTGCGCCTAGGACAAGTTACCAGATGTACTTGGGTGTGACTCACTGACCTGCCATGAAGGAATGGTTTACATAATCATAATCATACCTACAGATTTGCATATGCGAACTTTGCATATAACAGAACCTCAGCATAAACCTTCTGAATGTACCATGATCCACGATCAAAGTTAAGCAAAGGGGATGATCACATCCTTTGAAAACAAAGGAATCACTGGCTCGAGACCTGGAAGAGACTTTAGATGTCAACAGACATAGTCTCTTACTTTTATACATGAGGGAATTAAGGTCTAGAAAAGTGAGGTAATTTACCCAAGGTCATATAGCTAAGGGGCAGGAACCAATATTTGAACCTGGGAACTGTCTGGTTTTGGATGTGTCATGCTACACTGCCTCAGTGTGGAATGTGTGTGTATGTATATTTATCAGTCTTTTTTAGCAGGAAAACTTTTCTCCTCATTCATTGCGTGCATATATGTCCTAAAACCCTGTTAGGTCAATCTGTCAATCATGAAGCATTTTTAAATTCTTATTTATTAATATGGACCCATGCCAGGTAAGCTAAAATAAACCAACAGTAACTTCTGCATTTGCGAGTTGCACTTAGAAGTGGGATTTGGCTAATTACTATCAGTTTGATTCCAAAGGTATGGTTCCTAAATTGACTTGTAAGTAAGAAAAAGTCAGCAAATATTACTGAAATCTCAGAAAGGCGCTTGAGCATCCTCTAGGGCTCTTGCTGCAGAAGCTAGTGGTCAGATTTGCTAAATCTTATGAGACTGTTATGTTAATAGAATGGGATTGTGGGCTACTCTCTCTATAGCTTAGGGAACACTTGTTTTTCTTTTTTTGGTAGAAGAGTTATCTTTAATCCCTGCCATATTTGTATAGTAGCAAGATTTTAATACTAGAATGTAATGATTTATATCTACATAGTTTTGTATTTTATCATAATATTTCTTACATTCACATAGTGCTTAAAGTTTTATAAAAGCCTCTTATTGCATTAGACCATGAGCTCCTCAAGAGTATATATTGTCTATTTTCCTTCCCTCCCCACCAGGTGCTTAATAAATGCTTGACTGACTGACCTTGTCTCATTTGATCCTTTTAACAGTCCAGTCAGATAAATATTCTCGCTAACCCTGTTTCACAAATAAGAAAACTGAGGGTCACTGAGGTAGGGACTTGGTTAATGTCAGAAGCTAACAATAATAATGATCTAGAATACAAAACTAGGTATTCCTGATTCCCAGTTCAGTTACTCCAAGTACTACCCCAGTAGTTCAAGCTACTATGTTTCACTGCCTCTGACTGCTGTCTTCACAACAATCTGATAAGGTATCTAGCTCAAGTAGGAATGTCCCCATTTTATAGATGAAGAAGCTCTGGTTTTGGAAGGCTACATTAGTTGTCTAAGTCCATATAGCTAGTAGGTGTTGGACCTGGGCCAAAGATCCAAGTTTTCTGACTCCTGAATGCAATGTCTTCCCATTATTCTTCAGTCCTTACTTTATATTTATCTACAAGTGGGAGGGCCAACAAATAGATTTCATATACATATATATGTATACATATATGTAATATAAACATGTTTACATATAGATTAGCTATTTAACTCCTAAAGCTCTTTACAAGTAAAGAGAAAGAGCAAAGACAGTTTCTTTCCTTCAGCTTCCATGCCAAATAATAAACTTATACATGCTTACCTTCTCATTTTCTTATTTGTGTTCCCCCTTAGAACAAAGATGCTTTCTTTCCCAAAAGACCATAAACTCATTTAGTGCTTTGTTGTTTCATTTTGTTTTTGAAAACAAATCAAGTGTATTGTGTTTGTTCTCTAGTCTACATGATTTCTATAAATGACCTTTTTCTGGGTTCCTTGGATGATTAGGAAGGTTGGCTTTATTTACCTCTGAGGTGCCAGAACCATTTAACTCAATTTTATTATCCCTGCCATCCAAAAATCAATGTGTGGATGCTCTTGATGAGCCAAGGAAATGGGCATAGGTTGCCATCGATATCTGATATTTTAGTCCTTTCAGTAGATACTGGCACTAGTACTACAGTCATATTTTATTGACTCCATTTGGATTTTCATTCTTGTGGTTTCTACCTTGTTTTTTATAATGCATACCAGTGCATCCTTCTCCACTCAGCTTACATCCAAGCCATCGCTCATGAATGCCTTTGCTCTCTTAGCCAAGAAAGCAGCCCAGTGGTTTATGAAATCAAATTCACTCTCAGTAATCAATCCTTTAAATAGAATTTTAGACCAATTATATATGTTTGGGTTTGGGGCCTTTTTGGAAGAAAAGGGGCTGAATAACTGATGATGTTCATGAAAAATTACTTTGAAAAAATGTTTAGTAATGTAGCACTTGTGTAGTTTGGAGGCAAATTGGGCCAAACTTTGCCAGAAATGAAAGTACAACTTTTCTTCCTTTTCTTTATTTGTTCTTCTCATCTGTTTGGGTTATACCTTCCAGGTGTTTGCTTTTTCTCAAAGACTTTATAACTAGTTGGTTTGCGAATTGTTTTCTCTTTTTAGGGTCCCAAATTAGCTTACTGTCAATATATTTACTTTCCCAGCTGGTCACTCTATTGTAATTTTTCAGTTACTGACTTGCAAGGGAAAATGATGAGAACGAAAGACAACATGGTCATAATGGATAGAATATTCTACTTGAAAGACACTGGGTTCCAATTTACCCCCAGTACTCAAAGACTGAAAATGTAGAGAAATCACTTAAGCTCTCAGCCTCCATTTCCCCATCTGTTTAAAAACAAGCAAGCAGGATAGTAACACAGCTGGTAGCTGCCTCATAGAATTGGTTTGGGGCTTAGATGAGATAATCTTTGTAAAATACTTTGCAAACCTTAAATTGCCATAAAAATACAAACTATTATTAATTTTATTTACAGAGTCTGGGTAGAAGAATAGCATTGGGAAAGGGAGTATAAAGAAACTTTTTTGACAACTAAAACCACCCCCAGCAAAGATGACTTCTGAGACCCCTTTTAGCTCCACATCTACAAAAAGGATGCAATCCTTGTATTTTTATTTTTTCCTACTTAGGATATCAACTCAACTCTGCTGAGTGTGTGGATGTTCGCCTGAAGCGGGTTGTTCCCGACCATTATTGTCACTACTACCCTGAGAACACAAAACCGAAGCCAAAACTGAAGGAATGTAGCATGGATCCTTGCCCTTCAAGGTTTGTGTGCGTTGTTTGCATTGTTACTTGTTGGGGAGCAAATAAACCAGTGTTCACTGATACCAATTATTCCTTTGCCCTTGAATCAGTTTCCTTCTTGACTCTTGACTTTGGAAGAAGAAATTCTGATGGTTGGCACTGTTACATTTGCAATCTAGGCCTATCTCCTTGGCCTCCAGTAAATGAACTTAAACTGTCTACATGGCAGGTCAGCATAACCTCCTGGTCTCTTAATCATGGTCTGCATCTACTTTTGATGTAGCTGTTAAAACTCATGAACACGTTAAACCTGGCCAGATGCCTCTGCTCCTTGAGGTGCCATATATGGTATCAAGGATTTCTTCCTCCCAAGTTTCCAACTTAATTTATCTTTCTGCCAGTCACAGACTGTGAAAGTGGGTCACTTATTAGCATGTCGTGGCTTGAAAAGTAATCATATTAAATGTGGTATGAATTGTAAATTTGTGCAAAGAACTACCAAGTGTTAATGCTGGAGTGTAGAGAAACCCAGCAGAAACTATAATGTTGCACAATTTAGAACCAGCTTACTTTTGGACTGCTTGAAGCGGTTTCCTGGCAACATTACAGTATCTTAAAATAACATCACAGTATCAAGTCCCAGAACCTCACATAAATATGCCAGCTGGCGGAGAGAGAGTTATAGGCAAGTGGAAAAGGAAACATTCTCGGTGGATTTCATTTCCTATAGCTAAACTGTCCATTTCCCTTAATCCCAGTTGGACATCACCATTAACCGTGACCTTTACTGAGCACGAATACTTGAACTAAAGACCCAATTAATAGGAGAGTGTGCTATAATGCTTGTGTATTTTACCAGACTAACCTATAGTAGCAGGCACGGGACATGACTAAAATTTTGTCTAGAAGAGAGCCCATTTCCCCTGCCAGAGGCCAAACATACCACCTTTTGGTCATGGAAGATAATTTGTATTTTTCATCATCTAACTAGCCCGGGCTTCTGTGAAATACATTCTCATATTAGAAATGAGGTTAGATGGTGGTTTGTGTCAGGGATGTTTCTGAAATGGAGAAAAAGCAAGAAAAAACCACAGAAGATTAAAGAGATGAAGTTGGCAGAACACTTGGGAAACAGGAGCATGTCACATTGAGATGTCATTGGAAAAAGGGGGCTTCTCTTGGGAGGTTCATGCTACCTGCAAATGTCATGATGTCAAATATATCAATTATCTAAAAGATAAAATAACAGTGTGCTAAATATATTCTTCATAGTGATGGATTTAAAGAGATAATGCCCTATGACCACTTCCAGCCTCTTCCTCGGTGAGTTCTGATTACTGTTAATTTTATTTTCACTGAACGTGAATAGCTTATTGGGCACTGAACAAAACATGACGAGTACCTAATATAAGTGGTTTGTTGGGATCAGGTTTACCACTCATTCAGATGTTCTCATGTACTTAAATATGTCTTCACTAATAAATCAGATGCCGATATTGATTGAATTCACTGGGCATTTTTAAAAATGCACTTCCTTTGTGCAGAATACTGTGTGAGATGCCAGAAGATATACAAAGGTTAAGACATGACCTCAGCCCTTATTAAACTTACAGACTAAGGGGAGACATGACACATATGAATCTAATTTCAAATAGAATACTAAAAGTCTATATATGTTAATTATAAATAAAGTACTGTGTAAGGTTTGAGAAAGAAATAGTCATGTTCTAGTATTAAAGGAAGCCAGGACATTAATTCAAAAATCCTAATCATCTGAGCTCATTTTATGTTTTAGTATTTCTGGCACTGCTTGTATCAGTGCACACTTCACTTCTGAATTCATCCTTTGCAGCTACTGTTCTCGTTCAATCGTTTTTGAGTTGTGCCAGACTCAGCAGTGTCTGGCAGTGCTTCCATTTTTTGCACATCTTTTTTAAAATTTGTGCTGGTAGAAGAGTTCCTTGTGCATCCACATTGGTCCCTTTCAATAGATTGTACTTTCATTTTTTTTCTTAGAATTCTTTTTTGTGTCTGTAGAATTTTATTTTGGAGAACTCCCATCTTTTATAGGCTGAATTCTTCTTTAGAATTTTGAGCATAGGATCCAATTTATCTTTTCTCTGAAATCTTGGAAATCTGTTCTCCTAGAACCTAAAGTATATGTTAGATTATATCTGGCTTTTCTTTCCTTCTTAAAACTAGTAAGTGGTACACTGGATAGAGCATAGGATGCAGAATCAGGAAGATCTGAGTTCAGATACAGCCTTAGACATTTACTAACTCTGTAACCCTGGGCAAGTCACTTAACTTCTATCTGCCTCAGTTTCCTCAAGTATAAAATGGTGATGATAATACCACCCAACCCCCAGTGTGATTGTGAAGATCAAATGGGGTAATATTTGTAAAAATCCTTAGCAGAGGCTGGCACATAATAAGTGCTCATTAGACAGCTAGGTCAGAAAGACATCTTCCTGAGTTCAAATCTGACCTCAGACACTTACTAGCTGTGTGACCCTGGGCAAGTCACTTAACCTTGTTTGTCTCTTGAGGTTCGTCTTCTGTAAAATGATCTGGAGAAGGAAATGGTGAATCACTCCAGTATCTTTGCCATGCAAACCCCAAGTGAGGTCATAAAGAGTCAGATATAACTGAAAAACAACTGGACAACAACAAAATGGTTATTGTCTTCCCCTTTCCATCCCTTTAATTATAAGCTCTAAGACTGAGAGGTGACGTTTCCTTAAAGTACCCATTATTTCTATCCCAGCAAACAGTTCTTCATTTAGGATGAGAAGCTGATGGAGGATAGTAATTCTCTCCCGTTTTAAAGGATAAAATTCTCATTTAAGTAAGTCAAGTCACTCTGTTTTGGCAGAAAGGCTGAGTCCAGATCGTTGCATTTTCTTGTCACTGTTATATCTCTGGGCCAGGTTTTGATCTGTTTTCTGACCTGTTTGTCATTTTACCTGAGTAGCTGATGAGCCTCTGTATAGCATTTTAAGATTTGCAAAGTGCCTTACATACGTTATCTCACTGGATCCTTACAACTACCTTGTGAAGTAGGTTGCTAGTATCAGCCCCACTTTTTAGATAAAGACCCTGAGACTGAAAAGTTAAAAGACTTTCCCAGAGGCACAGTGATAGAGTCACTGTGTCCACTGTGCTACCTAGTTGCCTAATGCTATTGTGACAATGTTGCTTCTGTCTTCCTTTGCACATCTTTTCTCCCAAGCTCAGTCTACTGTACTTATCCCTCTAGCTCTTGAATTTCCTCATGTGAGCATACCTTTTTCTATTTTTTTGTCCCCTCTTTCAGAGGAATGGCATGGAGTGGGGAGGGAAGCCAAGAAACTACTTTATTCTGGTCAGGCAATTACTGTTTTCCCCAAATTCTCATGGCTTTGATCTTGCCTGGGAGAAAGTACCCAGAGTGCCCCAGATCTTTAATTTGAAGAAGCAATGTAGTCAGGTAACCTCCACCAACATGCCAGTCATCTCCTGGTTGCCTTTCAACCATTCCCTCTTAGGTCTGACTCTCCAACATTTACAATAGCCTCACACCACCTAAGACCTGGAGTAGCAAGGAGAGGTGGAGCACTCTGGATAGTTTTTCTTAGACCAAGTCCAAAACCACCAGAGCTTAAGGAATCTTAAGAACACCACCCATTCAGTAGGAACTTGATTTGTGGGTGGGCCCAAAAGGCAGGTTACAGTTTTAATATGTGATGCTTTTCCACCTCTGTACCCCTTCCCTTTAACCTCTTCTGTTCCTTTCAAAGAAAGTATGCTCTCCCAGAGCCAGACTTCCATCACAGATAAAATTCTAACACATCTCAGTGATGGTTTGAAATCAAATTTGTGATCTCCTTTTGAGACTGAAACTATACAGCTAAGAGTCATGAGTGATTGCTTTGTGATAGAAGAATCATGTGCTTTCCACTTAGAGCACTAGATGGATCTTCACGAAATCATGGGGCTCAGGCTCAGATCTCAGCTGTGCCACTAACCATGGACAAGTCCCTACCTCCTGGGCCTCACTGTCTTTGCGCATAAAATAAAAGGGTTAGGCTGAGGGCTTGCTAAGGTCCTTTTCATGATTAGCTAGCCTGTAATAGGCCTCTTCTTGCACCACAATGTCTGTTTCGAAGCAAAATAAATAAAGTGAATGACAACTGGGTATATGTATTGGTGTGTTCTTGAATCTACCGAGGATGACTAGTATACTACTTCAGATATGGTAGCTGTTCCATAAAGACTTTTCCATTTTTTTCATTTTCATATAGTGATGCCATTTTCATGAATATTGATGCTAGTGCATCATTAATAATTAATACTATTGCACTTATCGGCCCTGATAGGGAATGGGGTTATAGATGCAACCAGGTATCTAGGTGGTGCAGTGGATAGAACACTGACTCTGAAGTTAGGAGGACCTGAATTCAAATCTAGCTTTAGATACTTACTTGCTGTATGACCCTGGGCAAGTCACTTAACCCTGTTGACCTCAGTTTCCTCATCTGTAAAATGAGCTGGAGAAGGAAATGCCAGTATCTTTGCCAAGAAAACCTCTAATGGAGTCACAAAGAGTTGGACATGACTGAAATGACTGAACAACAAAAACAGCGAAAAATAGATTCTGTGAAGGGGGATGGGAGGAGAAATATTTTCCTGGAGTAATGGGGCAAGAGTTTAAAGAAAAAGAGAAAGGAAGAAATGTTTAAGAAGGAGACATACATGCATATGCATAGATGGATAGATAGATAGATGGATAGATAAAATGTGTTTGTATTTGTGTTTATGTGAGTATATTATTACATATATATGAATTCATGAAAAGCAATGTGTTATAGTGTATAGATAGCAAGCCCTAGGGACTGGAAAAGTCCTGCCTGTGACACTCTTTGACACTGGTCAGGTCACTTAACTTCTTAGTGTCCCAGGAACTCAGTGAAGTTTTCTGTCTCAATCTATAAAATTCATTAAATTTTCTGTTTTTCATACAAAAGAAAATGTTGAATAGAGCCTATAAAAAGACAAGATGCACTTTTTGTGGGTAGGTAATTCTTGTACCTAGAATTTTAATTTAATTACGGATATGCTTGGAGTTGATCAGAATGTGTTGGGCAGCACTTACAGGAAGTGCACCTGGGGTTTTAAGAATATCCTGTTACTTAAAAACCAGAACATGTTTTGAAACAAGTTGGATCATTCTCATGGTCATTCTAAATTGACTTAAGAGGCTTTAGCAAACTGATTTATGTATCTTTCCATTTCTTCATATGCTTGGGAATAAGTGAAGTGCCCACTCGGAATATGTTTCTCTTATCCTTGATATTAGTCTTTATGGTTTCAAGTGTGAAATTATACTCTTGAGATGTTTTTTTTTTTTTTAAAGTAATGTCTTCTTTTTAAATTGTTTTTGCTCCCGAGCTGGGAACATAATCCTTGGACAGCATGCTCGGTGTCCTGTGGTGGAGGGATCCAGAGGCGGAGCTTTGTTTGTGTAGAAGAGTCCATGCATGGAGAAATATTGCAAGTAGAAGAATGGAAATGCATGTATGCCCCTAAGCCCAAGGTGATGCAAACTTGCAACCTCTTTGATTGTCCCAAGTGGATTGCTATGGAGTGGTCTCAGGTGAGATTGTGTGGCATTCCATTTCTTCCCAATATCCAGCTCTTTTTTGACTCCATAATAAGGGGAATACAAAGGTAGCATCAAGCTGTGGCCCACTGCTCCCACATAACTTACAGTGCACTTGAAGAGGCAAAAAACAACTGAAATCCAAGATACTGTTGGGTGCCAAAATGTGGGTGGTATAGACAGTGAGTGTTGTGTAGAGACTGGGAATGACCAGAGTTTAAACATGAGGAAGCAAGGATTGTGCCTTGGCATTGGGGAGAATTTAGAAATGTGAGGATATTATTGGCAGGAAATACAGGATAAACAGAAGTATGACCGTGGGAACAAGCCTGACATTTTTGGGCTAAAGAGAATAAATTATTCAGAGGAGAAGAATGGATTGTAAAATAATAGTCAATAAAATTGGACAGGTAAGATGGAACCAAACTGTAGATATTTGAATATTCAGCAGAAAGGTAAAACAGGTTCTCCATCATTGGAACAAAGATATAGAAGTAATGTTCCTGTAAAATAAATCTGGTACCACTGTCCAAGATGAATTATTACAATGTTTCAGGTTGAGATCTTGAAAGCCCAAACCATGGAGGAGGAAGTGAGAATAAACAGAAAAAAATGAATCTGAGATAGATGGTGAAGTTGCAGAATGCTGTATTTAGAGTCAGAGGATTTGGATTCAAATTACAATTCTTCCATTTTCTGTGTTTTATAACTTTGAACAAATCTCTCTCTCAGGTCTGGCCTCACTCTCCTTTTGTATGAAATGAGAAGTTTGGCCTTGAAATGACCTTATGAGTCGACAAAATAGCTTAATTAATTAAATCCCCCTTCGAAATGAATTTAATACATCCATTGGCAGAATCTTTGGAGAGTCCACAGAAAGTTGAAGCTCTACTAGGATTAGCAGAAATTGAAGAATATTATTTTTTAAATGTCCCATAGGCCTTAGTCTTACTCTCACAATTCTTAAATAATGTTATATTTAATATTTGATAGTATAATACACAATGGAATGTAGGTCCTATATCTCATTGTGTTATATTAGGTATTTGTATAGTGAATTGCTATATTAACTTACAAAATACCTTCGTGTCTTCTTGAATGAGATAATACATATCATATATAAAGGTGGTTAAGTCAGATCCAGGCAGATTTTTTTTTTTTACCAAAAAAAAAAAAAAGTATTGACCATCATAATTCTATATAAAATATAAAGGCTTGCCTTTTTTGTTGATTTGCTATTTCAGTAAATGATCAATGATATTAGCTGTTATTCTAGAGGATTTACTAAATGTAAGGTATGACTCTAAAATTCATTTTAAAATAAACATCAGAACTTACATAATCATGTGACAGTTGTCCCTTAAAATAGACACCTTAGAGGCTGTGCATGGAGTTAATTGTTTTAATGGTAGATGTTCTTATTCCAGATATTTTTAAACCTCCCTTGAGAGTTATCTTCAGAGCCAATTTACAAGAAAGCCACTCTCATTACTTCATAGAAACGCTTGGTTTGTGATCCAAAATTATGATAGCCATTGATCACTGACGTATTTATCAGAGTTGTCCTTGATTGACTTTTGCCTATTTCCAAAAAAAAAAAAAAAATCACATCTTCTTTCAAAAGACAAAGATTAATCACTGCCAGGGATATTAATTCTATTTCATGAGTTAGAAATGAATGTTTTTGTGTGACTTTTCTTTCTTGAAGTGCACAGTGACATGTGGTCGAGGGTTAAGATATCGAGTTGTCCTTTGTATCAACCATAATGGACAGCATGTTGGGGGTTGCAATCCACAACTCAAGTTACACATCAAAGAGGAATGTATCATCCCTGTCCCGTGTTATAAACCAAAAGGTAATTTGTTTTCTTTTACTTTTTCCTTATAATTCTCTAAATTTATTAAGTCCTGTATGAAGATACTCTTGATCCTCTTCCAGTATATCCTTTGCTGGATAATCACCCATGCTTTACTGCCTTTCCACAGATGTTCCTCAAGATTCTGTCCTGGACCTTCTTCCATTTTTTCTCCATATCCTTTCTTTTATTGATCTCATAAGTTCCTAGGAGTTCAGTTATAAATGATGACTCCCAGATCTCTGTATCCACCCCACGTGTCTCTTGAGCCCCAGTTCTTTAACACCAAATACCTTAGTTGATATCTACAAACGGCTGCTTCACAGACATCTCACAATCCCTCTGCCAAAACAGAATTCAGCATATTTCCTTGAGAATGCTCTTTTTTTCCTAGGTCACCTATTTCTGTTGATGGTCCTGCTGCCCTTCCACTCACTTAACTAAATGCACAGTCTATCATCCTGGACACTTTTTTCTCCCATATTCAGTCAGTTGATCATTCTTACATATTCTTCCTCCATGGCTTGCCATATGACTATCCCTTTCTCTCCACTGGCATAGCTGCTGTGCTGGTTTAGGACTTCCTCAGTCTTGTCTGGACTACTGCAGCAGCCTTCTCATTGGGCTCCAGTTTCTCTTTCCTTCCTCCCTGTCTGTCATAGCCACCTAAAGCGCAAGTCTGGCCATGTGATTCTCTGGCTTAGGAGCTTTTAATTGCTCCTCTTTGCCTCTGGGACATGATATATGTTCCTCAGCTTGGCATTTAAAACCTTTTTCAATTAAGTCCAGCCTCCATTTACAGGCTCAATTGACACTGCTCCTCTCCACATACAAAATTCTAGACAAACTTGCCAGTTTGTTGTTCGTTCAACATGACATTCCATCCCTGGCCTCCATGCCTTCCTGCATGTCTGGATTGCACTGCATCCTCACCCCAACCCCTTAGAATCTCTAGCCTCTGTCAAGGCTCAGCTCATGGTCTGCCTCCTGCAAGAAGCCTTCCATGATGCCTGAAGTTGTTAGTGTTCTATCTCCTCAGTTAATCATGGATAGTTTTACAAGCTTACATATTGTGTCCCCGAGAAGAACATAAGTTTGTGGACAGGACATGTTTTTTATTTTGTTTTGGTATCCATAGTACTTAGCATGCAAGAATATAGGTCAATGCCAGGTCATTTCAGTGGGGAAGTCCTAGCAGATAGAGAAATCAGGAAAAACTTTTGGAGAAGGTGTTACTTGAGCTGAGCTTGAAGGAAACTAGGAGTTCAAAGGAGAACATTCCAAACCTGGGGTGAGGAGGGGTGTGGAGACAACCTGTCCAAAGACTTAGAGAGATGAGATGGAATGTCAGGTGTGAGGAGCAACAAGGAGGCTAGTTAGATTGGAGTGTGAATCATGGGATATATAAATACCTGGAGAGGTGATCTGGAGCCAAATGGTAAAAAAACACCAAACCAGAGGAGTAGATATTTGAACCCAGAGGCAGTAGGGATCCACTGGAGATGTTCCGAGAGGGGAGTGACATGACTTGATGAGCACTTCAGCACTGTCCCTTTGGCATCTGGATAGAGGATGGATTGGACATGGGTGTGACCTTGCAAAGGCATGGAGGTAGAAGGTTGAATGTTGGAGAGTGGGGGAACAACCAGCTGGACAGTGTGACCAGAAAAGTGAATGCCAGTAGGAAAGTAATACGAAATAAGACTAAAAAAGCAGGATGGGGTCAGATTGTTGAGATCTTTCAGTATCATCCTGAGATCTGTAATTTCTCTTGTAGTTAATAAGGAACTACTGAAAATTTTTGAGAAAGGGGGTAATATGGTCAGAACTGTGCCACAGAGGCATCAGCTTAGTAGTATTTTTAATGATAGAGAGCTCAGACCCTTAGGAGGTTACTTATTCTGTTCTGGGGCATTGGAAGTACAGAAAGTCCTGGATTTAAAGTCAAAGGACCCAGGTGTGATCATCACAGTTAACTACATCTGGGAAAATTATTCAACATCTTTGGGCCTCAGTCTTGTCATCTGTAAAATGAGGATGTTGGCTCAGATGAACTTGAAGACCTTTCAAGCTCAGAATCACTGATCCTTCCTAATCATTACTTTGAGTACTAAAACTCACTTCCCATTGCTTGGAACTTCCCTTAAAATGTTTCTAGAACTCCAGTTTTGTGTTTCTTTTTTTCTAGAAAATTTTCTTGATTCTAACAACTATTCCTATTCTATTGCTTCTTTTCACTCTCTATGTAAGAAAGGTTGCGAGAATGTATTTTAGTACATTTCCTCCCTGTGTTGATATGATATTTTAAATTTCAAAGGCTTTCACCATTAATTTTTGGAATCCTTTCACAACAGTCATGTAAAGTAGGTTGGGATCCCCTTTTTATGGACAAGAAAACTGGTATGTGTGTATGTGAAGCAATTGGTCAATCAACTAGCATTTATTAAGCACCTGCTATATGCCAGAAAGTATGCTAAGTGCTGCATGCCTCTGTGTGTGTGTGTGTGTGTGTGTGTGTGTGTGTGTGTGTGTGTGTGTGTGTGTAAGAGACAGCTCAGCTACACAAGAGGGTTAGTGAGGGGCAAGTCTCCTCCAAGTCCTGACCTTGCCAGGAAGTTCACTAATAAGGGAAATGGGCCAGTGATAAGTACCAAGAAGGGAGCAGAGTGGAGCATTACCAAATCTGAGTGAGAAGCTTTTGCTGGATTCATTTCATAGCATCAGCTGGGGAATATTTATGTGTCAAGCCAAGAAGATTAGACCAGGAGTGTGAACTGATTTGCCAGACAGGAGTCAAAGAACCCCCAGAGATAGAGCAGAGGAAAGACTGCAAAGGTGCAGGAACCTGAAAGATAATTGCTCACCCATGTATCCCTGGGAGGAATCTTTCTTCAAGCCTTCCTCACCTACAGAGGGCTGATAGACATCAGCTGTCTGGGACATTATAGGAAAGTTAAATGCCATTATTCAAGTCTGTGCCCAACAGTTCCCAACTTTTCACTCCCCAAAAGCTCCTTGGTGCCCCCCTCTTCTACTTCCCCATCCTCCATGTGATTTGTCCTGTTGATTGTGGATCATGTAGGACTGGACCTATGATCTTATTGATACAGGAAATGCTCTCTGTGAGTGCAAGTCATCACATTTTTGTAACTTAGGGTCTTAGAGAGTTGCATTATGTACTGAGAGGTTAAATGACTTGCCCAGAGTCCCACATACATAGTAAGCATCAGAAACACAATTTGAACCCAAGTCCTTTGATCTCGGAGATGAAGGTATTTCCGTGGTGTCAGCTACACAAGATCACAAACCCTTTGTGTATAAGATCACAGCAATGTCAAACTCAAATAGAAATATATCTCTATACTCCATACATTGGCTTAGAAAACCAAAAATCAACATTACGTTTTATTGTATTTTTACTTTTTTTTTTTTTGATTAACCATTTCCCAATTACATTTTAATTTGGTTCCCTGCACTTGGGAGTTTTGCAGACTGATTACAGCCATGGCTCTGAGTATACCACCTCTGTCTAAGAAGATGGTCTTTGCAAGTTACTATTGTTTTAAAAAAATCATTATCCAGGAACCAGTCTTCTAGTGAGGAAAATGAGCTTTTGCTTTCTAAACTTAGCTAAACTGGTCCTTGGATGACAGACACAAAGTCCATTGCTGAGCCCACATTCAAAGCCCTTCCAGCTTGTTGGGACTTGCCAAAGCATACAATCTTCTGGCTTAGCCTTTGAGAATCCAGAGTCTTCCATACACCACAGTGAATGCCCCATCAGACTTTAGTGGGGAAACGATCCTGAATAACTAACTGAAAATGCAAAAGTTGGAAACAATACCAAGAGTTGATATCACATTTTAGAAGACATTTTATGGTAATTTAGGGAGTCTATCTAAACACTGGCCAGAGATTTTTCTTCCCTGTTTTGCTAATTTGTTGTTTTAAAAAAAATATAACTGAACAGAATTTGAGCTAATTTTTACTCCAGAAACCACTTGATGAGCTGTGTTTAAGTGAAACCACTTGAGTCTACACCACTTAACCTTTTCTGGTGAAAAAATTAATAGAAAACTTGTGTATATTCAATATGAATCCTTAATGAATTAGCAATAACCAAACATTGTTCCTATCCTAGAAAAAAATCCAGTGGAAGCCAAATTACCATGGTTTAAACAAGCCCAGGAACTGGAAGAGACCAGAACAGCAGCCTCAGAAGAACCAACGTGAGTTCGTCATCTTCTATGAGCCTGGAAGGGAGGCAGCCCTTCAATAGGTCTCTATCAGTTTTTTTCTCATTTGGAAATCTTTTGCGACAGTGATCTGAACTCTTCAGACTCAATAGATATCCCAGCTGTTGTCAGCTCTTCTCTTTTCACAACTCCTCAATGTGCTGGTTTGAATATCATCTGTCTAGGGGACCGCAGAAGAGGGCAAGTTTGTTTATCCTAGCGCAGGCCAAATGTCAAATTATGGTTGAAATTCAGTTCACCTTGTAGATTATCATACATTCCTTGGCCCTAGGCAATCCCACTGTTTTTTAAATAAACTAATGATTCCAAGGTCAGTTCTTTTGTTTTAAACTAAAGTAATAGCTGATCATCATATAGTCAATATAATTCAAATATTTTTAAAAAATGGAAATAATTTGAATCTGAGTACTTCAAGTTATATATGAGTATGCACATAAACAGTGGAGAAATCTGAAATTATGTTTAGATATGGTGACATGCAGTTGTATTCGCTGCTGTTGGGGTAGCTAAATCTAGTGGAATGTTTGAGCTCAGGAATACTGAACTGTAGTGAGTACTAAAGCCAATTAGGTGTCTCTACCAAGTCCAATGCCAATATGGTGAGCCTCCAGGAGCAGCAGAACACCAGAATCCCTAAGGAGGGGCAAATGGACCATGTCTCATGGTCTATGTGCCAATCAGCAGTTAAATTGAAAAGCTGCTGTTCTTCCAGTCTAGGCAAGATAGGGAAACCCAGTCTTCTTCTTTCCACCTAAAAATACGTAAATCATGTGAATTTTTAAAAGTTTACACATAAGTCTATTTAAAAGGGAAAATATGAGTCACCAAGGAATTGGAGAGGGATAGATATTTTTTCATGGCAGAGAACTAGTTTAGAAACAAGAAACAAAGGGTTGGGATAAATAGCCACTTTTGGGGGGGATATGAATGATGAGGTCACCTAGTGGTTACTGTCAGGACCATTTATATTTAAGATTTTTAAAAATTATCTACTTTTATAACAATCCTTTTCTGATGTCTTTTCATGAAAAGGAAGAGATCTTGGATTCTGAACAACCCTACTTGCCAGAAACATTAGTATACTGGGTGACCCATTAGGTTAGCTTTTAATTTCTTGTAGATTATGCTTACAGAGTTTTCAGTGATTAACAAAGTCTCTCACACTAATCTACAGAATCATTGCCAATTTGCATTGCCTCCTTTTGTATCCCCAGCTCTTAACACACTGCCTGGCACATAGTAGGTATTTAATAAATATTGATCAGTCAATCAGTAGAAGGAGTTTCCTCATTAGGAATTCTCTATACCAATGAAAACACAGGTCCAGACCCACCCTCACCAACACCTTGTCCCTTCAAAATAATTTTGTCAGTAAGAATATGTAGCTACAAGTCTTGGAGCATTATGATATCACAAGAATTCTATGTACAGGTGACTCGAAGAGGAATGTCAAAATATAGCATATGGTAGACATAAATAAGCTAAAGCTTCTAACTGTTGATAATTTACATGTGAGAAGAAGTAAAAGTCTAGAAAAGGATAGAGATCAGTTAGGGGTCTGATAACGATAGGCCAGATGTTATACTGCTATCCCCAAAAGATTAAAATAAGCAAAGAAAGACCTCCATTGCTTTAGGTAGATCCTCAAGGGAGGATTTACAGAAGATGCTGATCAGAAAAGGCAGAACTGAGAAGACATGGGTGGATTATGACCAGTCTTGTTGGAGGTAATGCTCATAGCAATGTGGTCATGGACCCACTGACTTATCAGAGTGATCTTAGGATGAATGGAAGGAAGGAAGGAAGGAAGGAAATAAGGAAGGAAGGGAGAGAGAGAGAGAGAGAGAGAGAGAGAGAGAGAGAGAGAGGAAAGAAGGAAGGAAGGGAGAGAGAGAGAGAAAGAGAGAGAGAGAGAGAAGGAAAGAAAGAAAGAAGGAAAGAAAGAAAGAAAACAAGCATTTATTAAGTGCCTTTTGTATGCCAGATGCTGTACTAAGTACTTTACAGTTATCATCTCATATCCTTATAGCAACCCTAGGAAGTAGTTGCTATTGTTATCCCCGTTTTACAGTTGAGGAAACTGAAGCAGACAGAAATTTAAGTGACTTGCTCAGAGTCCCCTGGCTAGTAAGGATGAAAGGTCAAATTTGAACTCAGGTCTTAATGACTGTAGACCCAGTGCTCTCTTTGCAGTATCACCTAGCTGCCATGTTAATGACCATATTGGATTGAACCTATGATAACTATAGACAGCTAGGTGATACAGTAGATAGAGTACAGAAGTCAAGAAGATCTGAGTTCAAATCCCTCCTCAGACACTCCTTGTCTATATGATCTTGGGCAAGTCAATCTCTCTGTGCCTCAGTTACCTTGTTTGTAAAATAAGGATAATAATAGCACCTGTTTTACATCATTGTTTGTGAGGATCAAATGAGTTAACGTATATAAAGTGCTTTGCAAACCTTAAAGCTCTATATAAATACTAGTTCTTAGCTATTTAACATGCAAACTGTTAGTATATTAAGAAAAAGATAGGTAATAGTTAAATGTTTTGTGTTATATAAACACAAACTATATCTTGATTTCTCTTCAAGTGAAATAATGCTCAAAATTCTGTCTTCTTAGGGGTAATTGCTGGTATGAAAAAATCTTTGGAGAATCCCATGGATTACATGCTCAATATAAATTAATAGTCTGACTTGAGAAATAAAAAAAAATTAATTCAGTCCCAGTCTACATTACATAATGCAGATTAAATAATGTTCTGGACTGGTGTCCAGAACAAGGATGTTGATGGATAATCTTATTGCCCTTTTTTTCTAGTTCATCCACATCAATTTTGAGCAGTCTTGTATACCACATTGTAGGAAATAGATTTAGAGACCTGACCAAGTTGGAATCAACTGAAGGAGCTAAGAATGTTTACCTTGGACAAGAGGACTGGGGAGGAGGGACATGATCATTTACCTTCAAGTATTTGAGAGGGCTATCATGTGGAAGGGGAAGAAATTAGATTTGTTCTACTAGTCTTAGAGGACAGAGTGAGGAGAAAAGGGTGGAAATAATGGAGATGTGCGCTAGACAATAGAGCTTTAGTTGCCTTCAGAACAAGTTGAATCAGAGACACAAATGTTAATAAATGTTTTAGAATCTAATTAAAATAACAGTCATTAATGAATCCATGGCTTATTTGGAAGGACTGTAGCGGGGTGTCCTGAGAATGTATACTTAGTCTTGTGTTACACATTCAAAATTTTTTTTATCATTAAGTTTAATTAAAGGCATAGTTCACATACTTATCACATTTTTCAGACTACCCAAAGGTAGGAGCAGTAATGAACATGACAATGATGCAACTGAGTTGTATAAAAGATCATGGCAGACTAGGACTTTCGACCAAGTTGAATTAGATGGATAAATGTAAAGTCTTCTAATTAGATTCAAAAAATTAATGTCAAAAGTATGAGATGAGGGCTCGTTCACTCAAGATGAGCCAACAGAGCAGCATGACAACTAGACAAACTAGTACCATTTTGGACTTCATTTGGAGAGTACCACTGTCCAATGGCAGGAAAGTGATAGACCTTTTCTCTCATGCCCTGGTTAGAGCACACGCGCAGAACTGTGTACAGGTCACCTTTTAGAGCATGGAGAGTAGGGCAGCCAGGACAGTGAACAACTTTGGGATCATACACCATTGGGATTGAAGGAATTAAGGATGTTTAGTTTTAAGAAAAAAAATGTTTGAAGGACTGTAATTTGGGAGACATTTGTTCCGTCTGGCCCCAAAGAGAAGAACCAGAAGCAATGAGTGCAAGTTACAAAGGGACGTATTTAGACTTGATTTAAGTACAAAGTTCCTGACAATTCGCGTTGTCCAAGAGTAGGCAAGGCTGCAATGGTAGACAATAGATTTACCCTCCTAGGAGATCTTTGAACCCAGGCTGAATAACCACTTTGGGAGTACATTGTAAAAGGGAACAAGTTGAAGTCTCTAGAGAGGTCCTAAGGTCCTCACCCTCTGTAGGCTTCACATTCCTCATCTATAACATGAAGGAGTTGGACTAAGTGATTTCTGGAGTTCCTGACAGCTCTTGGAGTTAGAATCCTCTGGTCTTTTCCACCTCTGAGTTTCTCTGATTCTCTCAAGTTGCAAAGGCTTTGTGCTTGATTTAAGAGCCAACTTCCCAACATGGAGCTCTAAGTGTAATGGACTTCCCTGAGCGGGAGTGGGTTTTCCCTCACTGGAGGAATTAGAGCAGAAGCTGAGTGATCACTTTTCAGAGGGATTGTTAAAGCAGTTTTTATAGGAAGGAGACAGAAACCACACCAACAAATTTATCTTGGGGTGTTCTAGAGTTACATGGATAGAGAAATGAACTGCAGCAGTCAGATGTGAACTCAATTTTTGTGATGCTTCTTTTTTTACTTTAGTCATCATTAGTTTGTACAGTGAAAGAGCTCTGGACCTAGAGTCAGAAAAATATGACTTCAGATCCAGCCTCATTCGCTTGCTAGCTGTGTAACTGGGGACAAGTCACTTAACCTTTGCGTCATTTCTTCATCTATGAAATTGGGGTAATAATAACACCAACCTCTCAGGGTCATTGCAAATATAAAATAGTTACAAAATGCTTTGCAAAGCCTAAAATGCTACAGAAATGCCAACTATTGCTATTATTGTTATCATGTTCCATCAGTATAGATTGCAACTCATCCACATCTTCTTCTCCTTTGAGATTCTTGTCTATACCTTCTCAAAAATCCTTTTGTTGATGTGGTTAGGTATTTTCAATCAAGTCCAACTCTTTGTGATCCCATTTGGGGTTTTCTTGGCAGAGACACTGGAGTGGTTTGTTGTTTCCTTCTCCAGCTCATTTTACATATGAGGAAACTGAGGCAAATAGGGTTAAATGATTTGCCCAGGGTCACACAGCTAGTTAGTATCTGGAGTTGGATTTGAACTCAGGAAGATGAGTCTTCCTGACTCCAGGTCTGGTGCTCTATCCATTACACCACCTAGTTGTCCTAAGAAGATCTCTTCCATGTAATAGAGGGCTTCCTTTAGAATTTCTAACATTCGAAGGGTTACTAATGTACTGTACATCATACCTTACTGTCACTGCAGATTTTTTTACTCTTCTAACCATACCTATGCTGATAAATATATCCCTGTGCTCTTTTGTCACAGAATCACAGTCTCAGAGTTAGAAGTGACCTTAAAGGCATCTAGAACAACTTATACCTGTTTAATTATTCTCTCTATGATGTCTACCTAAAGTGTTCATCATACTTTCACTGGAACAACTCAAGAGAGGGTTAACCCACCTCTCAATCAGCCCATCCTACTTTTGGATAACTCTGATTTTTAGCAAATTTTTCAAACTTCTTTGCCTTTTCTCATGCTCCTGTTATCGCTGGCGATATTGTAGCCAGCTTTATCCTCCCAGATGCCATTTCATTCCCCTTTGGGTCATCCGCAATTTTTATTCTTTGGAAATTGTGACATTTAATGATGTGGCACTGCCAGGAGTATGTTAATGATTTTAAAAATTTCAAGGAGTTGCTTGGGATCATTGAAAACACTGGGAAAAGTTCCCAACTGTTTTCATGCCCCTCTTTAAATGATGTGAATATGGTTTGCACAGGGGTCATTTTAAATGGATAAATTGGACATAGCTCTTCAGATGTGGCTTCATCAGCACAAAGTACAGTGGAATCACTACTTCAGGTATCTAGGCATTAATGGTTTTCATGTATCCTAAAATTGGATTAGCCTTTTTAACAGTCACATCACCCTGACAGCTTGTGTTCAGCTTGTTGTCAGCTAAAATTCCTAAGTCTTTTTCACATGATCTGCTGCCAAACTATGTTTCTGTATTTATATAGTTGATTTAAAAAAAAACAACCTAAATGCAAAACTTAAACTTGTCGCTGTTGAGTTTCTTTTCGCTAATTTCTGCCCATGGTTCTAGCCTGTCAAGATTATTTTTAGTCTGGTTTCTCTCACATATGAAAGATGAACTGTTCTTCTAACTTTGATAAGTAGGTCTTTCTCTTTCTTTAAGGGTACCATATTTTCCTCCATGTGCATTTTTCCCAAGTTAAACATATTTTGAAGGGCTTTCAAGTAAAAAGGGATTTTTGCTCCTGACTGCAGCGTTAAGACATGTGATCAAGACTTCTAAGGAAAAAGATTTCAGAATAAAGAATTTCAGAAATAAAGAACTTTCTAACAGCATCTGTTGCTGTTCAACTGTAGAACAAGATGTTTCATCACATTGAGAGGTCTGCTGCATTGAAAGCACTGAAGTATTACCCATGATTTATGGGAGGTTGTAATAGATTACCTCTAAAATTCCTTCTGGGTCTTAGAATTCCATAATTGGATACTCAGATATTCAAGAGAATCTGGAATCTCATTGATTTGGCTTGCCTATATTGTGTAACTGTTGTCCACTCCTTTAGTTGACCACAGTGATTTCTTAGTATGCTAGAGGCCCTTCTCAATTTCTTTTGACCAGTGGAGCACTCCGGTAATCTACCTGTGCCTTCACCGTTGCCATGTGACAAACCCATCTTCCCTTCCTGTTATACAGTTTATTGATGATACCTGTCACTTCTTTCTTGGGAGTTCCTCATTAGTTATATGTTGCAACCAACTCTCACCTCTCACATCTTTCCTTATTTTCTCCAGATGTATTTAACATATGCATTTTGAAGTAAGGAAGTTTTCTGTATGTCATTTACCCTTAAAAGACTCTTTTCCTGGACCTTTCCCTGAGGCATGATATGTTTTTTTCCTGTTCACTATCCTTGGTTTAGACATAAAAACATTAGTTGTTGTTGAGTCATTCCAGTTGTGTCCAACTCTTCGTGACTGTATTTTTCTTGGCAAAGATACAGGAGTGGTTTGCCATTTCCTTCTCCAGCTCATTTTACAGATGAGAAAACTGAGGCAAACAGAGTTAAGTGATTTTTCCAAGGTCACACAGATACTGAGTGCCTGAGATTTGAACTCAGG
Source organism: Notamacropus eugenii (assembly GCF_028372415.1). Classification (NCBI taxonomy): domain Eukaryota; kingdom Metazoa; phylum Chordata; class Mammalia; order Diprotodontia; family Macropodidae; genus Notamacropus; species Notamacropus eugenii. The sequence continues at coordinate 175,919,495 of NC_092872.1, read as the reverse complement.
AAGATAAGTCTTCCTACATTAATAGTTAAAGATTAATAAAAATCATAACACCTCTCGATTTATACAAGAGACTTCCTGCCCCAGAGATATTACACATTTCTGCAGGCAGCTACCTACCAGATTGATGAGTACATCTGAATGTCATCCCTCTTGTGAGAAACAGCTTGAAGTACTAGACTGATGGATGTCAGTGTAGAAAGATCAAGTGTTTCCAAAACAGACCATGCCCATCAGTGAGATGGCACAGCTCTAGCTGGCATTCATGGCATCCTTTTGTGCTGCTCTTCCTCGCCTTTTCATTAAAAAATCAAGAAAAGTATAGCCCACTTTCACATCCTTAAGGCAAGAAAATGTATGTTGCCCAATCCAAGGAAAGTTCAAATTATCCACTTAATTGACAGTCAAATCTTTGTGTTACTCAAAATAATTCCTTAATAACCCCTTACATTTGTATAGAATTTTAATTTAATGGATATATTTTGTTTTTACATCACCCATATTTCCCTATATATTCTTCCCACTGACAGAAACATCTCTTATAATAAGGGATAAAAAGAGAAAGAAAATCAATTCAGAAAACCTAACAAATATGTTAAAAAAAGGTTTGACATAGTATGTGGTATTCCACAGCTCCATTCCCCTAATTCTTCAAAGAACAGGAGAAGGTACTTTGTCATATCTCTTCTTTAGGGCAAAGTTCAATCATAAAATTTTCACAGCATTCAGTTTCAATTTTTTGTTCTGCTTTGCATTTATATTTTTATAATCCTTAAAGATATAGATGGTTTTGTTTTGTTTTATCTACACAACCAGTGCCTCACACAGTGACTGACTTATAATAGGCTCTTAATAAATACATATTGGTTAATGGAATTTACTCGTTTGACAATAATTGTGTGCATCATTTTCCTGATTCTGCTTACTTCACTTTGTATCTGGTTGTATCTTCTCATTCTTCTCTATTTTATCATATTTATCATTTCTTATAGCATTGTAATATTCCATTACATTCATGTACCACAGTTCATTTATACATTTCCCAATTGATGGCATCTGTTTTGTTTCCAATTCTTTACTACTATAGAGAAGAAGGACTTTAATTTTTTTTCCCCTCCAAATTTATTTATTTATTTGTTTTCAATTTTCAACAATCACTTCCATAAGTTTTAAATTTTCTCTTCCTCCCTCCCTTTTCCCTCCCCAAGAAGGCATGTAGTCTTTTATGGGTTCTATGCATACGTTCTTATTAAACACATCTTCACATTGGTCATGTTGCATAGAAGAATTAAAACAAATGGGAGAAAGCATGAGGAAAACTAAACAAAACCAACCATAACAAAAGAGAAAATAGTCTGCTTCATTCTGTGTTCCAACTCCATAGTTCTTTCTCTGGATTTGGATGGCATTTTGCATCATAAGTCCTTTGGAAATGTTTTCAGCCCTTGCATTGCTGTGAAGAACTAAGTCCATCAAAAACCATCCTTGCACACAGTGGCTGTTACTGTGTATAATGTTCTCCTGGTTCTTCTCACTTCACTCAGCATCAGTTCATATAAGAAGGACTTTAATTTTTAAAAGAACTTTCAAACACATAGCTCATTTGATTCTACGAGCTCTATGAAGTCTGTAATCTGAACACCAACTGGAATCTGAATACTAATTTTAGTTGAAGAGTGTTGTATCTGTACCTGTGGCTTTATTAGTAGACAGAACTCCTTGAATGAAAACTTTTTCAACCTGCAGTTAGAGGGACAGACTGATGGAGAGATTTAGTGACTTGTCCAGAGCTAGTCTACTAGCATTTTATAAAGTGCATCCTATGTATGAGGCACTGTTACCCTTTGGAAAGATGAAGCTACCAGATTGATGAGTACATCCAAATGTCACCTCTTGCGATGGGTAAGCCTTGAGTAGACTCGTTTATTATGAGTCCAAAGTAGGATTAGAACCCAAGTCTTTCTGGTTGCAAGATTTGTCCTCTGTCCATTCTGCCATGATGTTTCTCTTCTCATTTTACAGAGAAGGAAATCTTTAGGGGTTAAGTGACTTGGCCACTTTCTCATGGTAGGTAAATGGTGGTAGTGGGAAGGAATGAATGAATGAAGCATTTATTAAGCCCTTACTATGTACAAAGCACTGTGCTTTGGTGGGACTCAGAGGTAGGTCTTCTGACTCCCAAGTACAGGGCTCTTTCTCCTGTACCAGGTTGGCTCCATAAGCTTTTCTGTGACTCCTTAGGAGAGCCAAAACACTGTTAGAGACATCATTTATTTTAATTGTTATATAGTAAAAAGATCCCTAGTTTGCATCAGGACCTAGATTCTGGAGTAGACCCAGCCCTATTCCAGACTAGCTGTGACTGTAGACAAGTCATTCTCTCCTCCCTGGCCTCAGTCTGTACATCTGAAAAATTAAAGAGCTTGAAGACCTCAGACTGTCAGGTCCTCTCCCACTCTGAAGAGTACATAAGTAATAAAATTCAGATCTGGTTGAAGTTCCTGTGCCCTTAAGTAGTGCTTTACCTCCTGAGATTTTTCTGTTGAAAGTCACCTAAATTTTCTTGCCTTTTTATTCCTTCTCCTTTCATGAATATAAGCAAGCAGAGCAACCATTCTCTTTGGTCCTTTAACGATTCAGCATCTTTGCTAGAAAACCATGTAATATAGTGGGGAAAACACTGGCTAGGGCAAATCTGGGTTGAAATAACTCTTCTGCAATTGATTATCTGTGTGGCTTTGGTCAAACCACTTAACCTTTCCAAGCCTCAGTTCCTTCATCTGTGAAATAAGGCAGTTAGAGTAGATGAACTCTGAGACCTACTCGTCTCTCAAATCTAATGACCCTGCTACCTCTAGTCATAAGAAGGAAATAGCAATCCTCCTCCATCAGAGGCAGCTAGATGGCATGGTGGAGAGAGTGCTGGACTTGGAATCAGGAAGGCTGAAAATGACTACCTTTTTGACTCTGGGCAAATCAGTCTGCTTGTCTGTATCTGTTTCCTCATCTCTCCAAAGGGGATAATAGTGGCAGCTACCTCACAGGGTTGTTAGGAGATTCAAATGAGATAGTTTATGCAAAGTACTTTGCAAACTTTGAAGTTATATAATATACATACATACACATACATGTCTGTATATATATATATCTGCATATATATACACACATATGTTGTTTTAGTTCATTAGTCATGTCCAATTCTTCATGAACCCATTTGGGTTTTTCTTCGCAAAGATACTGGAATGATTTGCCGTTTCCTTCTTCAGCTTATTTTACAGGTGAGAAAACTGAGGCAAATAGGTGACCCTTTTGCCTAGGGTCACTGAGCTAGTAAGTGTCTGAGGTCAGATTTGAACTCAGGTCCTGCTGACTCTAGGCTCAGGACTCTGTTCACTGCACTATCTAGCTGCTCTAATATTTTATATATATATATATACACACACACATATACACACACATACATAAACATGTGCATGTGAATATATATGTATACCTACATATATACACACATATACATACACACGTACATGCTATCTTTTATGTTTATTGTCACCATCTTTGGTTAGGAGACAGGGGATCTCAGAGGATGATGAACCATGTATAGTAGGAAACTGTTCCTCTCCCACAAATGTAGACTCTTTCCTATCCTGGCATGTATTTGATTTTCCTTTTGTAATTGACGTTGCCTAACAGTCTCTGGTCCACTTCTGGTTAGTGTGGGGTTTCCAGTTTCCTTGGTAGGCTGCCACAACGTTGGACTTTATTCATTTCCTAGTTTTCCAAACAAAACCACAACATATCTCAGCTTCTAGTTCATCCTTTTATTACAACTGTCTTCTGTAGCTCTGAGCTGCGTGTTAGTTGATAATGAAGAAGGGAATAAGTGTAGCTGTGTTTCAAAACCCCTAAACACAGTCATGCCAAACCAGTTTGTGGAAGACAAATACTTCAGCCTCTGTGGTCCGCTGTGGCTGGGGTTCTGAATTTACATAGAGGGTGAATGTTCAAAAGACATTTTTTTTATTAGGAAAATAAAAAATTACAGCTTGTCAAGCTAAGCCAAGAAAAATGTAGGTTTGGCCTTTTGAGTTTTCAGTTGTGGAATGTGATGACAGTTGATATGCATCATCATTTTAAAAGTTCCTCCCTGGAGCCGTCTGAATTTCTCTGGGATTCTCAAGACTTCAGCAAGGCTTTACATCACCATTGCCATCTTCCCCTTTCTCCGTACCTTTTCCTTTTTATTTTTAATGAAAGGTCCAAAGAAATTATATGAATTTAGAATGTGTGATGTGTTTTCTCCAACTGACACTTGAGTCTTTTCCATTTATGGACATTTAATTTGTTAAAACCAAGTTGAAGTATGATATTTCAGGGATTTATAACCAGGGTGTTTCTGACCAGTTTTCTCAAGAACCATATAACAATGAAAAATTATATTCAGTTCTGCATTTTGCAGTTTACAAAGGTCTTTCTTCCTGAAAAATGTTGTGAGCTAGGTAGTGGAAAAGTAATCTTCACTTATTTTACAGAAGAAGAAAGTGAGTTTGGAGACGTTAATAAGTTACTCATGAATGAATACACAAATAATAAAAGTCAGAGCCAGAGTTCAAAACAGTTTTCTGACCCTGACTAACCTGATTCTAATGCTCCACGAATACTGGGGTTAGTCTTCCCTATTCTGCTTAATACAGCCATTTCTGATTTTACTACAGTTCTGGGCTGTTTTCTATTGGTAAAAGGCAAAGCTGGTGATCTTTTCAGAACCCACATGAGAGCCTGGCCCTGGGGGGCTTCTTTCAGTGCCAGAGTTGAAGAGGCCAAGAGATACCTTTGGGGTCATCAAAAATCCATCTCCCTTCACACAGCCCACCATGAGAGTTAGTTGCTTCACAGGATTCCCTAGGCAACATTCTGAGCCTCTGCTCCATCCTGGTCCATATTCATTTATGACCCATGTTCATCCCAACTTCCTGTTTCATACCTCAGTTCTCTTTGGCATCCTCATCCTTCCTCTGACCTGACCCCTTGGCTTCCTCAGAATGGGCTGACTGCTAGATTCTACTTTACTTGACCCTTATTTAAACTTATATTCCTCACCTCTCTCTGAGTTTTCCACGATTTTTAGTCCTCAGCCTTCAGGAGTGATAACAGTGATAACAGACTCACATGTCTGCTGACCTTAGCAGTAATGTATTCGCTATAGTCTCATTACTAGCCTCATTCACCTCTTGGATCCCAGCTTCTCTTCACTTTACAGTTGGTCTTTTTAAAATTTTTCCTTTTAAGAAATTTTATTGATTCATTGTAGATAGCGTTCATCGCTGAATATATTTGCAATAAATAATTTTTTAAAAGTTCAGCAAAAACAGTCAGCACCTCTACTAGCTCTAATGGTATATATAATATCCCACACTCATAGCCACCCACCCTTGTAAAGAAGAAAGTGTTTTCTCATCTTTTGCCTGGAGCCAGACTTGGTCATTATAGATTTTGTTTGTTTCCATTTATATTAATGTCATTGTGTACATTGTTTTCCTGGTTCTCATTATTTCACTCTTTCTCAGTTCATATAAGTCTTTCTATGCTTCTCTGTTGCTTTCCACATTTCTTATGCCATATTCCATTACATTCATGTACCACAATTAGCTTAACCATTGAATGGACACCTACATTGTTTCCAGGCCTTTGCTACCACAAAATATATTGCTATGTATATTTTGGTACGTTGGGGACCATTTTTGTCTTTGACTTTCTTGAGGGATACCCCTAGCAGTGGCATCTGTGGGTCAAACAGATTTTTCCTTCATGATAGAATTGTTTTGTAACAATATTTGAAGTTCTGGTATGGTCCATCTTTCTTCATAATTATTCATCATTGAACAAGAGCAAATATTAAGCATCTTCTTCCATAGTATGTGTGGAGCACTCTACTAGACATTCAGGAGTTAGTTTAGATGATCCCAGTGCTTAAGGAACATAGAGTCTAACAGAATGATAAATGTGAATGCAAATATTCCTAATATTCAGTATGACCTGATAAGTTATATCAAACAGGTAAAAAACAAAAGACTCTGTGTGGCTGGAGGGCTACGATAGTATCCCAAGAAGGAGACTTTCATGACATTTGAAGGATGTCACTGGAGCTGAAATAAATGGACAGAAACTTAACTAAGCATTACAGTAGGGAGCAGCCTGAGCTGAATAAGGTAGACAAACAGCTCAGAAACCAGAAATCCAACATATATTAAAACACCATTTAATAATTATAACCATTGTTACTCATACTTATAAAGGATATGCCCATTAGCTACCTGAGTCTGCATCCCAATGTTTTTTTTTTATTTTTAATTTAGTATTACAGATTTAGAGAGGTAGAAATGAGGTAAAAGGTCTTTCCAGTGAAGAAAATGACTATATTAAAAGTGCCAAGTCAGGAAAGTGAAAGGCATGCTAGAGATACCATAAGGAAACCAGTTTGAGTGGAGCTTATAAAGAATAGTGGGAGTAAAGTACTATCAAATTCTGATTGTTATAATCAGGAAATAAGTTTTTGAAACCTTTAATTATTTCAGAGTAGATTATATTGGCTTGATTTTTTTTCCTGCCTAGCTCATGACTCTTCTCTTTTTCCTCTGTTTCTTATCCATTATACTGGGATATAAATCCTTCCTAGTTCCTATTTCTTGGGTATTCTAGAGCTCCCCACTAAATTCCTTTCCCAGCTTATTTTTAAATTCTATATCCATCACTAAAATATCTTTGTCTTTCTCTGATGCCAGTTCTCATGAACAGGAAAGGAAAGAGGAAATATATGATGAGGTGGTAAGATCACTGAATTGAGCATAATGAGACTGAGGTGAGAGGTGGTAAGGGCCTGAGCTAGAGGGTTGGGGGTGGCAGTGGGAATGGAAAGGAAGACTTTTTTATGGATTCTGCCCATAAAAAAGGATAATATAATTTTCTTTGGAGACTGCCACATATATACATTATACTCTCTTCCATCATAAAAGTAAAATACTTTGGTAGAGGCTCTGTCTTGAGCCCTCTTGGTTTCTTTACCATTTTGTTTGCTATCATGAGTTCGGATATCATCGCCATGAAGACCACTCTAGTTCCCCATTATGTCTTTTGGATATCTCAGCCTATATGTCCTGTAAGCATATTAATCTCACCATATCTAAAACAGAACTCATATTTCTCCCCAAATCTGTCCCTTCTCCAAACTTCACCATTTTACCTGATGAAATCTTTCTAGTCAACCAGTTTTACAACCTTTGACCTGTCTCTTTCCCTCAACCTCTGTATCCAATCAGTTGCTAAATTTTGTAACGCCAGTCTCCACATCTCGTTTCTCTTCTCTTTACTTCAGCAGCCTCTACTGTAGTTAAATTCACCATAGCTCACTTGAACAGCCAAGTAGCTTTCTAATTGGCCTCCCTGTTTCTAGTTGCTTTCCTTTCTGACCTGTGCTTTGCACAGTTGACAAATTGATATTCCTAAGACACGAATCCGACCCCATTACTCCTACTCAGACAACTTCATTGACTTCCTTCTTATCCAAAGGATAAAATATAAAACTTAGCCTGGCATAAAAGTCTTCTATCTACCTTTCCAAGTATTAGTTCATAGTTTTCCATTTCATGCAAACTCTGTTCCAGTTAAAGTAGCCAAATATCTGTTCCCCATACATGATATTCCATCTCCCACCTTCATGCTTTTGTATAAATTTTTGGAATGCACTCCTCACTTCTGGCTAATAGAATTCCTCCAAAGCACAGCTGAGATACCACCTCATGTAGGTGCAACCTTTCCTGATTCTTCAGTTACCAGTATTTTTTTTCCTTTTTAAATTAAATTGTTTTTATTTACTTATGTATTTGTTGTATCCTCACTCTATCCACCTTATCCTCCCCCCCCCCGCCACCCCCCACCCCCCAGTAGCATATAAGCTCCTTGAGAGCAGGGATCATTGAGTTGTTGCCTTTGTATTCAGAGTCTAGCAAAGTACTGAACTCATAGTAAGCACTCAGGAAATGTTTGTCAAATTGAATTAAGACCTCTTAATAGATAATTAAGTGACCAGCTGAGTTACTTAGTAGATGTGTTTTATTAGGTTCAACAAACATTTATTAAAAGCCTTCAGTGTGCAAAGCATTGCCTAGGCACTGGGAGAGATAGAAAGCTTAGATAAAACTGCTTTTCATAGTTTTCACACCTGAAAAGATAAGATACAAAATAAGAAAAATATGTAACGCATTATTTCAAAAGAAGCATACTGTAGTGGTACAGAAAAATAAGTATTATTTGAAGTCCAAGGAGAATGGGAGTTACTGGCAGGAGGCATAAAGGTAGACTTTTATGGAAGATGTATTTGAGTTAGATTTTAAAGAATGGGTAGGAATACAGCCTGTAAAAAGAGATAGGGTATTTCTTCTAGACACAGAAAGCAATAGAAGCCAAAACATAGAGACACAAAATCATGGACTATGTTTTGGGGAAATTCCAGTTTGATTGGAGTAGGGGAATAATTAGATGAAGCTGAAAAGATAGAGTGGTATGTATCACGTAGCAGTTAAAGTGCTGAACTTGGAATCAGTAAGACCAGGGTTAAAATTGTACCTCCAAAACTTACTGTTAGTGTGATCCTAAGCAAGTCAATTAATCTCTTTGTGGCAGTTTCCTTATCTGTCAAGAGGAGGATAAATTATATGACTTCTAAGTTCTCTTCCATTTCTAAGTCTATGAGTTCATGATCCTGTGAAATTGTGAAGAGCCTTGAACACTAGGCAAAAAATTTGAAATTTGCTTATTGGGCAGGAAAAAAAGTGTTGAAGATGTGAACAGAAGAGTGACACAGTAGACTGGTAGATAAGGAAGATTAGTCTGGCATTGGTAAGAAGACTGGATTGAAGTGGGGAAAGAGTAGAAATGGGAAGACCTGCTAAGCTATTGCAAAAGTGACCATGAGAACAGAGAAGATGATCAACACAAGAGATGTTTCAGGAGCAGAACTGATAAAATTTGAGAACTAGATATGAGAGGTGAAGATGAAGGAACTGTCCAAGGTAATCTTGAAGTTTTGAACACAGGAGGTTGAGTAGATGATAGTGACACTAACAGAAATTGTGAAACTGGAAACAAAAGCACATGGGGTAAAATAATACACCCACTTTCAGATTTGTTATGTTTCAGGTGATGATACCAACATTGACATGGAGAGATACTGGAGGCAGTTGGGTATATGAGTTTGCAGTTCAGGAGAGACTAAATCTACAGACAGGATTTGGGAGTCATTTGCATATAGGTGGTCCATGAAAGGGAATGAGGTTACTAAGAGAAAAAGAGAAAGCTGAGAACAGAGCCCTTGGCAATAGTTGAAAAGAGGAGGCAAGCTTAGTTTTCTCACATGTAAAATGGAATGTTTAGATTAGAAGACTTCTGATATACCTTCCAGTTCTAAATCTGTGATCCTATAAGGATGATATATGTGAAATACATAATAAATAATAAAACATTAAAAAAAAAAAAAGAAGAGGCAAGGATAGCAGTGGAGACAAAGAAGAAACATTTAGAGAAATAGGAAAATAATTCAGAGAGTGCAGTATCACTGAAGCCATGGGAGGTGTTAATTGGTAGGAGGGAACATCAAATGATTTCTAAGGGGTTAAGAAAGATGAGGTCCTGAAATAGAGCTCATCAGATTTGGATGTTAGGATGGTATAGGTGACTCATAAAGACAGAATATAAGTGTCCCTTGGTGATTTGCAAGAGTTAATTGACCTCCAGGTGAGTATCCTGCTGTCTCTAATTTTTGGGACATACCCTATCCCTTCTTAACAGCTTATGTCAATGATTCACTGGAACTCAAGAAAGGTTTTTCTCTAGAGAAGAAACCAAATAAATTGGGCCTGGAAAGTTCATTTAATTTTAAGAAAAAGGAGCAACATCAGTTTCTGGGCTTTTTTGTGTGTTTTCATCCTTGGACTTAAGCTCTGTTTCAAGGTCAATTTTCCATTCCTGTAAAGCCATTTGGGACATTGGAATTGATCAGAGGACTATAGGATCCAAGTATTCTGTGGATTCTAATGCTTTAAGGAAATAATAAAATATCTTGTATCGTTGTGCTCTGAATGGTATTCCATGAGCCAGCAACTGGAGAAGCTATAGTAAAAGTCTTCTTCCCATAGCAGTGTTCTTTTTCATTGCTTGCCTCCATTTACTAGATGCTGCTGCCCTTTTGGGGAATAGGAAAGGATACAGTGAAAAGAGCAAATAAAAACATGCTGAAGTTACATAATCCAAATTCTTAGGAGATAGGTGTCAAGTCTCAGTTCTGTCCCTAACCATTAGTATGACTGGATAAATCATGTAATTTCTCTAGGCCATAGTTTCTCCTTAGCTATAAAAATGAAAGAGTTGGGCTAGACCTTTTCTGCAATTTTCTGTGTTTTCTATCTTGTTTAGCATATTACACTTTATAAGAGTAATGACAGCTTAATATTATTGTTGCTTGTAATATTTATATTATAATTTAAATTGAAAGTCACTGAAAGTTGTTGACTGTCTTACAAAGTACACAATGAATATCCCATTTTTTCACACACTTATTTGTTCACATATTTACTGAGGAAGTAAGTATTCATGCTATATGTTATGGGAAAGTAAAAAATGAATAAGATTTAAGACTCTGATCTTAAGGAACAGGAGATAAAATATACATGAAATAGAACATGATAAATGCCACAAGAATGCTACAAGAGTTCAAAGGAAAGAAAAGTCAGTCTCCTGAGAGGATCAAGAGATGCTTCATGGAGGAGGAAGCACTTGACTTTGATAACCCTGAGAAACAGGTAGAATTTCAGTAAACACACCCCAATTAGAATCAGGAAAAACTCTCACCTAACCTTTGCCTATTTCCTCATAACCTTGGGGAGTCCTCTTCTCATGATAAGCATTTTTAAAAATGGCTTGAATGGTAAGGAAAAAAAATCCTAAGAAGGAGTAGGGAGGGAAGCTTATGAGCTGCCTAATGTGATCAAGTTCTCTATTGCATATGGCAGATGATATTGTTTATTATAACTGTCTCTGTGTGGCATATATCCCTATTAAAATATAAATTTGTTGAAGACAAGGACAATGCCTTATCTACCCTGAGTGCATAACATAGAAGGCAATGAATAAATGGTTGTTGTATGAATTAGAATTTCTTTACCAATTTCTTACTTATAAAAATAGCATACAACTGCTAATGGAATATGTAGGAAAAACATTTAATAACATAAAAATACTATTTTATGAGTTCCTCTATCGATTGGGTATGTAGTACTTCTTAAGTTTTAATGTTGTCTGCTCCCTACTAGTATCATTTTTAGCTACATTTGAAAAATAACAAAAACTCTTCACATATATAAATTATATAATAATAATGATGCTGATAGTAATTTGCCAGCAGATTAGAAATATATGCAGAGAGTAAGGAATTAGGGATGACAATTCAGTTACAAATCTGAGAGACTGGACAAATGGGGTGACTTTTTTCTTATTTAATATTTTTCCCAATTACATGTAAGAACAATTTTAACATTCTTTTTTGAGTTCCAAATTCTCTCCTTCCCTCCTTCCTCCCTCTGTTGAGAAGGCAAGCAATTTGACATTGATTATACATGTGTAGTCATGAAAAACACATTTCCATGTAAGTCATTCTGTTAAAGAAAACACAGACAAAAAAAAAACTCAAGAAAAATAAATAAAGTAAAGAGAAAATAACTTTGATCTGCATTCGGGCTCTACCAGTTCTTTCTTAATTCCTTACTCTCTGGATATATTTCTGATCTGTTGACAAATTGCTACCATCATCATTATTATGCAATTGATAAATGTGGAGAGCACAAGTCAAGCCTTGGAATTAAAATATGACTTTCTCACCTGGATTAATTTTGTACTTTGCCATCTCTTCTCAGATGTGGAAGACAAACTGAATGCTATGGTAACTTGCACTATGGAGTTGAGTGGGAGAGATCCAGATGGGGTTTTCTCCTATGTCTCAAACTGAAAGAGTAGGTGTTACACAGTGTACACTTTCTCAAAAGTCACACTCTTTATGGTTTATCTTACTAGATAATGTTAGGGGCATATTGATTGATGAATGAATGCCTGAACCCTCATACAACCCATGAAATTAGTATGTACATTGATTGATCATACCTTATGTACTCATGCCAAACTTATATTCCTTTATATTGAAAATAGCCACATTAATAACATTAATACTACGCACCACATAAGATTGTTCAGAGGAAAGTGTCATGTTAATGTGAACCGTTGTTATTATTATTGGAAGAGAAGCATTTTAGAAGCCTTCACTAATCCAATTTTTTTTTCTCCCCTGCTTTAATTTTTTTTAACCCAGCTCCTGACTTTTCTCTTCATTGCCACTCCTGTTAGGATGGACACCTCTCTTTGCCTTTCTCCTCCTTGTTTCTAAATATAGCTAGGGCCCATCAGTATATCATCTTATTGTTTTATTTCCACCACCAAAGTACTAATTTCTTTCTCTGTCATTTGTAACAAACAGCCGATCAGAGAGGCAGCAAACATAGTATAAAAGTTCTGGTGTTGAGACTTGGAATGTGGTATGGGCTCTGTTCCTAACTAGCCATGTAAGTCTGAGTACAGCACTTTATCTCTCAGTGTCTCATTTTCATTGTAAAACTAAAAGGATGGGCTACATTTAATCAACAGCCTTTGTGAAAAAAATCTGGAGTTTTAGCAGATCCCAAACTCAGTGTGAGTCCGTAGTGCAAGATATGACCCAAAATAAGCCTGCATGATCTTCAGTTGTGTCAAGAAAGGCTTGGGGTCCAATACAGGAAAAGTCATCATCCTGGCCCTGCCCTACATTGGTAATAACATGCCCATGCCTGTGAAGCATTCCGTTCAGCTGTGGGCTCCTTATTTTAGGAAGGGCATTCAGAAGAAGTAACATATGAGCCAAGGAATGGGATTGGGAAAGCACAAAATGGAGACAGGCCAACAGTGAGGGAGTTAAGCCTAGAGAAGACAGGGTGTGAGGTTCCAGGGAGAGAGGGGGCTTTAAGCATGTGAAGGACTCTTGGGTAGAATGATTAGTCTTGTGTTCTGCTTAGACTGAGAGCAGAACTAGGAGCAATGAGTGAAAGCTTTTGTAATGCACATTTAGGCTCATTCTAAGTAAAAATTTTCTAACAGCTCTCTGAAAATGGGATGGCATACTTCTGGAGATGGTGAGTTACCTAGTACTGAAGATCTTCCAGCTGAGACCACATAATCACTTGTTAGAGAGCAGCAGAGTTGCTCAGTAGTTAGAGCACTAGGTGAAATCAGGAAGACCTAGTTCAAATCTGGCCTCAGAAACTTACCAGCTTTGTGACCCTGGTCAAGTCACTGTTTGCCTCTGTTTCTTCATCTAAAATATGAGAATAAATAATAGCACCAGAGTTATTGTGAAGATCAAATGAGATATTTATAAAGCACAGTGCCTAGCACATAGTAAATGTTAACTTATTAATATTGTTATTATTATAAATTTTATGTAAGATTTCTCTTTTAAGTGGATTTTAAATTTGGGTATTAGCAAGATGGACTCAACTCTGAGATTGCTTCCAGTCCTGAGACTGTATGATCAGTAAGGTCACCTTATATTCTAACATTCTGTAATGCTTTATCTAACTTAATCAGAGGAAAATCCCTAAGTTGAGGGGAGGGTGCAGGGGTGGATCTTAGCCTCCTGAGAAAGCTAAAAGCACAAATTTAAGCCATAAGAAAAGTTCAAAGTATCCTGTTGTTGTTATGTGGTCATCAGGTTAATCCTCCTGCTTCTGAATTGACTTCTTCATTTTGTCAGCCTGTTCAAATAAGAGAGAAGACACAGAGAAGTAGATGTGGTTCCTACTGACAATTTACATATAGAAAATCCAGGGGCTGAAGGGAAGAGAGAATTGTACCAGGGCCAGAAAGAATAAATGGACAGTGTTGAAGGATTCTGCCCACCGAGGGAGAGGTGAAAGGAAAGGAAAGGAAAGGAAAGGATAAACACCTACCAGCTATAGGATAGGAGCAAAGAAAGAGTTAGAGGGGAAACACAGATTCAAATCAGAACAAAGTCTTAGGATTGAAATGGAAGAGAGGCTGGATGGCAAGCAGGAGAAACATATGCTCAGAGTGGGAAATAAAACAAGCTTTCCAGCATCTAACCTACTGAATACAATTGGGGAAACAGTATAAAATGAATGAAACTTGGGAATCATGACTGGTATTCACAGGAAAGTCATTTGTTGAAAGCATGTTTTAACTGCAAAGAAGTTACTGAAAAATTGCTGCATCCTGAAGAGTCAGGCAGATATAAAACGATGGGTTGCCAGGGTCATTTTTGTTCAAGTTGGTGCTTAAGTAGTAGCAGAGAAGACTCAGACTTGGAGTCCAAGTAGCAGATCTATAGTGTAGGAAAGGCTGGGGGCCTGAATAAGCAAGGCATTTAGTTATCAAGGCATGTAGGGATGTTCATTTGAAAGTAGGTATGAAACTGGGAGACTGGAGAGGGAGCAGGCAGAATGCAAAATGTTCAAAATAATTTCAAGGTTCAGAATGTCAGTGTAAGTAGAGGTATGGCAGGTAGTCAGTAGAGGTGCAAACAAACAAGTCAGTTGAGATAATCTAGCAACAGGTGTCAGGCTCTCAATCACGGGGATACTAGGTTTCAAGAGCCATGCATGAATCCAGCCACTGAAGAACCAAAGCGTAGAGTAGCAAACCCCATTACTGGGCATGTGGGTACAAAGGAGGAACTCAGACCCATGAGAACCCATAGGAATTTCATCACAAATGAACTGGGAAACAAGCACACATGATTAGAATGGGATCAGTTCAAGATTTGCCCCTGATACTCAAGCTGTGTGACCATGGACCTTAACCTCTCAGTGTCTCAGGCACCTAAGATTCCAAGTTATCGATGACTCTCCAGACCCTGGAAGTTCCCCACACAAGTCCAGACCAAAACTTATGATGCCAAAGCCACCTCCACTAAAAGTCTCTCCCATGGCTGTGATAGTTATTTACTTAACATTTTTAGTACACCTTCTACAAAAAGGATTTGAGATAGACTATTAGTTAGATTCCTTTGGACAGCTAAGTAGCGCAGTGGATAGAGTGCTGGACTTGAAGTCAAGAAGACCCCTCTTCCTGAATTCAAATCCAGCCTTAGACACTAACTGTGTGAACCTGGGCAAGTCATTTAACCCTGTTTGGCTCTGTTTCCTCATTTGTAAAATAAGTTGGAGAAGGAAACAGCAAACCAATCCAGCGTCTCTGCCAAGAAAAACCCCAGATGAGGTCGTGAAGAGTCAGTCAGTTAGTTTAAAATATTGTTAAGGTAGGACAGTTTAGGATAGAAACAGGAGAGGAACCACCTGAAGAACACAGAAAGAGTAGAGGCTACCACATAATAGAGATAATTTGATTATTATAATCAAATCAGAATTTGACTGAGTTTTTTGATGGGCTAAAAAGGGAAACAGATCATATTACAAAATTTTTATTTTCCAATAAAAGAGAGCAAAAAACTTTGTCTACAGAGACAAACATTTTCCTGGAACTAAATTTCATCAGGAGTTTAATTCTGCATGAGTCGTTTTCTGAGCAGCATTAGGCAATGTAGCAAGATAATATTCTCAAATACAATTTTAAAAAAATTATAGAAATCTTATTTAAAGAGAATCCTTGCCCCATCCCACTATAAAGGCAAGGGATATCAAATTCAATTGTAACTTGGTGACAGTGATGTTAGTAAACCACTAATTTATACAACTGGCCATGACAGTCATAGGTTGGGACTTTTAAATGCCTTTGGCAATTTTTTCATTTTGCCATTTGGGATCTGAAAGCAAATACCAGTGTTGAACAGGAAGTCCTAATTGCAGTATATAGGTCTGCTATAAGTCAAAGAAAACTGCTCATGATTTTTGAGTTTATTAATAAATCTGTGGTATACTTTAGCTTTTTCTTCCAAACCAAGGAATAAAAGGCTTCAGAAGAATGCACCATAAATTATTTTTGGATGCTCTAAAGAATTCATTTGGCTCAATTCAACAGGTCTAATTTCTGGTATGCTGCTATCACACTTGAACCAAACAGGCCACTTTTTTTGGCCTGTGTAAACTATTGGAATGGGATTTTTTTAACTCTAAAAATTCAGAGAACTATTTCACAAATTATATAGATTGAAAAAAGAACTAACTTACTTGTACTCAGAAATTGTATAATTATGATGATGCTTCAGGGTTACAATGTGTTTTCCCCCTCTCTCAGTAACCCTAAACGGTAGCATCAAGTCTTTAATTTACAGATTAAGAAACTCTGATAGAAGTTGAGTTCAATCACACAATCAGTGTTGGAGACATGAATTTTAGTGCAAGCATTATTTCCCTATTTTATAGGCCAAAGGAAGTTTAATCCAGGTTCATACAGATAGTTAACAATTGGGATTTGAATCCCAGGTCTTCTCACTCTGACTAGTATTCTTTACTCTATACCAAAAAGGCAACCACACTGGCATACTCAGGATGGCTGCTAGCACAGGTTCTTAGATCTGCTTTGCTAGGAAACATAGCTGCTTAAGGGGTCAACAGTCTTTTTAAATTATATTCACTAGTTCAGGGGAAAAGTCAGCACCCTGAATTTCAGAGAAATAAAGACCAACAGACAGGGCTGTGCCTGAAATCAAAGCAATATTGCTATACACCTTACATACATCACTGGATTGAGAGAGGCTTTATATCTGAGCAAACCCTCACCTCAGAGTATATATACACTTCTCGGAGCCAGAAGGCATCACATCCTTCATGACTCAGTGTCTAATTAGAAATAAACAAAAGATGTGAAAGCCTTGCTACAAACAAGCCTCCCCTATGCAAGCTTCCCTTAATGGGCTCCACTTGATGCCTATTAATGGATGGGGAAGATCTTGTATCCCAATAACATTACACATACTGACTTGAATTTCCTTGTGGACAAAAAATCAGTATTTTGGGTTTTTTTTTTTAATATAATCCCTTTTTTTATACTGTTGTTAGCAAGTCTTCTGTTAACAAATCTTTTGAGGGCCAGTACTCTTGGTATTTTCCTAGGCATTAGCCTGGTGAGCTGAATTCCCCCAAATATACACTTTTTTTTCATATACATGTAAAAAATGAAAAGAAAAAAGGCCTTTCATGAGCATTTCTCAAACATATGGACTTAGAAAGGAAAATTCTCATTTCTGTGCCTTTTCCAAGGTTGTCTCTAGGCCTGGAATGTATTCCCTCCTTGTCTCTGCCTCTTAGAATCCTTTGCTTCCTTCCAAACTCATATCTTTATTTCTCTAGCTACTAAAGCCTCCACTCCTCCCCAAAATTACCTTGTGTCAGTTTTGTATATATGTGTCCATGTTCTTTCCCCCAAATAGAACATAAATTCCTTGAAGATAGTAATTGTTTTGTTTTGTTTTGTTTGTATCCCCAGTGCCTAGCATATCAGACTCTCTAGGCTCACTCTCTCAATTGCTGTTCTCATAGATTGGATTCCCAGAGTTCTGTTAACTACTTCTCCCTACTGGATTCTCAGGGTTCCCTGTATCAAACTCAAAGAAGAATAGATCCCCGTAGCTGCAAATTGACTTAGAAAACCACAAGTTAGCATTATTTGCATTGTATTTTATTTATTTTATTAAATATTTCCCAATTACATATTAATCTGGTTTGGACCCTACTCTATAGTTTTGTAGCCCAGAGTCTGCGAGTCTGAAACTTTCTGCAGAGGTTGCTATAAATAGTTTTTAATACTGACACTCATGAGCCCCCCCACCACTGTGCTCCCAATTAATTTTCACTTGACATGATGCCAAGAATGGAAGAGTAGACAGGTTCCTAAAACTGTCCAAGATCATAAAATCATATATTAGAGCTGGAAGAAACCTTAGGAGCCAACTTCCTCATTTTACAGATGAGGAAACTGGTTAAATGACTTTCCCAAGGTCACATAGGTGGAAAGTGCTATTATTTGAACCCAATTCCTCTGATTCCAGGTTCAGCATTTTCTTCACTGCATCACATTATCTGAAATGGCAGTTGTCCTCTATTTCTTTCATTTTACTGTAAGAGTGAAAAGTCAAGATGTGTGGATGGAAGTTTAATTCTTCTAAGCATCCAAAAACTGAGATGTTTAGGTAAATCTAATATAACTAATTAGTTCCACCACAGAATTTATATTTTGATATTTTATTGGGCCATGGAAGTGATCCTGGATTCTCAAAAGCCTATATATTGGTTTAGCACAATTTTGAGAATGTTCTTCCAAGCTGGAAAATGTTCAAGTATATTTTTAATGATAGACTGAGAATGCTTATTGAATACAAGCCTACTTAAATATAGAGGGTCCTGGCCAGCAGGTTGGCCACTAGGTAATAAATTTCTTGGCCATGGCAGTCCATGAAACTAAGAAAAATTAAAAGCAGCAGTTAGAATCATAAGACTTAGAGTTGGAAAGGAACCTAGAGATCATCTCTCTGAAATCTTTTATTTTACAGATGAAGAAACTGAGACATAGACATAGTAAGTGATTTGCTCAAGTAGTAAACATGAGAAGATTTAAACACAAGTCTTTTGAATCCAAAGTTAGTATCCTGTCTGCTCTTCTTCCACTGCTTCCACTACTCTAGCACACTATAATTCTGTGTTGTCTCCTTTTACTTTCACAGCAAAAGGGCTATGGCAGTAAAAGAGCAGGGTGCTGAGAATCACATAGTTAGATTGGTATGGTGGTACACACTGGTAATCCTTGCTAGCATGGAGACTGAGACCGGTGGATCTCTTGACCTTGGGAATTCTGAGCTGCAGTATGGTCTATAGCTGATCAAGTGTCTATACTAAGTCTGACCCCAATGTGTTGAACTCCTGGGAGCAGAAGGCTACCAGTATTCCTAAGGAGGGACAAACTATCCCAGGTATGAAACAGAGCAGGTGAAAAAAACACTACCATGCAGATCTAAGCAATGCTCATGAGTAGACTTTGTACTGTCAAGCCTGGGTGAGATGAGACCCAGTCTTTTTTTTTAATCACTTCATTTTTCAGATTTCCTATAAATATTTATTTAAGCAAGGCTATTCTAAATGGGAGAGCTTTGTCCAATGTGAAAGGATTTGATGTACTACTGGAGAAACAGAACTACATTTATATTGATGTACTTGCTATAAAAGAAAGACATAAAGAAGTCACCGCTAAATAGAAGGATGGCTCAGAGACTCTTCTGGGCAAGGCAAACAAAGAAGATTGTTGCCAAAAGCAACGTGAAATATCATTTAACAGGACACTTGATCATCGTATTTGGCAGGGTGGATGATAAAGAGACTAAAAAAGACCACCCTGAAGGTATTTTCAGGTTCTGTGCCAACATCTGTTGTAAAGAGTGAAGTAGAGAAATTCTAGGAAGAACTTGACCAGATTCTCCAAACTGAGTAAATAGACATTGCCACTCAAGTGTTTTTCTCAAACACCAGATCATTTGTTGAACTGAGTGACTAATAAGCCAATAGTAATATAGTGATTCTTCTATCAGAAAATTACCTGGGGGCAGGTAATTTTACTCCTCTGAACCAAGTTGGCATGAGCTTAGAAGGAGCCAGAAAAGTTCTGGAGTTTTCAATTCTGACCCATTGGTAACCATGGCTAACAAAATAAAAGCAGTGGTATGTATGATATAGAATTCTTGAGGGGAATTTAACCCCTTGTCCAGTGGCTCTTAATCTAGAGTTCATGGACACCTCCACACACACGCACACACCAATGTAGTCTAGGGAAAAATTTCAGGGAATCTATAAATTTTCATGGGGAAAATAATTACATCTTGACCTCCACCTGAAATTTAGCATTTCTTTCAATTACAAATTTTTAAAACATACACATTATTCTGAGAAAGCATCCATAGGCTTCCCCAAACTACTGAAAAAAAAGCGACTCAGTGACACAGAACAGCTTAAGAACATTGAGCTCAGGTAAGAGTTGCACTTTGGGGGCATGCACAGCCCCACGCACATGGGCTTCTAGAAGGTAATATCAGTGATGTTACCCTGTCCCTGAGTGTGTCTCTAAGCAGGATTATTCTAGGAGAGGTGAGAACTCCCTTTTATAAACTGAGAGCAACAGAGAGACACAGTCACCTCTTTTGGGGGAGATTTTTATTTTCCTTCAGGTTAGATCTGAACATGTCACTTGCCTACTCCATCAACCGTGGTGATTTTCTGTTGCCTCTAGGACGAGCTATAAACTCCTATTTTTGTCTTTTAAGGCTCTTCAGGACCTCATCACAACCTGTCTTTTTAACCTCAGTATATATTATTGCCCTTCCTCCACTCTAAATTCTCTGATTTATAAGGTTCTTTCATACTCTAATGTTCTATGTCAAACTCAGTCAAACTGATCTTCTCTTTGCTTCTCAAACGCAATATGCAATCTCTCAACTCAGTGCCTTTGCACTGGCTGCCCCTGCCTCCATGCCTGGGATGTACTCTTTCCTCATATTCCATTCCTAAAGTCCTGCTCTTCCTTTAAGATGCAACTCAAGAATTTCCTTCTACATGAAGTCTTTCCTGATTCCTCAATTGCTAGTATCCTGCCTCCCTAACTACAATGTATTATTTTGTATATGCTTATATATGTATATATCATATCTTCCAGTAGGATATGAACTCCTTGAAAATAAGAAATGTTTTATTCTTTGTCTCTATATCTCTAGGTTCTATTAAAATGTCTGAGAGATAGTGGATGCTTAAGAAATGCTTGCTGGTTGATCAATTGAGTAAAGAAGGAAAGGAGTGCACTGTGGAGTGGGGATCCATGTCCTAGAATGTACCGTTCTACTTCCAATAGTATTTCCATCTCTAGTAGTGAAGTGTATGATCACACTTGTTATTCAAATGCATTTTTTGGTAAATCTACATTTTGATAATGTCTTTTTCTAATTATTTGGGGATGCAGCCCAGAGGTTTACCCCTGGCTTGCTCTGAATTGTTGGCTAATCTTTGGACAAAGAATTTTTTCCTCCTTTAAGAGTTTCTTGCTAATGGCAGGTGAGATGCAAGAGACTATTTGGCATACTGACCAGTCCTAGAAAGGAGCGTGTGGTGGCTACTTCCATACGTCATTAGCTTATCAAGTTAGCAGTAGTCCTGAAAGCAACATAAACTTTGTTTCTTTTAGGTTGCATCAAAATGCCAGAATCACAAAGTCTTAGAGATAAAAGGGAATTTAGCATCTAGTCATCCTCTGCATTTTACAAAAGGAGAAACTAAGGTTCAGAAAGTTGATATGACTTGCCCAAGCTCCCACGATTAATAAATGACCAGACTAGAACCCAGGTGTCTTTATTCCCAGGCCAGTGTTTTGTGTCTTGGCTGTAATCTTTAGCAGGATGCCCAAAGCAACAATAACCTAGTTTACTAATAGCTTTACCTGTGTTTTCTCTTCCATTTCTTCAGTGATTGTTTTATAAAAAAATGTTTTGACCCCTGGCTTTTTTAAGGTAGGATTTAGTTTTTCTCTTTTCCCAATTCTCCTTCATCAGATTTTCTCTCATCCCTACTTCATATAATTTTTTAAAACTGATGTTTGTTTTCTTGGCATCAGTACAGTGATCTTCTTTTGTTTACAGTAAAAAGAAAATTTCTGATGCTAAAAAAAATTTAAAATCATTTTCTGGACTGTTAGTGACCTTTTTGAGGCATCCTGCTATTATCCTATTACTATAAATTTTCAACTGTGACAACTGTCTTAGGTGTATTTTAGTGTCATAAAATAACTTGATTCTCCTTGTTTTGTGTATTTTTAAAAATGAATTGCCTCTAAGGCTAAAGAGAGAAAATCTTAATAAAATGACAATTTATTCAGCCAGAGTATATAAGTGTTTTAAAGAACAAAAAAAAATTCAGGAACCTTACACCTTTGTCTACTGCAAGACAAAAAAAAAAAAAAGATACCTTCTACCATCACTTAAGTTTTAGTTTTTAGAACATTTTAGTAAAATGTTTTTTTTCTCTCAGTGAGAATGTGTCAGTCAACAAGCATTAATTAAGTTCCTCTTATGTATCAGGCACTGTGCTGAATAAGCACTGGGGATACAAAGAAAAATAAAATAAAACAGTTACTATTCTCAATGAGCTCACATTCTTACGAGGAAGAAAATATATGAACTAGGTACACGTAGGCTATATACAGAGTAAATGAGATAATCTCAGAGAGAGAGTGCTAAGATTAAACAGAACTTGGAAAGGCTGTTTGTAGAAAAAGCTGGGGTTTGGAGGAAGTTAGGAGGTGGAGAGAGGGGAAGAAATTCCTGTATTATTGTCTATTATTATTAAATCTTAAAGTAAAGCTTCATAAAGATTTATTTTAAAGAGCTATAAAACAGAGCTTCAGTAATCATATGGCCATTTTCTCTGATGGAAAATGCCACTTCCAAGCAGCCCTGCTGCTAATGTGATGTCAGTACAGTGGTTAAATATAGCAGATCATTGGCAAGACAGATTGAGAGGAAGTCCATTAAATGAAGCTGGCTGTGTATTTTTCTTCATTTTTCCTTATTCTGTATATTAAAGGCATTGTGGTGTTTTTCCTATATGTCTCCACTGAATGTCTTTGTCCCTTCCACCCCCACCTCACCGTGCCTCTTGATTTCTGTAGGTTTATTCCTGAGCCTTGGTCAGCCTGCAGCACCACCTGTGGCCCAGGTATCCAAGTCCGAGAGGTCAAGTGTCGCGTCCTGCTTACATTCACTCAGACAGAAACAGAGCTGCCTGAGGAAGAGTGTGAAAGCCCTAAGCCATCCACAGAACGGCCTTGCCTCCTTGAACCATGTGATGAAGTCCCTACTGGACGTGGCCTGGATTTCTCTGGGCATGAAAAAGACGGTGAAACGATTTATGATTGGGAATACGTTGGTTTTACTCCTTGCTCAGCTACATGCTTGGGAGGTATTTGACCCTTTTCTTCTTCTATGGTGTTTATTTCTTGGGTATCCCAAAGTCATGTGAAAAATTACTTGGTATAAATTAGTATGGGTTTGAAAGAAGTCCTACCAATGACTGAAGAGATAGTTAGTGAAATACTCTGTTAAATCTCTTACTCACAGGAGGTAGTACAGAGAGAAAGATGCCTGTGCCTTCTCAGCCTAAGAGTGTGGTCAGCAGGAGTAGACAGTGCCAATAGGGGAAAGAGGAAAAGAAATGTGAAAAGGGGCAAAGTTCCCTTGACACTACCCTGTAGTAACCTTGTGGGATTGGTAAGTTTATCATCTCTTTGCACCAAAATTTCTTCTTTTGTAAAATGAGGGAGTTGACTAGGGACCACCTTGGAAAATGTGAGAGGAGCAAAGGTGGATGTTGTAACTTGAGAAGAATTTTTGCAGGAACCCATCTTAGAGACTGAAGGGACCCTGTAGATTTCCAGTAGTCCAGCCCTTGATTTTATAGACTCCTTGAAGAGTTTTATTGGATGCAGCAAAGACTGATTCTTTATAATATATTTTAACCAAGTACTACAAAGTCATCCTTCAAAGATTGGCTTTCTTCTTTGTTAATTTGAATTTTGAGCAGTATGTAAAAGTTTGAAATTTCTGACTTTTGGAAAGCAGAGGGCATCCATCTGACAAAGGTTGGCAGTTATAGTAAAAAATCATGCTGAGAGAAATGTAATTTTCCACTCTTAACATTCATGGATCAAAGGCTATCTTCCATGGAGAAGAAATAATGAATATAAATTAAGAACTTGAAAAAATCAACTCCATTGCTTGGCATCCTTGAGATTTTGTTTTAACCTATAAGCTTGTACATCCATCATATGTGTACATCCCAACAGAATTGTCAATGGGTAAATTATTTAGTCTGATGTATTCAGAAGTTTGAATAAATCTTCTCTCATGTTAGTGTGGTAACTATAAGTTAGCCTTTCTCTCTACTGATCTTTCTGCAGTGATTAAGGAACCAGACACAATCTGTTTTCAGCTTCCAGAACAGATAAACCAAGGGAGTCAAATCTGTATCTTTCTGGATGCATGCACCTCTCAACTGAATTTCATCTGGTCTATGGCAAAACCTGTGTGGCAATTTTTTTTAATCAAGGGTCTGTTAAGTTCTTCCTTCCTAAAACCTATTTTTGCCTCTTTTTGCCAGTTATAATTGTGAAATGCAAAATCTTTTAGCAGAAATATCTTAAAAATTTAATAATATTCATGTAGCTAGAATGAGAAATAACAGATGATCAGATCAATGACATATTAGCCTTCAGAAGGAAAGTTCCTGGTAAATGGTAATGTTCTCTAAATGTCAACTATTATTGTAACTATTAAGAAAATAATTATTCAAAGACCTTTATGTTATTAAGTAGATTCTTGATGAGGGAGTTAGGGAAAAACATGGACAAGAATTGCATACAGTAGGCATGTGCGGATTGGGAACAGCATGAGTGAAGAGGCTGCCCTCACCCATGAAATCATGAAGAGGCTGCCCTCACCCATGAAATCATGATTCCATCTGAGTAGCAAAATGATATACCAATGTTATAATAAATAGTGATTCATAACTCAATGAAATTTGCCATCCTATTAGGAAAACAATGACTAAAGTGATAGATGTTATTGATCAGTTCTAGAAAAGGAAATTGTCACAAAATGAAAGTATTCAGAAAGTTCGAAGGGTAGAATTCAAAAAGACTGTAATTCACAAGCATTCTGTAATCTATTTAAAAACATCTCTGTGATGGTACCACTGTTAAATTCTCTTTAAACATATTTTAAATTTTTTATAAGACTAAAACCATATGCCCAAGAAACAGGTTGTCAAAAACTGTTCAGTAGAGGGCAGGGTATAATTAAATAACCACTTTCCATGAAAAGTAATTGATTGATTAATTAAGCAAGCTTACATCTTCACCACTTATGTACACCATTTTTCTTGTACATTATTTTCTCATCAGTGTACACCATTTTCTTGGGAAAATATTTCTTTTAGCCCCTTGCTGATGGATGTGTCTACAATAAATGGCATGGAGAAGTTGAATCCTTTAAGAACCCGTGTCTAGAATAATGTCTCCACAAGCCATTTAATTCAATTTTAAAAATGCCTATTATGTGTAACATGCTGTGTGAGGAGCTGGGGATGCAAAGGTGAATGAGAAAAAATGCCTGACCTCAAGGAGTGTGAGAAATAAGAAAGGGACCGAAAGTTTTATAACATAAATTATTACATGTTTTATTAGAAACTTAGCATTGAACACCAAAAGAACTAAACTTGCCTAGTAACTATGCACCATTCAGTGCAAATAATAAATCCTATGAAGTGGTTACATGTATTCAAATTTAAACTATTCAAAGTGATAATAATATAAATTATTGGGTCCAGCCCAATTCATTCTGCCTTTTTCTCTTTGCATCATCTTATAAAGATATTTCTAGATTTCTCTTTAATTCTAAGTCTTAATTTTATTATTTCATTTCATCAATGTACTAAATTTATTTAACTACTCCCTACAACTGCAGATTCTTAAAAGGGTTAACCCTGTCATTGACCAGACATTGGAAAATTAGCTTGCTCCTCCAATCCTATGAGTTCACAGATCTTGGTCAGATCTTAAACATAACTATTTACTTAGCAATGAAGAAAAATTACATCATAGTCATCACTATATTAAAATGCATAAAAATAATATACATTATAATCCACATCCACACCTGGGTCACACTCACCAATGCACTCAGTATCTGTGGTGAAAAGTAGACACACACACTTACAGAACCTGGTGAGGAAGCACATGAAGGACAAAATCCCATGTGCTTGGGATTACTCACATATGGAATGTAGGCTTTGATATCATTGATCCGTTAAAGAATACCTGCACGAAACAAAACTACTTCTCTGTTAACTACTTGTCTTTTGCTCCTTAACACTCTCCAGGTGGATAGACTCTCTTACCCTTTTCTCTACCATACTCTTAATGTAACACTTATAATTCCTTGCAACTTACAATCACCCTTAAAATGGCAGTTAGAAACTACCATCCCTTAATGTGAAGAAATAGCAGTTCATTTTAAGCCAGAGAACTACGCATCTTATCAACCTAGGTGTCTGATCTATCAGGACCAGCCCAGCCCAGCTAGTCCTCACCCCGAAGCAGTATTGACCAATCAAAACAGAGCTTACAGCAAACAACTCAGGTTGACTCTGGACAAGGAAAACCATAACTCACCAGCTCTTTGTAAAAGCAGCTGAAGTCCCTGTTTTGCCTCTTTATTCATTTCCTTCTCAGACCAGAGGGGACAGGAGAAAGGACAGCATGTACTTCTAATGATCTTCACCAGTTAGAAATCATACAGTTGAAATCTTCTGAGAGTTGTCCACTCTGTTGGTCTCTTCAAACTGCTGCAACAAACTGATTTTCTAACCCTCAGCTGTTTCTCCTATTTCCTCAACCTCCTATTTCTTATCCCTCCTCTACATTTCCGTGGATTAAATCACAGTCTCCTTGGCTCTTGGTAACTTACCTCTCACCACTTGCCAAAATTTCTTCTTTGAAATCAGTAGTCCTTTTAAAATCACGTCTAAGTCTCTCCATATGCTTGTATGAGTGATTTTAAAGTTTTGTCCTCTTTAGAGACAGCTAAGTAGAGTTAGTGGACTAGAATTTATGAAAAATCTGAGTTCCAATTCTGCCTTAAATGTTTATCAGTTGTTTAAACCTGGGCAAATTACTTAACTACTGCCTCAGTTTCTTCTTCTGTAAAAGTGATCATTCTTACCTCTAAGAATTATTGTCAGGGTTAAATTAGATAATATGGATAAAGAACTTTGCAAACCCTAAAGTGCCATGTAACTATTAGCTATCATATTATTATTATACAACAGTTCTATGCAGATAAGCAGAAGGACCATAATATTCTACAAAACATTGTTGAGGTAGTTGACTTTAGATTTTTACCATTATTCTGTGGGTAGTATGTGAATGTGAGTGGTCCTAGAGAGGACCTTGCATAACTGGGATAAATTCTTTCCTTGGTCTGCTACTTTGTCAAAATGTCAATTTTCACTCTTTTTATTGTCCCTTTCCGCTCCATCTTTGACAGAGCTGTCACACTGACAAACACATCGACATGTCTGTTCAAAAATCTTTGATACCTTTTGCATGAAGAATAAAATATTAAACCCTCAGCCTGACCTTTAAAGCCCTCCACAAACTGGCTCCACCCCACCTGCCCAGGCCTAGTAAATTTTACTCCCCTCACACATTCTTTTCTGTGTGGCTTGCTAGCTCATCCCTGTGCACTATATTCTACCTCCTGTATCTGCTTTTTTGCATAAGTGTCCCCTTGTGTTTAGCATGTACCTCTTCCTCTTAGGGACCCCACAGAGTGTCCCCTCCTGTGTAGGACAAAGCCTCTGTCTCAGTTTAGGTGTCCTTATCTCACCTCACATAAGTTCCCTCAACTAATAAGTACCCATCCAGACTATGGGCGTAGCCTCCTTTGGAGCCTGGGACCTGTGCCACGTGCACTGGCTCATGGACCTGGCTAGGGCACACTTGTAGAAACTGCTCCATCACCCCCTTCTCCAAGGTTGCCTTGGCCCTAGACATCTCCTTGCTGATTCCTCTAGGGCCCTCACCATTTCCCATTCTGTTTTACTGGGGGCTGCTATGTTCTCCTAAGCCCAACTTTTCCATAGGAAGCTTCTTCTTTCACCTGAAACTTATCAAGGACAGTCTTTTCCATCTTCTTGTAGAGTATGAGACCTTTACACTACCTTAGGAGCAGAGCTCTATGCCAGCGTGGAGGCCTTTTGCCAGGTAATTTGTAAATTCCTAAAGAAGGAGAGGGACTTGGCCCTGAGATCCTTCTTTCCTTTACATTCCTATAGCACTTCATCTGGATCACTTATATTAAAATGCCTTGTATTTTTATTCATATTTGCAAATGTCTCATCACCTCTCCTATATTTTAGGGAGAAGACTACTTCATCCTCCTTTTGTATCCTGGTCAGTACCTAATGAAGTACCCACCATTTAATGGGTGCTTTTACTTTAATGTAGAATAAATTAATAATGATTTAAAAACTCTCCCTTTATTTGAGATAGCATCCACTGGGATAATAAGATTTAGAGCTAGAAGGAAGCTTAAAAATCATTTAGTCCACTGCCCTCATTTTGCAGATGAGAAAAGTGAGACTTTGAAAGGCCAAATGACTTGGCAAGGATCACACGCATAGCAAGTAGCAGAACCAAGATTTGAAATCCCATGTCTTTGCACTATACCTTGTATTGTCACCATTTTTAAAAACAAGTTCAGAAATCAAAATCCCTGGGGGATTAAGTGAAGTACTTAAGGTTACCATATATAAAATTATAGATGGAATTCTATTTTATTCAGCTTCGAGCTATCATTTTATCTTTCAGTTGCAGAAAAATCTGAATAAGGCATAATTCATCCTTGCAGATCCTCTTTGCATTCGAAAGGCTACCAAACCTGTAAAAATTATTGGGTCCATGTAGGAAGAGGATGGATAGCTACATATGTCCCTTATTCTTATTTATTACTGTCTGCCCTAAGAAGTCATGTGGTACCCTGCTCTGGGAATCAGAAGATTTGGGTTCTAATTGACCGTATGACTGTAAACAAATTACTTAACCTTGGTGGGCCTATGCTGCTTCTTCTATAAAATGAGAATAGCAAGACTTGGATTGTTCGGTTCACATGGTTGTTGTAGGGCAAGGGTTTTGTAAATTATAAAATACTATTTAAATATAATCTCTTATTAACTTAATTATTGTTCTCTTAGAGACTATCTAGGCACACAATTGAATGCTAGGTCATGGCTCTTTGTTAGGCCAAAACACACAGATACACACACAGACACACACACACACACACACAACATTCAGCCCTTTGCAGACCTAGTCAAAACAACTTTACAACAGAACCTTCCTGAAATAAACCACTTGGCTTATGGTACCTACTGATGCTAATGAGAATTCTGGCATCCAGGATATAGTACATCCTGTCTGACTGTTAAGCACATTACATATGAAGACATCTAATACGTTTGAAACAACATGATTAGGTCAGGTGCTGGAATAATGGAACATTGCAGCCTGATTTTGAAGCACTCCAGATATTCAGTACTATTTACTTTTGGTTTGTAGTGAGAATGTCCAAAAAATTACAGAGATCTCACATAGAGGCTTCAGAGGAACACAGGGGTAATACACACATTCAGAGTAGTGCATCTGCACTAATAAGCAGCGTGGAGGGCAAGCATGCCTATGCTTAAGAGTGATGTTAATCCAGGTGTTTGCTTTTGGGGCAGGAGGCAATTAGTGATATTAATATAAAGACTAGAGAAGAAGGCACTGTGGATTTGTAGAAGGAGCATTAGATCTCAAGTCAGAAAATATGGGGTCCAAATCCCAGCTTTATCACTTTATTACCTGAACGATTTTGATTGTACCACTTAAAAATTAGACCTTAGCTTCCCTATCCTTTGAAATGAAGGGGCCAGACCAACTCTATGGTCAGATATTGTACATGCTGGTAACTTTGTAGAAAAGTGAAAATAATAATAAAACCTAAACATTCACTAAGATACTTCAAAATGGGAAGGAAAGATCACATAATGGAATGATTCCTAGCCTTAAAGATGGGAGACCTTCCTTCAGTTTCTGGCTCTGTCAGTGAACTCATTGTGTGACCTTGAGCAAATTACTTAACACATCTGGATTCCATTTTCTCTAAAATGAACTGGATGCTGGTTCAGGTCACTTCCAGTTCTGACATTCTGTGTTTCTGTGCGTGAATGAATGAATACTCATGACTGAATAAATGAATAAAAACGAATTTATTAAGAGCTTGCTGTGTGCACAAGAAAAGCAGAGACCATCTCTGCCCTCAAGGAGCTCACCTGAATTGGGGAGACATTCTGATCTCAGACACTAGTACCCCTGAACAAGTTATTTAACCTTTGTTTCCTCTTATGTAAAATAGGGCAAATAATAGCTCTTACCTTGTAGATTTGTTGTGAGGATCAAATGAGATAATATATTTTTTTAAAAATAGTTTAATATAGTACCTGGCACATAGTAGATGGTTATCTTATTCCTTTTCCTTCTCTCCCCTCCCCTTTCTTCCTTTTCCCTGCTATTCACAATGGTCTTGGGCTCTGGGTCCTGTCTTCATTGGAGAAGGAAGGCAGTCATTAAGATGGTAGCAGTGGCTTCACCCTCCTGTCACATCACCTCTTTCTTCTCCCTCAGGATGCCTTGCTACTTCAGTTAGACTAGCTTACCTGACTTTTGGGTGTAAGTTGATCAGCATGCGCTAGGAGCAGATGCCTGCTTCTTCACTGTAGTTGTTTCCATGGATAATGGTTTTGGATACTGGGCTAGAAGCAAAGCTAGTGCAGGAGGAACCAGGGCATACTCCCATTCCCAAGACTCTTGGTCTTACCTGCCCAAAATGGCAGTTGGCCATTAACATCATCAGTCTGAGAAACCATTTTCTCTGCCCCAAGTGAACTATTGTGTTAATAATCAACAGTCGTTGTTGAGTCAACCCTAATCAAAAGTTTTAAGCTGTTCATGGTTATGAGGTTTATAAAGTTTATTAAGTTCCAGATATCATGATTCTTTAACCCAGCGAATATTTATTAAGTCCTGACTATTCTAGTCATTATGCTAAGTCCTGGGGGTCCAAAGAAGGTCAGAAATCACAGTTCTACCTTCAAAGAACTTCCATTCTAATGGGGGAGATAAGATACATATAAAGAGTAAATTCTTAGATGTCAAAGTGAGAAAGTATCATGGCTAGAAAGAGAGGTCCACCAAAGTGCCAAGCAGGTCCACCTGCCAGGCTAGGTCATCAGTAGAGCTGCTAGGAAAAATTCTGGAGAGCAAAAGTGTTGGGACAAGGCAGGAAAATGGAGGGGGGGAATGGAAACAGAGCAAGTTGCCCCACCTGTTATGTAATTGGAGAGGAGACTCAGCCTCCCCACTGTGTATACAATGAAAGCAAAAGCCCCTTAGGAGCTACTTTCTATAGTGGTGAAACTGGAATAATTTTTTTTCTCACCACTATTAAAAAAGATATAAAAAGTTGATCCATCCATGTCTCTGTACTTATGTTAATTCAGATTGTTTGTCCTTTCCCACTGGTATTCTGAGAGTTATTTTCTAGCTATTAAAGACAAGGAGGTTGTGCGATGGCTAGAGCACTGGGCCTGAACTTGAGTTAAGATCTGACCTTGGACACTTACTGTGTGACCCTGGGCAAGTCACTTAACCTCTGCTTGTCTGTTTCCTCAGTTGTAAAATGGGGATAATAATAGCACCTACTTCCCTGAATGAGGAAATGTGAGGAACAAATGAGATAATATCTGTAAAGTGTTTAATGAGTACCTGGCATATAATAATGCTGTATAAATGTTAGAATAGACGAGAATCATTCAGAGCCTGGGCTCTAAAGGATCTTTTACTGTTGGGATGTGTCCTCTTGGATGGTGTTTCCCTGGGTGTGGGCCAGCTAGTTTATCCCCATGGATCAGATTATCCCCTGGTCTTTTTGTGGATAAAAGAGAGAATGAAAATGCTCTAGCTGAGCATTTTCTGACTATCTGTATCTGTTGGCTTAAAGGAAATACCAGGGACTGTCTTGAGCTGATTTCCTGAGTCAGAGGTAGTGATAAAATATGTGCTTTGGCCTTCGTTAAGAGACTTTGGCGAGGTGTTTTCTGAGGTTTCTTTGGGGAAAGGAGTAATGATCACAAATACAAGTATTTAATTCAGATAATTCAGCTGAGAACTAAGAAAAAAAATCAGGGCAAGAAAATTGAAGCTGTGATAATCATAAGCTAAAAGCAAACTATTAAGGGTCTACGTATTCTATACACAATTCTGACAAGCTTGATTAGTCCCACAGGAGACTTAAAGAAGATAATTAGAAAGAAGGAGAAGAGCTACTATCACCAGAGCCACTGACAAATGCTGAGATGTTAGAGGTGGCACTCCAGCAAGGGAGGATGCATACACACGGATGGACGGACGGATGGACGGAAGGAAGGAAGGAAGGAAGGAAGGAAGGAAGGAAGGAAGGAAGGAAGGAAGGAAGGAAGGAAGGAAAGAAGGAAGGAGGGAAGGAAGGAAGGAAGGAGGGAGGGAGGAAGGAAGGAAGGAAGGAAGGAAGGAAGGAAGGAAGGAAGGAAGGAAGGAAGGAAGGAAAGAAGGAAGGAAGGAAGGAAAGAAGGAAGGAGGGAAGGAAGGAAGAGTATAAAGGCAAAGAAATCTGTATACTGTGGTATACAGGAATTTTTTTTTGTCAGAAGACAAGGTTTCAAATCCTGACTTTTCTACTTCTGTGACCTTGTTCAAATAATTTACTCTTTCCAGGCTTTAATTTCCTTGCCTGTAAGATGTGGGCTGAACTAAATGACCTTGTAAGAGTTCTTTACTTCCAAATCTATGAACCTATAGACCTCAATAATTCCTGATGTTGCCCCTGTTTAAACCTAGAATAATATCTGATATTCATAGTGATCAAGTAATAGTTAAATTATATCCAGTATAGCCTGTGTAAAAAGTCAGGAAACTATATAATGCTACTTAAAAAACTGTCTGTGATATCTTTTTTAGTGTTTGGCTAGCTAGAGACCTTAACTGGCCAGAATATTAGTTCCCTAAGAGTTCTGGATGGCTGAGGTTTAATTGTATTTTTAAGGAATTCTAGTTACAAATCAAAATATACATAAATATATATTTATATACATGTGTGCATATAGACATATATGCATACATACATATATAAATTTTTGCATAAGAAAATAAATGCAACTGGCTAGGGGAGGAATGATTATAACTTTTGCAAATGATTAGGGGAAATTTTACATTTGAAAGCAGCAAGCAGAGTTAGTGTGTTGGGACAATATTTATTCTTGTCTATCAGGTTGATCAGTTTTTATTAAAGGTATGTAATTACCTGGCATTAAATTTAGCACTATGTGTTGCTGTCATTAAGCATATAAAATTGCTAATGAAGGCAGCAGGGGAATTACAGAGAAAAGAGTTGGCCTTTGTAAACAAACATTATGCATATATAATTATCTCCCTTTTCTAACCATTACTTCATTGGGAAACTGCTGGACTGAAACATAACAAGTGTTTATTTTAAAAATCTACCACATCATAAAAAAGGATCATGACTCTTTCATGTGAAATGGAATAATATGTTTTTATGTTTCAAAATGTCTTCTTACTCTGAAAACTTTTACCCAACAGTTTCCAACATTTTGTTGTAATTTCCATATTAAAAAGTTTTATCTTTTCATTCAATCAATTCATTCATTCTGCAAACATTTTTCAGTTACCTACTATGTGTCAACCACTGTGTGAGATATGGCGGTACCTCAAACAAAAACAAAAATGAAATAGTTTTTGCTGCTTTTTTTAAGGAAACCTCCAGTCCACTGGAAGATAAACATTTATAATGATAAGTAAATATGCATAAATGTGTATATCTGTAGAGACATGTATAGATATATTTGTATCTATGTATATTTTTATATATTTGTATCTATGTAAATAGATAACCATGCACATACATATATTTACATATACATATACACAAATATATATGTATATCCATAACATATATATATATTTTTTAAAATGTAAATTTCTAAGATGGAAAGCACTAACAGCCTGGGGAGATCCACCAGTTATATAGGAGATCACACTTGAGCTAAACTTTGAAAGAAGTTAGAAATTCTACGAGGTAGCTTGAGGAACAAGTACATTCAAGGCATAAGAGAGAACCCGTGTAAAGGGATATGTAGATGGGATATGGAATATTAAGTTTGGAAAACAACAAATTTTGTCTGAAACATTGAGAGGAGAATTATGTATAATTATCCTTAAAGGTAGGCGAATATTCAATTATAAAGGGCTCTAAAATGCCAGATGAAAGAGTTTGTACTATATATTAAAGATAAGAGGGAGCCACTTGAGTTTTGTCCACTATCTGGAATACTTTAGACCTTCATTTGAAAAATATTCAATTGGTAGTTGTTTGGAGGATGGATTGGAAAGGGTAGAGATTGAAAGTGGAAATCAATTAGGAAACTACAACAATAGTCCAGGCTAGAGGTAAAGAGGACCAAACTGAGGGTGGTAGCAATGCAAGTGAAGAGAAGGGGTTAATGAGAAAGAGGTTGTTACAATAAAATTAAAAGCACTTGGCAATGGCTTGGTTATGGAGTTTGAGGGAAAGGGATGAATGGACAGTGACTTAGAGGTTGTGAACCCAAGTGACTTATGGTGGTACCCTCAGTAGAAAGAGGGAAGCTCAAATGAGGGGTAGTTTTGAGAGAAGAAGTAATGAGTACTGTTGTGGGCATGTTGAGTTTGAGATGCCTCCTTGTCATACTGATGGAAATGTCAGAGATTCAGTTTGAGACTAGCTCAGGAAAAAGACTACACAGGAGTGCTTCTGTGAAGGCACATCCACTTTCCTTTGCAGAGGAGGGATTATGAACATGGAACATGGCATTATAATATTGGACTTCTTCCATGTTTTGATTAGTTTCACTAAATTACTAAATTTTTCCTTTTTTTTTACTCTTTGTCCTAAGGGATAGTTCTTTGGAGAGGAAGGAGGATATATTGAACCTGGGACTATAAAAACAATAGATAATTTTTTTAAAGTTCTCAGGGGCTTCATGGGTGTAATTCTAGGTTCTCAAAGGTTAATTCAGCAGAAAGTAAGTTCTGAAAGGCTCTACCAAAGTGAAAAGACATTCTCAGCAGCAGGCTGAGTTTATTGTTCAAGAACACAATGTACAGAGAGACTCACCATCAAATTAATTACTAGCACGTGAATTCTTTGGCCAAAGTGACCTGAAATGATAGAGAGAGACAATAACAAGTTGTCCTATGCAGGACATTTCCGCTTAGACAGGGATGAGCAGAAAATTGGGAAAAGGAGAAGAGTGCTAAAAAATCACATAATTTTGTACTGTCTACAAATATAAAATTAACTGTTGATTCTCAATATGTGAATCCTTTATACAATGAGCCATGAGTATCAGTAATAGTCATGACTGTCAATATCCACTGATAGCATGACTAGAAAAACTGAAACCATATCCTTATTGATATTTTCACTATGAACAAAAGCAAGAATCATAAAGCTGTAGCCAAATAGAAACTTGGCTCATAGGTTCTCCCCAAGAGAAGCTAAGGAAGAAGTCTGTTAAATTAGATTGATTATGTGTAGCCAACAGTAACAAGAAGCATAACTTCATGGGACACTAGATCATTTCTCTTTGCAGTGGTTATTTTAAATATTGAGGACCATACTTAAGATAATTGCAGCACATGTTCCAACACCTGTTGCAGAGGATAATTATGTAGGGGAAAACCTATTTATGTAACTTGAGGTCTTTTAAAGTAAGTCAATATTTGCACTGATACCTAGTGACTTCAGTGTGAAGGTAGACATAGGGGAGGATGCTGGGACTATTTTGGAAAGTATGGCTCTAGATCAAAGATTGAAAGAGACCACTCAGAAACCTCCCATCTGTAGATCACAAATACTGTCTTCAAAGAGAGCAGTCAAGGTGCCAGAAGTGATAACACTAAACAGTATCATAAAAACTGAAATTGATTGTATCTTGACAGAAATTAGCTGGTTGTGCATGATGTGGGAATAATTTTCTTATTGCTATGTAGTTAGGCACAGTTAAAGAAAATAAATACTAAATTAAAAGAAAAGATAAACATGAGAAGACATTGTGTGATTTCAGTGGCTCCAACTCAACCTATTTCAACAATTTGTTTACTCTGAAAGATGGGAAATTTACCAAAGTAAATATTTTAACTCTCTCACTATTTTTAAAAGAGTTTAACTGATAGAAAATAACCTCCATAACAGAGAGGTCAAAAGACCCCAGAAACCACCTCATACACCAGTAAATACTTCTGTATCTCCTTGATAAGCAGAGAGAGATGAGAGCCAAGGGAAACATCACTTTAGGGTATAAATTGATTTGTAAAACATTGAAGAGATGAACAATTTAAAAATATGGAAAGCAGATAAGGACTAAGAACTACTGTGTGGGACTGAGACAACTACTCAAAATCAAAACAAAGACTTAGATACGTTAAAAGCAGAAAGAAGTTTATTGCTTTCTCATGAAAAAGGGTACCCCCCCCCCGCCCCGCCCTCCTCGTGCCAAACTGGGAGTACAAGGTGGTTACAGGAAGCAAGGTCTATTATATCCTAAAGCGATCTCCCCCTCCCTAACCCCCTTCCCTTTATCCCATTGGCTGGGCTTCAGAAGGTACAATCTCTTCGCAGAAATATTCCCCAGCAACAAAGAACACACAAACTTGGTGGAAAGTTTTGCAAGGGTAAGCAGTTTAGGTTGAGGGGTGAGGGGTTGGGCATATTCTACTCTTTTTGCTAAGTGTTTAAAAACAAGGTCAGAACAAAGGGGGGGTTTCGGACACAGTATAGGATATGTTACAAAGCATGTTTCCCTACAAGGTCAGCTAGCTACAGATGTAGTTTGTCATGGGAGTTTGTTTCAACAGTACACGCTCAACAAGAAACAATTAACTCTTTGAAGAGACTTCACTTCTAAGAGATCATCTCTCACACTACCTTAGCCAGATTATGCTGAAAGCATTCATAGATGAAAATCAAAGGAAAACAACAAATAGCTATGAAATGGAACAGATTAATTGGCATTTTTGAGACAATATGTTATCCTCAGCAGTAAATGTGAAGCCTTTACATTTTACCTCTACTTCCTTGATATCTGATGTGCCATAAGTGGAAGTTAAAATGATAAATGTGAATTTGGAAATGGAAAATGCAGATGGACTATATGAAATACACACAAAATAAATTAATGTTGACAGAAACAAAATTTAAAAGGCATTTGAGATCAATTTTTCAGTATATTTCAAAAAGATAAGTGTTGAAGAAGAGTAAACTAGATTATGGATGGTCCTGTTACCAACTTTTAGCAGTGGAAGGGTGTTGTGGTGATCAGCTGTTCAAGTACTCCTGTTTGCCTCTCACCTTGGTATTAACTTATTGTCCAGATGTGCTTCCTGGTATAAACTCTCCTTCTCCACTCTAGGAAGTAGTATCAAAGGATTTTTAAATTCTCTTTATCCTTTTATTAGTGACAAGTCCCCAGTCAGAGACCATGATTCTAGCAAAATGCTTCAATGTATTTCTGTGTCTTTTCTCTGGGGATATATCTTCTTCAGTTGCTTCCTCCCACCTGCATTTCTAATACATACACCAACAGTAGCAAAGGACTGTGTTACCACTGTTTATAGACAAAATAAATGTCTAAAAAAAGACATTCTTTCCCAATGTTCAATGGGAAAGGTTTTAGTCTTCCATGAGAGAGCCTAAGGGGAGAATGGCGATACAGAATTACCATCTTTGGTAATCTGTTAAGCAATAGAACATTTTTCCCAATACTTCATGTGCCCAGGTGATCCAAGCAGCCTTATTCCCAAGCTCTAAATCAATAATTTTGTGTTGTCCTATATTGTAGATGTGATAACTTTCCCTTATTAACCAGACTCAGATGTAAGTCATCTTATATGTTCTTTTGACATGTCTTGTGCTACGTTGACTTTTAGACTCAGTTGCTTAGAGGTGTTAAATTGAACGCCTCTTAAAAAGAACCAGAATAATAATAGCTACCATTTATATAGTGCTGTAAGGTTTGCAAAGTGTGTTACAAATATTATCTCATTCTGTCCTCATAACCACCCTGGGAGGTAGGAGTTATTATTATCTCCATTTCACAGAGGAAGAAACCAAGGCAAACAAAGGTTAAATGATTTACCCATAGCTCTGCAGCTAGTAACATCAGAGGTGGAATTTGAACTCAGGTTTTTCTGACTCCAGGACCAACACTCCATCCATTGTGTGACACCATCATTGTGTCAGTGAGCTGAAGCCTAATGGTGAGAAGTACATCTAAGTGGAGATAAGCAAAAGTCATAGAGAGAGTCATGGGGAAGTCTCCCAGAGTGGACTTAGGGCCTTCTGGGTTCCAAGTTTCATTTCCAGGACCCCAAGTTATAATTCTAGTACTGATGAAAAGTATCCTAAGAAGAAGGTGGTAATTGTGTAATATGGGGAACCACCCAGTAAGCCATGGAACAGATTGTTTCAGATAGCTACTCTGGAACTTTGACCTTTGAGAGCTCTGGAAAATGTACTGGTCAGTGAGGGAGTCCCCTAAATAGTGGGGAATTCTGAAAGAAGGTCCTTTATTTCATCTAAGATAGCAGCCTTTTTAAAACTCTAAAGCTAAAATAAAACCTTGAAGAGACTTTGTCATTTAAATACATACATACACATATGTGAGTATTTGCATACACACATATACATAAAATATGTGCAGCATATATGTGTGTATGTATGTTTGTATACACACATATACATACATATGTATTTTGTATAAAATACATAGTGTATATATATGTATACACACAGACATGCATATATATGTATGTATATAGTTCAGTCACTTTTTAGTCATGTCCAACTCTTTATGACCCCATCTAGGGTTTTCTCTTAGAAAATATACAGGAGTGGTTTGCTACTTCCTTCTCTAGCTCATTTTACCGATGAGGAAATGAAGGCAAAGGGGGTTAAGTGACTTGCCCAGGACAAGACACTTGGTAAGTGTCTAAAGCCAGATTTGAACTCAGGAAGAGGAAATTTAATCCAGGCCTGGCATTCTATCTACTGCACCACGCAGCTGACATATACATATATATGTATGTATATATATATATATGTACATGTATACACACATACACACACACACATACATACACGAGAGAGAGAGAGAGAGAGAGAGAGAGAGAGAGAGCGCGAGAGCGCAGATCTATAGAATAAAGCAAAGGAGATGAAGAACACCTTATTTGAGGTGCTTAACTTCCCTGGTTCTTAATTTCCTTATCTGCCAAGTGAAGGAGTTGGACCAGATGACCTCTTCTGTTCCTTCCAGCTCTTGAACTATGATCCTATGAACATATTGCCCTATGACATGCAGCCATACCATCCCCATCAGTTATGTTTGTTTACAGGCAATAAAGATGGCTGGGCAGTGAGATGGGCCCAGGAATAAACGGAGATGGAGATTAGGATGAATCCCAAACTCTGTTTCTTTCAGCTTTAAAACTCCTGTCATTGCCTTATCCTCTTATTCACTATAAAAATATTTCTGTGCCCCTAATTCATTTACTTTGGTTCATTTTAACATCTTAAACACAGTAGACATTAAACAATGTCTTTTGAATTTATATGTTATTGTGTCTTAACTCCTATTTAACCTGTTTTCTGTCATTGAATGATAAACTCTACTGACTTCTATTTCTTTTATATATCCCTGAGGAACCTAGTATATACCAACCGTACATATACCCTGTAAACAGCTTTCCATGTTGCTAGTTACCTGAAACAATATAGATTTTACTTTCAGTAAGCTGAGTACAGAAGTTTGCTCTTTCCACAGCTTTTCTTTGCGAGCCAAAATGTAGCTACTAAATATGGGAAATACTGTTTTATGTTCTCTTTACTCTAGTCTATAATTTTCATCTTATGTTTTAGGCTAGTATTTAAATTCCTATCATTCAATTTTTTTACCTCAAATGAAAAGCATGTTTATAAAAGTTCATATTTAAGTCAGGAGAAGCTAATGGAGTGAAACCCTAAACAATAATTAAAATTGTAATGATATATAATTTATAACTAAATTTTAATAGGGTATAATTTAAATTTATAAATGTAGTGTGTTCCACACTTTTCCACTTCATAGTATTTGTACTAATGAACAAGGAATACTGTATTCCCAACCTCTTCCTGCATAAGTCTCAAATACCACTTTATCCATTAGACCTCAATTGATGCTTCTACTTAGAAATTTTCTTTCCTTTTTTAGACCCAACATTGCACTTGTACTAGTCTTATATGCTAGAAATGTTCATTTTGTATTACAATTATTTGCATATATATTCTATTACCTCATTCTAGATCAGAAGTTCTTAAATGTTGTGTTATGAATCGCTTTGGAAATCTGGCAAATTCTATAAACCTTTTCTCAGAAAAATATTTTAAGTGCATAAAATAAAATAAGTAGGATTAGAAAGTAAATCAATTAATGAAAATAGAGCTATAAAAATAAAAAAATAATTTAATGGACTCCACATTAAGAGGCACCGTTCCAGTTGGTGAGCTGTGATTTCAAATTCAGTGTATTATTTTTAGTATCCCCCAGAGCCTAACAGATAGTAGTAGGCACTTAATATTGTCTTTCATTACCATTTTTTCACTACTCAAGTAGATGCAGAAATGTAGCTTCATACTGCTCTAAGTTGTTTAATTGATAAGACCTTATTCTCGAGAGTGTTTAGTTTTCAATCTCTTGTCTAATTTAATTATTTTTCACAACAAGTTCCTTTATCTCATTTGTGGTTTGGGTATTTTTTTTGAACTAGGCAAACAAGAAGCCATAGCTCGGTGTCTACACATCCAGACCCAGCAAGCTGTGAATGACACACTGTGTGACAAGGCCCATCGTCCTCCTGCAATGACTCAAGATTGCAACACTGATCCCTGTCCTCCAAGGTATGTGTAGGACCTGGTACTCCTGGGACTCAGCTGCTGAGTCTTTTGCTGTCATCAGCACACAGAAGCTTCTGAAAGCAAAAGTAATGGACCTGGGGCTTGGGTGCCTGCATACAAAAGCCAGGATTTGTCTGTCTGTCTGTCTGTCAGACAGACAGACAGAGAGACAAAAACCAGGATACAGTCACACTGAGAAAGCCAAGCTAGTATGACTGTTTTACTCTCTAGTCTAGGATCGTATGTTTCCTGCTTGCCTTATTGGCACCTTGAACTGACTGAAAGATGTGACGAACACATAAGGGCAACTTTTTGTTCTTCATACACAGAGTTAAACAGGACACGAAGTACTTTTTATACCTGATTTCTCTTCGCCCCTGTGGCAGACAAGTAAACAGGGCAGATCTGAGATAAAATTACAAAGCCAGTGAAATTTATTTCCTGTTTCCCTTTCTGCTCCTCCCTTCCTCCCTTTTAGGGCATATCTTCTTTCCCTTTAGGCCTCTTAGGCTCCCTATACTGTCCTGTGCTCTAACCCCACATCCCTAGTCAAACAGGAACAACTCTGATGTTGTAGTTTTTAATCTGAAACTCATTCATACACTTATTGACTCTCTCATTGTAACCCTGGTAAATGGCTTTCTCTACTGCCATACGGTGTTTAGGCATCATTGAACACATAGAGAGGGAAAGCATTTCTTTGGGCAAGGAACCTTTCCTCTGACCCTAAAATCATAATCTGTGCCTAAGTATACTATGAAGGGCAGCCTGCTTCAGTGAATTTAGGGAGCATGGGTAGTGGGGAAAGTTGGGTAAGAAAGGAGGGTAGGAGTGGTCCCCTCACTCCATCCCATCATAAAATTATTATCTGCAGTCACATACTCTCTGTGTTCTCAGAGAAATCAAGAATTCTCTTTTCTAAACTAAACTATAGAAAGCTTAAAACATAACCTCCATTTAGATGTGCTATAGGGGTTGAAGCCTTCTATCAAACGTTCTTTCTGATGGTACTTATGCTGAGGGAAATACTCTTAATAAATCCAGTGAGAATCTAACCATCACCCCTACCTCCCTTGAAGATGAGGGTGTCCACCTGTCCCTCTTTTCTCATTCAGTCCTGTGGCATCCTCAGTCTCTGATACCCTAATACTGGATCACTAGATGGTGTAGTGTATACGATGCCTGGCTTGAAGGCAATTAGATGGGGTTGAATCCTGCCTCAGGCACTTGCTAGCTGTGTTACCCCCGGCAAGCCACTTAACTTTTCTTAGCCTGCCTCAGTTTGTTTATCTTGAAAATGTGAAGAATACTAACATTTAACCTCACAGGGTTATAAGAATCAAGTGAGGTAACAATGTAAAGCACTTTGTGAGTTTTAAAGTGGTATCTGAATACCAGCTATTATTGTCACTGTTACTTCCTCACTGCTCAAGGGAGACTGATGTCCATCTGCAGCCTTGGAAAAAATGAACAATAATTCTGGGAAAGTAAACTGGAATCAGAACGTGAAGAGCTTGCATTACAAACAGAGAAGATTGTATTTTATCTTAGAGGTAGTAGGGAATCACTGAAACTTCTTTAGCAGGGAAGTGACTTGCATACCCCTTCTTTGTGAATGTCAAGCTGGTAGCTGCCTATGAGATGGAGCAGTGAAGGAAGAGCCTGGAGGGTGGGCAAAGGGTGATGATTTATTGAACTAGGTTGGTTTCTGTGTGAGTGGACAGAGGAGAACCCATATCAAAAGTGTGATGCAGGTAGAATTGATGAGAACAGACTGGATTTTGAAGGTGAGAAAAGGGACGAGTTTGAAGTTAGTAAATAGGGAAGTTAGAAAAAGGAGCAGATTTGTGAAAAGAGATGATTTCTGTTT
This sequence comes from Notamacropus eugenii, assembly GCF_028372415.1. NCBI lineage: Eukaryota > Metazoa > Chordata > Mammalia > Diprotodontia > Macropodidae > Notamacropus > Notamacropus eugenii. The sequence continues at coordinate 175,876,872 of NC_092872.1, read as the reverse complement.
TGGATAAATTGAGTTTAGACAATATTCTATTGGAAATGTTGGAAATGTCCAGTAGGTAGTTGGTGATAGAGAAGTGAAGCTTAGGAGATTACCTTGAAGGCATTGATGAGAATGTAGACTTAGGGGTACATGACATATGTGTATGGTGATGGGACATGGATGATGATCTATCCAAGGAGACTGGGGGGGAATGACTATACAATTAAGAGGAGAACCAGGACCCAACAGTGTTAGAAAAACTCAAGAGGGTGAGACTTTCTAGAGGGAGGGAATAACCAACCAAATAAAACACTTTAGAGAAGTCAAGAAGGATGAGGATTGAGAAAAGACCATTCTATTTAGTAGCTGGGTTAGTAATCCTAGAGAGAGCAGATTCTCTTGAATTATGAGGACCAAAGCTGTGTTGCAAGGGCTTTAGAACTGAGTGTGATATAAGAAGGTAGAGGTTGTGAGAGTGCACAACTCACAAATTTATCTGAATTGGGCTCTAAAAAGAGAGAGAGAGAGATAAAATCATGGCATGAAGAGTTTATAGGGTCAAGGGAAGGATTTTGTTTGTTTGTTTTTAGGATAGGGGAGATGCGGGCATGTTTACAGGGATCAGGGAAGGAGCCAAGAGATAGAGATAGATCTAAAATTAGAGAGAGGTATAGAGGGGAATAATTGTGAAGATAAGATGCTATTGCTGGATCAAGGGAACAAGTAGAGAAGGGTTGGCCTTGGCAAGGAAAAGGGTCATTTTATTCATCAAAGATTAGATGAAAGTAGGAAAGGATAAACTTAAAACAATGTACAATATGGCCAAGACCACCTTAAACTATAGTTTAATGGATCATCCTTACCCTGTCCAAGATGGTCAATGAGCTCCCACAAGCTAGATGGTTCATAGTAGAAGTTGTTAGGTCTCCAGGCCTTCCTATACAAAAGCAGAAATGAAGCTTAAAATTCATGTCCTCCTGATGCACCCAGGCATTATTTCTCTTAACTGTATTTCACCTCTTTATATTTTACCACTGCCAACATTTTATAGGATTCTCTCTGTTCCCTAACCCTTCCCAGAATAGTTAATTCAGTCCACCCACCTGTTTCCATATCTGTGGAGCAAGCCAAGATATGGTCACCTTCCCAAAATAGAATTAGGTGGTCATTGAGGAGAGTACCTGTTCCCAATTTAGATTCTTTATTGCCTGCTATTGCCATAAATCTTTTGTTTTCTGCCATATACAGTTGTGTAAATTTGTTCCTTGTTTAATTTAGTAGGCAATCCCTATCCCCTTATGACCAAATTTTCCTTTATAATCTTTGGTATATTAAGTATGCACTAGCAACTCATAGATCAAAAGGGTCATGGTGATAACAGGAAGAGAGGACTGGTGGGTAAGAGCACATGGGCAAAGATTAGGAAAACAGCATTGAGATGTGGCTAGGGGAAAGTGGTTGGGAGCAAAGGAAACTTAGTTGTTAAAACTAAGATCCAGAACTATTGTTTTTAAATGCATGTCTGTGTTTGTGTTTGTATGTGTGCAGACATTAACAATGGTGGAGATGATAATGAAAAGATATTAGAAAAAAACTCATTATTGATGTAGTTTCTACATGCTGGAGAGTTAAGATAATGAAGAGTGAAAAACTAAGAACTTTTTAGTGAGTTTGAGTTGTTTCTTATTATCTGTTTCTTATTCTGAGAAGTCAAAATTTTAGGGTAAAGATCCAGAATGGTTGAAAATCCAGTGCAGGGTTGAACTTAGTCTACACTGTGGGTCTTTGCTCACCAAGTCAAATCCGGATTTAATAAAGAACCAGGAAATTGTTTCCTAATGATGCTGAAGAACGTTTTCATTCTGTCCCTTGTAATAACTTGTTGGTTTCCTCTTGTAGTAGCCTATGTGCAGTATCCACCTCAATACATCTCAGCACTAGACCTTGCAATTTATCCTCAGGAATTCCATACCCTGGAGCCCCACAGCTAAGAATAATTGGGCAGTCAGAATGTGTTGATTTCTTTGGGAAACTGATACTTTGTTTTTGTACAGAAGGAAATATTATGCCCCATTTCAATGATGCAGATTTAATAAACTTTTTCAAAGAGTGGGGATTTGATTGGAAAAAAAGGACATAGTAGAGACAAAGGTCGAAGCCAAAACAAAGGTAAGTTTACGGAAGTGTTTGAGGTTCTAAAAACTTGTGGTTGTAGAAATAACAGGAACAGGGTGTTGGATAATATTTTCCATACAAATATTGACTGGCTCCAGGGGCAATGGCTCTAAAACATCACCCAAGGGTAGGGCTCATTGCTGAGATTGTGTTGCACATCCAATGGGGCTGTTTCTACCCAAAGGCAGCTTTCTTTGGTTTCTTCACTTCAGCTTTCCAAGGCTGGGTTCTGCATGTTTGATTCACCCTTGTGGGCTCTTTCCTGATGAAGATTTTCACTGCCAAGTTTCTACCTCTTCCTGGGTTACTGTCTTGTGGATGGAGTCAGCTGCTTATAAAAACTTGTAGGTGATACAGTATGTGATAATTCCTAAGGGTCTGGGAGGAGCTCTTTTCTCAGTCTCAGAAAAGGGATAGAGAAAGTCATCTGCCAGGTGGGAGGAGAACAATCTCCTCTGCTATTGCATATTAGTGTCTTGAACCACTTGAACCAGTAAGCCAATGATAATAAAAAAAATTATTACCAGTGTCCCAAATAAAAGAGCTCCCTTCTCTGTCTAGTGTTGCTGGAGTGATTCTTCTGTCTGCTCTCTTTCTAGAAAAAAATAAATGCCCTGCAAAGACTCAAAATGGAAAAGATAAATTTAAACTGGATTGCTTAAATGTGTAACACAGTCTTCCAGTGAATTTATTTATAATCTCAATTCTATTAACATACCCTTGATTGCCTTAGAATGAGAATTTCCAAGGCAGTGAGTCAGGTAGGCAGCTGAAGGTAGGGGTTTGATGTGGTTGTAGTCGAGGGTAATGTGCCATGTGAACTAATGTGGGCTAATATATGAAGTCATTGTCTCACCTATCTGCCTTCTTTCTCTTTCTCCATCACCTCTCAGATGCTTTGGATATAGTAGGTAATTAATGAGTAGTTTTGGAATGAATTGAGAAAACATTTTGATCAAGGTATAGTGCTCATTGGAGAAACCAGTTCATCCAGAGTACACCCTCATCGCGTTCATCTGTTGGTTCTAGTTAAAGACCTAGAGGGAGGGGAAAAAACCAAACAAACGAGCATCATCAGACAGAAAGGATGTTGGGACATACATTCGCACCCCTTCATTTTACAGAAAAGGAAACTGAAATCTAGAATGATCAGGTGACTAGTTAAAAGTTCCATATTACCTTAATGGGAGTAGTATCAGTACTAGAACTCAGGTCCTCTGACTCCTCATCCAAGGACATATGTACTTTTGTACTGTAGAATCATAGCGTTTTAGTGTTGTGAATGACCTTAAAGACCATCTAGTTCAGTGCCCTCTTTTTTACAGATGAGGAAACTAAAGTCCATAGAGGTTAAGTGACTTATTCAAGGTAAGACAGATAGCAAAGGGCAGGACTGGGTCAGAGTCAAGTGCTCTGACTCCAACTTAGCACTCTTTCCCCTGCACCAAATGGTCTGCAAGTCCCTAATGTGACTCTAAAAGAAGCTTAATTGCTGAAAGAGTCCCAAGAAAAAGCAGTAAGATAGTCTAAGTACTTCTTCAACCATTTCTTGATAGCATTCATTTCAGGAACTGAAGTAACGTGTAAGAGATCTGAAATTTTGTGCATTGAGACCTCCTAGTGTAAGAACTCTCCATCAAGGCAGATCCCAACTCTTGTGAACTTCATAGGAAAATCCTAGAGAGCCTCTGGAGTCAGAGGTTAAGATTAAGGTTAAAGTCATATAGCAAGTAAATGTCAAAAGGCATGACTTGACCCCAGATCTTCCTGACTCCAACCTTTGCACTATATCTACTACACCATTTTTCTTCTTCTAAAAATAGATACTGATATTAAAATAGTAATGGTAGCTAACGTTTATATAATATCTTCAAATTTGCAGAGAGCTTTGAACTGTATTGCTTCTCTTGGTATGTTATAAATGTATTTCAGAAGCACTGTTAAAGAATAAGTTTGCTTTAGTAAAAGCTTATGTTCTTGAAAGTTCCGTTTGAGAGAACTGGTGTTCTTAGCAAAAATTCCAGGAAGCCAGAGGCTCCTCAGAAATATGAGGGTTGTATTTTATGCCTGACCCTTCCAGTGATGTGGGACTTAAATCTTTGGCGATAAAAATCCTTGTGCCAGTCATGGGTAATGCCCTATTCATGTGACATTAGGTACCAGAAAAGTAGGAATCAGACTCCATTAGGGTGGATCCATAAGTATGTACAATCACTCTTCTTATAGAGCCACAGATATAGCCGTTATTTCTTTTTCTCTTCTTGACCTGTCTTTTGTTTTTATTACTATAGCTTATTCCTCACTTTCTCAGAAGCCACTCTGATAACCGGGAGTGATTCCTACTGCATGAGATAGACATCCATAGCTGAAATCTCATTGAGGCAGCTGGGTAGCACAGCGGATAGAGCTCTAGACCTAGAGTCAGGAATCTTCCTCTTCTTGAGTTTAAATCAGGCCTCAGACACTTACTAGTCGTGTGACCCTGGACAAGTCCCTTAACCCTATTTGCCTCAGTTTTCTCATCTGTAAAAATGAACTGGAGAAGGAAATGGCAAGCTACTTCAGTATCTTTGCTAAGAAAACCCCAAATGGAGGTCCAATGAGAGCTGAACACTGCTGAAAAAGACTCAACAACAACTTGTAACCAGGAGTCAAATATAAACCAAACTCCCTTAATCTAATAAAAGACTGAGCAAGACTGGGGTTTTGCCTTTGAGTGCTTATGCTTAGTTTTGTGCACTTTATGTGCCCAAGTGTGTGTATGTGTGTGCATGTGTGTGCGTGTGTGTGTGTGTGTGTGTGTGTGTGTGTAATACTTGACCTTAGAGAGTATAGCTTTAATAATCTGCATCTCAGACTGTTGAATGTTCACTTGACTAAATGCGTTTATGACTTCAGTGGCCTACTATCAACCTAGAGAAGATTAGGGGAACCTGTTCTGTTCTGTATTACATATCCTATGTTTCTGAACAGAAATTCAGAGGGTGGAATGTCTTTACTTTTACAAATTGCTTTAGATTTCTATCCTAACCTTATTTTATTAAATGTGTTTTGGTATTTGAGTGTAGGATATTTTGGTTGCAAAGCCTAGATCATAATTCTTGTTACTCAACTGGATATGAAATTATCATTTAGATGCCTAATAGCTTGGTTAAATTCTTCTTCATCTTCAGAATTTAACATGTTTAAAAATGACTCCATCAAATTATAAAATCTTCAATTTGGAAGTAATATTAGAAGATTTACCTAGTCTGACCTCAGGAGTGTGTGAATCCTTTCTGTGATATCCACAATCAATAATGACTAATCAGTAAGCATTTTTAAGTGCCAGTTATATGCTGGACACTGTGACAGGTGTGGGATGTAGATAAGAAGAAAAAAAAGAAATATTCCTTCCTCTCAAGGACCTTCCATTGTTAGAAGGAATCATCAGGTCTTTCTCCAGCAACTCTGCGTTGCTCAATTGTTTCAAGAGGCATCATTTCAAGAGGCCAAATGTGGCCTCAAGGTCAAAGATTCCCACCTCTTTAAGAGTCTTCCTTCTCTCTCCCCCCCAAGCTAACTTTCCCCTCTTCCTTCAGCCCATCTTCACATGACGTTTTCTGGTAGCCTCACCATCTTGGCGGCCCTCCTTTGGACACACTTCAGTCTGTCAGTGCTCTTCCTATAATGTGGCACCCAAAGCTAAAGACATAATCTAATTAAAGTCCATCCTCCCTTATTCTAGATATTTTTATTCTTGCAGCCTAAAATCTCGTTTCTCTTTTGACAGCTTTGCCACTTTGTTGAGTCAATGTTTAGTGCAAATTCAACTAAAGCCCCCAGATCTTTTTCCATCTGGTACTGTCTCACCATATCCACGCACCCTTACTTCCTTGTCTTGTACTTATCTTTCTCACATATAATCTTGTCAAATATCTTTTCTTTATCCCATAGCCAGCGTATATGGAATTGTGTACATAACTCATTTAAGAGTGTTTTCCAATCATTTTCCCTTTCAGAAAAAGTCTTCCCTATGCTAGAAATTTGTTTCCCAAGCCGGGAAAAATCTCTTCTTTTGAACTTCAATAACATTTTGTTGGCATGCTTTAAGCACTTTTTTCACATTTTACCTTTTATTCTTGTTATTTGTAAATATATCTTATCCCTCCTCCTAGACTGTTCACTCCTGGAGGGTAGGAATGAAAGTTCCATTCATTGCCGATACACAAAGAATGTTTGTTAAACCAAATTTGTAGATTTTACGTCAAGGCAAAGTAAGCCATCTTTTGCCTCAGTTTTTACCTATCCTTTAATTATTGAATGGGCATTGCCTCAGACAAACTGAGACTTGGGAAAAGGTCCCGCATTGCATCCTGAGCCATCACCAGTTGTCTTGACCTAAGTTTTGCTACAGGACTGTGGTGAGAGTGAGGCTGATGACTTTGTGCAGCTCTGCCTCACTGAAACCAATTCACTTGCAAGTCAAGACATCACCATCTTGGTGTCGCTTTGACACAAAGAACAAGTACAAATTTAACAGAGCGTTTTATTTTAGTTACCTGCAAACAATTTTCTAGTTCTATAGGCTTCTACTCTCTATTTTTATTAGGTATGTGATTTTGACATAAAACACTAAAGAAATTTTATTATACTTTGCAATGAATATGAAAATAGGTTTATCCAACTAAAATATAGTTTAGCATTTTGGATCTAGATACATATAAACTTCTACTTTGTTTTTGTTTCTAATAGAGAAATATAATTTCTTGCAATTCACTTGTGAATCTCAAGGTCAAAGAACTAGGAAGATGTTAGAATTCTAGTATTTGGAGCTAGAAAGGGCTTTAGTTACCATTCGGTGAAACCTTTTCATTTTATGAAAAAAAGAATATCAAGGAAGTAGATTCCAATTTCCTTCTAATTGTAAAAACCCCTCTGTTCCAAAACCCTCTCTACCCTAATGCATTTTAGTAAGCAGCATGAGAAAAATACGCTCATAAAGCTATGAGGATGAATGGATGCTACTGACAGTCTCCTCAATGCTCCCAGCTTATAGAAGCTTCATTGGGAAGATGGAAACCTCGAGATTATAAGCCACCAAAAGGATTCTCATAAGCCAGGGCGGCTCTGCATCTTTCTTTCTCTTGCGAGAATGGCCATGGAGTAAAGGTCAAAATGCATTCTGCTTTAGGACAGTGCCTGTCTGAAGTGTACAGAAATTGTAATGATAGCTAACTTTCCACCAAAATCATACTCATTGCATAGCATTTAGAATTTGTTTGGGGGAGTAAATATTAGACAAAATATATATATATGAATGCCATTCATTAAAATTTTATATATCATTCTAAAAATTAACACTACAGCATTTTTTGGGGAAACGAGAGTCCTTGGGAAATAACAGAAAAAAAACAAACTGTTTTTTTCCCGAATCTTTCCGTTTGTTTTTTTTTCCCCAGGCCTTCACATCTCTATTGCCAGTTTCCCCTCCTTGGATTATGCTTGGTAAGCAGCTGTCCTGGTTTTTCTGTTTATTTGCAAATATTTTAAAAATATATTTCATAAGAAAATTTCATTCACCCAAGGTTTTATCTGAAGTAAATCACATTGATCTAATTAATGCCTTATGTATAATCTTACCAGAGGAGGAGAATAATTTTGGAGTAATCTAAATGAATTAAGACAGGTACCTGGAAGATTTCCTGAAATGGGCTTTTTAAGCATTTAAAATTGCTTTTAATGATCGTACACATCATCCTTGTCTTTGTGTTCTTTTCAAAAGGAAACAAAAACGTCACCGATTACAGGCTAGCCAATCAGGACTTGGTGGACAGCCTCGTGTTTTTCTTTTCTCTTTCTGAAGGGCCCTCCTAAATGGATGGGAATCTTCATTGAGAAGCATCACGGACATTTCTTGTGTTAAAAACAATCATTCTGGGTGTGCGTGTGTGTGTTACTTTTGAGCTTATTGTGGCTCTCGAGATTTTGCCCTGAGGATGAAGTGTGTCAGGCAGATAAAGAGAGCTCTGAAATCAGGAGAACTCCTTCTCACTGTTGCCCCCAGGCATATGAGCACCATTTCCTAGAACATGGCTGTATCCTTTTATGTTTTGGCACAGGTGGCAAACAGGGTCCTGGAGGCCATGCTCCGCAACTTGTGGTGTGGGAATACAGACCAGAGACGTGTACTGCCTGCAGCCCGGGGAGCCCATTGTCCCTTCTGAAGAGTGCCAAGATGAAAAGCCTCATGTTCTGCAAGCTTGCAGTCAGTTTGACTGTCCCCCTGGCTGGCACATAGAGGAGTGGCAACAGGTACCAGATCCTTCTCAAGAAAAGATCAATGCAAAGTTAGTGACACTGGCCTTACCCATTTTCCCCTGCCCCTCTCTCTCAGTGTTCTAGGACCTGCGGTGGAGGAACTCAGTATCGGAGAGTGACCTGTAGGCAGCTGCTGACGGATGGCAGCTTTCTGAACCTGTCAGATGAGTTGTGTCAAGAACCTAGAGCGTCGTCCCATAAGTCTTGTGCCAGAACTGACTGTCCACCTCAGTTAGTTTTAGGAGATTGGTCCAAGGTTAGTGGTCTATATGTAGTAAGAGGATTTTTTATACTGTATTTTTGCATGAATATTCCAAGGAACTTCTAAAAATAAAAATAAAAAGGCTTAGTAGTAGTGTTTTGTCAAAGAGGAATTCTAATTCATGATATTAATTAAGTATATATTTCTTTATAATTTTAAGATTGCAATTCCTATTCATTTCAATGAGGGTGGCAGTAGAAATGTTACTATTTCTTTTTACAGGTGGGGAAACTGAAGCCCAGAGAGGTTAGGTGATTTTCCCAGGGTCATAAAGCCATCCCTAGATGGGACTTGAACTTTGATGTTCCTAGAGCAGGGCACTGAGAGAGTAGGGAGACAAGGCAGGGCTTATCTCCCTCCCTTCATCCCAGGGTGGTAAGGTCTTTGAGAAGATGCTGGATGATCATGTCTCTGGATGCTGTTTCAGGAAATTCTGTTTAGGTATGGTGTAGAAGAGCTCACTTCTGCTATCCTTTCAAACTGTATGATTCCATGACTTAGTGATTTTTCCACCAGCTGGTTCTCTGGCTTTGTTTTAAGGGTCTCCCTAGTTCCTTTCTAATTACTTCCCTCTGGCAGTATCTGAATGAGAGACAGGAAGACTCAACAACCTGATTTTTCAAAGGCAGCAAATTATTTTACAACATGCAAAAAGTTCATTGTCTGTATCATAAATTTAAGACAAACTGGCAGATGCCGTGAAATGCCTTTATATAGTAGAAAGAGTAATAGACTAGAAGATCAGTAACATCCCAGCACTTACCACTAATTAGCTTTGTGGACCTTGGGCACAGTATTTTATCTGTGTAGACCTCAGTTTCTCCTGTAAAATAAGGGAGTTTAAATGACCTTTCAGATTCTTTGCAGTGTTAATCTTGAGTGATCTGAGACCTCATTCTGTGTCATTTCATAGCATTCCATTTATGTGATATCCTTCCCTCCAACTATTCCTCTTGTCTACTCAAATCTAACTTTTCTTTGAAGGCTCGACTTAAGTACCATTTCCCCTGAACAGTTTTCTGTGATTGCTTTCATTTTAATTCATTCCTATTTTCTTTGAATTTCTTTAGCTCTTGTGTCTGTAACTCCTCATTTTAGCACTTATAGTGCATGATCTAAATTGTTAGCTACTCTTTTAAATGTATATTTTGTTTTCCCAATTAGACTGTAAGTACCCTTAGAGTAGAGAGCAAGCCTTTCCTTTCTTATCTGGCCAGCACAGGAACTTGTACAATGCTGGATGAGATACAGGTACTTCATCAAGCAAATGTTGAATTAAACTGTATTTCATCAGGTGGAAGTGAAATCTATCTAGTTGTCTTGTGAGCCACTTAACAAAAGGAGATTTTGTGTACAGAGGCAAAGTGTCCTGATGGTCTGGGTTCTCCACAATGACCTGTGGTCTTGGTTTATGGGCTTCATTTCTCCCATTGACCAAGAAGTCAGGAAATGTACGGGAGTCATTTGTGAAGTGCTTTGCAGGTGCAAAGTGTGTGCTAAGCTTAAGCTAAGAAGAAAGTATATCTGGGACAGAGCTCCAACCTGCTTCTACAAGGGAGTTAAATCACTGTTGGTATGGGATTTTGACTGCAGACTTTTATATTGAAAGAAGCAATTGAAAGCAAACAAAAAAAAAAGGCTCTCAGTCTACCTGAGTTTTTGGTAGGAAGGTCTGGTTGCCAAGGCAACAAAATCATTAAGGTACAAAGTGAGCACCCAGTTCAGCCTAACTCCATCAAGACACTCTACCAGGGTCCAACCACAGACCACATTTCTTTGTGAGACCATTAATAGGGTGTGAGCAAGGGAATTGTGTACACATGATTTCAATTTCAGCCTCTCTTTCCAAAACAAAATCCTTACTAGGGTTCAGAAACAACAGGATGTAAGTGCAGCTGGTAAGAAAGGAATTTAACATTTTTGTAGCATTCCCATTTTCTCTTTTCGGTTGAAATTTCCTCTCATTTTGAAATCATTTTTTTCTTCTTTCTTTGGCATAGAGCTTGACACCTCATTGCTGCCTGTGTGTAAGGCCGGGTGAGTGCCTGCCAAATTCACGTGCCAAGGGAGTTCTCACCTTAAAGGCAACTAGCTATTCATTGTAGCTTCTGAATAACTCCATTGCAAGATTATAGCTAACAATTTAGACCTGTGCATTCAGAGGTTAGGAAACAGCTCATGAGTGTATGCCTTTCTAGCCGTGACCCTTCCCCCACCTGTGGTCACCCTACACTCACTGAAACTGGCTTCATATACCAAAAATTTCTTCGAATGGTAGCATTGCAAGACCTTTACAGAGCATCTAACTCAGCCCCTTCATCATTCAGCTGAGAAAACTGCGTCCCAGGAAGGGACAAGGGGGTGAGGTGGGAATACTATACCCAAGGTCATACATTTCAACTTTCTTTCTTCTAACGTTGGTAAAGAACATGGGAACTTGAACCAACACTAATAATAACTCACATTTCTATAGCACTTTACAGATTATAATGTTTCTACTCAACAACCTTGTGAGATAGGTAAGGCAAGTGTTGTTTTTTCCACTTTAGAGATGAGAAGATTGGAGATCAAATTAGTTAACTGATTTACAGAAGCTCTAGAGGAAAGATGGAATCCCAGGTCACTGAACTTTGTATATCTCACAGAAAAGAGAAGTAAATGTCACTGTCGAGTTCCTAGATTGCTTTCTGGAGTTAATAGAGGAATGCCTATGTTCACTGCATTTATTTCCTCACCACCTATGTGTGAGAGGCAGCAGGGTATTGTAGAAGGTATTCTGGATTTGGAATCAGATGACAGGTTTGAATCCCAACTCTACCCCTCACTGCCTGTGTGACCTTGGGCAAGTCACTTCTCTCCGCCTCAGGTTCTTTATCTGTAAAAGGCAGGGGATGGACTGGATGGTCACTGAGGTTCCTTCTGGATCTAAATCTAATCTGACCATCTCCTCCCTTGATGTCTATACCTTCCACTCTCGTCCTAATGAAACTCTTGCCTCATTTTTTTTCACCTCTAGTGAATTTGTTCTTCTCTCTTCCAGCTGCCTTTTCTCAGTCTTCATCTCCATTACCTTTCTGCAGAATTTGATGTTGCTGACAGCCTCCCACTGGCTTCTTTTGCTCTCTCTTCTCTACCCTTCTGGGTCTCCTTCTCTAGCTGCTCCTGTTCACTCCCAGAAGCTTTCCCAGAGGCTTGGTCTTTGCAGTCTTCCTGATTCAGCACTCCTGGCATTTGCTGTCACTTCTGTGCGTATTGTCTCTACCTCTAATTTAAGTAGAGACCACTTGTCCCTGTTACTGGCTTTTTCATGTACATATCTCAGATAAGAAACTCCCAGAGATCATGGACCAAGACTTAGGTTGACTTTATATGTGCCTCATTCCCCGATAAGGTACTAAACAAGTATTTGGAACAGGGTCTGGACCAATAATTTCATTGGTATAGGGGTAATCCAGAAAGAAAATTCCCTTTGCCTACACAGGTAAGCACTTAGAGAACTGCCTAATTAGAGCAGCAGTTCTTTAAATGTTGTCCAAGAAACACCTCTCTCTCTCTCTCTCTCTCTCTCTCTCTCTCTCTCTCTCTCTCTCTCTCTCTCAGACACACACACACACACACACACACACTCACACACACACATACACACACAGTCACATACCTGTTTTAGGGCCCATGGGTTTAAAACTATTTTCATAAAAATATTAAGACATTTTGATATCTAATATGGTAAATGTTGATAGAAAAATCCCACATAAACAAAAGTTGTTTGGAATCCTCAATAATTTTTAAAAATGTAAAGAGACCAAAAAGTTAAAGTGTGTGAATCCCTGGCATAGAGCCCTGAGAGAATAATATAATTATAATAACAAATAGTAGTAATTATAAGCACATATAGTATTTTCATATTTATGAAACATATCACATATGTTATTTGATTGGATTGTGACAACTCTCTGAGTGATATCATCCTTCTATAGATGAGGAAATTGAGTCTGGTAGAGGTAAAGTGCAGCTAGTATCTGAGACAGGATTCAAGCTCAGGCCTTCCTCATTCCAAGTCCAGTATGCTATCCACTGTACTATATAGCTGCCTCTCAGGTTGAGTGATTTGTCCAGGGTCACACAGCCAGCAAATGCCAGAAGTGGTACTTGAGCCCAGTTGGGTGCAAGACTGGATCTTTATCTCCTGCTCCCTGATACTAAAAAGTTGAATTGTCACTGAACAAATGCTGAGACTTATAAAAGTCACCTAGTTCTTTATATTCTATCCACCCACCATAAGGAGCAGACACTTTTTCCTGTACTTTCATTGATGAAAGAATCACAGAGTTTTAGGTTGAAAAAGGTTTGAAAGATCATCTGAGTCAACCCCCTTTGTCTTACAAGTATAGAGACTATAGCCCAGAGATGAAAGGATGGTGTGTGATTTGGGGTCGGGACACTTTGGGTTTAAATCCCTCCTTAGATATTTCCTGTCTTTGTTTACCCTGAGCTCTTAAACTTCTCTTGTTTAAACCCTCTCAGACTCCATTTGTTTTCTCATCTATGAAATGAGAGAATAGTAAGTAATATTGCAGGATCAGTGATGTTCTTGTGTGGGGTAAGGGAAGCTCAAATGAGAGAATATACGTAAAGCAATTTGCAAAGCTTAAAGTGCCGTATAGACTCAGCTATCATCATCATCATCATCATTATTATAACTACTGCTGCTGCTTCACCAGTTACCCTAATAGTGATTCACAGAGGCAGAGCTAAGACCAGAACCGGAGTCTCTTAACTCTCCATCCACTGATCTTGACACCTATCTGTTTACATAAGAAAAAAGAAAAATGCTTTGGCTGCTGTCTTGAGTAAAATGACCCTTCAGTTACTTGAATGCACTTACTTTAAAAATATTTAGAAGCCAATTATTACTATGTAATAATTATGCAAGATGATTCCCATGCCAAATGCCCTCACAAGAAAAAAAAATTATGAACTCTGAATAACAAAAATCCAGGAAGTGGCTCATTCACCTGAAACCTTACATTTGTGAAATTCCTATACCTGCCATAGCATTCATTGTAATTGGGTTTGACACTTTGACATGGACCAGATTAGAATCCTTTTTGACTCCATCGTATTATCCCTTTTACAGTGTTCTGTAAGTTGTGGTGTTGGAATTCAGAGAAGGAAGCCCATCTGTCAAAAGCTGACCTCCAAAGGTCGTAACATCACACTCAGTGGGTCACTGTGCAGGGGTCGGCTGCATGCCCCTCTCGTAAGGTCTTGCCGGATGACCATGTGTAATGGTAAGTATTGTACTCTCACGTCTCCGAATGAAATGTTTGGTCTGTTGATCTGAATTATTGTCTGAATATTAATGTATAGATCTTGTATAACTAGCAAATGATTTTTTTTCTCCTCATATCAGCAGGTTTCTAATCAATGGGTGAACCAAACTGGTCAAAGTTGAGAACATTCGCAGAGATATTCTATGTTAATGAAGTCTACAATGCTGAAATATTTCATTAGCTTCCTTCTCTTTTCTTCCATTTACCATTTCTGCCTTTTGGATTTTGTTTTTTATTTCTTAGACTTGTTCACTCCCCCCCCCCCTCCTTAGAATGTTTTCTTTTGTCTTTGTATTCTAACATTTGATGTTTGTGGATGTTAATTATGTAACTGATGTTGAAATTTTTCCTATTTTAACTTCATAGGATTTAGTGCTGGAAGGGACCTAGAGAGTAACTAGTCCAACTCTAATTTTGTAGATGAGACCTAGAGGAATAGAGTGACTTACCTAAACCCCATAGGCAGCAAAGAGCAAAGCCGGGATGAAAATTCAGTTCATTTAATTCCAAATCTAATGTTTTTACCATTATGCTCATAACATCTTTATTTTTGTGCTATTAAGGGAAGAGCAAAAATTTAGTGTTTTTATTAACAATGAGCTAAAATCAGAACTGAATTAAAAAGTGAAATGTTCCTGTGTTTAAAAAAAGATATAAAATTGAGTTTGAATAGCCCTTTAGTTAAATAAAATGACAAATTCATTATAACTTATTAGAGAGACATAAAGTACTTCTCCCTCCAAATGCTTAAAACAATAACAAAACTCTAAATACATGTATGTTTCAAGTGAGGTTATTTGGGTTTAATGCCTAGAATTTAATAATTAAGAAACAGAATGATCCTGGGAATATATTACTCTGCTGGGAGTCAGTTTCTCAGTTCTCTTCTCTGCTCTCCCACTTTTGGATGCCTTTATATCTTAATCTGCAAAAAAAAAAAAAATGTTTAATTATATCAACGTCCCTCATGGAGGACACTGTTAAGAAAAAATCATTATAAAGAGAACTTTAGCCTAATGAGATGAAAGGTTTGGCTGATGCTCTCTAAAATCATCTGCTTATATGTAGCTTTCTCGGTCACACAAAAAACCAAATAAGAAATACAGTAATTATTGGTTCATGCGTCATTTGAAACTCCTTTTATAGCACAACTTTTAAGTTGACATTCCAAAAGTCTGAGGTTCTAAACATCACTTAAATAAAGCCCCAAGGAATTCTGGAATGTTCTTGGCATGTGGTATAAATAAGATATTTTGGCTGCATATTTATCTGAATTTTATTAATTGTGGATAGTTACATAGCTGTGTGGCTAGGAGAATCATGTTAAAGCAACACTGGCAGCTTCCACTAAAATAATATCAGGACAACATGTGGTAATATGTAGCAGTTATTAGGGCATGAAATGGGGTTCAGGGAGAAATTACAAGTTAGAAAAAAAGTCTAATGCCTATGCAGACTGTAACCCTCCTTCAGCTTTGCAAACCATCCTCATCATGGAGTCAGACAAAAATGTGCAGTCACTGTCCAGAGAGGACACCTTGCTGCTGTTATCATCCCCTCAACACTGCCCCAGCTTCCCCAGCAGATCAGACTTGATCAACAGACCCTTATCTTCTGTAGACAGAGCAGCTCTACTAAAATTAATTTTGTAGGTCACAGCTAGATAGAGTGGACACCTTGACAAGCTTTAGGGCTTAATTCCCTGTCAAATATTTGATGTAAAGAAAACCATAACAAAAGATAATAAACCAAATACAAGAGATCACAATTCCCCTACTACAGGTGCCCTTAACCATTTTTTTCCCTGAGGAGGGTACTTTTCTTTCCCCAAAACCTCCAGGTCATAGAATTTAGAGCTAGGAGAGACCTTAGAAATTCATTCGGTTCAACCCTTTCATTGTACAGATGGGGAAACTAAGGCTCAGAAATGGAAGTGATGTTCCCTAAATCAGGATTCAAGCTGATGCCAGACCCACTACTATTTCTACCCCACCATACTGTCTCCCATGGGGCAATACCTGGTCCTGAAATTAAAGAATCTAAAGGACAGTCAAGGATTGGATTCTGTCAGCAAAGTTCTTGGGCTGGAGCTGGGGTGACAGATGTTTGTACCCCTTTCTGCAGAGAATTTTAGGAAACTCTGGCAGGAAAGGAAGTGAAGAGCCAACTTGGAAGAAATCTCATGAAAAGCTGTATAACCTCTTCTGACTGAAAGACTTACATGAACAGATGCATTGTGGAAATGAACAGAACCAGGAGAATGTTGTACACAGTAATAGCAACATTGTTAAATGAAGAACTATGAATGACTTAGCTATTCTTAGCAATAGAATGAGATAGTCCCAAAGTACTAATGATGAAGCATACTGTCCGCCTCCAGAAAAAGAACTGATACTGTTTGAATACAGACTGAAGCATGCTATTTTTCACTTTCATTTTTTTTTCCTTCATTTGAATCTTCTTATACAAAATGGCTAATATGAAAATGTTTTAAATAATTGCGCATATATAAACTACATCTGATTGTATGTCTCAGGAGGGCAGAATGGAAGGGACGGTAAGAATTTGGAACTCAAGATTTTAAATAAGAATGTTTAAAAATATTTCCTGATTGATCCCAAGTATTGGTTCAACAGCACTCCTACTGTAATCAGAATTTCAAATATTTTAGACTTGAGACTCTTCCATTGCAACAAATGTACTGGACTATAATTAAAAAGAAAACAAAACAACTACTATATCGGTGCCTACTCTAATTTGTATCTTATAAAATGATTAATTTGAGTGGATAGAACTGTTTACTTAGGAATTAGGTTAATTGAGGCCAAGGTAATCCCATGAATCAGAAAACATTTCCCTTAACCATAAAAGAACCACTGTAAGCATTTTGTATCTACTGATTAGCTTCCTGTCTCCTCCACCCAGTGTTTTGTAGTGTCACTGCAGTGTGTCTTCTAAGTTAGGTTTTCCACTGCTGAAGGATTCAGTGCTTAGGACTTGAATGTGTCCAAATGCTGTCAAGATGTGCATTTAGCCTGGAGGTTATGCCAGCTATCTTTGTGTATTTGCAGGGTTATCACGTGAGAGATGGATTAGTTTTGTTCTGCTTGGCCCCAGGGCACAGAACCAGGAATAGTGGGTGGAAGTTGCAGGAAGCAGATTTGGACCTGATGTAAGAAAAATCCCCGCAGCATTCAGAGCCGCCCGAAAGTGAATGGGCTGCCCTAGGAAACAGCAAGTTCTGTAACATTCAGTGGTTTAAAGCAGATGCAAGATGACCACTTGTTGGGGATGATAAAGAGGAAAGGCTGAGGTTCCTTAAAACCCTGAGAATCTGTGGTTTTCTGATTTGCTAGTGTTTCTATCCATGTACTTTAAAAAAGTAAACTAAAAAATTAAATACATATATATATAGGTAAGAATATTTTTGCTTTTGAAAAGTTGTTTTATTAATTTTTTTCTATTTTGGGGGGGGGGGCTTTTTGCAGTGATAAAGCCAGAGGTTATACCAAAATATGGTGCTCAAGGTCCTCAGATCCTTGGCATCCAAAGAGTCTACATTCAGACAAGAGAAGAAAAACGTATTAATTTCACAATAGGTGGAAGGGCCTATCTACTTCCCAAAACATCAGTGGTCATCAAGTGTCCAGTAAGAAGGTTCCAAAAATCTCTCATCCGGTGGGAAAAAGATGGACAGCGTTTGCAGAACTCCAAAAGACTTGGCATAACCAAGTCAGGTTCAATGAAGATTCATAGTCTTGAAGCCAGTGATATTGGGCTATACCAGTGTATTGCAGGGCCTGTGCATGAAACATTTGTTCTCAAGCTAATTGGTACTGACAACCGACTCATAGAGCCCCCAGCCTTCCGAGATCTCCCCTTTGAACATGGTGGAATAGACCATAATGAAGCCAATAGTTTAGGAGCCACATGGCATAAAATGAGACAAATATGGAGTCAACAAAATGAACTCTTCCTGGATGATGGTCAAGTTAGTGACCAGCCACTTTTGAGAGCTCTTGTACACCAGGGCAATAATCCAACAGAAACTTCCAACTCCTTGGAATTCAAAGATAAATGCTTAGAAGCAGCAGTCCAACAAGGGTCCTACAGTATGGACACTGTACAGTTTGAAGAACTAATAAAGAATATGAGTCAGCTTATTGAAACTGGAGAGGTGAATGATGACATTGCATCTCAAGTGATCTATGAGGTGGTTGCTGAGTTAGCAAAGGTACAGCCAACAAGGGAGAAATGGAAAGGAGCCCAAGTGGAATCTTCTACCACAAAAGTGAATGTGAAAACACAAAATGTGTCTAGAGGTTTCAACTCAAAAAACCCAAACAGGCCAGTCATCAAGCAAAAAGGACTTGCTCTTATGAAACAAAGCAAACTAACCCCAATTTCCCTGAATAAAACAATCAATTCAAGGATTGGAAGTACAGTTTTTATTACCCGAAGTACTGAGGTCATCAACTTGTTCTGTGACCTTGTTAAAACTAATGATGCTAAATATGTGTGGACCAAAGATGGAGCAGAGCTACAGCCTTCAGAAAAGTAAGTAAAATGTAGATCTTAATTTAAATAACATGTTACTAATGACTCTTCAGATAGTTTTGACACATTTCAGATTCCTCCTTCTGAGTTTAGGTTGCCAGTAGGAGAAAAGATGGTACTATCTGTCAGTTCTGTTTTCAATGTATGTCAACATCAAAGAGTTCTTTATTTATTGTCAGATCCAAGAATGGAAAATGTTCAGTGGGCAAAAGAGTGAGGCAGATGCAAAGGTACAACATGGTTCGTATTCTCAAGGATCAAGATAAAATATGTCCCCTGATAAATATATAGCACAAATTCCAGGGTCATATGTGCACACAAGAAGTACAAGGATCATGTGGGATAGGAGAAAAACTTTATGTAAGCGATTGCCTTTGAGTTAGGCCTTGAAGAATGGGTGGAATGATACCAGGTAGATGTGGTTGGAGTAGTACTCCAGGGATATATAAATACTCCAATGGTCTGTGACTTTGTCCATCAATGGGTCCAATAACAATGCTTTTGTGATTTAGTAGGTTAGTTGTAGGGAGTTGCCTGAGGTACCCATAGACATGGCCAAGTTACAGAGCTAGTAAATGTCAGAGATAGCATTTGAATCCAGATCTGTCTGACTCTAAGTCCAACACTCTACCTACTCTGCCATTGTCTTTATAGAATACAGTGTTAATCAAGTGGCACATGGGTGTGTCACTCTAGAAAAATGGAGGTTCGACAGGTTGAATCCATCCACTTTTAGAGCCTAGATTCCTTGTAAAAATAGTCACCATCTTCAGTTTTGTGCCTTTGTTCTTACAGATAAATTATGATTCATTAGGTGATATTAGCCTCACTAAGTCTCTCTTGTTAGATCCAATTGGAGGAATGTCTCAATTCTCAAAAATGAAAAGAGAAAAACCTCTAATTATAGGCCATTGGTTCTGTGATACTGTTTGTAGGTTTTAAGTAAACATATATATATTTTCAAACCTAAAGAAAAACCCAAACATATAGCAAAGCTATCCCTACTCCAGCAGCATCTTTGAAGTTTCTTACCAAACCAATGCATTTGCCTCTTGATAGCTAGGGTGAAATTAGTGGAGGTTGGCAACCAAGAGTGCCAGATACTCTCCTAATCTTAAGGGAACTGTATCCCTTTGGTCGAGAGACTTCTGGGGAATTCTTGAGGACGAGGTTTCAAGGCAAGTGTTGAAGCTTCAACTCCCAAGAAGCCTAGCCCTGTGGAAATTATATGTGCGGTGTAAGTCAGTACCATTCACCCAGAAACACCTATTCTTCCAGTAAATTGTAGTATTAGTATTTGTGTCTTGTATCTCAATAGATCCCAAACTCCTTGGGAGCAGAAGTTGTGTCTTATCTATACTATACTCGACCAAGCACCTAACAAGCTGCACACATTAGATGTTTAATGTGTATTTATCAATTAATTGCATATGAATGACAAATTTAACATGCAACATCTAATAAAGTTGACAAAATATTGCCCATTTGGGTCACTTAGTTGACTTCAAAAAAAAAAACACTTTTAAGTGATTTTTTTTCTTTTATTTTTGAATCAGTGATAAGTAGGGAAGTGCTTATCAACATTTCAAATTCCTACTTAAATGTGTATGTTATTATTATTACTGTGTTCTCATCATCCCTTCCAGTGACAGTGCAGAAAGTAATTTAGAGCTTCTTCTTACAGTACTGTGCCTAACTATTCAGCATAAAAATACCCTAAAAGTTTGTGGATTTTTCATATTCTTTAATGTATCTAGCTCTTGCTATTTATGAATAAAAGATTATAGACTACATGCTTAGCTTAAATTATGCTCAGAATGTTTCACATGGAAAGAAAATGAACCATGATTATTTTTTAGGAATTAAAAGATAGGACTGTATTAGTGCCTTGCCATCCCCTCAAGCTGTCTTCTTATATCTCTTCTCTCTTTCATAGCCGAACTTCTAAAAAAGGCTGTCTAGACTCCATTTTTTTTACCTTCCACTCACTTCTCAACTCTTTGAAGTCTGGCATGTATTCCTACCACTCAGATGAAATATTCTCCCTAATGTCACCAATGTTCTGTTTATTGCTAAATCCAGTGACCTTTTCTCATTCCTCTTTGTAGGATTTGATGCTATAAACACGTCCTGAATTTTCATGACACTACGGAATCATGGGTTTTCGGTCTTTCCAGCTAATCTTTTAGTCTCCTTTGCTCAGTCATTATCCGTGTCTCACCCCCTTTGTGTGCACACTCCAGGACTGTGTTCTAGTCAATATTTTCGTGCCTCTCTCTGTGTGTTTCTATCTGTCTCTGTCACTTTCTATCTCTGTCTTCTCACTTCTTTTTTCTTTCTCTTTCTCTCCTCCTCCTCCTTTTCTCTCTCTCTGTCTCTGTCATTCTCTCACCTTCTACAGCCCTCATCTTTCTCATTAGCTTCAGAGCTGCCTTTTAAACGGTCATCTTCACTTAGATATCCCACAGGTATTTTAAACTCAAACATATTTAAAACTAAACTCATTATCTTTCACCATAAACTCACCTCTCCTCTCAGTTCTACCATCTTTCTGTAACTCACTTTTATAAATTTGGAGTCATTTTCAACTCTTTACTCACCTTCCGCAGCCCCACATCTGGTCATTTGCAAAATCTTTTTATTTCAACCTCTATAACATCTCTTACATCTGTCCCCATCTTCCCAGTTACTCCACAGCCACCCTGGTTTGGGCCTTCCTTCATCACCTCTGCTGACTGTTGAGGTCATCTCCTAAAATCCATCTCCTTGATCCATTCTCTGCATAGCTGCCAACTTGATTTTCCTAATGCACAAGTCTGAGCAACCCCTGACACAAGAACGTCATTGTCTCCCTATTGCCTCCAGGAGACTCAGCCTGACCTTGAGAGCCTTTCACAGCCTGACTCCTGCTTATCTTTTCGAGCTAATTACACATCATTCCCTCTCCCAACCTCTGCGCTCCAGCCAAAATGGCTTATGTGCAGTTCTCCATTCTGTTCCCCACCCCTTGCCTTCATGCCGTGTCATAGATGTGTGGGGTTTTGACTCCCTGCCCTCCCCCACCGCACTGTTGGGCCTCACTTCTCACATGCAAACACCTGCTCTCCTCTAGGCTGGTTCACTCCCTCCAACCTGCCAGCATCACCCTGAGAAGTCTGCTTCATGTAGAGCTCTGAGCAGACAACTCAGCACCAGGCTGTTGCATGTAAAACGGCGATTTGTTAACAGATGGTATTTTACACCTGAAATCCTCCTGATTCTCACCTCAGCCTCTAAGAATCCTCAGCTCCCTTAAAGTCTTAGCTCATGCAGGGCATCTTTCCTGATTCTACACCTACCCCCTTCCTGAAATCACTTCGCATTCATTTCACATATGTCTAATATTTATTTTTCTGTATGTAGTGAATCTCCAAAGTAGAATTTAAACTCTGTGAGGGGAAGGACTGCCTTTGTATATCCAACACCTGGCATAGTGCCCGGAATATAGTAGATGGTCAATAAAAACTTGTGATATTGAATTTAATTGAACAGGGAACATGGAAAAATGTTTTTTCCCATCTTTTGATTTCCTCATGCTAGACATGCAGATTAAAAACATATACACATATATATACTGTGCTTTGAATAAAGGCTTGGAATTGTTCAAATATAAAGGACCTTCTCCATCCAACTTCTCATTTTGTTAATGGGGAAACTGAGGCCGTGAGAGGGAAAGTGATTCACCACATGGCTAACAAGCACTGAATATATATTTGATCTGCTGACCTTAAGAAACCACCAGGATTGAATTAAAAGTTAATTTCCCAGGTGTGAGTCTCAAGAAATTATGATTTGGCCTTGAATTTTGAAAGAGAGTTTCTGAAATTGTAGCAACTTATTTGGGTGTGACTCTACATACTTGAATGATTAGCACCCTTGCCAAAAAATAAGGTCTTTCTTTGTGGCTGTCAAAGTGTTTTTAAATGACTTCCTTACAAGAATCTAGAATGATTTTGAAGTCTCTGTTACTACTGCCAGGTATTGTTATCATATCGAACATATTTAATTTGCCATTAACTAGTTTAAATTGTAAGTTTTCCATTATTGTAATCCAAGTTCTTATCTTTAGATCTGCGTTTTCTGAATTACTTAAATCTTTCAGGAAAAAAAATGAAAATTTATTGAATTTTGGAACTGAGGAAAGTATTAGCCATTACCTAATCCAATCTCCTCATTTATAGGAGAAGACACTAAGGCCTAGATATATTAAGTGACCTGCCAAAAGTCACACAGCTAGTTAATTAGTATGAAAGCCAGAAACTAGATCTGTCTCTGATTTCCCAAGTTCATGGGTATAACAACTGACATTTTCCCCCTTATAATCCAGCAAGCTGGATAAAGTGAGCTAGAAAAGGTTTATAGTAACACATCACTTATCCGCAACTGATTTATCTTACAAGTGCAATTATTTAGAATAAAATCAAGAATCAGTAATTAAACAATAAAAAGTCCAAATATAAAACACAAAATTCATATACTAAAGTTCCTGCATTTTACTCAGTGGAAGCACTCCTCACTCAAAGTATATTTATTATTTTACAAAAATCTGGATTATCAGGTACCCTGCTCTACAATAAAAACAATAATTCACATTTTTATTGAATTTTTTAGTTCATAAGGCACTACCTATGAAAAATAACTCTAATTAACTTTTTTTCATTTTGTTTGTCATATGTACTGAACATCAACTCCTTTGAGAATTGAGACTTTTTGTAACCAGCCAGTCAGTGTATATATATCATTCAATAAAATTAATACACATGCTTGATTTCAGTTCAATTGAATGCAACAGGCATTAAAACTCATAGTACAAGAAACCGTAACTAAAATAAACCCAAAAAAGTTTGCCCTCAAGTAGGCTCTCTGCCTTCATTTTCTTGGAAGATATAATGTATACACAAATAAGTAAATTCAAAATATATAAAGTAATTTTAAGAGCAAGAGAGTGCTAATATTCACTCAGGGAAAGCCCTGTGTAGAAGGTGTTGCTTGAACTTTAGGAGAGTGAGGAGGGAGTGCACTTCAGACATCAATGATGTAACAATGATCGCCGTTAACTCTGGAGAAGTGCTGTTGGAAAATACTTCTTTCCAGTCTATAGAGAAGGAATGGATCCTAGGTGTAAAGTGTTATTTTTTGTTGTTGTTGTTATCCATGGTCACCGTATCACACAATTTTTGTTGTTTAACTTGTTTCATTTTCTTGTTATTATTATTTTATAAGGAAAAGTATGGGAGTGATATTGGGTAGGGAGGGTGGTCTGAATAATAAAACAACATACGTTGAGAAAGTATATTTTATCTTTTATTTCAAATTTTACTAAAGAGGAGAATAAACTTAAGAGAAAAAAGGACAAAGGACAGAACCTTAGAGAATGCCTGTGTTTAAGGCGGGGGAGAAGAGCCAATGTAGTTTTCACTGATGGATCTGTCAGAGAAAAAAGAAAAATCTAGAGAATGGTGTTAGGGAAATGGGGAAGGAGAGAATTTTCAAGAAACAAGGGCTAATTGAGTGTCAAATAGCACATACTTTGAGAAAGATGATGGAGAAAAGGTTAATAGATTAGACAGCCAGAAAGTCATTGGTGACCTTAGAAAAAGCATTTCCAGTAAGTTGGTGAAAGTAAAAGCCAGATTGCACAAGGCTGAGATGTAAGTAAAGACATTGAGTTTAAACTAATACTTTTAGCATTTTGGCAACGAAAAGAAGGTGAAATTTGGGATATTTTCCAGAGAGGATCAAGTGTGGGATAAGGTCAGGATTCCCAGCGACTCACTAGGGTTGGTCCATGACAAACAGTCATGGTGGAAAAGTGCCAGAAGAGTTACAAGCAGAACAGTGGCATAACTGGTTCAGCCAGGGCTCTAAGGGCCAGGGGGCTGGAGTGCTTGGAGGGTGCCCAATGAAGGTGTTTAAGGATAAGTCAAGAGAACCACAGACAGAAAGGCAAGCTGGCATCCCCAAAAGGGTGGGTAGATTGTGGGAACAGAAACCCAGGAGACAGGCAGAGTAATTCAAGGACTGATCTCCATCTTATCTTCATTTGATTTTTAAAGGCATAAGCCATGGGATGGAAACCTGGCAGTAAAGCGAGGCAAAGAGAAGTGTTATTATGGCTATTGTTTGGCATAGCAGAGATTTAAACATCTTTGTAGGCAAAGGGGAAAGGAGCCAGTGGAAAGGGAGAAACTGCAAATATAAGAGAAAGGAAATTAATGAAACAAGAGCCTAATGGAGGTATGAGGAGGTGGGGTCTAGCCTACAGGCAGAGAGATTATTGTGGAGAGGTAGAATGACCCCATTATTCTTCCAGTCACCCCCAGGGTTCACTTCAGAATGACCCTCAACTCCACTTTCTCTCCTTCATTCCCCATATCTGATCATAGTTGCCAAGCTTTGTAGATTCTACCACAACAACTCTCCACCCATACAAAGGCTACTCAAATTCAAGCCCTTATCTCCTCTCTCCTGGACTATGGCAACAGTCTTCTAATTAATCTTGTTCTAGCCACTCCCTCCTCCATTTCAACCTGGGTCACTACCACCACAGGTTTAATAGTCTTAAACCAGTCTATTATATCCTTACTCAAAAATCTTCTGTGGCTTCCAAAAAACTCCTCAGCCTGGCATTGAAGGCCTTCCAGAATGTTGTCCTCCTACATTTCCAGCGTTGTTGCCCATTAGTATCCTTCATGCCCTCTGTGTTGTTGTCCAATTAACTAATTAGCTGTTCTCTTAACTTGACAGTTCCATCTTTTTCCCCAGATAAGTTGGGTCCTCCATGCCTAGAATGCTGGGCCACCACTTTTAATCTCTAACATTTTTCAGCACTCTGCTAAAGTGCATTTGCAATGATTGGTTTCCTCTCCTTCCTAAAATATCTTTTTGTTTACCTGTCTATGAAAATGTTAGTATCCTCCCATTAGAATATAAGCCCCTTGAGGGAGATTGAACTCTTTTGTTTTTGAATTGCCAGCATGGTTGGTGCTTAATAAATGTTTGTTGATTTGAATTAAGCTGTTTAGGCAAGAGGTTGATGAGGGCCTGAACTTGGGCAAGTGAGTGAATGAATGAATAAATGAATTTTTTTTTAACAAATAAAACGAATTAAAAAAAAAAAAGTGCCAAGCACTGTGCTAAATGCTAGGGATTAAGGAAAGAAAAGCAGTGAGTTCACTTCAAGCTCAGTGAATTCTCATTCTTAGTGAGAGAGATAACCAATGTAGGAAGGCTAAGCTTCAAAGCAGATGAAAGTTCCAGTGGTACAGAGGAGAGATGACTATGCAGAGTTCTTTAAAGTTAATTGGCAAGTAATTGTCAGTGCCTGAGAATCTCGTGGGCATGGTTGCAGGGCAGATGGGGCAGCTAGGTGGTGCAATGGATAGAGCATCAGTGCAGGAGTCAGGAGGACCTGAGTTTAAATCTCATCTCAGACACTTGACACTCACTAGCTGTGTGACCTTGGGCAAATCATTTAACCCCAACTGCCTCCTCCTGGGTCATCTTCAGTCATCCTGATGAATATCTGGTCACTGGATTCAGATGGCTCAGGAGAAGAAAGTGGAAGAAAGTGAGGTTGGTGACCTTGCACAACCCTCCCTCACTCAAATCAGAGTCAACTGCAAGTCATGTCATCATCTTGATGTCATGGTCCTCTTCAAGAACGAAGGACAAACACAAGTATTTTCCCACGTAAATTATCTGTTTATGTTCAAGATCTTTAATTTAATCTCCTCCTGAGATCTTTGGTAATTCCAGTCAATTTTTTTCTCCTTTGGTGACAATTTTTGTGGGCACAGGACCTCAAAGCCATATCAGTATCATTCTATACTGGGCAATTCAGATCTCACTAGCCTCAGTTTCTGCCCCAAATGACTTCGGGGTAGGGGGAGGAAGTGGAGAGAACTGGACCCAGGCAGATACTGGGTTCTTTCCCTCAAACTTAATATGGTGCCATGCAGTCATATACAAGTCCTGCCCCATTTCCCTTTGTTCCTCAGTTCTTTGTTGCAGCACAGAGCTGCTATGCCAGCCCAAGAAAACTTCTGCTTTTTTATTTCTCACAATTAAAATGAACTCATTTGCAAGGTCAGTTTGTATAGCCCTGCCATAGGAACCTGATGGGCAGTAGGAAATGGAATGCTGAGTGAACTTATGTTAAGCGTTAAGGATTAACCTTCTCTGCTGTTAATTTATCAGAGTTACGGTTTTTGGTGTCCTAGACCGTGGAGAGAGCTAAAATTATTTTAGCACTTGTATATTTTGGACAAGTTTGAGAGGTTTAAGAGATAAAAAAAATGCCTTGTTGAATCATGTTGAGGATAGAACATCATCCCAACAGAGCTAACCTTCTTTGAATTCTTTTTGATCATAAATATCAACTGAATCATTTAAGATGGAAACATGATAGTCAAAGGGATTTGGTACTCATTGAAAACCTCTACAGAGTCCACATCAAGGAGAAATTCCCTAAAGGTAGTGAGATTCTTAAGACGTTTCATATATGATGTTGAACTAATTGAATTAAGGAACATTGGCACTACATAGCTCCCTAAATGAAGAGCTCCCTAATTATTCAAATGAGCTTGGCCTAACTATCCACATAGAATAAATCAAGTTGATAAAGAATGTCTGTCGTTGAGAATAAGATGCCATTTCACCAGAAAACCTAGATATAGTAAAAGGTACACATACATCTTGTTCAACTGCATGTTGACAGTTTGTTGAGCTCAAAATTGAACAGGAGCAAGAGAGTGGGCTGGCTTACCTTTGAAGAATTTCAGAACTCTTCTCTTGACCCCAAGCTCCTCCCAGAAATAAAGAACCACCTTTTAAATATTAGTAATCTTCTGGTATTGTTGTATGGCTACAAGTTATGGAAGACTACAGTTGATGAAGAATTTAAGTTGAGGATTATCCAAAGGGTGGAAATGCACATTTAGCAGACTGAAACCTGTTAACAAAGAAAGAGTGAAGAATGACAAATAGAGCCATCAAATAAAAGTATGACTTCAAAAGATGAACTGATGGCATGACCAAAGTAAAGGATAACTAGTAGATAGCCTATATGTTCCACTGGTATTTTCACAATGTCAAAAGAAAGTAAGGAATGCTTCTGCCAGATTGGATTGACCTCCTAGCATGCTGATGGGAAGACGTGGACAAACCAAAATTTCAGTTTTGCTTCTGACACTCACTTTGCCCAAGGTCAAGTCATTTCACTTTTATGATACTCTATTTTATCATCGCTAAAATAATGGAACTGAACTAGATTAGAGATTTAGAATTGGAAAGAAGTCTTAAAAGTCATCTAGTCTAACTAACTTATTTTTGAGTGAGAAAACAAGCCCAGAAAAGTAAAATTATTTGCCCATGGGGCACAGATGGCAAATGGCAGATGGATGATCTCTAAGGTCTTTTAGAATTTTTAAAAGCCTATGATCCTCTAATTTAAAGGAAAGAAAGGGGAGGTTCAGGCAGGAACCATAGACAAGGTAATCCCTTGAGGACTTTTCTCACAGTCCTAAGTAGAGTAGAGTAAATAGGGCTTTGCTCCAGGGTACCAAATTTAGAGGGTGATGACAAGCACTTAATTAGGAACAAAAGTTAATTAAAATGTTAAGCTACCAGATGGAGGACTGGAGTAAGTTCCTTCCTCACCTCCCAGCAGTGGTTCTCACACTGGTATCCCGGGGGCTTTGTCTCTCACCACATTGTACCATTTCCTTTACCACAGTTTGTGGTACTTGCAACAGACACAAAAATTCCTGGCCATAGCTCTATTGTATTAGCCTTAAAACTCCATAATCCCACATTCTTAAGTGTAATATATGAGTTTCTTTAGTAAATATATTTATCGAGTGAATACACCATGTTTCTTACTGTTCTACAGAATAATATTGGATGGCACCAGAAAAGTAGAAATTCGGGATCCTACAAGGGAAGAACAAGGTGTATATGGCTGTACTGTGGTGAATCATCTTGGTTCAGAAACGAAAGCTTCCTCAGTGTTGTATGCAGGTAATACCTATAGTGAAGAATTTGGAATTTTTTTTCACTCTACGGCTAATTCCATATCTTGTTTCTTATGGAAATATAAAATCATTAGAGCTGTTTAACATGACTGTGCTGAAAGGTGGTCTCTAAAGCAGCCTTTATCCTAACTATGGATATTTATTTCCTACATTACTGACTATTCATATTTAAAATCCCACTAAGTCAAGGAAGAGGATATTTTTAAGACTTGTCCTTTTTAATACCATGATATATATCTGCCTCATCAGAAACACTTCAAAGAAACTTGAACTTAATATAGCTATATAGATGTTTTATGATTTCATAAATCAAATCATATGAGGCAGCTGGGTGACAAAATGAATAGCGTGCTGGACCCTGAGTCAGAAAGAGCTGAATTCAAATTCGGCCCCAGATACTTACTACCTCTGCGACACCAGGCAAGTAATTTAACCTTTCTGCCTATTTCCTCAACTATAAACTGGGAGTAAAAATGGCACATACCTCCCAGGGTTGTTGTAGAGCTAAAATGAGATTGTTTGTAAAGTGATTTTGTTGGTGTGTTGGTGTGACTCCTCTTGGTTTTTCTTGGCAAAGGTACTGGAATGGTTTGCCATTTCCTTCCTTCTCCAGCTCATTTTTACAGTTGAGGAAACTGAGACCAACAGGGCTAAATGACTTGCCCAGGGTCATACAGCTAGCAAGTGTCTGAGGCCAGGTTTGAACATACGTCTTTCTGACTCCAACCAAGCCCAAAGCTAAAACGTCATATAAATGCAGTCAATTATTGTTTCACATGCACGCATAAACACTTAGAGAAAGGGAGTGGAAACTGTCTTATTTTAAGTAAAAGTATTTTTAAGGGAATATTCTAAAGCTTTGTTGTTTTATCAAATAGTTGCCTGGCTTTGGAGTCAGTAAGACCTGAGTTTCCACCCTGCCTCTCTTACAAAGAAACTCTTTGACACTCTTAACCCATCAGTGTCCAGAGCCAACTCTCTGAAACTATAAAATGCTGAAGAATTGCATTGGTGGGTGAAGTCTCCACTCCGGGAATTCATTGTACTAGTGAAATCACAAAGAGGAAAAAATGTTTTGTTAACGGCTTTCTTATTTCAAGCATGCAGAGATGAAAGGAATTACCGCCAGCCCCAGCAGTGGTTTCTGTTACTGCTTCCCCAAACCACAAGTGAGAATCAGATGTAGGGATTCCAGGGTGGGTGGGAGGGTGGGAAATGTTTGTGAAATTGCTCTTTGGGGAAAGGTCACAGCCAAGTGCAATAAGTTGAGAAGCAAAATGGTAAAGGAGAAATAACATTGTCTTTGGAGTCAAGAGCTTTGGTTCTGGTTCTGGCCATGCAGCTCACAAGCTCTATGACTGGGCGAATCTCTTTATCTCTCAGGTCTCAGTTACTTCATCCGTAATGTGAAGACCTTGGATTGGATGATCTCTGAGGCTCTTCCGGTTCTAAAATTATATGGTTCTGAATATTCCTTGAATGACCTTTTAAACTTCCAACCCTGATCTTAGCACTGTAGGGGATAGAAGAGAAACATGAGACATGCCTTTTAGCCACAGAGAATTTACATTCCCTTAGGGGGAATGAGACAATATGTAACAGTGAGCTAGAGGACTGGCATGGTTAGGAATGAGATGGATTGAGTAGTCATCTGGGCTCCACCACCAACTGACTTTGAGAAAATCACATGTCTCTGTGGGCCTGGGTTCCTCACCTGTGTAATGAAGTGATTGGTCTAACGTTCTCAAAGGTTTCTTTCCGTGCTGAAGTTCTAAGATGCTAAACTCCCCACCCTGACGTGTTACCAGTTCTGTTGGATTTCATCTTCATTCCTCAGATCAGATTATTTTTCATAAGCCTAAGGGCTTTCTTAAGGCATCTGCTCCTATTGGCAATAGCTTTGGGGATCACAAAGTATTCTAGAAAAGTATCTTGAACTAATATGGAAGTATTTTGCATGATTACACGTCAAATTATTTGCCTTCTCAAGAAGGGGAGAAAGGAAGGAGGGAGTAGAGAGTATGAAACAAAAAAATTTTTAAATGAATGTTAAAAATATTTGTTTATATGTAATTGATAACAAATAATGTAAAAATTAAGTGTAAAGAAAAAAAGAAAAAAAAAGTATCCTGCAAGGGAAAAAAGCTTCTTTCCTTTCTGGGTCCCTGGAATTATAAATCTCCAGAAATAGAAAAGAAAGATGAGGCCATCTAGTCCAAACTGTATATACCTGAATAGAATCCCAGAGTTTGAAAGTTGGACCAGAGGCCCAACCTATACCTGAATTAAAATTCTCCCTACATACCCAACACGATAATGTAGGCTTTTCTTTAAAATGTCTAATGGAAAGGAGCCAACTCTGTCCCAAGGCAGCCCATTTCACATTGGGATATCACAAATTGTTAGGAAGTTCTCCCCCATATCTAGCTAGCTCTGCCCTTTGAATCCAAGAAAAATAAGTTTAATGTTTAGGATTAAAATCTTTATTTAAGATTTTAACATAAAATAAGAACATATATGTGAGAATATAATATATCAATATAATAATAAAATTTTTGTTTAGTTTCTTCCCTTTCCTCCTTCCCCGGGTTAAACGTCTTCAATCAGTATGTCATGATCTCAACACAGTTAATCATCGTGTTCACCTTCCTTTAGATGCATTCTAGCTTACCAGTGTCTTTCCTCAAATAGAGAAATGGATACTTTATTCGGCATACTCCCTGATCAGAACAGACGTCCTTCCTGAGTCCTAGACCCCGTAACTTCTCTAATACTGCCCAGGATTACATTAGCCTCCTGCACTGAGTCATACTGAATTTGCTATCCACTAAAACCGCCCCCTCCAAACTGCCGTCTAGCCATGCTTCCCTGGTCATGTGCTTGTGAGACTGGTTTTCTTAACTGAAGGTAAAGCTTTAAATCTGTCCCTACTAAATTTCATCTAATCACAGTTGGCCCGGTGTTCTATCTTCACAAGAATTTTTTGGCTCCTAACTCTGTCATAACGATTTGTTAGCTGGCTTTCTGTCACCTGCAAATTAAATAAGCATACCAGTTGTACTGTGATCCAAGTCACTGACAAAAATCGTTAAATGGTCCAAGGCCAAAGCCAGATCCGTGGGGCATTTCCTGGGAGTGCCAGGCTCACCTGGAACCTGCCTTTCAGCATTTCTGACTTGGTCATCCAAGCGCTGTGGGAAGACTTTCAGTGAGTCCTTTGCTTTTCTTGCACTTTCAAGTGAAGGGCTGTTGCCTCAGCTTAGTTTCTCTTAGCTTCAAGCCAAAGTAGTTAGCCTGGCACCTGCTACCCTGCCTCATGATTTGAGTTGGTATTTATCTGGGCTGTTCCCACAGGTCAGGGATTCTTCCCCTGGTTCATGTCATGGATCCCTTTAGCAATCTGGTGAGGCCTATGGACCCCTTCTCAGAATCATATTCTCCAATGCATTGAATAAAATACCTAGGATTACAAAGGAAACCAATTATGTTGAAATACAGATTTCAAATACATACATTTTAGAAGTTCGTAGACCCCGTGTTAAGAAATCCTACCCCAAGATTATCAGATATCAATAAAACTATCATAAATCAATATATTATATATCAATATATTATATCAAGAAAATATTTTTAAGAGGGTAAAAAACATTCTTAGTTCATGGAAAACAAGCAGCTGGCAGAATTTGGCCCCCAGGTCACAGTTCACTGATTCCCCTAGCTTTTTCTCCTTGCTCTGGGTATTCAGACCCTTTCTTGATCTCTCAGAATGAATTGCCCATCTTCATCAGCACATTCCTACCAACTTGTCCCTTCCTGTTTTCTGAAAGTGCCATGTGGTGGGTCTAGACTGGCCTTGGGAGGGGAGTCTTGTTTACTTTGTGGTACTTGGCCTTTTGCCTGTCACCAGCCCTCTGGGAGCATTTTTCTTTAGGCAGGAAATCTTAGTGTGAAGCCAGAGTTGTCCCTGACCAACACATTCTTTATTCTTTCCAAACTTGAAATATTTTTTCTAGTATTGAATTTTTCCACTTAATCTGTTATGCAAACACTTGTTTCAGAATAATCGGATACTAACTTTTAATTTTATTTCACCATTGTTGGCCATTTTTTATTAAACTAAACAGTTTGATTGGTCATACATAGCCACGTGTAACTTTGCTATTGGAGAGCTATGTTAGAGTTAGCCAATTGAGGTTCAGGTTCCTTTTTAAGACTTTTTACAATATAAATGAGTTCTTAGTATAATATGTTATTTCAAGAGCAACTCTTTAATCTGAATTGAAATTTATATTAGATGAACTTAAGATGTATGAGCCTTAACAAGGTCAGATAACACAGGCAATCATAGAATCTTAAATCTAGAACGCTTTGAGAAGATCAAGTCTCCTCACAGAATCACTAAATTTTAGACTTAGAAGGGACCTCAGAGGTCATCTGATCCAACTAATCTATGAAAAACAATCTCCACTATAAAACTCCCAACAGATTGCCATTCAACCTTTTCTAGAAAAATGCCAGGAGACAGGGGAATCTTGGGAAGGTTTTCCTGACATCAAACCTAAATGTACAACTTCCACCTATGTCGTTTGGTTCTTGGGGCCAAACAGAATAAATCGAACACATTTTTGTGTCCTTCAAATCCTCAGAAATCATTATCATGCCCCTCCCTGAGCCTTCCCTTCTCTGGATTAAATATCCTTAGTTGCTTCTCTCATATATGTTAATTTGTCTGTATTTTGTATGCACTTACGTATGTATATGTTGTCTTTCTCCCTTTTTCTACAATAAAAGCTCTCTTAGAGTTAGGAATATGTCATTTTTGTCTTTACATTCCTAATACCTAGTACAATTCCTGACACATAATAGAAGCTTGATAAATTAATTGTTCAGTGATTGATTAATTGATATGGCATAGACTCAACGCCTTTCAGCATCCTTATTTTTCAGATGAGGAAACTGAAGCCTTAGAGATGAAGGGTTTTGCTCAACATTTCAGATGATTCATAGTATAATCAGCCAGTCAGCAGACATTTATGAAGCCCCTACTATGAGCCAGGCACTGCTACACCCTGGAGACACTGGGCTAAGTCAGGATTAGACCACAAATCTCCTGATTGACAGTCTATTCCAGTATTTTTTTTTTCGCCTTTCTTTGTGTCCCCAGAGCTTAGCACAGTGTCTGGCATATAGTAGGGGCTTAATAAATGCTTCTTGACTAACCAATCACACAGCTTAAACTATGAGTCCAAGAATTACATTTTCCTCAGTATTTATGGTAATCTATATATTATAAAAGTAGACATTTGAAAAAAATAAGTAGAAAGATTACCTTCTTTTTCTACTTATGTTTGATATATGAGCAGCACCTGGGTTCAGGCATTACCTCTGACACATGCTGGTTGTCTCATAACCTTTGGTGCCTCAGGCAGCTCTCTAAGACTGTAGGCTGTGGAACAGTTGCTCACATGTATTGGTAAAGTTTACTCATATTCCAATGGAATTACAGGATCAGACATCCTGATCACTCCCTCTCCTGATCGCCAGTTAAACTTTGGTGCCAAAATTGCAGTAACTAAAACTTTACTGCACATGCTTAATCCATATCCATCTGCCTACCACCTTTGGTCATTGCCCTGCTACTTTGTTAGCTATCTGGAGAAAAGAAAAAAAAGACTTTAACCTAAACCCTGCTCTATATTTCTTTTTAATTAAGAGGTGCCTGTCATCTTGACTGTTGCAAGAAATTTCACAGAACTGGAACATGGCCGTCTGACTGTAATTGTTGGTGGCACTGCCAAGGCTAGAGTAGGAGCCAACATCACCATTAGGTGTCCAGCAAAAGGTAAGTAAGAGCATCTATTTCTAGCTTAAATCTTTGGATAACGCTTAGATGTGACCTGAACAACCAGCAGGAACCATGAAAATGACTGTGGCTGTGCTTAGTCATAGAATGAAGGCCACACATTTTTTTTTCCTAGGGCTTGTGATTAGCCCTCTGTCTGGGGCACACCCCAGTATAGGCATCTAGCATCGAAATGTCTTCCTTCTTGTAATGGCCTATTGCCAACCATTCCTCCAAGCTGCAAGGGAGCACACTCTTGGCTTCTCAACCAGTTGACCTATTGGTCTGGAAATCTGCAAACCCACAATGAGTTGTTTTTTACCCCCTTTGAAGTTCTTAGGCCATCTGGCCTTCATAGACCTAGACTTGTAAAAGACATCTCCAGCAACTAACTCGATTCCACCACTGCCCTCACCCCTAAGGGGGGGGGGTGGAAAAAAAACCAACACGACTTTGAGCCTTTTGGCAGTACAAACGTACCCATTATAGTCCGGACCAGCATTCTGTGGCTACAGCAAGGAGACGAGCGGGATTACTCTTCTCAGATGCCAACCCACAACTGTCTGGAGCTTCTGCCATCCCGCACCTGCAGAGAGGGACTTGTGTATAACAGAACCAATGTTTATTAAGAAGAACCTCATCATTTCACCTTCATTTTGATTTCTAATTTGTGCAGTATTTTTAAATTGTGTTTTCATGATGTGATTAATTAAGAGGTGACATTTTTAGATAGACTTTTGGGAGGATAACAGATGAATAATTGGCTTCAGTGGCAATTTTGTCTGAGGACAGGCAGGATGATTGGCCCAAGTTTGGTTATCTGCTGTCATTAACAGTTTCTATAAAAAGATGTTCAAGTATTGGGGCCAAATTTTATTCTTTGCTGGCACAGCTTATGCTGGAACTGGGTCCATGTGAAATGCACAGGCTTAAACAGCCCCTACCCTCACTGTATCTGAAAACCTCTGTTAGTGTCCCATTTGCACAAGCAATTCCAGCCTTGTTAATTTCTGAAGATAGCACCATCAAGCTCCCATATAGCCTTAAAGCTGCTACAGACTATGCTTCTGATATTCCTAGGAACTCATGAAATTTGGTCATCTTATTGCCTGCAATCCCTTGCCTCTTGTCCAAGAGAGATCATGAAAAATGTGCTTTAAAATTTGATTCTATCCCCAGAAGAATGAGAACGTTCAAAGGATCATAGATTTAAGGGAGGATGGGACTGCACAGGTCATCTAGTGCTCCAAAACTATCAACAATCTGCCCCCTTGCCCTACCGTAGTTTTATAGATGAGGACACTTAGGCTCAACCAAGTTAAGTTGCTTGCCCAATGTCACACGTGGTCAAAAGTCATAGGTGAGACTTAAATCCAGGTCCTCTGGGAGACAGCATGGTGTAGGAGATAAAGAACTGGTTTTAAAGCCAGAAAGATGTGGGTGCAAGTCCTACCACTGACATAGTGACTGTGTGAAATCGGACAAGTTAACTCAACTTTCCAAGAATGTAGGTGTAGAGATGGGGAAGACCTGCACTGATACTTTCTTCACTTGGTACTCCCTTGTTCCAATGAAATCACGAGTTCAGTCCCTGTCCTGGAGTCAAGAGCTCCAAAAGCTCCCTTGAAGGAGCACCTCAGCACAGACATCTCCTTTCCCACCTGGCTGCACTGCTTTGGGACTTCTCCATTGAGTCTCTTCCTCCAGTATCTTCCCCTAGCCCCTCCCCCTTTCAGTTTCCTTTTGTGTGAGGTCTTCTACCAACAGATTGTGAACTCCTAGAGGATAGGGATTGAGTTTCTTTCTTCATATCTGTATCCCCAGTAGTGTCTGGCTCATAATAGGTGCTTAATAAATGTCTGTTGACCAATTTATTGCTATATTGACTCCATAGCCAATATTCTTGAATTATTTTGCATTGTGTATTTTGTATATACCTGTATAGAATTAACATATATGTATATAATATATAGATATACATAATCTATCATATGTAATAATATAATTGATATAATAGAGAATAGATTTTTCCATAGGTAGTTTCTTTATGTAACTGAAAAGACCATCTCTATAGGAAATGATATAATGAAAAGGTCACAGGACTGGGAATCCTATATTCTTGCCTCAATTTTGCCTGTGACCACCTGTGTCACTTTGGGTAACTCCTCACCCTCTCTGAGCCAAAATTTCCTCATTTTCCAGCTAAGGCTAAAATGTTCAACCTCATTTACCTTGAAGATCTGTTTTAAGGCTCAAATGAGATAATATGCGTGAAAGCATTTTTAATACTGTGAATGACTACACAAATGGGGGAAGAGAGAAAGGAACAAGCACCTACTGTGTGCCAAGCACTGTGCTCAGTGATTTCCAAGTATTGTCCCATTTAATCCTTACAATAACTCTGTGAGGGAGGTATTGTATGTCTTTGTTTTATAGCTAAGGAAACTAAGCCATGCAGAAGTGAAGTGACTTGCCCAGGGCCACACAGCTAGTAAATGTCTGAGGCTGGATTGGAACTCAAGACTTCCTGACTTCTGCCTCAGCATCTAATAATGCTAACATTTTCAGATAGTGCTGAAAAGGAGAAAAACATTAAGATGAAGGAATATGATTAATGTGGCAATAGTAATGGAGGTTGTTGTGTTTGTCCTTTGTTGCTGGAGAAGACCATGACATCAGAGAAATGATGACATGACCTGCAGTCGACTTTATTTTGAGTGAGGGAGGGCTGTGCTGGTCACCAGCCTCACTTCTCCTCCAGAGCCATCAGAATCCAGTGACCAGATATTCATCAGGATGACTGGAGAAGGCCCAGGATGCAGTGGGAGACCTTGGCCTTTTTAGGCTAGGCCTTTTGACGTACTCACTTCGAGGGAGATAACACCCATATCATTCAAAGGACCTTACCGTGTCCCCTAAATGTTCTTCTAGGTACAGATCAGGGGTTGTATCTGCAACAGTATGAAATTACTAACAGGTAAACAAAATATACTCACACATATATACATATGTATATATATCTGTATCTGTATGTGTATATTTATGTATATGTGTACAAAATACACACATGTACGGAATATACACATATATACATATGTATATATCCGCATATGTATGTGTGTGTATTTATGTATATGTGTCATATATACATAAATACACACACATACATATGTAGTGGAAAAAACACAGGTCCTGGGGTCAAGACACCTGGGTTGAATTCCTAGTTCTACGTCTTTCTACCTGTATGACCCTGGACAAGTCATTTTCTCAACTTCAGTTTCCTCATCTGTAAATTCAGTATAATATAATACTTGTACTCTCTCTCACAGGGCTACTATAAGGAAAGTATTTTGTAAATCTGACATTGCTATAAAATCATAAACTGTTATTATTATTTTAAGCAATGAGGTTAAAATGTGTTGGCTTTTTTTTTCAGTCACAATTTTAGTTGTTGCTGCTTTTAAAGCCTGACCCTTCCATCTTATTAATTTTAGTGAATTCTTGGATTAGTTAGTGTCTGTCTGTCCACACATATGTTGCTAGATAATCTGTCCAAAGATCAGCCTAGGTCAGTATGATGTATGTTGTAATTCAGTTCCTCTCTGAGGAGTATTTAGACATCACACCAGTAAGTCCTTGGGTGATAGTCTAGGTAAATGGTATTCATTTCATTAACTGCAAATAGCTATGCAAAATGATTGCCCTAGTTTGGCACAGGTGAATAAACATCTGGAATCATCCTGTCTG
Organism: Notamacropus eugenii; assembly: GCF_028372415.1. Taxonomy (NCBI): domain Eukaryota; kingdom Metazoa; phylum Chordata; class Mammalia; order Diprotodontia; family Macropodidae; genus Notamacropus; species Notamacropus eugenii. Next base: position 175,838,604 of record NC_092872.1, on the reverse strand, counting down.
AGGGGAACTGGAAGTGTTGGTTTGTAAACAGAACTCACAAGGGGAACCATGGTCCATGGGTGGTTGAATGAGTAACTTGACTACTAAAATACAGTATTCAAGATAGAAGACACTCCAGATTTATTCTGGTTCAACTTTGTTCATTATTTTGAAGATAGGAACACTGAAGTTGAAAGGTGACATGACTTTCCCAGGGGCACCACTTGATACTTGGGATCACTCGTTTTCCATGGTAATGTATTCTGATGGCATGAATAGGGGTATGCTCCCCAGCAGTTAATAGTGGGCAGGTAATAGTGATAACTTTAACTTTTCTTAATTACCTTATAATTTATGAAGCACTTCACATTCATTATTAAATAAGTCCATTGGGCTGTTAGCTTCTTGAAAGTAAGTTTATAAATCCCGATGTTTACTTAGCACAGTCCTTGCCCCACAGTGTGTGCTTAGCAAATACTAGTTGACTGACTGACTGAAAATCTATGATGTAGACAGGGAAAGTGTATTGTAGTCATTTTATTGATGAGGAAATGGGTAGATTGGTCTAGATCAACTAGATGTAGATAGTAGGTGGTAAAGCCAGGGCTTGAAACTAGGGCTTCTGATTCCTCAATTCAGTGTTGTTTCCATTATACCATGGAATATGGTATTTCAAAGTTTCAGAGATGGAGGGAAACTCAGAGGCCATCTAACCCAACCCATAGCCTGAAGCAGAATCCTCTCTACAAAATACTCAACAAGTTGTCCTCCAATTTTTGCTAAGACTTAGAGTAAAAAAGAAAAAACACCAAACCTCATTGCTTCCCCAAGCACCTCATTATTCTTTGAAATAGAATTAATTGTAATGAAATTTTTCCTTATGTCAAGTTTTAATATACCTTTTTGCAACTTCTACCCCTTGCTTCCAGTTCTTGCTTCTAATCAAAAACAAGTGCAACCCCTTTTCCACATAACAGCTCTTCAGAAACCCAAGACAGCTATCATGTATTCCCTTCTCTACCTATTCAAATCATCTAGTCTCCAGGCTCAATATCAGTTCCTTCAACTATTCTTACATGATGTAATCTCCAGGATAACTATCCTTTTTGTCCCTCACCCCCTTTGAGTGCTCCCCAGCTAATCAAGCTCCTTCCTAAAATACAGCACGTAGAACTGAATTCAGTATATACAAGGTGTAGTCTGATCAGGGCAGATTGTATATCCTTTTAAGTAATATAATTCATGGCCTGTAATTTTTCACAATTTTTCTGTGTCTCATAATACCTTGGGCTGTTAAATGAACTATGGCTTACTCATGCTAACTTTAATTAATATTATCAAAGCAAAAATGTAGCCATGTGTTTAAAATTAATCAATACAACACCCTTTTTTCCCTATCCAACAGTTTTATTTCCTGGATTTTCCTAGCACACTCACATACATGTTTCCATTTTCTAATCATCAGCTTCATATTATAAAATTTACAGAATAAAATATCCTAATGAGTAACATATATGGAGAGGTTGAGAAGTGGGATGCTTATTTATATTAATTCATCGAGAGCTACTGGTATAAATACCTATTTTCATTTCAATTAACTCTTAAAAATTCCCATTAATTATAATAAACCCAAGTTTATGAGATTTTATTCATTACATTCAAGAGAGATCCATATTCTCATGTGGTGGACAATTACTGTTGAATCAGGGCATATAGTATAAATATTCATAGTTGTTTCTAATTGCTGTGGTATAAAATTTTCTGCATTTGCAATAATCTTTTAAAAATTATCACATTAAATAAATAGGACCTCTTGAACTTTATGTACTCTTAAAGCTCCAGAATTCTAGGATTAAATATAACAATGGTTTTGGCCAGTTCTTTGCCTCAAAAATATTTGGCAGACAAGTAAAGTCCTGCATTTGGCATTAAAAGACGTGGGTTCAAACCCCACTTCTCCTGTATATTTGCTGTTTAATCTTGGCCAGATTGGTTTACCTTTTGGTCCTCACGTTGCTCATCTTTCAAATGAAGGGGTTGTTGTAGATGATCCCTCAGGTCCATCCCAGCTCGAATTCGTAGGAGCTGAGAGCCTATGGAAGTGAGGGGAAAGTGAGTGTTTTCTGCCACCTTCTGGTAAGAAAGGAAAACTCATCAGAGGAAAATGGTCAGTTGCTGTAAATTTTGTGTAATTGATTTGATTTGATTCTTACGCTTCTCCAAGTACACACCGGTGACATAGGACATCTTTCTGTTGCGTTGATGCTCTGTGCTTCCTTTTCCTTAGACAAATATTGTGACTGCAGGTAGCAGTCAGTCAGCATGCATTTATTAAGCAACTACAGTATGCCAGGTGCTGAGCTAAGCTAAACATTGGGGATACAAAGAAAGGCAAAAAACAGCCCCCGCTCTCCAGGCAAACATTATTCTTTTGACAAACCGTAGACTTCATCAGAGTGAAGGTAGCACAACTCAGCCCATCTTCACAACAACAACAAAAAGGAAAAATAACCCAAGACATTCATTGTAACGATTCTGGAGTGGGTGCCTCTCATCCTCCTGGTTAAAAAAGAAAGCCTGTTCTCTTAATTCCATTAAATCCAGTTTCTCCAAGAAAGGATGCTAGGACATAAATGGCATTGAGGTGGAGAGAAAGAAGGGATTAAAAAACAGATACCCAACTGGAGCTTGGTTTGGGTGCCAAAAAAAAGAGTTCCCAGGTAATATAACAAGGTCAGGTGAAGAGGTCTGGAGCAGTATGTGTCAGTAAACATTTAAGTGTCTACTATGTGCCGGGCATTGTAGTACCCAACAAAGGAAGGTGTCTCTAGGGTAATTATATTATATATATTATATAGGGTATATTATAAATATTATATTACAAATAGTAATTTACCTTCATTTGACACTTTAATGTTTCGAATCCATTTTATTGTAATTAACCCCATTTGATTGTCATAACAATCATATGATATCGGTGTTATCTTCATTTTATGCAGATGAGGAAACTGAGAGGTCAGAGGGAATCAAGTGTCAATGGATGAATTCAACCCCTACTCTCTCTTGTTCTTTGTTCTTTCTAGGGTATCTCATTGCATCCCCATAGTATCTGATTCTTTGAAACTAAGTTCTTCCTCCAGACACTTACATTTCCTACAACATAACTGGGTGTGGGAGAGGAAAAATACTGCCCTTTCAGCCTGAGAAGTTAATTTGTCCTCGGTCATTTTGAGTATAGTGTGAAAGAAGGCAGGGGGCCAGGATGGAGTTACCAAAGTGGCTTATGAGGCAACCTGTAATTTTTGTAACACTTGAGGTCTGGGTGAGGAAGCAGCAGTGGTTCTTTTCTTCCCCACAAAACTCTTAGAAATTGGCATCATCAAAATTGGTCTGTTTGAATGAAGGCAATCAAATGCTGTGGGAAGTCAATGAAAGAAAGAATTTGGTTCCAGAGAATCTCAGAATTTTAGAGTAAAAAGGGTTGATCAGGAGAGTTTCTGATCAGTTTGATGACTTTCACCAGTTAATTTATAGATTCTACACCTCTGTTTTAATGTGTCTAAGGCACTGGTGACTTGGTGATGAGAAAAAAGATGGTCGGCAGACTGAGGTTCACAAAGACAGACTCCTACAGGAGGAGTCAGCCTCCTGTGGTCTGTTAAACTAAGCTAAAAGACTAGCTCTGTTCCCCTAATTTTCTTCACTTCTTTTCATCAATTCATATAAGTCTTCCCAGGTTTTTCTGAAACCATCCTGCTTGTCATTTCTTATAACATAATAATATTCCATCACAATAATATAGCTCAACTTGATCAACCATTCCCAATTGATGAGCATCCCCTCAGTTTCTAATTCTTTGCTGCCACAGAAAGAGCTGCTATAAATATTTTTGTTCCTATATGTCCTTTTCCTTTTCCTTTGATCTCTTTGGGGTTGAGTCAAAGGATATGCAGCTTTATGGCCTTTTGGGCATGGTTCCAAATTGTTCTCTAGAATGTTTGAGCCAGTTCTCAGCTCCACTCTCCGTGCATTAGGGTACCTATTTTTCCACATCCCTTCCAGCATCTGTCATTCGATAAGCATTTGTTAAGTGTCCACTGTGTTGCAGGCACAATTATTGCTTGGTCACATAAGTCATGGACCTCTCCATTACTCTCAAGTTATTCTCATTTTCACTTCATCAGAGACTCTAATGTTCCATGTGGTATGCCACAGTCATTCAATAACACTGGCAGAATTTTGCTGTTAAAAAGATGAAACTTTGTTTCAGGGAAAAATTAGGGGTCATTAAAAGAATTTTGCAATTTCCCACAGATGAGTGAGGTTGCTCAGTCCTATCCTCCTCCTGTCCAATTCTTGACCCAACTCCTTGCCCATTTGAGGGAATTGGTGGCACAATAATATAGTTCCTATAGTTCTGCTTTTCCCACTTCAGGTCCTTTAAAAAAGTTTTGCCTTGTTGGGGTTGTTTTCATGGCACATCATGTAATTAGTACATGGGAAAGTGAAGCAGAGAGAGTGGTGAGGCAAACGAAGAAAGGCAAATATAGTAGAACAACGGATCCTACATCTGTAGCTCTTTGGGGCTTACGTGTGTCTTCCTCACAGCCACCTATCTCATGAGACAGTTGTACAAGTATTCATTTTTATTTAACAATTTTTTACATTTTGTGTTCTTTACAACTGAGGCAGCTGAGGGCCAGAGAAGTGAAACTTCTCACCCACAGTCACACTGTGGGTACGTGTCAGAGCAGGGATTTGAGCTGAGGTTCATGTTAAGAAAGAACATGGGGGGAGAATGGCTGCTGAAGCAATGCATGGTCTCTGAAGCCTGGCAGAGGAAAAGAGAACTTAAGAGTAGAGGGGATTCAGCAGGACAGAATACCACAGGTGGGTTAGGAATGTTGAGAAAGATGCCTGGTCACCAAAGGGAAAGGTGACCTTGGAGAGAAAACATCATGAACTTGGCTGCTAACAGCCCTGTTTTAAGGGGTCAAGGAGGCAGTGAATAGTGAGGAGGTAGAAGAATTGAATGTAAATGGTTTTTCAAGAGTTTATTTGGGAAGGGAGGAGAAGGACCAGACAGTCATCAGTCATCAGTCAACAAACATTTTTAAGCGTGTACTATATGCCAGGCACTGTGCTTAACAGCAGGGATACAAAAAGAGACAAAAGGTGGTCCCTACCTTCAAGGAGATTGTAATCTAATGGGGGAGACAAGCTGCAAGCAAATATATACAAAGCAAGCCATATACGGGATAAATAGAAACTAATTAACAGAGGGAGGGCAGTAGAATTAAGAGAAGCTGGGAAAGGCTTCCCGTAGAAGGTGGGGTTTTGGTTGAGACTTGAAGCCAGAGAGGTCAGTAGTCAGAGATGAGGAGGGAGAGCATTCCAGGCATGAGAGAGAGCCAGAGGGAACGCCCCAAGCTGAGAGATGGAGTGTCTTGTTAGTGGAGACCAGTATTGCTAGTGTGAAGGAGGGTCAAGAGGTAAGACTTTTTAGGATTGTGAGCTGAGCATGTCCGTGAGCAAACAGGAAGGAACCAGTGGAGGGAGTGGTTGTAGATGCATGAGAGAAGGAAGAGGAATGCCAGAGTCCCAATTCCTGGAGAAGTTGGGAGGGAAGAGGATTTAGGGCCCAGGTAAGGGAGGGTGAACCTTGGCAAAGGGCAGGGCCCATCCCTCTGAGTCAGGCAGGAAGAGGAGACAATGAGGAGTGAGGCTGTGAGACTCTCAGGGTGCTCACGTGCGGTGACCTTATTTCTTCATAGTAATTTATGAAGGACAAATCATCTGTTTTATGTGAGAGAAAGAGCTAGGAGTGTGGTGGGGCAAGAAGAAAGAGGATTTCTATTGCTCCTGTTAATGCTCATTGGTCTAGTTTGTGACTGATTTCACTGGCATAGGGAACTCCTGGTGAGAAACAACCCCTCTACGAATGCAGATGGGCAGCTGCTTGGTCTTTGAGCACTTCCTGGAGCGCTGGCAGCCTTGCCCAGCATGGGAGACTCAACCCAGGTCTTCCTGACTATGAAGTTGGTTCTTTTTCTGTATCTTGCTGCTTCGTAATTCCTTTAATAATAATCACTGACATTCATGGAGCACTTTAAAGTCTGCAGAACACTTACATACAGTGTTCTCATTGGAATTCCCAACAACCCTGTGAGGCAAGGTATGACAAATACTATTATCTCCATTTTAGAGATATGGAAACCAAGGTGCCGAGAGGATGAGTGACCAGACTTTGGTCACACGGTGTCAAAGGTCAGATTTGAGCACCAAGGTCAGCCCACTGTTCTCTGCGTCATTAGTGAATGTTGGGTTTTTATGGTTACAGTTACAGTGGTTGTTGCATACATTTGTCACTGGCAGACAACGATCCCCCAGGAGAGTCATACAAGCACCCTAGGGTGATAGGGTGGTAGGGTGGTAGATGAGGAAATGGAAGCATAGAGATGTTAAATGTCTTGTCCAGGGTCAGAAAACTAGGAAGTTGTAGATCCAGAACTCGAACCCCAAGGTCTTTTAACTAGTCTAATGCTATCTGACAGCAGAAGATGATACAGTGTTTTGGGCACATTCTGTGGTTTAGAGCACTTTGAACTCTTCTCACATACACACACACACACACACACACACACACACACACACACATTAAAAAAGGTTTGCATCATCAGTTTTATTTCAGGATTTGCAAGCTGTGGAACATATCCGTGAATTCTGTTGAAGACTTATTGGATTCTGTTCATTATTAACTTCCTCCACTGGGTTTCATAATTTTCTCCCTTTCAATGTGGTCTTGAGAAAACATTTATGGTAAAGCAGAATTATATGTGGTTAAATTCCTAAACCTGAATCTTTTCTTCTTCTACTTTCCACCCTTTTCTCCATGAATTCTATTGGTTCATATTATACAGAAGAGAGGAATCTCTGGGGCTCTGTACTGTATCCCAAATAAAAGATCATTCCTTATTCTTAACCTGTTATTTTAGAAAAATATTGCTTAATCTATGTTCTTTGAATCTTACTGAAATCTTAATCTGCTTGTGTGAACCTGATTAAAATTAATGAAACCAAGATTTTTAAAAATACTATGTTCCTTAACATATATAAAACCAAATTCATCATCTTCTAAAACTAATTAATCTTTCTGACTTGGCTGTTTTTCTCAGTGGCATCCATAGTGTTCTTTCTCATCCAGGCTCAGTGGTGATCTCTGATTCCTTGTCTTTTTCCCCAAGCCTCTACTTAGCCAGCAAGTCCTGTGCCCTCTTCCTTCATATCTCTTGTTTTCTTTTCTTTGTTTTTATCTCCATGGCCATCAGGTCGTTATCATCTCACATCCAGACTATTGCTTCCTAAATGATCTCTCCACAGCTAGTTTCTCTCCATCCCAATCAACTCCGTGCAACACCAACAAATTTATCTTCCTGGAACATCTCTTCAGTATCAGATTGTGTGACAAGTGTGTATAGGATAAAGTTTGGAAAGATGATAGTATGACCTGTCGGAAGATGGTGCTAGATATGTTGATCTTCATGATGTACTATCTCAACAGATCCATAAATGGGGGGCATGTACATGTATATGTGTAAATGTGTGTGTAGACATAGACACAGAGATAGATGATGGCACAGTGGATAAAGTCCTGGGCCCAAAGTCAAAAAGACTCATCTTCATGAGTTCAATTCTGGTTTCAAATGCTTGCTAGCAGTGTTGCCTTGGGCAAGTCACTTAACCCTGTTGGCTTTGGTTTCCTCATCTGTTAAAAAAACTGAGCTGGAGAAGGAAACAATAAACCAAGAAAACTTCAAATGGGATCATGAAGATTCAGACATTACTGACAAATGACCGAATAACACACACATACACATATGTAAAATAGAAGGACTGAAGTCAACTTGTTCTTCAGGTAGTTAAAGCTCTTTTCCATTTCTGGTATCTTTTGGAACATTTGGGTAGGCAGGTGAACATATGTTGCTATCATGTCAGACAGCCTAAAGATAAAGCATTACTATAGATTTCACATAGGACATGCTCTCTACCACTGCAGCAAGGCTTCCATCTTGCGTAATTCACCGCTCCTTCTCCACTGACCTGTCTTGTACCCCAGAAATTCCTCTTTCTCTAATTAACATCTGGGCATAGGGTTGTTATTAGAATCAAATGAAAGGACACGTGTAAAGTGCTTTGCAAGCCTAAAAGCTATATAGCAATGCTAGCTGTTGTTATTTCTAGTCTGCCAAATAACTGATAATGATCCAGGCAATGGAGGACAACTCAGACTAAGTGAGGGTGCAGGACAGGAGTCCAAGAGGAGATGATGTTATTATGGAGATAAAGGACTGCTTCCTGGTATAGTAGATTGAGGAAACACCAAATTCATGAACCTCTGAGAGACTGCCGAGGCCTTCACAACCCCCAGATGATAGAACCAATTATTCATCCGGGTTGTACTCAGCCTAGAAGGTGATAACCATTCCTCACCCCTTTATATCTAGCTCCAGGTGTATGTTTTCTAGAGCTCTAGTTTGGTTACTGTCACCATCCCTGTCCCACTGGTCCAGTTAAGTTAGGTATCAAAGATGGGGGTGAGTGGATACAAATTCTGGATAATTATTCAATTCAGGACTTTACAATAATTGCAGAGTTGTAGTTCTTCATTTTTCTTTTTAATTGTTAGAATTAAAGCTCTGATGGAGATTGTGAAGGGCCAGTATAACCCTTCCTTTTATTTCAGAGGTTTTTCTACCCAGGAACTCCCAAAGGGCTGCCATTTCTGGTCTGATCAATTCATTTTAACTGGCTAGGATTGAGGCCCACCAGACCTAGGTGGATTACATAGCCAAACAGTCTTCATGGGGGCAACTTTTCTGCCTCAAATATTTTAAATACATCCTGGTATCTTCCTGTTGAAGCAAGAGCTTCGGCTAAGAGTCATCCCTAGGGTTGTGGCTGAAATAGCTTTTCCATGTATCTGAAAGTTTTGTTGACCTCTCCCAAATCCTGTATTGGATTATTTAGTTCCAGATAATCAATTACCAATATTTCTATGTTAATCTCCCTCCCTGATCAAAAGCTCTCAGTGACTCCCTATTGTCTCTAGGTTAAAATACAAATTCTTTCACGTCACATTTAAGGTCCTAAATAATCTGGTTCCAACCCATTTTTTCCACACTTTTTCATGTTGTTTTTCCTTTGTTTAGTTTAATGATATGTTGGATTAGATTATTATTCAACTTTTGTGTTTTCATGTATGTTTGCCTTCTCTTCCCCAACGGGATTGAGTTCTTCTCTATGATTATCAGCTTTCCCCCTACCAAGCAAGTAGCATCCTGATAAATGCTCAGGATGCATCTGTGTAATATGAACATAAACCTCAGGAAGCATAAACTGTGACTTCACATACGTTCTGGATTTTCTTGTCTAAAGTGGCTATGCCTCAGGTTTAATGAGTCATATTCATATGTAAGCATATTTGTTGCTCCTTATTTCACATATGGAGAAAAATTTAGGCATATAATGAAAGGAAATAATCTCTGAATATATTCAGAACCTGTTTATTTCCATCATCATTTGGGAATGCAGTGTCTTTGATAGATAGTCATCATTCTCCTGGGGGGATGGAATGACTAGGCATGTGCATTGGCCCTTTTCACTTGCGCTCACTCTTTGTCTCTCTCTCTCTCTCTCTCTCTCTCTCTCTCTCTCTCTCTCTCTCTCTCTCTCTCTCTCTCTCTCTTTCTCTCTCCTCCTTCACTTTCTCTCTCATCATTCTTTACTAAGGCCTAATGATCATAGATAAGGGAGTCATCAGAAAGAAAGGTATTTCAACATCGTCTGCAGAAGCACCAAAGAGATATGGACTCATTAATTATGATTCAAAAAATAACTCTGGGTAGGCAAAAATGGATATTTTCTTGAAAACATGGCAATTCTTCAAATGGCCCACACTTATTTGGCCATATGGTCTCAAGGGAGGTTGTCAGGAATACAGAGGAGGCTATCTACTAATCTAAGTGTGATGGGTCAACCCTATCTCAGCAGTTCTGAATCTCACTATTTCTTTTTCATCTATACCATACTGAGTTGCTTCAATTCTTATGAAATGACATTTTATCAAATACTTAAACAAGATATAATCAATACAATTATCCATCTTCACTGTCTTCAGTGAGAAAAACAGAAAACTTTGTGAGTCTACACAGCTTAAGGGGGAAAAGAACTCTGTCAAGAAATATCCAGTATTTTAGAACAGTCTGTGAGTAGGCCAAGAATTTTTTATAGTGTGGAATATTTCATGGGCCTTTCAAGGCTGGAGGAAATTTGTTTTTAAACACTGAATATTTTAAAGGCACCCTATAGTGAAGACTTTTTTAAACACATGTTTTGCAGCCCCTCCAGACCTGTGCTTTTTTTCCATAACATTTGCTGTCCAAAAGCTACTTTAGGATTGTGGAAATTGAACACTAGATATTTCAGAACTGCTGTAAGGCTGGAAAAATAGCCTACCTTTTAAGGTCAAATAAATAAATTTAAACTATTTTTGGCATTTTGTGATTGTTTCAACATGGAGCAAACATTTATATTTTCAGTTGCTTTCAATGCACCAAACAAACTGTAAACATTGCTAAAAAAAAAAATTTCAGACTGAATTTTTTTAATGTTTTCTGTTCTTTTGAATGCATAAAATTCTGCCTATGTATCTCTGTAGCATCTGGATGATGAGTCTTAAAGTCAATTTCTATCTAGGCATGGTAGAATTTATCTTAAAGTTTTATCAGATATATAACTAGCCCAGTTTTTCTTTCAGGAATTCATTGTATATTAGGTAATATCAATCAGTAAGCATTTATTAAGTACCTACTATGTGCCATCCACTGGGATAGATGCTGGGAATACAGATACAAAAAGTGAAACAATCCCTGTATCATCTGGTTTATGTCAGTGGCCTAGTACTGAGTCACAGAAGGCGTAGGGTATGGCTGTATATGCAAATGGATATAAGATATCTTTAGCTAGGTCCTACAGTGAATAAAGCGCTGGCTTTGGAGTCAGTACATCTCAGTTCAAATCCTACCTCATGTGCTTTCTTGGTGGTGACCCTGGGTAAGTCACTTAACTTCAATTTGCCTCAATTTTCTCATCTGCAAAATGGAGATAATAGCACCTACCTTCCAGGGCTGTTGTAAAGGATCAAATAAAATAATTTTATTAGTTATCTTTCCAAATCTTAAGTTGCTGTATAAATACTAGCTATTATTATTGTGGGGCAGCTAGGTGGTACAGTGAATAGAGTGCCAGGCCTTGAGTCAGGAAAAACCTGAGTTCAAATCCAGTCTCAGACCCTTACTAGCTATATGACCCTGAGCAAGTCATTTACCCCTGTGGGCCTCAATTTTCTCATCTGTAAAAAATAAAAAACAAAAAATGAGCTGGAGAAGGAAATGGCAAACCCTTCCAGTATCTTTGCCAAGAATACCCCAAATGGGGTCATGAAGAGTCAGACACAACTAAAACAAATGAACAAGAAGAAGAATTGTTGTATCATTTTGTCATCCATGTTGGTATTCTTTCCCAGCCGTATCCCTTCATGATCATCCTGTACAATTCTTACCTAATTGTTCAAATAAGTGTGTCACACAGGGTCTGTCCAGTATGTTGGGAACCTTCCTTTTGTCCTTTTCACATTGCAAAGGTGCCAGTGGGCTCCCAATTGATCACCTTTGCTCTTTCCTAGTGACCAGTTCATCCTTCATTTCACTTCATCCTTGTGTTTCATTAATGGCATTCTTTGTACCATTTCTTCATCATCCCTTGTTGGTAACATCTTGCAGCCCACTCCCATCCATGAGAGGCCTCTCTACTGCCCTTTGAGGGTTTGTTCATTCTTATTCAATTTACATATCAGATGTTTGTATTTTCTTATTACATTTTCTCCTTATACAAATCCCTAACACTGTGCACACTTTTTAACTGGGACTTGATGGAATCCAGAAGGCAGACATAAGGAAGGAGAGTATTCCAGACCTAGGGGACAGCCAGTGAAAGTGCCAGGAGTCATGGAGATGGAGTATTTAAGGACTATCAAGGAGGCCAGTGTTCTGAGATTACAGAATAGGTGGAGGGAGTTAAAGGATGGGGGAGGGGAGGGTATAAGGTATAAGAAGACAGGAAAGTGGGGGTGGTGTGTGGGGAGAGTTTAGAAAGTACTTACCAAGAATAATTTATTTGTATACTACGTGGTAGGTGAGAGAAAGCTCTTCTCTTCTCCCATTCCACTCCCTCATCTCCTGTTCACTGGTTGCCCCCATGGTAAGTTTGAGCCAGTTTTCTGGGATCTGAGTCTCTGTTCCAGATCAATGTTCTGCATGCCTACATCTGAGGGCGTTCTTTGTTCCATTTGCCCTGAGATGGAGAGTGATGGAGACATGGGGAAGTAATAGTCCTGCAGGCCTAGGTCCAGATGAAATAAAGTGAATGACACTGATCAGACCCTGGGGTCCCAGGAGTGGGAACTGGAGTTCTAGAGTAGAGGTAGAAGCTAGGCCTTAAGCAGAAGGAGAGAACTGGAAAACATCTTAGAGACCATTGTATCCAGCCCTCTCTTTTTAAAGATAGGAGCAACAAACCCAAACAAGATAAAATGACTCTCCCAAGTCCCATGGACCAGCATCCTCCTCTCCCAACACTCACTTCATTGTCCCTTCTAGTAAAGGGCCTGCCACAAGTTTCTTGTGATCTGGTTAAAAAGACGAGTACAAATGAAGCAATTAGTGAACATGACAGTATGATCATTATAATTACTGAGTACAGTACAGTTCTTGTTTGTGAAATACCCTTGGGAAATGGTAATTTGATTCTCTTAACCAACTAATTGGATGAAAAAAGAGACCTATGAGAAGTGAAGATTGGGTGGACAAGCTTCTGAATCTCATAGCTGTTCTTAGGTATGGACTGGAATGGGTGTTGAGTCCCCCAAGAACTTGCTCATAATTTACTGTGATTATCCTTTGTTGAATCAGCGACCACAGAGCCCCAGATACATGCTGCTTAATCCCTTGGGAGGCCAAGTAGACTTAGCTCAAGTGGGCACTTAAGGATAAGTAGGGCTTTTAGAGGTCTGCCTTAGAATTTCTAAGGGAAAAAAGATGAGGGTGTTTATAAGCAGGTGGTTCAGAAAATGAAGGGAAATGCTTCTTCTAATTAGAGACCCAGCACTTTGGGGAGGACAAAAGATCATTATATCATAGACATGCTTGAGTCCAACCTCATTATTTACTTTTAGTTTTGGTTTGGATTTTTTGTTTGCATTGTTTTATTTTTTACACAGTGGTGTTTATGTAAACATAAAAATGTAGATGGAAACTCAAGTAATGTTTAACATTTTCAGTGGCTCTAAGATCTGATATATATGGAAAGAGTCATTAACTTTCACTCCCTTAGGCAAATGAAAACCCCTTCAAATTTCAGTTTTCCCATCTGCATAATGGGGATAATAATATTTGTATTTCTGTTATGAGGATTCAGACCCAAATCCTTTGGACTTCAGATCATGTGCTCTTTCCCCTACACTCTGCCTTCTACCTAAACATGGGAACTGACAGTACAGATTCATTCCATATGCTATTTTTAAAAAATTATCAGGAGTTGAAATAAATAGCACATCACAGTAATATCATTAAATATTTGTGGGTAGTTTCATATCCTTACAGTTTAACAGTTTGCTGACTAAAATGTTGTCACTGAGATCTGCCAAGTCATTGGCTCAGTCCATAATATTTATTAGTTATTATTAAGCCTTAGTTCAGATTATCATTTTGAAAATGCACAGAAGGTTCTCACCACCACCATTACCACCACCTCGATATGTCAAAAATCTTAATTCTTCAGCATCTCACCTCCTTAGGGTCTTCAAAAAGCAAGCTCTTCCCTAGCAAGAATGACATAGTCCACCATTGTTGCCTTATTCCTTCTACCTTTGCCTCTGTTATCTCAGGAGACCATCAACATTAACAACAGAAAAAAGGAGGCAAATCTAGAACTGTTTTTTGAGATGCTATACCCTGTGGTTACCCATACCTGGCAGTAGATCAAGGAGACTCTAGTGTCCTACTGGGAAACTAGGGCCCCACTGAGGCCCTAGTCGGGAAAGAGAATGAGGTGATATCCCATCCTTCAGAAATGTTGCTTCTGAATAGTGGGAAAGGTTGAGACTGCACTTCCTACCATGTACTTTTACTTCTTTGCTACCATATGCAAGGCATCCTCTAAGTTGTTTGAGGCTAGAGGCGCTATTTGATCTTTGTCCCTTAGTAGTTTGTACATAGTAGACACTTGATAAAAATATGTTGACCAAATTGTGGAATATGACTAGAAATCTGCAACTGTACTGCCATACCATAGTATTACCAGTTCAGTGCTACATACAACTGTTGCTCATAACAGAGTCTACTACCTCATTGATTTTTTGATTCAATTCAGTTCAATTTGATTCAATTCAATCAATTTTGATTTTATGATTCAACTAGGTATCATTTTATCTTATTAAAAATCCTACTTTTCCAAGATTCTCTATCTCCCAACTCTGGGCATTTTCACTAGCTGTCCCTGGTGTCTGGAATTTTCTCCCTCCACACCTCTGCCTCCTGGTTTCTCTTGCTTCCTTCAAGTCCCATAAAAAAAATCTCACCTTCTACAAGAAGTCTTTCCCAGTTTCTGTTAATGCTAGTGCCTGCCGCTGTTGATTATATCCTGTGTATCCTGTTTATGCATAGTTGTTTACATGTTCTCTCCAGCATTAGACCATGAGCTCCTTGAGAACAAGGACTATCTTTTGCCTTTTTTTGTATCCCCAACACTTAGCACAGTGCCAGGCACATTGTATTGTTGTGTTCTTGTTCAATCACTTCAGTTGTGTTCAACTCTTCATAATCCCATTTGGGGTTTTCTTGGCAGAGATACTGAAATGGTTTGCCATTCCTTCTTCAACTCATTTTACAGAGGAGGAAACTGAGGCAAACAGTGAAGTGACTTGCCTGGGTTCACACAGCTTCTAAGTGTCTGAGGCAGGATTTGAACTCAGGAGGATGAGTCTTCCTGACTCCACACCTGGCATTCTATCCACTGACCACCTGGGAATAGATTTTTATTAGCTAGCTGACCTTGAACAAGTCACTCATCACCCTGAGGCTCAATTTCTCCATTTGTAAAAGGAGAATAACAATGCTTTAATTACCAATCTTTCAGGGTTATTGTGAGAAAAAATACTTTGTAAACCTAAAGTGCTTAATAAATGAGATAAATTCTGTTGACAATAATTAACATGATTAAATTATGGGAAAATTAAATGAGAATATTTTTGCTTTCAAGTACATTTAATGAGAGCAAGGAATAACGGATCGACTCTCTGAGTACCACATTGGCACCTACCAAATGGTAAAAAGTGTACAAGGAGGTCCCTAGCATAGTGGAAGGGCAGAACTTTCTTAGGGTAAAAAATCTTGAATGGGTTACATACATTCTGTGCCCATGGAAGAAGTGGCCACATCAGTGGAATCACAGATTCATTCAAATTTGGAATCAGACTTCATTATTGGCACTTGGTTAACAAAATATGGGTTCCACTTTTGTTGATAGATAAATGCTTTAATATTGATATATTAATTATTACAAGTTTGCTAAAGAGTTGAATGGGTTGTAAAAGCTCCCATAAGAGAGTTTGCCTTCACAATTAATTTGTTTGACAGATCCTTTCTTCACAAATAGTCCAGGTGATGACAAATTCTAAAACAGGAATAAATGAAGGGACTTTTGCCAAAATTCTATTATTTTTGCTATAAGAAAAATATATTGTCAATGTACACCATAAAGACATGCAGATTTGTCATTGGGATATAGCCTTGTTCTTTTCCATTAAGTTTACATTTTTAATTACATGTTGTAGAATTTCATAGGAGAACTAGTCAGTAATTTCTGAGTGGACGCTGCTGGTCAGAAGAAGGTAGCTCCAGAAGAGACTATGTAAAGCAAAAGCAGCTAGCTTTGGATTGAAAATGTATCCTTGGATAGTACAGGAAAAAGATAAAACCATACACACATATGTAGCCTGAGCTGGAAGGGATCTTAAGATTTCATTTAGTCAAGCCCATTACATTTAAAATTTGGAGTTTAGACCAGGGGTGGGGAACCTGTGGCCTTGAGGCCACATGTGATCCTCTAGGTCCTCAAGTAAAATTTGTTCTTTGAAGTTTGGATTCAGTCAAAGGGCCACACTTGAGAACCACCAGGGCCAAAAGTATCTCTACCCCCACCCTTTTTTAGAAAAAGCTAGTGCTAGTATCTCCATTTTTTCCCCTTGGCGTCTGAGACCCAAAGAGATCATGTGACATGCACGTGTGACTAGCCAGTGGTGGAGTAAGCACTAGAACCTGTCTCTAGGCTCCTAATACAGTTCTCTTTCTGTATTGCCCCAGTTCCCTTCCCCTTTAATTAAGAGTAAACTGGATTTAAGTTTTGATATACAAGTGTTGTTTGGGGTTTCTACATTATTTGAGGGATTTGTACCTTTCATGTGAAAAAATGCTATGAATTGTTTCTACAATGAAGATTAAGCATTTGGAAACTGATAATCATTTTTAATACCATAAAACTGCATACACATACACACATGTATGTATATATGTGTGTGTATGTATATGTGTAAATTTGACTAAGCCATGAAAATCATGACTTTTTTTTCATTCTTCTAAACTGGAGGTTGGCATACTCCAGCCCACAAGCCAATCTAGCTGCTCTGACCATAGGCCATGCAAAAGTAGGTAGCCTATGAGCGCTGTAGTTTGCTGACCCCTGTTCTCAACTGTTATATAAACAAATTCCTAGAGAAAAGAGGTCTCCCCTGCTCAGACTCAATCCTTAATATCTATGGACTTTTAGTCATGATACCTAATATTCCAGGAAATATGGAAACACAATGAACTCAGTCATTACCTTTGAAAGGATAACATAATGAACCAAGAATGAACCAGAAAATGGCCTGGATTGATTTCATCTACATCCCTACAGTGTAGACCAATAATGAAGCACCCAGGAAGGTCAGGCAGAAATTTCCAAGTCTACGGTACTTCTTGCAGTGATCAGCATGTCAGAATGTTGGCCTCCATGAAGAGCAATGGACAGAAGCTGATGGTCACCCAGCATAGAATCCTCTGGTATAGTCACATGACATAAATGTAGAGCTCTCCATTGGTGACAGATGAACTAGAGATGCTGAGTGACTTTGGACAGATCATGTTTCAAGGATAAGAAACAATAAATATACTACTTGACTCACAGACTGGGTCCCATGGGAACAGTCTCCCAACAAAGAAGCTGAAAAGTTGGTAGGTTGAGCCAGTGTTCTGATTGTTTGGACATAAGGAGAAATGGGAAACACAAACTCATAAATTCCGGAATCAATCCATAACAAGGATTTGTTAAGCACCTACTACATGTCTCCTTGAACAAGTCACTTTACTTGGGCCTGACTTTCTTCACCTCTAACATGAGAAGGTTGGGCTAAATTATCTCTAAATATGATTTTATTACTCTGTGTGCTAGGCACTGGGTATTTGGTAGATCTGTGCTCTCACTGTGTCAGTGACATTATTGAATGATTTGGCACATTATGACTGCTGATCATTAAAGGGATATTTCTGGCTTGTTCATTTTTGTTTCTCAGGTGTTCCTCAGCCTAATATTACTTGGTTAAAAAGAGGAGGATCCCTGAGTGACAATGCTTTCTTGCTTCTTAATGGGTCCCTATTGCTGAAGAATGTTTCACTTGAAAATGAAGGGACATATGTGTGCACAGCTACCAATGCCCTTGGAAAAGCAGTGGCATCATTTGTTCTCCACTTGGCAGGTAAGTGTATCATTCTCATTATTTTTCAAGCTTACATGATTCTTAGATTTTTTTTTTAACTATAAGGGGGAGTTGTATGCAGGTTTTATCCAGAAGTTTGGGAGTGAGAATTGAGAGGCATTTTATTATTGTAGCCCTTGCCAAATAACCTGTGTAGCTAGCTCTTACGCAGTGTCTGAGTAGCATTTCCTATGGACATTTTACCCGCTCTCTTACAGGATGTTGCTTTTAGCATGCTGCTCCTCTGCTTCTTGCTTACTGAATCAAATCTAAAACTCCTCTGCCTGGTTCTCCAGGCCTTTCGTGACCTGAATCTATCCTAGCTCTCCTGCTTCATTTGCCACAGCTCTCCAAAACAGATGCTCTACTCCATTTAGGCTCTTTGCTCTAGTGCACACATTGCCTACTAGTGCATAACTCTGAATTTCCCTAGCCTAGACTATGTTTGCCCTTATGCTTAATGGTGGGGATACAAGAGGTGGGGAGATATGTGCCTGATCTTAAGGAGTGTACATTCTAATCAGAGGAGCAACAAGTAAATAACTACCTAGATAGGAGGGAGGGGGAGAGAGAAAGAGACAGAGAGAGATGAGAGAGAGACAGAGACATGAGAGAGAGAGAGAAGGAGGAAGAGAGAGAGAGAGAGAGAAACAAAGAGAGAAGATTGATGGTGATTTGAAAAGAGAAGGCTTTAGCATTTGAGATAACTGAGAAAGGCCTCCACACGGCGGGGCTTTGAGCTAAGTCTTGAAGGAAATCAAGGAAGCTTGGAGGCAGAAGGAGAGAGGGCAGGGCATTCCAGGCATGGAGGACAGCCAGCAAGCAAAATCCTCTTGCATCTCTTAGAACCCTTAACATAAAGTAGGTCCTGAATAAATACCAATTAAGTCTTCAAAACTTCTTAATGTTCATGTCAGAACTATTATCTGTATTTTACACATGAAGAAACAGAGACAGGAGAAAACACCACTCTTTGAATGAGTAACTTAAGGTGGCATTAAATCTCAGGGCTAATGAGTTGAATGGAGTGTAGTGTGGATTACCAGATCAAATTGCTTTCATTCGTGACTAAGCTAAGGATACAGAGAAGATGAGAGACAGATGAGTTGTGATAAGAACAGGAAAGAAGAAATGTTCAAATCATAGAACATTGGCTTAGGGAAGAGGAAAGCCTGAGAAGAGCTCCACTATATTGAAGGAAGGGGTGCTTTATAGAGGCAGGGGACAAATTACTAGCTAACTAGGTACCTGAGGTAGGAGAAGGAAGGAGACAGATCATTAAGGCTACATGTGGCCAGAAAGGAATCTGAGAAGGGGCCACCAAAGACCCTTAGCCAGTTTTACAAATTGTCCAAGCACCTTTCCTGCCCGTGATTTTGTTGTTTCATCTCTACATTGTACTACCTTTTCTTGTAGGTTCATCTTCATAAAGGGTCTCTTTTCTCTTCAAACAGTCTTGTTTTATACGTGTATGTGTGTGTGTGTAATTCTTATAATCTCAGGCAAGTGATATGTATAGAACAAGATACTTTGTAAATACTTATACTGATTCCTTACTCCGCTTAAGGAAAATAGGTATATGGCTGAGATGCCAAATATTCTCCATTCCCCCAGTCTATACATAGCCCATAATAACAGCCCACATGGACATTTAAATAATGTTAACTATTTACACTTTTGAACCTCAAAATAAACCTTTAAGATAGGTACTTGTAGTATCAATGTGATAATTCACAGCACCCACAGCAGCCATGAATATCCCATCACAATTCTGAGTCATGAAATACAACAGTCTCTCCATGTGGAAGACAGAACCAAAACTTTTATTCAGACACCAGAAAGCCAGATCCAACATAGTAACAAAGATATCTATACACAATAACAAGGTAGCACGCAACACCTGCCCCAAACCTTCTCCCTGCTGGGCTTCCCACAAACCAGCTCCATTAAACAAATCACAAACAAGCTCTCTCACTTATGCCAGCCAGCTGCCTGCTCGCCTGCATCCTTCATAGCTCTGAGTGCTCTCTGACTCTCTTCTTCCCAGCTCTGCTCTAGCTCTGCCTCTTCCTGTTTCACCCATTCAATAATTTCACCCTCCCACCACAGGCTCCGTGTGACTCAGGCTTCCATGTGACCTAGGTAGGTCACACGGGCCTATTAATGAATGGGAAAGATCTCCCCATTTAAGTCATCATTACAGTACTACAGGTATTATTCTCCACATTATATAGATGACAAAACTGATACCCCGAGAGATTAAGTGACTTGCCTTGGATCACACAGTTGATGAGTGTCTGAGGCAGGATCTGAACTCAAATCTTCCAAGTGTAGCCCTCTACACACAATGCAATACTGACTCTTAGCCAAGTCACAGTATTAAACAACATGGTAAGATTCATCACAGGGGCTCTCACATTCAACCATGGATAGAGTCATGTGGTGCACATGCATTTATAGCAGTTTTCTGATACAAACCACTCTACCCCACTTGCTTTGAAAAACATTTAAACCCTTTGAGGACAGGGATTATTTCATTTTTATTTCTCTATTCCTAGCGCATAGTATGGTGCCTTCCATGTAATAGGCACATAATAAGATGCTTGTTGAATTTAATTGAAATGAAATGCCTAATGTGTGTAAGACACTATATCAAGGATACAAAGGGATGGGGGAAGGGAAAATTTCTGCCCTGTAGGAACTTGAACTCTGTTGGGAAGAATACTTGGAGAATATATAATACTCTGCTACCAGAGTCAGCACCTAACCCGTATTGTGCATACTTTATCATGCCTAGTACATATGGCACCATGAACTAATGGGTGAGTTTTCTGTAAATGTTCAGAATAATGAGTAAAAGTGGTTATCCAGCAAGTAAGTAGGAGTAAGAATTTCAAACTAGAACAATACATTAGCAACATTTCTAGTAAAAAGTACATTTTATTCTTCAGAACCAAAGTATTCAGATATGAAAGTTAATTTGCCCAAAGGGAACAAGAAACATATTCTAATGGCATCCAACATCAGTACAAATATCAGTGTGACAACTAGACATATGCTTCATATAGGTGAGTTATTTTTATTCTTAGCTCTTTTCAGCAAGGTGTTTTCTTTTTTGTTATTTTAAATTATTTTATTTGTTTTCAGTTTTCTACAATCACTTCCATGTATCTTAGATTCTTCCCCCTTCCTTCCCCTCTATCCCCCCTCCCTCACCACTCCCTCCCCAAGACACCATGCAATCTTATATAGATTCTACATGTTCATTCCTATTAAATACATTTTCATCTTAGTCATGTTGCATAGAAGAATTAGAATGAATTAGAGAAACTATAAAACAAAATAAAACAAAACATAACACAAGAGAAAATGGTCTGCTTCATTCTGCGATCCCGTTCCATAGTTATTTCTCTGGATGCGGAAGGCATTTTGCCTCAAGAGTCCATTAAGAATTTTTTAGGTCCTTGCATTGCTGTGAAGGACTAAATCTACCAGAAAAATTCCTCACACACTGTGGTTGTTGCTGTGTACAAAGTTCTCCTGGTTCTACTCTTTTCACTCAGCATCAGTTCATATAAGTCCTTCCAGGCTTCTCTGAAGTCTTCCTATTCATTGTTTCTCATAGCCCAATAGTATTCCATTATGTTCATATACTACAACTTGTTCAGCCATTCCCCAGTTGATGGGCATCCCCTTGATTTCCAGTTTTTGGCCACCACAAAGAGAGCTGCTATAAATATTTTTGTACATATGGGACCCTTTCCCATTTTTATGATCTCTTGGGGATACAGTCCTAGAAGCGATATTGCTAGTTCAAAGGGTATGCACTTTTTGTAGCCCTTTGGGCAGAGTTCCACATTGCTCTCTAGAATGGTTGGATCAGCTCTCAGCTCCACCAACAATGAATTAGTGTTCCAGCTCTCCCACATCTTCTTCAACCTTTGTTATCTTCCTGTTCTGTCATATTTGCCAATCTTGTAGGTGTGATGTGGTACCTCAGAGTTGTTTTGATTTGCATCTCTCTAATCAATAATGATTTAGAGCATTTTTTCTTATGACTATAGATACCTTTCATTTCTTTCTCTGAAAATCTTTGACCATTTATCAGTTGGGGAATGACTTGTATTCTTGTACATTTGACTCAGTTCTCTATGTGTTTTAGAAAGGAGGCCTTTATCACAGATACTAGTTGCAAAAATTCTTTCCCAGTTTTCTGCTTCCCTCCTAATCTTGGTTGCATTGGGTTTGTTTGTGCAAAAACTTTTCAATTTAATGTAATCAAAATTATCCATTTCACACTTCATAATATTCTCTGTCTCTTGTTTGGTCAAAACTTTCTCCATTCTCCGTAAATCTGACACCTTGCTCCCCTAATTTGTTTATAGTGTCAGTCTTTATACCTAGATCATGTATCCATTTGGACTTTATTCTTGTGCATAGTGTCAGGCATTGATCTATGCTCAGTTTCTGCCACACTGTTATCCACTTTTCCCAGCAATTTTTGTCAAACAGTGAGTTCTTATCTCAGAAGCTAGGATCCTTGGGTGTATCAAATTGTAGATTGTTATGTTCCAGCAAGCCAAAATTTAGCCAAAATTACATTTGGCTAACAACTCTTATAAGTATTTGTCATTTAATAATGATTAAATAATAACAGAAAGTGTGAAATAGTGGATATAGAGCTGGCCTTGGAGCCAGGAATACCTAAGTTTGAGTGTCACCTCTAACACATTCTTGCCATATGACCCTAGATCAGTCATTTTAACTTCTCAGAGCTCTAGGCAAGTCTCTAGAACTGTCACTTGTAGAAGAGGTACTGATCTGAATGATTGAGTGTCCTCAGCCAAATCATAGGTCTAGTACCAATCCCTACCCCTACATTATAATTGACATGTATATAGAGCTTTATAAATACAATGAGCTTTCATGTCCATTTTCTCATTTGATCTTCACAACAACCTATGAAGAAAAAGGGATAAGAATATTTATACTGTTATACAAATGAAGAAATGGAAGCAGTGGTAGGGCCAGGACTCAAGAGCAGGTCTTCTGATCTCAAGGCCAACATAGATGGATTGAAGTTGGCTCTAAACCTTGATTGCCTTTCCATCAAGCCTAATTTTCTAGGATGAAGTTTTGGACCTAATCAGCAATATCTTTATAGCAAATTGCAGCAAACAAATGGTTTTTCCAATAAATGAGACTACTCACAATAAAGGATAAGATTCACCATGAAGTTTTACCCACTGCTTTCGGGTTAAATGAACCTACTATGTTCTAAAGTGGTATTTTCTGATAAATTTCAAGATGAATTAGTGATGGATATAGTCTTTAACAATATGAATTCTCTGCACATTTTACATCTCCCTGGTGGGAAAGATATACAATGATGTGTTAATCCCACATGGGCAAATTGGTGGCACGTTAAGACAGGGCATTCATTTCCAACTGACTGTGGAGAAGGATGCTTCTTATAATTCTATCAGTGATATTGCTAAGGCACTAGAAAGTAGGTAGAGCTAGGGGATGTGAAGAGGGTTGTGGGATGACTTGGAAGAAGAGCACCATATGATTCATTTCTTTTAAACAAAGCTAGTGGCCTAGACTCCCCCAGCTTGATTCAAGAAGAGACAATTAGCTTCTTGTGCCTTGTTTTATATGTTGTAGACTTTATTCTCCTACCTTGCAAGGGAAACACAGACTAAGACATTTGGTTTGGAAGCAAAGACTTGGAAGTACAATGAGAATAAGAGTGGGAAAGGGTGTCAAGCTATAAGGGTAGTCAATTCAGTAGGATTTTAGCAAGAAAGGCATGTCGAACGAGGTCATGTAGGATGCCACAAAGTCTTTTGGGAGCTCTGGATAGTGAGATTTTGTGGGTCCACATATATCCATTGAAAGCAAAAGAAGTAAAACTATCTCTAGTGACCATTTTCTGAATGATAGGAACAACTGGCAAACATCTCTGTTAGTTGTGTGTGTAGAAGAATGCATTGCCCTAAAAGAGAGGACAAGAATGTCTGGAATAGCAACCGCAATCCTAAATATCTTGCAGTATTGTTGGTTTTGAGGATGTTCTAGGCGGTCATATCAAAGAAGCACCATTTGTTGGTTCTTCAAAGACTAACCCATTGAGAACATCAGGGACATGAGGGAAAGTCCCGTGAGTAGGGTTCAGCCCTAGAAGTAACTTTTGTCTCTTGGTAGTTCATTAGACAATACAAATATTGGTTGTTTGATGGCTCAAAGCCATTTTCTGCTTAGAGAAATGTCAGCATTGAAGTTTACTAAGAAATGCATGCCCTGTTCTTTCTTCTTTTCTTTACAGATTTTTCCCCAAACACTTTCAATTTCCTACTGTTATTTAAGGAATGATGAGCCAAGTGGTGGATTTTTTAAGTACCTTTATTCTCTCCTCTGAACATAGTTAGAAAATCTGGGTTCAAGTTTCTGTTCTAGCACTTACTAGCTGGGTGACATAGGAAGGGTTAGTTTGCTTCTCTGAGTATTATTCCATTATGTAAAAAGTCAGGATGACAGATATTTAATAAATGTTTGTTGAATTAAATCACATGCTTTATGATATGCAAAAAATCTCAAACCATTAGCTCATTTTATCCTCCCTGTGATGCCATGTGAATAGGGTAAATGTTTCTGTTTTTCAGGTGAGGAAGTAGGAACTCAGAGAAATTGTGACTTGCCCAAAATCTCAGGGCTAAGAATTGGTGGAACTGAGGCTTCATTCATTCATTCACTAAGCATTCACTCCTTATGTGCTAGGCACCCAGCATGCAAAAGATAATAAAGAAGCAATCTTGGTCCTCAAGGAGCTTATATTCTTACGGGGGAAATAATAGATAAGTCTGTACAATTGATTGGTTAATACAGAGTTGGCTAGCTAGGTGGTGCAGTGGATAGAGCACCAGTGCAGGAGTCAGGAAGACCTGAGTTCAAATCTCACCTCAGACACTTGACACTCACTAGCTGTGTGACCTTGGGTAAGTCACTTAACCCCAACTGCCTCCTCCTGGGTCATCTCCAGTCATCCTGATGAATGTCTGGTCACTGGATTCAGATGGCTCTGGAGGAGAAGTGAGGCTAGTGACCTGCACAGCCCTCCCTCACTCAAAACAAAGTCAAGTGCAAGTCATGTCATTATTTCTCTGATGGCATGGTCTTCTTCGGCAATGAAGAATGAACGCACACATAATAGAGAGTTAAAGCAAAATAATTTCATCAATGCGGGGAGGGCAGTAGTAACTGGAGGAATTGGGAAAGGAGGTAGCTGTGTGAACTCCAACCTTTTTCCACCGCAATACCTTGCCTTCCTCACACAGTTGTTGTGAGAATCAAATGAAATTATGTATGTAAAATGTTTTTTAACCATAGGTGTACCATATGTCAGTTGCTATTATTACTGCTACTGCGACTTGCTTATTAAAGGGTGGGAAAAGGAGAAAATCCACCTCAATCCATTTAAATGATTGATATCTCTGGTGAGAGGTTTTAGATATGAAATCTCTTGGCTACTCAGAAGATTCTAGTTTATTTTTGTGCTAAGCTTATTTTTACTAGATAAATAAAGGAAGAGAGCTAACCATTCTTTAGACAACCTCGACATCCCAGATGTGTATATCTCTTGTGAAATGTAAACATATTTTTTCTACCTTGGAACTTTTAAATTATAAGAATACCTTGTGTTGAGGGGGCAGAGCCAAGATGGCGGAGTAGAAAAATGCACATATGCTAGCTCTTACACCATAGCACATAAAATACCTATAAAGAAGAACTCTCAACAAATTCTAGAGCAGCAGAAGCCACAGAACAATGGAGTGGAGGAGATTTCTATCCCAGAGGTACCTGAAAAGACCAATGGGAAAGGTCTGTCATGCACCAGACGCAGAGCAGAGACTAGCCCTGCCTTGGCCATGTGGCACTGAAAGGAGCAGATCTGAGCAGGCTTCAGGGATAGAATCTCCAGCAGCAGTGCAGATCCCTCAACCCACAGGTCAGTGAGAGGGTCTTTCTGCTGGCCAAAAAGGGAGCAGGGTGTCCCCATAACTCGTGCCTCCTCAGGTGGCACCAGTAGAGGCAGCAGCAGACAGGCCTACAGGTCTCATTGTAAACTCCCTGAAGGAACTGAGCCCTGTGTGGTGGCCCTGCCACCTCCTGAGCAGCTGATCTTAATCTCACACTGAATAGCAGCCCTACCCCCTCCTAAAAGCCCTAAGGCTTTGGAGCAGCTCATCTGAATCTCAGCCCCCAGTGCTGGCTTGGCACAACTGGAGGTGAGGTGGTTGTGGAGAGGAAACTCAGAAGTCAAGTAACTGGCTAGGAAAATGCCCAAAAAAGGGGGAAAAAAATAAGACCATAGAAGGTTACTTTCTTGGGGAACAGGTGTCTCCCCCCATCCTTTCAGATGAGGAAGAACAAGGCATACTGTCAGAGGAAGTCAAGGCCTCTGCCTCCAGGGCCCCTAAAGGGAACTTAAACTGGTCTCAGGCAATAGAAGAGCTTGAAAAACTAGTTAGCAGCTTACTAAAGGAGAACCAAAAAAATGCTGAGGAAAATAACAGCTTTAAAAACAGGCTAACTCAATGAAAAAAGAGGTCCAAAAAGCCAATGAGGAGAAGGAGGCTTTAAAAAGCAGAATTAGCCAAATGGAAGAGAAGGTTCAAAAGCTCACTGAACAAAATAATTCGTTGAAAGAGAGAATTGAGTTCAGGGAAAGGAATGACTATGAGTTAAACCAAGTAATTAGTAAACAAAACCAAAAATTTGAAAAAATGGAAGATAATGTGAAACATCTCATTGGAAAAACAACTGACTTGGAAAACAGATCCAGGAGAAACAATTTAAAAATTATGGGACTACCTAAAAGTCATGATCAAAAAAAGAGCCTAGACATTATCTTCCATGAAATTATCAAGGAAAACTGCCCTGATGTTGTAGAATCAGAGGGCAAAATAAATATTGAAAGAATTCACCAATTACCTCCTGAAACATACCTGAACAGAGAAACTCTTAGGAATATTATGGCCAAATTTCAGAGTTCCCAGATCAAGCAGAAAATACTGCAAGCAGCTAGAAAGAAACAATTTTAGTATTATGGAAATACAATCAGGATAACACAGGATCTGGCAGCTTCAACGTTAAGGGATTGAAGGGCTTGGAATGGGATATTTCAGAGGTCAAAGAAACTGGGATTGAAACCAAGAATCACCTACCCAGCAAATCTGAGTATAATACTTCAAGGGAATAAATGGTCATTCAATGATATAGAGGACTTTCAATCATTCATATTGAGGAAAAGACCAGATCAGTATAGAAAATTTGAGTTCCCAAGACAAGAATTAAGAGAAGCATGAAAAGGTAAACAGGAAATAAAAATCATAAAAGACTCTCTAAAGCTGAACTGTTTACATTACTACATGGAAAGAAAATATTTTTAACTCTTGAATCTTTTCTCAGTATCTGCATAGATGGAGAGATTGTACATACACGCACACACACACACACACACACATACACATAGATAGATAGAGAGTACAGGGTGTGTTATATCAGAAGAGATGATATCCACACACAAAAAAATAAAATAAAAATTAAGGGGTGAAGGAGGAAAATTCCGGGAAGAAAAAGGGAGAAATGGAACACAGCAGGCTAGAACTCATAAAAAAGATAAGAAAAATCTTATTCAATGGAGGAGATAAGGGAGAAGGGGAGAGGGGGAAAAATAAAGCTTCTCTCTCCACACATGGCTGAAGGAGGGAATAACATGCTCACCAAATTTGATATGAAAATTTATATCACACCACAGGAAAGTAGGAGAGGAGGTGACAAGTGGGGTGAGGGGAATGTTAGAAGGGAGGGCAAATGGGAGAAGGGAGTCACTAGAAATAAACACTTTCGAGAAGGGACAAGGTCAATTGTGGGGAAAAGAATAAAGGGGGATAGAGTAGAACAGAGGGCAATATAATTAGTATTACACAACATGATTATTATGGAAGTCTTTTGCGAAAGAACACATATTTAGTATTGAATTGCTTCCCTTCTCAGTGGGGCTGGGGAGGGAGCAGGAGAGGGAGAGAAGTTGGAATTCAAAGTATTAGCAATGAATGTTGAGAATTTTTATTGCATATAATCGGGAAATAAGAATTACAGGGAATGGGGTATAGAAATTTATCTTGCCCTACAAGAAAAGAGAGAAGATGGGGATAAGGGAAAGGTGGGGTGTGATAGAAGGGAGGGTACATTGAGGGAAGGAGTAATCAGAATGCAAGATATTAGGAAGCAGAGGGAGGGGAGTGATAGGGAGAAAAACTGGACATGTTACAAAGTGAGGTAAAAGCAATTAGTATTAAAACAATTGACTGAATTAATTACTGAGAGTAAATCAATGACATCTTTAGTTTGGGGAAAAGAATTTCAGTCTAAATTTCCTAGAGGAAGGTAACCTCGGGTAAAATTTGACATTGATGGAAAAGTTAAGGTTTTAATGGTAATTTGATTTTATGATTGCTATTTAATCAGGAACTAGAATATGTATAGAAAGGCATGTAAGTCATTTAAGACTTGCCTCAAAAGATGTTCCTTAGTCAAAGTGAAATTATAATCATATTTATAATTGGTTATTGGAACTTGCCATTTTTAGATGCTATGGGACTATTAAGTGACTGTTCTTCTGGGTCTAACTCCAAGTATAGGTAGCAAGAAAGGCGATCTGAGTCTCCAATCCATGATGCCAGTAAACTGGTGAGATGCTGGTATGAACTGCAAAAGGTGATCTCATGGGAAAGGTGGGAGAGTGGCTGTTCAGCCTGGGCTGAGGTAGGATTCTCCTGACTCAATTTCCCCACTGACACCTGGCAGACTTTAAGCCTGACTGAATGCAAGTAGACAATCTAATCCTGGAACTGACATGAGGTTGGGGAGATATTGTATCCCTGTAATGTCCCTACTCTTGGTGGCAATTTCCTATAATCAAAAGGTTTGTAAGCTTAATACCAGATCTATTCAATTATAGATTATTGGTAGGGGAACATCCAAGGTTAGGTCTAAAATTAAGCTATTAGGCATAGGACTTTAGACCAACAACGATAAGTTAGGGTCCTTTAATTCTTAGTAATAACCATGGAAACAATGAGGTCAAGAGCTTGTGAAGTTAGCATCATAAATATTATTTGCGTCTCAATTGGTTAATGTTTTTAAAAAAAATTCTTTTGTGGTCCAATTGTAAATGCTTTAAAAAGAAATATCACCTGACCAAAAGTCTGAATTGTTTTATCTGTTATAAACTGTGTTAAAAATGAAAAATAAAATTAAAAAAAAAGAATACCTTGTGTTATTCTGTGAGTATTTTCATCAAAAGGTTAGAATAGTCTGTTGCTTGTGCCAGTATGCTCTGTAATGATATCTATTGCTTATACTCTGGTAAAGTGGTTCAGAACATAGCAGTTTTCAGAGGTCATCTCCCATGAGCCTGAATTCTGAAGTCATCCTTGGTAGCTCAAATACTCCCTTAGGAGTTGTTTACCAAAAGGAAAATAAAATACACTATTGTGTTCCACCTTACTCTCCCTCTGGCCATGTCCACACTGGACCCTCATGTGTATAGTCCCTGTAAATTAGGTGTTTCCAACCCCCAGCACTTCTGAAAGGGGCCCCTCGTTGTCATCTCCACTGCCTTCTCCAGACATAAGAGAAGGTTGAGTTCGAAAGCCTTTCCAATCACAGGGATCCCTGCAGATATCTGTCTCCATAATGAAGATGCAGTTAGAGTGAGAATGAATAAGAAAGAAGATGGTATAACAATGAAGGTTTAGTCCAAGCTGGCACATAGCTTCAGAGCCTCTTCTTTCTGTCCTCTCCTAGTTCTCCAGCTCAGTAGTCTCACTGTTCCAGATGTTTAGACCAGTGGAGAAAAGCAAAAAGCATGCAGTAGTCCATCGAATAAAAACTCACCACATAGAACGTCTCCAAACTCCCCTCACCTTCCTTCTCTTGCTAAGCTTCTAGCTCCTTGAAGCCTTGGACCCTGGCTTCAGCTACCCTGGTGATGATGCTTAAATTCTTGCGGTTAACAGCCCTCCCTTGTGGTTGTCCCCACCACCACCACCACCACACAGACATACCCCCTCCTCCATCTCCTTATAAATAATCACTAACCTCTGAACTCAACCCAGGCCCAAGACATTCTGTCAGCTGGAGCAAGCAACACTTACCCCCTTTCCTCACCCACACCTCCAAAACAACTCCCATTCATTGAGACTTCTCAACTAGGTATTGATCTGATTAAAGCAACCTTAACACTAAGGTGAGAATGATACATAGGTCTAACACTCCAGTCTAGATGATCCAAATTAACCTTCAGTTGGTAGAATGTGCTGGGGAGATGATTTTGATCAGGGGCTCCTTCAAATCCCTGCCTCCTTCTCCTTCACACCACAGCCCCTGTTTTCCTTCCCTCTCCAAACCAGAAACCACAGGCCCCACAAGCTCCAAACCTAGTCCTCCTGGGAGTCAAATCTTAGAATCTTTGTTGCAGGTTCTCACCCCTCTCACCCCTGATGTTCAAAGACAAGCAGCTAGATTGTAAAAATCTCCAGATTCCTATTGTAATGATATATTGATGGGTATAAAAATCCTTGAGTAATTATTACTTATTATGATGTACTTCAGCCCCTCAAATGGCTCATCATTTCAGAATTTTTAAAGAGATGAGGAAACCAGAGAGGCCTTGCCGAAAGTAGACAAGGCAGGGGGATTGCCCTGTCGGGATTCAGATGGTGCTGTACTTAAATAAACAATCTCCAGGCCACAGTGACAGTCAATAAATTTAACTGTTTCTACTTTGCAAATAGCCCTTTGTGCAACTTAAAACAAAAAACTCAGAACTAAGAAGGAAAACCTGAAAAACAATAAGCTAAAGAATTCATTATGTGCTGTTTGAGGGAGACTGTGGACACAGCTGGTAGCTATCAATTATTTTTGGTTATTACAGCTAAATCTGGCTCCTTCTGTGATCACATAAAAATCTGTCAACATCATGTAGTACCTCATCTGTTACCAAGTGTCAGAAGAGAAGGGAAAAATCATTTGGAATGGTGACTAACTATAGGAACTATCATTATTGGAAGTGATTAGCATCTAATTTCTAAAGAAAATCCCCATTTTCACCTCATTTTGCTCAGTGTTCTCAATGGCAAATTATTTAGACACAAGGCACAAAATCTGGCTTTTAGATTAGGAATGTATGAACTGATCTGGCAAAAGTAAGATTTGAATTGAATTGTATTTCTGGCTACACCTGGAGTCTCCCTAATTATCTCATCCTTCTTCCTCTGCCTAAAGTCTTGTCTCATGAAATTAACGATGTCAGAATGAACAACACAAAGTAGAATGTAAATTCTTTGAGGCCAGGAACTGTCTTTGTATGCCCAGTGTCTAGCACAGTGGCATGCTAGGTGTTTCATCGATGCTTTTTGATTCACAAGTCTTGAGAGGATGTTAGCACCAACCACCCCATCCACCATGGATATTCATTCTGGTTTTCAAAGATTCGTTAGCCAGCATTCAGCTGCTAACTTAGAGACTTTGTCAGTCTGAAAATATGTAAGAGCCTTTCTTAGTTTGAATATATATGTGGTATACATGTGATGTCACACACATATACCTAAACTGACAGAGTCACTGCCTTCATTCTTATAAGTCCATTAGTTTGGGATGGGTGAGGAGAATCCATATTCTTGGGCATATCATAGAAAAATGGATATAAGTAATTTTTAACAAAATGCCTCTGGGGTAAGTCCTTTTCTCTGAGTCTTTCTAAGGCTAAATGAAACTTGAACATCCTCAGCAATGGAGAATACTTAGACTGTTTGCTGCTGGTGCTTCTATGCAGGAAATAGCCTTAAAAACCTTAAAATGCTCTTAAAATAGGAACTTTATTTGTTGAGTTAGCTTTTCTCTCTGTGTCTTACTTGCTTAGGACCTAGTGCCCAATGATGTCTTGGTCTTGCAGCAATCTCCTTTTCTTCATATCTCTTCAGATCTTAACAGATGCTGTCCATGTGCAGCTCTTTATCTGTTACTAAGCTGGGGGGCACGGTGGATAGAGGGTTGGGTATGGAGTCTGGAAGACCTGGGTTCAAATACAGCCTCAGACACTTACTAGATGTGTGACCCTGTGGGCAAGACACTTAACCCTGTTGGCCTCAGTTTCCTCATCTGTAAAATGAATTGGAGAAGGAAATGGCAAACCACTCCAGTATCTTTGCCAAGAAAACTCTAAATGGGGTCACAAAGAGTTAGGCACAATTGAAAAATGACTAAACAACAAAAACTTTCAATAGAGCTTTCACATAAGTTCACTACCATAAACAACACAAAATTCAGTCTTTTATATTCCTGCTTATTATTTCAATAGGACTTAACCAGTTTTTAAAATTTGTTCCTATAGTTATTTTTCAATCCATTGATATGAAGCTCGTTTTAGTTCAGTATTAGAATTGTTATCAGCCTGCTGTCACTATTTCTGGTAAATGTTTCCTATTTCAAATGTCCCACAATCCTTCTCTACATGTTGGCCATTTTTGAAAGTCAAAACTATTTAAAGCATCCTCTGAAGAAAGGTTAGGAGCCTGCTAGTCTCCAGTACCCTTGGCAACATTATTGGTGTCAGCTAAACTCTGAGTGCCATAGAGTTTTCAATAGTGTATGGTTAGTAGCTGCCATTTCTCTTTTCATAATGTAAATAAGGACATGTTTACTTTTTGGAGTTTTTATCAACATAAATGTCATCCTTTATGAGTAGAAACAAATTTGTATTGCTTGAAGGAGACTGTGTACATTCATACAAATATTTATACATAGCTCCATTAATAAACTGAGACCCTTTTCATCCTAATATTAATACCCTTGTGAAGTTTAACCTTTTCCCCTTGGCAGAGAGCTAACTGTTTATAGATTAAAGAATGATAAGATACTCCACTTATAACTTCTGGTTTATTCTACTTGCCTGTGGAGTCTGTTGCTTGTCACTGTTTTCTCTGGTAACCCCAACTGCTGAGGTGTCTCAGAGTTTCCAAATGGTATGTTAATGTTCCTCTCAGCTCAAATGAAATCAAATTCACTACAGTTCAGGGGACAAGCAGTAAGTACTTATATGGATGCAAAGAGAGACAAAAACTTTCCCTGCCCTCAAAGAACTTAAATTCCAGTTTGTTTAAATAGATCAGATTGAAACAACTGTAGTTTCACCTGGTGTCTCCTTTTCACTTTTATCCCACCTTCTAAATTGATATTTATTTTTACTTTTGCTCTTATTCAGGATTTATTAACCTGGGGTCTATGGATGGATTTCAAAGGGTCTATGAACTCGTATCTGAAAAAAAAATTATATCCTTATTTTCAGTAACCTCTAAGTGAAATTCATAATTTCCTTCAGTTATTTAAAAGCATTATTCTGGGAAGGGATTCATAAACTTTACTAAACTGCCAATGGGATCTCTGATACAAAATAGGTTAAGGACCCCTACTCTAATTAGTCAGTACATGGCTGACTGATTCGTAAATGATCATGCCTGTATTCAGTCCTTTACCCACCTAAGTTACAATCAGTTTTACTTCTTATGATATAATATGGTACTCTCCAAATACCTCCTAATTCTCTTCAGTCAACTAATTAGTAATCACCTCTTAGGTGCCAGTCACATATTCCAGTCACAAAGACTAAATTCAAACAGCCCCTTCCTTCAAGGAGCTTAAATTCTGTCAAATTCATTTAATTCTTGAATATTAAAAGCATATAGACATGAATCCTCTGAGTATTCTACAATGGTTTGGTCTCCTTCTTTTCTTAGTCCTGAACAATATATTCAAAAAGAGTGTTTCCTCTTCTCTCGCTCTGTGCTTGGTCGGAATACTGAAGTCACTGAGTTTCAAGGAATATGTTGGCTTAGTCTGGAGGATCTTATCAAGTTCTTCATAAAATGGAGGAATTTTGTGTAATCTTCTCCTCGTTCCAATAGATAATAGGATTCCTATCTAACTAATCACTTCCCTTGAATCCTTGTGAACTAGAAAATTAAAACATTTCTGATGATTATCAGATGTTGAACCTCTTCTGAATAAATGGCAAAAGCTATGGACTCATGTTTGTTGCCTTGATCCCTACGAGCCATCTGGGATCTCCCTTCCTCCTAACTAGTTCATCCAAGACTACACGGCCCTGTGCTGCCCTGATGGCTAGTAGAGCCGTAACTCAAGAACCGGAGGAACTGTAGCAATACAATCTTCTCTCCAGTCCTCCTGAGATCTCTTCTTGCTCCAACAAACTTCATTAGGAGTTATAAGTTCTTAGGGTTGTCTGTTTCTTTCCTTTCTGGGTGTGGCAGATAGTTTTTTATCAAATTACTCATTACTAAATATAGAAATTAAAATGGATAAGTTATTAACCTATTCAACCTTTTAATTATTCCTATAGATCCTAAAATAACCCTATCTCTGCAATGTGTTAATTATCAAATGATAAATCCTTACCTTCTGACTTCTTGGCAGGTCCTCAACTTCTCATGCCTGGACTATTGCAATAGCCTTCTGGTTAATGTCCTTGTCTCAAGTCTCTCCCCATTCTAGTGCATTCTCCAGTCGAATGCCAAAGTGGTCTTTCTGAAGCTCAGCTCTGACCATGTCATTCCTCTACTTATTAAATCCTAGTGGCTTCCTTTTACCTCCAAGATCTAATTCTCTTTTGGGTTTTAAGCCCTTCCCAACCTGGTCTCTTCTTACCTTTCCAGTCTTCTGTTTTGATTTCTCTTCATGTACTCTACAATCCAGCAATACTGGCCTTTAAGATACTCCTGTGATACAAGACTCCAACTCCTGACTCACAGGCTTTTCACTGGCTCTCCCTTATGCCTTGTAGAATCCTTGTCTTTGCCTCCTGGCTCCCCTGACTTCCTTCAGGTCTCGCTCAAACCCTACCTTCCTCAAGAAGCCTTTGCTACTTCCCATCAGTGCCCCCTTTCTGAGATTGTATCCAGTTTACCCTGTACATATCTTTTATGTACAGTCACTTGCTCTATTCAATTGTGAGCTCCTTGGGATCTGAGTTTTGCATTTC
Organism: Notamacropus eugenii; assembly: GCF_028372415.1. Taxonomy (NCBI): domain Eukaryota; kingdom Metazoa; phylum Chordata; class Mammalia; order Diprotodontia; family Macropodidae; genus Notamacropus; species Notamacropus eugenii. The sequence goes on along the minus strand of NC_092872.1, from coordinate 175,803,592 downwards.
TTGTATCCCTAATGTTTAGCACAATGCCTGGCACATTGACACATAGAAAGCACTTTACAAATTCTTGTTGACTGGCTGATTGACTGACCCTACTTGTCTCTGGCCAGAACAATAGTTCTGAGAAAGGATGTTGGGAAAAGGGTGAAAGGAAACAACGATTCGTGTGCCTGGATTAAGGAAGAAACTTTCTATTGTTATCATGTTGGACTGCCATGATTCAGAGGTACAACACCTTTACAATAATCTTCAGATCATAGAACATGCAATGCAGAAAGGATGATTTTATTTCCACTTCTCAGGGGAGTGAGGAGTGGGGTATAGCAGACTATGTAGAGAGTCTTCGGGAAAAGGGAAGTAACTAAACAAGGCCTAACTAGTTCTGAAGTAGAAAGAACTTGAGGGTGTAGACAGAGGACTCTAGCTCCATTCTTTCAGTGTTCTCTCCCCTCCTCATGAACACTGTTCCGCCTCTCTCCTGAGGGACAGAAGAGCCCCTATCAACATTGCACTCCCTCTATCTCTTTCTCCCTCTTCTGGAATGAGAAGCAAGTAGTAGTCTCTCCCTCTATCTCCTCTTTCCTCTCCTTTTCCCTTTCTCTGAGCTTGATTTGGATCTGGGAAACCTGTGTGGCCTTGTGTCAAGCAAGGTAGGCCCAGCTGGCCTGAGGAGAGATGATCTCATTCCATCCTGTTTGTAGAAATGCTTATGTGCCTGTGTCTTTAGGATTATTGTTAAGAATTATATCCTTGATTTATACACGTTATTTTTAATGGATTCATGCTGCATGTTTGTATAGAGCTAGAAGTCCCCAAAATTTTGTATGCTTTTGAGGTCTCATTAATATCTATTGCCCTCTCATAAGCCAGATTGTCTCTGTTGATTCAGTGGACTTTGGCAAGCCCAGAGTCCTGTTGTCCAGTGCTTAAAATCCTGAGAGCTGTTGGCTAAGAAATTAGGATTTGCCTCCAAATCCTTCCCAGGACAGTGGCTTTAACAGAAGTTGCAACTCTCAGGTTTTCCCCCTTCCTATGTTCTGACAAGATATCTGAGTAGGAGGTCCAGTGGTTAATAGCTACACCTTCTGGGATTTTTCTAGGACATCTGGTTGGCTCACCATAGTCCCTCTTTCCCATTCTGTGGTAATAGAGCATGGATGTCTTCCAGTGGGCCCCATTTGGCTCCTGCACCTGACTCTGTAGATATCTGAAAGCAGGGGAAGGAGAATAATATTAAAAATAGCCCATTGCACTTTTGAGAAGGAGGAAAGATGTCTTTCTTTTGTGCATCCTTAAGATCCTGTTGTATAAAGGAGACTGATAGGAAATTCATTCCCCCAAAAGTCTGTAGGCCATAACATAGTGTGCCTCCACTCACTGTTCCTAAGTTGAGTTTGTGGCAACATTTCTTTCTTTTTCTTTTTCTTCTTTTTTCAGCAGAATATAATTGGGAGCCTGGTGAATGGACATACTGCTCTGCTACCTGTGGCAACCTGGGAAGCCGCATTCAGAGACCCCAGTGCATGACAACAAAAAGACAAAAAGCCAATGAGACCTTTTGCGATCACCTCCAGAAGCCACAGAATCTGGTCCAGCCTTGCAACAGGCGAGACTGCCCTCCAAGGTGCATTCATTCTTGTGTCTGATAGTCTCTAGTTTTCACTCTTTCTTTTAAAGAACTTCTTCAGGAAGCCCTCCTCCCCTCCCCACCCACTTCCCTTCCCTGATAGGCTCCAGGACACAAAGCAGAGAATATGAATCTTTCTAAAAGTTTGATTTAAGAATGAAATTACCAGATGGTTTGGTCACTGATAGCACACTTTAGAATGTTAAGGTGGATATTAGTTCAGTTCCCTTCAAATAGAAAAGGAGAATCTCAGGACTTTTACTTTTCAGTGAACCAAAGCCACTTTCTTGCCTTTATTTCCCACCATTCACCATCTGGTCCCTAGAGAGAACGAAGCTAGGCATGCCATCCTTGAGCTGTCTTTTCGCTTTTCCCACCCTGCTGATCAGATCATCTCAGAGTTGGGAGGACCTCAGAGGTCATCTAATCCAGGCTGTATTGGAGCAAGAATTCCTTGTAGAACATCCCTGACAGCTTACCCTTTAGCCTTTGTCTGATGGTCTCCAGTGAGGGGCCACCCACTGCCCCTGGAAGCCCTTGCTACAATTCAGGGAACTTGTGAACTAGAGCTGACCCTGCAATGACCTGTTTGGTCTTAGGAGAGTAGCTTTACCTCTATGGATTTTTGTTTTATCATCTGTCAAAAGGGTTGAACCAGATGCTATTTCTATACTTACTTTGTCTCTCTTACTAGATTAGAAACTCCTTGAGGACAGGAACCAGAGCCGTCTTTGTCATTGTATTGCCTTAAATTTCTAGCACAATACTGTGTATTAGTAAGTGTTCATTCAGCATGTCTTGAAGTGAAATTAATTTCTTGACCCCTCATGCTCTTAGTTACTCAGGTTTTTTTTTCCTTCTGAAAAGAGTAACATTTCATTCTGTGACCCTACCACATCCCTTACCTCCATTCTAAAAAGTTTTGTCTCATTTTCCCTAGGTGGCTGACAAGTAACTGGTCAGAATGTTCTGTGTCTTGTGGTAATGGATTTCGCCATCGTCAAATAACTTGTGAACGAGTAAAAGCCAGCGGCATTGTGCAGTCAGTGTCTCCAAATGCTTGTGCCCATAAAGATCGACCTCTGAGCAGAAAACGTTGTTTGGGCCAAGCTTGTGGTGAATGGCCAGTTCCACTAGGGAGCCAGGTAACCCATTCAGTCTTTTGTGACTTAGTATCTGGTTAATGCTAGAAGAAAATTGAATTGGTATTAATATAATTTTCTGATCTGAAGATTTGTGTTCCTAACCCAGTACTCTGCACGTAGGGAGTGTTTAGTTAATATCCATTGAGTTTTTAACATTTGACTTCACCTTTAGAAATCAGTATAATAAAATGAAAAGTGAACAGTGCTGAGCTTGGAGGCTTCTAGGGCTTATAGGCACACATATACATATACATGTACACGATGTGTATTGTATGTGATATAAATAATCTTATGCATGCATGAATGATGTCTATGTGTATGCATGCACATATATCAGATGTGTGCTTATATGTGTATTAAAGTATTTACGTATATCTTTTTCTTTTGCTCATTAAAGAGGCCATTCCCAGATTCATTCCTAAAGAAACTTATACACTGAATGGGTGTCATCTCACTCTAAGTGAGCACTTGAATAGGCCTTAGCCAAAAAAGACTAAGGTCTCCTATTGTATCCTGGGCCATCTCCAGTCATCCTGATGAATATCTGGTCACTGGATCCAAATGGCTTAGGAGGAGAAGGTGAGGTTGGTAACCTTGCACAGCCCTCCCTCACTCAAAACAAAGTTAAGTGCAAGTCATGTCATCATTTCTCTGATGGCATGGTCTTCTTCAAAAACGAAAGATGAACACAATTATGGAATAAATTGTATATTATATAAATATATACACACATTACATGTTCACAGATATGTTTCTGTATGTATGCATGTCTATATAAGCTTTGGAGCATGTGTGTGCATATACACACACCATATATACATATACACATAAATATATGTTTATATCACATAAGTATTTGTTTACTTCTTTGTTTCTACATACCCCTCCAAGGGGATGTGACAGTAAAGATACTCCTGTGAAGGAAAATTTCCATCCAACCATTCTCTTTCTCCACTTCCAGTTCAAGACTGTGCAGTTCAGAACACGCACTGCTTGTCTGTACATTTGTACGTTGAGTATTTGTGATCACCTGCTTTCCTCCAAGCAGAAGGGAGAATTGGGATAAATATGTTGTGTCTACAATGCTGATCTAATATGAAACCCAATGGACTTTTTATGATGTAATTTGAAGAATTTCTAGCACATTTAAACTGAGCCCAAATAGCTAACCAACACACTAACAGGAAGCTAGCTTGCTTTACCTTTTCTTGGATGATTCTCCTTTTTCCATTTCAGTGTTTGCCTGGACAGTGTTTGGGCCATGCCCAGGAGATGCAGCGTCTGCCTGTGCTCTGTCAGCATCCCAACGGCTCAGCAGTATCTGACCTGGACTGTGATGAAAGAAAGAGGTACGAGCAAGCCATGGGCCAAGATGGGCCAAATCTCTTCTCCCCAATACAGTTCATAACTGTCATAGGAGCACTGGTTTAGAACGAAGGGACCTTAGAGCTCGTCAAATCTGACACCTGCATTTCACAGATGAGGACACAGATGTTCAGAGAGGTGACTTGTGCAGGGTCACATGGGTATCAATTGGCAATGTTAGTCAATATCTATTGAGTTTTTGAAGTTTGAATTTGTCTTTAGAAATCAATGGGACAAAGTGAATGGAGTGTTGGACTTGGAGTCTTCCAGGTCTTATATAGATGCACACATACCTATATACGTATGTATGATAGAAATACATATCTGTTTATATGTATGATGTGTATATGTATGTTCACACATGTATATAAACATATTTGCATACCATATCCACATATATGTGCAGGTATGTTATGCGTGTGGGTAGAAAGAGGTAGAACTGAAATTCAAACCCACGTCATCTGGCTGCCACAGCAGCAGTCTGTCCATGGACCATGGCTGAAATGTAAATGATTTAAAGTTGCTTTATCTTTTTATGATAGAAAGTTCATCCTGAGCAATCACCTTTTAGAGGACTGTTCTTCATTCTTTCAACAGCAGTTTCCTGGGATAATAAAAGAGATAAAGAGACCACCCTGTGGGAATAATCACTTCGATGGGCCCATTTCAAAGGGAATGTAATACAAGCCAACAAGCATTTATTAAGGACCTCAGTTGTATTCTGCTTAAATACAAGTTTTTAGAATCTGTCATGGGAACACCCTGCCTGCCCCATTGTTGTGGGGTGCCCAAGATGTGCATTATTCCAAATACTGAGGATGCAATTTGCAGTTTGATACGAATTATAAGGAATAGCTTTGACTTTAAAGAACTCAGGTTAAGAAAGTAGAAAATCATTCCCTATGAATTGGACATGCACAAAAAAGATGATGACAGGGTGTAAGCTTGTAAACAGAGACACAGTAAATGGCTTTTTTTTCCTGCTTCTGTCTGTGGGTGAGAGGCAAGCAAAACTGACAGAGGAGAAGCAGCATTAGGAAATACAAGCTGTTGGCGGCCCTGGAGCTGAGGCGGTCAAAGGAAAAGCCAAGATGTCACCGAGGGAAAGCTTCCCCATATCCCTCTCAGTTAGCCAAGTCTTCGTTCCCTAAGGCACTCTCCAAGGCACTAGTTATATCACTTCTCTGGGGCTCAGTTTCCTTCTCTGTGAAATGAGAGGGTTTTACTAGATGCCTTCTAAGGTGCTCTACCTCTCAAATCCTGTGTTCCTGTGACGTGTCTGTCACAGGCCTGCTCATACTTATGCCCTGAGTTCCGGTCTGCTTGCTCCCTCCCCCGGCACTCCTTTTTTCCCCATCCAGAAACTACAACTTCCTCCAAAATGTGACATTCCAATATATGGAATCTATTTGAACTTTCTTCAGCCTCCTTCTCAAAGTGATATTATGTGGGAGGTAGAACTATAACTTTCAATTTTTTCATCTAGGGCAAGCAGTCGAAAATATTCCATCAAGACAATTTTTAAAGAAAAATTTAGTTTGGAAGGTGAGTGGAGATTGGTAGGAGACCAGGAAAGCACTGTTTCCTCAATAGAGGTGGAGGGATTGAAGCAAGGGAGGGAAGGTAGTGTTTGACCTAGTGTGACACTGGACCACGGAGGATCTCCTATGGAGGGATCTTACTCTCCTGTTTTAATTGTTAACTAGGTGCTAAGCTGAATTGGTTTTGCAAGGCTAAAGGACTCTATTTGAGAGGGTGTTTCCTCTACATTTCAGCACCCTTGGGACAAAGGTTAGTCACCCTCACCCTAAGTTTCATCACCCACATCATCTTCCTTAGTCTTCAGTGCAAAACTAGGCTATTTCCTTTAGTACTCATCATGTCCTATCATGTCCAAGTTCATTCTTCTAAGGTAGAGCCACTCGCTTACAGCTGTTGCATATTTTGCCTCTCTCTCTCTCTCTCTCTCTCTCTCTCTCTCTCTCATTTTCTCTCTCTTTCTTTTTCTCTCTCTCTCTCTCTCCAGGAATCTTTGCACTCATGTCATTCACATAAGGAATTGTCTCAACTACCATGTCTCCTCTTGACCTCCATCATTAAGGGAATATCTTGATACTTCTGGAGGTACCCAGGGACTTCCCTATTGCTAAGAGCTGCGATATCTCCATATAGCCTCTCAGGTGCACAGCTCTTCCTTCTTCCTTTGTCAGTATCCTCAGTGTCTAATACCACACAGTTAACTGGCTTTAAAGGCAAGCAAAGTTCTTAGGAGAAAAATCAATATGCTCTTTAGAACTGACCTGGAAAACCAAACCTATAACGTTACTGTGAGCATCACAGTTGTAGGGCTTGATTCCATGTTTACGACTATATGGTTTAGTTCAGGGGTAGGAACCTGTGGCCTCCAGGCCACATGTGGCTGTCTAGGTCCTCAAGTCCAAACTTCTCAGAGGTTTGTATTCAGTCAAAGGATGGCACTTGAGGATCTAGAAGTCCACATGTGGCCTGGAGGCCTCAGGTTTCCCAGCCTGGGTAGTTCTGTACAACAGAAGAGCAGAGCACATCCTTAAAGGAATCAAAAGCAGTTCATATTTTGGATTCATGTCCCCTTCTGTTGATTAGCAGAGAAGAAGAAGACAGTTGCAAGGCCAAGTTAGAAGGAACATGACAGTGAAAAGAATATTGCATTTGGACTCAAAGCCCTACTGCTCCTTACGGCATACTCTGAGCAAACTTCTTAAACCCTTTGGGCCTCATTTCCCTTATCTTTAGAAGGAGGCTATTTGTTTAGATGGCTTTTAATCCAGAGTGTGCTGGTAAATGTGAAACAACCAGCTCTCCAAAAAGTAGGACTCATTTTTAAGTATACTGTACCATTAACATTTTCTCCATTGTTTTCTTAAATCTAGATAATCAACAAAACCCCTGTGATTTGTAGCAATGGCTGATTTCTAAGGTGTAAAATGCTCCCACTGAAAATTTAACAAGTGGCTTTCCTAAGCTATCAGCTTTCTTTCTAGCTCTAAGTCTAATAGTATTCTCCTGCTAGTATAAACAGGTAGGGGCATAATAAGCTGAGCACCAGGACTTTGGGGTGGTCTATTTCAAAGGTAGGAGCTTCAATGGGGGTACTTAAGTTTCATGAAGTGGACACTATTGTTTTCTGGTAGACGGTAAGCTTTTTGTTGTCTACTTGTCTGCCACTGTGACCCCACTTGGGGTTTTCTTGTCAAAGGTACAGGAGCTGTTGGCCATTTCCTGATCCAGATCATTTTATAGATGAGAAACTGAGGCAAACAGGGTGAAGTGACTTGTCCAGGTTCACGCAGCTAGGAAATGTCTGAGGCCAGATTTGAACTCACGGAGATGGGTCTTCCTGCCTCCAGGCCTAGCGCTCTGTGCACTCTGGTGCCACCTAGCCGCTGATTGTAAACTAGAGGAATAGGCACATAGGACACTGAGGAGCCTGACAGCACTTAGACTCCTAAGTCCTTAAATGATTGCCCTGAAGGAAACGGTAATTGCATATTTTAAGAGCTAATTGCAGCAGTATGTGTTTCGCTTATACAAAGTTGTTCTTAATGAGAATGGGAATATGTCTAGCTGTCAAAATTGTTAATGCCTACTTCTTTTAATGGAACCGTTTGCTGTTTCTACATAAGCAGACCCAATGCACAGTCACCATCTAGTGGCAAAACAGGATAACTGCTACAATTGATGATTCAGTTCTGAAGTAGTCCAAGACTTAGGATAGAACATCAATCATTATTCCTTTTTGTTTTTCACAAAAATATAACTTTTTTAAATAGAGGAGCGCAATTATTTACAGTGTGGTAGGCATTATAAACGTATAAGTATTAGCAATAAGATGAAGGGAAGATTCTTTCCAGAATATCAAGCCTCAATGAATGGATAAAATAAAAATTCTGAACTTGAAAAGCCGAGGACCCAATTTAAATGGAAGTTTCATGTAATGTTCCTGACCTCTCTCCCACCTGAAAGCTATCTCTACCTCCTCTGCACTTAAGCTTTTTGTATGTATTTGTATTCTATTTTGTTTTATACTTAATTGTATACATTGTCCCCCTCCTAGACTATAAACACCTTGAGGAGGAGCAGTATTTTTTTTTTATTAATTTTTTTATTTTTTTAATGTTTAACAATCACTGCCATACAATTGCGATTTTATCCCTCCCCACCCACCCCCCACTACCTCCCTCCCTCCCCACGACTGCATACAATTCTGTATAGATTCTACATATACTTTCCTATTGAGTATATTTTCACTATAGTCATGCTATGTAGTCGGACTAAGATAAATGAAAGAATCCGTATAACAAATCAGAACATGATACACAAACAGATACACATACACAAACATGATCTGCTACATTATGTGAGTGACTTCCATATTTCTCTCTCTGAGTGTGGAAGGCATTTTGCCTTGAGGTCCACCATTGGGATTTTTTTTTTTTTGGTAAGAAGTTCTTGTGTTATTACAAAAATCTAAGTCTACCAGAAAAAACTCTCACACACTGTGGTTGTTGCTGTGCATAAAGTTCTCCTGGTTCTGCTCCTTTCACTCAGCATCAGGTCATATAAGTCCTTCCAGGCCTCTCTGAAGTCTTCTTGTTCATCATTTCTTATGGCACAATAGTACTCCATTACATTCATATACCATAATTTATTCAGCCATTCCCCAATTGATGGACATCCCCTTGACTTCCAGTTTTTGGCAACTACATAGAGTGCTGCTATAAATATTTTTGTACATGTGGGACCCTTTCCCATTTTTATGATCTCTTGGGGATATAGTCCTAGTAGTGATATTGCTGGGTCAAAGGGTATGCACATTTTTGTAGCCCTTTGGGCATAGTTCCAAATTGCTCTCCAGAATGGTTGGATGCGCTCACAGCTCCACCAACAATGAATTAGTGTTCCAACTCTCCCACATCCTCTCCAGCATTTATCATTTTCTTGTTCTGTCATGTTTGCCAATCTTATAGGTGTGATGTGGTACCTCAGAGTTGTTTTGATTTGCATCTCTCTAACCAATAGTGATTTAGAGCATTTTTTCATATGATTATAGATAGCTTTAATTTCTTCCTCTGAAAATTGCCTGTTCATATCCTTTGACCATTTATCAATTGGGGAATGACTTGTATGATTATACATTTGGGTCAGTTCTCTATATATTCTAGAAATGAGGCCTTTATCCCCGAGCTTAGCTGTAAAAATTTTTTCCCAATTTACTACATCCCTCCGGATTTTGGTTGCATTGGGTTTGGTTGTGCAAAAACTTCTCAGTTTAATGTACTCAAAGTTATCCATTTTGCATTTCATAATGCATTCTATCTCTCCTTTAGTAAAGAATTCTTCCCTTCTCCATAGATCTGATAAATACACTATTCCTTGCTTCTCCAGTTTGTTTATGGTATCAATCTTTATACCTAAATCATGTACCCATTTGGACTTTATTCTTGTGTACGGTGTCAGGTATGGGTCTATGCCTAATTTCCGCCACACTGTTATCCAGTTTTCCCAGCAATTTTTGTCAAACAATGGGTTCTTATCCCAGAAGCTGGGAGGAGCAGTATTTTTAAAATTTATCTTTGTATCCTCTGTGTTTTCCCTTAGCACCTAGCATTGTGCTTTTCACAATAAGTACTTAATACATATTTATTACAGATATCTTTGTGACTGGTTCTTAATTTTTTAACAGCTACAATTCAGATCTGACATTGATCTTTTCCTCTGGCTTGATTAGAACATTTCTTTCTAACTCACCTAGAATTCAGGTCTTCGAGTCTTTTTGTAACATTGATCCATGCTTCCACTATTTAAGTCTTCAAGCCCCGTGAGGACCAAACACCCTTTTAGCTTCTCACAGGCTCTTCCGTGACTTGGTAACACTGGTCTTTTCACCAGATTAAACTATGCGACCAAGAGGTGAAGTAAAGAAAGATAAGTTCAGTGGACCCAACAAAATACTGAACTTTAATGAGATAACCACTGTCAGGGATCTGGGCCTCAGTTTTTGAGTTTCAGGTTTCTATTTTATCTATTCATGTAGGAGTGATCTACTGGAAATACTCTTTCATCTTCATTTATTAGCAAAGATCATATAATACTTTATAATTTCAAGGCAATCTAAAGATCATCTTGTTTCCCAATAGAGAAGTAGTCAAAGGATATAAATGAAGAGTTCTCAAATGAAGAATAGCGAACTATTAAGAGCCATGTGGAAGAATGCTCCAAATTACTAATGATAAGAAATGAAAATCAACTAACTCAGAGGATTCTCCTAATATCCAGTAAATAGGGAAAGCTGACAGAGGATGGAAATAGGCAGTGTTGGAGGAATTATGGAAAGACAAGCACATTAATGCATTGTTTGTGTACCTATGAATTAGTATAACCATTCTTGAAAGCAATTTGGAATTACTCAAAAAATGTCTTTAAAATGAATGTGCACTTCGACCTGGAGATCTCACTGCTTTTCATAATCCCTTAAGAAATCATTGTCTGGGAGAAAAGCTCCTTATTCAAAGGAGAGGTAGACTAAGGGTAGACAATGAATTCTGTGTGGGTTTGAGATGTTCAACAGACTAGACCAAGTGATATGGGAAATGAAGGTCAGGAGAGAGAGTACAGTTACATATACAGACTGAGAAGGCATGTATGTAGAGTTAATAATCGTGGGAGCAGCAAAGATCACTGAGAAATTAAAGAAAGAAGAGAAGGCCTAGAACGGAGTCTCGGAGAATAACCACATTGAGAAAGCATGAGAAGTAATGGTTAGGCGGGTAAGAGGAGGACAAGGACAGAGCCATACCACATAAACCAAAGGAGAGAGTATCAAAGAGAGAGGGATGGTGCTAATACCAAAAGCTGCAGTGTGCTTACAGCAAATGGATTTGTCTCAGTAAAACAGAGTCCGGAGTTCTGCTGAGAGGGAGCGGTGGAAAGGTGGCATAGGTGGATTGTCATAACCACACCCTGATAGAGCAGGGAATGTGAGAGGATTGATAAAGGAAGAATAAAGGGATTGCCATGCTGCAGTGAGAATTCAGCTGAGGTTAGATCACGTAAATATGTCACGGCCTCAGTCAGCATGGTTAAGGGTTTTCTTTTGACAGCATTCAGCAGCATGAAAGTAGGAATAGAGAAGATGGATGGAGGAGGGGGGAGATGGGTAACCCAAATATAGGCTTTAACTAGTTTACAAATAACAGTAGGACATAGGAACAAGGGACTCCAAGATAGAGAATTAGAATATAAAACATTATGTTTTTTGTCATATTTTTGTTTCTCTGTGCTCAGCACAGTGCTGGGTGCATAACAAATGCTTAATGTTGCTTGTCCTTCATTCTTGAAGAGGACCATGACATCAGGGAGCTGATGCCACGACATGCAGGTGAATTGGATTTAAGTGAGGGAAGGCTGTGCAAAGTCACCAGTCTCACTTTTTCTTCGGGAACCTTAATAAATGCCTTTTGAATGAGTACAGTATAGAGTAATCTGATCAACTCTAGAACTTAAACTGTGATGAGAGAAAAGATGATAGCCTGGGATAAATGAATGAACTAGAGATCACTGGTGATAACAAAGAATAAATTTGGGAGAAATGAAGCAGAGAAATGGAATGGTTATAGCTGTAATGAGAAGGGAATTTCACAATTCCTAGAGAGAGCACTGCAGTAGGTAATGGTGAGATCTAATGTGCAGCCAGGCCTGTGACTAGAGTGGAGTGAAAATGCAGTCCATGAAAGTTGAAGAGTTAAGTGGGAGATCAAGGAATATCAGTGTGTATCTTGAAATCCCTAAGTATCCTAAGATTAAAGGCAAGAGTTGGGACATAACGGAAGACTCTGAACCAGGTACTAAACATCTTGAGAAAGGATTCTAGAGAGATCTAGAGGCCAGTTTGTGACCTCACTAAGAATGACTTAGGCTTTCCAAACTGTAAAGGACCAAATAAATGCTAGCCATTGTTATTATTTTCTCCAGCAGGTTGATCATGCATTCCCATCATGATCTACTACCCCCGAATAGGTAAGCTGTAGAAGTATGTGCTGGATGACAGTAATCTTGTGAACTATCTAAAGAGTACCAATGAGAGGACTGGTATCAACTTGAATGGAAATCTTGAGTTAGCATGTCACAGGCACTGAATGAGAAATTAGAAGGGAAAGCTAATAGGATAATGACAGAATCAAGAATCAAAGTGTTCTCAGTGTTCTTTGGGCTGAAGCCAACAGTTAATCAATGAGTAAGCATTTATTAAGCACCTCCTATGATTAAATACCAAGAAGAAGAAACTTATTAGTGCAGCAGCTGGGGACTCCCCCCAACTCACACCTGGGTTCCAGATTCAGCATATTTTGTGGGTCTACATTAACTCAGATCTATAGCTCATTGAGTCCCCACCAGTGTGTTTACCTTTATTACTGGGTCAGAGGATGCAATTCAAATCAAAATGCATTTAGTGATATAGTGCAGTAAGAAAATATAAAATATAAAAGAAAAATGTAAAATAAGAAAATATTTTTGCCTCTCTAGACCTTGGGCACACTGTCCCACCAATAGTCTATCTCCATGTACAAGGTCATGGAGGCCTTCCGGTGATATCATCACCTTGCCCTGCCAGACCTACTCCATTAAGGTTCTCATAGCTCATAATCTCAGACAAGCAATATTTTGCTTGGATGAGAGAAAGCTAGAGACATGATAACCGTCTTAGAATATTTGAAGGGCTGTCATCAGGAGGAGGCGTTTGGTTGGGAAGTGGCGCTAGATGACCTCGGAGGCTTCTTCCAACTTCCAAATTTCCTGATTCTCTCTAACTAGCAAAATTCAAACAAAGAGGATCTTGACTGCAGTGATTAGAAGGCCTGGGCCCATTAAGGGCTTTTCATGACTGAATTGGCTCAAAGAGGAAAGTTTTAATGCCAAGCCCTGATTGTTCAAAGCTCCAAAGAAGGCAAAGCAAGAGTGGGAAACAAAGAACCCACAAACCACCCAGAAACTTTAACTAAGCAATACTCAAAAAGGCATTAGTTAAAAGGTTTCTTGAGAACAGTAAGAAGCAGTTAAAATAAATTTAAGCCTTATTACTACAAAATTGAGTTCAGTAAGAAAAGGTACCAAATGCCCATATACGTGTTGCATTTTTTTAAACCGTACCCTCTCTGAGTTAAAAAGTGAATTAATTAGCACTTAATTAATAGTGTGGGTTTGCTGTTTTTAATAAAGAAAATGCTTTAAAAAAAAAAAAACAAACAGCCCAGCTTGTTCCCTTAATTCTTCTTTTCTCTTAGTTCTATAGAGAGGAGGTATAGTACAATGCGTAGAGAGCTGGTTTTGAAGCCTGGGATATCTAGGTTTAAGCCCTAACTCTGATACAGACTGGTTGTGTGACCTTGGGTTCTAAGCAGTTCTAAAAGTTGCTGAGAAGGTACTGGCCTCCATTGATAGAATTTTCTTGCCTGGGAGTTTTCTATGCAAATGAAATAAAAGGTCCAATACCTACCTTTTTCTTAGGATATGCCTTTATTACTGGGCCAAAGGATGCAATTCAAATCAAAGAGCATATATTTGGAGATGCCAAATTATTACTATCACCAGTGATCATTGAACATACAAAATTATATCCCAGGCACCACCTTGTGGTATGTGTTGGAATTACAAGTCTAGTACCTACCAGTAAAAACAGTAGATCTTTGTTAAAGAGTTGGGTTTGCATTTCCACACCTAATTATTTGATGAAAACTTCACAGCTTCAGTCTCAAAGAAGTACATTTTCCATCTTTATCATCAGAATTTTATCTTTCTTCTGGGGTTTGGATTTGCAGACAACCTCTGGATGTTGAATTTTGTTTAGTTTTCCGCATTTGAGGAGAGCCAAAGTATGATCTGCTTAGACTGTGATTCCCTCTGACTCCCCCGTATCCTCTCCTCACAAGACTGAAGGAGAGAAAGAAAATTCCAACCTCTGCCCTCTGACACAAAATTCCCAAACTTCCTCTTTCTAGTCAGAAAGAGGTAACTTTCCATTCTAAAGATAAAGAAAAAGGAAAGAAATATCCCTTCTTGAAAACAGTGTTTTCAAACTGTTTGAAGCATTGTTTATGAAATTTAACTTCTCTTAACAGCTAAAGCTGCCTGTAAGCAATTTATATAATTTACAGATGGTATTTTGAATCACAGAATCTCAAAATTAAAAGGAAACTCTGAGGCCCTCAAACCCAGATTACACTAGAAAGACAGCATGGTGTAGTGGCCAAGACTGTAAACCTGGAATCGAGAACAGTTCAAATCTCACCAAAGAGATTTATTACTGGTGTGACCCTGGGCAAGTCACTTAACTTTGTAATGTCTTAGTTTGTCCTTCTATGACATCTTTGACAAGTGGTCATTTGGCTTTTGCGTGGAGATCTCAAGTGAAGGGCAACCCACTCACTACCTCTCAACTCTGTTCCATTTCATTTTTGGAGAGCTCTACTTATTAGGAAGTTTTTCCTTACCATTGTTCTTGGATCCACGATCTGTGGCCAGGTAGAAAATATCTAATCCCTCTTCCACATGACAACTTTTCCTATATTTAAAGGCAATTTTCATGGCCACTCCTCTCCCCAACCCCCTTCTCTTCTCTAGGCCAAACGTGCCCAATTCCTTTTCTTCGTCTTCATATGGCATGATCTCAAGGCCTTTCACTACCATATTTGAAACAGTCGTTTGTTAACAGAGCTTTCAGTTAGAAATAATAGTTTTCACCAGGCAGTAATTGAACAAGCACTTATTTTGTTCAACCTGAACAAGTTATGGTATGTGATTGTGGTTTAACGCTCCTGAGCTTCCTAATCTTAGAAAAAGATGTATAGACTTGCACAGAATAGTGCAGAGCGAAATGAACATGACCAAGAGAACACTGTGTACAGTAACAGCAATATTGTTTTAAGTACAGCTTTGAACAATTAAGTCATTTTGACTATTATAAATACCCAAATTAACTGTGAAGGTCGTAAGAAGGAAAATTCTGTCTGCATCCAGAAGAAGAACTGATAAATAGAAGTATGTATAGAATAATTTTACATATGTCAATATTTGTGTCTAGCCATTTGTGGTAGCCATCTCTAGAGTGAGGGAGTGGGAAAAAAATTTACATGATCATTTTATTATATATTTAAAAGGAATAGCACATTGTACGTAATAGATTAGTGGTTTCATGTGTAATCATCTTTATTATTATACTATGTTATGGAAATGCTTGTTTTATTCCATAAATTAAAAATAAAATAAATTATTTTTTTAAAGTACTTATTATACTCTTACTATATGGCAAACACTCAAGGCTCATATCCTAGTGAGGGAGACAACATGTAAGTAATTAGGTGCATACAAGATACATACATGCATACATCTACAGAGTAGATGAAGGTAATCTGAAAGGGAAAGGCATTGATTAGTAGCTGGGAAAGAGCAGAATGTTGGGATTTGAGATGAGTCTTGAGTGAAGTCTAGGAAGCTAAAAGACAGAGAGAGGTGAAGGTGCAGAGTATTCTATGCCTGAGAAGGAAAAAGACTACGAAGGCCTGGAGACGAGATAGAGAGTCATGTTTGAGGAGCAGAGATCTGGGGCATGACATACTTTAGAAAAATCCCTTTGGCTGCTAAGTGAGTAACAGACAGGGAGACCAATTAGAAGGCTCTTATTGTAGTCCAGGCAAGAGATGACAAAGGCTTGAAACTGGGTTGTGGCTGTGTGAATAGAGATGTTGAGAAGGTAGAAGTGATAAGATTAAACAGCAGACTGGATGAGTAAGAGTGAGGAGTCACGTAAACAAAGGTCTTGAGCCTGAGTGCCTGGAAAGATGGTGGTACCCTCAAGTAAGAGGGAAAATTGGAAGAAGGAAGATTTGAGGAGAAAAAATAAAGTTCTGTTTTGGACATACTGAGTTTGAGATGCCTATCCAGTTCAAGATGTCCAAGAGTCAGTTGGAGCATGACTGTAGCTCAGCAGAGAAAATAGAGCTGGATATATAGATCTGGGAGTCATCTGCATAGAAATAATGGAACCCAAAGGAAGTGATGAACCCATGTCACTTCCCCCAACACACACACACACACACACACACACACACACGCACACACACACACACACACACACACACACACATACTGCAGTGACTCCCTATCTTCTCCAGGATCAAATTCAAAATCCTTTATTTGGTATTCAAAAGCCTTCATGACTACTCCCCTCCCCACCTTTCTGGTCTTCTTTCACTTTCCTCCCCAACATATATCTTCTGTCCAATGACATTGGCCTCCTTACTGTTCCTCAAACAAGACATTCCATCCCTCGGCTCCAGGTATTTTCTTTGGCTATCTCCCATCTCACTCCTCTTTTCTACCTATTCTTTCCTGGCTTCCTTCAAATCCTAACTAAAATTCCGGGGAGTAGGGTGTTTTCAGGGAGGACCAGTACCTCTAGTGTGAGGGATGCTGAGCCATTTCAGGGCTCTTTCCACCTTTGGTGTCCACCTGCTCCACCTAACTCTCACCTGTGGTTTCTAGAAGCTGTAACATGCACAGTGGCCACACCCCAGTAAATCGTTTTGGCAGAAGGGCTAAAGCTGGTGGAGGGTAACTGAGGGGGTCTCTAACCCATCGGTGAATTAGGGGGTGTCTACCCCAAGCATGTGAATACTTCCCCTGGTGGAGTGGGCAGATGAGAACAGTTTGTTCCAAAGGCCATGAAGGCAGCTGAAGCAGGTGATATGGAACCCTTAGATCTTGGTTAGACACCAAAGATGCCAAGGTCATCCACTGCATCTTGAGCCATCATGAATCGAGTCATTCCGACTCTGTATAGCCACAGCGTTGTGATGACTCTGGAGAAGAGTGAAGCCCAATGACTTATGCAACTCCACCTCATTGAAATCCAAGTTACATAGATATCAAAAGGTATCACCCATACCATTTTAAAATCCAACTAAAATTCCATCTTCTATAGGAAGCCTTTCCCAGCCCCTCTTAATTCTATGTCTTCTTCCTTCTGTTAACTATTTCCTATTTTTCCTGTATGTAGCTTATTTGTACACATCTGTTTGTTTTCTTCCTTATTAGAATGTGAGTTCCTTGAACTTTGCCCCTTTTTTTTGTACTCCCTGTGCTAAACACAATGCCTGAATCATAGTAGGTGCTCAATAAAGATTTATTGACTGATTCATGAGATCACCTAGTAAAGCTTTTCTGACCCTCAGTTTCCTTACCTGTAATATGGGAATAGTAATATCTACAGGACCTATCTTTCAGGGTTGTCATGAGGCTGAGAGAGAGAGAGAGAGAGAGAGAGAGAGAGAGAGAGAATGTTGAAAAGTTTAAAGCACTATACATATCTCAGGTATTTTTATGAGCACATAATTATCACCACTCAGAATTGAGTCACTTAGACTCTGCAAATCAGTTCAAGGAGAAATGTGGCTGTGCATGTATTGTGTGTGTTTATGTTTAAAAGAAGTTCTACAAACCCAGGAAGTCATCTTAAGTAACATTTTTTTCTGACTATACTATGTGTCTAAGTTTTTGTTTGCAGCATCATAGATTCAGAAATGAAAGAGAAACCTTTAGCTCTGGTTCACACAGCTAAGAGGTCAAATCACAGGATTTGTACTCAAGCCCTCTGAATCCAGGGCCAGTTTTCTTTCCCTATACCACAAGCCCTCTTATCCTTATCCTTAAAAGAAAAAGTAATGGAAATATGAAGTTGACTACAGTGCTTGAAAGGGGGTCGTTATATTTTTTCACCTGACAACAGATATGAAAGAGTACCATGGTGACTTCTAGTGATCATTAAAGCTTCTAGAGCTCTAAGCCTACTCCCATCTATTTCAGACATATCCAAGTCACACACAAAACCCGATTAAAATGTATTTGGGAAATGTTGACAAAATAAATAAAATACCATTCAACATAGATAATGTTATTTTGTGGCTTTCTAGGTCAATATGGGGCCCCTCAGGGATGGCTTTCTGCTTGATTTGGACACTACTGATCTACTTCATTGATTTGAACGTTCCTATTTATTTATGTGTTGCCTGCATTTTAGAATGTAAACTCCTTTGTCAACAGGCAATCACAACTTCACAAAATCAGAAAACTTACATGAAAACTAGGTTTATTACAAGAGAAATGAATATGCATGTGGAACCGAAAGAGTTCATAATCCATATAGAAGCTTGCATTGTTATAACAGCAGGACAAAGGAAGGAGGAGATACTAGAAATCTCTACCTAAAGAGGTGTGGCATGGGAGAGGAAAAGGTGCAGTAAAAGTGGGAAAGGGAGAAAACTGCACCCAAAGGGGAGGAGCAAGACCAGGGCAAAAGCCACATTCTTTTCGCTTGGGAACTGCTAGACCATGAAGATGTAATGGTCTCCTTATCTGCAAGGGTCCCAGCTGCCCAAGCACAGACTGACTGATGCCTGTCTTGACTCCCAAGGACATACAAGGGGTCCAGTTTGAGATGCAAACAACAAATTATGTCAGCTGGGGTGGGAGGTAGCATTTGTCCTTGACACTTCAGGCCTCCTGTGTGCTCTGGGTCCGGTGTTTGTGGAAATGCGGCCACTCAAAAAGACAAATGCAAGGGACCCCTTAGCAGTCCTTAGCACTTGTGGGCAGGAATTCATTATTATTATTAGAGTACTTTTCACCAACTAACCCAGCCCAGGACCTGGAATATAGTAAGAATTTAATAAATATATGTTGATTACATTGGTATTACTGAGAGAAAAAAACACAAGTGGATCCAATGTAAAAGAAACTCTTATGATTTTAGTTTGAGATTTTATTCGGGTGAAGTTGCAAATAAGAGGCAGGACTGGAGAACACAAGAGACATTGGGACTGAAGAAAGAGATTTGTAATCTATCTACATGAAGGGTGATGGACAGAATCAAGGGAATGAATGGGAATGCTAAAGAAGATGTTTAGAAAGAAAAAAGGGAGGGGGGCAGAGCCAAGAGTAATAGCACACACTTTCTAAAGCACTGCCCCCAAGACCAGCCAAATACCTATAAAAAATGGCTCTAAACACATTCTGGAGTTGCAGAACCCACAGAAAGATGGAGTGAAGCAAATCTCCAGCCCAAAACAGCCTGGAATGTCGCTGGCAGGTCTCTATCACACCACACTGGGGGCAGAGTGCAATCCAACCTGGACCATACCAGCACAGACAGGACCTAAGCAGGCTTTGGGGAGACCAAATCTCTCACACCTGTGGTGGTTTGCAGACTTCACGACCCCAAAATGCTGAGGATAAATTGGAAGGTCAGTGGAAAAAGCCAGTGGAACTAGTGTGGGAGAGTGGAGTGGTCTGGCCCCAGCCCCAGGATGGCAGAGGGAGGACGGTGCGGAGGAACCCACAGCAACCCACAGGGCAATTGCAGGCACTGTTTCTGGAGCTCTAGGCCCGCAGACTGTGGGGGTATCGAGTGGCTGATAGTACAACCCCCACCCCCACTGGAAGCAGAGAACTACCTTGACAAAGAGCTCAAAAGTCAAGTAAATGGCTAAGGAAATGAGCAAAACTGGAAAAAGAATCAGACTATACGGTCTTACTTTGGTGACAAGGAAGACTAAAGCATGCAAACAGAAGAAAACAAAGTCAAAGCTCCTCCATCCAAAGCCTCCAAGAAAAATATGAATTGGCCTCAGGCCATGGAAGAGCTCAAAAAGGATTCTGAAAATCAAGTAAGAGAAGTAGAGCAAAAATTGGGAAGAGAAATAAGAACGATGCAAGAAAATCATAAAAAACAGGAACGAACCAAGATGGCAGAGTAGAAAGATTCACATACGCTAACTCCGAACCCACAGCCCATAAATTACCTGTAAAGAAGAACTCCCAACAAATCCTGGAGCAGCAGAAGCCACAGAACAACGGAGCGGAGGAGATTTCTGTTTCAGAGAGCCCTGAAAAACTGACACGAACGGTCCCTTGCGCCCTGGACCTGGAGCAGAGCCCAGCCCTGCCTTGGCCACTGGGCATTGAGAGGAGCAGATCTGACCAGGCTTCAGGGATGGGATCTCCAGCGGCGCGCAGGTCCCTCTACCCACAGGCACCAGAGGTTAATGAGAGGGTCTTTTCAGCTTGCCAAGACGGAAGTAGGGGTCCCCATGACTCAGACCCCCTCGGGAGGCAGCAGCGGAGGCGGGAGCAGACCCGGGCTCCCCAAGTAGGCAGGAGCTCAGATCCATTGTTGAAGGTCTCTGCATAAACCCCCTGAGGGAACTGAGCCCCCTGAGGCGGCCCTACCCTGAGCACCTGAACTTAGTCTCACACTGAATAGCAGCCCCGCCCCCGCTGAAGCCCTAAGGCTGGGAAGAAGCATTTGAATCTCAGACCCCAAGTACTGGCTGGGCAGATCTGGAGGTGAAGTGGGTGTGAAAAGGACACTCAGAAGTCAGGTCACTGGCTGGGAAAATGCCCAGAAAAGGGAAAAAATATAATACTATAGAAGGTTACTTTCTTGGTGAACAGGTATTTCCTCCCTTCCTTTCTGATAAGGAAGAACAATGCTTACCATCAGGGAAAGACACAGAACGCAAGGCTTCTATATCCCAGCTCACCCAAAGGGCTCAGGCCATGGAAGAGCTCAAAAAGGATTTTGAAAATCAAGTTAGAGAGGTGGAGGAAAAACTGGGAAGAGAAATGAGAGAGATAAAAGAAAAGCATGAAAAGCAGGTCAACAGCTTGCTAAAGGAGACCCAAAAAAATGCTGAAGAAAATAACACCTTGAAAAATAGGCTAACTCAACTGGCAAAAGAGGTTCAAAAAGCCAATAAGAAGAAGAATGCTTTAAAAAGCAGAATTAGCCAAATGGAAAAGGAGGTTCAAAAGCTCACTGAAGAAAATAGTTCTTTCAAAATTAGAATGGAACAGATGGAGGCTAATGACTTTATGAGAAACCAAGAAATCACAAAACAAAACCAAAAGAATGAAAAAATAGAAGATAATGTGAAATATCTCATTGGAAAAACAACTGACCTAGAAAATACATCCAGGAGAGACAATTTAAAAATTATGGGACTACCTGAAAGCCATGATCAAAAAAAGAGCCTAGACATCATCTTTCATGAAATTATCAAGGAAAACTGCCCTGAGGTTCTAGAACCAGAGGGCAAAATAATTATTCAAGGAATTCACTGATCACCACCTGAAAGAGATCCAAAAAGAGAAACTCCTAGGAACATTGTGGCCAAATTCCAGAGTTCCCTGCTCAAGGAGAAAATATTGCAAGCAGCTAGAAAGAAACAATTCAAGTATTGTGAAAATACAATCAGGATAACACAAGATCTAGCAGCTTCTACATTAAGGGATCAAAGGGCATGGAATAGGATATTCCAGAAGTCAAAGGAACTAGGACTAAAACCAAGAATCACCTACCCAGCAAAACTGAGTATAATACTTCAGGGGAAAAATTGGTCTTTCAATGAAATAGAGGACTTTCAAGCATTCTTGATGAAAAGACCAGAGCTGAAAAGAAAATTTGACTTTCAAACACAAGGATGAAGAGAAGCATGAAAAGGTAAACAGCAAAGAGAAGTCATAAGGGACTTACTAAAGTTGAACTGTTTACATTCCTACATGGAAAGACAATATTTGTAACTATTGAAACTTTTCAGTATCTGGGTACTGGGTGGGATTACACACACACAGATGCACACACACACGCGCACACACATAGAGACAGAGTGCACAGAGTGAATTGAAGAGGATGGGATCATATCTTAGAAAAATGAAATTAAGCAGTGAGAGAGAAATATTATTGGGAGGAGAAAGGGAGCAACGGAATGGGGTAAATTATCTCATAAAAGAGGCAAGCAAAAGACTTTTTAGTGGAGGGAAAAAGAGGGGAGGTGAGAGAAAAACATGAAGTTTACTCTCATCACATTCCACTAAAGGAAGGAATAAAATGCACACTCATTTTGGTATGAAAACCTATCTTACAATACAGGAAAGTGGGGGATAAGGGGATAAGCAGAGTGGGGGGCAGAATGATGGAAGGGAGGGCATTGGGAGGAGGGAGCAGTTTGAGGTCATCACTTATGGGGAGGGACAGGATCAAAAGAGAGAATAGAAGCAATGGGAGGCAGGATAGGAGGGAGGGAAATATAGTTAGTCTTACACAACAAGACTAGTATGGAAGTCATTTGCAAAACTACACAGATATGGCCTATATTGAATTGCTTGCCTTCCAAAGGGAAGGGGTGGGCAGGGAGGGATGAAGAGATGTTGGAACTCAAAGTTTTAGGCACAACTGTCGAGTACTGTTCTTGCTACTAGGAAATAAGAAATACAGGTAATGGGGTATAGAAAGTTATTTGGCCTTACAGGACAAAAGAGAAGATGGGGACAAGGGCAGAGAGGGATGATAGAAGAGAGGGCAGATTGGTGATAGGGGCAATTAGAATGCTTGGTGTTTTGGGGTGGGGGGAGGGGACAAATGGGGAGAAAATTTGTAACCCAAAATTTTGTGAAAATGAATGTTAAAAGTTAAATAAATTAATTAAAATTTAAAAAAAAGAAAATCATAAGAAACAATTCAACTTCTTGATAAAGGAGACCTAAAAAAATACTGAAGAAAATAACACTTTGAAAAATAGACTAACCCAAAGGGCAAAAGAGATCCAAAAAGTCAATGAGGAGAAGAATGCTCTAAAAAGCATAATTGGCCAGATGGAAAAGGAGATCCAAAAGCTCACTGAAGAAAATAATTCCTTAAAGATTAGAATGGAGCAGATGGAAACTAATGACTTTGTGAAAAATCAAGAAATTATAAAAGAAAACCAAAGGAATGAAAAAATAGCAGACAGTGTGAAATATCTCATTGGAAAATATAACTGACCTGGAAAATACATCCAGGAGAGACAATTTAAAAAGTTATGGGACTACCTGAAAGCCATGATCAAAAAAAGAGCCTAGACATCATCTTTCATGAAATTATCAAGGAAAATTTCCCTGATATTCTAGAACCAGAGGGTAAAATAAATATTGAAAGAACCCACCAATCTCCTCCTGAAAGAGATCCAAAAAGAAAAACTCCTAGGAATATTGTCATCAAATTCCAAAGTTCTCAGGTCAAGGAGACAATGTTACAAGCAGCTAGAAAGAAACAATTTGAGTACTGTGGAAATACAGTCAGAATAACACAAGATATAGCAGCTTCTACATTAAGGAATTGAAGGGTTTGGAATATATTCCAAAAGTCAGAGGAGCAAAGATTAAAACCAAGAATCACCTACCCAGCAAAACTGAGTATAATACTTCAGGGGGAAAAAATGGTTATTCAGTGAAATAGAGGACTTTCAAGCATTGCTGATGAAAAGACCAGAGCTGAATAGAAAATCTGACTTTCAAACACAAGAATCAAGAGAAGGATGAAAAGGTAAACAGGAAAGAGAAATCATAAGGGATTTACTAAAGTTGAACTGTTTACATTCCTACATGGAAAGATGGTATTTGTAACTCTTGAGACTTTTCTCAGTATGTGGGTAGTTGGAGGGATTATATACATATATATAGACAGAGGGCACAGGGTGAGTTGAATAGGAATGGATGATATCTAAAAAAATAAAATTGAGGTGAGAGAGGAATATATTGAGAGGAGAAAGGGAGAAATGGAATGGGGTAAATTATCTCTCATAAAAGAGATAAGAAAAAGCTTTTTCAATGGAGGGGAAGAGGGGAGAAGTGAGAGGGAAAAGTGAAGCTTACTGTCATCACATTTGGCTCAAGGAGGGAATAAGATACACACTCAATTTGGTATGAAAATCTATTGTGCACTACAGGAAAGTAGGGGAGAAGGGAAAAGTGGGGTGTGAGGGGATGATAGAAGGGAGGGCAAATGGGAGGATGGAGTAATTAGAAGTAAACACTTTTGGGGAGGGACAAAGTCAAAAGAATGAATAGAGGGTAGGATAAGATGGAGGGAAATATAATTAGTCTTTCACAGCATGACTTTTATGGAAGTCTTTTCATAACTACATATGTATAACCTATATTGAATTGTTTGCCTTCCCAGTGGGGATGGGTGGGGAGGGAGTGAGGAAGAGAAGTTGGAACTCAAAGTTTATAAACGAATGTTAAAAATTGTTTTTACTTGCAACTGGGAAATAAGAAATATAGGTAATGGGGTACAGAAATCTATCTTGCCCTACAAGAAAATGGAGGAGATGGGGATAAGGGAAGGGAGGAGTGTGATAGAAGGGAGGACAAATTGGGGGATGGGGTAATCAGAATGCATGGCATCTTGGGGTGAGGGGAGGGAAGAAATGGGGAGAAAATTTGGAACTCAAAATCTTGTGGAAATGAATGTTGAAAACTAAAAATAAATAAATAAATTTTAAAAAAAATGGCAAAAATATGCTAAAGACAAGACCTTGGGAAAATCTTATAAAGGGAGAGAAGAGAAAAAGACTCAGTGAAGGAAACAGAGCAATAGAGTGGTAAGAAGAGAATCAGGATAGTGAGATGAATGAAAACCTTGAGAGAGAGAGTTTCTGAATAATTAATAATCAATTTGCTAATTAGGCTAGCCTGCAATCAATAAATGGATGGTCAGTGGTTTCTCTCAGTAATCAAAGACTCCAAGGGAGACCCTGAAATGCCTCAAATCCCTTTTGAAAGGGAATTCCCCTCACAAGTGAAAATCAACATTGATTGGTAGACATTTGATAAGGAGATGGACTAAGAGTCTTTAGCTCCTCCTTCTGAGAACATGGCTTGATCATCGAGAGTCAGCAACCTTCAGCAAGCAAGGGAAAGCCATCTTTGTCCAGACCTCTCTGGCTAGTTTTCTCCTTCACAAGCTGGGTCACCCTATAGTCTAACAGAAGAGATCAAGGACAGAGGTTCCCTCTCTCAGTGTAAGGGCTCAACCAAACTGGATTTTGTTCATATGCTAAATAGGCAAATATAAAATAAATATAAATACGCAATTAGGACTTGTGACTTTTAAAAAGTTTGAGAGACTTAATTTTTGGGTAATTAATCATTTTATTAGTTAAAGAGGTCAGAGGTAGTCTTAAATGCCAAAGACAGTCATGGCTGTGGACTCAAGGTTTATATGCCCTTGGAAGAGGGTGTTCCTGAGGGTGGTAGTCATCTCTGATTGGAATGAGGGGCTTGACCTATTCTAATGAACTTTGATTTTGTTATTTACTTTTAAATTGCCCCCACTTAGGGCAATCTATTGAAAGAATTTATCCCCATCTGAATCTGTGCAGAATACAACTGGCTTCCCCATCTTAGAATAAATTCCTTGTAAGGTTGCGTGCAGTTTGACCAAGATTGAGGAGAAAGTTAATTCAGTTCTCAGACTGAGCTTTTGAAATGAGGACTTTAGAAAAAGGGGAGGACTCTGGATTTCCCCAAATCATTGGCTATTAATAATAATTTCACTCAGACTCGTAATTGGGTGGAGTCCTACCCAAAATGAACAAGCATGTTCCTTGAGTGATAGAAGCAGTCTCATCAATCAGGCATGTCCTTCAGAGACTGACTGACCTTAATTAATAGGAGTTGGACTTTTACAGAGAATAGAAGGAAAAAGAGGAGATCGTGATTAATAATTCATATAATAGTATAATAATTTCTTTCCATAGTATAGTCTCATGGAAACCAGTGTAGAAAAGAGTAGAGGTCTTTTTTTTTTTTTTACCTCTTTATAGCAAGTCTTCAATTCTCTTCCTCATTTCCTCTATCTGGAACCCCACTTTCTGACTCCCCTAGATCCCTAGCCAATAATCCATTTCCTTTAACAACTGGTGGTCTCCGTGCCTCATTCTGACATCTGGACTGGGCAGAAGATGCTCATCCCCAATCCCTACCTTGAAATAGGTGCAGTTGATGTCTACTTCCAAGGTATTCATTAAGGCCACTTTGTTTTGCGTTCCTTACCTCTTTCCATCTCCTCTTCCTTTGAATCTTTGATATTTTTGTTAGATTAGATTATACTTCTTTTACCTTTGCCCAACTCCATCATATTATTGTTTTATCTGAGGAAGCTAGAGGTGAATTGGGTAGAATGTGGTAAATGCAGGGCATTTGAAAACAAAGTTTTGTTTCCTTCAGTAGAGAAAACACTCACCTGAAAATTTCATTTCCTTACTTAACCCATTTTTTCATAGGCAGCACCAAGGCAAATGTCAGTTGATTTCCTATCCTAATTATCACAACTTTAAAAAAAAAAAAGTGGTTAGGGGAGTTAAGTCTGGATTACTGAGTAGTTTTAAGGTATAACAGTATTCCAGAAAGTGCTTACTCTTCCTTCTCTGTTAAATCTCCCTGATTCTCCTACTTTTTTCCCCTCTAGATCCAACCTGAGAAGAAACTGTTCCTCTGAGCCATGCGATGTATATTGGCGCACTGGCCCTTGGAGGCCCTGTACTGCAGCCTGTGGCAATGGGTTTCAGTCCCGGAAAGTAGAATGCATACACCGAAAAAGTAGCCGACCTGTGGCGGCTCACCGCTGTGGTTCTAGACAGAGACCAGTGACCTGGAAGCACTGCAATGTCACTTCCTGCGGTAGTATGTACCCGTTTTAATTACTTTTTATGGTGTTTCTCAGCATGGTGTACTGAGTGTGACAAGCATTCAACTTGTCATTAAGTTGTTCTTAATCCTACTTGCTACTCCATGGTTATTATGGTAAATGGCTTTTGGGGTTGAAGATGATTTGAGTTGACTTAATAGAAAGTAGTGCCTCTTCTCTCTGTTAGGGATTCTCAATATGATGTATAATATATCTTAAAGCTGCTCCCCTCCATCTACTTTTTTTTTTTGTATCTTTTGTCAATCTATTGATTTACTTGCTGTTTCCTCTCCATTAAAAAGTAATGAGGAGAATTGACTATTTTGGCTCCAGGCCAGACTTCAAAGTCTTTGGAGGAAAAAATCCTGCATAAACCTTCAAGGTATGTCTGGTTCACTAACTTGACTGGTATTTTTCTGTGGTGTTTGGTTTTACTACCAACAATGGCCAGGCTTTCCAAAAACCTTCATTTACAGCACTGAGAAGGTGCTTCAGCAAGTGCCAGCATAAATAATTGTTCTGTGTAGCAACCAGAAGTAAGATGTGGCTATTACACATGATCTTTTTTAGCCAAAAAGAGGCCTGATACTCAGGTCAATGTAGAGGTAAAGTACTTCTTCAGTACTTAAAAGTACTAATGACCATCATATGGACTTTTAACTAGAAAGTTTAATTATGTTTATTCTGTTTTGACTAGTTAGATGAAAGGTGTGTAGAAATACAACTCTTTAAAATTAGAGTTTTTTTAATGTATGGCTTATTCATCAATTATGTACTTACTATTTAATAATAAATCATACTACTAAATGCACAAAGGGGTAAGGATAGGAATATGAACCAGAATTATGATTTCATTGACTTGGGGAAGTCTCAGGTTAAGAAACATCCAGTGAAGGTCTACACCTTCTTTGAAACATTTAGTTTAAGAGTTGCCTAGAACACTGAGAGATTGTGACTTGCCCAGGGTCACAGTCAGAATGTATCAGACATAAAATGTGAACCCGGGTCTTTCTGGATTCTAATCTAGCTCCCTATCCATTGTGTCACATTGTCTCTTAATACCTTTAATTAAAATGAACACATTGTTCTTGAAAATGTTTCCCATTGAGAGACAGCGTGGTATAGCAGAAGACCTCTGGTTAAGTCTTTCCTCTGACACTACTAACAGTATTATCCCGGTATTGTAGGTCATTCAGTCTTTAGATTTCCCAGACAATTAAGACTGTAAATTAGTTGTTGCCAGTCAGCATTCCAGATGAGTGCTTCTACATTGGGAATTCCTGATCCTGATAAGAACACAGACCTGGGCCAAAAATAAAATAAAATTTTAATCCCGTTAAATTAATCAATTGTTATTTTTGCAGAAGGAGAATGCAAGGACACAACTCACTACTGTACATTTGTAAAACATCTAAACTTGTGCTCGATAGACCTCTACAAACAAAGGTGTTGCCAGTCTTGTCAAGAAGCATAGCTCTGTGCAGAGTTCATGGTGCTGCTATGAAGAGGAGGAAGGAGAAGTTCTTTGCATGTAGCTGGTTCCAAAGTATGTATTCAGTATAAGACTCCAGGCTTAAAAGTAAAATGGATGTTGATACAGAAACACCACAGTTAGAATTTTATAGAGTGGAATTTTTTCCAGATTTTTGGTTTTTTTCTTCCTTGATCAACATTTCCATGGCGAACTTTTAACACTTAAGATTTTTGTTGTCATTGCTGTTCCAGAATTTACAATACCATAGCACATAATCCACTGAACTGAATAGGCCCTTGTCACATGATTGTAATCGGGAAAACACTATTATCACCAGTGCATCAAATACTGCTCACTTCCTGTGATTTGTAGGAAATCATAGTAGATAATACATCCTGAAGACTTGGGAAGTGCAGCAACTGATGACTGTTTCTCAACTGCATATTTGTAGTATTTTTTGGATTTTACAAGGTACTGAAATTTCAGATGCTCTGGCTAGTCGCTGTTAAGGTGGTGGTTGTGTCATTGATTGTACTTTTCATAGCTGGCTTTAAGATTGGACTATGAGGCAAACTCTCAGGACAAGTTTTCTCAAGATTGGCTGGTGGCTGAATACAGTGTGGGAGAGCATCTCACATCCCTGACCAGTGTTTATGTACCAAATGGGAAAGAGCATTCTGGACAATCTTGCCATTTTCCACTGCAGAAATCTCTATTTTTTTAATCAGAGGAGGCGCTGCTTGGTTTGGTTTCTATCCTCTTCCACTCAGACTGAAATACAATCAGAGGGAACCTCTGCTTAGTCTTTTCTACTGACTTTGAATTAGACTCAACACTTCCTTAGAAGAGCTGTGAAATGACACTTTGGTAAGCACTATTCTCTTGCACATGACCAAATAGGAAATCTAAGCTTTATCTGGCTCAATCTGTGTCAAATATAATTACTCAGTATGTGTTTTTTTCCAATCCTCAATCAAATTAATAAGGAAGTGGTGTTCTAAATAGGAATCTTAATAGTGAAGCCATTGATTATTTTCATGCACATTGAGCTTCCATCACTCAAAAAAGGAACTCTAGCTTGAACATTATAAATTCTAAACCTAACATTGAAAGAGACTTCTCTACCATCTTCCTTTATGTATTGCTAATTCAAGCCTGGTTGACCAAAAAAATAAAAGTGGAGGGAGGGGGATTGAGGGGAGAAAAAAAGGGTTAAAGATTCAGCATTTGGCTGTCCTAGCAGTCTAAGGAAGGTGCCACAGCTGCTCTGTTTACATACAATATTTTACCCATTTGTAGTAATGATGAAATCTGAGGAGGAGCCACATCTCACTGTTTCTTTCCTCAGTGCCCAAGAGGGGACGTACATTTTGGCTTTTGATTTCTTGGAGGACAGGAGCAGTCCACAGAGTTGGCACATTGTAATTTGGAAAGCCACAGGTCTCCTAGGCCATAATTTTTAGCATCACTGAAACTGAGATGAGCACTACTGTATCCCAAGAGCTTAGAAGGCATCCATTTGGTGGCTGTGTGGGAGAGGATACTCCAGATGACAAGCTTTTTTTTTTAATCAGTAATGGGTCTTGACTGTTGAAACAGGTTTTTAAATTAAAAGGACAAAGAACATTTGTAAGATAACTTTTGTATATATTTATTGTATGATTCTTAAAGTGCAATATTTTGTTTTGTACAGTGTGTAATAAAGATTATGGAACATATATTTTTCTTATTACCAAGAATTCATATTAAATTACTTCATATTTGTATTTAAACTTTAAGAGTTAACATTAAGCATTTCTTGTTTTCTATCATACCCTTTGGGTTGGGTTGAGTATATTCTTGCAATAAGGAAACTGTGTTTATTACCATCAAAATGACATGCCTGTGTAGTGTATTGACTACTGTTACAGTAACAAGAAGTGTTCACTATATATCTTTCATAAAAACCGCTTCAGTAATTCAGAAATAAAATTGACTTTGGTTATTCAGCTGCACCATCACTTATGGAAAGCATTTCTTTTTTGTGGCTTCTCTTGTGGCCTCTCTGTATGGGGATATCCAGACCATCCCTGTGGTGTTCAGGGCCCAAGACTCTCCAGGGGGAGGGGAGGGAAGGGCAATCTTAGAGTCAGTCATAATGTGTGCCTCCAACTCTCCATCTCCCCCATCCATCCAGAGCATCTTTAATACAGGTGGAATGGTACTAAAGTGAGTATCTAAGGCAATTGGGAAGTGGCAAAAAGGAGTTATAGCTACCATACAACCTGGGTTGAGGGTAGGACATGTGGAAGGGAGGAGGGGCCTTGACAAGATGGAAGATGAGGAAAGTTACACACACAAATATACATACACACACACACATATAGATATGTCTATATCTATATATGTTTGTAAGCCTCAAGATACCTTTTGTGCAAACTAGGGGACCCATCTTCCTCTGGCTAATTATATTTGTTGTCTGATGTAGAGAGAGGGGAAGAGGAAAAAGGAGAAACATTCCAATGCCTAGGGTCAGAGTAATGACTACTTTTGCCATGTCCTATTCTTTGTAACTAAGTGCATTATAGCTGTATTATAACTATGTGTAAAGGATTGCTGCACCTGTTGTCACTCATTTTGGGAAAGCTTTGATGTTGAACCTAAAGCCCATTCCCAATTGTATACTGATCATGGAAAGATAATACTATAGTCTAAGTAGGCTTCCAAAAATGCATATACTTCATCAATGATTATCCAGGCTATAAGTGCACTTAACACTGAATGCTGTTAAGACAGAAGAAAGAAGAGGATTATTTTATTAAACTGGAAAGATCTAAGGTCCTTAGAGTTGAGACATACTTCCTGACACTGGTTTCCAGTATTTATCCTATCATTTTATAAGATCTGTTAACGATGGAGAGAAATACTCTTGATTCATGGAATGGTAAGCAAAGAGAGATCTTAGAAATTACCTAATCCAACCTTTTTATTTTACAGGTAAGGAAAGTAAGACTCAAAAAGGCAAAGTGATCTGTCCATCATAACGCCAAAAATCAGTGGAAGAGTTAGCTGGACTAGAACCCATTTCTCCTGAGTCCCCAGCTGTTGGACAATGATATAAGAATTCATTTCTGTGACATTTTACATAATGTTTCACAGACATCATTTCCAGGAGTGCTTTTTGAAAACTACTAGGACCACTTGTTATGCTGAGGATAATCCTATTATCCAGTTTTAATATGATTTTTCAGTCCCCCTCCTGCTTTGTTAAAATGTATTCCTGAAGCACTACAAATGTGATTCTATGAAATTAACACTGACATGCTTCCATATCTCATTCATGTCAGGTAGTCCTTCTTTCAGTACAGATGGCAATCCATCCACATCTTCTCATTTGATTTTTGTCCATGATTTACCCATATGAGAGATTAAAACAGTCTGTACACACCAAATAGATACATTAATGAAACCATCGTGATAAAAGTAAAGTTAAAGGAACCTTGATAAAGAGGTCTCTCTTCTATTCTCTCAGCTTAAATATATATACAAAACATTCAAAAAGAGATGCATTGCTAGATTACTAATGACATATCCAAACTTCAAAATGGGAAAAATAACTATATGTTTTCCAATTCTTTCTGATTTACATAAGCAGAATTCATATAGAAAAGAGATAAATCTACTTGTCTCAAATATATAGTAATTACTTTACATCATTTTCCCCCAAAATGAGATTTATTTTTTAGGGAAAGATGGAAATAGAAGTCCTTTTTTATTCTTTGATCATCTGATATTATATACAGGTGAAGTCTTAAGTGCCATTTATAATTTTACAATCATGTATACAGATTTAAATTCATGTTAGTAAAATTAATAATTTAATAGCAAGTTTTCAATTTTAAAATTGTGTGACTGGATCATTCTAAGGCTCAAGTGATACACATTTAATAGAGATTTAATCTAGATACAATAAAAGGAGGCTAAATTTCACTCCATATTAAACATATTTATTCAAAAAAATACTTTCAGTGACTATATTTCCATAGGAAATTATGGAAATATCTCATCTACCACCAATTTCTTGCTACTCTATTTACCAGCAGAATCCTTTTCTTTCCTTTTTTTAGCATATGTTTTATTGCTAAACTGGAAGAGGAGGCAGAGAGTGGGAGGAAGACTATGTATAGGCATAATCCTAGATTTTATGACCCTGAGTCTGTCACTATGACTGTATATTATAGCTGGCTAATGTTGTTACTTATGGAGGAACCTGGCAACTCCCACCAGTCCAACCAGAACATATTTAACTCCACCTCCCCTGAAGACTTTGAGCAATTAGTCTTTGCTGACACATCTTTTATAATTTTTCATAATAATCATAATCATAACAACTGACATTTCTATACCAGCCATTAAGATTTACAAGGAAATCTTGCAACATTTTTTTTCATTTGAGCTTTATAACAATTCTGTGTGCTAAGTGTCAGTTATTATCCTCATTTTTCTAGTTACATGAGGCACAGAGACTCTCACACATGGTCATACAGCTAGTTGGAGTTAAGAGGCAAGATACAAATCCAGGTGTCCCCTTGGTTGCAAGTCCTACACTCTTTCATTGCCTCAATTCATCATGTTTCACTTTGTCTTCAGCAAACAGGATCATGAAGACTTCTTTCACTGCTTAGTCTCCTGTACTCCCTATGAAACAGTTTTCTTAAGTAACTTTTGAATTTCTGGAAGGCAAAAGCATTCTCTCCACTCTATGCTCAGAAGCATCCTGTTCGGGAAATCAAGGAAAACCTGGACCATTGCTCTATAATGTTTGTAGTATACTTTAAAAGTAGGTAGCATGCAGACAGCATTATCAAACCTCTCTTAAAGGTAAGAAAACTGGAAGGAACACCTCTCTCACCCCAAATCAAAGTAATCTCTCCCTCAGCAGATTCCTCAGTCCTTTTCCTGGGCTTTCCTCTTGGATCTGTCTCACGCTCCTTTGTTTCCCAATTCACAGAATCATACATTTAGAACTGGGATCTTAATAGATTTGCTACTAGCCTAAACACTTTATTTCACAGATAACAAAAGACCTTTTGCAGAAATAGAGAACCTTTGTGGAAAAAGTGTGGCACCATGGAAAGAACATTGCTTTGGAGTTTGAGGACCTAGATACAAATTCAATCACCTGTGTAACTCTGGGCAAATCCCTTAAACCTCCTTTGGCCTCAGTTTCCTCATCTGTAAAATAAGGAAGTTGGACTAACCAGATATCTCTGCTGTTGTTCAGTCCTGCCTGACTCTTCGTGACCTCATTTGGGTTTTTTTGGCAGAGATACTGGAGATTCCTTCTCCAGCTCATTTTACAGATGAGGAAACTGAGGCAAACAAGGTTAAGTGCCCAGAATCCCATAGCTGGTATGTGTCTGAGGCAGGATTTGAATTCAGGAAGATGAGTCTTCTTGATTCCAGGCTGGGCACTATATCTAGACACTGAGCCCCGGAGAAGTCCCTTCTATCTCTAGATCTATGATCTAACATCCATTGCCCAGGGAGATTAAATGTATTGTCCACAATCACACAGATAACTGTGATTTTCTCTTTTGAGATTGAAAGCAGGGTCTGTATAAAATTTATCTTTGTATCCCCATCACCTAGCAAATAATACCTTATTATATATCTCTTTAAAGTTTGGACCTGCAAATTCATTATATAGGGAATATTTATTTAGCATCTGTTATATTAAACTGAATGACTGTGGAATAGATAGTGCAATTTAATGCCTCCACAGAGGTGCTCCAAAGTTCCATCATGGAGTAGATGAGACCCTTTAGATTGTAAGCTCCTTGAAGGCAGGAATGGTCTTTGGCCTCTTTTCATATCCATCAGCTTTTAGCAAACAGTACTTGATGCATAGCAGGCACTTAATAAATGTTTATTGAATTGAACTTCTGAATTCTCAAAGTCTGTGAAGCAAAACACAAACTCTGATAGGTCATGCCAAAACGTAAGGGCCTTGCAAGGTACTGTATGCCTGTCATCTAGAAGTCAGATTAAGTAACTTAGGAAAGGCTGACCATCAATAGGCTGACCACCAGGTAAGACATTTGTTTGCCCACTGCTGCTCCTGAAGAATGCCCACTCTGGTTTATAGTGGCTACAATCTGCTGTGGTAGAGAGATCCTTGAAATACAATTGTATGACTTCCCATCCATTTTTTCACTTGGTCCTTTAAAAAATCTGGTGAGGTAGTCAGGGCTGATAATGGTATCTCTATTTTGTAGCCAAAGGCTCCAGCATGTTAAATGACGTGTCCAGAGTCATATGGCACCTATGCATTAGGTATGTGACTAAAATCTAATATTTGTCCATTATGTCCTATTTCATCTTGCCCTAGTTAAGCGAGTGAATCGTTAATTAAGCACTCCTCATGTGGCCTCTGTAGATTCAATGCCTTAGGTTATATTACCTTTCATTAATTACTCTAGAAAGAAATTGTATGAGGCTGTGGTAAAAAAAAAAAAATGAACACTACAGTATTTCAGAAGCTGTATTCAAAGTTCTTGGTATTCAGATACACTATGCCTTAATGTCACTTATTCACTCTTTCCTCTTAAAAACAAAAACAAAACAAAAACTGGGATATAATTAGTTCCACAGAAAGAGAGCCAAGTGGAGTCTAAGCGGCTGGAGTGGGGGTGGGGGGGCTGAGGTTCTTGGGCAAGGAAAGAACAGGGACCATGGAAGACAGAGACTAAGTTGGGTTGATTTTGGCATGGCTCAGATATTTGGGATGTTAAAGTGGGATGTGGTTATGCTGTCAACATGAGAGGCACTAGGATGGTAAAGGTACCAGTTTTGGAATCAGCAGACTTGGGTTTGTTCCTCTGGCTCCAACATTCAATAAAAGGAATGTTTATTTAGCACCTTTTAGGTGCAGGATATTGTGCTAGATGCCAAGGGAGATAAAAAGTGTAGATAAAAATAATCCTTAAGCCCATGGAAATTACAATCTAATAGGAAGAGAAGGACCTCAACCCAGATGGTCCATAATGCATGAGAGAATTGCACAACACTATTATGGGAATGTTGAGGAGGGAAGGTTATTGCCAGATTTGTTCAATCAATGTAAACTTCTTGGATGATGTAGGATTTTGTGGAGGTATGCAGGGATAGTTAGTTCAAAAAGCAAACATGGGAAAGGTGGTCATTTTAGACCTAAGAAATAGCCTGAGCAAAGATATGAAGGTGAGAAAATATGGGAACTGTGACCTTCAGGTAAATGGTTAACCTCTCTGCAGCTTGGTTTCTTCATCTGTAAAATGGGAATAATAATAACAGTCATACCACATAATTAGCAGGATTGCTGTAAACTACTTTGTACATTGTAAAACATTGTATTCAGTCATTTGATAAGTATTTTTTAGCATTGCTATATATAAAATGTAAGTTGTTATTATTGCAACATGATATTGGTTGGGGCAACATTACGTAGAATATGCCTGTATTAGAAAAAGAAATCTAGAAATATTTAATAAATTAGCATGAACTGCTTGGGTATCCAAAAGCATAATCTACATTAAGAATCATACGCTGTATGCCAAGTCTGATCTGCGTTTCATTTCCTGGGTGCTGAATTACTATATTCCATAAGCAGACTGACATTAGTGACTGAACAGGTGGACACCTGTTTTACACATTTACACATAAAATGTCATAATTATATAGGATCACAGAATGAGGAACAGCTGTCAAGCTCTATGTTAGGGATAACAAGTCACATTGGGAATATACATAGTGAAATTGTTACAAGTGTATTGTCAAGAAAAATAGGCTAAAAAATACCAATGTTAATTGCATTTGGCTCTTTTAGTACCTTTCTCTTAATGCCTCCTGATTTCAAGGAGTTGATCCTGGGTTCTTGGAGGCTATACCAGTGAAATACAAACTTTGGTAAGTGTCACCATGCTAGAAAGTCTATGAGTACAAGCCTGTCAATGACCTGCCTATCTTCTAAGGATCAGCCTGGCTAAGTTCAAAATTGCTCATTAAGAGAGGGGTGGTAACTTATTAATGATTTTTTTGGACATAGCAACTTATGAACAACTGTCTCTTAAGGCATGGAGGGGTTATGATTAACTTTGGTGAAAGGAATTTCCATACTAGTTTAACCATAGACCTGTTGAAGTAATTGTATCAGCAGATACATTGATGTCTCTTAATAGAGCTTCAAATTTCTTGAGCATTTTAAATGAATCCTTCATAAGATCAATCTTCCACAAAGATTTTCTCTTTATCACCTAATTAAAATGTATTGATTTGCATAGGTCTATCAGCCTAGGAAATCTAGCATCTCACAAAATCTATTTATTTGGAA
Source organism: Notamacropus eugenii (assembly GCF_028372415.1). NCBI lineage: Eukaryota > Metazoa > Chordata > Mammalia > Diprotodontia > Macropodidae > Notamacropus > Notamacropus eugenii. Next base: position 175,767,037 of record NC_092872.1, on the reverse strand, counting down.
ACCATATCAATTAATGGAGAAATGTCCTTCCCTGAAGGAATATCCTTGCGGAATATTTTGTGACCATGAGAATTGGTATTTTCAAATGTATATCCTGGAGGAGAAGTATAGCTAGCTGGGCATGTCTCCTGTATCTTTGCTGTATACTGTGTAGAGTACATTGTTGTATCATCAAATGGTTCAGACCTGTGACGGACAATGGGGAGAGGTTTAAAACTCAGTGTTGGAATTAACTCATGTGGTATATAATGAGATCTAAAAGTGGTCAAGCCTTCAAACTTCCCAGATGGACTGGGAATCTGATTGTGGGGCTTAATCATTCCTAGCCGACATGGTTTGTCCCATAGTTTGAAATCATCTTTTGTGGTACTTCTTGCTTGAAAAGGAAACTTAGTGATACGTGAATAAACCTGCTTTTTAGGAGCCCCTGTGGTCATGGTAGTTGAAATATGATCTTGCTTAATTTTGCTATTTTGCTCCATGTGATCTGCTGAGGGGACATACTCTGTTAACTTTCGAACCTTGGGCAATGGAACTTCCCATGACTGAAAATTATCCCGAAATTCTGTGTTTTCCCTAAATGGAGCATTTTTTGTCACCTTGGCAACTGCAGGTCTACAAATCTTAGCAGGTTCTCCAAAAAGACCTTTGTAGGCATGGCGGTGTGTTGTTAGATCATCAAAAGGTTCATTGTTTGGCTTGTAAATTTCTTTTGGTCTTATAAATTTGGGTTCTACCTGGTGAGGCACATATGATGAGCGATGGCTTGTAACAGCATTAAAAGGAATAGTAGAATGAGAGAGTAGGTTCAAATGTTTAAAGTTTGACCCAGGACGTAGCTTCTGAGGATTTACATCATCCTGAAATGTAGATTTCTCAGTAGGCAGATGTTTAGCAAGTTCACTTTTCTCTGTATTCCAAGGTCTGAAATCATCTTTAAGATAAGAAAGCCTTTAAGCATAAAATGATAATTCAAAGACTTACTGATTCTTAAATAATTATTCTATTAATATTACTCCCTTCTGTCACTGCCAATAGTCTTCCTATCTTTAGGAATCTGATTAATTTCTAGTTTCTATTCCCTGTAACATTGATTCATTTGACAACTAATCACAAATTGCCTTGTGGCATCACCTAGTTTATTGGATTAATATTTTTCCTGTATTATTTAACTTTTCACATGTATGCATTCATATCTTGTCTTCCAAACCTGATAATAAGCTCCTTGTAGGTAATGGAAACGTTATTGTACATATTTGTATTCTCCCTAATGCATAGCTTTAAATGTTGTAGGTACTTAGTAAATATTTGTTGGGTGATTAATTACTATCCAATGTCTAGAAATTAATAGTTTCTTCAAACTATAGATATGGAATTGGGACTCACATTAAGAAGTCTGCGCATGAAACAGGGAGGCAGGGAATTTGAAGGGAAACCCACCTTTATGAAATTGAATCTAAAACCTTTGCTTTTTATCAAATGTGTAGGACAGAATGTGTGTATGTGTGTTTGAGAGAGACAGACAGACAGACAGATGGGAAGGAAGGAAGGAAGGAGAAGAAGGAAAAGAAAGAGAAGGAGGAGAAAGAGGAGAAGAAGAAGGAGGAGGATCTAACTGTACATGGCATCATGAAAACTCAATGCTCATGTTATTTTTATAGGTCCCAGAAAATTCAACAAAGAGAAGAATTACAACAAAATGTTAGGCATTTATCATGGTGTGAGGGGGAAAAAGCTTTTAGCCTGAAATCAGAAGAGTTAGGTTTGAGTCCCAAATTCTTTCCACTTGCTATCTGAGCCTCTCAGTTTCCTCATCAATAAATCCAGGTTACTAATTATTGTACTACTGTAATGGTAATTTAAATGGGGAGATCTTTCCCATTCATTAATGGGCCCATGTGACCTGTCTGGGCCACATGGAAACCTGAGTCACATGAAGCCTGTGGTGAGAGGAGTTTGCTAAATGAGTGGAACAGGAAGAGGCAAAGCTGGAGCAGATCTGAGAGGAAATTGGTCAGAGTAGTGGGAACTGAAAGGGAGAGAGAAAGCAAGCAGCTGGCAGGTGTGAATGAAAGAACTTGTTTGTGATTTGTCTAATGGAGCTGGTTTGTGGGAAGCCGAGCAGGGGGAAGACTTGGGGCTGATGTTGTTCTCTGCATTGTTATTGGGTACAGATTGTTGTTACTATGATGGACTTGGCTTTCTGGTGTCTAAATAAAGTTTGAGTTCTGTCTTCCATGTGCAGAATCTGTGGTATTTTGCAATTCAGAATTGTGCTGGGATATTAATGGGTGCAGGAGGTGCATGAACATTGCATTGGCACTACAACTACCTACTGCCTCACAAGGTGGTCGTAAGGAAGATATTTTGTAAAAGAGATCTATAAATGAATTAGTATTAGTATTCAATTCTGAAAATGTCCCATGAGAAGCTATAATACTGTGTAAAGAGGTTTTAGCCATAGAAGATGTCTAGATAGGATGTTTTGATAAATAGATATATATCATATTTCCTTTCTAAATATATGTATATATAATTATAATGTTAATAAGCAATATCAGATGGTAGATTTAATACTAAGTAAGTCATTTCTACTTCTAGATCTCTCCCCATGTGAAATGATTTTGCATTTACTTGCATTTTTAACCACTCATAGTTTATTATCTTTGCCTGAAAGGAGAAGGGGGAGGTAAGAAGGTGAATGGGGGAATGTCCCTAAAATTGCTGACTTGTATGTAATATGGTACAGTTAGGGTAAAATTTATTCCAATTTTCTATTCTAAAATAAAATTTTATTCCAGTTCCAATTGATTCCCTATCTCATTTCCCTTTTGTCACAAATATTACAAACTTTTTCTCTCCTTAGGCGCCTAAATGTGCCAAGTCAGATGACCTAACCCACTACTTCCCTGAGATTTAAAATGAAATGGAAACTCTCTCAACTATCTTTCCAAATGGCCATTCATTTCTATCTCCTTCCCTTCTGTCTCAAAGAAAGAAGCAATCTAGCTCCTCCGTCTGTGCCCTTGATCTCAGCCATTTTCCCTCCTCCAAGACATTGACTTGTTCCAATCGTTCCTTCTCTTTCATGTGTCTTGACTCTTCCATTGGCTCCCTTATATCTGCCTACAAACATGCTCAGGTTTCCCCAGTCCTAAACAAACAGAACAAAACAAAACAAAACCACTTCCCCTTGACCTTTCTGCCTTACCCATATCTCCTTTACTCCTAAACTGCTTCTCCTCTTAGACCCTAGTACAAGTCCTCATTAGCACTTTCCTGGGCTACTGCATCTTCTTCCCATCTTCCCTTCTCCATTCTAACCCCTTGCATAACATTTATCACATAGCTTATTTTCTTCATATATGGATGAATCCATGTAACATGTTTGCTCAGTGGCTCTCTTGCCTCTCAAATAAAATCCAGGATTCAAGGCCTTCTACAACATTTCTAGTACCTTTCTCCTTCAACCCCTCAGTCACCATCTTCACAGAGAAGTTCTCTCAAAGCCTCACTCACTTTTTTTATCATAATAATATTCAAACTGGCCTTCCTATTTGCATTCCCCCTCTCTCAAATCCATCCACCATACAGCTGTCAAAGCAACTTTTCTTTCTAAGGTGGTAGATATGACTAGTTCCCTCCCCTCCTATACAAATATAAGCTGCCAAAATGTCTTTGAAAGCATATATATGTATATATAGGGATAGCTAGGTGGCTCAGTGAATAGAGTACTGGTCTTGGAGTCAAGAGGATCTGACTTCCATTCTGACTTCAGACCTTTGACACACATTGGCTGTGTGACCCTGGGCAAGTCACTTAGCTCTGATTGCCTCACCAAAAAAAACCCAACCCATAATGGATATAATATATATGGACATATATACACACATGTATATACATAATCTTGGTCATGGTATATGTATATATACATACATATATACACACACACATATATACACAAATACACACACATATACATATATGTTTATATGTGTAGATACACACATGTATATGTACATATACGTACATGTGTATCTATGTGTGTATATAGATAGATATATAGAGATCCTTTCAAAGACATTTGAGAAGCTTATATTTGACCCAACAAAGTTTAAGAAAAGTATCTAAAAACCACTACAATCACTACACTAAAAGTAAGTGCTGGCTACATGTTGCTCCTTTTAAAAATGTGTGCTATTACCTTTATAGGTAGGAATAGTATCCAACTTTTGTTTTCTAATAAGATGTCTGTCCAGTGGCCTCATTGTTTCAGCACGTTGTAATGGGTAAAAATTAAAATTCTGCTTATAAGTGGTTGTCATATCAGTGTCCACCAGTTTTGGCTTGTTTTCTTCTGGTGCATGAACCATTTCTTGAAATGTGTCACAGGGAAGGTATTCAGATCTGAAATAATATAACATGGGACATTCCATAAAGGGCATTTATTTTTCACTTCATACAATATGAGTACTGCGGGTGTTTGGGATTTAAAATATGAAACATGAAACCAAGCACTATTATAAGAAGTTCAGAGTTAGAGGTAACACTAGTACCATCTGCAACACCTTTTCCTGGGCTCTACTATCTCTCAAAGATCATGAGCAGTGGCCCCACAATCATTTCCATTGGATTTCTTGCTACTTGATATGTCTGTCAGAGTTGAAAATGAACAGCTAAGTTCTATTTGTTCAGTGTAGGTTTCCTCTGAACTTTAGCAATATGTTAAGCCCTGGAGGGGATGAAGAAAATTCAACACCTACCCAATTAGTAAAGTTTTTGAGAATGTGGTACTTTGGAAAGTATACAATCTTTAGAGTCAAATGGCCTGGATTCACATCTTGCTTCTGTGCTTTAGTACCTATGTGAGCTAGGGCATATTAGCTTATCTCTCTGGGCCTTAGTTTCCTCATCCATAAAATGAGGGGATTGGCTAGATGGAGTCTAAGTTCCCCTGCATCTCCAAATCTGCCATTCTGGGTCTTCCTGCCATGAAAGGAAAGTCCTAAGGGGAAAGGGAAGGTCCTGGGTTCTAGTCCAGGCTCTTCCACTAAGTGGTTGGCCAATTTGCTCAACCTTTCTAGATCCTGTTTTCCTCATTTGTAAAATAAGGTTAAAGGATGACCTCTAATGCCCTTTTCAGTTCCAACAGTCTGTGTCCCATTTCACTAAGAGAACCAGTAGCCTGTCCCAAGTCTAGGCATATCTATCTCCATATAGGTATTGTAGATAGCTTATTTCTCCTACGTCTGTTCCACTTATATAGAAAGAAATTAAATTAGCTTGATTGGTTGTTGTCCTTCATTCTTGAAGAGGACTAAATTGACATCACTGTGATAAAGTGAAGTTTCAGTGTGTACAACTGTGGCTGATCAGACCAATACGTGCTCAGAATGCTCTATCACAGATTGGGCATATGCCAGATTAGATAATCTTTTTACTTTCCGCTTTGCTGGGTGTTTATTATAGGAATTTAAATTTAGAACTGGAAGGGATATCAGAGTTTATCTTTCGTAACACCTTCATTTGTGCAGATGAAGAAACTGAGGTCCAAAAATGTTAAGTCAATGTTAGTAAGTTAATGCTAGATATTAGGTTTACAAAGAAAGGGAGAACAAACTGAGAATGGGCAAACTGTGGAGTAAGTCAGACTATTGCCCACTGTTCACACATCTTCTCTTTTTTATTCTTAAACCTTCAGAAATTTTTCTCTTAATTGGAAATTCATAGGTACTGACTTGAGGGAAATTTTTCTTTGAATTGTAGTGACTAAGACTAAAAGGACTGGATAAAATGAAGTCAACAGCTGCATTCAGCCTAAAGACTACAGCAAATTCTCCATCACTGCTAGACACAGGGGGTTTGGGCTCTACCTGAATCAAAAGGATAACAGGATACTGGCATAAACAAATGAAAAATGTGATGGAGCAATGTAAAAATAAAAATTGAAGAAAGTTGATGTGTGGAAAAGTAGGAAAATATCAGAGAAGATAAAACAGATGATCAATCAAACAAGTATGGACAATGGCAGAAAAATCCCCACAAAATGTGAGCTTCAGAATGACTTTACCTTTTTCTCTTTACTTCTTTTTACTTTCCTCACTATTCTTTATCTTTAGTCTAATTTTTAAACATTTTTTCTGAGCCTTAAAATTAAGTGGTCAGGTTTCTCCTTAGGTCATCTCTACTTCACCACAAGTTACTAATTTAATATAGAAATGAGAATCCCACTTCCAGCAAGGATGCCAAAATGAAAGATGCAACCCAAGTCTGCCCTTCTCAAGAAACTGACATAGAATGGGAAAAACTGGCAGGTAGAGCAAAGGAAAACCCTGCAGAAGAGGTAAAGCTAAGAGGGACATTAATTATCCCATTCTCATAAAGACAGGGCCAGAGATAACAAAGGGCCAAGTAATGAGCTCCTCGACCCAAGACTACTCCAGGAGTAACAAAGGGCTCCAAACCTCCCCAACCATGAGAGAGGATGGGGCACAGATAACATGGTTCTTGGGTTTGTGTTTCAATCCTCAGCTCCCTCAAATCAGTCCTAACTGCAACAGGGGTAGATTTTAGCCTGGTGTAGTATCTGGGTAGAGAGTGGGAAGAAGGTGAATAGATACTGTTGGTGGATGTGTCAATTAGCCCAACTGTTATGGAAAACAGTTTGGAATAATATTCATAAAGTCAATAAACATATATAGTCAATATACATAGCCTTTAACCTGAGTGATGCTCATATGCTACTAGGCATATATCCCAAGGAAGTCAAAGACCGAAGGAGACATCTTGTATATAGAAAAAATACTGTAATAGCAGTTTTCAAAAGTAGAAGTAGAGTGGTTATCTGTGATTTGGAGGGATGACTGACCAAAATGTAAAATAGAATGCAATGTAAGAAGAAGTGATGGACATGAAGAATTCAAAGGAACCTAGGGAACTTATGTGATTTGATGCAAAGCAAGGTATACAGAATCAGAATAATGACATATGACCACAAGACTGTAAAAGATAAGTACATTAGAACTCAATAATCAGTGTATTGTCTAATTGTGACCAATGGTCACTACCTATGACCAAGACAACATGAAAATGAAATGTGCCTGGGACATTTAGCAAAAGGATGATGAATGATAGGTGTAGAATAAACTATATATTTTCCAACATGGTTAATTTGCTTTATTTGGCAGAACTTGTCTGTTGCAAGAGAGAATTCTATTGGGTGGGAAGAGTCATTAGGAAGCGATAATAATGTCATAAAAATAAAACATATCAATAAAACATCTTAAGGCTAGAAATAGCTTTACCCCCATTGCATATAAAGTACAATGTGGACTATTTACTTAAATACTGTTATTTCTTACATTTTGTCACCATCTGCTCGATGTTTATGCTTCATAATATTTTGTGAAGGAATAACATTTTCAAAGCTGATATATTTTTCTGTATATTCAGTCGTGGGGCAACTCAAATCTAATTCTTCATAAATTCTTGTAGGCTTCCGAGGACAGCGATGGAGCCTGTGTAAATACAAATAAATGAACTGAAATGTGGTTTTAACTTTTAAAAATATTTTGTATATCATGAAATCTTTGTACTGTAATTCATGGTACTTTTTACCCAGAAATCCCCGACATACTTAGGGACTGAGTGTAGCTTCATTTTCTTCTTTGTTTATGTTATTGTGAGACTTTTCTCAAGGACCAATCTGACATGCTAGACTGGCCTTAGATTGCCTACACCATGAAAGAAAAATCTGGGGTGTCGGTCTGAAATCTTGCCCCTGCCAGAGCTAGAATAAAGTCTAGAAAACACAGATCAGGTGTCACACAGGGAAAGGCAAATACCTTGAAAGAAGATACCTGTGCTCCTTAAAAGAATGTCTGATTTATAGAATCTCAGGATTTCAGAACCAGAATAGCTGTTTATCCAATCCATACCTAAACCAGAATCTGCTCTACAATATGCCCTTTCAACAAAGAGGACCTCTTTGCTTGAGGACCTCTCAAAGCAGTGTATTCTAGTTTTCAATAGCTCTTAATTGCTAATTGAATTCAATACTGAATTTAAGTGCCTACTGTGTTCAGGGTACTGTGATAAGGATAGAAAGAAAAAAATGAAACTGCCCTTGCCCTCAGGGAGCTAATGTTTTCAGAAAGAGAAATTCTCCATATTCAAAGACTACATTTCCCCTTTACTCCTAGTTCTGCCCCCTGGGATCAAGTAGAGTTCCATGGTCCATAATGGCAGCCCTTCAAATGTTTGAAGACAGTTATCTGAGGTACCTTCCAGCTCCAAAGCCTGTGATATTATGACATAAATGTTTTACCTGACCCCAGCTTAGCACTCTTCCCTCCACTCGGGAAGTCCTCAGTTAACATGCTGAAGTAATTATTCCCCTGCTCTCTTATGCTCCATGATTTCTCCTAAATTAACCAGTATCTATAGTGTGTATAGCCAAATCAAATTCATTATGTTTTGTGTTAGATTCTGGGGAATTCAGACTTCAAAAATGAATGTGTTGAAGGCAAAAGGGATTGATTATAAGCTATTCACAGTTACTCGCAGTTGTATCTGAACCCTCAGACTACAAGGGAATAATCAGATATAGGAATGCCCATGGGTCTTTGGGAATTTGTTGGAATATTAAGGATGCAGAGATCAGCTGTATAGCTATAAGTGTATCAATGAACATTAGTGTGAGACTGTGATGAGAGGTATTGATTGGAGAGTTAAGTTTGTAGAGAAGCACTGAGTCATTGTAAATGGTTTGTGGGTGTTTTTGACTGTGGTTCCCTGGCAGAATGTGAATGAATTTGGTTGTAGATCCCTGGGAGGTTGAGTTTGTTCCTAGAGCAAAGTCTTGATTTAGGGAGTATGGAGATGCTATTGATTTAGGGTAGCAGGCAACATTCCCTCTAGCTTCTGTAGTTAGCTCATAAGATTATATGAGTTCTGTGTTCTAGTTCTGGATTCTTTGCATAATTTCAATTTTCTGGGAACAGTCATGGAAGAACCCTCTCAGAAGTGTCATGTCTAAATGTCATAATTCTGAATCCCTAATAATCCCCCAAATGGGAAAATAATCATCATTGGTGTATAGATGGATCCAGAACCTGGGAGTATAAACAATATTGTAATCTTGGCCTAAGCAATTTGTTCTTTATAATATCTATGCCAAATTAATAGATGCAAAGTGTTTTCTCTATTTGAAATATATTTTCTAATTACTCTGTATGTTCTGGACATTCTCTGCCTTTTTCTGCACAATGAAGAAAGACAGTAATAACTTCTCTGATTCTATGTTTCTCTAAAAAGCAGATCATGTTATGAAATCCAGAATGGGTATTTTTTAGTAGACTATATAGTTCTGAGGTCCCCTTCAATTCTGAGAAACTATAATTTCCAGATGACATAAAGATTTAGCATATTTATGTAGAAGCTGGAGGCACCCCAACTCATAGGACTGATGCTCTGGAGCCGTGGTGTCAAACTTAAATAGAAACAGATCCCAGAAGGCTGACTATGGACTTAGAAAACCACAAATTAACATTACCTAAGTTGTATTACATTTTTATTTATTTTGTTAAAAATTTCTCAATTGGATTTTAATCTGGTTTGGGCCCTAATCAGGAGTTTTGCAGGGCACTTGGTGTGGCAGGCTGGAAGTATGATACCTTTGCCATGGAGGAGAGATACCCTAGGTTTAAGGTACTCTGTGTGGATCTGCACCCTTAAAACTATAGCTCACAAGTCCCTCACTGATCTGTTTACCTTCCAGTAGTCAGCCAAAAGACGCTATTAGCTCAAAGTGAAGATATTGCCTGAAATGGCATTATAATACAAGTAAGAAAAAAAATTCCTCCACACAGCTGGGACATACTCTCTAGTAAATAAACCCAGCATCAGCAGGAAGAGCAGTGATGCATAGATATTCTAAGTACAGAGTCAGACACCTCAGGAACGTGTGCTTTGGGGTTTACAAAGTGCTTTACAAATATCTTCTTTTATCCTCACAACAATCCTGGGAGGTAGGTATTATCATCCCCATTTTACAGATGAGGAAACGGAGGCAGGCAGACATTAAGTGACTTGCTCAGGGTTACACAGCAAAGTGTCTGAAGCTGGATTTGAACTCAGGTCTTCCTGATTCCTGTACTAGTACTCTTTCTCCTGTGCCATATAGTGGTGGTCTGGACAAAAAAATTCTCCATTGGATCCCTGTAACTGCATTGGACATACCAAGTGGAGATTCAGACTTACACCATGCTTTACAGGCAGACAGAAAAGTTCCAAAGATCTGTAGGTCTGAGCACTTGAGATTTCTAAGCTATTGGAGAAACCTCATCCTATGGCTCTGTGATAGCATAAGGATCTCAGAAAACCTCTCTTGTACCACAATAGGGCAAACAGTCTACATCTGCTCCAAAATTAACTCCTGAAAAACACAGTGTGGGTGACCATAAATGGGTGTGCTCTCAGTATAGTTATTTCTAAAGGCATGAGGCACTCCTGTAGCTAAGTACCCTCTCTGTGATTTGAGCTACATTACCAGGTACCAATATTTTAGGAACACAGCATCCATATTTCTCAAAATTTACATTAATCATTTTAGATTTTTTTTGAAAACTTTTCCAAGTCCTTTTCATAGGAGGATGAATCAAATTTGTCCTTAATTGGGTAGAAATTTTCCTATGGTTTTCAGCCTAATATTGCTTATGATAAGGAATTCTATTACCTTTTTATCTACTTCAGACACTGTAGGAGCTTCTCTTATTCTAATTTAATAATTATTTTTCTAATTTAATTCTCTAATTTCTCACACTATTTGCCCAGCACTCCCTACTTTGACTACATCAACAGCCCCCTAATTGATCTTTCTTTAGCCTTTCTCTCAATCAAATTCAACATATCTACCTTTGACAATGTAATCTTAGCTTTCTTTACATCGCTTTCCTATCTTGGGTCATGTACTCAGAAATGGGCCAGTTGTTCCTCAGGAAATTGTTTATAAAGTGTTCAAGATCTCTCCTTTTACTTAGCAGTATTTCAGGAGATTCTCTGCCCTTTTTCACCACCCCCAACTCCAAACTAATTAGTGGTCAAGTGCTACTATTTCTGTCCACGTGACATCTTTCTTATACACCCCCTGCTCTCTTCTGACATTGCCCCTACTCAGTACAGGCCCTCATCACCTTAGACCTAGCATACTGTAATAGCTGTGGCAAGGTAAGGATGGGGGGGGGCAGTTTGGGATCTGCCTGCCACAAGCATCTTCTCCATCCAGTTCATCTATTCAGGTATCAAATTGATCCTCCAAAAAAGCAGGCCTGACCATGTCACACCCACCTACCCCCTTTTAATTCTAGTGCCTTTTTTCTGTTATTTCCTGTGTATCTTGTATATACCTTGTTCATACATATTAGTGTGCTTATTGTCTCCCTTGTTAGATTGTGAGCTCTTTGGGCGCGAGCGCTGTCTTGCCTCTTTTTGTATCCCCAGCATTTTAGCACAGTGCTTGGCACATAGTAGGCTCTTAACAAATGTTTATTGACTACTAACTAAATTCATCATGCCTCCTTGGAACATAATCAATAGGTTCATGTGTCTGAGCAAATTCATGAAACTGTGGTCCTAGTGTCTCATATATCCAATAGAGCTATAACCCTTGTACCCCTCCCTCCTCGTCCCCACCCCCTGCCCCCCAAATAGTTCTTTAAGGTTGTGGCAGACTGTGATCACAAGTCCAATTATATTGCAAAGTAGAAAGTACTTTTCTGTTGTCTCTTGACCTTAGTGTACCTGAGCCGGCCTAAATGTGATAGTGGTGGCACATTATAAATTAGGACATACCACCACTGCAAGAACCTTGTCTGCCCACACTAGCAACAGGTTTTCTTTGAGAATATAACTGGTTCTCCTTTGGAAATAATTGGTTACCTTTGGTATTTTCTTTTCTTCTTTAGCTATTGGAAGTCATAGAATCCTAGTTCTAGAGTTGGAAGGGACCTCTGAGTCCTAAGACTTCTAGTCCAACCTTGTGATTTTCTAGATGAAGAAGCTTGAAACCCAAGAAAGTTAAATAACTTACCAAAAGTCACATGAGTAGTCAGCATCCTAGTTGTGATTTGAACATATTACCTTTGGCTCGAGTCTGTGCTCTTTCCTTTTTCTCCTTCCTAAGTGGATTTTACTACCTCTGTGGACATGGAAATTTTGTAGCCAGAGTTTGTACTGTAAGCTTATGAGTTAATTCTGTCACTTGGACTACTGATCCTTTACCTTGCATTCATGCTTACTTGGAAATTATGTAGTAGAACTAGTCTGGGCTAAATCATCAGGTCTCTTTAGGGGCTGCCTCACCTACATCATTCCTATTTCTATTAACATTAATTTGGGTTATAAAATCACTTTGAAAGGGGTAGAGGAAGTTTAGCTTTAATTATTTTTTAAATAAGGATCCAATATGGATGTTTAAGTATAACTCAAGAAGCAGCACTCTTTACCTCCTGACACTTTTATATACTTCAGGTAATTTGATCATGACTATGCTTGGACTATAGGAAATCCTGCCTGGGGACACCCCACGCTTGGAAACATCTTTTAGGCTGCTTGCTTGAATGGATATAGGAAGATCCAGCACTAGTTGTCTTAGTGTTAAACAGGATGAAAATTTCTGGGGTAGTCTTCGGTGGTTTTTGCTACTTTTGCCCTATTAACTCTTTCTTATGCTCTGTGTATTTCATTTCATGCTCACTTTGGTCCTCTTCAGACTGGTGTTGATCCTTTCGACTTTGAAGTTTCAGCCTTTCTAGTTCCATCTTATCTATATAACCTTGTTTCCTGTGCTTGTTTCAGTCAGGTCTCCTTACCACGCCATGGATGATCCACCGTCAGTGACATCTCAGAGTCTTTATTTATATCTTTCCTTTCATCTAGAAAGGTCTTCCTGATTGTCTATGTAGGCAAATACTACCAATGGTCCACAAAATCAGCTCATGACTTCTTCCTCTATGAAGTATCATCTGCTTACTTCAGCCTTCATTGTTTTCCCCATCCTTTCATCTTTAAAAGCATTTATAGTCAGTTTATCCAGTTTTATATCTGTAGGATCATTTAGCATAGAGCTGGAAGGGAACTTAGAAATTATGCAGTCCAGACTTATTTTATAGAGGAAGAAACTGAGTCTCAGAAAGATCAAGTGAAGTGGTCAAGGTCACTTATAGTAGTATAGCTGAGGTTAATTAGTCAAGTTGTTTGTTTACTTGTTGGTTTGTATATATAGGTTTTCTCTTCCCAAAAAAATTGTAAGCTCCTAGGTAAGGCAGGGTCTACATATGTTTATATGCTTCCCAGGATCTGCTATAATTCACAAAACATAAAATAAACTAAATCAGAATTTTTTGGTTGCTTGAGTCTGACTTATTCTATATGACAAATAGTCATGTAGAAAACTCAGTTAATCTCCAGATGTTTAGCCAAACATATTTGGACTCATTCAGATATCTTGCACTCTGCAGGAAAAAAAAGTCTGGGTGTTTAATTGCCATTTTTATTTTTCAATCAAATATTCTGGTATCATGTCTACTTCTATCCATAGCCTAGATCTGATTATCACTATTTTCTTCATTTATGCTTCTGTTGCTTGTCATATAAAGACTCTTTTCTATGATATATTCAAAATCTTCCAGAAAAATGAGGCAACTACATGAAAGAAATTATAATAGCATCGCTTCAATCCCACTTGTCTAAATCAATCAAACATTCAATTCTTTCCTTATCTTGAGAAAACTTTTCAGTTCCAACCATCAAGCTGTACTATAATTCAAAATGCAAGGACCATTATTTAAATGTATTCTGCATATTTTATTTAAATCTTCTCTAAATTTAAGTTTTGATGTTCATTTTCCTATTTAATTGCTCTTACAAACCTGGTTCTGGTAATGAGAATGCATATGTTTTATGTTAGTAAGTCACTGCTTCTATCAAAACCCACCCCCAAAATCCAGCACTGGGGTATTGTTATACTTGGTTAAAAAAAAAAATGTTTCCATGTTATTTGAATTGGCTATAGTTATTTAAGTAGTTTCCTGTCATCTTCAAATTTGATAGGCTTAATATCCATGCCTAAATCACTGATAAAGTTAAACAGGGAGTAAACCAGAATAAGTTATTACCTTAATCATCAAACTAACTAAATAGAGACTTTGTACAACAGTTAGATAAATACACTAATCCTGTAACCAGATTTGCTTAAATCAGTAATGGTAAAGCTCTGGGGCCTGCTCTGGAAAAATAAACAAAACCAAAACAGCCTCAGGCCTATGTGGCCTCCTTCTGCATCTGCTGTGACCTTGGCAAATGGTAGAAAGCAGGCCAGAAAGTGCTATGAATCATAGTTCTTAAGACTTTCTATAAAACAATAACTTAATTGTAGGTACTATGAATAATAGTTCAATTCTTGTATGCTGACCAACAAATGAACTTATTACTGGAAAAACTAAAACTTGTCAATCTTGACATTCTTGGTATAGAAGATAAAAAGTAAAAGAGTGGTTCCTAGTTTCCCTAGGAAATAGGAATTAAGGGAATGAGCCCAGGATTACTTTCAGTCTCTGACCAAAGGCAGAAAGAAGCATCATGTTATGGGATATCTGGTTATTTCATATTACAGGATTCAAAATGAACATTTAGAAAAAGACTGCTATCAAGACAATAGAGGGTAATGTACTATGAGCTTTTGCTGAGAATAAGAAGAAAACCTATTAAGAATTCAATGAAAATCTCTAGATTAAAAATAAGATATGATTTGAATTGATTGGTTTCAACGTAAATAATAAAGGTGGGCAGAAAGACACTGAATATTTTTTGAATACATTACTCAGGAGCAAGAAATGAAATATGCCAAAGCTTTGTCATTTACATAGAAGCCTTATACCTGTAAATTATGAATTCTTTATTTAAGAAGAAAGAAGAGAGGTGCTGGACACTGAGCCAGAATTTTAGGGTTTGAAGGGACATTAAAAGCTTTAAGAGACATGGAGCCATCTAGTCCATCCTGTATCAATCACAAGTCAAACTGAACCTCGAAGCCCCTCAAATAGCTGAAGATAGCTGTTACATCCTCAGCACATGCTCTCCCACCCCCAAGTCTTTTCTTCTGCACGTCAAGCATCCTTCAAACAATACTAGATAGGGCATGACTTTTGAGTACCTTCACTATTCTGACTGCACTTCTCAATATTCTCAAGCAAATCGATATCCTTAAAAGTTGGTGCCCAGAATTAAACACAATATTTTAAATATGGTTTGGCCAAGGCAGAAAATGGGATTATTACCACCTTGGTCATGGACACATATACACACACATATTAGTAGAAAAGAAGGAAGATATTTCTAGATGGTGGCGATTAAAATAAATTTAAAAAGTATGGTAAATAATTCACGGGATAATCCACATGTAAATAATTAAGATTTGACCTGCCTAAACCTAAGTCATCAAACCATATTGTATATAATCAGTCATAATAACTAATATAAATGAATCTCTAATTCTCATCTGACAGTCATATTGCTCCTTACAGGGAAAAGGACATGGGATGGAATTTTGATAATATTAATTTTCATAATGAGACACAAGAAGCAAATAGGCACAGGACAAGTCTAAAATGGAAACGTGATATGATAAAGATGGGGGACTTCAGTTATCTGGTAGATATGTAGACATGTAGAACTCTATCTTTCTGCCAAAATCGGAACAGTTAATACTTTCCTGACTTGCCTTAATGATAATTATAATTTCTTTATCCTTGGAAAGATAGAAGCAACAAGGGAAAATATTCTATACCTTATTCTTAACAGCAAACAGGAACTTACATGGAAACATGGGAACCATAAGGGAAAAGTGGCCTTAGAATTTGTGATAAGAGGTGAGAAGTTGGGTAAAGTCTGACATACACTATTTTGGGAGAACATGTTTCAGATTATTCAGAAAAACCAGGCAGACTGAATGGCTGGATTCAAAAAATAACCACTATGGAATGATCCAACCATTCTGGAGAGCAATGCCCAAAGGGCAATAAAACTGTGCATACCCTTTGATCCAGCAATACCACTGCTAGGTCTGTATCTCAAAGACATAAAAAAAGGGGAAAAAGGGAAAAATGTTTATAGCAGCTTTTTTTGTGAGGGCTAAGAACTGGAAACTGAAAGGATGCCCAATCAATTAGGGAATGGCTAAACAAGCTGTGGTATATAATTGTGATGGAATATTATTGTGCTATAAGAAATAACAAACAGGATGATTTCAGAAAAACCTGGATTTATATGAACTGATACAGAATGAAGTTAACAGCACCACAAGAACACTGCATACAGTAACAACAATATTGTACAATGAGGAACTGTGAATGATTTAGCCACTGTCTAAGAAAATGCCAAAGAACTAATGATGAAGCATAATATCTGCCTCCAGAGAAAGAACTGATATTGTTTGAATACAGCTATTTTTCACTTTCATTCTTTTTATTATTTGAGTCTTCTTGTACATAATGACTAATATGGAAGTATTTTACATGATTGCACATATATAACCTATATCTGATTGCTTACCATCTCAGGGAGGGGTGATGGAAAGAGGAATAAAATTTAGAACTCAAAACTTTAAAAAAAAACAAATGTTAAAAAATTGTTTTAATATGTAATTGGGGAAAAAATAAACTATATTAAAAACAAAAAACAATCACTATGGGGTAATGGAAAGAGTGAGAGTCATGGGACTTTACTTTCAATTTCAGTTTTGCGATTTATAATTACTGCCTGTTAAATATGGGTAAATTCCTTGAACTCTCTGGCCTTAGTTTTCTCATATGTAAAACGAGAAGGTTGGACTAGCTGACTTTTGTAGCTCGAGATCTATAATCCTATGGTTATAACTTAAAAGGAAGTTCCAGTAGGGGAATCTTTGATATTCAGTATTTTTATCAATAACTTGTATAAAGATGGTATTTGAAGATGATGCAAAGCTACATGACTTACTCACTAGATAGCAGAATCTAAAAAGATTTTAAAAGTCTAGAATATTGGGCTGAATTGAAAGTGAAATTTAATAGGACTACATTACACGTAAGTTAAAAATTTCAATTTCATATGTACAAAATGAGGAAGGTATGGTAGGTAGGAGATTGTTTACCAAATGAGTCTTCACTTGGGGAATACCTGACCAAACTAATATATGCATATCATGAAATACTATGGTGAAATAAGAAACAATTATGAAGAATATTTTTTTCCCCAATCAATCAATCAATCAATCCATGAGCATTTATTAAGCACCTACTTTATGCCAGGGACTGTAGCAGGCTGGGAATAAAAAGACAAAGCAAAGGAGTCCTTGCCTTCAAGGGCAATGATTCTATTAAAGTCCCATAGGTGCATATAAGCAGATACACACACAAGGTAGCAGGGTGGGAGGACTGGGAAAGTTCTTATGAAGGAGGCAGAATTTGAGTTAAGTTCTGAAGGCAGTTAAGGCTTCTAAGAGGCAGAAGTAAAGAGGGGGAGTATTCCAAACACTCTGGGGTCCAGCTAACTTGGCCTCCTTGCTGTCCCTCATGCACAAATTCTATCTTCTGTCTCTATCTTTGAGCAGGCTGTCCCCTATGCTTGATGGAGTGGATAGGGTTGGTCTGTGGACTAGGAGTAAGTGGGAAACAATGATCTAGACTTTCTTCTTATTTAAAAGATAAGGAAACAAGGCATAGTTAAGAGGGTAAGCAACTTGTCCATGGCTGTAGAGTTAATGGCAGAACCAGTACTAGAATCCTATAGTTCGGTGTATAGTTTGCCAAACACCATTCTATCTTGTACACTCCCTCTCCTAGCCCTACTCCTGACTCTCTAGACTTCACCATGTGACAACCTTTTCACCCCAGAAGACACCTCCACTCTACAGCTTTCTCACCAGGCCTGAGAGAGGCCCCACCCTCTGATCAGTGAGTTCCTCCCTCAAAATGCCATTTCAGAAAGTACCCAAATCACTAGTTGTGTTCCCTTCACTTCTCTCCTTTGCACTTTTCCACTCTGTGTCTCTTCCCTCCTTCCCATCCCCCCAAATCTAGTTATAGTCTCGTTGGCATGTTCGTTGGCAAATTTCCAATCCTTGGGGAGAATCAGAGAATTTCAGTTAGAATAGTCCCCAGGGCCACCTGGTCCAACCCCTGCTTATAAAAGAATCACCACAACATACTCAACAAATAGTCATCTAACCTTCTGAGGAGGATCCCACTACCATCTGAGAGGAGCCATTCTGTCATGATGCTAAACAACTCTAATTTGCCTCATTACAAATTCTACCCATTACTCTTGGTAGTATTTGCTAGGGTCAAATATCATGGCTTCCCTCTTCCACATCATAGTCCCTCACATACTTAGATAGTTATCACTGATTCTGGAGCCAAAGGTCTTGGGTTCAAATCCCATTTCTCAACACTACCACCCATACAACATTGGATAGGTCACCCTGAACTTCAGTTTCCACATAGGCAAAACGCAGGACTAGAACAAATGATCTCTAGGATGCCTTCCAGCTCCAAATTTATGACTCTACAATCCTTCTAACCTTTTTCTGCTCTATGCTAAATATCTCTAGTACCTTCAAAAGATACTCATATAACATGAACTTAAGGCTATTAACTGTTTTGGTTATCCTGCTTTAACTGCTCTCCATTTTTAAAATGTCCTTCAAGAAATATGGTACCCACAACTGAACACACACATACAAAGATGCTCTTGAGCATAACAGAACACAGTGGGACTGGTTGTTAAGAGTCTGATCAGGAAAGCTCACATCTGAACCATCTTAATGTAGGTCAAAATTACATTTGCTTTTTGGCTGCTTTATCATTTATTGGAAAAACAAAACAAAACAAAACACTCATCAACTGCCTTCTATGTATCAGGTACTGTGCGAGGTGCTGTGGACACAAAGACAAAACAAAATGGAACCTGTCCTCAAGGAGCTTACATTCCATTGAAAGGAAACAATATAAAAACACAAAAGCAAATATAAATACATACAAAGTAATTTCTGGGGGGAGGGAACAGATCTAATATGAAGGCAATTTGTGAACAATAGAACTCATGGCTTTTGAAGTGCACAATGGTATGAAGCAGCAGTGAGTGGCAGTCAAGGAAAGGATTTTGGTACTAAGCAGTGTACAACTCAGAATCACATACTACACTGCTGACTCATATTAATTTTGCAGTCCCCCTAACACCACTAGATCTTTTTTTCCCCTCCCACCCACTCTCCCAACTCCCCTGCTTAATAATTAAGTCTCTGCAATATTATATCTAATTTTTTGAAGGTAAAGCTAAAATTTGTGCATTCAGTTCTGGGCACTATATTTCCTGCAGGGCATTTTAAAAATGGAGAGCAGTTAGAGCAGGATAACCAAAATGGCTAAAGGCTTGAAGTTCATGTTATATGAGTATCTTTTGAAGTACTAGAGATGTTTAGTGCTGAGAAGAAAAGGCTTAGGATCATAGATTATATTTCACTGTTAGATTCAGCGCAATTTTCTTGCCTGGCAGTATCTTTTTGGATAATGACTTTGTTATCCTGTCTTTTAGCTATCTTTCATAGCTTTATTTAATCTGTATATTTGATAAAGATTGCCATTTATAACTTTATCCAAATCATTGATTAAAATTTAACAGTACAACTATGGATCTCTCAGACACTCCACTCACAGTTTTGCACTTCTTACATATTAATATTGAACCATTAATGATTACTTTTTGAGTCCATATAATATTACCATATATCTCTTCTCCATCTTTTCCACAAAAATAGAATTACCCTACTGAATGCTTTCTTAAAACCTATATAAACCGTATTTATACTCTTTCTTGTGTTCCACCATAGTTGAGAAACCCTGCTGAAAAATGAAATGCTTATCAGGCATGATTTATTCTTCTTGAAGCCACAGTTATTTGAGATTACTAATGTCCCTAATTCACTAAATCTTTCTTCAATAAATGTTTTAGAGTGCTGCCAAGAAGTTCACTGGATTATCTATGGTTTGTATTGTTTGATTATCCTCCCTTTTTTGAAAAAAGGGATGCTTGCCCTTTTCTAGTCCTACCGTATCTCTCCTGTTCTCCAGTCACTGAGGGTGGTTGGGAAATCATGTGTCAGTTCTTTCAGTTTCTAAGAATGTAGTTCTTCTGTTGAAAAAAGCTGCTCCTAATCATGCTGTACCCACAGAATATCTAAGCTCAATTATTTGTTCCTGAATCATTTGTTTCTAGTCAACATTTGCTGAAGGGAGGAGGCAGATGCAGAACCTGGAAGTGAGAAAAGGTGCCTTCTTAGGGAAGGCACTGAAAGTGCCAGTGGGTCAGTGCATTGTTATGGGAAGGATCTGCAGGGATAGCAGCACCCTGGGAGCAAAGCCATGGTTTCCTGCCTGCCAGTTAAAGCTCTGAAAAGTACTTCCTCCTGTAGAGCTTATATGCTTTCATTTCAGCAGTGAAAATAACTTTAATGGATTGTAATTGATGGGACTGAGATTTCTTCTCTGCTATCTTTTGCTTTTCTCCTCCCTTCTATCCTTCATCTTAATTAGCTCACTGATGCTTTACATTTATCTTGTGGAAAACTTTAAATAGACTTATTACAATATTCAGACATAGTTGAATCTCTCTAAGAACTCCAAATGATCTTCACTTGGTCAATTTAAGTGAAATTTTATAGCTATTTTGCTTGTGTTTTGGGATAACCTCTGCTGAATATTCACTTCAACATTTCAGGGATCTATACTTTCATCAGTGTGACATTTCCTTTCATCAATACAGAAGTAACCCCCTTTGATTTAGAAGATGGTCTTCATGAGTTGCTGTGGTCAAAAAAAAAAAAAAATCACCTGATGGCTGGCCTTTGGATAATGAGCTCTGCAAACTCAAATATACTGTTCCTCAAAACAGTAGACCCGGTGTGTCCCAGGATCCACATCTGAAGACACTGAGTACAATGAGATTTGCTTTATCTTTGTTCTCCTGGCACAGTCTGTGAGAATACCAGGTTACCTCTATGCCAGCATGAGATATTCCAGAAGATTCTAGTGGAGGTGCAACAGAATACCTGTATTTGGGCTTTGGTGACTTTTAGGTGCTCTCTTGCGATGGTTTGTGCTTCATAACAAACATGAACTAGGATTTTAATTGACGATATATAAGAGGAGCATGTTGAGCCAGAGAAGTGGCCAGCTGGATTGGACAGCTCAAAGCAGACATCATCAAATGCTTCCTATGACTGTGATGTGGTTAGTTAGTAAAATTTATACTTACCAGTTCCTGGGCTAAAAAAATTTAATTCTATTATTGCAAGCATTTGGCTAGTGACTAAAGGTTGTTTAAAAATTCACAAATATCCACATGCATTATTTCATTCTTTGTAATTGACTTTAGAGGGAATCAAGTCTCTTGTTGCATCCTTGATTGAAAACTTCTACATGATACTCCATTTTAATGCTCATAAACAGATGGAAACACACAGAATTGTAAAGAAATAGCTCTAAAGGATGGTAAATTGACAAACACATACAAAAGAAGGTGAGAAAAAGCTGCGTATTTATTGCATTTTTTCACAGATGAAATGTAACGACAATTTCCCAGAAGATACATGATAACCTCGGTTGGTGTAAGCTAACTAATCTTTGGTCCACTGTTACTTTTAACTTTTTGGTGACAGCCAAGCTTGTGAAAAGCCACTTCCCCCTAAAATTTAAGTTTTCCTTTTGGAGGTGATCATTACTGGGGAGCAGAAACAATAAATTAAATGGTCTATTTAGAATAATGTTTATTTAGCACAAACCGACTAAGACCTTAGGTAAATAGTGGGGAGAGAGCAACTAGGAGACTGTGTTTGTTTAGCTTAGGAAGTTGTTAGGTGGGACTTTGGTATTTCCATAAACTTGGGGGAAATTTTTAAATAAGCATTGAAAAGGTGACTCCAGAGAGACAACAGATAGAACTCAACCTTTCTATTTGAATGTTAAAAAGATATCCTTCATATGTGAACTAAGGGAAGAAAAGTACCTTTCCTGAATATGATTGGGACACAAAAAATGTTTGGAAAAGGTGAACCTTTAGAGTCAAATTAGTCCTTAAGCAGACAAAGTTTTCAAGCAATTCAAGAAGTACAGAAAAGCAAGAAAACTATATCAAATCTGAATAGTGTTCCTAGAGAAGTAGGTATAAATTTGGAAATTTGAGAAAAGAAGATCTCAGATCAGACTCTGGGCTTTAATGAAACAGGAGTACTTAAAGACATAAGAATCTGAGAAAGGAGAACAAGGGGCTGGATCCAAGGAACTAATGAATACTGAAAAGTATAGGAAATTGGGAGACCCTCTGGGTGTAGGCCCTCATGTTAAAATGAAATAGTCCTAGACCTCAAAAAGCTTACATTCTCCAAGAGGAAAAAAAGGAGCTGGATCTGTGGAAGAGGAGAACTGAAAGGCCTAGGTGCTGTGGAAAGGGGACAGGGTCCTAGAAGATGGGGTGGGGGGGTGGAGCGGAGTGTTGATGCGATGCCTCAGGAAGCTTAGTCAGGAAGTGGACAGTGTGTGTGTGTGTGTGTGTATGTATGTGTGTTTCCATGCCATGCCTCAGGAAGACAGAGCTTTGGGAGAAGGGCTCAACTGTATGGGAGTCAGGAAGTGGGCACTGGCTCCCAGGAACAGGAAAAATGAAGACCACTGCCATAACCCAGAAAGGGGAAAGAGAAAGGAGTTAATGGAACTTGAGAAATAAAGAAAGAGTACGGGGTTCAGAAGGAGGGGAAGAGTTAGAATGAGGCCTGGGAAGGGGAGTCTGGATCCTTGGTACAGGCTGTGGAGGCTGAGGAAGGAGGCTGGATCACTGGAACCTGACCCCACACAAACTCCAACAAAGGCGTCTGGGTCCCTGGAACAGGAGAGGTGAAGGCAAATGGGGTTAAGAAAAGGGGCTAAGTCTTTGGAAAAGGAAAACCAGAGGGTAAGGGGCTCAGAACAGTGGCTGGGCTCTTGGACTAGGGGAGCTGAAATCCTAGGACAGGAGAGCCGAAATTCGTGGAAATCAGAAAGGAGTCTGGGTCTTTGGAAAAGGAGAGTTGAAGGGGGAGGGAGGCCAGGAAAGGGTCTCAAGCCCGGGAATAGGAGGAGTGTAAGGGTGTGGCTGCTCAGGAAGGTGGTTAGAATAGGTTAAGATGAGAGATGTGGGGCTCAGAAAGGGAGCTGGCTTCCTAGAGGACAGCTGAAGGAAGCTATCTGGAAAGAGGGCTAAGTTCTCTAAATGGTGGACTTGGAAAGGAGGCTTAGGTCTTGGACTGAGAAGCTGAAGGGTATGGGGCTCAGAAAGGGGGCTGGCTCCTGGAACCCGGGCGGGGGGTCAGAAAAGGGGGCTTAGTCTCTAGAATATGGGGAGCTGAAGGATATGGGGTCAGGAAAAGGTCTAACTCACTGGGACAGACCAGGCATAGTGGGGGAGAAGAGGAGTTTGAGACCCTGGAAAAGGGAGATCTTCAGACAGCAGAGTCAGGAAGAGAGCTGAGACCCGGGAATAAGGGGTGTGTGTGTGTGTGTGTGTGTGTGTGTGTGTGTGGAGGCACCGAGGTCAGGAAGCGGAAGCGGGGAGGAGACAGCATCCAGGAATAAGGGGGGGTGAAGGCAGCGGGGTCAGGAAGCTGAGGGGGAATGAGACCCTGGAATAAGGGGGGGTCAGGAAGGAGGGGATGAGACCCCTGGAATAAGGGAGGGTCAGGAAGGAGGGGATGAGACCCCCAGAATAAGAGGGGCTGAAGGCAGCGGAGTCAGGAAGCGGAGGGGGGATGAGACCCCGGAATGAGGCGAGGCGAAGGCAGCGGGGTCCGGAAGGGCTGGCCCCACCGCGGGCCGGAGGCCCACGCCAGGCAGCTGGAAGCACGCGGAGGACAAGGGGGGAGGCGGATTCCGGAGGAGCGATGGAGAGGGCTCCGTCGGACGATCCTATCCTGGGCCCGCACTCAGCGCGGTTCGAAATGGCCTTACCCGCAAGTGCAAATCTGGCACAGACAGCGGAGCGCCATGGTCCCGCCGACGCCTTCCCGGGGACGTTTCTAACAGTCCGCAGCCGCCGCCGTAACCACGGCAACCCCGGGCTGCCTAGTGACGGCCGCGGCGTCCTACGAGCGGGGCGGGCTTCCGGCGTCGTCACAGGAGGCGGGACAGTCGAAGGTCGCGGGCCTGGCCACGCCCCCTGCCCCTCCTCCCCCTCCCTCAGCTCCCGGGTCCTCGAGTTCCGGGTTTGGAGTAGCCTCCTCGTCCTCCGCGTCTCCTCCGGCACGCGTGGTGGCGCTTGAGCGGCCGGGCCCGACTTCGGCTCCTCGGCTATTTTCGTCATCTGTAACTGAGTGGGTGAGTTGGGGGTCTCGGGAGGTAGGTGGGGAGGGGGCCGGAACGACTCTGGGGGACTGCCGCCAGCGTTCTCCTTCTAGAGCGCTTGGAGATCGGCTTCTCCCGGCCGGCGTCTCTTGCCGGGGTCAGAGGTCGCGCACGCCCAGCTTGTCAGAGCAGGAAGGGGACGGGGGAACCCTGGGAAGTTGGGAGGCGCCGGCGCCCCGCGTGTCCCCGTCTCACCCCTCCGGGCTCACTCTCTTGTGCTCCCCGCCACGCCCCCCCACATTAAAATACCCTCCGGAGCCCCAGCCTGGGGTGGGGGGAAGCGCCCCCTCGCGACCGAGGGGAGTGGCGTGGGGACGTGGGGGGTCCGGGGCCTGGCCCTGCCCCTGGGGACCCTGGAACCCCACTTTCCTCGTCTGGTACGGGCATTAGATCGGAAGCCCTTGAACTTTTTTGGGGGTGTTATGGGACCTCATGGAGCCCTCCGGCAGTCAGGCGAGATCGATGAGCCCCCCTCAAAACCACGTTTAAATACGCAAAATGAAATACGTGGGGTAATAATACAATAATAATAGAGGAAGCGGAATGTGCGAAGTAGTTACGAAGCCGCGTGTGAGGTGCGAGAATGTTTACACGCGTGCGCTTCTGCGCGCGTACATGCCTGTGTGTACGCGGACACGCATGTGCGTGTTCATTGGAGGGTTCATTTCGGTCAGGCTGGCAGTGCCAACTTGGTGTCGAAGACTGAGTGCCAGGCCAGAAAGCAGCGAGCTGCGGTGGCTGGGCGACGGCGAGTCCCCGAGGCTCGGTTCGGAGATCCACGACTTGCTGTGTGCCCCACGCTGCGGAGAGCTTGATGTGCACGTGTGGGTGTGGATGTGTGTACGTCCAGGGAGTTCTCCAGCTCCGAGGGCAGACAGCAGGCTTTTATGGAGAGCTTCCTGTGTGCTGGGACCCTGGGCACGCGTGGGCCTTGCCTCTGAAGCCGTCCCGAGGTGGTTCTAGGTGCCCAGGATCCAGACACCCTTCCTGCTGGTCCCTGCCCTCGCTCCTCTCCCTGCTCCCCGGGGTGCCCAGAGCAGAAATCTGCGGTGTGGTCCAACACTTAGACTGGCCTTCTCCGTCACTGTGGGCATTCCGTGGATTGCCCCAAAAGTTTTAGGCTATTTCTTAGTACTGAAGTTTGAAGCTACTACAGTTTCAAGACTTGGAGGGCGTCCTGTATAACTCTCCCCGCTTCTGCCTTAACTCACTGCATGGGCAAGTTACTCCACTTCTGGATCTCAGTTACTCATCTGTGAAAGGAGGATTTGGGCTGTGACTTCTCAGATCCCTTGGTAGTGAGAGTTGTATAGGTCTTTCTGATCCTTCAGGTCCAGCTCTTCATTTTACTGTTAATGTTAAGCACACTCTGAGTCCCAGAGAGTCATTAAGTGACTTGGAAGATGGACCAATTAAGATTGTAAAAGTTTTTAAAGTTAAAACCTGCCATGATGGAAATAAATTTTTGAGTTATTGAAAACGCTTAAAGTCATTTTTGTTTTGCCTATGTGGTCATTTTTTAAAAACTTGTTTCTCTTGTTTTAATGAGTCATGTTAAAGATTTATTTAAATGTCTCTAGGTCATGATGAATCAGTTTCTAAATATGTTGCTTAGTACATTTAAAAGGAGGCAAGCTAGGTGTCACAGTAGAGTGAGTCATGGACCTGGATTCAGAAGACTTGAGTTCAGATTCAGTTTCAGATACCAGCTGTGTTACTGGGTAAGATATGTATGTAACCTCTCTTGCCCTCAGTTTCTTCAGCTATAAAATGGGAATAGCACCTGCCTCCCAGGGAGATTATGAGGATAAAATGATATTTATAAGTTTTTCAATTGTGTCTAACTCTTCAAGACCCATATGGAGTTTTCTTGGCAAAGGTACTGGAATGGTTTGCCATTTCCTTTTTCAGTTCGTTTTACAGGTGAACAGGGTGCCAAGTGACTTGTCCAGGGTCATACAGCTAGTAAGTGTCTGAAGTCAGATTTGAACTCAGGAAGATGAGTCTACCTGCCTCCAGGCTTGGTACTCTCTGTTCGTTGCACCACCTAGCTGCCCCATATAATAAATATAAATGTTAGCCACTTATTACATACATTCAATTTCCTAAAGACAAAAAAGAGAGGGAGGGGGAAGGGGAAGCAGTGCAAAACTATCACCTCTTAAAATGCAGTACAGTGCACACAGTATGTATTTCTTCTCCTTAGGATGTCAGGCTCCCAAAATGGGTCTAACTCTCCTGATTTAAGTGTAAACAAATACTAAATGTATCTCATCCTAAAAAAGTAGGTGTATTAAGAAGTGTGCAAAAGACTGAAATTCTGCATGTATGTGGCTTTTGACTGTTAACTAAAATGCTTACTGTCTTAGTAGTCATAAATATACAAAACAGAAAATAAACTACCAAGAAAAATTGCTTGCTCTGATTCATCTGCAAGGGCTATTAAAGTATAATTGATTGAAATGTCATCCGTGAACTTGTAGCAGTCTGTTCTTTCACTTTACGGTAACTTTTGAAGAAATTAATTGATTTAAATTTTTTTTTTATTCCTTACTGAAAAACACTATAAATATACACTGAAAGATGAGTTTTAAAATCAGCAATCTCAGCCTGAAACTAAATCCCTGGCACTGTCTTCAAATGCATATACAAAAGCATTTCTTAAAAGAATTTTAGTAAAATTTTCTACATATGTACAAAATAAACCACTTTCAAGGAAGAATTCTTGTGATTAATCAATCTGCATACAGACTGCAGGAAGGAAATTGTTTTTGCCCTGTTTAGTATTATTAATTTAAATAAGGAATGGTGAAGACCACTGACCTATAGCAAAAATGAAGGACCACAAAGTAAAAGCATTTTTTTCCTTTCAAGAAATAATAAAATGTTATAGCCATCTGCTTTTTAAATTGAGGATAAAAGCTTATTTAAAACAGCAAAGGATTTTTTAAAGTTCCATATTATGCCTAGTAGGAAGAGAGACCTTATTCTGCTTTTTCTTATTTTAATAAGCTGGATAAAATTAAAATGAGGGCTAAATTTTGTCCAGAACTTAAGAGTTTATGTGTTTCCAGGGTCTCAAACTGGGGCTTAAATTTTGCTGACTCTAGGGTATTCTTTGAGCTAAGGGCTAGTTTAGGAAATGGGGAATAGGAAATTCTTATTTGTACAAAAAGAAACCAAACCATTAAATACCCTGTCAAAAGCTCTCTCCCTTAGGCTGAATTTTTAACTTTACAGAAGCATAAACTGCTGATGTTCAATTTTTATTATCTTTGTAGCTTATATTTCACTGTTATCTTAAAGCTAATTGGAGGTCTGAGTCAACTCTCTGGAGATGAGCTTTTTTGGGATGTTTTATATCAAAGTGTCTAACGTGGGCATTGTAGATAACAGTTTCCAACTGATTTATGCATTCTGGCATTCAAGGCTTTCCACCACTGGTCCTTCCTGTCTCTCACCACGCCCCAACATGGAAATACCAATCCATCTAATTAGTCCTTAGTCCCATAATCCCTTAAATATACATATTTCAATATGTTGTACCTTTCCCCAGGCCTTGTTAACTCTAATACCTTCTCTTGGCTAATTATTTTTATTTATTCTGTATATAGCTTGCTTTGTATGTATTTGTTTACATATTCTCTCCCTCATTAGATTGTAAGCTCCTTGATGGTGAGGAGTCTGTTTTGCCTCTTTTTGTATCCTCAGCACTTGGCACAGGGTGTGGCACATAGTAGGCTCTTAATATTTATTGATTGATTGAATATAACCTTGCTGAATGCTGTTTTTCTCATCTAAAATATGCTTCCCCATACTCTCAATAGTATCCTAATTGTTTCTCTACCATTGGGACTAGAGCAGAGGCCTTACCTTTTCCAGGACATGTACCTCTTATCTCACTATCTTCTTCCCCCATTTATAAGAATTGTCCATACCCATAGTCTCCAAAGTGTCTACTCTTCCTCATGTTGGCCTTGGTATGACACCTCAGGGTATATAACCAAGGGAAGGGTAAGGTAGGAAGATAGATTCCAGCCTTCCCATATATCTGGTTGTTTGACTTGTCTCCTACACAACCCATCACCCTTATCTTTCAGAATCTGCCTTCAACCCTTTCACCCCACTAAAGGCCTGTTGTGACTGTGTGAACTCCAACCTTTCCCAGGGCTGAGATGGCAGGCATCTCAAAGTGGATAAACACAAATTGAGGGCAACGTTCTCCTTTGCCACCCTTGTACCTATACCTTGTGTTTCTTGGTTTACTTAACACTCCTAGATAGAAGCCCCAGATGCTTCTATTTCTCCTCCCTCATGGTTTTGGTGGAACAGAATGAGTCTCAAGGGATGAGCTGGTACAAATTAGTAAGTTGTTATCTGCATTTCAGATCTTATTATGATATTCCCTTCAACCCTCAACTCACCCCTTTTTTTTGACTTCCCAATTTCTGTTAAGGGCACTGCTGTCCTTCTAGTCACTCAAATTTGGAGACTTAGATGAAACTGAGTCTCCCTGACCCCATATTTCCAGTTAGTTGCTGGGTCTTCTTCATTCTGTCTTCACAGTAAGTCTTACATCTCTCCCTTTCCACTCACATAGTTGCCAACCATTGTTAAGGCTCTCATTACTTCTTGCCTGGATGATTACTACTTCCTCCCTTTCCTAAGTCTCTCCCTGCACCACACATTTCCCACATTGATATTCTTAAATCACAAGGCTGAGTGTCATTCCCCTACTCAGACCAGCAAGATAATTTGTCCATCTCTAAGAAGACAGCATTTAACTCCATCAAAAGTAAAGTGCAGGTGAAGCAAAGAGAGATGCAGGATTCTTGGCTTAGTATGAAGGCAAATGAAATTTAGTTTTACTCTGATAGTAACAAAGCAAAGCACTTTTATGTTGCCCTAAAAACTATGGGCTGAAGACCTGTTATGCATCGCAACTACTCATCTCTGATGGAACCACATTGATTAATGATAAGGACATTATCTTGGAGAGATGGGCTATTGAATACTTACATAATGTTCTCAACAGACCATCATCAACCAATGCTGAAGCCACTGACCATATACCCTGTCTAGCTGAACTTGCAACTGAAGAAGAGATTTTGAATGCCATTAGGCTCCTTTCTTGTGGCAAAGTGCCTGTTGCTGATTCTACAAGGCAGAGGGATCCACTGATCATTCAAAAGCTAACTGAAATCTCCCTGGCTATATGGCAAGAGGTGGTTATCCCCTAGGACTTCAAGGATGCCTCCATTATACATCTTTCTAAAGGAAAAGGAAATAGGTTGTCCTGTGACGATCACAGGGAAGTCTCTCTCTTAGTCATTGCTGGCAAGATTCTTGGCAGAGTCCTTCTTAATAAGCTAACCCTTTACTTTGAAGATGGTCATCTACCTAAGAGCCAATGGGGCTTCATTAAGGGGCAAGGAACAGTCAACGTAGTCTTTGCTGCCTCACAAGTCCAGGAGAAATGCCAGGGGTAGGACAGACATGTATTATACAGTATTTGTTGATCTGACCAAGGCCTTTGATCCTATCTGTCATGAAAGCTTGTGGAAGTCATGGTAAAATTTGGTTGCCTGGAGAAGTTCATCAGCACTGTATGCCAGTTCCATGACAGCATACTTACATGGGTCCTGGATAATGGACTATGTATGCTCTCATGCTTTCCCAATCACCAGTGGAGTAAAGCAGGGCTGTGTGTTTACTCCCATGCTTTTTAACATGATGCGTTCAGTGATGCTGTCAGATGCTTTAAATGAAGATGAAAATGGCATCAAGGTCACCGACTAAACTAATGGTAAATTATTTAACTTGAAAAAGCTACAAGCCAAGATTAAAATTCAGGGAGAGTTTGGTGGGCAACTTTTTGTTTGCAAATGATTGTGCGCTCAGTGCGGTTTCTGAGGCCGAGATGCAACAGAGTATAGATTGATTCTCTGCTGCTTGTACAAATTTTGGCCTGACAATTAATACCAAGAAAATAGGTTCTCTACCCGCCAGCACTGCACCAACCATATGTGCAACCATCACTTACAGCAAATGGAGAAATTTTGAATGCTGTGGATAAGTTCACCTACTTTGGCAGTACACTTTCCAGGGATGTCCACGCAGATGATGAGGTTGGCTCATACGTTACTCAAGCTAGCTCATTGTTTGGGAGGCTCCAAAGGAAAGTGTGGGAGAGAAGAGGTATAAGACTACCTACCAAACTGCAGGTCTTACAGAGCTTTTGTGCTGACCTCATTGTAGCATGCCTATGAAACCTGGAGAGTCTACCAGCTCCATGGCAGGAAATGGAATACTTTTGTTTGAATTGTCTTAAGAAGATTTTAAAGTTTATTTGGCAAAGTATTGACTTTGAGGTCCTTTTTCAAGATAAAATGCCAGGCATTCAAACTGTTGCAGAGAGTGCAACTCTGATGGGTTGGTCACATTGTTTGAATGCAAAACCCATGTTTGCCTAAAAGACTGTTTTATGTAGAACTCACACAAGGCAAGCACTCACAAGCAGCTCACAAGGACCCTCTCAAAGTCTCTCTAAAGAACTTTGGAATTGATTGTGAGACATGGAAGACACTGGCACAGGATGGCCCAGCATGGTGTGCCCACATCAAAGAAGAAGTTGTACTGTATGAGCTAAGTAGAATTGCAGTTGTTGTGTCTGTCCTTCGTTCTTGAAGAGGACCATGACATCAAGATGATGACATGACTTGCAGGTGACTTTGATTTGAGTGAGGGAGGGCTGTGCAAGGTCACCAACCTCACTTTCTTCTCCTGTGTCATCTGGGTCCGGTGGCTTGATATTCATCAGGATGACTGGAGATGGCCCAGGATGCAATGGGAGTCCCTGGCCCTTTCAGTCTAAGGTCTTACCACATTCTCACTTTGAGTGGGATACACCCATTCAATGAATAGGCTTCTTTAAGTTACTCAAGGGATGACCCCTTTAATTAAAAAAAAAAAAAAAAGCAAACTGGGAGGGAAAGACTCTCAGGGTTCCTGGGTGAAAGAGAAACAATTACTATTAGTTATTGCAGTAGCTTAAAAGAAACATGAAATGTGTGAATTTAGAGACATCGCCACTGCGAATGTTTATATGGAAGATTTGTGCCCAACCTATAGTGGAGCCTTCTGAGCTCAGCGACAGTCACTGTACCTTGACCCTGTCGTATGATGTCATTTTGATCCTCTTCAAGCAGAAAGGACAACAACCCAACTGCAAACTCCAGTGGCTCTGTATTAATTCTAGGATCAAATAGTTCATTTTTTATTTCATCCTTTTTTAGTTTACTTTTTATATGTTTCACAATATACATAATTATTAGTATATAAATTAGTAAACATACATATATTGGGAATGCATGCTTAAAAACTTTTTACTGAATTTTTTTTTTAACTGATGGAGTGTGTGTAATAGTTAAAAGTTTGGTGATCATTGTTCCATTCTTTGCTATTTAATTGTATACTACCTTTGTGTTTGTTACTTAACAGTTTCCTTGAGGGGAGGATACTGTATTTTGTAGAGCTCTTATATCCATCAGCAGAGAAATATTTTTTAAATGAATGAATTTAAACCTAAGAACACAGATCCAGCATTGTTCAGAGCTTTGATTAAACTTACAGGTCACTCACTGATGAGCAATCAATTCAGTTTTTAATGGATAAAAATATTTGAAGCAGTTTGAAACTTTGGTTCTGATGATTGGACACAACTTATCAGATTTATAATTTGCCTAGATGTGTTTGTCTTGGTGTGAAAACACATTCGTAACCAAAGAACGGAGGAATACTATGATTCTTTACCCATTAACCAGAAATTGCCCTTCTCTGATTCTTTGTGTTTGTGTAGCTTTTGGAATCCTGGCAGCTGAGCTGTGTTCCCTAAATGGCTACAGTGCGCTATCACATTAAGTACTAACACTGAGCTTTGATGCTGATTACTTGAAGGTGTATTTGACAAACTTGTTAACTACCAACATTTTAGTATATATCTTAGCCTTTATCTTTAGCTCCATTTGTAATAGAATGCAGTTTAATTTTTAACCACAGGGGGAAAAAGATCATGGTGCTCAACAGTTTGGATAAGATGATTCAACTCCAGAGAAATACCAAGAATATCAGAAACATCTGCATATTGGCTCATGTGGACCATGGTAAGCATCATGTTTGAATTACATTATTTTGGGAGATAAAAAGTGTGTGAGGTAAGAGTGATACTGTGGGCAATTTACTTCATTTAGACTATTAGATTGGGTCATTTTCTAGGATGTAAAAGAAATCTGTTGCATGCAGGTTCATCAGGTCTGAGCTCCCTGACTTGTTATGATGGAGGTTTAGTCTAACATGAGGTCATTGCCTGGAGCAGCTGGGTGGCACAGTGGTTAGAGTGCTGGGCCTGGAGTCAGACCCATCTTTCTGAGTTCAAATCTGACCTCAGACTTGTACTAGCTGTGCGGCCCTGGGCAAGTCACTTAATTCTGTTTGCCTGAGTCTCCTCATCTGTAAAATGAACTGGAGAAAGAAATGGCAAACCACTCTAGTAGCATTGCCCCAAAAATCCCCAGACAGGATCAGAAAGAGACAGAAACAACTGAAATGCCTGAACAACAATGAACAAAAGGAACATTGTCTTAGAACTCAGTGAGGTCTCTGAGGCCATTTCTAGTCTGTACCTCTAATTCTTGTAGAGGAAGACATGGAGCTGCTGACATGCTAAAGTAGAGAGAGTGATAGCACCAGGAAGGGGACTTGACTGCAGGTCTTCTGACTCCACAGTGAGTCTTCTTGTCACTTTATCACTCTTACCTTTTTTCCCCCATTGGACCACAGCCCAAGGATTCATGGAAAATCACAAGTTCTTTTTTATACAGAGAAAGTTTTCAGAGTATTTCATAATGTAACATGACTGGTTAGTTTTAGTATCATGCTGTTTTCTTTTTTCTGTCTTCTGTGGGGACATCTTATAGGCTAAACTACCTAATAATGAATTTTTCTTGATATATCAGAAATTAGTTCTTCTTTGGATAGTGTCTAAGACAGGGTTGGGTGACCAAATTTTGCTTTAGTAATTCCAAGAAACCATCACCTAAGTTCAGATGACTTGGCAATCTTTGTAGTTGCAGGGAGTATCAGCCCTAATAAAATTACAGATCCTTCTAGTCAAGAATATCTGTTATTATTTCTGGGCTGTTCCCCTTTTCCTTTGGAGATTAGTAAGGGTGAGAAGAAAGTAATGATTCTCATAGTTTGGATCAAGAAACATTTGGAGGTGGAAAAAGAAATCCTGACAGTTCACATTTGTATAGCATTTTACAAGTGATAAAGTTCTTGCCTTATAATTATGAAGTGGGCATTTCAAATATTATTATCCTCATTTTCCAAATGAAGAAACTAAAGCTCTTAGAGTTGAAATGACCTGCCCAAATGTACATATCTGATTATTGACAGTGCTGGGATCCGACCCAAGTCTTCTGCTTTCTAAGCCCAATGTTCTTTCCACTCTTCCATCCTGGAGAATGCCAACCTAGTATGAATTTTCTGCATTGTCCTCAGACTGCTGGTAAACTTTGTGCAAGGTTCCTTCTGTTTTATGATGGCCTTCTAAAGGACCATAACTTGATTTACCTTTCAGGTGGTGGTGGTGGCAGTGGCGGTGGTAGTAGAACTCTAAGATTTGCAAAGCAATTTACAAATATTGTCTCCCCTGTTTCTCACAACAGCCCTGTGAGGTGGGTGCTGTTCTCATGCCCATGTTACAAATAAGGGAGATGAGGACTGAGAGAGAGCTTAAGTGGTTTGTGTCTGGGAGTCACACAGCTAGCAGGTGTCTGAGGCAGCATTCAGACTTGGGTCTTTTTGTGAGCCCTCTCTCCACTATTATTTAGACTTCAGTTAATTTATTTTGGGTGCTAGATTTTGGTCTAGCTTCACTTAACAGTAAAAACCCTTAGGTAGACCCTCTTCTCTTAAAATTTTACTCCTTTTTTCCTTTTAAAGAATAAAAAAGAATAAATACCCTTTAATTGTTCTTATTTATAGGGAAAACCACACTGGCAGATTGCCTTATATCTAGCAATGGAATCATCTCCAGTCGCCTGGCCGGGAAGGTAAGATATTCTTTTATCATGGATGTATATTTATCAGGCTTCTACAATTCAGTTCAGTGAGTATTTACCATAGGCTCAGTAATTTGAAGTCATGAAAGGTGTCTAAAACATAGTTCTTGCCCTAAAGAAGTTATGGTCTAGTTAGGGAGATAGAGTAGTATAGTCAGAAAACAATTACATAAAAATACGAGGAGGAATTTGATTTAAGTACAAACATAAGTGGTACGGATAATTGTTGCCTTAGGGTTTGAGGATGGTTTAATGATTAAGAATTACATTGGACTCAAACAATAGACCTTATATTGTTGGGACATTGGAGAATAGGTTGATGGGCAGTATGAACAGAGGCATTGAATGTGATGTATTTGGAGAAAAATAAGACCCTCTTGCTGAGAATGGAACAGAAGAAAGAATCTAAAAGAAATAATTGGTTAATGTGAAGCCAGATAGAGTATTTCCCTAATAAACTCAAATATTTGCATTAAAACAGTCATGCTGGGACCAATATTAATAATGATATTGAATAATAATAATGATATTGAATATTCATTCAGTTGAATAATTGAATGAAACTGTTCCCTGTTCCTAACCGTTCACATGTATAAAATTGCTCACAAACAAGTAGTAGAGTAAAATGGAAGTTATAATTAATTTTGGGGAAATGTGTAATAAGTGCAAATTTTTTTCCTAGGAGTAAAAGTAAAGTTTTACATACTTCATTTGTTTCAGTTGTTAATTCTATTAATTTTTAAAATTCCTGAATTCAATTTAAATTATATAATTAAAAAACATTTTGCTATAAAAATCCACCATTCACCATATCAGACTTTAAATCAATGAGATGAATATATACCTACATACATATATACAAACATACATACATGCACACACATGTGTGTATAGTGTCTGTGTATGTAAGCTGTTGAGATATTTTTGTTTTTTAGTTAAGATATATGGATAGCCGAGAAGATGAACAGATTCGAGGAATCACCATGAAATCGAGTGCCATTTCCCTACACTATGAGAAAGGTAAATCTAAGGTTGCATTACAGACCACATTAATCTCTT
Organism: Notamacropus eugenii; assembly: GCF_028372415.1. Taxonomy (NCBI): domain Eukaryota; kingdom Metazoa; phylum Chordata; class Mammalia; order Diprotodontia; family Macropodidae; genus Notamacropus; species Notamacropus eugenii. Next base: position 175,731,390 of record NC_092872.1, on the reverse strand, counting down.
GCTTTTTTTGTTTGTTTCCCTTTTGAATTAATTTGTTCATTATAGCAGTTCCTTTTTTAAAAATTAAAATACTTTAAATTGATGATTGCCTTTTGAAGTGATCTAATTTTCAATACTCATTTCTCAGTGGACTTGTGGGGCTGTTGTCATGCTATGAAATCTGTAAAATAATTATAGTATTTAAGACCTGAAACTAGAATTTTTGGCGAGTGAAGATGAGAAAGAGGGGATAATATAGCTGTCATCAGACAACAGGGGAAGAGCGATTCAGTACATTTTGGTGGTGATTTTCCTGTACCTTAGCACTGTGTTGCAGCACCTGTAAATCAGATGCCTCCTTCTGCTGAAAGGGTCCTTCCTTTGCTTCTATTTTATGTTATATCTGTATGGTCACAGGTGAAAACTAGCATATGTATTGGTCATGGAAGGAAATAATAAGCCTTTTACAGTTATGCTGTAATCATAAGAGACATCAGTGGATAATGTGACTTGGGTTCAGGTCTTACTTGTAACACATTCTGGGTCTACGTCCGTAGACAAATCATTCAGCTTCTTACAACTCCCTAAGACTGAAAAGTTGCAGAGAATGTGGCAGCCTACATTACAGAGGAAAATCCTCACTCTAAGTTCCCTACACTAATGAAGGTATAAGCACCATCAAAAGTAAGAAGTAGTAAGAAGGCTGAAGAGGACAGCAGTTGAGGGACAAGCTTTAAGTTATCTCTTCCCCTCATGGAAGACTGGTAGGAAGAGGAGAGTGCTGCAAAGAAGCTTCATTTCTTTCCTTCTGCTGGGATCTGTCACTGCTACTCTGTTTTTCAAAGACCGCATCAAATCTTACGTTCCCCAGTCTTCCTCCCTTCTTCCTTCCTCCTTTTCTTCTTTCCTTCTCTTCCCTTTGTCCACATAGGGTATCATATCCTTACGTACAGGTGCTCTGCCCAAGGGAATATAAATTTTGGTTACTGAAACCTCACAAGCTATCTTCCCTTCCCAGACTGATTTTTTTTTTTTTTGACTAGATTCACAGGCCATTCTCTGGCTCATTTCTTTCTTAGCCTTTATCACTGAAATTGAGCTTAAAAAGGCCAAGGTCTCCTACTGCATCCAGGGCCCTCCCCAGTCATTCTGATCTATATCTTTCCACTGACCCAGATGACTGTGGAGGAGAACGTAAGTCTGGTGACTTTTCACAGCCCTCCCTCACTTAAATCCAGTTCACTTGTATGTCATGGCTTCACCTCCCTGCTGTCATGGTCTTCTTCAAGGACAAACAACAACCCCAGTCCTCCTCTCTCCCCTCTTCCTCACAATAGAAAGGAATCTCTTTCTCAGAATTCTTGTATCTGTTTGTTTATACTTCTCTCCTGGCAGTTATTAGATTCTACCATAGTTACTGATATTTTTGTTCTGTTTTCACTTCTGACTCTTAAGTCCTCAAGGGCCAGGTGTGTAAGACCTTTGTCTTTCCCTTATCACTCAGCATAGCACCAGGCACGTTATGTACTCAGTAAATATTTGGTGAGTGAACCACTTTTATAAGTTATAAAGAGGCAGAATAAAAGTATAAAGCTAAATACCTAAAAAAAAAAAAAAAAAAAGAAAACCAGGAATGTTACAGATCAAAAAAATAAAAATGGATGTAATGTCTAAAACATTTGAATTAGAAGGTGAATATGTTAAAAAGTTTTTTACAAGGCTTCAGGAAAAAAAGCAAATTAACAGGATAGAGCAGAGATGTTGCATAGGATATTTTTTCATAATTTTTAAAGCTGCCTTTTAAATGTTAGCATGATATGTGCAAGTCTAAGCTTTATGCAGTCTTAGCACATGCATACCAGAACTAGAGGTGTTCCCTTTGAGAACGACTGATTTAGAGTCTTTTAAAAAAATTTTATTTTAAATATGTGAAGTAATATGCATTTCCTTAACATAGTAGAATAAAAAGATGACTGCACATAATAAAACTGCAACTCTGTTATGCAAAAGTTGCTATTTCTTTCAAATATATAATAAAGTTATCATGTAACCTTTTCTCTTTCCCACCTTAGAAATGGCTACCATTAGACATAAATATGTACTCTTAAAGATTAAGTGATTTCTTACTAATAGACCCTAACTTTCTCAATAACCTTTGACTTCATGGCCAGATACCTGTCTTTCATCATCTTTATTTAGTGTCTTTCAAAATACTTTAAAATTAGCAAATTTTTACTTATTTAGTAATAAAATGCTATCTAGTAAAATTCCTTGCTCTGTAAATATTGGTTGAATTATTGATAGTATCTGCTTAGTAGGATCCTAGATTTCACATAAGTAATAGTTGAAGATATTTTATTTATTGACTTCCCTTAAAACCTTTAAGCAGCATTTTAGTATTACATACATTGAGAGTTGGAAGAATAAAATTTGGGTAAGTTATGGAATAGAAAAATAAAAATGTAACCCTGTGGGCCACGTATTAACTGAGAAAATGGCAAATCCACTTTACCAATATTTTTATTTATTTTGTTAAACATTTATAATTGCATTTTAATCTAATTCAGGCAGCAGTGAGTTTGATACCACTGATGTAGCCCAGCCCTCTCATTTACAGATGAGGAAGCTGAGACCAAAAGGGGGTGATTTGCTTTAAGCCCTGAGCTAGCAGATTGCAGAGGTACAAGTCAAACTCAGGTCCTCTGACTTCAAATTCAATGAGCATCCTTTGTACTTGACCATGTTGTTTCCTCAAATGTCACCTGCAGATTTTTATCTTTCATAAAATATGAATAATCGCAATACTAATAATTCACATCTATGTAGCTCTTTAAGGTTTGCAGTGCTTTCTTCACAGTTCTCCTGTGGAGTAGGATGCTATACCATTTTATAGATGAGGATGCTGAGACTCAGAGAGGTGACTTGCCCATGGTCATAGATTCTAAGGAGCTAAACTGAGATTTGTAGATAGATGCTCTCCAAATTCTGAGTGTTCTGTAAGAAGATTTTCCTGCTAATGATAATGGGGTAAATTGGAATTATGTATAAAAAATATTTACTATGTGTGATAATTTTAGGGGGTGTGAAAAAGCTTAATGACCTCTAATTCTGAAAATTCCCCATTCCCGTCTTGGTATTTATGTTCTTGAAATCTTCCAAAGAGTATTTAAAGTTTTGTCAGGATATTTCAAGCCAAAAAAGTGTTCTGTGGCCAAACTTAATTGTAAAACATTAGAGAGAAATAAACATCAATTAACATGACTTTGAGTGAAATCAACAGTTTTATCTAGTGTTGTCCTTGGATTTGGAGTTTGGATTCCATCCCACAGTTGAACAAGATGCATTGCAGACTCTCACTCTGGGGAGTGACACGATGGAAGTGATATTCAGTATTGGTGGTGATACCATGAAGTATGTGCCAGGGATGGAGGGAAGAAGACAAGATTAAAGCCAGGGAGGCCGCCAGCAATAGTGTGGCAGCATTCTAACCATCCTCACATTTGTGTAGCAATGTGCAGATCACAGAGTGATTTACAGACATTTTCCTCGTAGGACTCTCATGATATCAACCTGAAGTAGAGTGTCATGTAAAGGATCTACAATTTTTGGAATTATCTTCTGTCTTTGGTATAACTTAGTACGAATAGTCTTAGAGCCATTAACTTGGAGAGTGTGACTTGCCCTGTCTCCTAAATCATGAGCTCTTCAGAGGTAGGTTTTGAACTTATGTCTTTCTGATTCCAGGTCTGTCACTCCATCCATTCTACCCTGCTGTCTCTTCATAAGCTAAGGAATAGAACTGCTTTTACCCCCAGTTTACAGAAGAGGAACCAGTCAAGTGGCCAATCAATTGACTGGGCTGGGATTTGAACTTAGGCCTTGAGACTTTGCTCATTTCCACTGCTAGTTAGGACCTGCTGCAGGGGTGTGACTTGTGCCAGCTTGCATCAGGTGTCCAACAGCATTTTTACAGTCAAAGTAACACATTAGCTTAAAAGGTGTCAACATTTTACAATGTTTATTCTTCACATCAGCATTTAAAACAGATGCAGTTTTCCATTTCATACACATTTTGTAACTGTGTTCTTAGCCTGCCAAAATATGAGCGTGATGCACAGATGTCTGTTCTCTAAAAAGTTTTCATCTGCAATATAGCTACTTTAGTGCTTTTTAAAAAGATAAATTCCTTCTTTTTTCCAAAGATTTCACATTCCCTTGTCTCAAAGAGTAGAGAAGGCTATGGAGGACTCATATATCTCTGCCAGATCTGTGCTCTTCTCTATCTTTTGAACCATCTCATACTCAACGTTCTCATACTGAGAATAGGATGACCAACTTAACCACATTTTCCATATCGGTTCCTTTTTATAATAATTGAGAGTTTTATTTGGGGCCTTTTCCTCCTGTTTTTTGATCAGATTCTTGAGTCTGCAGCTTGGTCATTCTAAAGACAGGGTTGGGGAGGTAGGTCATAATTTCGACACTGTTACAAACTCACTGGACAGTAGTTACGAACTGTCTTGCTCACCCACCTTCCTTACTTTTAACAGAAAGAAAAAAATGTTCATTGTATGCAGTTCTTGTTTCCATTTGCTCAAGACATTTTTTTCTAAAATTGTTATGGTATACCCAGGATGATTCATATCTTTTGATAGGAAAACTTTAGGATAAAAAAAATCGAACAAAATAATGGAAATTCATTGCTTTCTTCAAATGTTTTGTTTTCACCTTTTAAAATTAAGGAAAGAGATAACTGACATCCTTATGTTCTCTTCAAAATGAAGGCAAAAGTAAAAGATAGGGCTTTTTATTCTCAGTAGACTTGGCTGAATATTGTGCTGAGGGCTAGGGCCACAGATACAAAAATCAAGACCATCCCCTCCCTCAGGGAATCTACATTCTAAAAAAAAGTGAAGGCCAGGGAGGGTGGTTTGGTCTGGAAAATATGGTTTGGGTAATTGACTGACAGCCCTTTCTAGAAATTATAGTGTTGGCTTGATTATTCTACCTAGATATAAAAAGGAGTAAGGATAAGATATTATGGTCAGGAACTTAGTCCAGTACAATGGGATTTTTGAGACATGCTACATATGGTGAGCTCTTACCAGTCAATCAGTTAACAACCAAGGGGAAGCCCTAGGCCCCAGGATAGGACTTAGAGCAGTGTGTCAGTCTCAGACAGGTTGGAGCACAGCTGTGCACAGCTGCTTGGCAGGGAGGTGGTTCTAGGATAGTCTAGAAATAGCAAACTCTTATCAGTCAAACCCAGGGCATTGAGGAGAACTACTTGTTCACTTCTCTTTAAAAAAGTCCTCCTTGTTGGATCTGTGTCTGTGTTTAATGAATAGTGGTGGTGGTAACTTTTTTTAGTAATTTCACCTCATTTGAAATGGGGACCCTTCACCTTATCATTTTACTGGTCATAGAGGAGATCTTTTGGCTGGTGCATGTGACAAATGAACAAGCTCCCTAAATGATTCACCATAGCTTAATCAGAGGACTGTTGGGGGAGAGTGTAAGATTCTTTTCTCTTAACAACTTTCTCTTAGTAATAGAGAATCTCATCTGGAAGGAAGCCTTTGAGTACAGCATTTCCCCCTCCTAGCTTTAGCTGTTTTTCCTTTTACCTAGAACGTTAAAATTGGCTTCATGCTTGTGGTTAGCTTGTTCCTTTGTAATAGGTTGTTCAAACAGAAGAGGGCAAAGATTTGTTTCTGAATGCTGTAGCAGGAGTTAATGCAATCAGTGTGCAGCTCTCAGAGTGCTGTTGGAAACCCTAACACACTTAGCATCATTAAAAATTTTGTCTCCCCCCAAAAGTCTTTATGTATTCTAGGCTAGCTACTATAGAAGAAAAGATACATATTCTGGCGACTAATAATTTTATTTTTTTCATGTTGTAGGGTTTTTTTTTAAACTAGAGAAAGGAAGGAGGAAGAGAAAGAACAAACATTTATTAAAGGCTTACTATGTGCCAGGCACTGTGCTAAGCATTTTATAAATATCTCATTCAGTCCTCACAATGACCCTGTGAAGCAGGTGCTAAATTATTCCTATTTTACAGTTGAGGACACTCTTGCAAAGAGAGATTAAATAACTTACTAGCCTGGGGTAAAAACACAATAAGTGGAGGCTGGATTTTTACTCTGGTCTTCCTGACTGCAGGCCCAGCACTTTATCCATTTAACTGTCCACAAATAAACTTTAACTGTGAAGTTATTTAGTTTTCTGTTATTTGGGGAGGTTAATTGAATGAACAGTAGATAAGGAATTCTAATCCAAGATTATCACTAGTTGTGAAAGCTTGGACAAGTCACTTAACTGTCAATGATTCCTTTATGTGGGTGACTTTTAAAACCTAAATCTCTTTCCCTGATCTCTCCCCCAAACTCCAGTCTTCTGTTTCCAGCATTTTGCTACATCATCTTCTCAGATTGAGAATGCCCAAACCAAAATTAGCACCGTGCCTCCTCACTTTCCATTCCCCCAAAACCCTAAACTAACTTATTACCCCACTCACCCCAAACAATTTTCAGCTCTTAGTGCCTCCTGCCAACTTCCCTCCTGTTAACGGCCCTGTTTTTTCAGTTATACAGGCTTGAATTTTTGGCTGTCACCTTTAACTCTTCTTTCTATATCACTCTCTTGGCCAATTTATAGTCAAGTTTTATAGATTTTGCTCCTGTGGTATTTTTCACATTCTTTCATGGTTCTTGTTGCTTACAGAATAACATTTAAACTTCTCAGCCTGGCCCTCCTAAACTGTCTTTCCATTCTTATCTCCTAGTACTTCCTTCTGTGAAGCCTACCTTACTGCTTACCCAAATTTAGATTAGCCCCTGCTCCTCCTGGGTCCTGTGCTTCATTCCGCTTTGCCTCCATCATGCTGTTTCTGCTTGCTTGAATTCCTTTTCCCTGGCTGTCTACCTGTCCAAGTCTTGCCCATCGGCCCCCAAGCCCAGACGCCTCCTCTTCCATCTTCTGTCTCCTCGTAGAAATGTGGTTGCCCCTTCCTTCACAGCTTCTCAAGGGTAGTTTGTGTGCTCCTCTTCTGTTATCTGTCATATTCTGCTTTGTATTGCAGGCATTTGTGTCTGTCTTTATTTGTTCTGTACAATTATATGTTCCCCAAGGGTAAAGGCAATGTTTTATGTATTTTTATATATTCCAAAGCACTTGGGCAATGCTTTTTATGTAGGAGAGTACCTGATAAATAAGTTTTGATAAGAATCGGAAGAACTGGCCACAGTCAGAGCTTTGCTTAATAAAGGTGGGAAGTTGTATGAAGAAGAGCTACTGTTTTATTCATTCCTAATAAAACATCTTCATACCTGAAGTACAGTAGGGATTTCTCAGAATTTTGGGTGATGAGAATTTGTTGACAAGAGAAAAGAGGGTTACATAAGACTAAATCTTTTTAAAGTAACATTTTGAACATTTTGAAGCTAGTTCCATCATCTATAAAGTGAGAGTTAGGTTAAGCATCCATCCTATCAAGTCTGTGCAGTGTGAACATAAAGTGATTAGATTGGTTTTCATGTGGTTTAGAGAATTAGTTCCTATTATGTTGTTTCATCTAACAGCAGGTCACATTTATTTACTTGTTACGAATATACTTTATTGCACCATTATCTAACTTGACTACTTCCTTTCCATCATTTCCAGAAATACAGGTTTTGTTAAATGCTTTGTTAAAATCTAGATAAACCATATAATTCCCCTTGTTATCCTGTTTAGTACTGTTTTAAAAAAACTTTAAAAAGAAAATAAAGTTGTCTGTTATGAAATATTTTTAATGACTGGATCTTCATAATCACCACTCCCTTTTCTAGATGTACACCGACTGTCTCTTTAATAACAAGTTATAGAATTCAGATTGATTGACTTTTAGTTGATTGACTCTGCACTCTCTTCCTTTTATTGAATAAAAGAAGATAATTAAACATTTTTCAGTCCTATGATAACCCTTCCACTTATAGCCAAAATACATTATTTGATTTAAAAAAAAATACATATAATTTTGGTTTTTTTTTTAATCACTTTGATTTCTGAATATTTTCCTTCCCCTCTCTTCACTTAACATTTATATAGCACTTTTAAAGAAGTTTATGTAATGCTGATACATAATTGCTTGTATTCATAGATGGGATTGTGTGTTGCTTTTCTTTAAGTCTGTCATCTCTGTGTAAAGAGTTCCCATTATCTTTACTAGTGCAATATTAACTCAGCTGTTCTATGAAACTGAAAATCTTACCTCATTTTCTTCATATTAATACTGTGATTATGTCGTAAAATTTTATTTAAAGTCATTAGTTTTTTACGTCAAGTTTTTGAAATTGATATTAGGATTCATGTGTATGAGTTACTATCCAACTGTCTCTAGACAAATATTAGAATTTTAGAGGGATATCACAAAATGGGAAAGAAATCCTGGCCATTGAAGGAGTTAAAACATTTGGTTGTACATGGCACCTCTGACCTACTATGTGGTTCTTCCTTGAACCTTAAACCATTAACCTTTAGTTGTTATACAGTTGCTATAGAGCACCAACAGGTATAACTTACAGAAGTCCCTCCATTTCTGCAAGTTGTTGAAGGTATGGAAAGAACATTACATTTGTGGAGGATGTTCCCCAAGATCATTGTTTGGAACATTGTATTTAAATAAATTAAATCTTATCACTGAAATAGCATTATCTTGGGAATCAATTAAAATGCTATTATTATATGTCCTAAGTAGAAATTATGTTTCCAACTTTGAGGAAGGAATGTATTATTTTGCTGTTAGTAACCAAACACTGGAAACAGAAGAACTGGCCACAGTCAGAGCTTTGCTTAATAAAGGTGAGAAGTTGTATGAAGAAGAGCTACTGTTTTATTCATTCCTAATAAAACATCTTTATACCTGAAGTACAGTAGGGATTTCTCAGAATTTTGGGTGATGAGAATTTGTTGACAAGAGAAAAGATGGTTACATAAGACTAAATCTTTTTAAAGTAATATGTATCATTTAAATATAGCAAGAATCAGGACAAATTAATATGACATAAAGTGAATTGAAATGTAACTATTTATCATGCTTATCATTATATGTTATGATGCAGAATAGCTTCTGGAATTTCTGAGTTCTGTAAAGCAACCTGGATTGTATTTATTTTTATTATTACTGAATAACTAATATGAGAATTCTTAAAGATAAATTTGTCTCTTTTTAAGTTTTATGAAATAAAATATTTTTTATGAAATAAAACTTGTAACTTATAAAATAAGTTTGATGAAATGAAATATATTTAATAGCAAATAATTTTTATCAGAGTTGGCTTAAAGTGAGTGAACAAACCTAAAATGCCTGCTTGTGATTTATTATAGATGCACGTGAGGCTTGAGTGTAAAGTTGGGAGATCAGTTTCACAAGCCATATGTGAAAATAAATCACATCTTTGATCTTTTAGTAAAATCCTGTGGTTTTTCCTTTTGAAAGGAGATCCCTGAGAAAATAAATTGAGAAGGCAAGGTAATATATTGAAGAGCCTCCAATTGGGAATTAAGAAATTTGAGCTCTTCCAGTTTTATCACTAACTAACTGTATACTATTGGGCATATCACCTCTCCTATCATATTCTTCATTTGTAAGAACAGAGGTAGAACTAGGTGTGACTCTGGGTAAGTCACTTAACCCTGATTGCCTCGCAAAAAAAAAAAACACAACAGGTTGACACTAGACGGTCTTGAAGGGTCCATCTCATTTTAAAGCTATGATTCAGTGAATCTATGATCTCATCTCATAAAAAGCTGTTGTTTGGAGGTAGTGCTGGCTAGGAGCTGAGAGTAATGAGAACCTGCATATTTAGTTTCAGTTTTGTTTTTTTTTCTCACAGATTTACACAGTTACCACTTTTCTTTTTGCTATGAAATTAGAACCCTCATGCTTAATTATGACCAAAGGACAAATGTGAAAATTGGCAATAGGAAACTTGAAAGTAGGAACAATTCTGATGTGACATTGTTGGGCCCTGGAAGCTGTTCAGAGCTTAAGACTGCTTTCAGATTTTGGAACCCCCTGTATTTGCTCTTTTGATTTCCTCAAGGTTTTAGACTTCAACTTTTTTGTTCTAGGATGTTTTCTATCAGGATTTTGTTAGGATACCATTTCAGCCAATCTCTCCACATTTTCTTTCCAGTTTGTCATGGCCATATCCTTTTAAGACAAATTTGTCAGAATGTCAGGCATGGACTTGCCCCATATGGAGTGCTAGAGAGATGGGAAGAGATCATTCCATTTACAGCTGACTTCATCCCAAGAAGTAGAAGTGCTCAATTTGGTACAGGAGATGACAGCAACTGAACTTGGGGTGGGGATGGATCCTTAGGTTCTGATGCAGGGCTTTCTGTGAAATTCCTTTACCAGTGTAGAATTTCTTTGCTTTTGTGACTGAGCGCACCTGTTGAAATCCTCTACTCTGCATGTTTTTAAAATACATATATTTGTAAAACTTAATTTCAGATGATCAGGAGTACCTCATTAATCTAATAGACTCCCCGGGACATGTGGATTTTTCTTCAGAAGTATCAACTGCCGTCCGAATTTGTGATGGCTGCATCATTGTGGTGGATGCTGTGGAAGGAGTTTGCCCACAGGTGATGTACAGTGAGAAGCTATGGCATTTACTGAGAATAACAGAGGGTGTTAGTGAGCCTTCGGGAAAGTTAGAGTACTAACTAGCATTTATGTAGCACCTTTTAAAGGTTACCAAGTGCTTTCTTAACAACCTTGTGAGCAATGTGGTACAGGATTTACAACCCCAGTATTTACAGATGAAGTAACTGAAGCCCAGAGAGGTGAATTAATTTGCCCACGGTCACAAAGCTGATCAGTGTCAGTCAGTCAGTTTGAACTGAACTCTTCTGACACCAAGCCCAGGGCTGCTTTTACTGCCCCACAACTTCTTCAGTTTGCTTTAGACTCTTGCCTAAGAATTAGCACAGTGGTCTGGATCAAGTGAATTACATAAAAATATAGATGTATATACATAGATATATATATGCACATACACACACACATATACCTATATATATATATATATATATATATATATATATATATATATATATATATATATACATATAAATATATATATATAGTATAGAAGATATGCCCAGACTCCAATGTTAGAAATGAATTTTAAACATCATTTAGTTCAAATTACTTTATAGATAAGGAATGAGGAAACTGAGTCTCAGGGAGTTTAAGTTAGGTCTTGGACCTTAATTCTTACCAACTCCCTCATTTCTCAGATGACGTTAGAGAGGCAGCTTGGCTTGCCCTAGATTTCGCCGGTGGACAGCTGTTGGTGGAGGTGGGATTAAGACTCAGGTCTCCTGAGCCTCTGATTGACATTCTTCCTATTCTTTCGCACTGTCTCTCATAACAAAAATTTGACATCAAGGAAAAAGTAGTCAAAAAAATTTCATTTCCTACCCTTGGCTCTTCTTAAGTAGTTATCACATTCTCAAAGGCAGATCTGAACTAAGCAGCCTTCTGGAAAATGAGAAATTAGGGGTGCATGGATGATACGAGCAGAATATTTTCTTTGAGTCATGCTTGCTGCCATTGATAGGGTGCACATATTGAAGTGAATGCAAGCGTGGCAACCTTGCAGTTGAGCCCACTGCTTTGGAGATCTGAGGCAAACAAACCACTTGGGCATTAGATTAAATGAGTTGTTTGTTTTCTCTCTTTTTAACAGAAGGTTATCCTGTTTGTTGATGGGTAGATTCATGCATAAATGAGAAATGACGAAAGGAGCTGGATAGCTTTTTGTTCCTCTTGAAAATAGTACATTTGTGGATTATGTCTTGTGTGGCTAACCTTCTTCTTATCTCTGGAGCAGAGAGTGTGGAAGGAAGGGGGAAAGTTAGGAGGCCCCAGGCATACTGAAAAGATAAGATTCTCTCCGGGGATAGTGACTGTAGAAGTGACCATGGGTAGAACAGACCTGAAAAGGATGAATCAGTATGATAACGGAGGTGGAATGCTAGGGAAAGAAGCTGGTACATGATTCTGAAGAATGGTGGGCCCAAAGACACAAATGGGAGTTTGAGGTGATAGTGCAACCTTCCTGTGGAAATCTGATCCATTTTTCCATTCTTGTAGCTTCATCCGTTTCACTTTTCATAGTTTTCCTGGCAGTTTTTGGTGTCCTCTGTTTGCTGTAACTCCTTCAGTGGTTTCTTCCAATTAATTTCACCCTGCTTGTCTTCCCTCTTCTCTTGTTTTCTTTCAGTCTACGACTTCTGTCAGTAAAACTTGTCTTCTTGGGCTTTGTGCACTTGGTCCTTTCTCTCCCAGTTTTGAGACCATTGATTTGATTGTCCTTTTGCATCAGGACACTAGTCTTAGAATTGGATTTTGGTTCAAAACCTGAGTCTGCCACTTACTGTGACCATCTCATTTAAAAACTGAGAATAATAATAAGATAACATTTATCTGCCTTGCAGGTTTTTTGTCAGGATCAAACAAGATGATTCTCACAAAAGCACTTTGTAAATTATAAAGAATTTTATCACCGTGAGCAGCTGTTATCGCCAATGAAACATCTTCCTAACCCTCTTCCCCCTAGTTTGTTACTTGCTGTAATTTTGGCTCAGTACCCACTTCAGAAAAATTTTCCTGATCAACCCAGTCCCATTTTTCTAACCTTTCTAGCAGGTACCTAATAAGTGACTCAGTAATCCTGTGTATGCTCATTAAGCACTGTATTTGCTGACCGATTTATGTGGATTAGATTTTGATTAGATAGGATGAAATGTATTGATTATTTTGCATTGAAGATTATTATCTTAATGTGGTTTAATTCTGTCAAACCATAAGCCATATTTGCATGTGTGTTTTTGTTAGACACAAGCAGTTCTTCGACAAGCCTGGCTAGAAAACATCCACCCGGTTCTAGTGATCAATAAAATAGATCGTTTGATAGTGGAACTTAAATTCACTCCTCAGGAGGCGTATGCTCACCTGAAGAATATCTTAGAACAGGTACTGTATTAAATTATACTTTTGTTATCAAACTGGGGGGGAGGTCACAGGGAAGTTTAAGAGGGACAGTTCTTGAAGTAAAAATTGGTGTGATAGATATAATGACATCAGTTAAACTAAATGAAGCTTTCTTCAGAAAAGATCAGAATTCAGAATGTATTTGTAGGCAACCACTTCTGGGAGGCTTTTGCCACCTCATAATGGAGGAGTGTATGGTCTGGGGGAAGGCATCAGAGTGGTGGGAAAATTGACCCTGAGTCTCTTAAAGTACATTTTAAGATATTTTTCTATTACTATCATTTAGCACAGTGCTTTGTATATAGTAAGTGATTAAATAGATGCTTATTCATTCATTAAACACTTTAATGTTTGCTATGTAAAAGTCAAAAGGATCTAAACCAAACCAAATCCAGAAAAAAATTTAAAAATCCTCCTCTACTATTTGTAGGTCATAGGTCATCATTTTAAAAACAATATGACTATAGTGAAGCAATTCTTTTGTGCTGTCAAGTTTATCCATGAGAGCTGCAATTTGAGTGTGTTGGGAAATAAAAATGAAAATTTGCTAGAGGGTTTGAAGGTGTTTATTTGTATTAAAATCACAAAATGACCTTTCACAATACCTTTTATGATGGACAGTTTAAACTTGATAATATCTTATTTTGAGTAAGGTCAAGAATATCTTTGACAAGGTAGGTAAGGTAGTGGTATGTTTTCTTCTTGAATTGAATGTGAATTGGCGGCATTCTTTTGTTACTTCAAAGGCTAGCTACCTGGCATTAGAGAGTATGTATGCCACGGTGGGTATCCCACAGTGGCCATCTCTTACCATCCGGATGACATTTTTGCATTTTACTTATCTTCCCTAGATTAATGCACTCACTGGGACTCTTTTTACTTCTAAAGTCTTAGAAGAATGGGCCAAAAGAGAAACCGAATCCCAAGAGAGTTCAGATTCTGTACCAGGAGAGCAAGTTTATGACTGGAGTGCAGGCTTGGAGCACACAGATGATTCTCACCTTTACTTCTCACCAGATCAGGGAAATGTGATATTTACAAGTGCAATAGATGGATGGGGCTTTGGGTAAGTCTGTTTGAATCCAGTAGAGGTTATAGTCATAATAAAAATAAAGACTTTTCAGCATCACTATTGTTACTCTATTTTCTGCCACACCAGGAGCCAATATTGGCATAGTTGAAAGACTGAGAAGAGATGTGGGTTAGAATACTGGCTCTGAATGCTTAGTGTGCAGCTGTGGGCAAGCCAGTTCACATCTCTGGGACTCAGTTTCTTAATCTGTAAAATGAGAATACTAATACCTGTAGTACTTACCTGGGAGTTGTAAGATGTGAGATGGTGTATGTAAGGCACTGTATACCTATCATTGTTATTATTATATACTATTATTGATATTATTACACTGTGAGTTAATCCTTTTACAATCCTTCTGAGACAGATAATAGTTAATTCTCCTTGAACTCTTTTTTAAATTTCATTTGTAATAAATTTTTGATTAGCCAAATTAATACAGGGGAGGAGAATTTGATTTTGTAATGCATCTTACAATTTGGTATAAGCCAAGGTATAATGCATTTTGAGTAATTATGTTTTCTGCAGCTAAATAGTAATTGAATTAAGTTACAAAGAATACACTGGAAGAGAAGGGTTCTGTAATACACAGCTGTTTTGAGGCATGTGGTCTAGAAATGTTTTGCTGATTTTTATTTTCATAATTTTATAAATTTATTTTAATAAAAACATTTTTGAATGCCTATCATATGCAGAGTGAAGTGAATAATCCAGTGCATGTGCTTTTTCTGGTTCCTTCCTATCTGGCCTGTGTTTTGACCTTGATTTTATGCTGTTTACCCTGTAGAGCAGGCTTGGTGTGAACTTTTTATTACTTTTATCCAACTACCCCTTCAAGTTCCCATACCAAACTATCTCAGACATTGCAATCATCTTAAAAAAAAAATTCCAACAAAATTCCAACCATTCTCCAAAACAAGAATGTATACAAAAATATTGAAGAGCTTATAGGGAAAAAAACACCCTTCTGGGTTCAAAACATTTCTTTTCCCTTGACAATTGATGGTAAAGAGCATATATTCATCTTTATTTCATCTAGTTTTACGAAACTAGTCCTAAAATTCCATTACATAAAAATGATTAGTATTTCTTGTAGAGTTTCTTAATTAGATTTAAATAAATTTGCCTTCCTAGAGCATATCCCAGTTGATAGTGGCAGGGGGTAGTGGGAGGAGTGAGATGAGAAGTAATAGAGAGAAATGAATACCAGAAAACATGGGTATGAAAACTTTTTTTCAGCAAACACTTTAGGAAGTAGATTATCTTCATATGGATAATTCAGGGTTAACTGTCTCACTGTTCAAACTTCAGTACTTAGGCCTTTTTCATTGCTATGAAAAGTGAAGTGTTAAACCATGGTAGGAATCTATCTGCATTTGCCTACGATCATGTCCCAGTCTAGGTAATACAATCATTTTTACACTGTTTAATTTTTGAGAAACTATTTAAATAGACAGCTTTTTTTTTTCCAAGTGACTTCTACCACTAGTAAAATAGGTTATTTAGAGGTAGTGAAGGCAACATAGAATAGTGGGTAAAGGGCTGATCTTGAAGTTAGGAATATCTAGGGTAAAGTTATACTTCTGCTATATGCTCACTCTCTGATCCTGACTGAGTCATGTAATTTCTCAGTGATTGTGGACTTTTTATTTTAAGTAATATTTTATTTTTGTCCCATTTACACGTAAAGACAATTTTTAACATTCATTAAAAAACCTTTAAGTTGCAAATTCTGTACCTCTCTCTGTCCCCTCCCTGAGATGGTACGCAGTTTGATGTAGGTTATTTATACATGTGCAGGCATACAAAACATATTTCCATATTAGTCATCTTGTGAAAGAAGAACAAACCCAAAGGAAGAAAACACCCTATGGACAACTTTTTAAGACTGTACTGAGCAGAATTGCTGTAGAGATAAAATGGATAAAAGGGGGCTCCCTCACCAAAATTTCCATATCCCAGTGAAAGTACAAGTTTAAAACAGATAAATTGGACCAATAATTTAGGGGGTTTTAATTTAATTTAATGAAAAAAAAAGAATTTTCCAAAAGAATGGAAAAGATCCTGGATAGTACTGTTTATTACTTTAGAAAAAAAAGACATCCCAAGGAGATATTAGCAGCTATCAACTTAGATGCTTATTTTCTCATCTCTTTATGAGGATAGTCCATGCATTCAGGAGTGTCAGTGATTGAAATGAGAAAGGACCATGCAAAGCTTCTGTAGAGTTCTTTCCAGTAAACTGTGTCTTTGTGGACACATGATTGATTGAGAAGGAAGGGGCTGTCCTACAGATCTTGAATATACAATCTCTTGAAATCCTGTATGTAGAATCTCTCTCTTTAAGGTGGTTCTCAAGCACCATATTCTGCATGAAGCCTTTCCAGATCCCCTCAACTATTAGTGCTCCCTCCTCTCTGCAACTACCTTGCATGTAACTTCTTTGTACTCATTTATGTATATTCAATTTATATTTATGCTGTGTATGCTTACATATGTACCTGTTGTTTTTCTGTTAGAATGTAAACTCCTTGTGAGTAGGACGGTCTTATTTTTTATGCCCCAGCTCTTGGCACCATGCATAGCATGTAGTAGGTTTTTAATAAATATTTGTTGACTGTTTCCAGTTTACCATGCTGCCAGGTTTTTATTGGCTTGCCATAATTACATATTTCATTTCCATATAAAAGGACTGGTGGCAGTTTTTTGGGAGGAGGGGTTCCTAAAACGTGTTGTATTTTGATTGATTGTGATGTCTATCCCCTTATTTCAAGCTCCTATGTTCTGCAGTACTTTATTATATCCAAAAGTTCAATTGGTTCTTTCAATGATTTGTGAGTATTCTGCCAACTGGCCACAAGGTGGGGATCTTGTCTTTTTCTTTCAAAGTTACTATTAATGTTTCATGTTTGTTTAGTTGAAATCTTCATTTATAAATTATGTAAAGATTATTTTGTCAGGGAGGTTTCTGGGTAGAAAAAGGGCAAGATGATGATGTCTTTACCTGATTAAATGTAGTTGACTTATCTCTTTGAGCTCAATGTGTTTGGCTTTTTTTGAAGTAATATAAATCTCAATAAGTGAATATGCCACATACTTAGATAGCAATCTCAATAGTATTGACCACTTTTAAGAAGCTCACTTATGATCTGGCCTTATGATTTCCATATGGTGGAAAGTTTAAGTATTATTTTTTTAAATAGAAGAAGTAGCAAGATAGAGATTTCTAAAATCTGATCATTGGGAGAGGATAAAAAAAAGTAGGAAGAGAGAGTACAAAATGACTGGAAATTGAATTCTTATTTAAAATTCCACTCAAAGAAAACAGCAGTGGGCAGTTTCTGTTTGCATTGAGATTTTAGCAAGAAGCTACCAGTTTCCAATAATATTAAGAAAAAAAAGCAGGAAGCTATGAATAAATAGCCACCAGCTTAGCCAACAGGTGTCTCATTGTGGCAGTGTGCCATGAGGGTTGCCATCAAGGATGACAGAGTACCAAGGCTTTCATTTCCTGTAAGTGTGGGGAATTTTGCAATGACCAGATCATGTGCTGCCCTAATGTTTCATTACTGCCAAGTAGCAGAAATGGATGAAAAGTACAGGTTGGTTTCCCTTTCTGAGTAGTAAGGTCAAAGGGCTTGAGGAACTCTTCTTTATAACTTAACAGGGATAATGAAGCATCCTTTGAAAGAAGTGCTTTTTGAGAAAATCAGTTTGATTCATTTTTAAATGTTACTATCATACATCCTCTGTGTACCTGGCACTATGCTGGTTGCTAAGGATACAAAAACAGAAAAGAAACACTTGTCACCTTCAGGGAGCACGGAGCCCACCATGAACTTTAACATGCATACCTGTGTTCAGCATAACCCAGGCTGAGGCTTGTGTTGTCAGCATAAATCTTCCAAGTTCACATAGAGTAAGTTGCATCTAAGGAAGAGCAATAATAGAAGTAGCAAAGGTTTATAGGAGATAATATTTAAGGAGATCCAGCAATAGAATCTGTGCCCTTAGATATATAAGTAAAAGCATGCAAAAAATAACAGTGATAAATAGGGAACAGCCATGCTAATGTGAAAAGAAAAATTGAACCTAATAAGTAACATTCCTAAGAGTAGGTAGAATGGACTTAATGCCTGCGATGTGGCTATGGAAGGTATACCTGATTAAAAAGATACAGAATATATAAAAAGGGCAGTAGGATAGAATTACATTTTTTTTATTTAAAATATTATTTGCAATTCCAAGTCTCACCCTCCACCTCTCCCCTACTCATTACGAAGGCAAGAAAATACTATTATAATTTTAGGAGATATATTCTTGTGATGAAATCCAGTAGCTGAAGAATTTGGTGAGAAATCATTAGAGTAAGAATCAATGGAGGAAAAAAATGAATTTATAGGCTTCTCAGTGTGTACTTTAGACAACCTGAATAGAAGGAAATAGAGGTATTTAGGAAATCACGTCAACCTGATAGGGTGTTGTAGAGATAGGAATTTGAATTATCAGGGCATCTTCTGTCATCTTCTGTCAAAAGGAAAAGGTATGATGCATTTTCATGTGTCTTTGTGATTATTCCTTAAAAGGTCAAGGAAGTGGCTAAAGCATCTTCTTATTCCATACCTGATCCTGACCAACAAATGACTTCTGAAATAGAACTGCTGAGAATCTTCAGGAAGAATGGCCATTCCATTTTAGAATTTCTGATAGAGAAAGAAAGTCAGCACATAAGTTTGATCTGTGTTGTAGATTTTGAGGAAAACAGATTTAAGAGGATACAGAAAAAAAGAATAAGCAGGATTTCAAGGGCTCATTCTAGAGAGAAAGTCAGTCTAGGAAAAATGGGAAAATCATGAACAAAGAAAAGAGAGAATTAGAGAGGAAAAGAAGGAGCTGCCTAAAGAAGGCAATGGGGTACATAGGGAACTCATCCATAGAGTTATGTTTATGAGAATGTGTCAATACAGGGAACTTGTGCACAAAGGCATGTGCAGAAGACTGCAGCAAGGGAAAGCATGATAGAGGATGAATCCATGTGTGGCAAAAGTGATATGTCAAATATTCAAGCGCAGAATCAATCCAGGATAGTGGCAAATGCTCAGAATAACATAGAACTTTTTACTTATATTTAGGGGTAAGAAACAGGTCAAAGATAGTACCACTGCTAGAGGTAGATGGGATGATAATGCACTATGGAAAGAAGGCAAAACTATTATAGAATCATAGTTTTAGAGCTGTTGAGACCAGAGTTCAACTACTTTGTTTTATAGATGAGGAATCTCAGGGAACCCTGCTAAATGGATTCATATGCTTGAATGGCTGTCATCTAATTGTTTTCAGATTCGTTCTGCTTAATTCCCATCCCCCTCATTTTACAAATGAGGAAACTGAGGATTCCAAGGATCATGCTAAATGCCTTTATGTATTTCAATGGCTGTCATCTGGAAGGTGGATTCGCCTTGTTTTGCTTTACTGCACAGGGCAAAACTGAAAACTATGAGTGGAAGTTGAGGCACAGAGGAGCTGACATAATGAAACACTTCTAAATGATTCACACTATGTAAAGATTGAGTAGGTTACCTAGAGAGGGGAGGGAGTTTTATTCATTAGAAGTTTTTAAACAGAGGCAATAAATATGTTCACCTGTCCAGGATGTTGTAAAAGAGATTCCCTTCTGTGGATATATAGTACATTGAACTAGACATGCTCTGAGACCTCTTAACAATTCCAAAATTCACTCATAAGTTGTGTTGATTTATAATTGTTAAACAGTTCTTGACATCGGTTGTAGAGTCCTTTTTTTCCTTAAGATTAGTATCATCAAGGATGTTAGCTTTGCTTGAGGCTTTTTATAGATAAACATACCTCTATATAAATATATTTATATAAATATACAAATCTGTGTATATATGTTCATATATACATATATGAACAATTTTAAAAATAGAATTTTTATATATACTTTGAAATATCAGTTAAGTAGAATTCAGGGAATGGGGTATACTTAATAGCTGAGGTTGATTTCTGTTCAAATCAGAGCAACTAATTAATTCTTGACTTGACTTACTGACCATTTCATCTTTGAGAAGGTAGAGGATGAGATGAGGGTGATGTTACTTTGTCCTTAATTTTAGCTAGCCAAGGAGAGCTCCTAGAAATGGAGACAGTGATAGAAATTTTGGAAAGTAGTGACCGTGTCATCTAAAGTTCATGATTACAAAAAGAGGGAACTTATGATTGTTATGAGACATGACCATAAGATTTAGTGGGAAAAAAATAGGGACATGGGTCTTTGGCTAGAAACCTTGAAAGAAAATATTTTTTCCACAAGTTATGATTCTCTAAAAAGTGAAATTCTGACAATATGATTGAAAATAATCCCAATGAGGGAAAAGTTGGAGAACGCTATTGTAAAGTAATATTTTTTGCTGCAGAAAATTTATTCAGCTTTAGAAAGGACTTGGACAAAAGATTGACATTCGAGTATAAATCCAACTGCAAATAGAGTGGTATGAACCCATAAAAAGAGTGTCAAAATTTACCGAGATTTGCCAAAAATACTAGGGACAAATTAAAATCCTTTTTTGTTATATGTGAGCAAGAACAGCAGGAAAGAGACTGGTTAGAGGAGATGGTGTAATAACAGATGACAGAAGGCAGAACTGCTTATCTTCTCTTGTTCTGTGTTCTCTAGTTGGGAGAAAAAAAGCTTGCAACTTGAAAAGGGTAGAATTGAAATCCAAGGAGATAAGAAAAAAAGCACTAGATGGCTTTAAATGAATTAAGAGTGTCTGGATCCAGACAAATTACCAGTCCAGGGTATTGAAATAACTTGTACATGTTGTCACAGAACCCCTGTTAGTAGTCAGAGAAATAATTGTGAGTGGGAGAGGTGTCAAGGAATAGAAAAAGACAAATATTGTCAACATGGATGAAAAGGTGGATACTAGAGATTTAACGGGCAAGCATTGGGTTGCTTCCTGGTAAAAGTCTAGATTAGATTATTAAATCAGATTACAGTCTCTGTGAACATTTAGAAAACAAAAAGGTGTAGTGGATTCATTGAGAAGTCATATACAACTAATCTAATTTCGTTTTGTTTTAAGGTTTCTTGACTGGTAGAGGTTGGGAATGCCCCCTCCCCCCGCCTCCCCCCCCCCCCCCCCCCCCCAGTTTATCTTGATTTTAGCAAGATATTTGACAGAGTCTCTTGTGACACCTCTGGACAAGATGAAGAAAGTAGCATGAATGATAACTACAGTAGGTGGATTCACACTGTTTCAACATGTGAATTTAGAATAGCTCTGACTAACGAAGTTAATGAGGCTTTCAAGCTTGAGAAGTGAAGTCTGTAGCTTGATACAGGGTTTGTTGTTGCCGTGTTAGATGTTTTAATCAGTGATGCAGATAAAGACGTAAGTAATTTGTTGCAAATTTTCAAATATCACTAGCCTAGGAGGAGTAGCTAATGTGACAGATAACAGAATCAAGACTCAAAATGATCTTGACAGGCTGGAATGATGGAATGAAACCAGTAAGATGAAAATTTACAGAGGTAAATCTAACATGTTTCATTTACACTTAAGAAAGAGAGAATGGAAGCCACCTAGAGTGACAGCGATTCCCACGAGAAAGATGCTTGGTTCTTTATATTCTTAAGCAGTGGGATGTGCAATCTCTGGTCACTTTAAAGTATAATGTTTAAATTATGGAGAATGGCATTCCCACTGTACTCTGTTTTGTTGAATCTTGTACAAGTTCTGACATTTAGATTTGGGCTACATTTTCAAAAGACAATGACAGACAAGAATACGTTCTGAAGATAGTAACTTAGGTGGTGAGAGTTCTGAAAATCATATCCTGTGATGAAAGACTTAAGAATCTTTAACCTGAAGAAGTGACTAATGTGGGACATTAGCAGAATGAGACCTAGAGGATGGAAGTTACTCTGCGTTAGGCCTCTGGAACCAGAGGCTCTGGATTCATATCTCTCTTTTTGTGTCTGTTAATCTAATCTTTCTTTGATGAGTCAGAATCTTTTTTTTTTAAGTAAATTTATTTATTTTTAGTTTTCAGCATTCACTTCCATAAGTTTTAAATTTTCTCCCCCCTCCCCAGGAGGGTATGCAATCTGATATAGGCTCTACAATACATTCCTATTAAACATATTTTCACATTAGTCCTGTTGTATGGAAGAATTAGAATGAATGGGAGGAACTATGACAAAGAAAAAAACAAAACAAAACAAAACAAAAATAGTCTGCCTCACTCTTCATTCAGACTCCATGGGTCTTTCTCTGGATGTGGATGACATTTTCTATCCTAAGTCCTTTGGAATTGTTTTAGGACCTTGCATTGCTGAGAAGGGCTAAATCTCTCAAAGTCAGTCATTGCACAGAGTGGTTGTTACTCTGTACATTGTTCTCCTGGTTCTGCTCACTTCACTCAGCATCAGTTCATATAAGTCTTTCCAGGTTTCTCTGAAATATACCTGTTCATTTTTTTGTCTTTTTTTAAAAATGTTTATTTGGGGTTTTTTTTAGTTTTCAACATTCATTTCCACAAAATTTTGAGTTCCAAATTTTCTCCGCATCTCCCCCCCACCCCATAATGTCTTGCATTCTGATTACCCCTTCCCTCAATGTGCCTTCCCTTCTATCACGCCCCTCCCTTCTCTTATCCCCATCTTCTTTTCTTGTAGGGCCAGATAGATTTCTATACCCCATTACCTGTATTTCTTATTTCCCAGTTGTATGCAAAAACATTTCTCAACATTTGTTTCTAAAACTTTGAGTTCCAACTTCTCTCCCTCCCTCCCCACCCATCCCCACTGAGAAGGCAAACAATATATAGGCTTTATATGTGTGGTTTTGCAAATGACTTCCATAATAGTCATGTTGTGTAAGACTAACTATATTTCCCTCCATCCTATCCTGCCCCCCATTTATTCTAATCTCTCTTGACTTTGTCCCTCCCCAAAAGTATTTACTTCTAATTACTCCCTTCTCCCATTTGCCCTCCCTCCTATCATCCCCACACCCCACTCATCCCCTTCTCCCCTCCTTTCCTGTAGTGTAACATAGATTTTCCTACCAAATTGAGTGAGCATGTTATTCCCTCCTTAAGCCAAATGTGAAGAGAGTAAGCTTCACTTTTTCCCTCTTACCTCCTCCCTTTTCTCCTCCATTGAAAAAGCTTTTTCTTGTCTCTTTTATGAGAGATAATTTGTCCCATTCTATTTCTCCCTTTCTCCTCCTAATATATTCTTCTTTCACCCTCTAATTTTATATTTTTTTAGATACCATCCCTTCTTATTCAATTCATCTTGTGCTCTGTGTGTGTGTGTGTGTGTGTGTGTGTGTGTGTATAATCCCTCCACCTACCCAAATACTGAGAAAAGTCTCAAAAGTTACAAATATTATCTTTCCATGTAGGAATGTAAACAGTTCAACTTTAGTAAGTCCCTTATGATTTCTCTTTCCTGCTTACCTGTTCATCCTTCTCTTGATACTTGTGTTTGAAAGTCAGATTTTCTATTCAGTTCTAGTCTTTTCATCAAGAACGCTTGAAAGTCCTCTATTTCATTGAATGACCATTTTTTCCTGTGAAGGATTATACTCAGTTTTGCTGGGTAGGTGATTCTTGGTTTTAATCCTAGCTCCTCTGACTTCTGGAATATCATATTCCAAGCCCTTTGATCTCTTAATGTAGAAGCTGCTAGATCTTGTGTTATCCTGATTGTATTTCCACGATACTTGAATTGTTTCTTTCTGGCTGCTTGTAATATTTTCTCTTTGACCTGGGAACTTTGGAATTTGGCTGCAATATTCCTAGGAGTTTTCCTTTTGGGACCTCTTTCAGGAGGTGATCAGTGAATTCTTTCCATTTCTGTTTTACGCTGTGATTCTAGAATATCAGGGCAGTTTTCCTTGATGATTTCTTGGAAGATGATGTCTAGGCTCTTTTTTTGATCATGGCTTCCAGGTAGTCCCATAATTTTTAAATTGTCTCTCTTGGATCTATTTTCCAGATCAGTTGTTTTTCCAATGAGATATTTCATAGTCTTCTATTTTTTCATTCTTTTGGTTTTGTTTTGTAATTTCTTGGTTTTTCATAAAGTCATTAGCTTCCATCTGTTTCAGTCTAATTTTGAAAGAACTATTTTCTTCAGTGAGCTTTTGAACCTCCTTTTCCATTGGACTAATTCTGCTTTTCAAAGCATTCTTCTCCTCATTGGCTTTTTGGACCTCTTTTGTCAGTTGAGTCAGTCTATTTTTAAAGGTGTTATTTTCTTCAGCACTTTTTTGGGTCTCCTTTAGCAGGCTGTTGACTCACTTTTCATGATTTTCTTGCATCGCTCTCATTTCTCTTCCCAATATTTTCTGCACCTCTCTTACTTGATTTTCAGAATCCTTTTTGAGTTCTTCCATGACCTGAGACCATTGCATATTTATTTTGGAGGTTTTGGATGCAGAAGCCTTGACTTCCTCTGATGGTATGCATTGTTCTTCCTCATCTGAAGGGATGGAAGAAAATATCTGTTCATCAAGAAAGTCACCTTCTATAGTCTTATTTTTTTCCCTTTTTTGGGCATTTTCCCAGCCAGTTACTTGACTTTTGAGTCCTTTGTTAAGAGGAGGGTATGCTCTGGGGACCTGTAAGTTCTCAGTTCCTCCAGGCTGGCACAATCAAGAGAGAGGAGTTTACTCCTCTCCTGGCCTGCGTACTGGTCTGGGAGTAACCAAAAACTTTTCTGCCCAGAATCAGTGAATAGAATGGATGCTGCAGCTGCAGTAGCTGCTGCTTGTGGTCCAGACTGCGTTTTCCTCTCCTGGGTAAAGGAGCTTTCTCACTCACCTTTGAAGCTGTTTTTGGCATTTGTGGGAACTGTTGCTGCCAGTGGCTCCCTGAAGCCTGTTCTGGGTCCTGTATCTGCTGCACCGTGGCCCATGCTGGGCTGCACTGCACTCTGAGCCCTGTGTGATAGACCTTTCCTGTTGGCCTTCCAAGCTGTCTTGGGCTGGAAATCTCTTTTATTCTGTCGTTTTGTGGCTTCTGCTGCTCTAGAATTTGTTTAGTCATGTTTTACAGGTATTTTATGAGCTACGGATGGGAGCTTCTACAGGTCTGTCTGTCTTTCTACTCTGTCATCTTGGCTTCATCCCCCCGCTCCCACCCTTCATCGTTTCTTACAGTACAATAGTAATCCACTGCATTCATGTACCACAGCTTGTTCAGCCATTCCCCAATTGATGGGCATCCCCTTAATTTCTAGTTCTTGGCCACCACAAGGAGGCCTGCTGTAGATATTTTTGTATATGTGGGCCCTTTCCCCATTTTTATGAGGGATACAGCCCTAGAAGCTGTGTTGCTGGGTCAAAGGGTGTACACATTTCCCTAGCCCTTTGGGTATAGTTCCAAATTGCTTTCCAGAATGGTTGGATCAGCTCACAGTTTCACTAACAATGAATTAGTGTTCCAACTCTCCCACATCTTCTCCAGCATTTATCATCTTCCTATTTTGTCATGTTAGCTGATCTGATAGGTGTCATGTGGTACCTCACGGTCTCATCAATAGTGATTTAGACCATTTTTTCATATTACTATAGATAACTTTAATTTCTTTCTCTGAAAACTTGCCTGTTCATATCCTTTGACCATTTATCAGTTGGAGAATGACTTGTATTCTTGTAAATTTGACTCAGTTCTCTATAAATTTTAAAAATGAAGCCTTTATCAGAGATACTATTTATAAAAATTCTTTTCCAGTTTTCTGCTTCCCTCCTAAATCTAGTTTGCATTGGCTTTGTTTGTTCAAAAACTTTTCAATTTAATGTTATCAAAATTATCATTTTGCATTTCATAAGGTTCCATGAGTCAGATCTTGTAGCACCTTAAGGGGATTTTTATAAATATTGATGATGATAATACTGTATTTGGGGTATAGATATAAAAGATTAGACTGATTCTCTTACTCCAAACATTTAACTGAGAATTTTAAAGAAATGCTAAGTAAATCTTTATTAATTTCCTGCCCCCCCATTTGTGCCTTCTAAAAGTTTTTTTTTTAATGGTTGGCTCTGAATTAAGGGAAGAAAGCAAGAGGTATCTTCAGAAATTAATATCATGTGAAAACAAAAAGAATTGGTGATAAGATTTTAATTTTTTTTAGCATTCTTTAATAGTTTATTTTTCCCAGTTACATGTAAAAACAATTTTCAACATTCATTTTTAAAAATTTTGAGGTCTAAATTGTCTCTCTCCCTTACCTCCACATGGTAAGCAGTTTGACATAGATAATACATGTGCAGTCATTCAAAACATGAAAACAAGATTTTTGAAAAATGAAATGCATATAAGAAGGTCCAGTTAAAGTGAGGATTTTACCATACGTTGGTTAAAGATAAGACTTGCAAATAACTTGAGGCAACTGGATGATATAATGAACAGAGCCATGTGCCTGAGTTCCAGTCTGCCTTGGACACATTTTAGCTGTATGATCGTAGTCAGGTCCTTTAACCTCTGTCTGCTTCAGTTTTCTCAACTGTAAAATGGTGATAATAATAGCACCTGTCTTTCAGGGTGGTTGTGAAGATTTGATAATATTTGTAAAGTGCTTCACAGTGCCTGCAATATAGTGGATAATTAGTAAATGCTAATTCCTTTCCCTCAATGTGGGTAGGCTTAGATTTCTTGAAGTTCCTTTATTGCCTTGAGTGTCAAGTCATTCTATTTCTTCTCACTAGGTGCTGCCTTTTCCTTTTCTTAGCTGATTTCCAACTCCTCCAATTTCTCCCTATATATTATTAAATTAAAAAATTAAGACCTATTGGCCAGGCAGCAAATTAATAGGCATTTATTAAGTGACTGCTCTTATCAGGCATTGTACTAAAAGTGAGCTACTGTCAAGACTTCTTGAAAAGAGAGCTTTTTTTAGAAAAAAAATTAACCTTTTCTCATATTTCTTGACTTATTACAATTTATAATTTGTTTGTCCTGTGAAGGCAGGTGTGTGTTTTACCTGCTTTGTCTTGTCTAGTTTGAATACTGTGTGTGATGAACTGTTAGTCGAGAGTATTAATTGGTTATAGTCTCTATTTCAATAATAAGATTATTAAATAGGCTACTCTTCAACAAGGGAAAAGAGAATTATTTTTAATGCTAACTAGTCTCCAAGAAAGAGTCCAAATCTCATAGACTAAGAACGTTCAAACTAGGAGGTGCCTTAGATTGTATCTGTATGCCCCACAAAAAAATTAGGTGGCCTAGTCGATAGAGTATTCAGGAATACCAGAATTTAAATCTTCACGCAGATACTGATTGAGCTCAGTGACCCCTGGGCAAGTCATTTAACCTCGCAGCCTTGGTTTCCTCATCTACAAAAGGGGATTATTATCACCTACTTCCCAGGGTTATTGAGTTAAAATGAGATAACACATGTAATGAACTTTACAAACCTTAAAAAAAAAAAAAGATTATATTCTCCTTGGTGGGAGCCAACATGTGCAAACACTTAGGGCAATCACCAAGGCTGGAGGAAAATACCTACCTGAGGAAGGACGGATAGAATTGGAATATTTGATCCAAACTAACATCTACCAAAGGCAAGGCCAGATTGGAACCAGGACCTCTTAGAAGTCCTGGGCTCCAAGGGGTTAAAACAGAAGTGGGAAGCTGGTGGCAAGAAAGCCCTGTGGTTTTGAAAGCACAGGATTAAGAGGCCAGCTGCCAAGAGTGTTCCCATTCTGCCTCCTCAAAGTTTTGCACTTCTGTGGTGGTATTCCCAATCTCTGCTTTCTACTGATGTATTAATGTTGATAAAAGCCAGCCTTAGCTTGTTCCCTCCAGACACAACCATGCCATTAGGCCACAGACCCAAGCATACCCATCAGTTTTTGAATGAGGACACTTAGGCCTAGATGGTATTTAATTTGTTTGCCTTATTGTCACACATCTAGTTAGTAGCAGGGCCACAACTAGAATCTACATTTCCTGATTCCCAATCTAGGACCCTTTTCAATATTCTGTGGTGTTTATCTCTTTTTCTTACTAAAATATTGTTTTGTTAGGGAAGGTTCTTGGGTCAGCTAGTAATTGCTGTGATACATAGAAGATACCTTAGGAGTCTTCTAGTGTCTTCTCTCACTAGTGCAGAAATCTGTCCTTGTACACCCATGACAGAATTGCTGACATATTCTAAAATTCTTCCATGTGCTTTTGGGAAGAGAGAGTGAAATTTGGATGATTCTATTTTGATCAAGTGCTGAACTCAGCACATCTGGGATTCCCATATAAAATCCATGTGTTGAAAGGGTTCAGTCAAACTGTATATTAGCAATTGCAGACATCAAGTGAATCATAAAAGTCTGAGTTTTGTTGCCTTTGGCTTGCTTTCAAAAAATACTGGCATCTTTTAACATACTGTCTTGAGTGCCATGCTTTTTTGCAATATCACTTTTTAGAATGTTGTTTAGAAGTGACCATTGTAAAATGTCTCTGGATTCCTAAGTCACATGCTCACAACTAACTTAGGTCTCTGAAGAAATAAAATTCTCTGAGAAAAAGGAATATTTTTTAATTCAGTCCCACAAAGATAATTCAAACTGTACTCAGATTTCCTAAGTAAGCTCTCTGTTCCTTCATTGCAGGTTGTGTTAATAAAAGCCCGTTATTTCTTGTTTGACTTTTGGGAGCTAGTAATTTTTCCTCTATGGGCAGTAGCAAAAAGCTCACCCAGAAGAATGTAGGGCAGGAGACCTGGATTAAGAGTCTTCATCTTGCCACTAACTCACTGTGTTAGTGAGTCCTGGGAGGATGACTTAATCTCTTTGAAAATGTGACAGCTTCTTAAGAGCCAAGAATGGGATATAAAATTTTTGACTACTTTTTTCTTCAATTTCCTATTTTTGTTTTGGGAGGCAGTATGGAAGAGGACAATAGTACTTGCGCTACTGAGCTCACAGGTTTGCTGTCACGTTCATGTAATGAATGTAATAATCCTTGTAAAGCACCTTCTAATTATAAGGTGTTACAGCAATGTCATTTGTTGCTGTTAGGGTCGAAGATGATGACAGTGGGTCTTCAAAGGCTTCGCTTTTGAACGCCAGCTCTGGCACGTCTAGCAATTTAGAAGGACTTGGAGTATAGGCCAAGTAGTGGATTGTATGTCTGATATTTGAGTGCCAGCCTCATTTCAAGGAGAATCAGTGGCAGATATATTGGCCAGCAAGTAATGAAATTTTTTGGCCTCGGTAATTCATAAATGCACCTATTAAGAATGTAGAGGGGCTGTGTGTGATCTCTGTCAGTGGATAAAATTTCCTCACTGATGAAATCTCACAGCTCTTTTAATGTATAGAGAAAAAGATTAAGGCAGAAATGTATAACCACCCTATATTTATGGAACTGCCCTACTTAAAATCAAGGTGCTTGGGATATTTTTCTAGAAAGTTGAACTCATTTTAGTTTGAGATTGAGAAGGGGGAATTCATTGACAGAGTTAGTACTGATAAAGTAGAAGCATTTTTGAAATCCAGAAGACCTAGGTGCAAGCCTTGACTACTATACGTATTTTGTGACCATAAGGCACAAACCTCTGTGCCCAGGCATCTCTCTGGATTTAAAACCCCAGAAGAGTTGATTTGCTTTGGTGGAAAGACCTTCCATGCTAGGAATTCTCTACACTGTTGAAATCATGGAGGCAATGAATAGACCTCATCAATGGTTCGAACATCCCAATTTCCATCCGATCCTTAGGCCAACTTCCCTTCTCCTTGCTTTTTACATATGAAATCAATAAAGTATGCCATCTTTTGCATAATTCATATTGCTATGGAAAATCACTTTCTTTCAGGATTGAGCACTTTGCCAAACTATACAGCCAAAAACTTGGCATCAAGACTGATGTTCTTTTGAAGACCTTATGGGGAGATTATTACCTAAATACAAAATCAAAGAAGATCATGAAAGTTGACCAGGTAAATACAGTAAGATGAAGAGTCACTTTGTAGGGGGGGTTCACTGTTGATGTATTAAAGAAAAATAAATCTTTGAAGTTTTCTACCAATAGATACAAGTAGTAGCTGATATTTAATACTCTTTATTATTCAGTGTAGTATGGAAATTATGACCTTAATAAATTTTTCAACACATGTAGCACAAATACCAGTAATATTCTCTTCATGTAGGTTCATTTATGCTATTTCACAAATTTCTCTGGATTTCAGAGATGAAGTTATAATGTTGAACATTGAAGAAAAATAATGTCTGTATTCAAACAGTCACAGAAAGTGTGGCATATAACATTTTGATATTTAGGCTGCATTCTTTTCCTTTGAATATCTTATATCATTTAACAGCTGTTAGAGACTTAGTTTATCTTTCATTTATGCTGCTCATGTCATGAAAGTTTTTTACTCTTCAAAGTTGGTTAACACTTAAAAGCTTTCTTCCTCAGTTATTGTGCTTAGATAAGAATTTTTATTGGTTTTTTAAGTTTAGGTGGTATAACTCATTTTCTCTTAGTTTGGAGTGAAGAAATTCAGGTTCAAGGCCTGATTCTTGTGTGACTTCCTCTTTCTAACCTCTGTTTTTCTGCATCTCTATAAAGTTAGAAGTTTGGACCTTATCTCTTATAGATCTAAAAAACTGTATTTTAAAGTCACATAGCTACACAAGAGCTCTGGGGAAATGATGGAGAACCATGCATTTTATATGTCAGAGATTGTATATTTACCATTTACCTTACATGTCTCGGTAATCTGGGGCCACTTAGCATAGCGGCAAACATCCTTTGGCATTTCATTGGTCTCTATGGGACTGTCCATTATAATGCAGTACAGTATTTACTATTCATAATGACAGCCCTGGGCTATAAAGAAAGTGTTAAGTTTTGTTTAGTATACTCTGTGTAAGAAGTAGGGAAGTGGGTATGACACTGTAGAAAAAGTTCCATATGAAGGGGCTACTCAAACAGAATTAAAACTGAAGCCACCTTGGCTCCTTAACTAGGGTGGATAATGCCTCTATTGAGCATTTGTGGCAGGCGCAGTGGAAGTAGCCATAGTAATTAATGTTGGTTGAATTGAATTGAAATGGAAGCATTGCTGGGGCAGCTGCAATAGTAGGGTTTCCCTTTTTCATTGTTAAGTATTATTTTTGTTACTGTTTGCCACCATTGGTATAGATAATTGAAATTTGGCTCTGAATGCTGAAGTACAGGTTATGCCAGACTGAAAATTATGCTGAGTAAATATTTGCAAACTGATGAGACATAGTTGATAAAGAATTGAGTGTGAAATTGAATTGTGTTGAGACATCTGTCAAATGTTTAAGATCTCAAGAGACAATCTGGTAGAGACCAGAGAGAGAGCACAGGAATTGGAACACATAGGTGAGAATTCTGGCTCTAGCACTCACTAGATTGGTGACCATGACCAGGTCAGTTCACCTCTTTACACCCCTGTTTCACCTGCAAAATGGGGGTTGATACCCTTTCTACACTTTTGAGATTGTCTGTGCACAAAGCCTTTTGTAAAACATAAAAGTGAGTTGTTATTTATTCCAACCATATATGTATTCTTTCTTTCAGACAAAAGGAAAGAAACCTTTATTTGTACAGTTAGTCCTGGAAAACATATGGAGTCTCTATGATGCGGTCTTAAAAAAGTAAGATTATTCTACAGTGTTTGATATTCTCCTCAGCTCTATCTAAGTAGTATGCTAATCTTAGGCACTTACATCATGCTTCAGAAAGAGTGCGGTTGACAAGGAAAGGGGATAGAAGTGTTCAACAGATTTGATTGCAGTCGGTGGACCAAACATTACTGTTAATATTCAGCCCAAGGAACATCATGGCTCATGGGTGTAATAGCCAAGATTTTAAAAAGTGGCATAGTGATGGCATGATGATAATATCTACATGTTATTAACAAGAAAGATGAGGCTTGGGGTCATTAAAGTCAATTTCTGTGCAAAAAAAAAAATTGGCATCTATGCCCATTATAAGATTAATTTGATAAAATTTGCCTGCAACAAATAGAAATTGAAGTTAATTTTGTTATAATTCCATTCTAATTGACAGGTTAGTAATTTTCTTTTTCACCATTTGGAAACGTATGTTGTTGGTAATGTGGTTTTTCATAAAAGTATTTTGGAATTTTCCATTTTTAAAATTAAAAAATAGGTTATTTTTGCACCGTGTCAGGAATATCCTTCCAAATATTTATAGTCTTTTATTGTAAAAGCAAAGATTGGGAACCAATAGCTAATGAAATTTCACTTCTGTTTCAGGGTGTGAAGAAATATAATCTTGTGTTTTTGTTTTCTTGAAAAATTATAGGGACAAAGAAAAAATTGACAAAATAGTAAACTCATTGGGATTAAAAATTGGAGCCCGAGAGGCACGTCATTCTGACCCTAAAGTTCAGATCAATGCCATTTGCAGCCAGTGGCTTCCCATATCAAATAGTGTTCTTGGTATCCTTTTTGAAATTCCCTGCTATTGATGAGCCATGAAGACATTTGAAAATAAAACTCTCCAAGCTGAAGCATTTTAGAGTAATGTAATGAGCTTTTTCTAAGGCCTTGCCTATGATATCTGTTTTTCTCTGTAGGGATTCCCCTTTTCCCATAACAACTCTTCAAACTAAATCTAACATGTGTAGGGAAGGTTACCTAAATTTATCATAGGTGACCTACATTTGTTATATTTATTATCTATAGTTTAACAAAATATATTTTTCTCCCCTTGGGTATCCCTAGTTAATTTGAGAATGGTTTCTACTGGGAATTTGGTTCCATTTGAATTATCACTGTTATCTTCAGCTGATCAGTTTCCTATCATAATGACCTTTTTTCGCTTGTCTGTCTTAACTGAGGCAATTAATTAAACGCATTTAGAGTGTTTTCCTTTTCCTGGGACACTTTAGTTTTTCCCACTCTGTATGGGCCTGGGAAACTACATACATTTGAATATTTGTAAATCAGATCATCTTAATTGCAAAAATTGTGAATGAAGATGGATGTTTCATGGAAGTCTCTGGTAAATGTTTTAAAATGTGAATAATGATGCCTTTAATACCTTTTAAGTTCATATTCTTTTGTATGAGAAAAGTTCATATTCTTTAAATGAGAAGCATAGTTACATAGTGCTAGAGAACTAGCCTCAAGGTCAAGGTCATGGAGACTTTGCCCTCAAGTTCTGCCTCTGGTCTCCTAGCTTGGTCATGTCACCAGAAGCCACTTTGCACCTCAGTGCCTCAGACAACTCTCTAAGACTAGCGGTTGCAGAATTAGGGGCCCATTTACATTAGTTTTCCATGAATTCCCAATATTTATTGAAATCACAGGTCTAGTCTGGATAAAAATTTTTTTAAAAATTATTTTGCAATTTTTTTAAAGTTAAATTTACCCTCAACCCTCTTCATTATTACAACAGCTCTGTGTTGGAGAATTTTGCTCTTTCTGAGGATTATCAAGTACTTATCTCCCAGAAATCTCTAGCTACAAGTATCTATATAGTAGTCTCCAGAACCCTTGCAATAGGGTGAAGCCCTGCACTGATTGCTAGTATTTGTTTTTTTCACTAATATACTAAAAATAAAGCTTTTTTGTTATAAAGTTATAAAGGAATTTTAGGCAATATTGTATTAGTAAGTACCTCAACATGCACAGAGGGCCTGCCACCGCAGGTTCTTTGATCTGCTTCTCTAAAGGGAAAGACAGCCTTTGGGGGTTAACAGTCACTTTAATCAAGCACAAGTATCAGAAAATCAAAGTCAGAATTTCAGAGAAATCAAAAATCAACAGACATGCTTCCATAAGTCTGACCATTAACATACGTACATAGAAGCCAGCGATGGAAGGAGCAACATCTGGGTTTTCAAAGTGAGGGAGGGGGGCTGCTTTGTGACTTTCCTGACTCTTATCTGGCACTCCTAAACGTTCTTACAAAAACTAAGCCCCAAAGTAAAACCTCACGATCAGAATATTTATACACTTTTCAGAGCCAGAGGGCATAACCCTTTGACCCATTGCCTCAATAGAAAAAACCAAAGGTATTTGGGACCCTCCTATGAAACAAATCCCCTCATCCAGCTTCCCACAATGGGCAGGCCCATTGGTGGGTGAAGATCTTCTTTAAACACACTATTCAGTCAGAGGCACTTTTAGTAAAACAAAAACAGCTAAAGATCCTAGTTTGACTGCCATCAGAAATATCTATATGCTCTATGAAATTTAAATACTTTGGGCAAATGTTATACAAGTCTGTAAGTTTCAGTTACAATTCCTCTGTCATATCTGCCACATTGGATTGTGGTGAAGATCCAATATATTTCATAATAACCTTTTCATGATTATCATCTCCTCTAATCTGCTAATCTTGGTCTGTATCATTTGATAATGACACCCTTTAAAAAGCTAGTACAAAAAATTGGGGGTAGGATCTAGCCCATAGACTTTGAATCCTTAACGGTAGGTTTTAGACATGGTATGTCAAAAACTCCCTAGTCCTCTTGACATCTCAGCTGAGCGGGTGGAGAGGCTGCTGTGCACTGGAGCAAGGACATTTGAGTCTCTTCCACCAGAAACCCAGGAACTAAAGACAGGTGAGTTAAATATGAACAAGTTAACTTAGAAAGAATTAAAGCCCATTCTGGTGCTATAGATTCAGTAGGTGGTATTCTGGTCACTAGACATTGTATAAGTTTAGCTTTGGATCTAAACTTGATGGTGATGGTTTTTAAAATTGAACTCATCATATATTTGAGCTTTGAAACTTTGGGATTGGGACTGCTGCATTTATTTCTTTGTCTCTTCCACACCTCGCACTGTGCCTGGTATATCATAAGAGCTCACCACATGATTGCTGGCTGATTGATTGCTGAGCCATTGATATTCATTCTAGTCCAGTGCTCTTGTCAGTTCTGGTTTAGGATAGATCTTTGTTTTAGAGTAAAGTACAGTAAAATTGTGCCTTTTTCACATTTGGGACCTGTGCAAATAATACAGCCATATTGGTAGATGTTTAATAAACTTCAAATATGATCTGTCTTTACTAAAATAATGTTAATTTTGCTCTTAAGAAACATGTATATATGGCATCATTTAACCATAGCCTGTGGTGAGCCAGGGTTCCAAAGACAGGTATAGTTAGGTGTGCTGAGTGAGTTCTCAAGGAAATTGCTTTAGATCACCCTTGGAAAGAGAGCTTTATCAGAAAATTGATTCTCACTTTGCATTTAAAAATGTAAGTGCACTTTGCCATGAAGGAGTTCTGAAGTATTCAGTGGCAGTTTCCTCAAAGCTCCATTTAAACCCTACTATACTGTTCCTTCTAATAGACAACAATACGTTGCTTTGCTCTAATATGAAGTTAGATAATGTTCCTACAGTTATTAGCTGAAATCCATTAAGCTCTTTTTTGTGGGGGGCTTATCAGGGTCTAGTCTAATATCATGGAAAGTAAATTCTGAAATTGTGTAAATGTTGTGAGGAATCGTTTTTGATAGGGCATAAAGAAAGCCAACTCTTCCCTTCTCATCACCGTCCTGCTCTGGAGTGCTAGCAGGAAAACACTATTAATAAAAGAACAGGGCGCAAACTGTTTAGAGGCAGCCTGTGATTTATGTTTGATTACATATTTGAATAACATACATAGGAATTACTGTGCCATTCCCAGGTTGGAAGCTGTTACTTCTGGGCTGTTTGAATCCCCTCTCTCATGTTGGCATGGAAATTCCTCAGTTACTGAATCCTCTCCCAAAACCAGCCCCTTCTGCCATTAACTTCAGAGCCACCAGGGAAATTGGTTCTGGAACATTTTTTTCTTTTTTAAAAGCTAATTAATTTATTTGTTTTCAATTTTCAACAGTCACTTCCGTAAGTCTTAAATTTTCTCCCCCTCCCTCTCCCTTTCCTTACTGAGAGAGCATGCCATCTTATATGGGATCTACACATACATTCTTATTAAACACATCTTCACATTAGTCATGTTGCATAGAAGAATGAAAATGAATGAGAGAAGTCATGAGAAAAAAACAAAACAAAACATAACACAAGAGAAAATAGTCTGCTTCATTTTACACTCCAATTCCGTAGTTTTTCCTTTGGATGTGAATGGCATGCTTCCTTAAAGAGTCCTTTGGTAATGTTTTATGTCCTTGCATTGCTGTGAAGGGTTTAGTCTCTCAGAAACAGTCCTCACACATTGTGGCTATTACTATGTATAATGTTCTTCTGGTTCTGCTCATTTCACTCAGCATCAGTTCATATAAGTCTTTCCGTGTTTTTCTGAAGTCCAACTGTTCATCATTTCTTATAGCACAATAGTATTCCATTACATTCGTATACCACAACTTGTTCAGCCATTCCCCAATTGATGGATGTTCCTTTGATTTCTAGTTCTTGATCACCACCAAGAGAGCTGCTATAAATATTTTTGTACATGTAGGAACTTCTCCCATTTTTATTATCTCTTTGAGTTATAGCCCTAGAAGTGTCATTGCTGGGTCAAAGGGTATGCACATTTGTGTAGCCTTTTGGGCATAGTTCCAGATTGGTCTCCAGAATGGTTGGATCAGCTCACAGCTCCACTAACAATGAATGATTCTGGAACATTAAAAGAGTTATTTTTGAAATTGTTTTAAGAGAGTTTGGTGGTATTTCCCTATTAACAATGTTCTGCCATTGTTGTTATCTCCTAACATCCCTTGGATATAGAATTGTAGCATGTAAGTCATAGGATCTTAGTTCTAGAGCTAGAAGGGATGGATGTGTGAGGCCTCCTAGGCTTCATTTACTGCAGCTTGGATTACTTAAGGAAGACTTGCCAAGTTTACAGGTTATCTTCCATCGTGCTGTATGGATACTTGTTTGCCCTTCTCACAGAATGTGTCCCTTCTCTGGCTAGGATGGCCTGTCCTCTCCTGATTTATTATTTCAGTTATTTCTTCTACATCTAGAGGGGTCTCACTCTGTGGTGGTAGTCCAGCTACTCACTACAAATAACAGGCATACAGGTCAATCATCATATTACGTTGATTTTTTTTTTTCTGAGTAAAGAAGGGGAGCATTTTTGTTCTCTGGAAAAGCAATCTTTTAAGTGGAATTTTAAAAATAATCATTAATATTGTGGCTTAGTTTTACCTCTAAATGCTGTTTTATTTTAAAACTCACTTGTTCTAATGTTTTTCTTACAGTAGATGAAAAAAAGGGTGACTTTTATTTCTTATTTATTTAGCTTTTATGAAATGTGGAAGTGAAGACACAGCCCCAGTGATCATCTTTGTTTCCAAAATGTTTGCAGTTGATGCAAAGACTTTACCTCGTAACAAACCAAGGTA
This sequence comes from Notamacropus eugenii, assembly GCF_028372415.1. NCBI lineage: Eukaryota > Metazoa > Chordata > Mammalia > Diprotodontia > Macropodidae > Notamacropus > Notamacropus eugenii. Next base: position 175,693,940 of record NC_092872.1, on the reverse strand, counting down.
AGGCTCAAAGAGTTAGCGGCAGGTAAATATGTGTGTGTTGGAGATTTTTCCCAGTGGAGGTGGTAAAAGGTAAGTAAGTGTGTATGGGAGGTGGGAAGTGGGGTGGTAACTTTTCCAGACTAACTCATAATTTGTGACCTCCAGGAATACATTAAGGGTCATTCTCAATGACAGTTCCCTCTTTTGCTGGTCGTTGTGCCACGTGTATGGGCCTATATTAATGAACAGTTTCTGGTATGTGTATGGAGTTATGTTGTGGGCACTTCTTGCCTCCAGAATCATCAGTACCCACGGAATCCAAAGCTAGAGCAGTGTTTGTTGTTCCCTGCTTCTTTCCGCTGGAGGTTTGGAGTTGTCAGCCCAGCACGTGTGACTTGACTTTTCACAGAGCACCTCCATACCACAGAGAACAGAATTTTCTCTCATTAAAAATGTGTGCATTTATCATGTTACCAGGATTCAAGACCTATGCTTTATTCACTGCTCCATGCTCTCATTGATTAGAGCAGCCATAAAGGAATTCAGTAACTTAACCTGAGGCCCCTCTCTTCTTTGCTGTCCATAACTTTAGGATAGAAAACAAAATCATCCCCAAACATAGTGACAAAAATTGTAACCAGGTGCAACAAAGGTGTTTATTGGATCTTTTAGCTGAAGTTACCTTTTTGTATGTCTAGGAGAAGTAAAATTTGTTCCAAGCTGGGCAGTTGACTATACTAAATTGGGATCAGTTCTAGTCAGGATTAAGATGGCCAAGTATTGTGTCTGTTTAGAGTACTGATATAACTATTGATTATGTAAAGTTTTTTGCTGTTAAAATTCACTAATTTAATTTTTAAAGAAATAAACTATTTCATAAGACGCTTGTTCAGGAAGGTAAATACTGTTTTATAATTGCACAGTCAAATTGAATGTGAAGGAATACTGAAGTTTTCTTCTAGTGACTGGTATTTTATCATTTTAATTAGAATAGCATAATTTCTCAAACTATATTAGACAGCAGCTACTGAAAATTTCAACGTTGTGATACAGTCAGACGTGAGCTCCTTGAATATGTGAAATGGAGTTTTAAATGGGTTTGACTTCTCTAGCAAATGATCCCTTCACATCTGTGCTATCGTGAATATTTTGACAGGCCTTTGGTGTGCAATGAAAGTAGATGCTGTGTGACATTTTGGAAAGAATTTGTTTCCTTTCACCAAATGAGGTCTTTTTATATTAAATAGGTCTCGAAGCCAGTTCAGAGCCTCTTGGTGTAAGTTTGTATAAATTTATTATAGCATTTTATATTTAAATCTAAAATTTTTCAAAATCTGGAGCTTTATAAATGAAGGTCTACATTTGGACTTTGGCATAGATTTTATATTGTATCATTTGATACTTAAGAGTTAACACTATAAGAGATTATAACATATAGGTATGCCACTCTTTATTGGCCGATTCCTGTGGACCTTTGTATGGTAAAGAACATTTCATATTCTTCATTTTTTAATGTTAAAAATTAATTTATTTTAAATTTTCAACATTCAGTTCACAAGCTTTTGAGTTATAAATTTTCTCTACTTCCCATCCCTTCCCTCTTCTTCAAGGTGGCATGCAGTCTGATCTGATATAGGCTCTGCATATACATTCATAATAAATATATTTTCACATTAGTTGTGTTGTAAAGAAGAATTAGAACCAATGGGATGAACCATGAGAAAGAAGAAACAAAACAAAACAAAACAAAACCAAAAAAGAGAGAAAGAGCAAATAGTCTGCTTCACTCTGTATTCAAACTCTGTAGTTCTTTCTCTGGATGTGGATGGCATTTTCATGAGCCTTTTGGAGGAGTCTTAGAACCTTGTGTTGCTTAGAAAAGCTGAATCTGTCAAGTCAGTCATTGTACAATGTAGCTGTAACCGTGTCACTTCACTCAGCATCATTTGATATAAATAAGTCTTTCCAGGCCTCTCTGAAGTCCTCTTGTTCATCATTTCTTATATGAAGCACAGTAGTATTACATTATATTCATATACCACAATCTGTTCAGCCATTCCCCAGTTGATGGGCATCCCCTCAATTTCCAATTCTTTGCCACCACAGAAAGAGCTATGATAAATGGTTTTGTGCATGTAGGTTCTTTTCCTGTTTTTATGATCTCTTTAGGGTACAGCTCTAGAAGGGGTGCTGCTGGGTATGTTCTCTATTTTTCAAAAAGACAGTCTTGTAGTTCATTGAAAGAAAACTGGATTTGGAGTCCAAAGACTTGGCTCAGCAATTTACTATGTAACCTAGGGCAAGTCATTTAACTGGGGTTTGTTAAATAAAGGAATTATCCCTAATGATTTTGGCATCCTCCTGCTTGGGTGATGGCAGACTAGTTGAAAAGGCAATGGGATGTGTGAGAATAGGACTAGACTTTGAGTTCAGTGTCCCTCTTACCAACTGTGTGGTCTTAGACAAGTTCATTTCACATCTGGCTCATTTCAAAAGAATGATAAAACAATAAAGCAGTGATAATAATAGCAGCAACAACAGAGATAGCTCGCATTGACACAGTGCTTTAAGGTTTGCAAAGTACTTCAAATATTGTCTCATTTATCCTCACGAGAATCCTGCAAGTTGGTATCCTCATATTACAGATGTGGAAACTGGTGTAGACATATGAAGTGACTTGCCTAGGTTTAGAGTCTGAGAATTTGAACCCAAGTCTTCATAACTCGAGGCCCAGCAGTCTGTGCTCGGTGCCACCTAGTTGTTTCTAAAAGAAGGGTAGAAACAGAATACCAGAGCAGCAAGGGACCTTTGGCACTCCTATAGCCCTAGGCCTTCATTTTACAAATAAAGAAATGAGGGTACACATGGTAAAATGACTTATCCAAAACTATATAGCTAAGGAAGCAGTAGTCAGGATTTGCCAGGTATCCTGATTTTTTATCTACTCTATCTTAGATAACATTGTCACTCTCTACCTCAGATGATTTTACTGAGACTCAAATCAGTGAGTATTTATGAAAGTGCTTTCTGACTGTGCTAGGATCTGGAAGTTCTCTTGTTACCTTTTCTTTTCTTTCTCTGCTACTGCTGACACTTCACTTGTATGCCTCAGCATAACTGAGGGAGGTAGCCCAATTTGCCTAAAATCACTAAAAGGTGTAAGTGACTGACATCAGATACTTTTCATAAGAGCAGATTTTGATAGTAGACAAAAGTGACCCAGAATGGAGTGTAGAGTCATCTCAAAGAGGAAGGAAAGGAGGCTTCAGATGCTAGTGATAATCTTTATATACTTCATAATTTTCCCTTAGACTAATTCATGATTTTTTGGGGCTGGAAGAAATTTTAGAGATCATGTAATCCAACCCTGTTTTTTTAGGGGTAGGAACTGAGAGAATCAGAGAACTAGGTAGTGTACTGGATTGAGAGTTGGGCCTAGAGCTTCCTTAGCTATTTGGGCAAGTCACTTAACCTCCATTTCCTGAACTGTAAAATGAGGATAATAATAGAACCTCTTCCTCCCACCCTACGCTCCACCCAGGGTTGTTGTGGGATCAAGTGAGATATTTGTAAAACACTTGGCAGACCTGGGACTGGAGTTATATTCTCATGAGTCTCTGGCTATTGCTTTATAAACTGTACATGTCAGTAATCTTAGAAAGGTATGTATACCCCATGTCCTCTTGTTTTCCCTATTCATTATTGGAATATATTGCTTTAAAAGTACCACACATTAGACTATTCGTATAGATGCCGACTCTCAAACCTTTGAGAATTGGGGGACCTTGGTACAGTTATTATACTGGTCATTCATTATCCACAATTTTGATTCCTTTAGGTAAATGCCCTATGACAGGTTTGGTGGGTATAGCAACCAATTATTGACCTGCTTTGGGCATCTGTCTCCCAGGGAATGCTGCCATCATGTCTTCTTTTCAGGATTTTGTTGGATCTGTTAATATTCTATTGACCAGTGCAGATTACAAACTATTCATGCCTTCTTATCCAGTATTATATTATTTTTCTTATTTTTCTATAAATCTTCCCTAAAGAGTCCAGCCAGTGTATTGTGGGTTATCTTCTGTGTAGCACTGTGTGACTGTCTATCCATTATCTCTCAAGATTGCTGCTGCATGACCAGCTTACCACTTTTAAGGCCAGTTACCCCGGGTAAAATCCTGCAGCCTGTATAGATCCATAGCTTCCCATGATCTTTTTGGGTTATTTGGAGTCCTGGGATTATGTTGTTTCACAAATGTGTTGTTCCATGATAGTATTCTTAGGAATTTAGACTGTCAAAACAATGAACTTTTGCAGCAGTGAGTAGCTTAGGATCTTGAACCGTTTCTTAGGAGTGATTAACCTGACCAGATCCTAGTCAGTTGTGGTCCTGGTTCATTGTCCATCCACAGTGATTGTCCAAGATACATAGAATGCTGGATTAGTCTCATTGGACCTGAGATTACTTCCTTCCTCTACACTTTTACTTGTGGGGTGGGACTTTGGATAAGTCTCTTCACCTACCTAGAATTCTTTCCTTATCTGTAAAATGTGGGAGTTGTGCTTGATGACATCCAAGGCACCTTCCAGCTATCAATCTGTGGTCATATAGACATACTTCAATAATTGATGAACTAGTTTAATGTTCTTCTGTCCAGCCGTGTGTCATAATCTGCGGAATAGTCTTCTGCGTGCCTCACTTTGGTCTGGACTTGTGATTTCATTGGTTTAGGTAAGCAACTCCTCTGAATGCTGGCGACACTGAGACATTAAGTGACTTGCCTATAGTCTGACAACAAGTATACTTCAGAGGTAGCATAGGTCTTCCTAACTGATAGCCAGCTCTCTATCTACCTCTCACATCCTGATCATTATGTACTCCTGAATCACTGGGTGACCTTGGGCAGGTAATTTTACCCCTTCTAGAACTAGTTTCCTCTCAAGTCAAAAGAAGGGATTAGACTGGTTTATCTCTTAAGTTTCATTTAGAACTTCACTGATATTCTCTCACTATCTGTTATGTATATTACTCCTCTTAAGTAGATATTTCATACTAAAACACTGTATGTGTATTTGTATCTGTGTTTATATATGTGTGTACATACACATACATATGTACATATATACATAGTTATGTATGTGTGTATATACCTGTCAGTATATGAGTGTGTGTGGATACATACAAATATGTATACATATATATTTCAACAGGTAATAATTGGTTGAAAAGTTAATAGTTGGAAAGTATGTTAGGTAATATATACTTGACTGTTCATTTTTGGCTTGTGTTTTAAGGCCCTTAAGGTGAAAATGAGCACAAGTCATTTCATGATAGGCCTTTCAATAGCAAACATGGTTAAAATCACACAGACTTAAATGTCTTGCTGCCAAGGATTTCCTTTGAGGCTAGCTGGGCAGATGGTTTTTTGATTCCTTGGGATAATCTTATAAGTCATTTTAAGAAAATGACCCACCTGGCCAGCTTATTTTTTGATCAAGTATCTGTCTAAAAATTAGTCAGTCCATGTCTAAAACACAGTTATATGTCAAGAGAAAGAAACATTTCTCTACCTTGGCCACCAACCCTCACATGATGAAACTTAAAGTGCCTTGCCCATCGTCCCATAGCCACTTATTTGAAGATCCAAGACTGATAGACATGAGAATCCCTTTATGTTTGTTTAACCCTTTGTGGTTTTAAAAAGCCTTTTCGTATATAACCTCTTATTTCAAAAGACTGGTGGGGATTATTATGGTCATCATTTAAATTAAGGGAATAGAAGACACTCAGGGAATTTTGACTTGAGCCTGGGTCTTTTTGGTGCCAAGTTCCGCCTATCCCAGCTCTCCAGTTTGGGCTCCTTGTCCTCCTCACATCATTCCATCATTGCTTTAATAAGAGTAATGAGTATGTAATTTGCCTCCATGGAGTGACTGGTTCTGGGCAACCTGGGATGGACCTGATAAATTGCTGATAGCCAGAAAAAGGGAATGCAGACTTTTTTTACACTGAGGAGAAAGTCAGCCAATAAGTAGAGCATTTTTTTTATGGCTGTATTTTTTTTTATATTAATTTTTAACAGTTTGTAACAGATAAAACAATTCAAATTTTTGGTTAGGTGATACATCTTTTTAAGGCATTTACAATATGGACCACAAAAGAATTTTTTTTTTAAACATTAACTAACTGAGACACAGATAATATTATGTTGCTAACTTCACAAGCTCTTGACCTAATTGTCTCCACAGTATTACTAAGAATTAAAGGACCCTAACTTAATGTTGTTGGTCTAAAGTCCTATGCCTAATAGCTTAATTTTAGACAACCTCGGATGTTCCCCTACCAATAATCTATAATTGAATAGATCTGGTATTAAGCTTACAAACCTTTTGACTATAGGAAATTGCCACCAATAGTAAGGACATTGCAGGGATATAATATCTCCCCAACTTCATGTCAACCCCAGGCAGGATTAGACTATCCACTTGCATTCAGTCAGGCTTAAAGTCTGCCAGGTGTCAGTGGGGAAATTGAGTCAGGAGAATCCTACCTCAGCCCAGGCTGAACAGCCGCTCTCCCACCCTTCCCATGAGATCACCTTTTGCAGTTCATACCAGCATCTCACCAGCTTACTGGCATCATGGATTGGAGGCTCAGATTGCCTTTCTTGCTATGCATACCTGGAGTTAGACTCGGAAGGACAGTCACTTCATAGTCCCATAGCATGTAAAAATGGCAAGTTCCAATATCCAGGTTTCAAATATGATTATAATTTCACTTTGGCTAAGGAACATCTTTTGAGGCAAGTCTTCAATGGCTTACATGCCTTTATATACATGTTCTAGTTCCTGATTAAATAGCAACCATAAAGTCAAATTTACCGTTAAAATCTTAACTTTTCCATCAGTGCCAAATTTTACCCAAGGTTACCTTCCTCTAGGAAATTTAGACTGAAATTCTTTTCCCCAAACTAAAGATGTCATTGGTTTATTCTCAGTAATTAATTCAGTCAATTGTTTTAATACTAATTGCTTTTACCTCACTTTGTAAGATGTCCAATTTTTCACCCCATCACTCCCCTCCCCCCACTTTCTAATACCTTGCATTCTGATTATTCCTTCCCTCAATGTACCCTCCCTTCTATCACACCCCACCCTTCCCTTCTCCCTATCTTCTCTCTTTTCTTGTAGGGCAAGATAAATTTCTATACCCCATTCCCTGTAGTTCTTATTTCCCGATTATATGCAAAAAAAATTCATACCATTTGTTTCTAATACTTTGAATTCCAACTTCTCTCCCTCCCCTGCTCCCTCCCCAGCCCCACTGAGAAGGGTTGCAATTCAATACAAACTAATGTGTGTTCTTTTGCAAAAGACTTCCATAATAATCATGTTGTGTAATACTAATTATGTGGCCCTCTATCCTACCCTATCCCCCCTTATTTTTTCCCCACAATTGACCTTGACCTTTTCCCCACAATTCCCTTCTCAAAAGTGTTTATTTCTAGTGACTCCCTTCTCCCATTTGCCCTCCCTTCTAACATTTCCCTCACCCCACTTGTCACCTCCTCTCTTACTTTCCTGTGGTGTGATATAAATTTTCATATCAGATTTAGTGAGCATGTTATTCCCTCCTTCAGCCACATGTGGAAAGAGAAGCTTTATTTTTCCCCCTCTCCTCTTCTCCCTTATCTCCTCCATTGAATAAGATTTTTCTTATCTTTTTTATGAGTTATAGCCTGCCGTGTTCCATTTCTCCCTTTCTCTTCCCGGAATTTTCCTCCTTTACCCCTTAATTTTTATTTTATTTTATTTGTTTGTGTGTATGTGTGGATATCATCTCTTCTGATATAACACACCCTGTACTCTCTATCTATCTATGTGTATGTGTGTGTGTGTGTGTGTGTGTGTGTATGTACAATCTCTCCATCTACCCAAATTCTGAGAAAAGATTCAAGAGTTAAAAATATTTTCTTTCCATGTAGTAATGTAAACAGTTCAGCTTTAGAGAGTCTTTTATGATTTTTCTTTCCTGTTTACCTTTTCATGCTTCTCTTGATTCTTGTCTTGGAAAGTGAAATTTTTCTATACAGATCTGGTCTTTTCCTCAACATGAATGCTTGAAAGTCCTCTATATCATTGAATGACCATTTTTTTCCCTTGAAGTATTATATTCAGATTTGCTGGGTAGTTGATTCTTGGTTTCAATCCCAGTTCCTTTGACCTCTGAAATATCCCATTCCAAGCCCTTCAATCCCTTAATGTTGAAGCTGCCAGATCTTGTGTTATCCTGATTGTATTTCCACAGTACTCAAATTGTTTCTTTCTAGCTTCTTGCAGTATTTTCTCCTTGATCTGGGAACTCTGAAATTTGGTCACAGTATTCCTAGGTCTTTCTCTGTTCAGGTTTCTTTCAGGAGGTGATCAGTGAATTCTTTCAATATTTATTTTGCCCTCTGATTCTATAACATCAGGGCAGTTTTCCTTGATAATTTCATGGAAGATAACATCTAGGCCCTTTTTTTGATCATGGCTTTCAGGTAGTGCAATAATTTTTAAATTATTCCTCCTGGATCTATTTTCCAGGTCAGTTGTTTTTCCAATGAGATGTTTCACATTGTCTTCTATTTTTTCAAATTTTTGGTTTTGTTTAGTAACTGCTTGGTTTAACTCATAGTCATTCCTTTCCCTGAACTCAATTCTCTCTTTCAACGAATTATTTTGTTCAGTGAGTTTTTGAACCTTCTGCTCCATTTGGCTAATTCTGCTTTTTAAAACCTCCTTCTCCTCATTGGCTTTTTGGACCTCTTTTTAAAGCTATTATTTTCCTCAGCATTTTTTCGGTTCTTCTTTAGTAAGCTGCTAACTTGTTTTTTAAGGTCTTCTATTGCCTGAGCCCATTTTAAGTTCCCTTTGGAGGCAGAGGCCTTGACTTCCTCTGACAGTATGGGAGGAGACACTTGTTCCCCAAGAAAGTAACCTTCTATGGTCTTATTTTTTTTTCCCTTTTTTGGGCATTTTCCCAGCCAGTTACTTGACTTCTGAGTTTCCTCTTCACAACCACCTCACCTCCAGTTGTGCCAAGCCAGCACAGGGGGCTGAGATTCAGATGAGCTGCTCCAAAGCCTTAGGGCTTTTAGGAGGGGGTAGGGCTGCTATTCAGTGTGAGATTAAGATCAGCTGCTCAGGAGGTGGCAGGGCCACCACACAGGGCTCAGTTCCCTCAGGGGGTTTACAATGAAACCTTCAACAATGGATGGGGGCTACTTCCTGCTTTGGGAGCCCCCCACCCCCTCCCCTTCTGCTGCTGCCTCTACTGCTGCCTCCTGAGGGGGCCTGAGTTATGGGGACACCCCTGCTTTCCTCTCAGCCAGCTGGAAAGACCCTCTCACTGACCTTTGGCACCTGTGGGTTGAGGGATCTGCACTGCAGCTGGAGATTCTGTCCCTGAAGCCTACCCGGATCTGCTACTTTTGGTGCCATGTGGGCGAGGCAGGGCTGGCCTCAACTCCATGTCCTGTGGGCAACAGAGCTTTCCCATGGGGTCTTTCAGAACTGTCTGGGATGGAAATCTCCACTCCGTTGTTCTATGGCTTCTGCTGTTCTAGAATTTGTTGAGAGTTCTTCTTTGTGAGCTGTGGGGTAATAGCTAAGCATCTGTGTATCTTTCTACTCCGTCATCTTGACTCCTCCCTAAGTAGAGCATTTTTGAGAGCATGGCTTAATAGCTATGTGACCATGGACAGTCTTTTTCATTTCTCTTAGTACCACCTACATCCCAGCATTGTTGTGAAGATCAAATAAGGGAATGGATGGGAAATGATTTACAAGTTTTAAAGAACTGTATAAATGTTAGTTATTATTACCTCTGCTTTGGTCTGCCTATCAATAAAGAAGGAAGCTTATTAATGGATTTTCTTTATTAAGATCACCTGTTCATAGATTTCCTTTGGAATTGTGCACAACCAACTTGGGCCATAAAGAAGTTTATATATTTTGCCTCTTTTTTGTTCCTATTTGAAGTTTGTATAAATGCTGCAGATTTGCTAGAAGCCCATGCTTATGTTCTCCCAAACTTAAGAAGAGCATTAGGGTAGTTTTATTATCAATGAGAGGAGATGGCATTGATAATTGTTGCTGGGAGAAGACTTAAAGTTTCTTGAGTAACACTTCTGGGTTGCACTGAACAGTAAACGGATCTTTAAAAACAGAAGTAGCTATAAGTCAACTCAATGCTTCAAGAGATGAGGAGATGAAATGGAGACCAAGGACAGATAGGTGGGGCTTACCTGCTGCTCTAAACAAAATTATTCTCATTGTACCAGTGATGCTTGAAAATTCCCCAAGGAATTTTGTGCATTGGAAAAAGAAAAGACCCTGGAATTAGTTTCAGACTGATTCACCATTTTATCAGAAGCTGTTGTGACTTAAAAAAACAAACAAACCAGAAAAGTCCCAAACATCATAATTACAGCATCTGACTCCTAATCTAAAAACACGCTAAGAGTTCACCGTTTCTTCCTCCTTCTCTGCCACACCAAGACAATATAAAGTAGTTACTCTGAAAATGCAGTCAAAGTAGATTTCAGGATCATTTGTTTTAGGGTGTCATAGATTTAGAGTTACAAGGGACCATAAAAGTACCCCCCACCCTTTACAGATGAGAGAATTGAAGTCCGTAGTGACGCAGGGGAGTAGCAGAGCCATGGTTCAAATTCAAGCCTTCTGACTCTAAATTTGGTGCTTTTCTGTACCATAGCACATTTTGAATATAAGTGCATTCCAGGAAAAAAAAAATTGATTTGACCTGACTTTTCTGAGTAATTGCTTCATTTCTTTATATTGTGGGAGCAGATACTAAAATAGCCTAGATAATTTATTTTCTTTTTGACCAGAACAAAATGCACCAGTATCAGTGAGAAAATGAGATTTGTAATGCTTTTTCTTATAGCGCTGTATAAATGCTAGTTATTAGTATTATCAAGCCAGTTTTCCTTCTAATAAAATTACATACTATTTGTTCTTGACCACATCATGTGCATATCTTTATTTGTTCTTTATATGTATTATAAACTTTCCTATTCTCTTCCTCTTTCCAGCTTGGTGTACTTGATTGTGGCTTTATTGGTAGGCTCAAACCTCTGACTGGTTTAAGAATAATTCTAGACTTAGTCAATAGTTGGGCAGATGCTTTGTTGAATTAAACTTAGTTCTTAGTATTTATTGGACTCTGTGGTGTTACCCAAACCTGTTGCCTAGATCTTGATCCCTCTTTGCCAAGGTTCTTTGGCCTGGGTTTCTGACTTTCTTTTCTGGTGCCAAGACATTTTGTGCCCCAGTCTGTTTACCTGATTTTAATATTCTTACTTGCATTACATCATAGGCTCATTCTTAGCTTTTTTCTGTCAATAACCTGCTCTTCCAGACTGTATGTACCCAGCTTGAAATCTAGGAAAATATTTGGCCAGATTTTTTTTTGTAGCCAAACAAACCAGAAGGTAGAAAAGGATTTCACCTTATCTTCCTTAGTGGTTTATATTTCCAAGATTTATTTTTCTTTAGGTAATTGACCAAAAATTTCATTGTTAATTGGGAAAAGATGATTTTGTAATTAATTTTCTCAGTAACTGAACTGATGTTTGCTTGGCTATGATTTGCTTTTGCATGTTCCTTTACCACCTATAGGATGTTAGACATTCCTAAAGACACATTTGTTTACTTGAAATAAAGGTGCTTCCTGATTCTACAAAATTCATAGATAACAAATGGTTCATTAGGGATCAGTTCTTTGATTCGGTTTACTTCAAAATGGAGCAGTAATTGGAAAAGTTTTCATGAAACATTCCTACTTGTTCGCTTTTATAATGCAACTTGCAAAATCCTATTAAAATGAAATTTTCTATTTTGCATATTTTTCAGGTTTGTCATTTTTTTCATTTGTCATAAAATGTTTCTGTTTTTACAAGTTCTCCTTGTTTTGTGGAAAGATGGTCTGCTCATAATAGTGGCATGTTTGAAGAATATTTACATTTGATCATGTTTTGGACACATATTCTCTATGATGCCTCTACATTCTTGCGGTAGGGTCAACATATATATATATATATATATATATATATAAATACACAGAATTTCTGGTATTTTATGGCTAAAATAGTTGAGATTATAGGCTTCTTGATGATACTAATAACTCCATAAATTTTACTTTTCCCCTTCATTTATATCTTTAATGGAAGTAGAGTACTTTAACATTGGAAATAATATTCTTACTTTGTTCAGATCATGTGGATATGTCAGGACTAGGGGGAGGAAGAAATGATCTGCTTTGTTTTTGTTTGTCGTTTTGTGACTTGAGTAGGTGACTTCCTAAAGTGTTGAAGCAGAGATCTTTTAAGTAAGGTTAGAACTCAGCTTTGTAGCACACAACTAAAATATGAAAACTAGTTGACCTCTCTTGAGTTGTTAGCTAGTGACTCAGATCAGTGTGTCTACCTAATTGCAGTTTCGTAGAGGTTGGACTTCCATTCCGTTCTCTTGAACACAACACTTCACCTTTGACTCTTGGCGTTTTCACTGCCTGTCCCTCATGTAGGGAATGCTCTTCCTCCTTCACTCGACCTCTTGGATACCCTGGCTTCCCTTGCTTTCTTCGAGTCACAACTAAAATCCCATCTTCTACAGGAAACTTTTCCCAGTCTCCCTAATTCTAGTGCCTTCCCTCTGTTGATTATCTACAATTTATGTTTCTGTTACTTGTTTATACATAGTTGTTTTTCATGTTGTCTCCTCCATTAAACCATTAGCTTCTTTTACCTTTCCTTATCTCCTCAGTGCTTAGCACACTGTCTGGCACATTGAAGTGGCTTTACAAATTTTTATTGGACTGGCTTCCCATAACTCTAGCCATCAAGAATGGAGTAATGAACTTGGCAGCAAGATAAAGACCTTGTAGGAACTTTGATAAAAGTAGTTATCCCATAGCCCATTTATTCATATCACCAAAGAGAGGCATGGAGTCACTGACCTCTGGTCTTTACCCAGATTATTGTATGTAAAATAAGAGAGCATATTTAGGTTGGAGTCCGTATTGACATCAGTAAGAAAAGACAAATGATACAGAGAGAAAACAGAAGACTGAGAAAAGTTGAACAAGCACAAGGTGTCCCCAAAAGTCTCGGTGCAGTTTTTAGCTATTTGACCTCTTGGACTTTAGTATCTTAAAACTGCACCAAGGCTTTTGGGATGCCCTTTGTAAAAAAAAAAAAAAAATCTCAGTGGTTGCTGGGGCCTTGTGCTGCTAGGGAGTACAGCTCTGCATCTGAATAGGCATTTATGTCATCCCTCTGTTTCAGCATGTCTCTAACATTACCCCAAGTCATTAACACAAGGTTTATCTGTGTTAAGTTTGTACCATTGGACAATGGTTCAAGTCAGAACCCTGTAAAACATTGACGGTAGTGCCACTGTGGAACTAGTGGCCAAGGAAATAGACTAAAGTCAGGGAGACCCAGTGTCTGTAGGCTAGGGCAGAGAGGGAAAAGAGAGGGCTGTGCCAAGAGCATACCAGAAGAACTGAAACATTGTGTAGGCACATTGCCCATCAGTACATTCAGTGATCCCAAAAGCTTTCTTGGGGTCAAGGGTACCAAGGAACAAGGGAGGTACCTCATGAAAGAAAGGCCACTGGGTCACTTGTTTTTCCACCCTCAGGTGTTTATTTCCTTTGTACTTACACTCTGGTAAATATGTTAGTGAGAGATTATATTTATCTGTGTCTGTATCAGTATTGACATAGGGTGATATGTACACATTATATATGTTTGTATACATATATATGTTTGTACATTTATGTATGTATAGATGTGTGTATGATATGTGTGCATGTGTGTGATGTATAGGTTTCTGGGGAATATAGCGATCTATCTAATTAGGCTTATTTCATTCTAACAAATATTCCTGCATATATGTATATGTATACACATACATCTACATGCTGTGCTTCACCTGAGGCAGAGCTGTTCCTCTGGCCCCAGGTTTATTCCTTTATCCAGCCAACGCTCTCCCTGATTCTTTCTTCTTTCTTCTGTCCTTCTTATAACAGGTTGTTAAATAGGCATTGATTGGGACAGTACTTGGAGTTCTCCAGAGGAGGGAAGTTAGAAAAAAGAAACATCTTTCACATTCTTAGGACTTATTATGAATATACTAAGCATCTCTTGCTTTCTCTCTCCATCTATATGTATATGCATATACATATATGTGTTTATACACATGTACACAAATATATACTCATACATACATATGTTTATGATTTATAAGGTATATATGTGAGGTATATATAAGGTATATATGTGTGTATATATACATATGCATATATATGGTATGTATACATATACCTTTATATACATGTATTCTCTCATTTGAACTCATGACCACCTGTACAGCCATGGATAGACACAGTATTGGCATGCATTAAAGTGTTGTAATGTGTTTGGCTGATTAGTGAGCACCTATAATGATGAGAATGCCGAACCATAGACATCCCATTTTACTGATGGGAAAACTGAAGGTTAAGGAAATAAATTATGCAGGTTGCGGCCTGATTCCAGTGCCTGGGATCTTTTCACTATCTACATCATGGCTGCATCTGATTGTGGTATAGTCAGTCAGGGCTGGTTTCCCTTGAGCATTCTGCCTCTTTGACAGCAGCCATTGCCCTGGGAGACTGGTTGATGGATGGTAACTGAAAACAGCCAGCAATAAAACAAAAGGGAGGGTGGCAAACAGATGGAGTTCTTTGGCAGACACGATGAAATATGGCAGTAACAAGGTCACAGTTTCAGAAGCGTCTCTAGGACTGATAGCCAAGTTTCCTAGGGACTTAAGGAGGAAGAAAGGCAGAGAAGCAACAGTTAGCACCTAATAGGACTCTAAAAAAACCCATCACTTGTTTTTTTTATTTTTATTTTTATTTTTTTTTTATATCAAATTTATTTATTTAACTTTTAACATTCGTTTTCACAAAATTTTGGGTTACAAATTTTCTCCCCTTTTATCCCCTCCCCCCCCCAAACACCAAGCATTCTAATTGCCCCTATGACCAATCTGCTCTCTCTTCTATCATCCCTCTCTGCCCTTGTCTCCGTCTTCTCTTTTGTCCTGTAGGGCCAGATAGCTTTCTATACCCCTTTACCTATATTTCTTGTTTCCTAGTGGCAAGAACATTACTCGACTGTTGATCCTAACACTTTGAGTTCCAACTTCTTTACCTCCCTCCCTCTCTACCCCTTCCCTTTGGAAGGCAAGCAATTCAATATAGGCCAAATCTGTGTAGTTTTGCAAATGACTTCCATAATAGTTGTGTTGTATAAGACTAACTATATTTCCCTCCATCCTATCCTGTCCCCCATTACTTCTATTCTCTTTTGGTCCTATCCCTCCCCATGAGTGTTGACCTCAAATTGCACTCTCCTCCCCATGCCCTCCCTTCTATCATCCCCCCCACCCTGCTTATCCCCTTAACCCCACTTTCCTGTATTGTAAGATAGGTTTTCCTACCAAAATGAGTGTGCATTTTATTCTTTCCTTTAGTGGAATGTGATGAGAGTAGACTTCATGTTTTTCTCTCACCTCCCCTCTTTATCCCTGCACTAATGAGTCTTTTGCTTGCCTCTTTTATGAGAGATAATTTGCCCCATTCAATTTCTCCCTTTCTCCTCCCAATATATTTCTCTCTCACTGCTTGATTTCATTTTTTTTTAAGATATGATCCCATCCTCTTCAATTCACTCTATGCACTCTGTTTCTATGTGTGTGTGCGCATGTGTGCATGTGTGTGTGTGTAATCCCACCCAGTACCCAGATACTGAAAAGTTTCAAGAGTTACAAATATTGTCTTTCCATGTAGGAATGTAAACAGTTCAACTTTAGTAAGTCCCTTATGACTTCTCTTTGCTGTTCACCTTTTCCTGGTTCTCTTCATTCTTGTGTTTGAAAGTCAAATTTTCTTTTCAGCTCTGGTCTTTTCATCAAGAATGCTTGAAAATCCTCTATTTCATTGAAAGACCAATTTTTCCCCTGAAGTATTATACTCAGTTTTGCTGGGTAGGTGATTCTTGGTTTTAGTCCTAGTTCCTTTGACTTCTGGAAAATCCTGTTCCATGCCCTTTGATCCCTTAATGTAGAGGCTGCTAGATCTTGTGTTATCCTGATTGTATTTCCACAATACTTGAATTGTTTCTTTCTAGCTGCTTGCAATATTTTCTCCTTGACCTGGGAACTCTGGAATTTGGCCACAATGTTCCTAGGAGTTTCTCTTTTTGGATCTCTTTCAGGCGGTGATCTGTGGATTCCTTGAATATTTATTTTGCCCTCTGGTTCTAGAATCTCAGGGCAGTTTTCCTTGATAATTTCATGGAAGATGATGTCTAGGCTCTTCTTTTGATCATGGCTTTCAGGTAGTCCCATAATTTTTAAATTGTCTCTCCTGGATCTATTTTCCAGGTCTGTTGTTTTTCCAATGAGATATTTCACATTATCTTCCATTTTTCCATTCTTTTGGTTTTGTATTGTGATATCTTGTTTTCTCATAAAGTCATTAGCCTCCATCTGTGCCATTCTAATTTTGAAAGAACTATTTTCTTCAGTGAGCTTTTGAATCTCCTTTTCCATCTGGCTAATTCTGCTTTTGAAAGCATTCTTCTCCTCATTGGCTTCTTGAACCTCTTTTGCCAATTGAGTTAGCCTATTTTTCAAGGTGTTATTATCTTCAACATTTTTTTGGGTCTCCTTTAGCAGGGTGCTGATCTGCTGTTCATGCTTTGACTTCATGTCTCTCATTTCTCTTCCCAGCTTTTCCTCCACCTCTCTAACTTGATTTTCAAAATTCTTTTTGAGCTCTTCCATGGCCTGAGCCCATTGGGTGGGCTGGGACACAGAAGCCTTGCGTTCTGTGTCTTTGCCTGATGGTAAGCATTGTTATTCCTCATCAGAAAGGCAGGGAGGAAATGCCTGTTCTCCAAGAAAGTAACCTTCTATAGTCTTATTTCTTTTCCCTTTTCTGGGCATTTTCTCAGCCAGTGACTTGACCTCTGAATATTCTCCTCACACTCACCTCGCCTCCTGATCCTCCCAGCCAGCGTTTGGGGTCTGAGATTCAAATGCTGCTTCCAGCCTCAGGGCTTTTGGCGGGGGCAGGGCTGCTATTCAGTGTGAGATTAAGTTCAGATGGTCAGGTCGGGGCAGGGCCGCCTCTCAGGCTCAGTTCCCTCAGGGGGTTTATGCACAGACCTTCAACAATGGATCCAGGCTCCTGCCCGCCCGGGGAGCCCGGGTCTGCCGCCGCCCCTCAGCTTCTGCCTCCCGAGGGGGCCCGAGCCATGGGGGCACCCCATTCCCCTCTCGACCCGCCAGAGAGACTCTCTCACTGACCCCCGTCACCTGTGGGTGGAGGGACTTGTGCGGCCGCTGGAGATCCCATCCCTGAAGCCTGCTCGGGTCTGTTCCTCTTGGTGCCGCGGCCGCAGCAGGTCTGGGCTGGGCTGGGCTCCGCGTCTGCAGCGTGACGGACCTTTTGCTAGAGGTTTGCAGGTCCCTCTGGAACAGAAATCTCCTTCGCTCCACTGTTCTGTGGCCTCACTGCTCCAGAATTCACTGTGAGTTACTTTATACCGATGTTGTATGGGTTGTGGGTTCGGAGCTATGTGTATGTGCGTCTTTCTACTCCGCCATCTTGGCTCCGCCCCCTATCACTTGTTTTTAGCGTTTATTCATATAAAATTTTGAGTTCCGGATTGTGTCTCGCTTCCTCCACTCCCTCCCCCATCTATTGAGAAGATAAGCAGTATGGTACCAGTTATACATGTTAAGTCATATAAAACATTTTCATATTAGCCACGTTGCAAAAAAAAGGCAAAATAAAGTGAAAAAATTATGCTTCAGTCTGTGCTCACCCTTGGTCAGTTTTCTCTCTGACGGCTGATAGCATTTTTTAAAATGAGTCCTTAGGAATTATCTTGGATTATCGCATTGATCAGAGTAGCTAAGTCTTTCACAGTTGATCATTGTTACAATGTTGCTGTTACTGAGTACAGTGTTCTTCTGGTTCTGCTCATTTCATTTAACATTTGTTTGTATAAATTTTCCCAGTTTTTTTTAAACCATCCTGTTTGTCCTTTCTTGGAGCACAATAGTATTTCATCACAATCATTTGCCACTACTTTTTCAGCCATTCCCAGATTATAGTTATCTCCTCAATTTCTAATTCTTTGCTATCACAAAAAGAGCCACTGATAAATATATTTATACATATAGGTCCTCTTTTTCTTTGGTCATTTTGGGACACAGACCTAGTACGGGTATTGCTGGGTCAAAGTGTAGACAGTTTTATAGCCCTTTGGGCCTAGTTCCAAATTGTTTTTTTAGAACAGTTGGATCATTCACAATTCCACCAACAGAGCTCTAGTTTCCCAATTTTTCCGTATTCCCCATTTGTCATTTTCCTTTTCGGTCTTGTTAGCCAATCTGTTAAGTGTGAGATGATACCTCAGAGTTGTAATTTGTATTTCTCTAATGAGTAGTAACATTTTTAATGTAAATATAGCTTGCTTTGATTTTTTTTCTTTTGAAAATTGCCTGTTCATATCCTTTGTAGTAGGTCACTTCTTCAAGAAATTAAGGAGTTAGACCAGGAAAGGAATAGGATAATAGATAGAAGGACCACAGCAGAGTTGAGTGCTTTTTTTTCTTTCAAGATGAGAAGTAATATGAATAATACTTTTTAAAAGCATGGATATTTAAAGAGGTTTCCTTTACTACTTATAAACATGGCTCATGAAAATTACTTCACACTTCCAGAAGCAACATAGTGTATAGTAGGAAGAGTGCTTGACTTGAAGTCAAGAGAAACCTGGGTTTGAAGCATGCCTTCAGCACTTAATAGCAGTGTGGTCATGAGCAAATCACTTAAGTTCTTTGAGCCTTAGTTTTTGCCATCTATAAAATGGGGCTAGTAATTCTCATAGCTCCTACCCTCATTGTGTTCTTATTAGAAACAGTCGAAAGTGTTTGCCAGCCGTACAACATTATGTGTATATCAGCTTTTATTATTATACCAGAAAAATGAGATATTTCTCTACTAATGATCATAGTCTTTTAAAAATAAACAGACATTGTAAATTTAAAACATTTTTTGGAGGAAAATAATTTTTTCTAGTCATTGTTTTTTGTTGTTCTTTTTCCTCACATGGGCCAGCTGATACTCAAAGGTCCTATCTTACCTTCTGAGTGATTTATCGTTCCAAGATTTGTTTGATTTAAGGTATGTAGATGATGCCTATGTTACTGAGCATAAATATCATTGTTAATTGAGAAACTAAAGTGAATATGTTTAATTTTATGGTCTTAATTGAATAAAGATTTATTTCTTCATTCCTAATTTTAAAAATGTGTGGCTCAGATGTTTTCTATTTGTCTTTTAAAACAATAAGAACTAACTAAAATTAGTTTATTATGGTTGACCTCAGTTAATTATTTTCCCTTGTGGGTCAGTGCCACTTAATAGAAAAAAATGATTCGTCACCCTTGCCTAGGTAGATAGCTAGAGAGCTCCCTGTGCACAATTTGTGCCCCTCAAGCCAAAAACATCATAGAAACGAGAGGTGATGATGAGAAAAAATTCAGAAATATCATTTTCTCCTGTCATTTCACCTCCTTACTTGTTGCCATTTCAGATTCTAGGTAAGGAATAAGGACACAAATTAGACAGTGAAAAAAGACAAGAATTATGGGAAGTAGAATAAGGGAATGACCAGAGCGGAGGTAAAGGAGAAGCAGTCACATATTTCTTTTCACTTGATTTTAAAAGTGATATTTTTGATCCATGTGTCACTTGGTAGCATTTTTAAGGAAGAGTGAGAAATGTTCTGTAAAATTTTGAACCCATTTTATCTTTCTGTGTGTGAGCTGTAGAATTGGGCCCAAAGTAAGCCTCCCAGTCATGAGACTAAATTGGGACCCTGTGTTATAAAAACCAATGAAGACCAATTTTTCAGAGTACGATTAGGGTAAATGAAGAAAGGTAGAATCATGTGATGTTTTCATCCTATGTACCCGAGTGAAATGAATCATGAGTATCTTTTGAAGACATAATCTAACGTATTTAGGGTCTACCTGGTCAGTTGAACAGCATTTACACACTAAAATATGCAGGAGTAGATGGTGAATATTTTGCAGAATATTAATACTTTCATGGCATTTTCAGCAGCACGAGGATGAATTCATCAGTGTCTCAGTTATCCAGACGTAGGTAGCCTAAGGCATAAAGATTTGGCAGCTAAGAGGCAAACCTCAAGCAGCCATCAACAACTTAGTGCTGATAATCTTTCTAGTAAGCTCCTCCTAAATAGCTGAGAGAGTAAGATCATAATGAATCAGGAGATCTTTTTGTAAGATATCAGAAAACTTTACTTCATCTTCTCTTTATTGAGAAGAGTTGGTTTGCTGACCAGAAGGAAGATTGTTTTTGCCTCTTTTCTGTAAAAGGCATAAGAAATGCAGACAGGGAAAGGTAACAGAATTGAGAAGCAGGGAAGGTGCTGCTGGTTGGTGAGGAAACCTGTTGAAGGAGGAAGAGATGGGCAAAGAGAAGTTACTGTCCATATTAGGAGTAGTGAAGAGTCAAATTGGCCATGAGGGTGGCAAAATGGAGGCTCAAACTGTAGAAGAAAGCCTGTTATGAAGAGGCAGAATTAGTCTAGTCCTGCAGCTGTTGGGGGCAATGGGCCCCATAGATTTTAGTGCCCCCATAAACATCATTGTCTTATACCAGAGTCCTATCAATTGTTGGTGCTTATCTAGATCACTGGAGTCCCTAAGAATAGCACTGTGTCATGTGCATGGGTGGGGCAAGTGTTGTGTTGGGGGGAACTGAATGAAAGAAGTCAAGATCTCTACACTTCTGTGGCTTCAGAGGCTTTCCAAGCAGTCAGGGAATGCCATGCCGGTTGGCTTACCAACCAGTATTAATTAAGTGCAAGAGTTATCCTGCATTTTCAGACTTTTTATGACATTAAAGATACAGTTTTTAGTGTTTCTTGGGCCTGGAGTTATGTAAAAGTCACACATTCATGAGAGCTTAGAGAAAAAGGGAGAAAGGGAGGTGGTATGTGTACATAAGTATCATTTTTTCTGATGATAAATTTCTAGCTGTTGGAGTTGCAAAGACTTACTCAAGTAACCTAGTACAGAGTTCTGAAATGGGGTTATTTCATCCTTTTGTACCATCCCATTTATAAATATTAGATCTGTAGCTACATCTTGCAGGTTAGTATACTTGCAGGAACAAATTTAGTGCAAATGAGATAGAAAAATAGATACCAATCAACTGGGAAGGCCAATGGCATATTATGTTAGTGTTACATAAAAATATGTAGTCATTTTAGAAGTAGTGTCAACTGGACATGAAATTAGGAGACCTGAGTTCAAATTCTGGTTCCCACACTTTACTCATTCTTGTAACCCTATATTATCAGCTTAATGTCTCTAAGACTCAACTTCCTAATTGGTCAAATGAGGCTCATACTTCTTAGACTATCTAGGAGGATGATACTTCTTATACTACACACATCAGAGGGTTTTTGAAAGAAAAGTGCTATTTAACCTTAAAAACGGTTTAAAAAAATCATTATTATTACCATCCTGCCCAGGAGGCAACATATCAGTATATGTTTCATTGCTGCCTTTTATAAGGAGCCAGATGACTATTGACACTGGGGACTTTGTGACTGCAAATTTTAAGGCAGCTTCTGAGTTCCTTACTGTTTCAGCCCTTTGTCCTATCCTCCCTACTATATCTGCATGTATATTAATGCAGGAATTATAAGAACTTCTAGTCATAGATTGATGACCATGAGATGTAACCTAATTAAAGTAGCTTAAATATATTTTAAATTCAAGGGCATGTGAAATATAGTTTAAAAAAAGATTTGCATTGGAAAAAAATGTTAAATGGGGAGGAGTCCTGGTATAGCTCGTGGAGAGCCTGCCCTTGAGTCCGAAAGACCTGCAGGCTTTGGCACAATCTAGCTGCATGATTAGGTGGGCACTTGAACCTCTGAATGCCCCAAAGTAGGTGCTATTCTGCGTGGGTAGAGGGTCTTCCTCCATAGGGAGGCACGAAAGTCATGACTCTGTCTTCCCCCCAGATAACAGCAGCCAAGCTTCAATAAAACAACTGATGTGGTTTTCAAACTGGAGGGATCTTAAAGATCTTCTGATAATAGCAGGGTACATTGGTGCAATGCTTTATCATTTGTAGAGTGGCTTTCCATGTGTTTCCTTTGTTTGATTCCTTTAACCATGTGAGGTAGATAGTACAAATGCCTTCATTCTTATTTTACAAGTGAAACAGATTCTGAGAAGTTGAGGGACTTAAAAATGTTCATACAAGTGAGTACAAGGCAGAGAAGGAACTTGAACTCAGCCCCTCAGATTGTATGTCTAGTGATCTTTCTTCTGTGCCACAAATACTGCCTTCTTGTTTTCTGGTGAAGGAAACATTTACACTTAAGTGGTTAAACTCCAGTTATCAAGAAGAACATCTCAATTTCTGATCATTCCAGATAACTGAGGTATCACTGTATTTCATCTTTTAAGTCATAGTTTTCTAGAAAAAAAATTACAGAGTAAATGTTCACTTGTTTGTTTTTAAAATCTTGAAATATAAGTGTCCTCTCCTTGGTATATAGTTTATAATATTAAACAGATTTTGAAAGGGTGGAGAGGATATCGTAAATAATACAATTTATTTCCAGCTTACCACAGCTTGAAAATGAAAACTTAAAATGAATTTAAGAATAAGGTCTTTGGTTGAGCAAATCATATGCCTGCCCAAATACTTTGAAGAAAGACATTTTTAGAAACTGTCTGAAAGATTATTTTCTTTTGTCATCAATAACATTTCTGACTTTTAAAGTTATATAACTTCAGCAAAAGCTAGTTCTGCTTTGCCCTTCTGACCTCTAAACCATGCATTAAGATATTTCTTCAATGAAAATTTCTGTGTGCATGGCTCTTGTTCATTTTTTTTTTTTAACTTTGGCTTACTTACTGACAAATTTCTTGGAACTCAGTGGTTCTGTTTCGTACACACCCCTTTACCCTTTTTATGGTACTATAATCTGCCTTATACAGATTCTAAACCCTTTCTACTCTGACTATGCCCTAAGTTCCTATACTTTTACTGAATCTCTCTTTTTTTCAAGAATAAATTCTGAAACTACAATTGCAGGAAATACCTAGTATATTCCTCTCTGTCTTTAGGGAACCCAAGTTGAACAGGTTCTTACCTGTTTTCTGAGAATCTGTAGAATAATTCCTTCTACTTGTCTTTTGATTTCAACATTCATTGGAGAAGTGGCATATATTCATCTGAATGTAGACCTTTTTTTCTTCAAGTTTGGCTTCTGGAAAATCTGAATGTGGCCTAGAATCATGCTAAATGAGAGAGTAGCAGTGAAAGCAACAAAAGATGAGAAGAGCAGTGATGATAGATTTGTTAGGATTTTTTTAAGAAAACTTTTCATAGTAAGTAAACATATAAATGGTTATATAATGCCTTTGTTTTCCAGCGTATATCTTTTTTCCCCAAAGAGGTCTCATTAAGGGACGTGGCCTATAGTGCGAACAGTATTGTATTTATTTGTTAGCTCAGTGAGGGAGCATAACAGAACTGTGACGGCAAGAGGGGAGTAAGCGCATTTGTTTCCTTAAGTGTGTTGGGAGCTCTGGTTGTTAGGTTGTGTCATGGTTCAGCTTCAAATAGCATGGAAAACAGAAACCTGTTAGGAGTTGTGTGTGCTTTGCATCTCAAATAAACAGTGCATCCTGAAGCCTCTCCTATCCTTGAAGTAATGCCATCATTACTAGTTAAGAAGTTAGCAAGGGCTAGTTAAGAAGAATTAAGAGGATAGAGTTGGGGAGATTGAAGGAAGAATGATGGGCACTGGGACGTTTAACTTCTGGAAGGGGACTTAGCATCTCCCAGACCTCGCCATTTGTGATGAATCTTTTATGAAATTGGAAGATTCTGTAGTCAAATCCTAGCATTTTCAGATGTACACACACTAACTTGTCTAAGGTTGAAGAACTGGAATTTAGTATCAGAATCTGGATTTAAAGAACTTAGATTGCCTAACTCTTGTTTCCCAGCCGATAGCCCCCTCTATATATGACTGCCTCCCTATGAATTCCACAGTAGTCGTATCAGAATCACAGAAGCTCGAGAATTCTTTTCCCTCTGATTGATAGATCTTAGAGATCCCCTTTACATTGTATACTTTTCTTTTCAATGACGTGAAAAATATTTTTCTTCTCGGCATGAAATCAGCACCTTGCCTTAAATGTCACCGTAAAATTGGCATTTTACCATATAATAAAGGCATGAAATTAGCACGATAATTAGATGTTTTTTGTCATGTAGCTCGTTTGCATGTGCTAAAACAGCATGTTAGTTTTATATGTCATTTGATAGCACATTTAAGTTTCTTTGCTTCTCTTTTGGAAGGCTTGTATGTAAAAAGATGGAACAAATGTGGTTGTGCTTTGTCATGAGTAATATTTTGATGTGATTGTTTTGAAGCATAATCTTTTATAAAAATGAAATTTTCTTGAGTTTATTTCAGTAAAGGCATCACCTGTAATGGGCATTTCATTTAAAAAAATCAAATTCTGAACTGCCTTTTTGAGTACAAAAAAGCATTTTGTGGCTGAACGTCATTGTATTAATTAGTTTATCAAACAGAAATATTGATAGTTAATTGTGCATAATATGTTAAATGAATTTTTAATGAAAAGGTTTGACATTTATATAATATATGAGCTTTGTAATTTTGATTTCTTAAAGGAAAAATGCATTTAGTATTCTTTCCTATATGGAAATATATCTTTTCTGGGGTTCAAATGAAACATGGTACTGATTTAAAGTAATAGCTTTTATATATGTGTGAAATTTGGATCTCTCTGTGGCTTTACATAATTGCAAGATGGCAAACAAGTGTTAAAATACTGCAGAAATGCCTCAATAATGGAGTAATGTGAGAGAGATTGGGCATTTTTAGTTTTTGTATTATAAGATTGCTCTGATTTATGTATTTTAATTTTAGATCAGTGATGGATAATCAGTTGCTGTTTGGATAGAATTTTAAGTACATGATTGATGTTCTATCCAAAATGATTTATAAGAGAAATATATAATCTTGCCTGCTATATACTATATTTTCTTGACCTTCCAATGTTTAATCAAAAATGAGCTGATTTCACTTATTTTGTAAGCTGGCTTTTGGGGGATGCATTTACTATGTAATTAACAAGATTTTCATTTGCTCATTGCCTGTTTATGTCACTATCATTCACCTTTCCTAAGAAATGATCTGATTCCAGATAATAATCCAAATAATTTGAATTTAATCTGCCAGAGACTGGCTCCTACTTAACAGTTGTGGAACTGGAATGCTGTACTTAGAAAGTTTACATCCTGCTCAAGTTCTAAGTTGCTCTACCTGACTTTCAAGGTCTTTTTTAATTCACTCATACAGCTTTTGTTCCCACTACTCCTCAACAAAGATCTGACAGTACCAAGAACACCTCATACTCGTTTTTGTTTCTCTTCTCAAGAAAGTACCCAGCCAGTGGTTGCTGAATCTCTAGCTATTTTTAATACATTTGTGTTTATAGAGCAAATACTTCATTTTGCTCATGGAAGAACTTTCTTTTAGTTGAATACTTACATCTATTTTTTCCTACTTGTGCTCCTTTTCTTGCTCCTTCTTTCGTATTTTCTTAAGTAATAAGATATTGCCAATACTTGCAAGATTTCTTCACCTCTCGGTGCTGTTATGTCCTACTCCCTCCCTCTACCCTCCTTTTTCAAATTAATTTTTATTTCATTAAATATTTCTCAATTACATGTAAAAAAATTTTAACAATCATTTTTTAAAATATTTGAGTTCCAGATTTTCCCCCTTCCTTGAGAAGGCAGGCAACTTTATTTCAGTTATATATGAGCTCATGCAAAACATATGTCAATATAAGCTATGTTGCAAAAGAAAACACAAACAAAATAATAAGGATAAAAGTTTAGAAAAATATACTTCATTCTCTATTTCAGGGTTCATCAGTTTTCTCTTTGGAGGTGGATAACATTTTTTGTCATGGATCCTTTGGAATTGTCATGTATCATTGTGTTGATCATAGTAGCTAAGTCTTTCGCAGTTGATCATCTTTATAATATTGCTGTTGTGTACAACATTCTTTTGGTTCTGCTCATTTCACTTTGCATCAGATCATATAAATCTTTCCAGGTTTTTCTGAAACCATCCTGTTTGTCATTTCACAACTTTTTCAGCCATTCCTCAATTGATGGGCATCCCCTCAATTTCTAATTCTTTGCCACCACAAAAAAAAAGTGCTATAAATATTTTTGTATGTGTGGGTCTTTTTCCCATTTTTATGATCTCTTTGACGTACAGACCTAATAGTGGTATTGCTAGATCAAAGGGTACGCACAGTTTTATAGCCCTTTGGGGATAGTTCCAAATTGTTCTCCAGAATGGTTGGTCCCAATTTTTCCACATCCCTTCCAGCATTTGTCATTTTCCTTTTTCATCGTGTTAGGCAACCTGATGGCTCAGGAAGGGAAAGTGAGGCTGGTGACCTTCCACAGCCCTCCCTAACGCAAAATAAAGTCAAGTGCAAGTCATGTCATCATTTCTCTGATGTCATGGTCTTCTTCAAAAACGAAGGATAGACATGGACAGGCAACCTGATGGGTGTGAGATAGTATCTCAGAGTTTTAATTTGCATTTCTCTAATCGGTAGTGATTTAGAACATTTTTTTGTGTGACTATCAATAACTGACTTCCAGAAAACTGCCTGCCTGTTCATACCTTTACCATTAATCAAGTGGAGAATGGTTCTTAGTTTTATAAATTTGGTTCAGTTCCATATACATTTGAGAAATGAGACCTTTATCAGTGAAACTTGTTGCAAAAATTTTTTCCCAGTCTGTTTTCCTTCTAATTTTGGCTTTATTAGTTTTCTTTGTGCAAAAGCCTTTTGGTTTCAAGTAATCAAAAATAATCTGTTTTATTTCTCATAAACTTTTCTATCTTTTGTTCGGTCATAAATTCTTTCCATATCCACAGATCTGACTGATCCATGATTTTTCCATTCCATAGATCTTCTTGTCAAAGTAGTAGCTTGAATGGGAATTCCTTGAA
Organism: Notamacropus eugenii; assembly: GCF_028372415.1. Taxonomy (NCBI): domain Eukaryota; kingdom Metazoa; phylum Chordata; class Mammalia; order Diprotodontia; family Macropodidae; genus Notamacropus; species Notamacropus eugenii. Next base: position 175,666,686 of record NC_092872.1, on the reverse strand, counting down.
TTACTCTGCCAGGTTAGTCAGTCTTGTTACTTTCATGTGAAAGCCCTCTTTGCAGTCCACTCAATACTGCTTCTCTCCACCTCTACTCTCCCACCCAGTTGCTCCTGTTAGACCTTTATTCTTTTCCTTAACTCTTTGCCTTATCTAAATCTTGGCTTTCTTGATATCCTCTCTCTTACCCATGGTGCACTCATCTTCCCCTACTATTTCCCTTGACTTGATGGGAAACGTTAATCTAAAAATGTCCACCACTCTCAAGGACTCACTTCCATGTTCTTTGATTATTTTATCACGAATTCCCCTTCTGCCACTTTATTGCTGTCTTCCTCAGAGATTTCACCATTCATATTGAATATCTAACACTTTCATCTTGTAGTTTCTTGTCTTTGACTCTTCTAACCATCTCTTTTTCATAACAACCAAGAACAAGCATCTCCATACCCTCAGTCTTAGCATCATGTTGTATTGATCTGTTGCCAAACTCATAAGTTTGGTTCTCTCCCTCATCTCTTACAGACTTCTTACCAATTACTTAGTCACACCTTTCATCCAGTTCATTGTTTAACTTGTGACTTACAGTTGATTTTCCTGCACAGCATGAACTACATGGTCAGATACTTCATTGCTTCCCATATTAAAATTCTGGACTCACTTTCCCCACTGACTTTCTTCTATTCCAACTGCCACATCATCCCACTCTACTCTCTACTTGCTGCCTTCCTACACTCTTTGGTCAAAGACAGTTATTGGACAAAGCTAAAGAAGAATGGAGCTGAAGCCCCTGCATTTTTATCCTAGCAGCTTGTGTTATTTGGCAGTTCTTTTTGACATTTTACCACATTTCTCAAAATGGTGGCAGATCTTCTATAAATTACGATAGGCTCTCCAATGCTTCTGTATCTTGCCTCTTCTCAGGTGATAATCTTTAATGAGGTCAGGATTCAATTCTACCTTATATTAAACCTGAAAATGCCTCTCACTTAACCCATCCTTTGATGATTTCCTCCTTTTTCAGTGAAAGAGTTACCCTTCTTTTCCCAGCTTAACACCTATCCTATATATAACTAATCTTTAGTAGAATATGCAAATTCATCCTTTGACATTGTTATTACTGTTTAATTTATGTGTTTAATTGAGTTTTGAGAGAAATTTTCCTTTGGAGGGAAAATACAAAAGATACAAAAATATGCATTTGGCAGCCCCTTAAGTTACACTTTCCCTACTACCCTAATTTTTACTATATGCTTAAAGACTGGTATGGTTTATACTATACTAGTTTGTACTTACAGTTTTCTTTGGAATTGCAGGAAAACCTCTTCATCTAACGTAGCTTCAAGTCCAGCCATCTGTCTGCTGGTTCACCTCTGGAGCTGTATGTAGGTTGAGGGCTAATCTCACCTTAATAGTGGTAATTAGGCCTAACTGGCTTAGCTATGACTTTTTACACAGCAACTGAAGGAGTAGAGACCCACCCCCTTTATCCTCCAAAGTGATTGCACTCCTCTATTTTTCTTAGTTAAAATGGGGAGAAACTAGTAATATGTCCAGTAATTCTTAAGTCACAGTCAGGAAATGATCCTTGCCTGATTTTGCTCCTTCTGTGTGTCACTATATTTCTTTGTCTGGTATATACAAACTGCTTGAAGGCTCCCTTTCTTTTCTGCACCTTGTGTCCTGTCAAGGTTTATTACCAGACAATAAGGACTTTTGGTAAGCTGTGTATCTAGGAAACCTAAAGGTGTCAGTCTCAAAGGCCTGCTTTATGCTGCCAGAAAGACAACCAAGATTTACTGCTGAAATAAATGTCTTTCCATGTTTATCTTAATAAAACAATCCATGAATGGAGGAGGCAGTCTAACATCATGTCATTAGGAGACTTGGCTGCTTTCTGAGCCTCAGTTTCCTTTTCTATCAAATGAGGGGGTTAGACTAGCAACTTGAAGCTAATCTCTAGTTCTGACTTTCTGTGATTTATACAGTTAAAGCAGAATGGAAACAAACAGAGTTTAATATAACTGGCACATAGTGGGCACTTAAGAAATATCTGTTGGATTAGATTGAAATTTGCCCATGGCAACATAGCTAGCTGCCACAGATGCTGGGGAGTCTGTATAGTTCCTAGTCTGATGCTCTTTCCACTCTGCTGCCCCTTTAAACAGTATTGTTTTTCCCACAGAAGTTCGTGTACTCACACACTTATCTATGGAGATTAGCATGCATACTACACAAACTTAGTTGTTTACATGTCTCCAATATAATTGGTCAGTTTAGATATTAAAAAAAAATCTACTAAGAAAATTCAATTAGATCATTCATACTCATGCAACATACATTTATTAAGAGCCTTCTAAAAGGTTTGCTATCCAAGATATATAAAAAAATTAATGAATATATATGTATATATACATGTATACATATATATGATTAATAGCCAATCCCCAATACGTAAATGATCAAAGGATATGAACAAACAGTTCTCAAAAGAGTTACGAAGTATTCACAGCCACATACAAGAATATTCCAAATCACTAATAATAAGAAAAACGCCAATCAAAACAATACTAAGGTTTCACCTCATACCCTGCAAATTGCCAAAGATAACAAAAAAATGACAACCCATTAATGCTGGAAGGGTTATGGATATAATAGGCACATTGTTTGCAGAGCTGTGAAATGGTGCAAGCATTTTTGAAAACAATATGCAATCTTGTAAATGGTCACAAAAATGTTAAGTTAATACATAGAAATAGAATGTCCATGCCTTCTGACCCAGAAATTCTCTTACTGAGCTTATGCTTAAAGGAAGCAATTGACAAGAACAAAGTTTCCATCTATGCTAAAATATTTAGAGCAGTACTTTTGTGATAGCAATCAGTTAATCCATAAACATATTAAGTACCTACTATGTGCTAATAAATTGATGAATTCTTGGTGAGTTGAATTCTTCCAACAGAAGAATTGTTACACATGATGTTTACACGCTATACTGTTAGCATAAAACTATAATTCAGATGACCATTAGGCCAAGTAGACTTGTGGGCAGATTTGAGAGTATAGTTACCATGTATAATATTGTTGCTATGGCAAAATGTGTTTTTGATTCCACTTAACCAACTTATAACACATTTATAAAGCTGTCAACAATTTGGGAAAGGCTAACATTTTAATTTTTTCAAAGTTTGAACAGATAATTCTTTTGGTCATTGTCAAAAGAAAAATCCCTGTAGCACACAGTTTTGTGAAAATAAAAAAAATACTGGGATGAGTGTACTTAAAATATTGGTGAAAACCTCAGCATGATCTAAGTGATTTTGTTTTTGGATGATAGGATATTTATTATTTTTTCTGTCATATGTACACCAGAACTTTGGAAGTAGGCAGTACGTGGATATCTTCCTCCATTGCATGATTTAGACTGATTACCAAAGTTTCAACTTCTTCTCTGATAGAGGGTAAGAAGGTTGTATATTTCAGTTTTTAAAATATTCAAGCCCTCAGATAACCCCAGATTGGGTAAAATTTTAATTTATCTCAAAAGAATGCTATCATATGTTATATGGTAATTGTTAGTTTTCTTCTCATTTCATGCTTAAATTTGTTGTCTTTAGTCATATTGCTGTTTTACAGTTTTTCTAAAGTTTGTTGCTGTGTGGTAGTCATACACAGGAGAGCAAAGAAAGGGAAATTGAATCCTTGCTGTTCATATAAAAGTAAGGTTTTGTGAAGTATATTCTCCAAGTTTATTTTGTGGTTGGGTTTAACATGATATGTGTCTGACATGTCCTATAGATTCACATTGTGTTTTTGAACATTATCTAGTCTCCTGGAAAATTTGGGAAACTCTTTCCAAAATAACTCATTTTTCTTGCTATCTAGTTGGCCTCACCAGTGGCAGAACAGAGAGGAAACTACCCTGGGGAACTGTGTGGTTTACTCTTGGCAGTGGCAGAAAAGTTGAGGGTGTTTGAGGTTGCAACCAAAGAGGAAAAGTCTTCAGGTTAGGATATTAGAGTCATGAGACCTCTTTCTATTACAGGTCTTATGAAAGTTTAGGAGAAGCGACAGAATATCACTCTGGTAAAGTGTTTCCATGTAGACTAATCTCTCTTCCCAGGTCTCATGTCTATGGCCTTGAGTTATTTTTCCCAAACAAAACAAAAATCATATGCTTTTATATAATATGGCTGTCTCATTTTCTCTTGGCTGAAAATTTTGTTCCCTCTCCACCCATTCCCAAACCTCATATCAAAACTCATATCAAAATGAAACACTGCCCAGTCTTGTCATCTTGTAGATACCCTTCTCATGAACCTTCATGCCTCCAGAATCACCTCTCTTTATAAATGCTTATCTTTCAGTTTGTATCTCTTGAACTATTCATTAATCATTTCTTCTCCCTGCCATGTATATGGACCTTCAGCTCCATCTTACTTTACTCAGATAACAAAATGTAATTGAAGGAAATCTAGATTTGAAATCAGAGTACTTGGGTTCAAATAAATCCTGGCCTGGCTGCTTATTACCTGAGTAGTTTTGGACAAATTGCCTCTTCCCTCTTGGTCTTGGGTTTCTATCTGTACAATGAAATGTTATCCAGGGTCTTTTATAATGTCTATTACATGCTATACAATTGTAAGTGCTGAGGATAAAAAAAAGGGAAAAGCCAACCCCTGCCCTCAAGGAGTTTATAGTCTAAGGGGGGAGGGGGGGGAGAGACTATGTGCAAACAAATATAAACAAAGCAAGCTATTTATTATTGTTGTCCAGTTGTGTAAAATTCTTTATAACCTCATGGACCATAGCATGCCAGACCCTTCTATTCTCCTGAAGTCTGTCCAAATTCATGTTTGTTGCTTTCATGGCACTGTCCATCTTGTCCTATGCTGTCCCCCTTTTCTTTTGCCTTCAATCTTTTCCAGTGAGTCCTGTCTTCTCATTACGTGGCCAGAGTATTTAAGATTCAGCTTCCACATTTGACCTTCTAGTGAACAGATTGAAGTAATTAAGTATTGACTGATCTGATCACCTTGCTTTCCAAGGGACTCTCAAAAGTCTTCTCCAGCACCACAGTTTGAAAGAGTTGATTCTGTGATGCTCGTCTTTCTTTATAGTCCAATTCTCACAGCCATACACTGCTACTGAAAAAAACAAAGCTTTGACTATATGAACCTTTGTCAGAAAGGTGATGTCTGTGCTTTTTAGTATGCTGTCCAGATTTTCCATAGCTTTCCTTCTAAGGAGCAAGCATCTTTTAATTTCATGGCTGTCATCACTATCTGTAGTGATCTTTGAGCCCCAGAGTATAAAATCTGACAGCGTTTTCATTTCTTCTCCTTCTGTTTGCCAGGAAGTGATCGGGTCAGTTGCCAAGATCATGCCTTTTTTTTTTTTAATGTTAAGCTTCAAGCCAGCTTTTATAGTCTCTTCTTTCCTACTCATCAAGAGGCTTCTTAATTCTTCACTGTCAGCAGAGTGATATTATCTACCTTTCTGAGATTTTTGTTCTTTTTCCTGGCAACCTTAATTTTGGCTTTTGAGTTGTTCAGGCTGGCATTCACATGATATACTCTGCTTATAAGTTAAATAAACCCTTGTGACAATAACCCTTTTAATACTCTTTTTCCAATCTTGAACCAATTCGTTATTCCATGGTTGGTTTTAAGTGTTGCTTCCTGGCCTGCATATAGGTTCTTCAGGAGACAAGTGAGGTGATCTGGTACTCCTGTCTCTTTGAGAACTTGCCACATTTTGTTGGGATCCACACAGTCAAAGACTTTAGTGTAGTCAGTGAAGCAGGAGTAGATTTTTTTTGGAATTCCCTTGTCCATGATCCAGTGAGTTTTGGCAATTTGGTCTCTAGTTCCTCTGCCTTTTTGAAAACCAGCCTGCTCTTCCTGTAATTATCAGTTCACATATTACTGAAGCCTAGCTTGTAGAATCTTAATCATACCTTGCTGATATGTGAAATGAGCACAGTTGTTAGGTAGTTGATGTTCTTTGGCTTTGTCCTTCTTTGGGAAGGGGATGTAAACTGATCTTTTCCAATCCAGTAGCCACTTTGGAGTTTTCCAAATTTGCTGCATATTGAGCGCAACACTTTAACAGCATCATCTTTTAGGATTTTGAATAGCTCAGTTGGAATTCTGTCACCTTCACTAGCCTTATTGTTAGCAGTGTACCCTAACGCCCACTTGACTCCGTTGTCCAGGATAAATGGCTCTAGATGGGTAACTGCACCATTGTGATTGTCAGTGATGTTAAGATCTTTCTTGTACACTTCTTCTGTGTATTCTTGCCACTCCTTCTTACTCTCTAATACTTTTGGTTAAGTCCCTGCCACTTCTGTCTTTTATCATGCCCATTGTTACATGAAATACTTCCTTGAGATGTCTCATTTCTAATTTTCTTGAAGAGATCCCTTGTCTTCTTCATTCCGTTATTTTCCTCTTTTTCTTTGCATTGCTCATTTAAGAAAACCTTATGTCTCCTTACTGTTCTCTGGACCTCTGCGTTCAGTTGGATATCTTTTTCCCTTTCCTTCTACTCAGCCGTTTGTGAAGTCTTCTCAGACAGCCATTTTGCTTACTTCATCTTTTTCTTTGGAATGTTTTTTATTGCTACACCCATATGATATTGTTGTTCTTTAGGCCCTCTATCTACTAGAACTAATCTTTTAAATCTGTTCATCACTTCTACTTCATATTCAAGCTATATATAGGATAAAAAGAAAAGAATTTACAGGGGAAAGGACTAGAATTAAGAGGGTCCAGGAAGACTTCCTGTAGAAGGTGGAGTTTTAGTTGGGACTTGAAGCCAGGGAGGTCAGGAGAGGAGGAAGAGTCTTGCGGGCATGGGGGACAGCAAGAGAAAATCTGTGAAACTGAGAGGTGGAGTGTCTTGTTTTTGAAGTAGCTAGGAGGTCAGTGTTACCAGATCAAAGAGTATGTGTTGGGGAGTAGGGTGTAAGAAGCCTGGAAGGGTAGGAGGGGGCTAGGCTTATGAAAGGCTTTGAATGCAAACAGAGCATTTTGTATTTTCTCCTGGAGACAATAAGACACTGGAGAGTTTGTTAGGGGTGTGGGGGGTGGAATGTGACATGATCAGACTTTCTTTTTAGGAGAATCTTTTTAGTGGATGAATGAAGGATGGATTAAAGTGGGGAGAAACTGAGACAGGCAGGACCGACCCCCCCCCAAAAAAAAAAGAGAAAACAACAACGAGAAGCAGGCTGTTGCAGTAATTGAGGCATTAGGTAATGAGGGCTTGCACTGGAGTGGTGGCAGTGTCAAAGGAGAGAAGGAGGCATATTTGGGAAATGTTTAAGGGTGAAATTAGCAGGTCTTGGCAAACAGCTTGGATATGGGAGGTGAGAGATAATAAGGAACTCAGAATGACTCCTGGATTGTGAGCCTTAGGGACTGGGAGGATAGTATTGCTCTCTCAAGTAATAGAAAAGGGCTCTATGTATGGAGATTTAGGAAGAAAGAGTTGTGTTTTGGACATGCTGAGTCTAAGATGTCTATTGGACATCCAGTCCAAGACATCTGCAAGGCATTTGGAGATGTGAGATTGGAAGTCAGCAGAGACGGGGGCAGGCTAGGTAGAGATGAGAATCATCATCACAGAAATGGCTATTAAATCCCTGGGATCTGCTGAGATCACCAAGTGAAGTTGTATAAAGGGAGAAGAGAAGAAGACCTAGAGGGACAGCATGATCTGGAGGAGGTTGTAGCAAAAGAGACAGAGGAGGGGATGCGAGGAGAAAGGAGAGTATCCAGGAGGGGAGGAGTTGTCAGTGATGTCAGAGGCTGCACAGAGTTCAAGGAGAGTAAGGATTGAGAAAAGACCTTTGGACATGACAACTAAGAAATCATGAATAACTTTGGGAAAAGCAGTTTTTGTGAAATGATAAGGTCAGAAGTCAGATTGTGAGGGGGTAAGAAGAGAGTAAGAGGAGAAAAAGTGGAGACACCAATTGTAGACAGGCTTTTGGAGAATTTAGCTACAAAGGGCAGAAGGATGATAGAGGATGATAGTTACCAGGGAAGGATCAAATGAGGATTTTTTTCAAGATAGGGGAAGAGAATCTCTTTGTACCTCCCTTGTCATACTTTCACATTCCTTTTTGTATTCTAGTTCTTTGTGCACTTGTCTGATCTCCCTAAAGGTGCTGTATTTTATTTTTCCTTTCATTCTCTTTTGGATTTAGCATAGAGACTTGTACATATTAGGCACTCAATAAATATTTTTAAATTGAATTGAGTTAGTTTATGTGGATAATTTCAGTTAACCCTTTAAGTTCTGTGACTCCTAATCTTGGCCTGGCCTGGCCTTGTACCTAGTATGAGACAGCTAACTGTTATGGTTTTTCTTTTTTTCTTTCCTTAATTTCTTTTGGCAGATGGGTAGATATGAAGACCAAATTAATTATATTAAGATTGTTTCTCTGCAAATTGTTGATGATAATAATAGCAATAGTTTATATTTATAGCACTTTAATATTGATGCAAACTGCTTTTCTTACAACAACCATGCAAGGTGGGAAGGTTGCATAATTATTATTATCCCCATTTTATAGATGATATTGTCTTGTACAAAGTCACACAAGTGGCCGATGTCAAAGCCATCAAGATTCTAACCCAAGACTCCTGATTCCATATGTAAGGTTCTTTCTAGCAATTCACACGATGCCTCCCTGGTAGCTACGACAGAATGTTGAATCCTCTAGAAGTGTCCTCTGGGAAGGCTGTTCCTGGGCCTTATGAAACTTACTTACCTTTTCTAATCCTTACGTGGGATCATGAGTCAGAGGTACCTTACAGGAGCACAAGTCTGGTAGCTCCCACATCAGATTCCAAACACACAGGGACAAAAATGCCTTATAAAAAACCTTTGACACGGCATGAGAAGACTATATCCTTTAACTTCTGCTGGGGTGGTACACTTTTAGTGAAATAAACTTGCTGGTAAATGACGCCATGCTACAGTAACAATTGTTGTTTCTTTGCCTGAATTTATTAGAAGTCTCACGTTGTTTCCAAATGTTGACACTTTTGTGATGTTATACAGGCCTCTAACTCCAGAAGAAATTGCTCAAAGGCGGGAGTTTGCCAGAAGAAGGCATGCCGAAAAGCTGGCTGCTGCTCAGGGACAAATGCCATTGGAACCAACCCTTGTTGGAAATGCATCTGAAATCTGTCCAAAGAAAGAAGAGACAAAAAGTATTATTGTTGTTGTTCTACACAATATTTAAGAGGATTTGTGGGATTTACCATTTTTCTCCCATAATTTGAAAAACCTTATTTGGAAATAAAGCAGTCCTTATATCTAACCTCTACTAAAGACATATTCTAATGCCTTGTCTTAGTCATGGAAGTGGCTCTCGGGTCCTAAAGGCCCTACAAACAAGGCACAAGATTTGGCACGTTGTGTCCAGTGAGAATGATTTTGAGTACTTTTCTAATGAGGGACTTTTATTTCTGGCAGGCCATGCATCAGCTCCACTAAATTCAGAAGGCTAATAGCCAAGTGTATTTTTCCAGCCATAAAAATTGAGAAAGAACATCTACTGAGGCACAGTGGTCTTCTTGCAATCCATGTTCCATGGAGGAAATACCTCCTCATCAATAAGATGACAGGTCTTTAAAATATTGCAATGCATAGCATTTCACAGTTAAAGAAGCCTTATATATACTATCTCATTTGATCCTGACAATCCTGTGTGATATTGTCCTCATCTTAGAAGTGAGGAAACTGAGGCAGATGACTTGATTAAGTCACCCAATTAGTGTGAATGGTGGAGACAGGACTCCTGAGTTCATTGTTTTGCCATAAACTGCCAAGGCTCTATTTATTTATGTATGACCACAGTAGTTATTTAAAATGTGAAATGCCAAGTTTTGACTTTTGGGGTGTTGCTAATAGGCTGTCAACACTAACCTCATTTCATATGCAAAGATGGAGTTTGTTACATCATTTTGAAAGCATGTGTTCCTGCTCCAAACTTAGATCATCTTCTCTCTCTCTTATTTTTGTTAAGCCTTATCCATTCCACTGCTTTTTCCCTAAATTTTCTTCATCTTTTCCTTAGCATTTCTTACCTGATGGTTGATCAAAATGTGTAGACTTACTATTTCCTCTTGCTCTTCCCCTGCTATTCCTTTATGATAAAAGTAATATTTTGTACCGACTTTTTCATTAATTAGATGATGAACAGCTGACCAGTCCAATTGAGAGTATCACTTCAAAACCTGCAGTGGAGGATGCGGAGGACAAAGATTCTTTCATTGCTTTTGCTCGAGTGTTTAGTGGTGTGGCTCGAAGAGGACAGAAAATTTTTGTTTTAGGACCCAAATATGATCCTGCTGAATTTTTGCAAAGGGTAAGAATTGGGGCTAAGCTTTTATCCTATTGTGTGGTCCTTCTTCTTTTCAAAAAATGTTCCAAATTGGTTTTGGGCCTTCTAAAAATTGAGATCCATGGTGTTGTTAAAAAATTAGCCTTGAATTTGAAAATGGCTCCAGCAGCGAGCCTAGGACATATTAGCCTCCGCTCCAAACCAATACCAAATTTTTTCTGTAACTTTCCTCAGATTTGGTATGTGTTGCTTATCTCACCTTGTTAGATCTGTTAGAACACAAAGGCCACATATGTTAGGCAACTGCAATTTCTCATTTAAATCTTAGGCTCTTTTACACTGAGCTGGAGGTTTTTTGCAGAATGAATCAGTTGCACTTTAGAAGAACAATAAAGGGAAACTACCTTCTGAGCAAATTAATAGCAAAACACAGTGTTCACTCTGGGACTGGGAGACGTGGCAGTGTGGAAAACACATTGGTTTACTGGAGCTAAGGCAGCCAAGAGCAGGCCTTGTGAGGCCATGGCAAAACAACTGACAATGGTTACATAGCATGGAAGCTGAATTAGATAGGGCTCTATCACTGGATGGACCCCATGGGATCTGAGAGCAACAGAGGTAAAGAAAAACACGAGAAAATTTGACTTTTGAAAGCCAGCCTGTTTGTCTTGTTTGCAGCTGGACAGGCAGCACTCAGGGGCATGCCTTACCCCTGACTCACACCCAAAAGGGAGTGTACAAGAGATAGAAATAGGAAGCACAAGGCACCCTCAGATCACCTGGATGCTGAGCCAGAGTTCTAGATCACACAGACAATTTTATAAATTTCCTCTTAAGTTAGTGAAACTTAATTTCTGGTAGCCTAGACTCTGTAGGGCAGCATAGGTAAAGGAATGTGGGTTCTGACAATAATCTTAACTTTATTTTTGTATTAAAAACATTTTGTTTATATTAGTTTGATGTATCTGCCTCTCAAATTATAACATAAATTAGAGGACTCTTGTTTTCTACATATCCTGATTTAGCAAGAAGCACTTTAAATGTTTTTTAAATTATACTTTTTACGTGTTAAATGTGGGGTGATGAGATTTATGAAAACCCATTTGTGATTATCTTGGTGGTTTAGTTTGCATATAAATTTTATGAAATAATTTCAGATTCCTTATTATTAATAAGTGTCAAGTACTTCTTATAAACCTTTTTTTTTCACATTAATATCTGGAAGCTAGAAATTTGCCTAGATGACTAAGGGATTTTTGTTTGTTTGTTTAAAAATCTTGAATCAAATGTTACAAAGATTGTGGCCACCTCAAATCATTCCTAGTGTGCCATTTCCTATTACTTTGGTAATGTTACAGCTTTAGTGCCTGCCTGACCTACTGAATGCAATATTCTTGGAAATTCAGACAAGGGTGATTGAAGTTTGTGTGGCTCACATAGTAGAAAAATAAAATTAACTATTCCCTTCCTCTTACCAGTTGAGTGATAATCCTGAAATACAGATCTGACCCTGCCCCTAAGTACAGTGCTTAGTACATAGTAAACACTTAATAAAATCTTGTTGGCTGACTCTCACTCTCCCACTCAAGAAGTTTTATGGCTCCCTATTATTTCCAGGATCAAATACAAATTCATATTTGGCATTGAAAAGCTCTTCATAGTTTTACACTTACTGATCCTTATAGACCAGCAACCTGTGGTGGCCTCGAGGTCACACGTGGCCAGAGGCTTCAGGTTGTACATTACTTCCCAGGGCAGCTAGGTGGTGCAGTGGATAGAGCACTGGTGCAGGAGTCAGAAGGACCTGAGTTCAAATTTCATCTCAGACACTTGACACTCACTAGCTGTGTAACGTGGGCAGCTCACTTAACCCCATTCGCCTCATCCTGGGTCATCTCCAGTCATTCATCCTGATGAATATCTGGTCACTGGATTCACATGGCTCTGGAGGAGAAGTGAGGCTGGTGACCTGAACACAGCCCTCCCTCACTCAAAACAAAGTCAAGTGCATGTCATGTCATCATTTCTCTGATGGCGTGGTCTTCTTTGGCAACGAAGGATGAACACATATTACTCCTCATTGGACCTCTACTCTATTCTACATCCCTTGGTATAGACTGTCCCCTATACCTGTAATACTCTCACTTCTCGTCTCTGCCTTATGAAACCCATAGTTCTAAGGATCAGCTCAGTTTCCACTTCCTACAAGACCTTTCCTGATTCAAACAGTTGTTAGTCCCTACCTTGGTTCCTTCCTTCTTCCATTTCTAACTTCCATAAATTACCTTGTATTTATTTTGTGTTTCTTCCAAAGAGAATATTTTCATTTTTGCCTTCTTATTTCCACACCTAGCACAGTAGTTAACACATAGTGAGCATGTGATAATACATGTTTAATTAAATTAATTTCACCTTTTCAGACTCATCACATTCCTAATCTGCCAGGCCTAGAGGCCTGTGTGGGCTACCCGAGTCTTCTTACCTCACCTCCGAGGTCTTCGGTTGGCCAAAACCGGATGCTCATATGAGAGAAAGGACGTTCCAGAGTCGAACAAGGGTTGAGCTTTATTTCAGGGTCTCGGTTACAAGTGCAGGGGGGTCTTCCTTAGGAGGAAGAGGGGGAGATTTCCTAAGGAGGCTAAGATCTTAAGGGATTGGAAGTAGAAGTACAAGCGGGGAGAGAGGGGGAGGGGAGAGAGTTTCGAAAGAAGAAAAGCGGAGCCTACTGTCCTCTTGGCTCCTCACGTGCTAAGAGAGCTTTCAGGCTTCCTCAATCCTACTTAACCTTCAGCCGCATAGTTTGCATCTGAATACTGTGCTGTTAGGTAACTAGGTGTGCCCAGATCCGGGACAATCTCGAGGGCGGGGAGATCTCTCTCCCATCACGTTTCTCACGGGAAGAGGCGGAATTACTCAAGATAGCTCGGTTCACCTCGATTCCCTGCCGTTTCCTGGGGGGGTCTCGTGAGAGCTCTAAGATTTAGAAGCTCCCACCTTTACCCGCCCGAGACTGTCCACACGGAATTGAGCTTCCAATCCCAACACTAATCCTTTGTTTAGCTTCTTCAGACCCCCATCCATAGGAGCAGTACATGTATGTATAGGTTGCTTTGTTGGTTTGACCTCTGTATGCACAGTCATGCTATATATGTTCACATGCTATATATATTCACAAAAAAGTTAAGTCAACAAAGCATTTTTAAAGCATTTCCTTTGTGCCAGGCAGTGTGCTGAGAATTCAAGGAAAGGCAGAATAATCCTTGCCCTCAGTGAGCTCACATTCTAGTGGGAGAGACAACATGTAAGTAACCAGGTACCTCTAAATTTTATACCTAGCAGATGGAAGGTGAGATGAATAAAGAGACTTGAGAGACAGAGTTTCTGGGTAATAAATAATCAGTTTATTAATTAGACTAGCTGATAATTAATGAATTGATGTTCAGTGGTTTTTCTCAGTAACCAAAGACAAAACCGTGGAGATAAGTGAATGCTTAAATGCTTTGGAAATGCTTTGGAAAAGGAAGTGACCCTGACAGGGGAAAATCAGCCCTGATTGGTGAACAATTAATGAGGGGGTGGACTTTCAAATGAGGAGGTGAGCTGAAAGCCTTCAGCTCCGCTTGTTGAGAACCATGGCTTCATCATGAGACTTAACTGTCTCCAGCAATCTGGACAAAGTAATCCATCTCACTCTTGTTGGTTTTCTCCTTCTTGAGATAGGTTACCCTAGACTCCACTGGAGGGCTGCAGGGGCATAGATTTGATGGTTTGGGGACTGGAATTCGCCTAGATTAGGATCTGTTTACATTCTAAACAGAAGTAAGGTTTCCTAGTTGGATTGAGTCTGGCTCAAGATCAGGTTGCAGTCTTCCCAGAGGATTTGGGCAGTCTTCATCTATTAGCAATCAGTACCCTTCACAGACTGACTGACTTATAGGAACTGGATCTTGAATGAGGAAATAGAGAGAAAAAGCCTTAATCATAATTTAATAATTGGTTATTAAAGTAATAGAAAATAATAATTTATCTTAAAGGGGAAGGCACTATCAGCTGGAAGAGAGAGAGAGGGATCAATCAAGCAATAGTTACCATGCTTGTGAGTTGACTCCACATAGGGAGATAAATTTTTTTTTGTACTTAGTTATTTCATTTTTTTCCTTTTGATACATTCTTGCTTTAGACTGAAATAGGATTGCTTACTTTTACTTTAGACCTTTGGGAATTTGTCTTTTCTAGGCAGCTAGGGATAGAGTATATTCTGGACTTGGAGTTAGGAAGACCTGAGTTCAAATCCTGCCTCAGATGCTTATTAGCTGTGTAACCCCGATCAAGACACTTAACCTATGTTTTACCTCAGTTTCCTCATCTGTAACATAATAATAATAGTACGTACCTCTCAGGAGGATTGTGAGGATAAATTGAGGTAACATTTATAAAGTACTTTATAATCCTTTAGAGTACTATATAAATGATAGCTATTATAATTCTCAAGAATCCTCTAGACTAATAGCTCTCTTGATTTTCTGAGTTTAGCCATCCAGGTTGACCCAACTTCAACCCCAAAATCATGACTTCATGTGGCATCTTTTATTTACAACTTTAATCAAGTCACTTCCCTGCTCAGAATCCTCCTGCTACCTTCAAGTTGATGTTACACTTCTTAGTGTGGGCTTGATATCCTCTGAAATAGGACTTCAGCTTTCCTTGCTAATCTTATGTCTCATCGTTATCCAGAACTGTTCCTCTGCACTGGCCAGAATGGTGTACTCACTTTTCATGGAATGTACTTTGTGGGTCTTTGCTCAGACCTTTATCTTGGTGTAAGACTTAACTTCTTCTGTCCGTCTGAGACTTAGTCATACTTTATGATCCTTTCCTATCCCTATTTTGATCTTTCCTTTACCATCCCTGCTCCTGCCAGGCCACTGTGATCTTTTGGTGGTGTACCCCTTCTTGTCTTCTACTGTCCTGCTGGTTAGCAGTCTTTTTATGTGAGTGCATCTTGATTTCCCAAATATTTTATAATTTCTTCAAGGTTAGGGAACCTTTTTTTTAAAATGATTTCTTTATATTACTTATTGCTTCTGGCACGATTCTTTGTACATAATATGTTTGCATAAATTTGTTGATTAGAATGGGTACATTTTCACTTTTTATGGAATCATTCTTAGTTCATAAAATATGCATTTACCATTCTCTTTGACCAGGTACCTTTAGGCTTTTCAACTCCTTCAGATGATCTTCCGTCAGTTCCTCATATGTCTTGTTGTACTTTGGAAAACCTATACCTTCTGATGGGAAGGGAACTAGAGGATCTGCAGGAAGTGCCTCCAGGCAATGTACTAGGTATGACTGTGCTTTTAATTTCTCTTATTTAGCGTACAAATATATAATACATTTAAACGTAAAGAAAATCATTCTCCTTGCTCACATTGCCATTACTCTCTTTTCTCTGGGATCCTACTTCTATTCAGTGGAATGATCAGCTTTTTAGAAGACCTAAATTGCCTGGAAATGTTATTTCATGGTTTGTTTATATTATTTTCTTTCTCTCTTCTATCATCATTTACCTGCCTGCCATTTCCTCTTTACCTGTGGCTAAAATTATCCATCAGTTTCTGTGAGTTTTGTTCCTTAATACCTAAAGGAGAAATATCCCGTCATTTGGTACTTCTTCCCTGCTCATGGTTTGTGTGTTCACATTTAAAATTATAAATGAAAATTATAAAACATTTCTTAATGTGAACTTGATAGACTTAGATTTTCAGGTTCTCCTTCCTCACCTTCATTCACCTTTATTGCAATTAGAATCTGTTGAGGGTAATTTTTTTAGTATGTCTTTGTCCTGAACTTTTGTGTTATTAAGTTTATAGGGCAAACTTTACCGTAAATTACTTGAGTTTGAATGAATAGTATAGCTAGTCATTTGGCCTTGAGATGCCCCTCAGTGTCAGAAGATGTGTCTGAATCTTAGAACAGCTAGTTTTGAAAAATGTCCTGAAATATTTTGACTTTTAGGTGCATAAATACACACCTGCTTATGAAATAAAGCACACAATAAGCACAATTATCTAATTTGCTTATGGAGCCATGTCTTTTCCATGCCTTTTGAAGCTTGCTTTCTTTGTGGCTATGAGCACTTCAGAAGTTTTATGGATAGCAGTTGCTAACATTAAGAATGTGTTAGAGATAAAATAGAAAGTGTTATTCTGCCATTGTACAAAACCATGAGAATTTTGCATCTCTCTCAAAGCCTTCTATTGTTTCAGCCACATGTCAACACAGATAAAAATGGAACTGGAGAAGGTCCATAGGTAGTACTTTTAAAATCAAATAAATGGCTGACCTGAAGGTGAGGATAGTGTAACAAGATTAAGATTTTTTACTTTGAAAAGTCAAATACTGAAGCTAAGTCTATAGAATCGTGAATGATATGGGTAGGATAGGTGAACATGGACTGTTTTTGTCATATTATCAGTACTTGCATGAACCTCAGTTATTAAGATCCAGATAGTATAGTTCAGTAAAAAGAACTACAAACTGAATGAAGTCCAGGTCCTTCTAGTAACTAGCTGAATGACCCCGAACAGATCCTTTTACAAGCCTGGACTCTAGTTTCCCAGTCTGTGTAGTGAAACAGACAAGCTAAGTGATCTCTATGGTGCCTCTCTTGCTCTGTGAGTCTCTCTGATCTTTTGAGAAATAATTTTACACTTGAAGTCAAGTAGAGTCAAAGATCAGATTTCTCCTTCCTTAGGATATTTTTGAAGGATCAAAAAACAAACCTGGTTTGTTTAGAGAGGACATTTTATTTAGTAGCTGTACAGTGTTCTCCAGCCATTGCCACCAAACTGTCATGCACAGATGGTGTCTCTTCAAAGCCTGTGAGTTACCTAGGCCATTTCACTTGTTCGTTGGAGAACACATAGAGATCAGGAAAGTTTGCCACATGTGCAGTAGTTGTGGTAGCAGCCGTGTCTGAAGCCTGGACACAGTGTCACCTCATAGAAAGCAAATTTCCAAATTTAGGGGTAAGTTCAGTCTAGGACTGAAGGAAAGCCATGCATTCTGGTATATTATGAGGTGGAAGGGGATAGAGTGACCCAGAGGAGAGACAGCAGCAACTCAAAATAATGAATGCTGGGACACCAGCCAATAGTATGTTGGGGTGAATTTTATTGATACCAGATGTGTGAGCATAGTTTTATCCACTTAAAAATGCTTTATCTTTTCACATGTGGATATGAAATGGAAAGGAGTCAACTCCCAAGTTGGCTAAATTTGGCCTAAAAAAATCTATTAATCATAGATACTTTGTTTTCTATTTCTTTTTACCATGTACATGGCAAGAGCACATTTCACAAGTTAAACAGGGGTTCATATTTTGATTTTGACAGACCTGAAGGCTCTACCTTTGTTTCCTCTCATTAATTAACATTGTAAAAGGTACCAGTTCACTTTTTAAAATGCAAGAACTTTCAAAATAAGATTGATATGACCATTACCCATATGCTTCTCATCAAAAATGGTATACGACATCAGATTTATCTATCCCAGATGTAAATTTTTGTTGGAAAAAAAAATGAAAACATTATATAATTTACTTGAAGAATTCTGCATTTTATACACAAGAAACAAAACAGAAATTTCTTTGGCTTTTAAAAGCTTAGGGATTCACATTTGGCTTCTGCTAAACTCACTCGAAGATCTTGTAATGAATGATTAGTGTACAACAGTTTTTTGTGGTCTGGAAACAGTTGATTTAGATTTTGACTTTACCTGCTTGCTTTCTGATATTTGTGTGGTTAAAGATGAGGGCACAGAGAAGGGCAGTGGCTCTCTAACATGTTTAGTACACACTAGCCTTTTGTTACATATGGTGATGCACATCTCTAAAAATATAAGTTTGCCATTGCCTCTTATTAAAATATGTGGGAAATTAAATTAGATTTTCAAATCTGCAGCTTTTTCATGGAAACTTTTCAGATCTGTTCCAGATGCTTAAAGTGCCTTTAAAAATTCTTGAAGAAATATTCTCAGAAGCAACTTGATACCTCTTTCTTTTTCACCCTAGCATCAAGAAAATAATGAATATTAATAAGTTCCCTTCTGAACTTGTTTTGCTTAAGTTCTGATTGGTCACTGGATCCATGGAAAGTCATGGTATATTGAATAAGCTAACTATATGATATATTGATCACGTAGTATAAAGAAAGATCAAGAAACTTTGAAAGAGTTTCATTAATGAATTGAATTTAACATTCATTTTGAAGAAAATATGAATAATTTCATGGTTTTTACATCTTTAAAGTAACTTTTTTATCTAAATAATGATTAATTTGACCCTTTATTCCATTTTCCTTTGCATAGAGGAGGATTTGTTTTAGTTAGTTACAAATGATATTTGTTTTCTGTCTTATATCGTCATTTAAGAAAGTACTTTGGAGTGTTTAAAATATTTCCCTTATTAGTTCTGATTCCTTTTGCTGAACTTGTTTCTTCATCATCCCAGATTAGGCCCTTTCTGTCCAATTAAAAGACTATCCTTTTTAACAAAAGAAGCAGTGTTGCTTGCTTGAAGCTGAGGATTGTACATTAGGAATTGAAGCAGCACTTGGATTGTTTCTATTTGAATCCTGTGTGAGGTAACCCCATCTGTTTCTCAACTAAAAGAATCTGTAATATAGGAAAAGATTATTTCTTCCTATTTAATTCATAGATTAGGTAAGCTTAGCCAAACTAGAATGGAAAGGCTGTGCAAGTTTTGTGAATTTTTTTCATTGTAGACAAAAATAGTGTTGGGTGTTTTTTTTGACTGAATGATCCAAGTATTTGCATGATCTTCCACTTTGTTTTGGCTATATAGAATACAGTTGTTATGAGGGAAATAGTTACAATTTGTTTGTTGTTTCAGCCTAAATGGGCAAAATTTATCTGTTAATTTGCATTTTGTCCTCTCAAGCTATTGGCTATGATCACTCAGATTTCCTCATATCAAATGGCTTATACGACCTAACATTCACACAGCCTCATGTAAGGTCATAGAAACAATGGACATATTATATGAGAACAGAAGGGCTGCCTGATGGGGAGATGTTACTGCAGAGCTCTGTTCTACCACCTGCCAGTCAAATCCCCAAGTACCAAACAGCTGCTCTGCTTTAAGAAGAGTGGGCCTTGGGCCTGGAGAGAGCAGCATAGTGCCTTGGTAGGAAAAGTGTAGAAGGGCGGATGGAAAGTGCCTTGTCGTCTTGGCAAACTTTGGTCTCCCCATGGTTTCTTTTATTTGTTCTTGCTCAGGTCTGCTATCTTGCTAGCGATTTTGTTCTGTTATTAGTGTGGTAGTTACCTTGCTTTGTTGTCCCAGTTTCTCTTTTTGCTTTAGTGGTTTACCAGCATCTTCTTATCTTCTCTAAAGAACTTCCAGCTGCTCTTCTCTTGTTCCCCTCATATTCTGTCCTCCCTTAAGGAGAACTATGACTGTCTCAACCTTCAGTTCACTCATTTTTAAACAGATCTTTTTTCTTTCTTACCTCCCCTGCCCTTCCAATACATACAATTTCTCTCTCACATGACCCCACAGAACCATGTCATTAGTGTGGCTATTTCCACAACTGATGCCACCTGCCATCTGATTACATGTGAGATAGTTTTCCTGAGTAAATTCAGCTAAAACAGTTCATCATTGGGTGATTGATATTCTGGTGATGAGCCTCTTATTCTTTAGCTAGGCTGGTACAAGATGCTGGGCCATACTCCAAACTTGTTTCCACTTTGGTGTAGACTCTGCCAGAGACTGAGCGCTGTCAGCTTGGTCCATGGTTCATTTCATGCTGTAATGAAGTTCATGGAGGCTAATACAGCAAGGGGAGCAAATGCGAACCATGTAAAGAAATGATAGCGCCTGAGACTAGGAGGCCTGGGTGCTCTTTGGGACTGTTCTAAAAGAAATGTGTGTGTATAAGTACAAGAAGTGAATGGACAAAAAACAATGGAAAAGGACAAATGTTGAAGTTTTTTTGAAAGTTTGATTAGTTACAAATTAAGCTTTGTAGGTTTTACTAAGGTCCATATTCAATTTTCAGTTTTAGAAGTGAACCATTGCAGAACATGATGAGGAACCACAAATACCTGCATTCTGAGGTATATGCACAGTTTTTTCTTCATTCTAAAAAACAAAAAAATCTTCCGTAGCCTCTAGGAACTGAATGGAGATCAGTGTTGTCAGCAGGGAGCTCTGTTAGCTGAGACTTACAGTGCCTGTAATAATAACACAGCAAAATCACTTTTCCACAGTACTTTAAAGTTGACCAAGTGTTTACCTCACAGCAGGTCAGTGTGGTAGATTTTATGAATATTATAGTCCCTGTTTTACAGAAGAAGAAATTGAAGAAGCTCATGTAGGTATTAATGTCTCTGTTTTTCAGAGGAATAAATTGAGTTGTAGGGATACTAAGTGCCATTTCTTTCCCTCTTGAGGGCACTAGGCAAAGTAAAGCTTGACAGCAGTCTGCATCTCCCCGAGGTCACCTACCTAATAATTGTCAAAACTGATGCTCAGACTCAGGTTTTCCAAATTCACACCTAGTATCCTTTACTCAACATTACACCTGTTTCCAAAGGTAACTGCAGAACTATGTGTATGTCTTCAGCTTTCTACCCGATAATTAAAATGTAGCATATTTGAGGTCAGAGTTTTGTTTGGAGCAGCCACAAAGCTGTAGACTGTAGCATGCCTAAGAATTTGTGGGCTTGTGAGTGACCAAAATAGAATTCTGCATTTGATGGGGAAGGATTTAAGAAAGAAAATCTATTGCAGTGGTATAGAAATGAAATGACAAGAATGCAAGAAACATCAAGGGAAAAAAAATCAACAAGATTTGCTGATTGATTGAATATAGAAGGGTGATGGGGAGTCAGAAATGACACCCGTACCAGAATTTTGCTTTGCATCTATTTACATTTAAATATATTATTTTTATCATATAAAATATCTATGGCAGCTAATTAATATTTGATTTTCCTTTTTCTATACATTTCTATTTATTATATACAGATCTACTTTTCTGTAAATTGGCCTGTTTTTGTTAATGACACTACTGTCGTCCTAGTCAAGCACCCAGATTCATTACCTGAAAGTCATCCTTCACTCTTCCTCATCTTCATCTCCTCAGTTCTACCTCCATACCATTTCTTTCATCTTTCCCAATTTCTCTATCCAAGTGGCCAGCACCTTACTCTGTATATTCTCTCTTCTGAACTAGATTACTAGCTGTCTCCAAATGTAACAGTCTTATCTCCTGCTTCCATATATTTATAAAAACAATCTCTTTCACCTCTTAGAATCCTGATCTTCCTTGAAGACTTAGGGAAGATTTACTCTTTCCTGAAGCCATCCTTGCTCTCTCTTCAACATGCGTGCCCCTCTCTCCCAAGTTGTTAATTTTCTCTCCATCATCATATTATTTTGCATTTTCTTATCTGTGTACATCTTCAAACCCTACTGTATTTAAGCTCCTTGGGGGCGTAGATGGGAGGGACATAGAAACTGTTCTGTTATTATGTTTGTTTCTCTAGCAGCCAACACTGTTCTGTATATACTTAATAAGTGTTTCAGTTGTTGGCATACACACATTTTTTCCATTTAGTAGTGATCAGGAAAGTTTTGAAGGAGAGTAGGCATCAGTGAAAAGAGTATGAATTTGGTTTCAGATATGCTGAGTATGGGATGGTAGAACACCTAAGTGGAAGTGTCTGTTTTTAGAGTTAATGATACTAGGGCGTATCTCAAGGGAGATGTCAGGGCTGAACATGTCAGTTTGGGGCTTATCTCATGGTGGTATCAGTTGAATCTGTAAAAATGGATAAAATATTGGAGAGAGCAGCAGGTGTTGTCAGGATTATTTTGGGTTTTATAAAGACTTTACTAGCTGGGTGGAAGGAAATATCAAGGAAAATACTGCCTAGGACCCAAATTTTGGTTTTGATAACAATATGATGGATTTTGCTAGAAACCTGCTTTCATTGTACCAAGCATAGTTGGAAAATGGCTCATGGTTCGAGTATCAGAGCACTGGTTACCAGCTGATAAATGACTCTTCATTCTTCCTCTTGCTTTCCCTCCCTTTTTAGAAGTAGTTTTCCTAGCAAGCCCATCATAGATGCTTGAATTGAAAATACCTGACAGATGTTATAAGACATGGTGTGTAACTATTTAGATATTACGTACTGAACAATAAGTGCTTAATAGATCAGATTTTAAATGAATTTTAGAAAAATACTTGTGACTTCTGTGTTTATTACTGTCCATATATGTCTCAGTAGAATTTAGAGGGCTGCAGCACAAGATACATAAAGGAGAGGCAGGCCTGTGCGTCGGTTTAGACAGGAGAGCATGCTTGAGTCAGGTGGATTGGAGGCTGAACCTCAGAAAGACTGACCCAGGTAGAAGGAAATAGGTCATGTTGGCTTAGGCTCTAGTTCCTAAGCTTTGCTTGTTAAGGTGTGCCAGACTGTCCGACTGTGTACAAAAGCTGTTTGCATATATGGTTGAGGAGTGGCTGGTTTACACAGATACACCGTTAGGTACTCTGCTCTACCATGACTGTACTGTGCAGGTACCCCAAGGAGCAAAGCTAGAGTGGCTGGGGTCTGATGAAGATGGTGGTGTTAACCTTTCTGTAGTCCTTAGTCTGCACCAGGCTTTGTGCTAAGCACTTAACAGCTTCTATCTCATTTGATCCACAGAGACCTTGGGAAGTAGATGCTGTTATTATCTCCATTTTGCAGATGAGGAAACTGAGGCAAACAGAGGTTAAATGACTCACCCAGAATTACACAGCTAACTAATAAGTGTCTGAGGCTGGATTGGAACTGTTTTTTCTGACACCAGGGCCAGTAGTGCACTACTGGATTTGAAGTAAGAAGACTGGGTTTAAACCCAGCCTTTGCTACCTGTGTGACCCAGCAAGTCGCTTAACATCTTTGAGTTTTAGATTCTTCATGTGTAAAGTATAAGGGTTGGATTAAATGACCTATAAACAGAGCCAAAACTAAGATGGAGCAGCCAAGGACTTGTTCTAAGACTTCAACATTTTGGAAAGTGTATTTTTTTCTTAGGACACCAATATGTAGGGGGATAGCCAAGGACTACCATACTGTCCTTACTCCATAGTCCTGTCTTTGCCATGCCCTTCTCCCAGGATTTCCCTTCTTCTGTCCACCTGACTGCAATTGGAGTGGACTGTCTGCCCCCACTACCTGGCACATGGGATTCCTAGGATCAGTAGCACCCTAATGGTCACATTGTATCTGTCTTGGACTGTCCTGGGTTCTCCCTTCCTCCCCCATTCCCTGAAACCAGATGCTGGCATGGCTCTCCCTAAACAGGACAAACTGCCTGTTTGCTTCTTAGGCTAGGGATTAGGCCCTCTTTCTCCACACCCCTGAATTTGCCCCACATGGCAGAATTCCCAATTAGGGGCCTGTCCACCATCAGGCAGGGTGGAGCCAAATGCTTTTTAAAATAGGTAGCTTGTCTGGCTAGAAGGAGGTGACTTGGTCAGGAAGTATCAAAAATGCTGAAAGAGATATGACCAGGCAAAGACAGAGCCAAGGTTCAAACAAAAGCTGACAACTTTATCAGTAGGTTTAGTTGTGCTAAGCTGATTGACCCTCCCTGGGAAGTGCTGATTTTTCATAGATACATCTGGGCCTTTTGGAAGTCCCTTTCTTTGGAAGAGTGAGTTTGCCCTGGCCTTAAAAGGACCTGGGTATAGCACCCTTAGCACATTGTTTTCAGTTTCTTTATTTCAGGGTTTCTCCAAATTGGACTCGGATAGGTTAGCTCTATTTTTGTTGTGGACAGAGAGCTCTACCCTAGCTAGGGGTGCAGTGTCTTCTGAATTCCAATTTTCTCCCCAGGGAATTTGTTGGATTGCCTTTCTTTGGGGATTGGTCTGTACCTTGGACAAGTGACATAGGTCCAAGAAAGTGAAGGATCAAGCCCAGGAAGTTAGAAGACTTCTGAACTTAGAATCAGGACAGTTGAATCAATTAATGTCCCAGAACCTGTTTCCTCATCTGTAAAATTGGAGATAATACTGATATAACCAGCCTCTCAGGTAGCATTTTGCAGCCCTTAAAGCACTGTCTAAATGGGAATTATCATCAAGAACCCATGTTCCAAGCCTGGAGGAGGGCTTAGAAACAGGATTTGGCAATCAGCACTTTCTTTGCCAGTGGAGTTTAAGAGAAAGTTAGTGCTATGCATTGTGCATAGGACCACAGAGTGCCCAAAATGTGAACAGATTTGAGCCTTCAGGTGGAGGTAGTTGAAAACACATTTGACTGGAGAAAGGGAATTGAGGAATAAAGAACAAGGCCATTAATGACACTCATCAAGATTAATATAATAGTTCCAAAGCAGGACTATGCCTTTTCCCCTTTACTAGGAATTTGGGGTCCATTGAAAGCAGACATTAAAAAGATCCTCCAACCACATGGCTAAATGGGAAGATTAAAAATGCTTCTCACCTCTCCATCTTCCTCACCTCTCTTGCCCTAAATTAGGGGTCATTTGAACGTTCTTTAGGCCTCTGAAGGAGATCACTGGCAGGGACTTGCTTTCTTCAGTTAGCTTTTCCTTGATTATCCATTTCCACTTAGAATTTCTCCAAGTAAATCAGTTTCAGGGACGTAATCAAATTTCCTTAAATGGTATTTGAAAGGCATAGCTAAAGTTCATTTCATATAAAAATATAGTGCCTTATTGCCTCAGTAACACTGTAAATAGGGAAATTATAAGAATAGCCTTTCTCCCAGGACTAGAGGAAGGTTGATCGTTTGGGGGCCCTTTCTGTATCTCTTACCAGAAACCTTGTAGGGGTTATTTATTCCTTTGCAAGGTGGTGGTTCATGGACACTGCAGAGAAAGCATGAATGGTAAAAATAGTCACACACTCATAAAAATGAGCTCTGGAAGTAACCTTCAGAATCATTGACTAGTGAGGAAGAAGGTTGATTTACTTGTTCATTGTCACCTAAGGGCTCTGCTGCTGTGAGTAGAGAGGCTACTTTATAAATTTTTATTTTGGGGTTGTTGTTGATAGGAGAAGGTTTATACTTGATAGAAGTTTCACAGAATGTGTAGATATCCACACCAGAACAAAATGTTGAACCCAGTAGGAAAGAAAGGGAAATGCTGACATTGACATGTTTAATTTGGGTTCTTTTTGTTTTCTTATGTAATTAATTTCCTAAATGAAAGAAAACTTACAATGGGTAATGTAGAGTGTAATTACAGTGGTTAGATCAGTATTGTATATTACTATTTGCTTAACAGATGGAAAAGCTTTGAAAATTCATCAGTGAGTTCAATTTTGAGTCATGTAATTAACTTTAGGAATCATCTAGTCCAACCGCTGCTTTTAATAAAAGAGGATGCTGAGCTTCAGGAAAGTTCAGTGACATGTATAAAGTCACACCACTATTTTAGCCCAATTTGGACAAGCATAGGACTCCTGAATCCCATTCCATCACTTTTTCTCCATTCCTTAAATACCATTTTTTAAAAAAATCTCTTTATAATCTACATAATGTTTAAAAAATAGCAATTCTGAAATGCCAACACTTTCCATCTAAAAGTGGCATTTGTTGATGGTTCCCAGCATTTGAAAAGTTAGAAGGAAATAGGGGTAGACTCAGGTTCAGTGCCTGCATGACTGCTTTTAAGCTACAGGATTGATTGAGGATAGGAACTTCGATCTGGAAGTGATCTTAGAGGTCATGTATTTCAATCCCCTCGTTTTACAGAGAAGAAACCAGAAGGTCAGGAAGATTAAACAATCCCAGTGTGTCAGAGATCTCATAAGTAACAGAGTGGGGATTCAAACCTAGGGCTTGGGACTCCAAGTTGAATGCTCTTGCATTTATACTTTCCCCAAAGCCTTAAATGCCAGCATTTTAGAGGATGAGGTAACCTTGGTTTAGAGCCTAGAGACAGTTATTCACTGCCATGGGTAAGATGATTGGATAGTTTATCCAATTTGTCTGTTTCATTTGTCTAATATAATGCAGTCCTGTTTGATACTACTAGTTCATGAGTGAAAGAACAACAAAATAGCATTAATAGAATGGTTTAACTTCAGTTATTTATAAAGAAACTGAAAACTTTACCTCTGAGTTCATTTGCCTTTTTTCCTTTCTAAACTTATCCATGGTCCAATATTCGTTCACCTTTTCTACTCTCATTGTGACTTGTTGAATTCAGTGAAGGAATATTATATTTTCCATGTGAAAAAAAGACCTTAATAGTGGTTTTCACAAATCTCTTAAGATTCTAGTTAGAAACAATGATTTTCTTTTTTTATCTTTTACTTGAATCCTTATGAGGAAATTATTGGTAAATTATTCAGCAAATTAAGGAAGTTATTCAGATAAGTTATTTTTGTAATGAAATTATTATCACATAGAATACATAATTAGTCTTAGAATCATAGAACTTTTGAATTAGAAGAAATTATAAAAGATCATCTTGCCCAATCTCATTCTGAACATGTTTTCTATTTTTGCAATGACTTGTTACATGGTATAATTGTTCTCTCTACTTTTAGTTGAGGTTTGGTATAAAGTGGTTTCTAATGATTCTGTGTGCTAGGTTCTAATAAGTTTCTTTGAATGAAAAGAAGGAAAAACTTTTAGTCTAGACCCATGGGAAATTGATATCAATTTATCATATACTAGTTTGAAAATGTATCATTTTTTAAAAACACTAATTGCAATGGTTAGAAGAGAATGTTGTTAATTCAGCAAGGCTTCATAGTGCATCTCTGGAGACTAGAAACTTAGTAATTGCTTCCAGGAAGACTTGAGAAGGTATGAATGTCCTCAGGTTAAGGCCATTCTTAAAGGTCAAAGTAGGAGAATTCACGAGTCCAGAACTCCTAAGGTAATTTGAGGTAGAAGTAAGTGAAAACACCAAATGTAACTGCATATGGATATGGTCCTCATATGTACAATGGCACCAATAGGAAGAGTCAGAAACCTGCAGGTGCACTGTACTCTTGATTGAAAATACAGATTTGATGGTCATCTACAAATGAAAGTAGTAGAGAAAGAAAAATTAAGAGATTAAGGGGTTAATGTCCTCAGTAACTTTAGGAATGAGGTTAATATTTGAGAGGAGAGGCATTTCTTTTATAGGAGAACAGGATGAGAAGGTCTGTAGAAAGACAAGTATTTAGAAATGGAAACCAAAAAATGGTAAGAAGTGTTGACCTAAAGTGCTTTAAGTTTCTAATGATCTTTATATATACATTACCTAATTTTACCTTCATAGCAAAACTATGAGGTAGGTGCTATTTCTATCTCCGTTTTGCAGATGAAGAAACCAAAAGGCTCCCAGTCATTTCCCAGGTAAAGAGGTGAAGTCATCTGCTGAAAATGTCAAGAGTGGGCTTGTGGGCTCAGACCGAATGCATAAGGAGAATGAAGAAAGTGTCATAGCTAAATTTCCCACCAATACATGAGGTCCAAGTGTTGGAAGCACATACATTAATCTTAACATTCTTTTTTTTTAAGTTTACAAAAAGAGAAAAATTATTTTAGTAGTTTTCCCTTAGGTCAAAGAAAGGGAAAATTATTGCAGGCTGAAGTTTAAGTTTTAAATCATTTGGGGCAAATGACTAAGTCCTCTTACTACCAAAAAAAGGAGGGAAAAAAAATAGGAAACTGCTATTCTGAGCTTAGCTACTGCTGATGCGCTCTGGCTCCAGTCATTGGGTTGTTTTTGCTTTCTTAATTATAAACACAATACTTTTTTAAAAAATTCTTTGACTTGCCTTGGCAAAAGTGAAAATAGATGTAATCCTTTTTTAAACAGACTATGAAACTTAGGAGTTTATTTTTAAAGTAGAACACAGTACTTATATGATGTTGTTTATATAATAAAACCTAGTGAAACCTCAGGAATTTCAATATGGTCACTGAGGAATGAACACTTTGGGATATTGTTAATGAGAAAATCCTACTACCACACATTTACAAAATATTTTCCTTTTGTCTTTTCATACATGAGGCAAAGAAGCAGTAGGTTTGTCAAGTAATAGGAAGGATAGCAGAGTTAGTGGTGGGCAAAGGTGGGCCGAGATACTTGGACGGGGATGCCTGTGGAACATAAAGAGGGTCACTTTGTAATTTTACTTTTAAAAAATGCCTCTATTTGTAGTGCCCAAAAATGCTTTCTGTAGCACATATAGTTAATATTGTACCAATTTGAACTGTGTATTAAAATGGAAGTTCAGAACTTTATAATATTGACACTATGTGGAAGACATTTTCAGATCTTGTTTTGGTTTTTTGATGGAAGAATGGAGGAAAGCATAAACTTTGTTGAAAGGAGGTAGAGAAATGTGACTTCCTGGGTTATGGAAATGGTGGCATGTATTTGGGGGTGAACAGCCTGCTCCAAAGTGCATTTATATTGTAGGTATATGCTAAAAATAGGTCATCTTAAAGTCTAATCTTCAGGATTCCTTTCCACACTAGTTTACTAGTACCATGAAAATTTGTCCAATTATATACTTGCTTTGAAGGATTAGCTTAACTCTTTCAGTATTGATGGTGGATTAAAAAACAAACAAGCTTCAGCACACATCTCTCTCCTCCCTATTCTGTTAGTGACTCTATTAACCAATGCCTCAATATATTCCTCATCACCGGTTATTTAATTGCACATCTCCATCAAATATGTAGATATGTCCATACAGATTTCATTATCTGCTACCTTAAACCCACCCTTTTCCCCTACCTTCTTTATTTCTTTCCAAGGTACCATCAATCTTCCAGCCATCCAGGTTTGCAAATTTGTCATGATCCTTGACTCTTAACTCTCCCTCACTCTCCATATCCAGTCAATCAGTTCCCAAGTCTTGGCATTTCTGCCAGCACTACATCTGTCACATCTGTCTCCTGTCCGTTCAGTCAGCCCTCCAGTACATACCTTCATTACCTTTCACTTCCTAATTGTCGTCCTGGCTTCTAGCCCTCCACTTTCCAATCCACCTTTGATATAGCTGTCAGAATAATCTTACCGAAGTGCATGTCTGAGCATGTCACTGCCCTATTGCCTCTAGAGAAAAATATAGACTCCTCGGCTTGGAATTGATAGTTCTTCATTATCCAATTCTAGCCTACCTTTGGAGACTTTTTTTTCACCTTCCTGCTATTCATAAACTGTACCTTCTGACCAGGCTGATCAGTTGCAACATGCAGATGTACACAACAAGCAAGATTCAAGAAAAGAACCAGTAATCAAACCTGTCACCTCAAATGTCTTTATGAAGATGGACAGAGTGCAGCAAGCACTTGGAACTAGAATTCTAAGGCAAGGATGCACACCTGATCTCATGGCTCTCACTGAGGCTTGGGGTTATGACACGTGACTAGAATACAATTCAAGGAAGGTGTGTGCCTTATTCAAAAGCAAGGAGAAAGGTGACAGGAGGAGTGGTGTGCGTATCAAGAAGGAGGCAGTCATGTGTGCATATCCTAGAACCAGAGGAAGGAGGTAAATAGGGGAGTATTCAGATAAAGATGAATGGAAACAGAAATGATGGATATTGTCATCTGTAGACAACCTAGATAGAAAGAGAAAACACATGAGAAGTTTGGGAAATAGACCACAGGCCTAAGTTGTAGTCATGGTATGTAGAAGTAATGAGAGACTTCATTTATTTGGACATATGGTAGAAGTTGTGTGTCTGCCAAAAGCAAAGCAACTAATAATATTTTGATTTACCCTCATGGTAGTTTCATTCTTCAAAAGTATAAAATGAAGGAGTTGAATTAAATGACCTCTAAGGGATCTTCTTGCTCTGAATCTGTGATCTGGTGATCTTAGGTTGGAGGACCCAAGAAGGGCAACTACTGTTACGGATCTGATTCTCAGCCATAAGGATGTGTTTTCTGGCATAGAGACAATGGGAATATTGGGGGAGGGGCACACTAGTTTATTTTGGAATTTATGACAGAGGAGTAGAGAAGTAAGCATTGTCTAATCTTCACTGTAGACTTTGGTAGTATCAAATGCCAGAATGAATAGAACATTAGACTTGGAGGCAGGAAGACCTGAGTTTGAATCATGTGACAGATACTTATTATTCGCTGGACAAGTCACTAAACTTTCCTAGCCTCAGTCTCTTCATTTGTAAAAAGGGGATAATAATAGGATCTTCTTTCACAGGATTATTGCGGTTCAAAGGAGATTTTATGTACACGCGTGCATGCGTACACACACACATGCTCACACGTGCACACACACACACTCTTTGCAAACCTTAAAGCATTTATATATATATTGTCTAGCTCTTATTTGGGGACCACAGATTTCAAATATTCAAAGAAAAGATTGCATAAATTCAGTTCTGCTCTTGGGGTTAAGCACTGTTTTATATTTCCTTTGACACCAATCCTGACCTCACCCCCACACTACATGTGGGCATATAGGGAATTGCTCAGTAATTAACCTGGTAAATGCAATTTATTTATTTTAGTATGAATTTTTACTTTATTTTTTGAGAAAGGAGAAAAAAATCTTTTTTTGATCTACTTGGGGAAGACTTTTGGGGGAAGGTTTTTCAATTCCATTTTTAGTAAGAAAAAACATTCTTCCCATTCTGTCAGGTGGTCCATTTTTGCAGCCTTTGAGGAAAAATAACTTGTATTTCACCACTGAGTAGTTCATAGATATAGAGGTGGAAGGAACCTCAGAGGCCATCTAGACCAGGCCTTTGAATTTACGCAGATTATTTAGTAAGAGGCAGAGGCAGGATTTTGACCCTAAAGTTCTCAGATTCACTCCATTTAATACTTAGATTTCTTACTCTAAAATTAAGTATTAGTCCTGCACAATCTCACATAATCTGCTTTGAGCAAACAATTCAACCTCTTTGGGTTTCTTTACATGAAAATTTGGGGAAACAACTTGATGTGTGGCACACATGACGTTCTATGACATACTTTAATATTCCTTTATAATTTTGACTTTTTAGACTTATCTCCTACTGCCCTCTACATAAATCTTCTATCCCACTACTTTCTTGAGAAGACATCTTATCATTTCTTGTGCCCGTACTGTCTTTGCACTTGGAATATCCTTCTCCCTGCTTGTCTTCTAACACTCTATGTCCTTCAAGGCCTGATCCAGACGCTCCCTGGATTGATGAAGTCTTCTCAGATCCCTTCAACTCACAGTGACTTCCTCCTTTACTAAACTCAGGATTCATACGCTGCACTCCTTTATCAATTTTTTTCTGTCATTGTAAGTTTCATATCCCAACTAGATTGTAAGCTCCGTGAGGGCAGGGATAATGTCTTATGCTTTTTCGTGTTGACGACCTTGTCTAACGCAGAGGCTAGCGTGTCTGCTCAGTAAATATTTGTTGATTGATTGATATAGACCTTGTGAAGAGAGAGGCTACCCCTGCTAAAAACACTGCTGCATGCCCAGTAGGCATTTTTTTCCCTTTGGGGATTTCTTGTAATGATTTGGGAGCTTTTTAATAAACAGGCTCTGCTTAGCACAAGGAGCAGCTGCAAGTGGTGGTGCCATTATAAGGGTCCAGAATGGCTTTCTAGGATTGATGCCAACTCGCAAGCGTTAACACCTTCTCTGAAAGCCCTGTGAACAGTCCTGCTGTTAAACCAGCCTTTTATTCTGTGCAAACATTTGGTGGGCTAATTTTGCTCTCTGAATCAGTAATGTGATTATAAAAGTAGCTGGCTTAAAGTAGTTCCAGCTGCATCCAGCTTCCCAGCTCCATCTTGAGGTGAACACAGGAGGGCAGTCTTTCTCAGTTTTCTTCAACCAGTAACTGAAAAATAGTTTAAAAAAAATAAAAGAGAGAGAGAGAGAAATATTTGGAGGGGTGGAGGAGAGGTTCATTTAACATCTGAAATTGTTGGTTTTAAGAGTTATTAATTGCCCTACTATTAATGCAAAAGCTGAATTATTTCATTTGCCATATTTTAAAACAGTTTTAAGGAATTGGATAAAAGGTACACACAGATTTCTTATTGAATGGGCAGTGTTTTGTAAAGCACAACTCTGTTGCTCTTTGTTGGTGTATGGTGTATTACCCATCAGAGGTCTACGCAACACGGCTTTACACATTGTGCCCAAATAAATATTTGCTGGTGGTAATGATGACATGACCAGATGTTTACAGATGTCAGAGCCTGTTAAACTGTTGAAGTGGAAATTCTTTTAGTTACTATCAGGACCTGAAGAGTGATCTTAAATCAGCAATTTAAATCTAGTGTGGCACTTCCTTCCCTTGTCCCTCCCCCTTCACTCCTGAATACTAGGGCCATTGTCTTAGTTGTATATTTTTACTTCAGTTCATTCTGAGTCTTCTGAAATTGAGTTATTACTCCTTTGGTTATTTCTAGTTTGAAGTAGCTTTATTATGGAAATATATGCTGCTTAGTGAGTAGTGAAGCAGAGTGCCAAACGTTGGTAATAACCTGATACCCAATGCAATTAGGAGCATATTGTCACTAGTTTTGTTTTATGCTTCCCAGATGACTGTTTGTTAGTTTCCACCAGTTCAGCACATAATTCCATTGATGATCATATTTCAAAGGATTTTGGTTTATTGATTCAAGTGCTGAATTGAAGAAACACAGTTATTATTTCTTCACTATTGTATCTAATTTCATCGTATTATCTGACTATAATGGAGGAAAGAAATCAGATATGCTGGAACTCAAAGTATATTTTTTTCTGTCAAGAAATACTTTTGTAGGTCTGTACAGAGGCAGCAGTTAGTAGATTTGTTGTATACTTGTCCTTTTTCTTCAGTCTAATTCTTTTTAAGTGTCAACTATTAAAGCTTAGTTTTAAAGTAATATTCATGAACAGTTGCATTTGCTTTATGTAGTTTGGTATATGACATTTGTAAAGGAACATATTAAGTATATTTAAGATTAGATACATCACATAGGAGCTTCATTTCTTACACATTTATTACTGAGATGATGTGACTTTATGTGTTAGATAAAAGATTTTTATCATCTTATTCTTTATTCTGATTTTTAAGTCTACCCCAGTATCTTCTCAAATCCAGTGTTTTGGTGTTAGGGAATTGCATCAGTGAAGAAGCCATGATGTAGCTGTGCTTAAAAACTATTCTGTTACTTTACAATGTGTTTAAAATGTTCAAAGGGAAAAAATGGTTTACCTTAAAGATAATATTGGCCAGTCCAGATTGTGAGAAACCAAGAAATTAATAGCAGGCTCTATAAGGAAGAGATTCAGATGCATTGTGATAAAGAAGTAAGGAAGGAGAGGGGAAGAACTGGAAAATGACTTAGGAGTTTGGTTAACATTTTCCTGATTGGGTAGACATTTTCCTGAGTTTGAACACAGGTTTTATGTGGGCTGAGAATTCAAATAAACAGATATTTATGAAGCACATACTTGTGTGCCTGTCTGTAAAGTATAGACACTACCTCTATCCTAGCAGAGTTTCTGCTTTGAGGGTGTAATACAGGGGAAATGGGAAGGGAGCAGGGGGAAGATGTCTTTCTGCAGAAAGACTAGTAAATGAGAGAGAGCTGGGGATTGTTAGCCTTAGCACGCCCTCAGGGCGGCCTGCCCAGAAAGCCCCTTGCTCAAAGACATTGCGGAACTGTTTAAAGCTTAAGCTTTTCTGCTCCTGGATACTGTAATCAAACACTGGTTCTTCAGTTCTTGCAGCCAGTATCACCTCTAGTTTGCACTTTTATTGCATGGGATACGTCACCTGTCCCATCGTACCTGGTTTTACTTCTCCCATTTAAGTGTATGTGGGCATGCAGGTCTTTAGGGACGTGATTTTGTTGATAGGTTGTGTGTTATTCCAGCCTTTATGCTTACGTTATTTCTCCTCTAATTTGGAAAAACTCTTGGGACCATTCGAAATCATTAGCTTTATTGACTTAGATTTTTGATTAGCAGGAAAAACAGACTTTTGCTCCCTTTTATGGTGATTTTCCCTTCACTTTCTTAATAAAAAAATCTAGTTCTCAAAACTTGAATGTCTCAAGCACTTTCCGGTGCTTTTCATTGTTTGGTTTATTTTACTTCTCACAATTGCAAATAGCTTCACATTTGTTTCCTAATGAACCTTTCTCAAAATGTCTTTATAGTTTCTGTTTGTTTTGAATGCTTGACTAGGTTGGTGACCCTACTCACAGTCCGGCACCTTTATCGCCAAACAGTCCAGTTTCCACATTTACCAGTTACAAGACTTTGCTATTTTAAAGACATTTCAGTATTTATTTTTAAATAACATGAAAATATGCAGAATTGGTCTATTATAAGGTAGGTGGTGGTGTATTATGAAACCAGGTCACAAAGGACAAATTTGTTTAAAAAATAAAATATTTCTGTTCTTTGTGTTTACAGTATATCCTCAGGTATTCTTGGAAGCTGTGGAGTGAGAGGATGCTCTTTTCTTTCCTAATTTTTATTGTTCTATGTTCTCTGCGTGGATAGTAGATTCTATTACCCGAGAATGACTAATAGCCATTTTAAGAGCCCCTTTTTCCTCAGAAGGTTAAATATGTTTTTGTAATGGTGAAATTGACTCTCAAGAGAAGTGATGGGAACTCTCTTACATTAGGTAACTCTAAACTGGATAAGATCAAGCTTAAGAGAATGTGCATTTGAGGGAAACAATCTTGCATTTGTAAGTGGAGTAGACTAAGTGACCCAGTAGGTCATTTTAAAAAAATCAAACAAATGTCCTTTGTTCTACCTGTCATGAGTGTCATTCATCTTCTGAATGATCCGATTTCTTTCCATCCCAAATTCCAAAAAAATTAAAGGATTCTATCATTAAGAAATGAAAACTTATTTGTTTCCCTTTGGGGGCTGGAGGAGTTAGAGAAGGGAAAAATCTGCCTATCTCTATTCAAGGTTTATTAAGACATCTAAGTAAATTAATAGTTTGGTTTTTTTTGTGGTTAGCAATATTTTTTCTTAATTATTTTTCTCAGTAACATGTTTATGTCAAAAATATTTGTTTAAATAGTGAATTAAATTTTTGTGAGAAGTTGACTGTTCTGTACCCTTCCGCTTTTTTCTCTCCCATCCATGTTGATGGTTTGTTAATACTTTGATCACTAAGAATAATAACTGTTGCTTTCTTTGGAGAAAGAATGGGAAGAAACAAGAAAATGGGAAATTCCTTACCATCCTTTATATTCATTATATGTTAAAAATCCTATGTTATAAGAATATGAAAGGGAAGGGATAAATGTTTTGTTTGTACCTCCTAGAAAGAAGCAGCACTATCTAGAAGAACAGAAATTTAAAAGAATGTTATAGTTGATAAGATTTAAATACTTTTTAATTAACTGAATTTTCTACTTGCTTCAATCTAGGACTTTCACAGATTTAAGGAAAGTAAATGGAGAAATACTGCTTCAGTAGCAGCATGGTGGCTCAACAGATTAAGAGTGCTGTACCTAGAGTCAGGAAGATCTGGGTTCAAGTGCTTCCTGAGACTTTTACCAGCTACCTGATTCTGGACAGGTCTCTTGACCTCAGTTGATCTCTTAGTTTCCTCGTCTATTAAAATGGATATAATAATAGCACCCAGCTTCTACTGTTGTTGTAAGGACCAAATGGGCTGACATTTGTGAAGTGCTTTATAAACCTTAAAGCCATATAGAAATAGTAGCTAGCAGTTGTAGTAGTGGTGGTAGTGATGGTGGTAGTAGTAGTAGTAGTAATAGTAGTAGTAACAGCACTTGTCATGTCAGGCAACTGAACTAAGTATTGAGGATACGAGGAAAGGCAAAAACTACCCTTTATCTTAAGTAGCTCACAGTCTATTGGGGGAAACAATGTAAAAACAGCTATGAACAAACAGGATTTATACAGGAGTAATTGGACATAATCTCAGAGGAGGGCACTAAAACTAAGGAGGACTGAGGAAAGACTACTTGCAGAAGTTAGAACTGTAGCAGAGACTTGAAGGAAGCCAGAAAAGCTGTAGAGATGAAGAAGGAGACAGTTCCTCCAGGCATGGATGTCAGCCGGAGTCCAAGATGGAGTGTCATGTTCAAGGAATGGCAATGGGGGCCAATGTCACTAAAGTACATGGAGGAGGAGTGAGATAGAGGATAACTGAAAAAGTCAGGCCAAACAGAGGGTTCTGTATTTGATCCTGGGGATGATAGGGAGCCACTGTGATGTGGTTAGACTTACACTTTAGGAAGATCAGTTTGACAGCTGAGGAGAGAATGAACCAATATTGGGGGAGACATGAAATAGGGAGACCAACCAGCAGACTAGTGCAGTAGTCTAGATATGAGATGATGAGGGCCTACACCAATGTGATAATAATGTCAGAGGAGAGAAGGTCTATACATGAGATGTTAAGAGGGTAGAAACAATAGAATTGGGCACCTGATCGGATCGGGAGGGAGGATGGGAGAGAGTGAGGAATTGAAGGTAGCATCTAGGTTGCAAGCCTGGTGACTGGGAAGATGATGGTACCCTCAACAGTAATAGGGAATTTGTGGGGGAAATGATTATACTGTTTAGGAAAAATTATTATACCATTTAAATCCAGCCTTATGAAATTAAAGGTTATCTACACCCAGAATATTGTTTGACCTCTGTAACTCTAGGAATGCTGGAGATGGCTGTAAGGTATCTCCAGTCTCCACAGGCCCCAGATCCACCCAAAGTATTCTTGTTTTGGGTTCCTACATGCAGGAACTCCTGAAGGATCCATTCCAACCTTCCATTTTGGGTGCCCTTGTATTTT
This sequence comes from Notamacropus eugenii, assembly GCF_028372415.1. Taxonomy (NCBI): domain Eukaryota; kingdom Metazoa; phylum Chordata; class Mammalia; order Diprotodontia; family Macropodidae; genus Notamacropus; species Notamacropus eugenii. The sequence continues at coordinate 175,629,507 of NC_092872.1, read as the reverse complement.
GGCTTCATTTACATCATTGAATATTTACAGTTACTCATATCTGTCTCAGTCTGCCTTCCTTTCAGGCTGCACTCTTGGCAAAATCATTTAACTAGGTAAATGAGGGTAAGTGGGAAACCTTTGTCAAAATCCTGTATAATGTAAATCTTCCAGGATCTGGGGAGAAGGAGCCAAACTGCATTTTCAGCTCACTCTCCTCTACCAAATGATGTAATATGTTTTTTTCTAGAATTGTTTTAGATTTTGGGGTCTGTTCTTACAAACAACAAAGTTCAGAAGTGAGGGGGGTTCGTGGGCAAAAATATACAGGTAAGTTTTAAACATGTTGAGTTTAAGATGTCTACGAAACATCCACTTCAAGATGTCCAATAGGCAATTGGAGATATGAGTCTGGGGGTCAGAAGAGAGGTCAGTCCTAGCCAGATAGATCTGATGATCATTTGCATAGAGATATAATAAATGAAACTGTGGGTGCTGATAATATGACCAAGTGAGATAGTATGGAAGGAGAAGAGGACAGCCTGTTGGTCAATGCGACCTGGATAAAGGTCCACCAAAGTAGACTGAGAAAGAGTGATTAGACAGTTAGGGGAAGAATAAGTAGAGATTTATGTCACAGAAATGCAGAGAAGAAAGCATAACTTATAGTGCCAAAGGCTGCAGATAAGTCAAGAAGGATGAGGATTGAGGGGAGGGGCCATTAGATTGGCAATTAAGAAGTCACTGATCGTTTTGGAGAGAGAAGTTTGAGATGAATGATGAGGTGGAAAGCCTGACTCTAAAGAGTTAAGGAGGAAAGGAAAGGAAGTAGAATTTAGCCATAGAAGAGAAGGTGAGATATAAGACAGTAGAGAGCAGAGATGGATAGATCAAATGAATGTTTTTTTGAGGGTGGGGAGAAATGGGCATTTTATAGGCAGTGGAGCTTCCAGTCAGTAGGAGGAGATTGAAGATAGGGGTGATAGAAGGGCCAATGAGCTGGAAAAGAGGGGATGGAATAGGATTGGTTGTGCATATGGAAGGTTTAATCTTGGCAAGATGGCCTGCCTCCTGGTGTGAATCAGGGAAAAAAGAGTTCATAGAGCAGAAGACTGTGGAGTCATATGAGATGAGGAGGAGAGGATAGTCTAATGGCATCATTAAATTCCTCTAAAACAGTGGTTTTCAAAGGGTTCCTCCATGGGAATGTGAGGTCAAAACTATTTTTATGATAATACTAATATATTTTAATTTTCAGTATGGTAAATATCAATAGATATAACCCACATTTAAAAAAAACTCTTTGAAGAGATTTCAGTATTTTTTAAGAATGTAACTTGAGAACCAAAAATTTGAAAATCACTGCTCTTAAACCCTACATTCTGACCCAGTATCATTAAAGCAAACAGTTACTTTCATGTTCTTCATATAATGGTATTACTTACAGCAGAGTTTCACAGTGTTCATAGTTGTGGTCTTTGATTATAATGTATTAATGTTATTGATTTAAAAAAATTGGGAGTGGGGCCATCCTGTTTTCTTTCCCCAAATCTTGGAGAGACTATAGAGGGAAAAAGTTCTATAAGCTATGCTAATCCTAAAAAAAGAATCCAATGCCAGTATTTTCCTTCTGAAATTGCTTTCAATTTACATTGTATAGATTCTGTACATTCATAGTTGTTTTCATGTCTCCCCTGTTAGAATGTGACCTTCTTGAAGGCAGGGACTGGTTTTGCTTTTCTTTTAATCAGGGTTTATTGATTTGACTGGATATATACCCTAAAAGAAGAAAAAGAAAACCTATTAATGGAAAGAGAGTGACTATGAAAGTTTTGATTATTACCTCATATATATTATATGGTACACTTCACCTAGTTCATCGGATTGTAAAAAGGGAATCTCAAAGGTCATCTCTTCAAATCCTTTACTTGCTGTAATTCAAATCATGCTGTATTCTGTATACTCCTAAATTAGATAATTGATCTTTTGTGAAGTTAGAGAATATCTAAACCTCACTGACAAGTAGTTGGATCTCTAGGTCAAAGGGTATGGAGATTATAGTAATTCTTTTACATAATTCTAAAATGGTTGTATTGATTCTACTAGTAGTGCAGTAATGTGTTTCTCTTTCTGAATTCCCTCCTGTATTCACCATTCCCATCTTTTGTCATCTTTGCCAATTTGCAGCGTTTAAGGTAAAACTTCAACGTTGTTTTGATTTGCATTTTTTCTTATTATTAGTGATTTGGAGTGTTCTTTCATGTGGTTGTTAATAGTTTGCAATTCTTTTAAGAACTATTTCTATCCTTTTACCACTTATCTTTTGGATGGATATATACACACACACACATGTATATGTATACATTCATGTGGTATGTTTGTATGTGTGTGTATGAATGTGACCCTAAATCCTTAGCAGAGAAATCGTATACAAAATAATTTTTTTTGCATTTGACTACTTCCCCTCTAATCCTAGGTACATTAATTTTCTTTGTGCAGAAGCCTTTCAGTTTAATGCAATTAAAATTAGCTATTTTATCTTTTATAATTGCCTGCCTATATCCTTTGTTTGTTCAGAATTCATCTCCTGCCCATCACTATGAGAGGTATATGATCTATTCCTTCCTAATTTTTTATTAGGATAATCTTTAGTATTAAGGTCAAATATCCATTTAGAGGTATTGTAAAATATCATTTAAGGTTTTGGTTTAAACCTAATTTCTGATAGGCTACAGTTTTCCCAAGCAGTTTTTATCAAAAAGGAAGTTCTTTCCTAAGTACTTAGATGTTTTCTGGTTTATTGAACCAGTGTTTTCTTAGGTACCATACTGCCTTCTTATTTGACTGAATAATCAGGGGAATCCCATCTTCAGTGGTGGCCAGAGCCATTTCTTTGCTGAGGTTTTTGGAGAAGCTATTGGTAGTATCCTTTGGCTTGCCTGAGAGTAAATGTTAAGGCTGTAACTGTTAGCAGAACCAGTATTAGAACCTATACTTCTTGATTTGTAGTTCATTGCTCTTTTCAACAATTGACTAGTTACAAGCAAAGATTTAAAGTAGAACTGGAGAGCCCTACTTTGCCAAGAATGCAATTAAGCAGCTGGTGGGAAAGACTTTCCTACATTTGAACTGAAGTATTCCAAATGCCATCCATTAAAGAGAAGAGGTAGGTTTTGTGGGAAAACTCACTGTCACTTTACCAAAGCTTGATCAACTTGTTTTGAGTTGGTAGAATGAAATTTGATCAATTGTGATTGATTTTCAAGATACATTCCTAATGAGACTCTTAGCAAGATCTAGTTTAAAGTATTGATAATTCTTATCTTTTCTTCACCACTCAGTAAAGCAGCCAGAATGGAAGAGGTTTGGATTTCACGCTGCGATCCATTTTTTAACATTACCACTGTGTGTTTGTATAGTGCTTTTATGCTTTTTAAAATGCCTTACTTAACCTACAGCATTTGATCAGTCCAATCAGTCTTTTTTGCTTCAAAGGTTTGTGCTGATTATTTTGGAAGTAATACCTATCAGGAGTGGTAATAACAAAAAACCGAATCAGCAGGGGATATTCCAGATTTGCTTATTTCAGTGAAACAGCTTTGGTTTTTGGTAGGGTAAAGTTCAGTACTTCCAATTACCTTCTTGAAGGACAGCGGTCCTAGTGATGTCTTATTTTCCTGAATTAACATCCTGTTGATGGGGCAAATACGTAAGGACACAGCATTAGCTGAATAGAGTCACTTGGTTACCGTCTAATTCAAGAGTAAAGCATTCTCATACTATCAGTATTAAGAGAAACTTAGTTTGAGGAGTAGGAAGGAGGAAAAGACATGTCGTAAGAGCTCCCAGCAGAAAACGTTTTCACTATTCCACTGATTATTCTTCAAAGAATTTGCATTGAAGATGGAATTTCAGAAACTACTGGAATTACAGGAGATAGATTGTGAAAGCTCAGGCTTGGAAACATTTATAAATGGTTAACAGAGAATAAAAACAAAACCTGAGAAAAATGAGGACGTAGTGAGGGAGCACCTCACTGCACTTGTTGAGTTTGTCAGGCCCAGACAGACTTCATCCCAGGGTACAAAACTTAACTCTGGAGGGTTATTCCACCAATTTCTACCATAATCATTACCTGGGGGGTGGGGTGAGGTCAATTATGATGGAAAGTATTTCAGGACTGGTGATGGACAGATGTCACAGTTTCCAAGCACAGTGATGAACTTGATCTGGCAGAAGTTTGTGACAGTAATAGGATGGTTTCTGAAACCTTAGAAAGGAAAACAGTGATCTCATTTCCTTTTTGGATAGGGTTACCATGTAAGGAGAATACCATAGACATTGTCAAATCATTTGCTGAAATCCAGATTCAATGAAAGCTGCCAATTATATAGTGACTTGAAATTTGTAAAACATTCTTGCATTTAGTCCTCACAACCATCAAATGAAGTAGGTAGTACAGGTATTATAATTTTTATTTTACAGATGAGGAAATAGCCCCATGACTTACTCATGGTCACACATATAGTAGGTACTGAAGGCAGCGATTAAACCTCAGGTTCTCTGATTGTGTGTGTGTGTGTGTGTGTGTGTGTGTGTGTGTGTGTGTGGGTGTGTGTGTATGTATCTATATATAATATCTCTTATGATATGCTCATAGGTAATACTGAGAGCTCTTGGCTGAATGATAGTGAGGCTAGGCACATTGAAAACTGGCTAAATAATTGAACCTAAAGACTCGTCATAAATGGATTGCTGTCAGCCTGAATGGGGAAGTTGCTAACACAGTTTTCAAATAGAGCTTTCCTTGACCCAAGAATATTTTTATTGGTGATTTGGATAGATGGCATATTTAGCAAATCACAACAGTTTGGGGAGGTCTAGTTAATATGTTGGGAGGACAGAATTGGACTCACAAAAAGATCATGATAAATTAGAATAATAAATTGTGTAATATGTGGTTTAAAAAGTGTATTGCACAAGTATAGGATGGGGAGGAGACATGTCTTGAAAACAGTTCATGTGAAAAAAGACCTAGGGATTTTAGCGGACTGCTAGTTTAACAAGAGGCAAAAATATGGCACAACCAAAAGCTCGTGCAGTGTTAGGCTACATTAGTGTCCAAAATAGGGGTCATGATAATTCCATTGTATTCTTTCCTGGTCAGGTTTCATTTGTGGTAAAATTGTCTATTCCAGGTATCACATTTTAGGAAAAATAGTGATAAAGCTTAAGAATAAGTACAGTTGCCAGTTGACTAGAGAATAACAAGAATTAGTTGAAAGAACTAGGAATGTTTTGGTTTTGTCCTCAGGTGTCTTATTGAAATTTTTATTAAAATAGCCAAATAGCAGTTTGGAGAAATGGTTTCTTAGCTGCTGGCTGTGGATTTCATAGTGAAAGTCCTTTGACTGCATCTGACTTACTTTTTCTGAGTCAGTGTTCTCACTATAAAACATCTCAGTCTTTTTTGTTTTGTTTTCTGTTTTAGAACTCTTATTAGGAGAGACTCAGAATGCTTTCTTTGGTATCCCTTTCTAAAATGCTTTAAGGTTTCTTGTTTTCTGTACATCATGACAGAAATACAAAGCAATTACACTCACCTAGGATGTCTGACATGCAGCTCACACTAGTGCTCTATAAAACGAGAAAATGTTTCTCCCCCTTCATCTTTAACTGAGTATTTTTATGGATGGTAGATTGGTAGATATGGGGATTAAAAAACAAACAACCTTCACCTGGTTTTTAGCACTATCAGAGCCATGTCTTAAGTAAACCTAAACTTGAATATAATTATTTCCCTTGCTACCCAGCAACTTAACTTCTCATCAGAGCTGGAAGTCACAGCAATCTCAGTTTATTCAAAGCCTTTTCTAAAATTGCCACTATTACTTGCAGAATAGGAACCATCAGTCAACTAACCAGTATTAAGGTCTATGTTAGACTCTGGACTTAGACAAAGCTGAGGAAGTCCCTGTCCTCAGAGTGCTAACATTCTAGGAGAGCCCACAAAGCATGCAGATCCAGGAATACATGGAACATATAAAAACAGTTATAAAGTACTTGGGTGGGGAAGGCAAGTAGCTGATTGGATTAGGAAAAAAACACGTTCTTATGTAAAAGGTGACCCCTGACAGAGACTGGGGAGTCTAGGAAGCAGATGTGAGGAATGAGGCACGGCTAATGCAGGGGCATTGAGATTGAATGAGACATATGAGAAACAGCGGCAGGGGCAGTTTGGCTGTACTGGAGAGTAGCAGGAGGGGAGGAATATGGGAGAAGGCTGGGCCCAATGGGGAAGAGCTTTAAGTGGTAAACAGAAGAGTTTATATTTGAGCCTATAGGGAAGAGGGAACCACTGGAGCTTTTTGATTAGGAAGGTGGTAGGGTGAGATATGAACCATTTATTAGGAAAGTCACTTTGTTGGCTAAAGATTTTTATGCAAAAGATATAGAGTAGTTTCAACACAGGAAGAAAGCAACTTTAAAATTATTTTGGCCTGCCCTGCTCCTTTCTTCTCACCCTCCTAAAGTGCTCACGCCCGTGTTAAATTGAGTTTCTCCTAGCTCTCTCAAAATCAGCTTGATATACAGCTAGCTCACTAGTTGTTGAGACTACCTCCTCTGAGCCAGCCAGGCAATTGGCAGTTATCCTGCTGGACATCATATTGTAGAAATAAAATAGCATAGTTTTATATAAGTTGAGAGAAAGAAATTAACCCTAAGTTGTCTAGGGTGGTAGATATTCAAGCATTCTGTGATGTCCTTCTGAGTCTTCTTTGGCTGTGAGTGAAAATGCAAACAATCAAGACTCTTCAAAAGGAGAACATAACTACCAGACTCAATGGCAGACTTGTTCTCTTTCTTTATTGCTCTGCACCTACACCTGGAAATCTGGCCTTTCCTCTCTACCTTGGACTCTTGTATATTCACCTTTTACTAGACTGTATCCTTTTAAAAGCACACTCCTTACCTGTTCTGTCAGTCCTGGAGGGAGGTGAGATTGGTTCTTTCTGCTGGAGCCCTTCTCATTTCTGTAGCCCTAGTTTTGTTTTGGTGTGCTGACTCTATTCCAAGTTCTTTGGTAATCTCAGAATCGTATAGAAACAGCTTTTTTTAAAAACCTTTTCCCCTTGTTCCATTTTCTTTCCTCACTAAGGAGCAATGGTGCTTTTTAGTAAACATCACAAAACTCCGAGGCAATGTGATTCATCCCTGCTTTTATTCTTATCACAGAGAATCCCCCGTTCTTGCTAGCTCCTCTTGTTTATGTCCACATCATTGAGAGATTGTTCTTTGGGGCCTGTGTTGGGGCAGAGTGGAATGTTTTTGGTGGAGGAGCACATTTTCCCCCCACCCCCTTTTTCAAAATACATAAAAAATTACAGATCATCAAGGTGCTTGAAGAGGAAAACATATTTGCATATCATGTGTCACTACACTGAAATTATCCTTCTCTTCTTATTCATCTTTCTGACATAAAAGCATTTTAAAGATTTTTAAGACTGGTCATCTGCTACACAATAAACATCAAATAAAATATCCTCAATCGAATACTTATTTGGACACCATGTCTTCCTGCATTGTGTCACTGTATAGCTTCGGAAAACGTAGCCAGGGGCTGAGCTGACCTAATTCATGGTCTCCTGTTACAATTTTGATCTAGTTTTTGTGAGTCGGTGTGGTTAGAGGCCTATTTTAATGAGCTTTATGGGACAGCAAAATTCCATACTGTATTAAAACTTCATTAAGACTCAAAGACTGTTGCCTTAGTGAACAAAGAATACGCTGAAATGTGTGTTGGTATTTATTATTTTTTTGGTTAAGTATTCTGTTTTTAAAAAAAACCAGACAAACAGGTTAGAGAGAGTGATGAACTATGCTAAAGTCCAAATGTAGATTCTGGTCCTAGTCCTGACACTAAATATACAAGTGACCATGGGGGACTCATTTTAATTTTCTGGACCTCATTTTCTATACAATCAGGATTTTGGTCTGGGTGATCTCTGAGGTCTTGACAGCTCTAAAATCCTGAGATTGTCAGTGGTCTATATAACTCTACGTAAGTAGTACAGAAATTATTATGTGGGGTCCTTTGTGTAATGGTGATCTCAAGCCAATTAAATTCAGCATTTTGATGGGAGAAGGGAAGTCAAATAAAAGCCACTGTTATTGAATTTTAGAAAATGGAGGTATGCCCAGTGAGGCTCTGGGGAGAAAGTGAAGGAAATACTTGATAAGGTAAGTAATTCACAAAATTCCCGTTGACTTAAAAAATTTCTACAGAAAGATTGAGAAAAATGTTTCCCAAGTCTACAAATCAATAGGTGTTTATAAAGCAGCTCTGCCTTGCTAACCAGGAGAATAAGGGAATCATCACAAGAAAGAAAGAACAGAAAAATGAACAAAGGGAGAAGAAATTAGTCATGGATAATATTTGAGAAGGACATTTCAGGGGACTCCAAGGCCATTCAGAATGTATTTAAATATTTAAAAAGCAGGAGAATTAATGGAACATCCGCTAGGACCATTTGATGAGCAAGATAAAGGTGATGTATCTGAAAATGCAAAAGAGAGATGACTCAATGAATTCTTTCTTTTGGACTTCACAGAGGATGCTGTTTGGGGTATTCACGCTCCCAAATGTTTTTTGGAATCAGATGGGAGAGAGTTTTTGGACCAAGCACTGATAAATTTTCTAGATTGAGACAAACTTATAAACAAATATTTGATATAAACAAATCTCTAGGTCTGGATGATAACCACTCAGTGATACTGAAGAATCTCAAAGGGTCATGGGATCATAGATTTGTGGTTTGAATGGACTTTTGAATTCTACCCCCTCTCATTTTAAAAACGAGGAAGCTTGAGTCTTGAGAGTGTAAGTGATTGGCCCCAGGTCACAGGTCTTAGGTTTCAGAGCCAGGATTGGAATTCACTTTCTTTGACTTCAAATCTGGTACTCTTTCTCTTGTATCACATTACCTTGTCAAATCATGAAAGTTTTGGTCAACATAATAAAAATAATATTATTATAGATAGTATTTTCATAAAAGTTTAAGACTTGCAAAGTGGATTGCAGATAGCTCATTTGGTCCTCACAACAATTTTGTGATGTACATGCCACCCATCATTGTCCCCATTTTATAGATGAAGAAACTGAGGCTAAGAGGTTAAATAACATGCTTAGGGTCACATGGCTCCAAAGTGTCAGAGGGAGTATTTGAACTGAGATATTCATTCAGGAAAAATTTATTAAGCATCTACTGTGTTCCAGGAACCATGCCAAGTGCTGGCAATACAGAAAGAGGCTCTCAAGGAGCTTACAGTCTAAAGAGGGAGACAGCATGCAAACAGATATATGCAAAGCAAGCTATGTATAAGTGGTTGTCCTTCATTCTCGAAGAGGACCAAAATGACTATGTCTTACTGTGACTGATCAGACCAATATGATCTCGGAATGCTCTATCACAGATTGGGCACAGATAGTCTGTGTGAACATTTGGGGTGGATTTTCCAAATTTGCACATCCTATCTTTACTTTGTATTGTGTCAATTCTGCTTTGCTCATAGGGCACAGCACCCTTTCTGATGTGGGCATGCTATGCTGAGTGGTCCTGTGCCAGTGTCTCCTATGTCCCACAATCAAATCCAAAGTATCTTGAAAGAGACCTCGAGAGTATCCTTGTATTGCTTCTTCTGACCACCATGTGATCACCTGCCCCATGAGAGTTCTCCATAAAATAATCTTTTTTGGCAAGCCTACATTTTGCATTCAAATAATGTGGCCAGCCATTTGGAGTTGTGCTCTCTGAAGCACAGTTTGAATGCTTGGCAGTTTAGTTTGAGTAAGGACCTTAGTGTCTGGTACCTTATCCTGCCAGGTGATCCTCAGAATGTCCCTAAGACAGTTCAATTCAGTTTTCTGGCATGGCGTTAGTAGACTGTCCATGTTTCACAAACATATAACAATGAAGTTAGCACAAAGGCTCTGTAGACCTTCAGTTTGGTAGTCAGTCTAATACTTCTCTCCCAAACTTTTCTTCAGAGCCTCCCAAACACTGAGCTAGCTCTGAGAATGCGTGTATCAACCTCATTGTCAATGTGTACATTCTTGGAAAGTACACTACCAAGGTAAGTGAATTTAGACACAGCATTCAAAACTTCTCCATTTGTTGTAACCGATGGTTCCTCATATGGATGGTGTGGTGGTGGCTGATGGAGCACCTGTTTTCTTGGTGTTAATTATTAGGCCAAAATTAGCACAGACAGCAGAGAATTGATCTATACTTTGTTGCATCTCAGCTCAGAGGTTGCATTGAGTGCACAATCATCTGCAGACAGAAAATCATGTACCATCACTCCCTCCACTTGTATGTAGCCTTTTCAAACTGAAGAATGTACCATCAGTACTGTTGCTGACTGGTGCAGTGAATAGTGTGTTAGGCCCAGTCAGAAGGAATTCAAAGAGTTCAAATTCAGCCTCAGACACTTACTAGCAATGTGACCCTGGACAAGTCACTTAACTCTGTTTGCCTCAGTTCTTTTTATGTATAAGTAGGAAATAATTAGTAGAGGGGCTACAATTAAGAGAAGTTAGGGAAGACTTCCTGTAGAGAATATAGGTAGGATGTTCATTGGGACTTACAGGAAGCCAGGAAGTTAGAATTGAGAAGGGAGAGATCAGGGTGACATTTGGGAAATTTAAAAGAGCTGTAAATAAAATAAAATAAAATTTAAAAAAGAGTTGTAAATGGAGTCACTGGATTCCAAACTGTCGAAGCCATACTGCCATCCATAGCTGCCTTCTCAGGGCATCGTGCCTGATTCAGATTCATTAGGGCCGTAATATGCACTGGATAGCTTTGAGATTAGCTTCTCTGGACCCATGACAGTTGATGTATTTAGACCAGGATAGGGAACCTGCAGCCTCGAGACCACATATGGCCTTCTTAATCCTTGGGTACAGTCTTTTGACTGAGTCTAAGTTTTACAGAACAAATCCTTTTATTAAGAGGATTTGTTCTGTGAAGTTTGGATTCAGTCAAAGGGCCACACTTGAGAACCTAGAAGGCCACATGTGGCCAGCCTTAAGGCTGCAGGTTTCTCACCCATGGTGGAGACCCTCAGTCAAATGCTTCCTGAGTAAGAAGGTAAACCTGATAATGATTATTTTGAAATAAAAAATTAGACATATTTATTGTCTCAACTGTGTGTGGTATTTTAGGTTGAAGATGAGTTTTTTTAAGGGCACAGTAGTAAATAAAATAATTATCTATTACAAGTGGATAAAGCTCTCTCATAGTTGATGTTTTTGTTATATTAAGAATATTTTCATTAAGAAATAAGCACCACGCTGAGCTTCATTCTTCTCCATGAAAATAACTTTTGCAGAGGTTTTTCACCAGGGATTAATTGTTCAGGGTGTTTTTCCCTCAAATTACATAATCATGCCATTTCCCAAATACACATTAAAGAACAGTGCCCAGTTCTTCCACCCCTGATACCAGCTTATAACATTCTAGGAGAATAGACTATCCCATTACAGGCATTACTTCTCAGCTGATAAAGACATTAAGGGAATCTAGTGTGACAGGGCTCTTCTTTTGTGGCAGTATAAGGTAACTGGACTTTGCTTTTATGCCCTATTTTAAATTCAGATGTTCAGATTCCTAGCCCACTGAAAAGGAGTTGACACTCTGGTTGGATTTTTTTAAAAATGTTTTTAGTTAGCCTGCACGTGGGAGCAGCCCAGCTCTTGCTGTTGCTTGTGGACGATACATGATCCCAGGTTTATGGAACATTTTGTTTAGTCAGCAGAATACTAGCCAGAACTGCTTTGTTTCTGAGAGACCTTTGGGCTGGGGGATGCATGGAGTCAAATTAGCTTGTTTCATTTCCATGAGGTGTTTGCTCCACATGCTTCATGGATGAAAGGGATTGAGACCTCCTCATTAGTTATACAATGAACTGATTGTTAAACCTGTGCTGTGGGTTCCTGCAGTGTTTCCTGAGACCCAAGATCCATTAGTGAGGAAGTTCGCTTTCTTTTAAATATTGTTTCTTTTTTTAGAATTTCACAGATTTTGGTTTCTTGTCTGCTTGCTTACCCCTGTCATTTGAGAAACTTAAGAATAAGTGCTTTTATGCCTGTCTATTCAAGTGTGTTTGTTTTTTTCTGGTTCTTTCAGAATTCTCATCTGTTTCTAGATGACTTGATCTTGATGGGTGGGGCCTTAAAAATTATCTAGACCAGTGGTTCTCAAACTTTTTATTCCCAGAACCCCTTATCCTCTTAAAAACTATTGAGGCCTCCAAAGACCTTTTGTCTATTCATATTTACCATATTAAAAATTAAAGCTGGCATATTTTAAAATAATTTTGTATTGATTTATTTTAAAATAATAATATAACCATTACATGTTAACATAAATAACATTTATAAAAAATAACTACATTTTTTTAAAAAATCAGTGAGAAAAGTGGCATTGTTTCACGTACTTTTCCAAGTTTTTTTAATGTTGGATTAATAGAATAGAGTTGGATTCTGAAATCTGAGTTGGATTTATTACTTTGTTGGTTATTTAGACTTGAGAGAGTGATGGTAAAAATGTTAATAATGCAGTTAAAGCTGTGTCATGTGTCCTTTTTTTTCCTGGAGAACTAGTTGATAAACTTTTACTAGTGCACCTCCTATGCCAAGTCCACCACTACTCATGTCACAATCTGGCTGACCTTGGAGGAGATCAGTTTTGTCAAATGTATTCTCTTGTTTTGATCCGCCTCAGTTCTTCCTCTCCCAGGACCTCATCCAGGGCCTCTCCTTCACCGTCATGCCCTTTTGGAACCTTTGTTTAGTTTTAAGTAAGACTTCCATTTGGCTTAGTTCCCTTCGTTTGGTAGGCTTTCAGTCTTATACTCATGGAAACACAATGCATAGACATCCTTGGCCCCCCTCTCTAATCCTGAGTCTCCCTTCTCTCACACAACACGGTGTTGAGGGAAAAGCATTAGACATACTCCCTTTGTCACTATCTCTGAGCAGCATCTCCTTTGTTGAAGTTGATTCCATTCAGCTATATCACCTTGTCTGTCTTGTTCAGTAGAATGGGTATCTTACAGCCCCCAGATCATTTTGCCTGAATATCTGGGAATTCTGCACCTGTGGAGTCTGGCCCCCCCAACCCCTAGGGATTTCTGTATACATGTTGATGTCCCCTCAAACCTCTTGGGCTTGTAATCCATCAACCTTTTCAACTTACAGAAATTATACACCTTCATTACATGTTAGCCTCATCCAGCAGTGAACATTCCTCAGTTTCAGTATCATTCGTAATTGTCATGTCCAGAATTCCGAAATTCCTCTCTCTAACCATGGCCTATCTCTCCTTACTCCTCTTCTGACCTTACTGAGACTTATAGTCAAATGTGCCTTTTCCTTTTCTTCTAATCACAGAACCACAGAGTTTGAAAACTGGAAGGGACCTCATTGGTCATCCAGCCCAATTCATGCATAAAGGGAGTCTTCCCTATCATATTCCCAGCAAGGGTACAGCAAATGCTTGAAGACATCCACAGAGGAAGAACCCACTGTTCCTTAAGGAGAGTCATTCCCCTTTTGGACAGCTGTAATTGTTAGAAAGTTTTTCCTGATTTCAAGCCCAAATTAACTTCTTTACAACTTCCACAGATTGTTCCTGGTTCTATCCCACGGACTAAACAGAACACTTCTAATCCCTCTTCCATAGAGCAGACTTTCAAATACCTGAAGACACTTATCATGTCTGAGTCTTTTCTTTTTCAGGATAAACATGCCCAGTTTTTTCAACCAATCTTCCTATCTGATCAAAACAAAGCTTTTCATCAGTTTGGTTGTCTTCCTCTGGATACTTTGCAGCTTCCATTACAATTGTGTTATCTAATCTCAGCTGGTTCTTCTGTGTAAATTTTTTCTTCTTTTGATTGACTCTCATTCGAGTGTTTTCTATTTCTCAGAGCTCCTATACCATCCCTTGTCCTCTTCAGCAAAGAACTTTGCTTCTTACTTTACTGAGAAAATCGCTGCTATATGTCACTGCTTTCTTCCTCTCTGTTCTCCACTTCAGAACTACTCTTCATCATTGTCCATTCTCTCCTCCTTTGAAAAGGAGGGAGCCCTTCCCCTTAACAAGTTTAGTTCCTCTTGCTGTGCTATCCCTTTTCTTCTTGTCTCTTGTCTGAGTTTGCTTCTTTAATCGTCCCCTCTCTTTTTTACTTGTCTATTCTTATACACTCACTTCTCATTGCCTAACAAACCTGGTAGATCTTCCCATTCTGAAACAAACCTTCCCTTGACCCTCAAGCTTTCCTCCCTTTCTCAGGCAGAGTCTTCTATATTTGTTGCCTCCATTTCCAAATCTCCTGTTCACTTCTCAGCCCAAACAATCAGCTTCTGATTAGACCATTCAGTTAAAAACTTTATAAATTATAAATTTTTATAAAATTTTATAATCTTTATAAATTATCAGTGCTCTCCTAAATGTAAAATCTAGTAGATTTTTTTCAGTCCTCATTCTGCTTGATATCATTGTCAACTTAGCCCAGCAGTGGTAGCATGGTGCTCTCCAGTCACTCTCCTTCTTTTGCTTCCTTGACACTATTCTCTCTTGGTTTTCCTTATACCATTTGTGATTCTCCATCTGGAATATCCCTCAATGGATTATCACCTTTCTCCCACCTACTATTGTGGGCAATTCTCTTCCTTGGTTATCTCATCAATTCCTGCAGCTTCTTCTTTGTGCAGGTGACTCCAAGATCTGTAAATTCAGCCCCAATTTCTCTCTTAAATTCCGGTCTTGCATTACCAATTCCCTTCTGGATATCTCCACTTAGGTGTTCTATAGCCAGCTCAAACTCAGCATATGCAGAAGGAACTGATGATCTTTCTTTTCAAACCCATTCCTAACCCTCACTTTTTTATGTTGAGGGCATCACTTTCACTCAGATCACAGTCTTGGAGTCATTCTCCACTCTTTCTCCTCTTTCTGCCTTTCATATTCACTAACTTGCCAAGGCTTATCAATTTTTCTTCCACATTTCTTGCATCCTTTTCCTTGTTTTTACTCAAACAGCCTCCATACTAGTTCAGTCCTTCATTGCCTATTACCTGAACTATTTTTGCAGCTACCTACTTGGTCTCAGCTTCTCAGTCATCGTCTACATAAGCTATCAAACTGATATTTCTAAAACACGTATTTGACTGTTTTGAAAAATCTTTGGTGGCTCCCTATTGCCTTTAAGATAAAATTCAAATCTTCAGCTCTCACTTAAAGCCCTCTGGTCTACCTCTTACATACCTTTTAGTCCTATTCATGTTCTTCATTCCAGTCAAACTGGCCTGCTAAATATCCTTGTAGGGGCTATGTCTGTCTTCTGGCTCCATATCTGCCTTTTATCATCCCTAGCAGAAGCCTTTCTTGATTTTCTCAATTGTTAATGCAATCTCTCTCTTTTATGGATTTATTTGTCATGTTTCCTTATATAAATGTACATATTTTATCTCCCGAGAAAAAGGTAAACTTCTTGGGCATAGGACTGGCATTCTTATTTTTGTATCTGTCTACACATATATGTGTGTATTTATATGTATATTTGTATATATGGATGTGTGTACGTATATGTATGTTTATATGTGTTCTTGAGAGCAAGTGCTTAATAGATGTTTATTGAATTCTGCTGAGTTGAATTGGGATGTAGAATTAAGTTTTCTCTAAGGATTCTTTGACCATAAAATTCTTTGAATCTATTCTCTTAATGCATATGTCCTACTGTTCCCTACAAAATGTCATGCAAAGCTTCTATAGATTAAATTGCTATAGGTCAATCATTAGAATAAATTCGAGAGGCCACGATGTTTAAAAGGGAGTATAAGTAGTTGAAAGAGTCCCAGATTTGAAGTCAGCATTTAACTGTATCTCTTGCTTACAATCTCTGTGTCCTGTGGCAAGTCATTTAAATTCACTGAACCTTAGTTTTCTCATCTGTGAAAGGGGTTGAAGTAAATGATCTCCAAGGTCCTTTCCACCTGAAAATCCTTTGAGCCCTCTGTCACTGCAAAAAACAGAGCCAAACTGATAAGAGGAAAATGAAAGCTTACGTTGGAGGCAAATCATCATTGGAAACCAAGAGCAAAGATTATAGTGGTCTTGGACTGGGGATATGAGGAATCAGGGTTTGATTAAGAAGGAGCTCTCTCCAACATTAGGAACAGAGAAGAGAGAATCCTGGGGGAAGGTACCTTGCTTAGCAACAGAGACTTTGAGAATCAGTGAGCCCTCTGTTAATAATGTAAACTGCAATAATACTTGGCTCTCAAACTAGTAAGGTAGCCTTTTGTTGTTTTTCTGGGCAGAGTTCCCAATGTCTTTCCAGTTTCAGGGAATTCTGCTTTGAAGTTTTATTTTAATGTTGGTTTTTAATAACTCCCTAGAAAAGTGCACCAACTGCCAGTTGACTCTGCTGACAAATATAGAAACACAAGGGCCTGTGGTAAACCCAGTGATAATATGCAAAACTGGTTAAGTGCTTAGCAGTGCATTAGGATTTAAAGAAAATTATTTTGCTGGACCGTTCTCTGAACCTCTCTTATTAAATTTCCTCCATCACTGCTCCTCCACACATAGATGCTTCTGTGGGATTGGCGCTCCAGGCCGCTTATCGCTGAGTGACATCTGCAGGGAGAATGACATATTTGTGGAGCAATAGTGTGATGTGCTTAATAGTGCAGGGACTGATCTGTCCAGCTGACTAATAATAATGAAATGTACCCTAAGCAGTGTTTTGACACAGACTCTTATGGGAGAGAATTATTTTTCCCCTAGATAATAAGGCTATAAACTGTCAGAGGAAGCAAGCACAAAATTGACTTGTCTAAAACAGAACTTCAAATTCTAATTTACTTGGTGCTTTTTTTCCCATGGATTTATGAAGACTTAGGCAGCTTTGCTCTGGAAAATGGAGTTGTTAGTTTGTTTATTTTTATTACTAATAATATCAATGTACAGAGAATCTAAACAATTTTTTTAAAAGTGTTATATTCAACTAACCTTCCATTGTGCTCTTTTGGTAAGTTCGCCCTTCTGTTACTTTTCTGCCATATTGTGAACTTTGTTTTCTTGAACCTGCATAGTATGTACCGTATCAAGTTAAATATGGAAGGAGATAACTCAGAAACAATATTTTTTCCTCAGATGTCTAGCACTGAGCTCAAGTTAGTCGGATTAGCAACTGCCACTGCAGCAGATACTTGGCCTTCCAACCACATTCTCCTTTGTCATGAAAGTAAAGTCAGATTTTTTTGATTTCTTTACCAGGTGAAGTAATTTTTTAAGTAAGAAGGCAGAGTTACAAAAGTGTTTAGAATAGTGAGTATGCCATTCTCTGTGGAGCCATGTGGAGGAGAAGCAGGCAAGAAGACAAAATGGTAGAATGATAAAAGTAATGTTCTAAGAAGATTAGTCTATGTGTTTTATTATAGAGGGAGTGAGAGACAAGATGTAAATCATTGTAATACAGTGGAGGGACCACCAGTCCTAGAAATTCACTAAACATTTTTAAAGTGATGGTTTCTGTGGTTCCTTAAAATAAACTTTTATCATGAGTTAGCAAGACCGAGCATTCATCCAAACATGAGGTAATATACACACACACACGTACATGCACATGTATACATACATATACACACATACATGCATTATACACATATACACACATATATATTCCCTCTAACTTACATGTGTGTGTATAGATATGTATGTACACACACACACATGCACACACACACGTATTCCCTAATACTGAGAAAAATCTCATAAGTTACAAATATCATCTTATAAACAGCTCAACTTTAATAAATCTCTTATAGTTTCGCTTTCCTATTTACCTTTTCATGTTTCTCTTGATTCTTGTATTTGAAAGTCATATTTTCTATTCAGCTCTGGTCTTTTCAACAAGAATGCTTGAAAGTCCTCTTATTTCATTTTAATCCTTTTCTTAATGATACTGTTACCTAACTCTTTTGATGTTGAGAAAATTAGATTATTAGAGATACCACAGGATATGTACTTGATGGCGTTTTTCTTTAATTGCCTTCATCTTATAGGATTGATCCCTTTAACTCACCTTGACTATTTTTATAACTAGAAAGACCTTAGAGGTCATATAATTCAATATTGTCTTACCCCAATACTATCCCTGCCTCCAATACAATCCCAGTTTCTGTCTGTTTGTCATTATCTGAGGAACCAGGACTTGAAACCTCAGTCATGTTTGCCTTCTCCTCCTCCTTTTTCTCCTGAATCGTATCTTATAGGAATGTGTGGAAATCACATTAAACAATATATATTAGCGCATTGTTTATATTTGGCAACATATGTGTTGTAATAAGCAAATGAAACAATGCATGTCCGACACTTTAAACTTTAATGTGCTAGTTAAATGTCTGCTGTTATTATCTAATGAGTTATCACATCTTCTTACTTACAGTTCCAGAACCTCTTCCATCTGCCCTCTCCCTTTTATCCAACTGCTACCATTCTAATTCAGGTTATTCCCTCTCACCAGAACCATTTTATTAGCTTCCTGAATGATAACCCTACCCTGGTTTCTTTTTTGCTCCAATCTATTATACCTACTGCTTCCATGCTCTTCCACTACCTATGTTGCTAATTCAGGGATTTCTTATTATTAATAAAATCCAGGTTTTCTAACCAGACTTTTTAGCATCTCCTAAAGGTGATAGTCCAGCCATATCTCTCACTTCTTTCTTTTATTCCAGCCAGATTGAACTTCATGCCATTCTTTTTATCTGGAATGCCGTTTGCTTAAGTCTTAACAATCAATCAAATTCTGCCCATCTTTCAAGTGCTCAATCAGACATAAAGCTGCTGCCTTATACCTTTCTTACTCCATGCAGCAGTTATCTTTCTCCTCTCTGAATTCCTAACAATTTATTTGTATGTCTTCATTAACTTTCCTATTCTCTTTTCCATTGTTGTCATTTGGGAGCTTGTTTTGAACACCTACTAGAGTGTAAGCTCCTAGGAAGCAGAAATGTGTATTATTCATCTTTGCACATCTCCCTGCACCTTGCACAATACTCTGTGAATAAATAGTCAGCACTTAATACATCACCGTTGACTGAATTAGGGTATGTTCCAATTGTAATAGATAATTTCTGGGTCATTCTTTTAATTTTTATTTTTTTCACTTGAATTATTTTGTTTGTTTTCAGTATTCAAAAGTCACTTCCAAATATCTTAGATTTTTTTCCACTCCTTCCCCCTCATTCCCATTCCCTCCCTGAGATGGCGTATAATCTTATATAGGTTCTACATGTACATCTATTAAATGCATGTTGCATAGAAGAATTAAAATTAATGGGAGAAACCATAAAACAAAACAAAACATAATATAAAAAAAATGTTCTGTTTTTATCTGTGATCCAATTCTATAGTTCTTTCTCTGGATGTGGAAGGCGTTTTGCCTCAAGAGTCCATTGGAAATTTTTTAAGTCCATGCATTTCAATGAAGTACTAAATCTACAAGAACAATTCCTCACACACTGTGGTTGTTGCTATGTCCAAAGTTCTCCTGGTTCTGCTCCTTTCACTCAGCATTAGTTCATATAAGTCTTTCCAGGCTTCTCTGAAGTCCTCTTGTTTATCGTTTCTCATAACAACAATAGTATTCCATTACATTCATATACCACAACTTGTTCAGCCATTCCCCAATTGATGGGCATCCCCTTGATTTCCATTTTTTGGCCACCACAAAGAGAGCTGCTATAAATATTTTTGTACATGTGGGACCCTTTCCCATTTTTAGGTTCTCTTTGGGATACAGTCCTGGAAGTGATATTGCTGGGTCAAAGGGTATACACATTTTTGTAGCCTTTTGGGTATAGTTCCAAATTGCTCGCTGGAATGGTTAAATCAACTCACAGCTCCACCAACAATGAATTGGTATTACAACTCTCCCACATCTTCTCCAATATTTATCATCTTCCTGTTTTGTATGGGTCATTCTTTTTAGAGAGATGTAATGGATAACTAGCATACTGTCCTTTGTAATGTTTTATGATTAACAGTCCAAAGAGTATACTTTAAATTCATGTCTGGGGGAATTCAGATGCACAATATAGGTGAGCTGAAGTCCTGTTGTGTTCCTAAAGATTAGCTTGATCATCGAGCACAAGAAGGAATATGCTGGAAAATTTAGATCCTTTAAAGATCATCTGGTCTAGGGGTGTAGAACCCACCACAGGTTCCCCACCCCTGAATTCTAGTCCAAGCCTCTCTCATTTTAGAGAATAAGAAGGGAAGTCTCTGATAGGTTAAGTGGCATTTGAAATTTTGAAATGTCATAAAGTTGAAAAGAATCACAGCAATTCTCTAGTATGGCCCAGTTTCCCCAATTTTGTATTAAAGTATATTTTACTAAAGGTTTTATTTTATTAAGTCTCTAGACTTCCTATTTTGATAATCGATTTTCTAGACAATTAGATTGTCAAGTCTAATAAGACAGAGTCTAACAGATGTATAGTTTAAATGAATAACTTACAAATTTATAGCCCAAAGACTTCATTGATTTTATTACCAGTTTTTAATCAACATCTGGCAAAAAAAACAGATGGTAGTTTTTAATTTTATATGTGTATGAATGTATACAGGTATATTTATCTACTTTAATCATTCTTGACATAAAAATCCAAGAAATTGATTAGTCATTTAACAAACTAATACATGGTGACATTCCTTTAAATAGCAAGCTCTGCTAATGTATTGGAAATAAATAGTATTTGATTTTTAAAAATTCATTTCATACATAACATTTTAAGAACCCATCTGTTTTTAAAAGTAAGGTGCACCTGAATGTGCCACAATGTTGATTTCGTAAGTCCTTAAATGTAATGTATTTCAAGGATGTATGATTTAAATATTGTGGAGTTTCCCTGCACTATTATAGATTGCAAACTCTTTGCGGTTAAGTAAATGATCTTGAGTTACTTTGCCAAAGAATTCATTACCCTGTAGCCACACTGGTATTGAACTTCTCCAGATTTACTTAGGCTGATTCTCATATGACTGATATACAATCTGTCACTGGGTATGTGAAAAGGCTTTCCAGCTTGTTAAAAACTGAATCTAAAACTATGAAGGATCTTAGAAATCACCTGCAGATCTACTCAGTTCCTTCCCAAGTTGCCATCCCTGCACTGGCTACACTCTCCTTCTGTCTTTACCCCTTGGGGAACCAGTTCATCTCTCCTCTTTCCTCTTCTCTTGAGTCTTTTGCCTCTTACTGATCTTGTTCATCCAAGGACCAGCCTTAGATTATTTCCACCTTCCTTTGCCTTCTCTTCTATTCAACTGATTCTAAGTGAAGCTGGAGAAAGTTGTGAAACTGGGCTGAGTCTGCTGCCACTTTATGTTACATAATCTCAAATGGGTCCTCATTTCTGAAAGGCAGTCCTTTTACACTTTCCTAATTGATTCACTATCCCACTCAGACTATTGAGTTTTCCAAACCTTTCTATCCCTCCTCAGATCTTCCACAGTTCTTCCTCCCCCCAACCTTAGCTGCAAAACTTTGCCTCATATTTCATATAAAAAATTTGAAGCATTTACCAAGAGCTCCCTCTTCTCCTGTCCTTTTTTTCCCCATATCACTGAGACACCTTCTGCCAGGTTCTTTTACTCCTATTTCACATGAAGAGGTGGTCCTCCTCTTTGCCAAGACAAACCCCTCTATATGGACACATTCTCCAGGTCCATCCCATCTTCTCCAGCATGTTGCCTCCTCTATCATCTCTACTCTCTCCCTGTCAACTGGCAGCTTCTCTATTGCCTTAAAAACACACCCATGTCTCCCTCAAACCAACCTTGCTCCTCCTCCTCTTCCTTTTCCTTTTCCCCCTCTTCCTTTTCCTCCTCCCTCTTCCTTCATCCTCCTTTCTCTTTTCTCCTCCATTCTTCTTCCTTTACTCTTTTTTCATGCACCTCTTCTTCCCTCCTCCTGATCCTCATAATAGTAGTAATACTTATTTATTATGTCATTGTTATAACGGTCATGGCATCTCAAAGTTGAAAGGCATCTCAGGTTTGTCAAGTTCAATTTGTACCTGATTAAGAATCATTTTACAACATACCATACCCATTAAGTAGTCATCCAGCCTTTCCTTGAAGACTTCACATGAAGGAGGGATCTATCACCTCCAAAACAGCCTGTACTTCTTTTTGGACAATTTTAATTGATAGCAAGCTTTTAATTATGTAAATACTAAATTTGATTCTTCAACTTTCACCCTTTACTCCTAATTCTCTCCTTTGGTGTCAGTTATCATATTCTGTGCTAAATTTATTCCTTAGGAGGATAAACAATCTCAGTTCCCTCAATTCATTCCATTATGGACTGTTATTGGGATCTGGTTGTTATTCTCTGAATACTCTTGGGATCATTAATGTCCTTCAAAAAGTGATGACCACAAGTGAGCACAATACCTCAGTTTTTTGAATACAAGATTCCCAAACCCTGGATCTTGGGCCCTTTTTTAATGCAGCCTAGGATCACATTCACTCTGAAGGCATCCCTTGATATTAGTTCAAGCAAAGTCTCTTTCATAGAAACTCAGAAGGACCTTCTCCTCACTTGAAATGCTAATAGATCTGTAGCTTTAATAAGGGTCCATACCTTCTTTTGAGCTGTTTCTCACTACTCAAAGCTAACTTAGTGATACCTCATCTTCTCCTGCCACCTATGCTGACATAACCTTTCTGCAATAGAAATTCACAAAACACTAAGACTTGCTACCTTATGAAAACTCTTGTGATTCTTAGGTTTGTGCTTTTGGCACAGTTTATCTATCTGTAAAAGTTCAGAATAGAAAGTTGTTGGTGGTTTCTTTTTTTTTGTTTGCAACCAGATATGCTTTTGAAAACAATTAGAAGCATAAAAATGCTAATATCTGACATTTATAATCATTTATATTTTTGTTGCTCATTTACATCCATTATTTCGGTGATTTCTCATAGCACAAGGAAAGGCAAGTGGTATTATCTCTATTGAACCGATGAAAAACTGGCAGAGAGCAGTGAAATAACCTGCCCACCAAGTTCCCTGTGACTGGTAGTGTAAGAACAAGAAGTTAGAACACTGTGGCCATAACCAACTCCATCCATTGGTGTCATTGCTTTTTCTGGTAATCTCCCCCATGTCCTTGTGTGCTCCTGGCAAGTTTGAGTACTCCATAAATACTTATTAAATTAATGAAGTAAATACAAAACTTTGCCTCTTGTTTGTCAGCCCAAACTCATAGAGTCAAAATCGCTTTGAAATTGTTGGGGAAGTTCTCAACCTGGAATCCTTGAGCCCAGGGAGAATCTCACCCTCCTGCAGATCCACATGAATAGGGGTCAAATAGAATAGCCAAACTGAAAGAAAAAGAAATGTATGAATTCCCCCAAAAATACTTTGGCTGTATCTAGCAGTTCCACTTACCTGGTGGAAGATTGGGCTTATATGTCCTCTTCGGTCCTGCTGGGGGGATGCTGCCAATCAGCAACATTATGCAGCATTTCAAAGAACCAATGGGATCTAGTGAGACTATTGGAAAATTGGTCTGAAAGTTCTTAGGAGCTTTCTCAGGGTGCAAGATCTTGATTTAGTCTGTGTAAGAGTTTGATGTATTCAGCCTTAACTACACGTTGAGTCAGGTTTGTTATTCAGTCTGCTGAAGAATGAGGGTAGTTCATTTATTGGGTGTCTATAATGTATAAGTCCCTGGTCCCAAGGGTGGTCTTATAATCTAGTCAATGAAGTGAAGCTATGTAGGCAAGTAATTATAATTTATTCATCACTAGGTAAGGTGGCAAATAATTGTAATTCCTTGCTTTCAAGTCTTCTTCTAGGCTAGAGAGGAGATGTGTTGCTGGAGGTCATAATTACATAATCAAGTAATTTGTTAACCTGTACTCTGATTTTATTCACCTAGTAACTACTCTCAGGAGAAGGATAAACCTGCAAATTCTTGAGCATCGTCTTTTGAATTTTCATGTTCAGGAAGCAAAGGCAGGTGTGGATTTTTTGGAAACATATTCACAAATTCATAGACTATTTATTAAAGCCAGAAAGGGACCTAAGAAATCTGGGCCAACCCTCCTCGTGTTATAGTTACAGAAACCAATCTAAAAAGGTGAAGTGATGTATCTGATATCCTATGTCTTTTCATTCCTAATACAGTTTTACTTACTTTTCTGGGGAAAAAAAGGCAACTACTACCAAAACGAAAAGAGTGTCTCTTAGGCTTTTTATTTTACTTTAAAGAGATATTTAAAACAAAAAGACCCAATACAGATTGTGCAGGTCATTACAAACTAGCCAGCATGAAAATAGCATCTGTCAAATGAATAATTAGACTATTTGTTTGAGGACAGAAGTGTCAAGAGTTCTGATTTTAGAATTTGACATATTGACATGCATATTTTGGGAGAGGCTGCAGAGATGTGGAAGGGAATTTAAATATTGAAATTAGTGTATTTTCCCACTACTCAAAGCTAGCATATTTCATCTTTGTAATTTGATGGGCCTTTGCATTAGACAGTGATAACAAAGCGTCTATTTATTAGATGCATTTGAAGGTTTCCTTTCAGTTCCACTAGAGTTTGTCTTTTTTTGCTCTAATATGAATTCTTTTGATTATGCTTAGCTTTTCTCTTTGTGTTTTGGGGAAGCCACCGAGTCTATTTTCTCATTTATAAACTGAAGAGACTTGATGATCTCTGAAATCTTTTTCAGCTCTAAAAATTTTCTGACTGATTCTATGACAAAGTTTTATCCATTATTGGTATTGAAGGTCTGTGTGAAGCTGATTAAATTTTTTTTCTAGGAGAGAGTATCAAATAGCTATATGTTGTCTGCTTGGATTGTGGGTAAGTGGTTTCTGCCACCTTAATTACCCCTTTTCACTTTGATGTAAAACTCAGTCTCTTGGTTTCTGTCTTCATTATACTATAACTTTAAAGTTCCTTTGTTGCTTAGAAAGCAATGTTTAAAGGAAACCTTTATGTTGGCTATATCAATAAATGTACCAGTAAACTCTTAAGTACCAGTAAACTTTCGCACTAGCGTAAAATTTCAACTTGTTGTTCTAATGTAAACTGTAATTAATACTTCACTTTAAGTGCCTTCTAATTGGAAATAAAATGTTTAATCAGAAATGTTTTCATTGATTATTCAATAATGATGCAGCTAAGTGGCTAACACTGGATGGGGTTCTGTGCCTTAGCACAGTGCATGCCACATAGTAGAAACTTAATAAAAGTGTATTGATTGGAGTCTAGAACATCTGAATTCAAATCCAGCTTCAGACACTTACTGGCTGTATGACCCTGAGCAAGTCATGTAACCTCTTAGTTTCCTCAGTTGTAAAATGGGGATAATAATAGCTCTTACCTGGCTGGGTTGTTGTGAAGATCATTGAGATAATATTACAAAGCTTTTAGCCTAGTCCCTGGCCAGATACTATATTAAATGCTTACTCACTTCCCTTCCCCTGATTACATTGATCTGTGGGGTGGCAAATTAAGTTTTTGTGATTTATTCTTAGTCTAGATTAACAGAGTTACTTCGAAAATTCCTTCAGAGTTTGGAAAACTGTAAAGAACTGGGAGGAATTTGAGTTCTGGATTAAATTGAAATACTGATGTTTATATTATTATAATTGTTTGAAATAATCAAAATAGTCACATGATTCAGTGGTTAACAGTACAGTGTTTTATCTTTACTGTTTTGTAGTCCTTTTTCTTTCATCCACTCATGTGTTCGATAAAGTGTCTGAAGAGTACCATTAGAATTCTTCAAGAATTCAGAAAAAGGAGAATTTTTTTTTCTTTTTCTAGATTCTCTTATGCTCTTGAACTTGAAATTACAAGAAGAGTGAGTCAAAAGTCATCTTTCCAGGCCCATTTTAGATGGTATCTGCTCCATGAAGCATTTTTGACAGTGCTGATCCTTAACTGTTCCCCAACTCTGTTTTCATTCTCCCTTACTCTCCACTTCCACTACCTGTCTTTGAATCCCCAGCAGCCTTGTGCATAGTAGCACTTCATTAGTGATTTTTTAAAGTTAATTTGGATCTTAACATTTAGCTGAATTCTTGATTACCCTAAGAACCTTTTTTCAAAGCAATACAGTGTGATAAAAGAAATGTTCTCTCAATAGATGGGGAATGGATATACTAAAAAGTCTTTTAAAAAAATCCACAGGCACAGTAGATGCCTCTAAATTGTGTTGAATTAATAGGATGTCAGATTCTTAATTCTTCAGCCACCTTTGTATGGGAAAGTGTGCACCATTAGAAGACTGAGAATTTTTAAATAGAGACCATGCTAAAGGATATAGAGGTGAAGACCAGGAGATGTGCAATGGTTTGGTGTGTTTTTCCCTTTCTTTAGTTTTACTGATATAAAGCAGAGGGTGTCAAACTTTAGGCCTTCGAAACTCCCCAGTGTGGCAGGAGGGAGATTAAAATATAACTGGAGATGTCTATCAAATAAACAGAAATACAATATAACGCAAAGAGTGTTGGTTTGTGGTTTTCTAAGTCATTATTCTGCCTCCAGGGGTCAGTTTCTGTTTGATTTTGACACCACCACTGTAGAGGTGTTCAGTATCCTTTCTAATGTGACTAACACTTAGTTTTTACTCTTCCTAGTCATGAGAGCTTCATTATACCATGCACAGGTACTGTACTGTGCCTTTTGAGAGCTAACTGTATGTAGAGGTGGGTCCATTTGAGAGCAGGAGTACATTGTTTATTGTTTATGAGTGTCCATTCAGTGCCGTGTTACCCACCATTCGAAGCTCAATACATTTTAAGGACATAGAGTGTGCAATTTTACTTTTAGTCAGAATCAGAAGACCTGAGATCATTGGACCATAGACCTAGGGCAGGAAAGGTCCTCAAAGGTCTTGTCCTGGCTGCAACACTCAGTAAGAGTGGCACCTCAGGCAAGCCACCCTTGTCTGACCTCGGTTTCCTTATGTCAAAAATGAGAGCATTGGATTAGATGACTTCTGAGGCCCTTTACAGCCTTGAAGTGTGTGTGAACTTGTGATTTCTATGAATGTTTTCATACTGAAATTCTAGTGAGACTAATTGTATCTGGTGGTGTAGCTGACAGACATTGGGAGTGTTTTTCCCTCCTTCTGATGAGAAGCTAATATGCTTCCTACATAAAACTCTTGCTTTACACTGGCTAATTTTTCTCCAAATCTCTTTTTGTGTGTTTTTCCATTAATTTAACTATGGTCTTTAAAGCAACTGATCTGTAAACTCTATTTTCTGTCTCACCGATCTGACTAAAATTACTTGCCAGCTTTCCTCTCTTTCTTCTTTTAAGTATAGAATTTTTCTTTATTCCTCCTCATTTCCACATACTTTAAACTTCCTTCCATTGCTTCTAATTACTTGTTTTCTCTCCATACTTCTCTTAAGGTCTTCCTTAAGCCCTGACTATTTCCTCATATTTTCTTCATATGCTTCTAGAGCCTACAGAATGAGCACCTTTTTCTTTTTCTAGGAGATAGACTGACCCTAGAAGTAGATTCTCAGATATGTTGTTCCTCCTGGCTCCTTGCCCTTCGAACATTATCATTAGTGGCCACATTTGCCTTAATTTAATTGATTTTCATGGTCCCTGACAGAGTTAGAAAAATGTGGGCTCTGGGGTATAATTAAAATATAAATGTATATGTGGCAAAGTGTAAACTGTGTGTAATCTTAAAGGTGCTTGTTTATGTTTCTTTGCTTGCTAGTTGGACAGATAACCAGGGATGCATCCAATTTATTATCTCTCTTAAAAAAAAGAGGTTTTTTTGATCTATTTCAATTAACCTGTTGGAGTTTGGTTCCTCAACTGTAAAATGGGGAAAATTACACCAGCAACATCAGCCACATGATAATGTATACGATAGCAAAATGGAAATGGTAATGGATTTTACAAATGTAAGGTCTTATTAATGCCATCGTTGTTCTTTTTAATAATGATAACCAAAAACATTTGCTTTATGACCAATAAAAGAAGACCTTTGAGAGACTGCTTATTGCCTCAATCTCTTGGGTAGGGGAAGAGTTTTAATACTGTCCTGTAGTCACCGATCCTGTTGAAGCCTAAAATATCCCATCTGTAAAACTTTGGGTGTCATAAAATGGGACTCTTACTAAACTTAGAGGCAGTGAGAAATGATGAAACTGCTGCTCATTTACAAGTGTAGTTTCTTAGCTCTCTTAACTTTTTCTTTGCCAACTTCTAATATCAGTCAAAAGTGTAGCAAATAATGCCAAGTAATAACCTTGTAACCTTGAGAAAGTCACTTCTTCACTTCTAAGCATCAGTTTTCTCCTCTGTAACAAGAGGGGTTGGACTTCCAGTTTTAAAAATCTCCAGTTCTGTGAGTCTAAGCATTTATTCCCCCAAATTTCTAAGTGATGTTATTATCAGTAAGCAGATTTAGATATGTTTAGCATTGATAGATTGGTTTTGTTTTTAACTATGTCATTAAAGCTAAAATTTGAACACTTCTTAACAAAAGTGTTAGTTGTCAAATGGCTAAACCCTTTGTTTAATGGATTAGGAGTTATTCATTGTTGCATTTTTTTAAGCTTTCATACAGACTTTGGAAAGTTAGTTCTTTCAAATCCAGAGAAGAAATTAAATACTGGTTTCTTGTAATTGGTTTTAACGTGTACAAACCTGGTCATCGCAACTTTGATATAGTTTATTTTTTAAAGTTGGCTGGTGTTTCTTTTGCAGGATTAGGGTTGAAAGGCTAATAGTGAATCATACAGTCAATTTTCATCAGAAAATAGTAATATTTTATGTTTTATGTTGAGTGTATTTAATTCCTATATAAACATTCTAGAACCATTTGTGTGTGTGTTTCCCCTAAATGAGGTTGAACTAGATGCTCTTTAAAGTTCCTTTCTGCTTCAAAATGTTTTTATGATGTCTAACATTTTAGAATGTTTTTTTTGTAGAATTAGTTATAACATAGCTCCATCTTTTGGTCTCATTCAACAAAGTACATATTACTTGAGTTCCAAGGGAACCTCTATCAGTTTAAGGCTATTTTCTCCTTAAGAAGTCTCTGACTTGGGTGGATTCAGCTATAATAAGGCTCCCAGGGCACTCTCTTCTACTGGTAGCACTTTTGATGACCTCCAGAAACCTGTTTCAGCTGGAAACCACCATTGGCATTATGGACATTTTCTGCCTTTTTGGGGGGGCTTTGTTTACTTGACCAATAAAGTAAAGAGGACTCTTTGCTGCTAGGATGGCTGTGTGAGCTTCATTATGAAGGGTTAGAGGTTACTGTTTAGGAGACATTAGGTCAGTTGTGAAAGTGGCCACTAGAATTGTGTTTCTTTGGTGTCAGCGTCACTTGAAGAAATCACTGAGGAACCTGAAAAGATTCATACTGTAGTAGTTCACCTTGGCACTTTATCCCTTTGGCCTCCATGAATGGTGCTCCCTATTGCATCTAGCTATTCTCGATTCAAAATGTTTATAATCCCTAATCTGCGAGACAGACTCTTGCTTTAAGGGTTCTTACAGCAACAAAATGTACTGAATGTACATGAAGAGCGTATTTTCTTTTCAAGTTTTGTTAATTTAAAAATCTGGTTGCATGCAATGTTTTTTAAATTGTGTCAAATACCACATATACATTTGTCTGTTAGGAAAGGCTTAATTTTAGGTGGGAAGCTTTCTTTTTAAAGTTTAAAAAAATTTCAGATGTGAATTTATAGCTTTCTGTGGAAATAGACAATGATATTAAAATACTTGGGTTTGAGTTTAAGCCATTTACTTATAAATCTTGATTGAGAAACATTTTTATGAGTATTTGAATTTGAAGGACAAAAATATATAGCTTTAAGACTGATCATTTGAACCAGTATAATATTGAAAAATATTTTCAAATCTAAAAATATTAAAATAAAAGGTACTTTTAATTACAAATTTGGGTATATCAATAGGTGGGTTTGACACTAGTATCTCTTGACCTAAAGAAATGTAAACACTGCAATATTTTTTTCTAATCAGAGGGAAAGTGACTTTTCACTTTACACATACAGAATCTAAGTCCTGTTGTTATGCTTGTATGTAAGGTATAAGAGCATGAGAACAGCTGACTTCTCACGGGCTGTGCCATTGTCAGTCTGGAGAGGTTGGGAATGGGAACCTGGTGATAAACAGCATGTCTGTTGGCCACGGGCCAATCTAACCATATTAATAGAAGCTTGTTATTAGGTTGGTGATTTTTTGGCCAAATTCATGAAAACCATCAAAGAAAGATTGTAGTCTGCATTGGTGGAGTGAACACCCACACACTGATAAAATTACAAATTCAAGTATCAAAGCAGCATATACATGTGTGTGTATGTATGTGCATGTGTGTATATGTTTTATGTACGCATATGCACATGTTTGCCTGTTTCTCTTAGAGATCTTTTATATCCACACTATATTCTTTTTGCAAGTAGTCTTTCTTTTCTTTTTTAATTAAATTTTATTTTATTTTCAAAGATCAGCCTTTTCTCTACTTCCCTTTCCTCATCACCCCCCTCAGTGAGAAAGCAAGAAAAATAAAAGCTGTTACAAACATGAAGTAAAACAAAAGTTTTCATTTTCAGCGTCTAAAAATATGTCTCTGAATCTTCATCCTGAATTCCTCACCTCTCTGTCAGGTAGGCAGCATGTTTCATCGTACATCCTCAAGCATTGTGGTTGACCGTTATGTTGATAAGAGTTCTCAAGTTTATGCATGCATATGTACATGCATATATATTTACACATGTGTACACAGAAAAATGAACTCACTGAGTTTTTTTGGATTTCCTGATGAGGATTCAGTCTGGTGCATTTTCTAGATCTATTAGGAGAAATTTGTGGAGTGGAACTCACCACATTGCTTCCTGTCACTCAGCCATCTTGACTCTTCCCTGTTCCCCTCAAGTGACCTTTTTGGGGAGAGCCTCCTCTCCGCTCCCCCAGCCAAGATTGGTTGATAGCACCAGCAGAGAAACAAAGGTCTCAGACACCTAGGTCAGTTTATTTTTTGTTCAGAAGAGAGCCACTGATGAGAGTGGAGTACTCCAGAGTTAGAACTCCAGCAAGAAAGCCAACTCATTAAAATCTGTTTGCATACTGATGGAGGACAGAAAGATTCAGGGCTTCCAATTCAGGCTCCTTTAGCTACAAGGAGTAAAACTAGCAACAAAACAAGCAAGTTTTGAGAATCAGTTGCGAAGCAGAGTTAGATTAGCAAGTAAGAATCGAATGTTGATATGAAATACTTGGTTCTTCTATTTTTAAATATTACTCTTTATTCTATCAGGTGACAGACAGCTGCACTAAGTTGTTGACACAAAGTCTCTAGGTCTAAAGAAGGTGTATTCAGCAAGTTAACCTTTTTCATTATTGGCAATCTTTATAAAATCTTAATTTGAAAGTTGGTGTGTTACAGGACACATTAAACACATGCTCAGAGGAAACCACTTGCATAAAATTATGGCATTCAGTTGTAAAAACTTCTCTTGAAATTAAAACCATTTGAAAATATTGGAAACTTCCGTCTTGACACCCATCCTGTAAAATAGGGGAGGGACTTACAAAATTTGGGTTATCAGCATTTGCTGCTTACTATCTGTACAACTCTATAACCTCTCGGGGGTTCGTATGCCTCTTCTTTAAAAGGGAGGTAACAAACTAGATGATTTCATAGGACCTTTCTAGCTCAAAATTCTATGATCCTTTTGTATTATCTCTCAAAAAAAATTGAAGAACTATTTTCAAGCAGTATAGTTTTAATGACTCATGACATGTTGATGATAAAGCAATATTCTTAACAATTTTTTAAGCCATTGTATCTAAAATAAATACCATTACATTATTGAAATTTATAAGTAAATATCAGGATAGTGGGTAAGGATTTGGAGAAATATTCATAAAATCTGTTCACTTTTTTTGTTATTCCTCTTCTAAGTCAGCAAAAATAAAACTATTACACTTTCTGCCTGTGGTAGGACACTTGTACATTTTATTTTCTGGTATAGCTCTCACACTACAGTGTGAGACTGGAGGCAGAAAAAACTACAGGAACCATATTAGTGATAAGGGCAGAGTCCCAGGATCTTTAGATTTTTCAGGTTTTGGTTTTTTTTTAAATTAAGTAAACCAGGTGTGATGATACACCCCTGCAGTCCCTGCTGCAGTAGTGCTGAAGCTGATCTTGTGTCCATATTAAGTCTAGCACCAATATGGTGAACCCCTGTGCACCAAGGACTACCAGGCTGCCTCAGGAAAAGATAACTGATCCAAGTCAGAAAAACAAAGCCAGTTAAAACTTCCATGCCAGTCCATATTGACATCAAACTGGGGAATGACCCTTTCATTTCTAGCCTGGGCAAACTAGAGAGATCTAGTCTCAAAGAAGGAGAACAAAACAATAACTTAAATGAGTGATTGTTAACTTAAAATTGAACACCATTATAAGTAATTGAATGTGCTTAGTAACTTCACATTTAAATTCTTTAATGTGAAAGCACAGGATATTCTAACAACTTTTTAGTGATTTCTGAGTCTCCTTTAGGATTCTTTAGCTATTCCTTCTCTTTCATTTTTTCCTCTTATAAGGTTATAATTAATGAGTACTCTTTTCTTCTGGGCAATCAATTAGTTATTAAACATTTACTAAGCTCTTACTATATACCTAAGGCATTCTAAAGGTACAAAGAAAAATAAAACCACTATCTCTGCTGGTGAAGCACTTCTAATAGGGAAGATCACATATAAATAATTATGTATGTACAGAATGGAGATAGAGTAGACAGAAGGTAATCTTAGCAGTGGAGAAGGGGGAAAGAGAAGAATGGGAAACTTTCCCTTCTCCTTTCCTTTCAGTCTTTCTCTTGACCTTCTCTTCCTCTTCCTAGAAGCACTTAATAATTGGAAAAAAATTAAAATTTATTTTTAAAAATTAAAAATTAATAGTGCTTTTAAAGTAGACTATAATTTGCTTTCAACTATAAGGCAAGTATTGTTATCCCAGTTTTTCAGATGTAGATCAGAGGGGTTGACTCACCTGTGATCATGCAGCTAGTTAGTGGCAGGTGGGACTAGGACTCACATTTCATAATTTTTTACATTAATTTCACGTTATCAGTTACAAGGAGGAAAATTCTATAATTTTACTATTAGGAGGAGTGTTGGGATTAAAATCAAATTAGCTAATATATAAAAAAATGCTTTGTAAACTTCTAGCTCTCTCTAAATGTTCTTTTACCACTTTGCTATTATCAGCATAGATTCCTAGCTACTTGGTAAGAGACTTGAAGTATAGACCCTGGCAGTCAGAGTGTAGTGCAGAAAGGACATCATCAGACTTCTGAAACAATCTCCTTGGGAGAGTGTGAGAGGAGCTGGGCACCCCAGCCAGCTATTAGCTTCATCATTGCCCTTCTATTGCCTTAGGCATACACCCATCTGTTTCATGGAGATTTCTGCCAAACCATGTGGGAGAATCCAGTACACTTAAGACTGGACTGTAATTGTTGGAATGTTTTAAATGTCTTGTTACTCATATGTTCAAGTATTGCCTTGAGTATGAGCATGTTTGAAAAATTAAATCCCACAGTCTACCTTGAAAATCTTCTAGTGATTATCTACTCCCGATATAGAAGAAACATATTACTTGTTACTGTCTAGGCATACAGGTAGTTGGGGGAAACACCCACTCAATGACTAAATTTAGCTAATAGTCATTTGACACAAACTGTTTGTGTTTTTGCATTCTTTGTGTAAGAATTGTACAAGATCTGACTGCTCCTACCAAACTCTAGACTGGGTTTTAAGTGTGGCTAGCGATAGATTGTTTCCTGTTGACCAATCTAGCTAGGTTTGTAGAGTCTCATCAATCATTTATCTGCTCAGTGATGAATTTTTTGGCCACAACAGTGCCCAAAGACTACATAGAGACATTGAGGTCTGCATTTGGTGGTGGAAGACCCCACATGTAAAAAAATTACAGAGCCTTAAGTAGTGAAGCAAGGAAAGATAGGATTTTTTTTTTTTTTGCTATATTTCCTACCTTAGAAGTTCTGACAAGTACAATCATAACATGTGCCTTACTGCCCCTGTCAGAAGGAAGATATCAATGAATACTGATTATTTAGCTGTCTTATTTTTTCATACAGCAGGGAAGTCAATGGGGATGTTGTCTACAGTAGATAAACCATTCTGAAATTATATGTATCCAAAATAGAATTCATATTTTCCCCAAATCCATCCTTCTTCTACATGTCCCTATTTGTGTTGATCACATCACCATTATTTTAAGTTACTCTAGTTGACAATGTCATAGTCATTCTTGACCCTCAGTTCCCCTTCAGCCTCTGTATCCAGAAGTTGTCAGGTCTTCATTCTTCCTCCATCCCCTCTCTCCCATCTAGTCTTTTGTCTTCATTCACACAACTTCTATCGTTTCACAGCTTCTGTCTCCTCTTCCCTCGACTATTGAATGAACCTCCTTATTAGTCTCCTTGCTTCCAATCCCTTCCCTCTCCATTCGAGTCTGGTGCTTAAAGCCCTTCCCAGTTTGGCTCCCAGCTGCCTTTCCAGCCTTCCCTTCTGTCCAGACGACAGTCTTTTCTCCCTTCCCAGTAGTCCATTTTCTGTCTCTCTTGCATTTGTGGTTCCCCATATCTGACATGTACTCCAAAACTCTGTCTTTTGGAATCTTGACCATAGCCCTCATCCCAGCATCTACCTGAAGCCTTGTCCCCCTTCAAAATTGCTTTGAATAACTTTATATATGCTCAATACTTGCTTATCTTTATAAACGTTGTATCTCACCCACCTCCACTACTTCCCCACCCCTCCCAGTGCAGTGTAGGCTTCTTAATGGCAAGCACTGTTTCTTCCTGTCTTTGTTTCCCTTCCGAGCACAGTGCCTTGGCCACTGCACATAATAATAAAAATTTTTGTTAAATTAAATTCAGTATTTCAGGGACTTCTTGGTTTTAGAGTTATCACAGATACAAATCATAATCTCTCTATATAATATATGGGTAGCATATGTTATCATTGTCCAGATGAATCACCTGGTATCTTGGTGTGTTGATTGTTTTCCTTCATTCTCAAAGAGGACCAAAATGGCATCACTCCACTGGGGTCAAGGTACAGTGTGTCCACCTGTGGCTCATCAGACCAACATGAGTTCAGAAGGTTCTACCACAGGTCTGACACAAACAGTCTATATGAACATATGGAGTGGAACTGTCTCTAAATTTGTGCATCTCACCTTTCTTTTGAGCTATTACAATTCTACTTTCCTCATAGAGCACATTGCTCCCTTTGATGCGGGCATCCCATGCTGGATGACCATGTTACCTAGTCGATTCCAGCATTCTTCAGAGAGACCTGGAGGGTGTCCTTGTATCACTTCTGACCTTTTTTGTGAGTTCTTGCCTTGTGTGAGTTCTCCATAAACTAGTCTTTTAGGCAACCATAGGTTTGGCATTTGAACGATGTAGCCAACCTATTGGAGTTGCACCTGTGCAGTAGATTTGAAGGCTTGGTAGTTCAGCTCAAGAAAGATTGAACCTCAGTATCCAGTACCTTATCCTGCCAGGTGGTCTTTAGAATCTTCCTAAGACAATTCAAATGGAAGCAATTCAGTTCTCTGACATGATGCTGGTACACTCTCCAGGTTTCATAGGCATACAGCAATGCACAATAGCTCTGCAGATCTTCATTTTGTTAGGCATTCTAATACCTTTTCTCTCCCACTTTCCTTCAGAGCATCTCAGACTCCAAGCTAGCTCTGGCAATGTGCATCAATCTCATCATCTTTGTGTACATCCATGGAGAGTACACCTGATATCTACTTGGTGATGAACTTCCATTCCTACAGTCGCTTTCCCCAAAGACAAATTCAGTTTTGGAATATGAACACAGTGTCAGGCTCCTACTGGAATACTTTTCAGCCTGGTAGAGCTGCTAGATCTGAAGTTCACCTCAACACTGTCTTAACCTATGATCTGTGAACTTAGTTTTTATTTTATTATTGTTGTTGTTTTAAATTGATACTGTATTTTAGTGTAGTTGGTTTCCTTTATAATCTTTTTTTATTTCACGGATTTAAAAAGCCGTCTTCTAAGAAGGAGTTCACAGGCTGCACCAGACTGCCAGCGGGGTCCTGAAACAAAAAAAGATGAAAAGCCCTTGCTTTAGAAGACAACATAAGGGGAGGATTGTATCATGTAGTTTGCAGAAAGACATTCTGCATTTATTAATTGTACTTTATGGTCTCAGGAAAATTATTTTTTTACTATTTTAATTGCTTTGTGACCATAGTCTGATAGTATTAGGACTGGAAATAACCATAGAGATTTTCTGGTCCACCCCCATCCCCCATTCTATAACTAAGGAAAACTCTAAGCTCCAAAGATGGAACAATCTGCCCAGGGTCATAAAAAGAGAGCTGAGGTTTGAACCTTGGTCTTTTGACCAAGCTCCCTTGAATTCAAGTGCTCTTTTTGCTATGCCAGTCTTTTTTTTAAAACCCACCACACTATGCCCCACCCCCTCCATGACTATGATGATAACTCACACTTAAGCAAAATAATGTCAGGGTACCAATTCTTAGATACTCTCATATTTCAGACCTGCTTCAAGTTAAATTTCTATAATGGGAAAGTATAGTCTTTCTGGGTCTTGAAAACCATTTTCCATACCTCA
The DNA here is from genome assembly GCF_028372415.1 of Notamacropus eugenii. Lineage (NCBI taxonomy): Eukaryota > Metazoa > Chordata > Mammalia > Diprotodontia > Macropodidae > Notamacropus > Notamacropus eugenii. Next base: position 175,592,692 of record NC_092872.1, on the reverse strand, counting down.
TGAAAAGTTAAGATAAGGATGCACATGGATAGACAGAATTTTTTTTCCTGATGTATTTCAGCATACTTTTATATTTGTAAGAGGAAAACATCCTCCAAACATAGGTTTTCCTGATGACAGTAGTGTTGTATTAGATATTTATATAGCGTATCCTCAGGAAGCAGCGTTAGCAACTAAAGAGTTTTGCCGTCTTGCTGCATACTAGTGTCACCAAGCTATTTGATTTTGATTCCAAACTGTAGTCTGATGGGCTGCTGAGAATAAGAGATGCTGTATAAGAATGTTGTTCCATCATACAATAACAATAATAATAATTAATAGTAGTTATTTTATATAGTGCTTTATGTTTTGCACAGTGCTTTACAAAGAGTGGTCAGCCCATCTGCTAAGACGGTTTTACTGGGGTGTGGCCGCTGCCCATGGATCCACAGGGGTGGACACCCAAGGTGGATGAGCAGCCCTCCCTCCAGAGGTGCTAGTCCTGAGCAAGAACATAGAAATGGAGATGTGGAAGGGATATTTGAGATCTTTTATTATTATTATTGTGACAGTCATCTCCTGTGGCTAAAAGGGGACTCACACACTGTTCAGAGCTCTAGGACAAGTGGCAGAGTGGAGCCTCCATTGTGAGTTGCCTGCCCTGCTGCCAGATGTGCAGCAGGAGCACAGCCAGTTACTGGCCATGCGACTGCACGGGCACAACCACTGAAGACTGAGCCCCCTCTTCATTCCCCCCATCCCTGGGGCTATGTACAGAGTATGAATATTTATTTAAATAAAGTTCTGTTAATCTCTTGTGAAAATAATAAGAATCGTTGATATTATTTTTTTATATTTATATTTTTTATTTATATTTATATTTATATATTTTTTAATATAGTTATATATTATATTGTATTATATATGCTACATATAGCAGCTATATAACACTTTAAGTTTTGCAAAGTGTGCACAGTGCTTTCTTCACAACTCTATGCCCTACAACATGAGTAAAAAAAATAATCAAACACATTTAGTCTAACCATGTCCTACCACTGTTAAGAAAATAGACTCAGAGAACTAGGGTATGTTGATCAAGCTTACACAACTGGTGAGGGACATAAGCAGGGACAAAAACTCATATATTTTGATTTCTTTGTCATTTATTCTTTCTATTACTTTACACTCCTCACTTTTTTTCATTTTTTAACTAAGAGGTTGAGATGGTGTTAGTTACTTTTATCATTTAATTGAATTTACAAAAACATGATTTGAGTGATGAACTCATGCTCGAGTGACGAGCTCTAGTCAGTTTGTGGAATCCAAAAGAAGTGGAAGATATAATCCTTGCCTTCAAATGGCTTGTCATCTAGTATATGTGCATATGCACACATTGTAGCTGTGAGTGGAACAGATGATCATATGGTTTTGAGTTGATAGCTGGACAATAGGGATCCCCCTTTAAATTCACAGATAAGTCAAAATTGAAAAGTCTTGAGAAATACTACAAGCCATACTTGGAAGGAGCTATATTATGTTTTTGTAAGTTTTCAAAGTTAAGAATTACTGCTATAAGTTGTAGATCTCATACAAGACATTAATTTTATCCTACACTGCTGCAGTATTTTTTTTGTGAGCTAGTAAAGCTTCTTTGGCACGCTAATATTGGGGGCAAGCTGTTTTGTGCTAGGCTATTATCATTTACCTGGGATCCTATCAAGTGAAATGCCTTCCCTGTAAAGACCTACCAAAGCTGGAGGTACTCCTTAAAAATAGCTAATATGATGCATGTTGAGATACTATCCCATTAGGACACTGAAAGTGGTTCTGTCTAAGCTCAGCAGCATGGCAGCTGATATAATGATGTATGACGGCAAAGAAAATCATACCAAACTGAAGAAGGAAGTGTTCAAATGAATGGTCTCATCTGTCAGCCAAATGCACTATGTGGCCTAAACAAGTGAATTTGTCTGATTTCCCTTGGCATTTAAGGAAGAAATGGGAACAGAGAGGAAGTAAGCAATTTGCTGTCGATCACAGAGTAAATTTTTGGCAAGTGCGTTAAGAGGTCCCAGTATTTTCCGTGCCTAGTTCAGTGCCCTGACTGGTGGACTCTTTTAGTTTTTTTCAAAGGGACTATGCCCCTAATTATCTTATGATTTTGATGAAACTGAGTGAAATAAAAACCACATGAATTGAGAGCTGCTTTGGCAAATTACAGCCTAAAGCAGACTAAAATGGTCAAGTTGTAAACCTCACCAAAAAAATAACAACCAGGCTCTTGGTGGCAAGACTGGTGGTGGAGTTGGACCACCACATCTCACTGTGGTTTGGAAGCATCAGTTTATTGGCACATTGCCTCAGCTGTGTCACAGGAAATCTGAAAGGTCTGCTTCCTCTCATCCCAGAATTGAATGAACTGTTGTCGTCTTAATAAATCTAGCTGCGTCTGATTAGAAATAGATTTGGCCACTTAAACTTTGGGCTCATTTTATGAAATGCAAAGAAAGAAGTCTCTATGGCATGTGTGGAAATCTTTCATTAACTATATAGAAGATGAAAATATACTGACCATCTGCAGATTAGGTGCTTGGTGAGACGGAGGAAGGGCTACTATTTGTTTCTCATTGGAATCATACGTTCTCTGAGCAAAAGGAGAAAGTACAGCCTGGTCATAGGCCAGATAGGATGGAGTTTGAAGGCCAGCTTTTAGTTCAGGATGTCCCTATACTTCTGGCTTTGTTGGGATATTCTTTTATTTCTAATTTGGAGGTAGACCTTCTGAGCTACAAAAACTGGTAACAATAGCATGTCAAGCACAGCCAAAAATAGTCTCTTCAGTTATTTCCAAATGGCTATAGATAGTGAGTACCCAGCAATATAGTTTTTCTGGAGTTTTTTTGTACAAGCAGATCAAGTCCTGAATAGTGAGAAGAGGAAAGCTCTGATGATTAGAGAAATAGAGGAGAAATGTACATGCATGTGGTCAGAATGATTTGGGGAAAGGCATACTTGGGTTTTGTTACTAGATTTGATAGAAGGGTAGTAAAAGTGAAATTCTGTTCAAATTTAATATAGCTACATGTGATTGTCACTTAAAATATGAAATTGAATGTTCTTAGTGGTTTTCTGCTTGACTTTGATCTGTTATATTTTTAAGACAAAAAAAGAAAGAAGACTATATGATAGAGAAGTAAGCCAGCCCCAAGCTAGTATTGTGATATTTCAGGTTTCTCGTCACTCTGCCTCTGATTTCCAATCTGTACAATGAATTATTTTCTCATCATAGTATGCATATAACTCCGGATTCTCAAAGACTTTTATACCAATGGGATATAAGCCTTGGCAGGCGCTACTAAGTTGGAAAACTTGAAGATATGGTCCTGGGAATTAGACAATTTTCTGTCTAAGGACCAACCTTAACTAATTTTATCGCAAAAGGAGAACCACTGAATGGTGAATTTTTTAGCTGGGGAAACTCATGAAACAGATAAAAATCCTAAAAGAACTTCAGTCCCATGAAGCTGCTTTCTGCTTCCTTAGTGCTAGTGTCAGAGTGTTTAAAAGATATAGACATTAATTTATCTCTTTGTGTATTCTAAATGTGAGTTTTTTTCAGCAGCCATTAAATTAGTACATTACTAGAAGAACTAGGTCATATCCATATGGATATTCTTAATATAAATGAAATCAGAAAACATAAAGAAATTAGAGCTCAATTGAAGGTTGACCATTAAGTTCTCCTTGGGGAAATAAAGGAGATGGTAAAGATGGTAGGGATTGATATGAGTATAGGACAATAGGACAGTAAAAGGACAGCACAAAAGCTAATTTAAGTTCAATTCCATAAATGCTTATTAAGCACTTAACAGTGTGCAAGACACTGTGCTAGTCTCTGAAAATATAGAAATAAAAGTAAAATAATCTCTATCGTTAAGGAGTTTATATTCTACTTGAGTAGATAGGACTTGTACATTTAATGGATCAGTGTCTTATTGATCTCGGTACTCCCTCCATAATGGGAATCACAGCCCATCCATGGCTTCTATCCTGTGGTACTCTTCATGATATCCTCTTATTCATTCTTCACAGGGATCCCACGTGGAGTGGTAGAAGTCTTTCTCTAGATCTATAAGATTATGGCTATCAGGGAGTTGCTCTCTCCACTTTTATGTCCTACTTCCTGTTCTAGTCATATGTACCTTAGATGGTAACTGTTATGTTGCTTTGTGAAGACCGTTCATAATTTGTACTATGCTACAAGCCTAGTTATGCCTACCACTTGCCTTTCATGCCTTTGAGTTATCTGCTATTTTGGTTTCTCAGAGATTGCAATATTCCATGATTTGTAGACATAAGAGAGAATCACAGACATGTGAAATTAAGAACGTTTTTTTTGTAACCAGACCTATGATTTCATCCATGTAAGAAGGAGCTGGTAAGGGCCTTCCTTTAATAATACATTTTGTAAGCCAAGAGAGTTGCCTTGTAGTGTTGAGAAAAGTGTTCAGTTTGGGAAAATTGGTATTGAGAAGAGGGGATTTTAGTTTCAGGGAGAATCACTCCACTCTCTTCTGCTCACTCAGAGATATAGGGCTGCTTCAGGCAAAAGTCTTCTTGTCCTCTTCCTAAGCACTTTGCCGACATTGCTGCCATCAGTGTGTAACTTATTCTTGTGAAGATTTGTTGAAGATGAAAAAGATGCAGCATTCAGTAAGCTGGTGGAGTGGGTGGTGACTGCTAAGCTTAGCTCCCTTTCATCTTTAACACAAAATATGCCAAATAAAATAAAAGATAAATAGAAGAGGCCTGGACTTGTGATTTCATTAGTATAAGGAACTCTTCTTGAAGACATTCCCTCTAACAATGCAGAGAAACACCTTTGCAGGAAGTAAAGGACTGAATTAGTATTTCTCAGAATGTGATGTCACAGATGACATCAAATGTGAGTTAATAGCAGGCCTGCATAACCTGTGGCCCACCAAAGGACTTTCGGGTGGCCCGTGAAAAATGTGGAGGAAAACACCTCTACATTTCTCACAGGCCGCCAGAAATCCTTTGGCTTGGTTGAGCAGGCGTGGTTTCTAGGAAGGTGGAAACAATGGAAATGGAATTAACGAGTCTATTCCTGGTCTGGTCAGCTTCCTTTGCTCATCCTAGGTAAGAGGGAAATTTGTGAGATCCCTACTTGCCCTGTAGCCTCTCTCAGTGAACCGAGTGCTGGGCCTGGAGTCAGGAAATCCTGAGTTTAAATCCAGCCTCAGGCACTTACTAGCCTTCTGACCCTGGGCAAGTCATTTAACTTCGGTTTACCATAGTTTCCTCAATTGTAAAATATGGGGATAGTAATAGCATCTACTCTTATAGGTCTTGGGAGGATCAGATGGGAGTATATTTATAAACAAACAAACAAAAAACAGCACAGTGCCTGGCACCTAGTAAGTGCTGTCTAAATAGTATTCCCTTCCCTTCTCCTTCCTCTTCTTCTATCAGATGTAACACTTTTTAAAATTCCTTCATCCTTTCTCTACCTTCCTAGGGTTTCTTATCTCTTTTCTTCTGGGGGAATACCCAAGCTCTTAGGTTGTCTTTGTTTTCCCCCTGCCCCTTAGACATAGTAAGACTTTGAAGTGGTAGTAGTCTCCTGGATTATTCATAGGTGTGTACTTTTGTAATATTTCAGAGCAAGTCACTTAACTTTTATAAACCTCAGTTTAATTATCTGTAAAATGAGAAAACTGTAGCGACTGCTTAACTCAAAGGATTGTTACAAAAATCAAAAGAAATGATATTGTCAGGATGTATAATATGACCTATTGTTATCAAGTTTTTACTACATTTACATTTCAAAAACCCTACCTGTTTCTAATTCCTTAGGAGGAATGCTTGGAAATCATTGTTTCTGTTAAAAGCTTTTTTTTTTTTTTTAACATTTTCAGATATACTTAGCAAAATAAATTCTTGTTGGATGCAGACCATTTTCCATTGCCTTTTATCATATTCCAATCTGTTCTTTTCTTTCTCCTAGTTGAAGCAAGATTCTATATGATTCTTACTGGGTTTCCTTGATAGTTGACCTATCTGTTGTTGGCACTTGGCAGTTACATTTCTGAGTATATTCTGTCTAGTTTTTTTTTTTCCTCTGGTGCTGATTTTTGTATTCATTCAATCTGTACTTCGTCCTCAGGGTTTCAGTATTTCTGGACAATTTTCTTTTGTTATTTTTTTAAAAAATTAATATTATAGTTTCATATCTACATCATACTCTTCAATAATCTCAGTTCTTAAACTATCTCTCTGCCTCCTGTTTTGTAGGTTGGTTATTTTTTATAGTGTGTTCTTCCTCAAACTTTATACTTACCATTCCTTTCTCTCCATGGACTTTATTGGCAATCTTTTCCACTATTATATCTTCAAATAGCACCTTTATATAAAATTATTTCCCAAGCCTATATAGGATCATGGATAGAAAACTGAAAGGGATTTCAAGAGACCCTAATCTAATTCCAACCTTTTCATTTAAAAAATGAGAAACTGAGATGCAGGGAGGTAAAATGAGCATTAAGCAACAGTAAGTCTCAGAGCTGGTATCTGAGCTCATGTCCTCTTGGTCTGGAGCCTGTGCTCTTTCTAGTCCTTTCTTTCCTCTGACCTCCAGTGTTGCATTTGTATCAGCCAAATATCTCTAACAGGTTGTCCTACTGTCACTTCTAGCTCACCATGACTCATGGAGAATTCATCATCTTCAAAAACCACCTTCCCTTTTATTTTTCCACTTCTGTTAACTCCATCACCATTTTCCCAGTCACCTAGACTCAGAACTTCAGAACTTTCCTTAGTTTTTCCCTCTCTTTTATTTCTCCATAAAGTTATAGGTTTTTTTTTTTTTAAGCTACCTACGTACTCACCTGATCGTTATATTATCTAGGTTAGAAACATTTACCTGTTCCTGTTTGCCTAATGGCCTGTAAGGCCCTTCATTATGCTGGCTACAACTTTGTCTTATCACTTCCATTTGTATACTTTAAACTTTAACCAGTGGAAATCCTTGCTATTCTCTAGTTTTATCTTGTCCCATCCTCCTTTAAAAAAAAATGTTTTTTTCTATTCTGAACTTGAATACCAAAAAATAAAAACAAAACATTCCCACATATGTAACAGAGAACAAAAAGAGGATTCTATGTGAAACTGAATTTCCTTTTTAAAGAGTATGCAATAAGTTCTACGTGTTACTTTCAAAACTGTCCTTGCTTCCTTCTGAACTTCCTTTTCTTCTATTATGTGTATTTTTAAAAATGTTACATTGTCCCTCTGATTTCTTTTCCCAGTCTGTTTTTGGTATCTGCTGACTTGTGGTTTTTCTTTTTAAAAATCTTTTTCTTTTGTTGTAATTTTTTTTTTTTTTTGCTCTTCATGGAGTCATTGATTTCTCTTTGGTCTATTCTTGTTTTTTAGGGAGTCAGTTTCTTGAGTAAGGCTTATCACTTTCTTTTCTAAGCTCACTTGTCTCCTGAGGAACCAGTATATAGGCCAAGAAGCATTAGTTAGATTTGAACTTGGAGCAACTGATTGGTTTAACCTTGGGGAAAGAGTACGACAAAGCTGTATATTGTTACTTTATTTAACTTACATAAGCAAAGTACATCATGTGAAATGCCAGCCTGAACAAATCAAAAGCTATAATTGAGGTTTCTGGGAGAAATATCAATAATCTCAGATATACAGATGATACTACTGTGATGACAGAAAGTGAAAAATAATTAAGAAGCCTCTTGATGAGGGTGAAAGAGGAGAGTATAAAAGCTGGCTTGAAGCTTAACATGAAAAAAACTAAGATCTTGGCAACTGGTCCCATCATTTCCTGGCAAATAGAGGGAGAAGAAATGGAAGCAGAGTCAGATTTTATGTTCTTGGGCTCAAAGATCACTGTAGAAGGTGACTGCAGCCATGAAATTAAAGGAAGCTTGCTCCTTGGAAGAAAAGCTATGGCACATCTGGACAGCATACTGAAAAACAGAGATATCACCTTGCTGACAAAGGACAGTATAGTCAAAGCTATGGCTTTTCCAGTAACAATGTCTGGCTATGAGAGTTGGATTATAAGGAAAGCTGAGTGCTGCAAAATTGATACTTTCAAATTGTGGTGCTGGAGAAGACTTTTGAGAGTCCCTTGGACAGCAAGGTCGTGGTTTATCTTTCATTCCGGAAGAGGACCATGATATCAGGAAGACAATGCCATGACTTGCAAGTGAATTGGATTACAGTGAGGGAGGGCTGTGCAAATCACCAACCTCACTTTCTCCTCCAGAGCCATCTGGCTCCAGTGGTCAGATATGGATGAGGTCAGCTGGAGATGGCCGAGGATGCAGTGGGAGACCTTGGCTTTTTTAAACTAAGGTCTTTCCAAATTCTCACTGTGACTGAGGCAATGCCCATTCGGTGATTAGGGCTGTTTAAGAAGTGAGTCAAGGGATGACCCCTGTAGTAAATAACTAAAGTGTGTGTGTGTGTGTGTGTGTGTGTGTGTGTGTGTGTGTGTGTCTGTCTGTCTGTCTGTCTGTCTGTCTGTGTGTTGTTTTTGGCCAAAAGAGGAACAATTACTATTTACATTCCCTCTGAGTATCAGGGCCCAAAAACTAACCATTAAGCAGCACTGGGCCAGGGGCCTATTGTTGACTAGTTCATGAGAGAATGAATTGGGTTTCAGGCATGGTCTTTAGTTACAACTCTAGCCAGTAAACCCCACAATATTAAGATAGGTTTCAGTCATCAAAATTCACCTTCTTTTGGACAGGTAAGGGCATGGACCTCCCCCTTCCCCCCTCATGGAAAGACAAGAGAAGAAAAGAAAGGGGAAGGAGGAGGGGAGAGGAGGAGCTGAGTTGCTCAAATTAGTCAATACTTAAAGAATCTAATTTAGGCTGTCCACTGGCTACATAAATGAGAAGACAGGCCTGATATTGGGAAAGATTGAAGGCAAAAAGAGAAGGGAACAGCAGAGGATGAGATGGATGTATAGTGTCATGTACACAACTAACATGAACTTGAACACACTTCAAGAGATAGTGGAGAGGAGAAAGGCTTGGTGTTCTGTGGTCCATGGGGTCATGAAGAATCGAACATAATCGAACAACAACTGTGTCAAGTCCACTGTTGTTAGCCCTGTGCCCTCGCACACTGCCTTGAACACAGTAGGTGCTTCATTGATGTTTAACTGTCATCAGAGTTCCTAATAATAAATAAATTCCATATGTATTATTCCTGACAAATGACCATTCAGCCTCTGTTGCACTTCCAGTGACAGAGAACTTACTAAAAGGCCATTTTATTTTGACATAGCTCCAATTTTTAGAGAGGTCTTCCTAATATTGAACTGAATTCCAAAGAAGTTTTTCAACCTTTCATCCTATTCTTGTTCTTTGAAGTCACACAGACTAAAAAACTTGAGTTTTCTTTTTTCTACAAATATGACATGGTTTCCATGTTCTTGACTATATTGATAGCTCTTTTCTGGAGGAACTTAAGCTTGCCAATGTCTCTTTTAAAATGTGATACCCAGAAGTAAATGCAGTATTCCAGATGTAGTCGGAGCAGTACAGTGGGGTTATTATCTCTCTTGTCTTAGTATGTTTCTCTTAATGCAGCCTTAAATAGCATTGGATTTTTTGTCAACCACATCATAACATTGGCTCATTTTGAGCATGAATGTCTTCAAGCCTGGAGGAAAACAAGAATGAGACTAAAGAATATTTGATAATATTTAAAAATTAGTGAGAGGATACATCCTGATCATATCCAGATTTTGTATTGAAACATTGCCTTAAATTGTGTACCTTATTTAAAATATAATGATCATTAACATTTTTGCTTGTGTTTAAACCAAAATATTTTCAACTTCACTTTTTGGAAAATGATATAATTTTTTATTCACATAATCATGTTTGTATAAAGTTTAGGTGTTTGACTACAAAACCAGACATAGGTATCATCATCTATATGAGTACTCTAATTGCTTCAAGAGGAAATAAATTGTTTTCTGAATGTTGGTCTTGCACACACAAATGTATAATATGATGGTGGACATCATAGTTCCATTTCATCTGAGCTGTGAGTCACAGCTCTATTTGTGGATTTTGGCTGCTGGTTTTGCCAGTGGGGTTGTAAAGGTGGTGGGCATGTGTCTGCCAGAAATAATTATGGGTTTCAGTTGTAACACCATTTGACTCAGGTTAGTGTTATATTAAACGGGAAGCTAACACTTCTTCTTCGTGCTAAGTGTGTGTGTGCACGTGTGTATCTGTGCTCATTCATTGATGTGTGTGTACGTATGTGTTTACTGTCTTGCCTAAATGGATGGGATGTAATTGAAGAATAGGATTCCAGAAATGTTGATGGTTTCAGGGAAATTGTCATTTCTCCTGATGTAGAACCACCACCAAATTACACATGAAAGGAATTCTTTCTGTGTTTAGACTTTGGCTCTCCTTTTGTACTCTTTCTCTCTTTCTGGTTGTTTTCCTTCTCAGACCCCTTCAATATGGACATTACTCAAGGTTTTATCGTTTGCCTGCCGCTCTTCTCTCTCAGTGAGAGCTCAGTTCTCACTCACAGCTTCAACTCGCACTGCTGTATGTGCTTGACTGCATCCCTCACATCCCTTCCAGCCCTTATTTCGTTTTTACTCCCCTGCCTATTGCTTATACACATTATTTCCCACCTCTTTGCCTTTGCACACTTGCTCCTCCTTTGTCTGCAATGTTCCTTTATAACTTCTTGGAAAGTGCAAGTTTCTTCAAAGCTCAATATGGCTACTGCCACCAGTTTGAGGCCTTTCTAAATTCCCCACTCCATCCACAATTTGTTAGTGCTTTTTCCCCTCTTGAAATTGCTTTGATAAATACTGTATATTTATATTTATTTAACATTTTAAATCTTTATGTATTATAATAATATAACTATAAATATCTAATTATTTGTAATAGATAATTATATATAGAATAAAATAATTAATATTTAATATGTAACTATTTGTATGTAAATTATTCATTTCTGTACATGCTTTGTCCTCTTACCCCCAACATAAATAAACTCTGACAGCAGGGACTATTTTTTGTTTTTGTATCAGCAGCACCTAGCATGATGCCTCATATGGTAGACAATAAATGTTGCATAAATTGAAGTATATTGAATAATTCCCAAATCTTTATCTCCATCTGTGAGCTTTCTCTCAAGTGCTGGTTGTACATTTCCCATTGTCTCTGTAATCTCCACTTGATTGTTCTGCAGTTATGTTGGATTTAATATGTCTAAAACCCAAGCCATCATCTTCCCCCAACCCCATGAAGTGGTTCCTTTTCCCTACTTCCATACTTTTGTCAGTGTTATCACTACTTTTCCTATCAACCAGACTTGAAATCTTGAGGTCATTGACCCTTTCTTCTCTTCTTACAGTTAATTGGTTGACATCTCTTGTCACATCTTCCTTTACAATCTACCTCTTATCTGTTCCTAACTGGTGTCTCTACTTTTATTTCCTTACCCTGCCTTTCTACTTCTTTCCTGTCAGATAAGTTATATAAAAATACTATTTTGATGAAGTTGTCTCTTTGCTCAAAAATCTTCACTGACTCTTCATGACCTCAGAACTCAAAGGGGTAAAGCCTTTTATTTAGCCTGCCAGGCCCTCTGTAATTTTAATTCTTATTGTAGCCTTCACTCACAGTACTTCCCTAAATGAACTTTCTCAATGCCTTCTAAGCTGATATTATTTCTGTCCTTCCAACATGCCTCTTCATGCTCCTCACTGTCTCTCTCTTCTGATTGGATTTTCTTCTCCAACCCTGATTTATTGAATCTTATTTATCCCTCAAGGCCCAGGTCAAATGTTTCCTCCATTAAAATATACCTGAACACAGTTCCATAACTTAGGATTTTTCTCTATATACCTGTATATATACCTGTATATATCTATGCCACTCATATTATAGCTATTTGTACATATTTCTTATCTCCCCTCAAGATTGTAAACTCCTAAAGGAGAGGAGCTGTTTTATGTCTTTGTGTCATCTACAGTGTATAACACAATGTCATAGACATAGTGTGTTCAATAAATGTTTGTTGACTTTGTTGTACCATCTGACCCCCATCAAATGGGCAAAAATAGTCAAAAACCATGAAATAATGCTATAAACATTATAGCTCAATGGAAGCATTCATTCATTGATGGTGGAATTAAAAACTTCCAACATCTTTTCGAGAGCAACATGCAGTAAAGTTTGTAATGATAATTATACTTGTTGACCCAATCGTTATTTCTTTAGGCATATACCCTGGTAGTGTCATCATAATGCAAATAAAAGAGCTATCTGCCCAAAGATTTTCATGGAAGCATTCTCTGTAATTGTGAGACAGAAAGATAAAGAAACCTAAATATCCAACAGTAGGGGAGTGGTGATAGTGTGGCACATTCATGTAATGGAATACTATAAAGCAATTAAGATACAAACGAGTCTAGAAAGATCTTCATTAAATCATGAAAAGTAGAAAAAAAATCAGAGCCAGAAGAATGGAATGTTTTTTAACTATAATATGAGGGAAGGTGGGGGAAATAAATCTGTGATTATCTGAGAAAAATAATTGAACAATCATAATAATGGAGACTCAAGGACAAAACTCAAAAACGGTGTTAAGAAATTTTATGCATTTTAACTAATTTAAATATGAATCAGTATTAAGCAAATGTAGTTTGTATTGATGTTTGATGTTATTTCTATTAAAACTCTTTAAATATTTGTTGACCAAATGAATGTATGATCAGTTGAAATGAGTCCACTTATTTAAAATTTTCTTTCGTGTCTTATTAAAATATCTAAAGCATCTCTAATTTCATTGTGGTAGTGCTACATCCTTTGGTTGCAGATGGCAGCTTCCCTCCCTTTTGTCGTAGATGGTCTTCTTGAGTGGCCAGCAGCGGTCAGAAACACCTCCATGACCAGCCTTGGGGTGTCCTCTTTAGATTGAGCAGGGCTTATCTTTGAATAGTAGTTACTTGAGGACCTCTCCAGGTTGTGCTTTTCTGACAAAGCTTTCAAAAAGCCATTATCACTTCTTAAACCGAAATGAGCTATGATAATAGGATTTGAATGGAGGAAATCTTTCTGCATTAATGAAATTAATTCTTTGTTATAGAGAATTTCTTTTATGTTTATTCTTAAAAAATTAAATGTTATCTATAAGCATGATGTATGTAAATCAGTTTTGGAAGACAAGATATTATTGAGTAATTCTGTATGCCAAATTGGGACCTACTTTAGTACTTTATGATACAATAGGGTATTAAGGTTTAGGAAGCAGTGACAGGTGTTGCATATCAATAAAAAAATCAGTGTGCAAATCTGTATCATTTTAAATTAGATGAGACATTGTCCTTTTTTGGTTTTCATTGTAAATTCAAATTTTGTCATTATTTATTGATATTTTAAACCTGTGTTTTTTGTTCACTTAGTTTTTGTTTTTACTTTTTTTGTTTGTTTTTTAGGAATAGGAGGTCTACAAGAGTTTGTCCTGAAGTCTGCAACCCTGTGTAGCTCACCTTCTTGCCCACCCTTTATCCCACTCAACTTTGAAGCCACACCCATTGTGAGAGTTGCAGTTGAACCAAAACATCCAAGTAAGACAACTCTTTGTCTTTCAGCTCAGTTCTACAAACCTTTATTAAATGCCTCCCCTGCAAGACACTTGTGCTTTGCTCTTTGTAATGGATACTAAATGTTATGCTTTTAAAAATGCTTGTCTTTAGTATTTATGGACTTTGTAGTAGGCAAAGAAAGGACTTTGTAGTACCCCCTTCTGTCTTGCTGGTAATTGGGGAAAATTCAGTGAACCTGAGGGTGAATCAGAATCACAGACTTTTATAATTGGAGGAAACCTCAAAGGCTGTGTAGTCCAACTGGCCCTTAAAAAATGATCCCTTCCACAACATGACTGATAAGTAGTCTTCCAGCCTTTACTTAAAAAACCTTTAATAAAAGAGAACTCATGACCTTGTGAGGCAGTTTATTCCACTCTGTTTTGATTAATAGACATAAAATCAGAGTTGATCAGTTTTACTTTGTCTCCATAATCATTTATCATTGCTCCATTTGTCCAAGGCAAATGGGACAAGGTTACTTCTCTTCTTCAGTCCTCTTCTTTTCCTCAGTTTAGTTAAAAGAAACAAATCTCTCTTGTTTTTTAATTCTTAGCATTTCTTGCCAAGATTAACTCATTCTTACCTTTAGCCCTCCTGACATTCTTCCCACTTCCTGCCATTCTGTTAGTCCTCCATTCCCTGTCCTTGTTTCTGTCCCCAGTACAATTCTGAAAAATCTTAACTGGTTGATGAATTTCTCCTTTGCACCCAAATACGTCTCTTTAGACTACTCCCCCTTTTCCCTCTTCATTAGTTTTTCTCTTTGGTCTTCAGAAATATATTCTTGATGGCTTTCTATGCCTGTTACAATCCATAAAATTCTGCCTATCATTTTAGTGAACCCTTTGGAAAAAAACTCTTATGGGGAAAGGGCAAGATCTAAATTGTGATATAAGAAGATGAATAGAATCAGAAAGTTCACAGTATAAACAAATGCAAATGGACTAGGCCAGAGGTTGGAGTGCTCCACAATTGTGGAGAGAGGAATAGGTCAGAGGAGAGTCTCCAAAAAGGAGTAGTGTTGGCTGTTGGCAAATGGACAGTTATTTCCATGAAAGGATTCATTCTCACCAAGTTCTCTTGTATGGCAGCAGCATTAGCCACAATTTCTCCCTAAAGTCCTCCCTGGAACTCAGAAGTGGCACTTGGTGGTATGACATTGGTCAAAGGCCTCTACAAACTTGGGTGACAGTGGTTTCCATGTTCCCTCTAGGTTTCTGTAGCTTTGCCAGTCTCTTAAGTGTTGTCATTGCCTCTAGATCTTCTGGGAGCTGCATCCTCCTTTCTTGTCCACAGTGGCAGGGTGGGTAAGAATTCTTTGGCCATAATTTGTGGTCAGAGTGGGCCCATTACAACAGAGACCTGGGAAACACAAAATAAAGTACATAATCAGAAAAGTAATCCTGGTTGTTATGTCCTGGGACTTACTACCTGTGTGATGAGGAAACAGCCTTTCTTCCAGTCTCCCAGTTTTGGGAGGATTTCAGGACAGTCATACTTCATTTTTTATGCCTAAATAAACCCCATGAATGATGCGTTGGTTCAGTTTATACTAAATTTTAAGTGTCTACCTGACAGTAAGTAAGCTATTGGAAATCCATGCCTGAAGCTTGGTAGAGAGATTTTGGATGGATGGATAGATAGGAAAGGAATGATAACTAAAATCATGGAGGCTGATATATCAATAGCAGAGAATCAATTCAAAGATAAGTCAAGAGGGGGTTTTTTTTCAAAATTTGGAGGAGGCCATGATTATAAGGTAAGCTGTCACACAGGTAGAGAAAGAACCAGGGGAGGGAAGTATCACACAAGCCAAGGAAAGAAGGAGGACGTAGGAGAAAATCTTAATCTCTGTGCTTTTTAGGCCAGACCTTTTCTAGACCACATGTTGACCCATACCATCTGATTTCTGTTTTTGCTTCATTGCAACATCTTCCTAGCATCTTTACAATTTGAGCTCCTATTTTTGATTCAGCATGTTTTCAGTGGTCTGGCTTCTGATTGTTCTAGGACAGCTTCCAGGAAGGCTCATGTCATCCATTTGTGTGGATTCCTGTTAGTCTCACAAAGTGTTCCTTTTCTGAGTCTCAACTATTTTGCTTTCTCCTAATTACTGATGTCCAGTTTGGGAACTGCCTTAGCCACTGGCCACATCCTACATGTACTGGATCATAGGATCAGAGGAATGTGAGCTGGAAGGAACTTTAGAGCTCAAGTCCACCCCAGTTATTTTGCAGATGAGGAAACTGAGGCCTATAAAGGTTAAGTGACTGGACTGAGACCTCATGTAGTTAAGGAGCAAAACTGGGGTTCAAATTCAGGTCACCTGACTAAATCCTTTGCTCTTCCGACTCCACCATACTCTGCGTATCAAGTTCTTTGAAAACACATTCCTTTATGGAATCTGTAGAATTCTGATGGCTGAGATTTCTGGGTTGATCTCTAGAGTACAAACTTTTGAGGGGCATTATTTGTTTCTTCCAGTTTAAAACAGGAACATAACTATATGTTAATATAAAATACTTTAAAAGTCTGTTTTAGAGGCTGCAGGATCCACACCCTAAGCAATCACTCCAAAACCAGACCAGGATTCCACAGCCCCTTTGTGGGCAAATCCACTCATTTGGCAGACTTCTTGTTACATAAGTAAAAATATGGTTATCTCTAGGAGGGAGATTTTTGCAGGGATAGCCTGACAAGTACTCAGGTACTGCCATGCAAGGAACCTTCCTCTGATGTTACTCTAAGAAAGCTCCAAAATGTTGTTCTGCGTACTATAAGTCCATATAAGAAGAGAGGCGTTTAGAGAGTTCTGTAAGACTAGAGAGATGGTTTTTAAGAAGACAATAGCTAATAACTTTATCAAGATGCTAAAGCTGATGCTTACAGGGCAAGTTTTATGCCCAGAAAAATTCTGATTCTAATATAAGCAATTTTACAGGTGATTTGAGTTTTTCCCTGTTGTAGCAGCTCTGTGATAGTTATTTAGTCTCATCGTTCTTCTAGCTAGATTCCACATTGAATCCTCCTTTGGTTATTATCTGTCTATGTTTCATCTGTATTTTCAAGGGAAATGTCTTTTTTTATATATATATATATATATATATATATATAGCATTTATGTCTATTGAAGAGTTCAAGAGGGTGCTACAAACTAGCTAATGCTGCATGCTTTTATGGGTGCTATGGCCAAAAATGGCTAAAACTGAATTTTAAGTAATAAGTTCACACATAAGTGTAATTTTTGTAGAGGTTTTTATCCCAATGGGTTAAAAAAAATGAGAAACATCAGTATTAACGGATTTCTCTTCTTTCCATTGGGTGTCAGCTGTTTTTAATAGTCCTCTTTTTGCTGTATTTTTTATAAACATTTTCCATTTGGTCTGTCTAGGTGAGATGCCACAGTTGGTTAAAGGAATGAAGCTTTTAAACCAAGCTGATCCATGTGTACAAGTTTTAATTCAGGAGACTGGAGAACATGTGTTAGTTACAGCAGGGGAGATCCATCTCCAACGATGCCTGGATGACTTGAAAGAAAGGTTAGGAGACAAGGGTGGTGGAGTTATATGCCCTATATGTATATATGTGTGTGTCTGTGTGTGTGTGTCTGTGTGTGTGTCTGTGTCTGTGTCTGTGTGTCTGTGTGTGTCTGTGTCTGTGTGCGTGTCTGTGTCTGTGTGTGTGTCTGTGTGTGTGTGTCTGTGTGTGTGTCTGTGTGTGTGTGTCTGTGTGTGTGTGTCTGTGTGTGTGTGTCTGTGTGTGTGTGTAGTTCAGTGGGTTGTTTGAGTGTTACTCAGTTATTGAAATCTATGACTGAGGTTTATCTTTGGTGGATAGTCAAAGTCTGTGCAAGAATTTTGTTGCAACTGGATCATGCATTTAAATTTTAATAACTCTAAAATCACTACCACCAGGAAATGTCACTTAATTCCTGTTTTCTTAAATGCCTTTTATTTTAATATCATTTTTCCACATTAGTCATAAATTGTCATTTAATGGTTTATATAATAATAATAATAATAAATGACTATATCTTGCTTTAAAGTGCTTTTATATACAATGTCAAGATAATGTTTTAATAAAAGAGTTTACTTGTAAATGAAAAAGGAAAATCTTCATACCATTTGATTGTGGTTGTGAACAATTTGCCTGTTTCACCATCTCATTCCATATAGTGTTTGTCTATTTTGAAATCTTCATTTTTGTGTATAAAATTGAATGGCCTATTAGCTAGTGTTGTAAGATAACTTTTGCAGTTTGATTTTTGTCTTCTTTTAGATACCTTTTAATGAAAATATATATATTTTTTCCCTTTGTCTTTTGTGAAAATCATCCTCTGAATCATAGGGAATAGGTTTTAAGTTTTTGTGGCTATCTAGATTAAGAATTTAGAATTTTAGAATCAGAAAGGACCTGTGGCTTAGAGATATCAGAAGGATAGCTGCTGGTCACAGAGAGTTAGGAGTGTGCCCCAGCACTTCTGACTTCTGGTCTTCTGCATTGCATTTCTTTTACCTGCCTTGAGATCACTCGGTTTCTTTGTTAAATTGTCTTACTAATTATGGAAAGGTTCATTACCACTCAAAAAATAAATCACAAAACATAATTTCTTTTAAAAGTGGGTATCAGTAACATTCAGCAATTTTTTTTTACTTGTAGAGTTATTTAGTTTATCAGCTTTAGATAATCTTTGATAGAATAAAAGCTCCATGAGGGCAAACACTTTTTATTTCCTGACTCCTGGTGCAATGCCTGACACAGAGTAGATTCTGAAGCAGTTCTTATAAATGTAAGAGATGATGTATTTCCTTGAACAGGTCCTTTAACATCTCTGCTCCCTAGTTTCTTTACCTGTTTAGCAAGATGACTTCTAAGATTCCTTCCAGCCCTCAAAATCCTGTACTTCTCAGTAGTAATTTGAAATAAATTCTCCCTTCACATTAAAATCAACTTTAATTTTTTTTAATTCTTAAGCCATTAGTTTTCTCTCTTCATGATGTCATGCATCTTTTTTAATGTAGAATCACCCATCAGAAACTCAGTCATCCACTTGTGTCTTAGGTATGTATTCTTTGCATTCAGTGGTGTTTAGGTGCATTTTTTTCCCCTCAGGAGAAAAAAAATTACATTTACAGAAAGAGAAATTGATTTTTTTTCTGAAATGTGGCCTTGACATGGTATTAAAGTATTTATAGAAAACCAGCTCACTTTGAAAACCATTCAGCATGAAAGCTCCTGGAAAAATCAATGCTACAGCATATAAACATCATCAGAAATATAGACTGATGCTGAATGAAGGGAGCCAAGTAATGAAAACAGAGGCTTGTCAGTCATGTTTGGGTTTACGTTCTCAAGCAGTCTTCTCAAGTGCTTTTAGAGTTGCTCCCTGTAGTTTTTGGAGACACCTGTTTCTGGAGGTGATAAAGCTCCATTCTTTCATAGCTCCGATTGTTCTTAATCACATAATTTAGAGCTGGAAGTCATGCCGCTCAGTGCCATAATTTATGAGATGAGGCAGTTGAGCCCCAGAAAGGTAAACTTGACTTTCCCAAGGCCACACAGGTAGAGGTGATAAGTAGAAGAGGCAGGATTTGAATCTGGGCTTCTGACTCCAGTTATACTGCTCAGAGGATTATTTTTAGGAAAAAGAAAGGAAAATAATTATAATGTCATAAAAATTTTAATAGACAAAAATCAGATTGGAAAAATGATTTTATAATCCTAGCTAACATTCCATAACTTTATACACAGAAATGGAGATTTCAAAATACAAAAACATTAGATGGTAGAATAGGTAAATTCCTCATAACAACAATCAAATGATACTAGGATTTTTCCTTCTTTGTTTCACGGAGCTTTCCCTTATTCTGTGACATGGAGCTGCCTTCAGGATACTCACTGAAGTTTACTGAAAGCTAAAGAAATCCTATAGGACACAGATAGGAAAATAAGCCTCTTCCTTCTGCTGCCTGATGGAAGGCAGATGAGAAATACTTAGGTCCTGAGGAGAGGTAGTTAGAAAAAGAAACCCCAGAAAGAGTAATTGGAGAGGCCGTTTGGGCGTATGTAACAGGGTCATTAGCAGCTTAGTTCTTCAAGCCCATGGAATCAAGGTTGAGGTAAGCAAAGGTCATTTATAAAGAAATAGACTAGAATGAACCACAACTAAAATTCCAAAGGGAATGAGAATAGAAACAAGAGAAATGCTGAAGCCCAGGGATGGGGCAAACCCTTGAGCCCAGTACATGTCATCTTAACAAGATGTCACAGTGAGCTTTCACGGCTGGTTTGGTTTTAGGTCTTCGTCTTCATCTTCTCCATGGGGGATGCTTGTCCCTTGGTAGGGACAGAGAGGTGGTAGATTTTCTCTATGAGGAAAAGGTAGTCCAGCAGAAACTAAAGCAAGGAGAGTATGGCCAGAACATCAGCAGAGAGGTGAAGCAGAATAGAGTGGAGAAAAGATCATTAATTTTGGCTGAGACATTACTTTGGGACAGCACTTTCAGTACAGTGATGTTGGCAAGAACCAGCTTCTAAAAGTATGTCAGTAGCATTAACACCTGTCTATTAAATGAGAGGCCTTGTGGTATGGTTCATATAGAGCTGGGTTCCAGCCCCAAACAGAATATACAACTCTAGTGCTCTCAGAAACTCACATTTAAGTCAGCCAAGTTGCGGAAGAAGCACCACCATGCATCATTAAAGGTAGTTTCCTCACTACAGATTCCCTGTACCAGGAAAATCACAGGTCTAGTCTTTGTCCCTGTGTGCAAAAAAACCTCTGTTTCTGACACTGGAGGAGGTACAAAGATAATTTAGATATGATCACATATATAAATATGCTATAGTATGATAACTACTAGAGGCAGGGTCAGATAGTGGTTAGAGATTTGGCTTTGGGACCAGGAAAACCTTAAGTCCTGCCTCTGAAATAAATGTCTAAGGTGTTTGATCCAGCCTGACACAAGCTCTCAGGGTTCTGGGCAGCTCTCTAAGACTACAAATTGCAAAGTGCTGACTTTCTTTAGTAGAGGGATTTTTTTTCTCCCTGAAGCTCCTTATACCAATGAAATCCCAGGTCTATTACTTACCTCTAAAATAACTAAAAGAAATACAACTTTCTATAAAGTAGAAGTGGGGAGATAATCTGTCTTAGATTCCTAGGTAACTTATAATCTTTATTTCATGTTAAACTTTAAACTTAATCTTTTATATTTAATATATATATATATATCAAATTATCTTTAGGCTTTTCTTCACAGAAAGATTTTAATTAATTTAATAATACCTTTTTTAAAAAAAATTGGACCTTATTTCAAAATCTACTTGGTTGCCTAAAACACTTCTATAATCTGAATATACTATAGAAGAAAAGCATATACTTACCCTCAAAAAACTTCCATTTTAAAATAAATGAGATAGGGGCAATGAGGTAGTACAGTGGATAGAGCACTCACTGGCCCTGGAGTCAGGAAGACCAGAATTCAAATCTGTCCTCAGACACTTACTAGCTGTGTGACCCTGGGCAAATCACTTAACCCCAATTTTCTCGGCCCTGCCCCCCAAAAAAAGGAAACTAAAATAAATGAAATAGCCATACAGGTGAACACAAATGATTTAAACAGATATCCCTTTTTCCTAGTTTTCCACGTTTGCTGTGAGAACAGAGTAGACAAGAGGAAACAGGGATCACTTTTGGGACTTTGAATAAATACAAGGAATGTAAGCAATGAAAAATGAAACACAGTCTGGAATAATCAGGGCTAAAATGAAGAAGAACAAAAGCATCAAGTGGCAACTCTTTCCATTGGGAAAGCCCTTTGTATTTCCCTGTTAGAACTCATAGAATGTCAGACCTGGAGAGACTTAGCCTGTTGTCTTTATTTCACAGATGAGGAAACTGAGACCCAAAGGTCTTAGGGTCATGCTGGCATTAACCAAGATTAGGACCCAGGTTTCCTCTCTCTCTTACAGTTCAGTGTTCTTTCCATATCACTACATTACCTCTTTTGTTGGAGGAGAGAGGTAGAGAAAAGTGGCTAAATGATGATGATGGGTAACATTTACATAGTCCCTTAAGGCAACCCTGTGAAGTAAGTGGTATTATTATTCCCATTTTACAGATGAAAAAACTGAGCCTGAGTGAAATTACGTAATTTGCCCAGTGCTACACAACTAGTGTGTGAGGCAGAATTTGAACTCAAGTCTTCCTGACTCTCAAATCCAACACTCCATCCACTGTGCCACCTAGTTGCTTTTGGTATTAATTTAGTGCATTCACATCCTGTGGTTAGCTGACTGCCTTCATAAGAATATTGGGAATTCTATTTTTGAATCTCTTTGGAGGAGTATAATATCACTTTATTTAGTTTTTGGCCAGAGTGCTTCCTGAGGAAATCCAAGAGTGTATTACTGCCACTAGTTGGTATATATTGCTGTTGCTGTTTCTTGGCTAGAAAAACAAAAGTTCCCCACAGCTCACAGGAGCTTAGGAAGTGGTCCTGAAACAGTCGTTTTTCAGTTGACCTAAGCTAACAGCATGATAGAGATTTTCCCCTTCTGTGTTTATGCTGCAATCTGCTTTTGGTCTCATAGTGCCATTAGAAACTAAAGATAATTCCCCATGGAACCCATTTTGTTATATTTAAGATATCTTCCTACATGAAATAATATATACTTCTTAGTAATTGAATGTCATGATTAAAAATGTTTTTACAAATATTTGACCGAGTTACGAGGCTTGGATCTGAGTTCCACTTTTGATGCTGTGTGTGCTTTACTTCCCTGAGCACCATTTCCTTATCTTTACATTGGAGTTGAACCAAAATGATGTCTACTGTCCCTTCCAGTTCTAAGATTCTGTATTCCACTTGGAACTGTTGGATGTTTTCTCCTCACATGTCTTAGTAAATAATTTATTTTGCGTTATTTTTTTTTTAAACATTGTCAAATTTCACTACAATACTTTCCAAGTGAAAACATGTGTAATGTGATAACGAAGTCCAAGCAGGTAACTTTTTATTTTAAAGAATAACACTGTAATGCAGTTCGCATACATGCACAAAAAGAGTTTAGGTCTTTCCCTTGAAGTGTTATTTTTGTTTTCAAAAAGAATTTTATCTTTTTGGCCTGAAATTAAAATGAGTCTTGCATCCTTAATTTATGAAGCAAATTATTATAGAGTTCTGAAAGAAAAAATAACTTCTATTTTTTGACTGGGCCTGGCTCTCACAAGTATATGGTATTTTTTATTGTACCTTTTTCTAGGTCATTATCATCATTGTTGTTTTTATTGATTTTATTTTCAGATTTGCAAAGATTCAAATCAGTGTATCTGAACCAATCATCCCGTTCAGGGAAACAATTACTAAGCCACCAAAAGTTGACATGGTCAATGAAGAAATAGGTAAACAGCAGAAGATTGCAATCATCCACCAAACCAAAGAGGATCAAAGCAAACTCCCTGAGGGAGTCCAGGTTGATGCAGATGGGCTCATCACAATAACCACTCCAAACAAACTCGCCACTCTCAGTGTCCGAGCCCTGCCTCTCCCAGAAGAAGTCACTCAGATCCTTGAAGAAAATAGTGATTTGATTCGTTCTATGGAGCAATTGACTTCTTCTTTAAGTGAGGGGGAAAATACCCAGATGATTCATGAGAAGACTCAGGCTAAGATCCAGGAGTTCAAACAAAAGTTGGAGCAAAACCTACAGGGAAGGAAGTGGAGGAATGTCGTGGACCAGATCTGGTCATTTGGTCCTAGGAAATGTGGACCTAACATATTAGTAAATAGATGCATGGATTTTAAGAGCTCTGTATGGCAGTGCCTGGAGAGCAAATGTATTAAAGACGCAAGTAAATACAGAGATTTTGACAATAGTATCATCAGTGGATTTCAACTGGCAACATTGTCAGGCCCCATGTGTGAAGAACCACTCATGGGTGTCTGTTTTGTTCTAGAAAAATGGGACCTAAGTAAATTCTTGGGTCAGGGAGCAACTGAGAAAGCAGAAGAGGAGCAAGGTGGAGGTGAAACTGCTTCTGAGCAAAGTAGACCTCCGGAGTCACCCACTGACAAGGAACAGTTTCAAGATGACCGCCCAGAGACCTTGGAAAGAAAGAGCAGACATAAAGCAGAGGCATTGCTGGCCGACTGTTACGGCCCTTTCTCTGGTCAGCTGATTGCTACTATGAAAGAAGCTTGCCGCTACGCACTACAAGTGAAACCCCAGCGTCTTATGGCAGCAATGTATACCTGTGACATCATGGCCACTGCAGAAGTACTAGGTAAAGAATGGTGTGTGTGTGTGTGTGTGTGTGTGTGTGTATGCATGAGTGCACAACATACAATGTTTCTGTATCAGCTCTGTCTTCCAGGAAAGAATCAGGAGGACAATGGTGACTTTCAGGAAGAGGGAAGCCAGTCAAGGAGTAAATCAGGCTGGGAGTGACAGTGACACATCTCTGGAGGCTTCATGTAGGTTATTGGAGATAGACTTTTAGCTCAGGACCAGAGATGTGCTTGAGGAAGTCATCAGCATAGAGGTGATGCTTGAACCCATGTTTATATGAGCAAACAAATATGGAATTGGCCATGAAAGAGTCATGTTTTGTCTAAAGAGAAAGGGCATTGGATTTAGGCATCAAAAGACCTAGATTCAAGATTCAAGAGATGACCTCTACATCTGTTTAGCTACATGACTTTGAGTAAATCATTTAACAAACCTCTCTGAGCCTTAATTTTCCTCATCTGTACAATCACAATTATATCTGAGGGATGTTATGAGGATCAAATGAGATGATGTGCATAAAGCCTTTTGTAACCATAAAGTTACATGAATGTGTTATTCATTGTCATTAACCTGAGTGCTTGCATCTTGGAATCGGTCTGGCTTCTGACTCTACCACTTAACTGAAAGGAGTCTCTCCAAGGTGGTCAGTGATTTGCCAAATCCATTGGCTTTTTCTCCATATGGTTTTTGACTTCTCTGAAGCCTTTGACACTGTTGACACCCCCTTTCCTTCTGGACTTTCTCCTCCTTGCTTTTTGGGGACGCCTCTCTCGTACTTCTCTTCCTGCCAGTTTATCTGAATGCTTTCAGATCTACTTTTCATAGATTATTTGTCAAGCTATATGGAACATTATCTCTCCTTTACTATTTGAACATCCCCAGACAGGTCTCATATGTTGAGTATTTTTCAGAATGGTGTTTTGCCATTTCCTTCCTTTGCATTTTTAATTAGTCAGATACAGAATTTATCAGATACTTTGCTTTTAGCAGAATAACATTCATCTGACATCAGAAATCCCCCATCACCACTATATTTTGCCTCTGTCCCAGTCTGAGCATCTGTATTCAGAAGGCATTTCTGACCAAGTGGTCTGTTGTATAACTATACTGTTGCATAACAGTATTATACTTCTCTTTATCTCCGCTTTTCTTCTTATTCAGAAGGTCTCTCTACCTTATGTGCCTTCAAGTTTGTGAATTTCAGTATGAGTTAAAGTCTTATATTATTATATTCTTCTGCCTTAAAAATAAATCAAATGTTAGTTTTGTATAAAATAGTCTCTTCCATTATCATATTCCAGGTATGAGTCCACCTTAACACTTCTCAGTGATTTCTTTGAAATTGTATTTGCCATTTTGTGTTAAAGTTTCAGGTTTATTTTGGTTATTTTATTCAATTTTAATATAAATGGAAAACTATTACAGCTCTGTGGGTTGTCACAGAGATATTAGAAAGCATAGAATTTTTCTAACCAATTTTCCTGTTATTTTCAACTAAGAATTACTAGGTACAACTTCCAAGATGCTGCTTCTTTCTTGGTCAAGTAAATTGTCCTATATAGTATCTTATTTCACGTTTTTATCTGAGTGTTTTTCTCCCTTCCCTCAGAATTCAGCTAAAAGCCCTTTTGATCAGATATTGCCAAATTAATTTTTCCTAGCCCTTTGTCAGGAGCCTATTGTTGTGATATCATAGGCCACAAAACTAAATCCTGCTCTTTGACTTCATCTACATAGTCAGCTGTTCATTCCTGTATTCTTTTTCTTCTAAAGTCATAACTTTGAACTTCAGGAGATGAAAACTTTACCAATTCCTCCAAAATTCTTTAGTTTTCCTACCCAGAATTTCAAAATGTTTTAGGGCTATACTAGAGACCTGCTGATTCACCTTTATGTGAGTCAGCAGTATTGGGTAGTGATTGTTAGGTTTATTTAATCTTTCAGTTAAGTATTCTGTTTTGAACCTGAGCCACACCACGATGAGAGGTTAAAGAGCTGATCTCAGAGTCGGTACGACCCAAGCTGTAGTCACCATAAATTGATTCTTTACCTGGTGCAAGCTCCTTAATCTCTTACTACTCCAGGCACCTTCAGATGTTGCAGAGAAAGTACTGACTTGCGTTAGGAGAGGAAGTTTCTCCTAATTTGTTTCTTGTAAACAAGGGCTTCAACAGTAGTTTATTTTATGTCTGTTAAATTGCTTTTCCCCACTCTTATACAATAGAATTTTCTGAGAAAATAAGTATCTCAAAATAATTAAATACTTCCTCTGGAGAAATATTTTCTGCAGAGTTCATTCAGAGTACGCTTCCCCCAAAAGGGTTAAAACATGAAATCTTGTACACTTCTTAATACTATTTTCACCTCTATTCAGATAGAATTCCTTTTTTTTAACAAATATGCTAACCATAGAAATTTTCTCAAGATATTCAGTCTTGATATAAATGGAGACCCATTGCTACAATTATCAGTCAATCAGTAAATGTTTACTAGTTGACACATGACTTCTCTACCCCCCAAATGTCAAGTGTATGCTTGCCAAAAAAGACTATTTTATGAAAAATCACACAGACAAGCATTCACATTGTGGTCAGAAGAAATAATACAGGGACACTTTCAGAGTCTTTCTTAAGAATTGTGCAATTGATTGTGTGACATGAGAGACACTGGCACAGGACTGCTCAGCATGGCGTGCCCACATCAGAGAAGGTGCTGTGCTCTATGAGCAAGGCAGAATTGAAGTAGCTCAAAAGTAACGTGAGAAGCACCAATTTAGGGACATCTCCGCTGCAGATGTTCATGTGGACTCTCTGTGCCTGTGGTAGAGTATTCCGAGCGTGTATTAGTCTGATCAGCCACAGTGGGACACACTGTAATGTGACTCTCTAGTGTAATGGTGTCATTTTGATCTTCATCGAGAATGAAGGACAACACCAACTATAAAACCCATGCTCAGAGTATCCCACATATTTTTGCATTTCTTCTAATCCCAGCCCTTTGATTTTCAGTGATAAATCTTTTTTTTTTCATCTTTTAATTGTCAACTTTCTGCTCCTATGGAATCCCTTTCTCTTGTCCCTCTTCCCAACAAAGCTAAAAAAAAAGAACCTAGAGGCCACACCCATTTAGTCTTTTGTAAACTTGTTAGGTTTTCAAACAGTCTTATGTTCCGTTAAAGTACAGTTAAACTAAAGCAGTGTCTTCCATATTGAGCTTACCTTACGTGTAGATGGAGTCAAGTGGAGACATCTATTTAAGTTTGTGGGGTATTTTTTGAGAGAAATGCTTATAATGTTGATTTGAAAACAAGCAAACAAAAAAAAACATCAAAACTCTGCTACTCTAGGCAATGTACAGGGAACTGAAAATATTCCCTTACGCAAAACTAGAAATTATATTGGTCTTTACTAATATAGAACTTTATCACATTATGCTGGAAACTTGCTTTAAACATGGATCTTGAAGGTTGTTGCCATAAAACCATGTTGTAAATCACACAGTCTCATAATAGACTCCTAGTCCTTAAATTTAAACTAGGGAATTCTCCAAGCAGAACTTTGCAAAGCCTTCCCTCTCTAATCTCCTTAGTATATGGAACTTGAACATGGCAGGGTCCAATTTATATTTTTGCTGCTGCCAGAAATAAACCCATATTGGATGGGAAGGCAGGGTCAAAATGGATTACTGTGAAAACCTGTGCTTTTAGTTAGTCCCAGTTCCTCTCATGTGAATCTGTGGCATAAAATTAGATGTTTGAAAATCTCAAAAGAGAAGCGTGGAAAGACTTATATAAACTGATGCAAAGTAAAGAGTTAGAAAAACATTATGTGTAATAACTGCAACAATGTAAATGGAAAAAACAGTCATCACAAAACGTTGGAATGTTATAAAGGACACATGTAGTCCTAAAGAAAAAGATATGGGGGACACTCTCCCTGACCCTTTTGCAGAGACTGAGGTCCACAGATATGGAACAGTGCATGCAGTATTAGAGGTTTTCAACGTGTTGTTCACTTTTGCTAACTTTTTTCTTTTTCCCTTTTTCTATAAAAAAATTATTTTATTTAAAATTATTAATTATTTTAGATTTGTAGGAAAAGTGAGGTTATAGGTGATATTAAAACAATGTACAGAATTAAT
This sequence comes from Notamacropus eugenii, assembly GCF_028372415.1. Taxonomy (NCBI): domain Eukaryota; kingdom Metazoa; phylum Chordata; class Mammalia; order Diprotodontia; family Macropodidae; genus Notamacropus; species Notamacropus eugenii. The sequence goes on along the minus strand of NC_092872.1, from coordinate 175,564,590 downwards.
AGGAAATAAGTAAGACAGAAAAGGTACTAGAATTAAGAGGTTTGGGGAAAGGCTTACTATAGAAGATGAGATTTTAGTTGGAATTTAAGAAGCCAAGTAGGAAGAGATGAGGAGGGAGAACATTCTAGGGCTGAGGGACAGCCAGAGAAAGTGCCCAGAACCAAAAGGTGGAAGCAAATCATGCAGCAGCAAGGAAGTCAGTGTTACTGTATCAAAGAGTATACGGCAGAGACGACGGCACAAGAAGATGGGAAAGATAGAGGGGGGGCTAGGTTATGAAGGACATTGGACACCACAGCGAGGATTTTACATTTGATTCTGGAGGCAATAGAAAGTCCCTAGAGTTGAATGACTTGGGGGACAGGGTAAGGTGGTTGGACCTGACTGAGTAGGGAGAGACTTAAGGAGAGCTGCACATCTACCAGCAGCCTATTGCAGTAAGCCAGGTTTGAGGTGGTGAGAACCTGCATTAGAGTGGTGGCAGTGTCAGAGGAGAGAAGGGGGCCTACTTGAGAGTCGTTGCAAAGGTGAAAAAGACAGACCTTGGCAGAAGATTGGATGTTAGGAGATGAAAGAGAAGTGAGAATGACTCCTGGGTTGCAAACTTGAGGAACTGGGAGCTTGATGTCACCTTCTATAGTAATAGGGAAGATAGGCTATGGGAGCTTTGGGGGGAAAGATAATGAATTTACTTTGGATATGCTGAGTTGAAGATGTCCACTAAGGACTTAAGGGAAGTGGACTATATAGAATTGAATCGGCTCAGCAAAGGTTAAATATGGGGAAAAGAGGAAATAGTCTGGGAAAAAATTGAGGGGGCAAGGAATTGGTCACCGTGAGGAGAGGTAGAGTTATGTAAAGGAAGGCAGAAATGTGGAAAGCCAATAGATTATGGTTAGAGAAGAGGATTTCAGAATTGATTAACTTGGAGGTGGTACATTTGTGCATGATAGCAAGATCAAGGGCGTGACTAGGCAACAAGAGCATGTGTGGGTGTGGCAGGATGGAGGAGTAGGTCATGGGAAATGAGTAGGTTGAGGAATTGAGTGGTTAGGAATTTAAGGAAACTAAAGACAAAATGAGTTAAGATGAACCCCCGTGTGAAAGACCTTGTTACAAAGAGTAATCGTAGGGAAGGAGGATCCATAGGATATTCTTGATTGAATAATATGATGAAATGGTGTTTTTTGAAAATCATTCTGTCACTAGTAAAGAATAGATTGAAATTAAGAGAAGCTAGAGATGGGAGTGCTAGTTAGGGCAAAAATGATGAGGGCAGCCTGAGTTAGGAGAATTTCAGGAAGAATGGAGAGAGAAGAGCAACGGATCTGAGGACAATCTTCTTCTCTGAGTTATTGAGAGGACAGTGTTAGTATTGACAGGAACCTGGATTTTTAGGGAAGATAAATTAAATTTGGGGCATATTAATTTTATAGTGAAGGTAGGATATCTGGGTGTGAGTGTCTTGGTAATAGAAGGGCTCGGAGATCAGATCAGCGCTGGATGTAGAAATATGGAAGACATACAAATAATAATTGAAAACACAAAAAATAGACTAGTTAAAGCTTACATCTACCGGAGAGAACCAAAGGACTGAGTCTCGATGAAAGCCTACAGTTAAAGGTTAGCAGAGAGAAAAAGGTAGCATCAGAAATCTTTTGGAAGGGTTAAAGGAAAACACGGTTAATGTAGTTGGTGACCAAGAGGACAAGAGAGGAGAAAGTTTCAAGAAGGGAGGCTGTAGTCAACAGTTTTAACTGGCACAAGGAGTCAAGTAGAATTAGGGCCTAGAAAAAATCGAAGGCAAATTGGCCTACTTGGTAGTAAGGGAGTCATTACTGAACTTCAAAAGAGCATTTTCAGTAGTGTTGGGAATGGAAAATAGATTTCAGGGCGATGAAGAGGGAATAAGCTAACATCCTGGATAGATCATTCCTTTGATAAGGTTTTTGGGTGGTGAGGGACTGGAGGGGGCAACGAGATCAAAAGAAATAATTTCTAAGATAGAGAATATTGCCTGAGCATATTTGAAAGGTAAGAAAAAAGCATTAGAGCTAGAAAAAATGGAAAATATTGAAGAGATTAGTGATAAGTGATAGCAAGGATCTGGAGGAATCATCTACTCTTAGCCTGCCACTCTTTATCCTGTTTGTGGATTAGTTATCTCTCCTTTACTTCTCAGTCCTTTCTACTGTTCCCTGTTCAGTAATTTCATTACCATTACCACCAGGGGGCAGGCAGGGCCAGGAAGACAAAGTGAGGCTAACCTGATTTGTTCTTTGTTGCCAAGTCTCATTAAAAAGTTTTGCAGAAGAGGCCACTAAAACTGAAGTTTTGGCCAAAATCAGTCCTTAGCATTGTGTATGAATTTCACTTATCCCTACACTTTACTATGGACAATAAGCATTGACTACCCTTCTAGGATAAAAATATACTTTCTACATACATACTCATGTATATGAATATACTTTTATTGCTTCCCAAGTAATGAACAGGAAAAGCTTTGACCAGAAAACTTGTTTGATTCCTATGTGACAAGAATTATTAGGGGATGTGAAATAACTCACAAAGTATCAGTTTTCCAGGGCTAATACTCTCATTCTCATACTTTTTAGAAGAGTGGGTTAAAGAAAATTATATAAATAAATATGTTCCTTTTTCTTTGGCTCAGAAAGGTTGGTACACTAGATGTCTCCTGTAAGTAGAACCATGTGGTCAGTATCTCAGGACTGTATCACAGACAAGGTAATGTCATGGAGGCCTTTCAGAAGACATAGATCACAGAAGATGACGTTTGACAAAACTACACATTAGGGCAGATCATTATAGTGGACATTTTCAAGTATGTGTTTCTTTGTGGCTAAAAAGTTGTGACAAGCTCAGCCGGTTAATAAGACTTATGATTTTGTAGGTCGGGTCTATGCTGTGTTGTCAAAGAGAGAAGGTCGAGTGTTGCAGGAGGAAATGAAAGAAGGGACGGACATGTTCATTATCAAAGCTGTGCTTCCAGTAGCGGAAAGTTTTGGATTTGCTGATGAAATAAGGAAGAGGACAAGCGGCCTTGCCAGCCCACAGTTGGTGTTCAGCCATTGGGAGGTAAAAACAAAACAGTTTAATATTTATTCTTTCTCTTTGGGGGCTGGACTTCCTATAGAGGTGCTGTATGAGGGGGAAAGAAGACATTGCTAAGAACAAATTGGCTTATTTCCAATAAGCCAAATGGCAATATATTTTGGTCACATGGAACTTCATGCTGTGTATCATATTTCACTTTAGTTTATTAAGAATTGCTGCACATGGTCATTGACAGTACAAGTAGACATTTCTGCATAAGATCTGTATTGTTAGCCTTTACTTTTCCAGTTATACTACATGCTATTATTATTAAAAAGAAGCTTTTTACAAATCAAATTACAAATTTCAAGCTTCAGAAGAATTCCCCTCTTTATTCACTGGAGGTGATTTTTAGATTTGCATAAGGGAAGTTTAGTTCAATGAAAGAAAGAGTTGGGTGATTTCTGGGAATCAACTAATTTTTCTTTTTTTTGGTTTCAAGGAACTTTTCTTGAAAAGAGAATATTTTTAGCATTTCACTCATAGATGAAAAAGTTTTTAAAAATGTCTCTGGGAAGGGATAGCTGAAAGAAATAGGATGACTCCATACCCTATTCTTTTCTGTCCTGTTGGGCTGATAACTGATTTTCTAGCACAAAAGAATCTTGTAATATAACATCATCAAGGGTCTCTAAAAGGCAAAGGCAGGCAACAAAAATTACTGTATTTATAATTAGCAAACCAACAAGTTTTAGCGTTGAAGAAAAGGGGAAAACATTTTGGGCATTTTTTCTTTGTAAAAAAATGGGCATTAATTTGGATTTTTTTTTAATCCAAGGACAAAAAAGAAAAATGAAACATTTTTCCCCAAAAGAATGCTGATCATTCCATTTTATTAATTTTCGTTATATTATCAATAGAGATCACAAATTCCCAATCCATATTCAACTACTTCATAGTAAATGTAATTCTAGACTCTCTAAAAACATGCTGGTAGAGCTAAACTCAAGCAAGTTATACCGTACTGGAAAGGTTTTAACAACTGTGGTCTGCGAAACTGCATAGCTTCCAGTAGAGAGGCTCATTAGAATAGGCTGGCCACTCCTAATGAAATTTTTGGTTTTGACAGTACATGAAACAAACAAACAAAAAATGCAAAAAAGTATCCATTCCTTAGTGGCCATCTTCCAATTCAGCAGTGATGGTAGTGGAGTACCACAAAAGGGGACAGAATATTATGCTGGAAAAGAAAACAGATGACAAAATGGCAAATGTTAGAGAGGATATGAGAAGATAGGGACATTCGTGCATTTTTCGTGGAGCTCTGAATTGGTTGTCATTCTGTGAAGCAGTTTAGAATTAGGCTTTTCACTAGCTTTATGCTAAATCTTACAAAACCTTTTTCTTTTTAAGGTACTAGGCATATACTTATACTCCAAGGAGGTCAGAGACAGAGGAAAAGGTTGATACAAATATGTAAAAATGTTTATAGCAGCACTTTTCTACAATAGCAAAATACTTGAAAAAAAATTTTTGAAAAAAATCCCATTAATTGAGGGATGATTGAATGAATTATGGCCTGTGAGTTATTTCTGTACCATAAGTAAAAAAGAATTCAGATGAACTTGGGAAAACCTGTATTAGTAAAAGTACAACAAAATAAGTGGATTTATTGTCTTTCAGAAAATAGACTATAAATTTGTAGGTAGCTAGCTAAGAAAAAACATCACATGCTAATTTTCAGCAAGTCATAGCTGTTTTGGGAGACTTGATGCGCCTTATTGTTTAAAGAGGAAAGTAGAAAATTACTGTCTTGTGATTGGAAAGAGACAGTCACCGGCTGCAACTGATATAAATATGTGCTTATGCTAGTATAGTTTCCCTCTTTCCTGCACTGTAAAAGAGGAATAACTCTTAGAAAATGATTGCTAGAGAAAAGATGCTTTCTTTTTCTCTTCTTTACCATCCCCATGCAGTCCTACTTCTGGTAGCTGAGTGAGGAAGAGATTGAAATAGCACATACGTGTGAAAGAAACTGTGGGAATGTGGGACAGTAAGGCCAGGCAGGGAAAGCTCTAGAACTGGCAAAAACAAATGAAGGTATTGTGACTCTTGAGCTGACATCCTTACAATGTATACCAGCTGTGGGAGGAAGCGGAGTGCAAGGGAAAGATTCCAAGTGATAGAGTGTTCTAGCAATTGGTGCATAATACTGTGATCACACTCAGGTGTTTGTTTTGAAGAGTGGCAGACTTGACTGTAGTGCTGACCAGGCTAGCTAGAGGCTGCTCAAATGGTTCCAGTTTAGTTGCCAATAGTAGAAGTATCATAATCTGAGGCAAGTTGAGCCAGGCTTTCTCCCTCCGTCAGGCTGCATACATCTCATACAGCTTCTTCATGGCCTGCTTTATCTGATTATTGTTGGCATTCATGCCTGTGATCAATATCAGGGTGTGAATTCTGTGAAACTTGATGATCACATAGTGATCTTGTTATATCTTTTCCCAGGCTGCTTGGGCTGCTTGTGAAGTCAGACTGTCTTGGGTCTTCATAAGGTGGAGGAGGTTTGGATTTTCTTATTTTTGTGGTTAGGGGCAACCTTTAACGCTTAATTTCTTGGCCTTCAAGACTTTTGACTTTCTTCCAGTACTGGGGAAAATAACTTCCTTCTTTGCCTCAGCACCATCATAAAAGAAGAGCTAGATACAACGTTAAGGAAAAATTTCCCAACACTTAGAGAAGAGTCCAAAATGAATTGAATTTTCAGGTGATGATGTGGGGTCCCACCAGAAGTCTTAAAGCAAAGTCTGGTGGTTAACTTTTTGAGTATATTATAGAAAGAATTGTTTTTCAGGTATAGCTTGCGCTAGATGGCCACTGAGTTACCTTCCAACCGAAAATGTATGATTTTGTAAGTGATAATGGATAACAATTATTATTTTCCATAACAACGGAAAAGGTTCCAGATTAAATGTGTAGATGTGTTTTTTCTTCAGGTATTACTCTGTATGTGTATCTTTCTGTATTGTTAGTATTAAATTGTAAGTTCCTTGAGGCAGGGACTACCTTTTACCTTTCTTTGTACTGCCACAGTTTGGCACAGTGCTTGCCACATAGTAAATAGGGGCTTACTAAATGCTAGTTGGCTGACTTTTTGTTTAACTGTTTTAATAAAGATTGATATTTTTATTTTTAAAAGAGAAGAACTTCTCTGTCCATCACATACTTGCCTCAGGACAAGCCATCAGTGTGGCGCAATGGAAAGGGCACTTGTATGCATAAAAACCCAAGCTTGAGTTCAGACTTTGCCTTTCAACGGCTGTAACATCTTTGGCTAAATCACTCGGCCACTCTGAGGACAAATTCTCTCATTTGCAAAAGAAAGTGATTGTACTAGACATTTATTAAAGTCTTTTCCAACGCTGACAGTTTGTGACTGTGTGTGAGCCCAGAGTTGACAGTACTGGGTGCATGGTCTCTGCACAGTGCCACATTTTAACAGTTTGTGTTCATTTCAGCCAAGTACCGGAGAGGAAATAAAATGGTGCTAGAGTACTGAACTTAAAGTCTCAGCCATATCAGGTGATATGGCAGAGGTTACACTGTTGTTACCTATGATGGATTCATGGTGGGGGAGTGCGGGTCAGGGAGAGAGTTGTTTTAGTATAAAGATAATGATCATCATAGTGGGTTTTTATTGTCTTTGATTTTACATTAAATCCAATCTGTGTAAAAAAGCTTGAAGGAAAATTAGGGTTTAGTGATTAATTTACCTAACATATGTTATGTTTATAATTTGATTTTTATAGCTCCCATTGTGAATAGAACCTGCATTGGTGCTATGAGATACATAAAAGTATAAGAAATTAGAGTACTAGCTTAGTACTAGTCTGCCTAGGGGTAAAGAATATGCCTTTCTTATTTATTGTTCTGTACTTGGAATAGGAAACCTCTTTTTTTCTCTTTTATACCATTGGCGTAGCTATTGAAAGTACTGAGAGATACAATGGAAAAAAATATCACAAGTAACTTGAGCTATTTTTTTCTAATAAAAAATAATATGAGATATTCTACTTCCCTTTTAAAATTAAGAATGTGATCCATAAAGGCTGATTTATTAAACATAGCACACAATTTGAAATATGCTTCATTTCCATAGTCTGTATAGTTAAGGAAACAAGCAAGATAGAGGGAAATTAATATGGAAACAAAAACTTGAAAAAGGAAAGAAAAAACGTGGAAAGGAAGGTAAGTGAGAGAGAGATAACAGAGAAAAGGAGGATGGGGAAGAGGGAATGCCAAAAGACAGAGGGGCAGGGGGTAGGAAGGGGAACAGAGGAAACAGGAAAAATGTCAGAGAGAGAAAAAGCAGCATCTGCCTGCCTGGCTACCTATCACTCTTGGTAATTTTTCTTGATGCCCCAAAGGGGTTCCTTCTATAAAATGAAAAAATAAGAGCACCAACCTCTTAGGACTGCTATGGGGATCAAATGAGAGAGCATATGAGAAGTGCTTAGCCAATCTTGAAGCTCTGTTCAAATGCCAACACTTATCATCATCATCATCATCATTATTAATTCCAAATCCCTCCTTTCCCATCTATGATGCTTTAGTCCAGGTCTTCCTCCCTAGAGTTCTAAATTATATGCATATGTGCACCATGGAAGCCCCACTCCCTCTTTATCAAGAGAAAACATTCCGGTCTAGCTTTCATTTCATGTATGTCCCACCCTCTGGGTCAACCCTGATGACTGTTATGAAGACGGGATTTTATTTTCAAGTTAAAATCCAGCCCATGTTTCCAATGACATTCTAGGCTTGTTGAAATTGTTTTCTATTGAGTATGGTTCCCCTTTTCTCCAGGTTGGTTGCTTTCAAGCAAGGAGGCTTAAGTTTTAGAAACACCCTTCTGATGGGCACCATAACTTCTCCCTGCCCCTGCTGTGGCTTTCATTGGCCCCAGGCAGTTGGACAGAAAATTTTAAAATCTGATTGGCTATCAAGGATAGGTGAAAATTTCTTTCTCAGAAACAAATGCTCAGCTGATGTTGGTAGTACATGACCTTGTCACATGCATACCTACTGCCAAATAGAAAGAATGACAAGAGGGACAACTTTAATCCTGGGGTAGATGACTTACTTTAAATCTGCAACAGGCTTTATAAAATTATGATAGGAATGGCAGTAACTTATTCAGATTAACTCCAGAAAGTACTAATGGAAAAAAGATGGGTCTTACCTAAAACCTTAAAGGTTGCTAGGTTCTGTCTAGTCTAAAGGGGAAGAAAGTTCCGACATTTCATTATTTTCTGATTGCTGCCTGTGAATAACTTTTCTGCTTTCTGTATTTCTAGGTACACTAATCTGATTACTTAAAGAAAGGTATAATGATTCCAGAGGACTCATGATAATACCTACAACCCCCTCAGAGTGCAGATAGAGACTTTTTTTTAATATGGCCAGTACTGGAATTTGTTTTGCTTCACTAAACCTCTTTGTTGTAACAGGGGAGTTGTTTTTCCTACTTTCTCAATAGAGAGGGAGGGAGAAAAAGTAGATTTTCATTGGGAAAAAATGAAATTTAAATTTTTTATAAGGCTAAAATATAAAAGATCTACTTATCCTCCATGACTTTCATCTCAAGTATTGTAACTGTCACATAACCTTCTGTCTGTCTTTAGATCTGTTTCTGGGTAACTCAGCTCCTCCTCTTTTGTCTGCCTTCCCCTCCCCTCCCATTCCTTCTCCCCTCCAATGGAAGGTAAATTTGGATGGCCAGAGGATGCCCAGTTAACTTGGGGTTTACTGGCTAAATTTCTTCCCTTCCTTTCCCAACACCTTAAACCTCCTATACTCTGAAGCCCATAGATGAATATCTGGTCACTGGCTAAGAGAGGGGCATCTAGCCAGTAAAACCCAAGTCAGCTGGGCATCCTCTGACCATCCAAATTCACCTTCCTTTGGAGAGGAGAAGGAAGGAGAGGAGGAGACAGACGGACAGGAGAGGAGGAGCTGAGTTACCCAGCTAGCTGGGTCCCTAATTCAGGCAGCTGTATCTACTCACAGATTGTTGTGTTTGTCCTTCGTTGCCAAAGAAGACCATGCCATCAGAGAAATGATGGCATGACTTGCACTTGACTTTGTTTTGAGTGAGGGAGGGCTGTGCAGGTCACCAGCCTCACTTCTCCTCTAGGGCCCTCAAATCCAGTGACCAGATATTCATCAGGATGACTGCAGATGACCCAGGGAAGCAGTGGGAGACTTTGGGCCCTTTAGGCCAAGGTCTATTCAGAAACTCACTTAGGGTGAGGCAATGCCCATTCAGTGAGTAGGCCTGTTTAAGAAGTAGCCAGGGGATGGCCCCTTTAAAGAGGCCAAGAAAAATGTCTACATCAGATTGGGAGGGAAACAGCAACAGTTATTATGGATACTCACTCTGAAGCCAGGAGGGTCCAGGAAACAGCCCTCTTGTGGAGCTTGGGCAGGAGCCTAGAGTGGTCCAGTCCATGTAAATCTGCATAAAATGCTTTGCAAACCTTAAAGTGCTGTTGTTGTTGCCCAGCCAATTTTAGTTGTGTTCGACTCTTCATTTGGAGTTTTCTTGGCAAAAACACCGGAGGGGTTTGCCATTTCCTTCTTCAGCTCACTTTACAGATGAGTAACTGAGGCAAATATTGTTAAGTGATTTGGCCAGGGTCACACAGCGAATAAGTATGTGAGGCCAGATTTGAATTCACGGAGAGAAGTGTTCCTGACTCTAACCACTGTGCCGCCCAGCTGTCCTATAAAGTGCTATAGAAGTGCTAGTTGTTGATGATGATGATGATGCTTAGAGCAGTGTGTTATGTACTCTAAATGTACCTCTCAAGTTTCAAGTTGTTGCCCCTAATTCTGGTATTCCAGAATTTGAGAAAATAATCATTTTACCCCAGTAATATAAAAATTGGTAAACTTTTTTTTTTTTTTTTAGTATTATGGCTTTATATGTTTAGAGTCATGGTATTTAGAGATGGAAGGACTTACAGGTCACATGATCATAGACAGTAGAACTAGAAGAGGCCTTAGATGTTATAGAATCCAATATCCCCATGATACAGATGAAGAAACTGAGACTCATTAGCAGAATCTCAGCTCAGGTCTTCCTGACTTGCAGTCTAGTGCTTTTTCCACTGCTCCACACTAATAGCAGGTTTTCTGATTCTGCCACTATTTTTCGTTTCTCTCTTTTGTCTAAAGTATTGATTTCAAGGCTCTCTGCACAGGCTTTTTCATATTCCACTCACCATTTTAGTTGTTCTTCCTCCAGCCTTCAGTGGGGAAAGGCAATGTGGTTATAAGTAACTCTTAGACATTTTAAAGCTTTTCTCCTATTAACCTTTTGAAGCATTGCTAACGTAGTGTTCTTTAAAAGCTAATTGTGACCCTGGCATTTACATTACCCTCTGATAATACGTGGATGTGTAACACAGTGGCAAGTCAGCAGAGCAAGTCATTGGATGCACTCAAGAGCTTACATATGTTAAAACCAGTGCTCTCTACAGCGTGCCTGTTCACTGCCATCCCAGGGTACTCTGTAAGGAGGAAAAAGATGGAAGTGCAGTTACCACATAGCTTGGGGAAGTATGAGAAGCCTGTTACCTTTCCAAAACATAGAAACATAGTCAACCATTTGATCATCATATTTTCTTACTCCATTCATTTGTAATTCTGGATAATGCCCTCTTCCAAAATGATTTTTTTTAAGACAAATGATTTAACAGTATCAAGAGAAACAACTCAGGGTAGCTTTGCATTTCTTACTGCTTACAAAGAGCAGATTATAAAGAGAAACCAGAGACAAATCCAAGTTTTAGAGAAAATGGGAGTAGGTATACAAATTGATCCTCCCCATGCTTAAATTACATCTGAGGCAGCCTGCAGAATTATGATACACTTTACTTTTGACTGAAAACACTTTACTTTTGGCTGAATAAAATATCCTGTGAAACATACAAAAGTTAAAATGTTTTTTGTATCATTAAAGTCAGAGCCTCTAGATTAAAGGGAAAGTCAGCTGTGGTAGACTCAGAATTCTGCTTATCATACAATCAAGGCATGTGGAAGTGTTTTTGATTTCATTTTCTGGTTATATTAGTAACTGCAAGCAGCTTCAGTGTAACTTTTTAAGATTGCTTCATTTATTGCCAATGGTCAGAACCTGTTCTTCATCTAAACAGAAAGTCAGTCACAAAGAACAGTGCATTGTGATGTCTGAGATGTGCTTACAGGTGCCCCATATGCTGTACTAAGGTTTCTGATGAAGTGTGTGTATTCTTTTATTTCTATTGAGTAAACAATTTACGCATGTTATTTAATTAACACATATATTACTTGATTGATGTTAACATTATGGCAGCTTCATTGTTCCCTTTGATTCACATGAATTTTTTTATTTTTTACGGTAACAGGTGAAAGACTGGGTGGTATAATAGGTAGGGACTTGTCCTCAAAGCCAGGAAGAACAGGTTTCAAATCCCCATCCTGACGTATACCAGTTGTGTGACCCTTAACCTCTTAAACCCTCAGTGCTCAAGGCAATTCTAATTAGGTTACCAAGGAAGTGCTGCCCCATACTGGTGAAGGGAGTTTTCTGTTCTCGGTGTCCCCTGGGACATTTAGATCACAGATCCATTTCTTCCTTAGCAATAATGAGTAAGCATCTTTTGCCCTACTGAAGGGTTCCAAAGACAACAAAAATTTGAGTATCACTGTTCTCCAGTATTATATTGTAAGAACTTAAGAAGAATCTATCCTAAAAAAAATTTTACCAGAGGTTTTTTTTAACTTTACTTTCACTTCCCAATACTTCCCCATTCCTCTCTCTTAACTCCTCATTCTCTCTCTCTCTCTCTCTCTCTCTCTCTCTCTCTCTCTCTCTCTCTCTCTCTCTCTCTCTCTCTCTCTTTCTCTCTCTGTCTCTCATTTTAAGGAGAAACAGACTGACACATCAACCATGTGTAGGTGTAGCATCCTATATCTCTAGTCTGATGTTCCTCCATCAAAAGGAGGGAAAATACATTTCATCATCAGTCCTTCAGTCAAGACTGGTCATATTGATCTGAATTCTCATATTTTTTAGTGTTTTCATTCACATTATTGTGATCATTGTACGTATTATTTTCTTGGTTCTATCTTCTTCCTTCTGCATCAGTTCATATCAGTCTTCCCAACAGTTTCTCTATATTCTTCATGTACATGATCTCTTATGATACAAGTCTTTCAGTACATTTGAATATCATAATGTGTTGAGCCATTCCCCAGATAAAGGGCATTTACTCCGTTTCCAGTGTTTTGCTACCACAAAAAAGTTCTGCTGTGATTATTTTAGTATGTATGGGACCTTTCCTTCTGTCTTTAACCTCTTTAGAGTTTATGCTCAGTACTGGGATTTTTCATGTAACTTTTTAGACATGTTGGAAGCATACCCACAAAGCTTGTATTTTACCAAGGTAAATCACAAAATCATAGGATTTAGAGGTAGAAGGGACCATAGGCCATCCAGTGCACATGCATGTGCACACACACACACATTTTACCAGTTAGGAAATTTGAGGTCCAGAGTTCATAAATAATCTGTTCCAAGTCACACAGATGGTAAATAACAAATCTGGGATTCCCACCCACATCCATTAACTCCAAATCCTGTACTTCCCCCACTCTACATTGTTTCTTGGGGTTTCTGCATGGAGAAGAATCCAAGTAACCTTTTTTTGGGGGGGAAGCATATTTAACACTTTAATGAGAGAAAAAAATGTCATGCAGTATAATGTTGAGGGTTTTTTTTTTAACCAACCTCAGGATAGATACATCTACTATAGTTACAATTTATATAATGATAATTGATGTTTCAATTAGTAACTGAGACACTGAGATTCCAAAATGCCTACTAAAAAAATTGGTTACACTTTCAGTAATATTTTTTTCCTATTTCAACTTTTTGAAAATTGTTGATCTGCATGCCATTAAAGTAACTTTGTATTAATCGGAATATCTCATTCTTGACCTTGCTGAATAACAGTTTTTTACAGCTCTGTTGAAATGTGACCATAATTAATGTTCTGATGATCATAATACTTCAAATTAAAGAACAGAAAGCATGCTCAAATTTCAAGCTTCTTCTTTGCACTTTTATGTAACCATAGACATCATAATTAGGAAAAGCACCTTATAAATCATAGAGCTTTAGTCTCACCCCCTTCATGTTACAGGTGAGGAAACTGAAACCTGGAGAGCTGAATCAAACCAACATTTATTAAGCATGTACTGTTTGGCAGACACTGGGCTAAGTCCTGGGAAGTAGGAAAGAAGTGAATCAGCCCCTGCCCTCAAGGAATTGACACTCTAGTGGGAGACACAACATGTAAATATATGCAGGCATAGTCAAAACATATGCACACAAACACATATAAGACACATGTAAAACAAATACAGAGTGTGATAGTATATGTGTCTCTTACCTCCTGGTTATATAGGTTGGATTAGCTTTTCCTGGGGCCCCACTCCACTCAGGATAGATGGGTTTTTCCTTACAAGATTTTAAAAGCAACCTTGAGACTTAATTAGCCCAGGAAACTAAAGCTAGAAATATTGACATAATAACTTCCTGGTTACCTAAGTACAAACCCAACACACCAGGAATTATGAGCTCCTCTCAGCCTGTACACATGCCTCTGACCATGCAGCATCATGGCAAGTACAGAATCAGGGAAGCTGTGCCCAAATGAATCAATGCTTTGTCTTTGCTTAATACCCTTTCTTGCTATAAATACATAAACCTCCTTTTGTTAACTGCTAAATCTGGGATTCTTAATCTTTTTTTTCATGGCTGTTTGGTGAAGCCCATGAACCCCTTCTAAAAATAATGTTTTTGAATTCGTAAAAGTAAATGCTACATTTCATATAGCGTGGAGTGAAAATGAAGATGTAATTTTCCTCCCATCCAAGTTCAGGGAGTCCCTAAAATCTAAGAACCCTTGTCAGTGTCTATCTCATTTCCTAACCTAAATTAGTCAGGCCAGACCAAGTGAGTTCTAGCCTACAAAAACAAGGTAACCTTGGAAGTGAAGGTGCTAGCACCTGGAGGAATCAGGAAGCTTCATGCGAAAGATGCTGCTTGAACTGAGATTTGAAGGAAACTAGGGATTCTAAGAGGCTGAAGTAAGGAAGGATTGAATTCCAAGATGGACGATAAGGGGAGGTGGGGAGCTAATACAGAGACCTCGAGACGAGATGGCATGTTAACGTGTGAGTCACTGAATTACTAGATACTGCAGAGAGCTTAAGAAGGTTGAGGATTGAGAAGAGGCCATTAGATTTGGCAGTTAAGAGGTGACTGGTAAATTTGCAGGGAGTAGTTTCAGTTGTGCAGTGCAGTCAAAGCCTGATTGCTTAGTTTGTTTGTTTTTTTTTAAAGGAAGTAAGAGGAGCAGAAGTCTAGGCTCCTGGTAAGGTTGCCTTTTTTCAAAGAGTTTGGCTGAAAAATTGGGGAAAGATAGAGGATGATGCTTGTGCTGGATGGTGGATCTTTTCAGAGTTTTTTAAGAGTAGAAAGGACATAAGTGTGCTTTTAGGCAGCAGGAAAGGAGAAACTGAAGATTATAGAGAGGTGATAATAGTGGAGTCAGTCTGCTGGAGAAGATGGGAGGGGATAGGCAGGCTGAGAGAGCGAGAAATATTTCTAAACAAGCATACATAGTCAAGCAAAACAAATTCATGAGCTGTTTACAAAAATATCTATGTCTCATTCTGCACCCTAAATCTGTCACCTCTGTCAGAAGGTAGATTGCATATTTCATCATCAGTCTCTGGAATCATGAATGGTCATTGCATGGATCATAATTCTTAGAGTTTTCAGAGGTTTTTGTCTTTACAGAGTTGTTATTGTATAAATAGTTGTTCTGGTTCTACTTTATTCTGTATCAGTTCATATAAGTCTATTTCTCCTTCATTAAATCATTTATTTCCTCATTTCTTACAGCACAAGTAATACTCCGTCATATTCATATACCACAGTTTATTTGCCATTCCTCAATTGATTGGCATCCCTTTAATTTCCAACTTTTTGCTATCCCAAAAATAGTTGCTATAAATATTTTTGTACATACAAGATCTTTTCCTGTTTTGTTTTTTTTTAATTTCTTTGGGTATAGGCTAGCAAGGGTATAGCGGCATTGAAGGTCTTGTACTGTTTAGCAGTTTTTCCTGTATGATTCTAAATTGCTTTCCAGAATGGTTGTGCCCATTCACAGGTTCACCACCAGTGCATCAATATGCCTGTTTTCCCACAGCACCTCCAACTTCTATCATTTTCCGTTTTTTTGTCCTGTTTACCAATCAGATGTGCGGCAGAATCTCAGCATTACTTTTATTTGGCCTTCTCTAAATATTAGTGCCTAGAGCATTTTTTTATATGGCTATAGTAGCCTAGGTTTCTTCCTCGAGAAGTTCCTCTTCATACTTTGGTCTATTTATCAATTAGTGAATTATTTTTATTCTTATAAATTTGAATCAGTTCCTTAAGTACCTTGAAGATGAGACCTTTATCAGAAAAACTTCTTGCAAAGGATTTTTTTCCTCACTTAATTGTTTCCCTTTTAATTTTTCCTGGATTTAATTTTATGTAATCAAAATTACTCATGTAATTGTCTGTAATATCCGTGTCTTGTTTAGTCATGAATTTTTGTCCTATCTATAGATCTGATAGGTAAGGGTTTTTTTCCATGTTTTCCTAATTAATTTATGATGTGATCTTTTATACCTAGTTTACATGTCTCTTTGGAGTTTATCTTGGTATAAAGTGTGGGGTATTGGTCTGAATCTAATTTAGGTAATTGAAAAGACCTTAGCCTAAAAGGACCAGGATCTCCCATTGCGTCCTGAGCCATCTCCAGTTGTCCTGATGAATATCTGGCCACTGGACCTAGATGACCCTAGAGAAGAAAATGAGGCTGGTGACCTTGCGCAACTCTCCCTCACTCAAATCAAAGTCAACTACAATGTCATGTCATCATCTCCCTGATGTCGTGGGCCTCTTCGAGAATGAAGGACAAACACAACAAAAATTTAGGTCATCATGTGAAAGGATAGTAGGGAAAAGGTGTTATGGTAAGCCTGAGGAGAGAAGAAACGGTTTGGAACAGCCACTCTCCTTAAGTTGAAAACATGATCAGGGACAAATGAAAGGAAATCCTTGCTGTATTGAAGGCCTTCCTGAGATTATCTAGGATAAATGTATATTGTCTGTGGGCTGAGGGAAAATAAAAAGTAACAGTGTCGATGACTGGATTGCAGAGTTCCTATAGCTCCATTCAGCAGCAGGAGAGTAGGAAGTTATGACTAACCCAAGATTATACAATTGAATAATGCCTAAGCTAGCAATTGTCTGTTCAGTTTCTCCTCTTCTCCCCATTCCTTTTGGGAATGAGGCATACCACATGCTTTATTAAGTGTTTACTATGTGCCAGGCACTGTGCTCTGAGCATACAAATACAAAGAAGGAATTTGTCTCTCCACACAAAGAGCTTACGTTCTAAATGAGACAATAGGAACATGTCACATATAAGTATGTACAGAACAGATATCAAAAGAAGAAATACAAAGCAGTTAAATACAAGGGACTGCCTTGATGGATGCAATTAGGTGGTTTTGGGATCTGTCCTGGGCTCCCTTCTCCTCTTCCTCTGTACCATTTCACTTGGTGATTTTGTCAGCTTTCATGGAATCACTTATTTCTCTGCAGACTAATCCAAAATCTACTTATTTAGCCCTGACACACTCTGCTGAACTTCATATTGTATCTCTATTAGTTATCTTGAACTGGATGTCTTATAGACATCTTAAACTCAGCATATCTGAAACTGAACTCATCATCTTTCCCCCCTAAGCCCTCCTCCCTTTCAAACTTCCCTATTACTATTGAGGATACCACCATCCACCAAACCCATCTCCTAGACTGTCAGCATAAGTGTCATCCTAGACACCTCACTCTCGTCCCACAACCTCTATCTCCAATCTGTTGCTAAGACATGTTTATTTCATGTTTAGGGCATCTCTCCAATGTTCCACCTTCCCTCCTGATCCTGCTACCACTATGGCGCAGGCCTAAACTGTCTCACTAGCCTGCTACCATGAGTCTTTTCCCCACTCCAATCCGTCCTTGACTCATTTGCCAAAGTGATTTTCCTAAAGCATAGGTCTGACCATGTCAGCCCTACTGTCTAAACTCCAGTAGCTCCCAATCATTTCCACAATCAAAGATAAAATCCTCTGTTTGGTGTTCAAAGCCTTTTATAACCTCTTTCTGCCCCCACACCACCCCCTTTCCAGTGTTCTTATGTCTTCCACGCTTCCTCCCCAGGTACTCTTCAGCCCAGTGACATTGACCTCTTTGCTGTGCCTGAGACAAGACATCTCAGACTCCAGGCATTTTCACTGACTACCTGCCATACCTGGAATGTTCTCTCTTCTCTTCTTAGCCTCTTGGCTTCTCTGGTTCCTTTCAGGTCCCAGCTCAACCACTCTCTTTTAGAGCCTTCCCTCTGCTGATCATTTCCTATATCATGTTCATAGCTTGTTTTACATAGTTGTTTGCATGTTTTCTCCCCCCTTTGACTGTGAACTCCTCCCAGGGTCTGTCTTTTGCCTTACTTTGTATTCCTGTCTCTTAGGATAGTACCTGGCACATAGTAGATGTTTAATAATTGCTTGCTAACTGACTGACAACCACACCTTCTGTGAGCTTTCTTTTTATTCAGTCTTTCTCCAGGACTTATTGATAGTGATAGTATAAGCTTCTGCACCTCCAGACCCAAAGTCATGAAATATTTGGGACTGAACATCATCTAGATCAAATTCCTTATTTAACCAATTAAGGAACTGAATTGCCCAGTGTGGCACAGTGATAGAACAGGAACTAGAATTCAGATCTCTTGACTCCTTGGCCAGTACACTTTCAAAATTCAATTCCCTACTTTTCATCGAGCCATTCTTGTACTGTTTCCTTAGAAAATCTTTGATTTTCTACTAAATTGACTTGGTGAAACACTTAGAAATTATCCCTCTATTTCTGAGCAAAGCTTGATGTGACTAAGCTACAAGTATGGCTGTACCTCTTGCCAAGCCAGGCTCAATCTAGTTCTAATAATAGGGCAGATTTTCCTAAACAAACATACTGCTTACTAGCTGTGTGACCCTGAGAAAGTCACATAACCTCTATGTCCTCAGTTTCCTGAACTCTAAAATGGGATGCTTCCCAGGGTTGTTATGAGGATCAAAATGTAATAATATCTATAAAGTACATAGCTAGTGCCTGGCACAAATTCAGTACCACAGAAGTGCCAGCTACTATTACTGTTCTTAATCTTCCCATAAGAGCGTTGATCCTGTAAGTAGTCACCTGGGAAGATGTGTTCTTATTCTAGGGATTTTGCCATTACTTAAAACTTGTTTAGAAAATTTCCCCTTGGGGAATTGTCTTTGGAACTAGCAGTGCACTCTTTTGAATGTCCTTTATAGTGAATCATCTTTCACTCCTTGAGAGGGGATTTCATGTCTGGAATCAGCCAGAAGTTGGTTTGAGCTATTTCTGGTTAATAAAGCAAATAAGCCAACTTGATATAATAATTTAGGATAAGAAACAAGGTATGACCATAAAGTATTAAACATATTTTCTTAGTGTTTTGAAAGCTTGCTCTAATGGCAGTTCCAAAAAGCACTCCCCAAAAAATTTGAACTATAATAGCCTCGATGGAATAATTTTGTATATTTAGATGTATAAGTGCTGATATGCTTATTTAAAATAAAAACAGAATTATTGCTTTATAGTCACACTTCATTTTTGAAAGTAATAAAATTACTTTTAAAGACAAAAAAAATCTGTGATTCAAACTTTATGTCATTTCCATGTTGGTGAAGTCCTAGAGGAAACAGGAATTAAATTAGATCAAGGGCACAGGTAGTGCAGATTTAGCCTTAATGAGGAGTAGGCTCACCTCTTTTTCTGTAACTAGAGGTAAAGAAGAAAAAATGAGTAACAATTCTGGGAAGTTTTGCAAAATAGAAGAAGGGGAATTGAGGGAGCTTACATCCAAAGGTATCAATCTTAGTGAAGTGCCGAGGTGAAAAGGAGATGTGCTTGTGGGGTGAGGAGGACTGGAGCATTAAGAAAATATTTGGAATAATTGTCTTGTGTGATGAGAGAAGGATCAACAGGGGTGGGATGTGTTAGGAGAGCCAGTAAAAGGTAAGGTCAAAAAAAAGAAGCTCTTCATTTGCAGCAATACCATATTGGAAGTTGGGCTCTTAATAAAAATCTCTTAGAAGAAAATGATTTTTTTTTAAATCATCTTTGAGTTCTTCCCCATTTTTCTGTGGTCCCCTTTCCATCTGTCACCATGCTATTTTCAGAAGCTCCAAAATCTTTAGAAAACTTGAAGCAATAAATTGTAATTATTGTTGATCAAGTACTTCTTGATTCTTGATTCTGTAGGTTTTTCCCTTCCCCCAGTGAGCTTTAGAAATACCATTGTCCCTTCTGTCTCACTTCAAACATTTAAAAAATATTTTATTATTTGTGTCCTATCACACTATAATTTATAATCAAGAGCTTTTGAGGGGAAGTACTTCAAAAAACAGGGAAAATAAAATTAATGCCTTTTCCATGTGGAAACCACTGAAAACATCAGCATCTTAGAATTCCTTTCTATGTAGTATCTTCATATAGGGGAAAAGGAAGAGAAACTGATAATAGACTAGATATTAAGTATGTCTTAAGAATATCAATGAACGAACTTTTATTAAGGCCTTATGTACCAAGCACTGTGCCATGTGCTACAATTACCAAAAGAATCAAAAAAGCATCCCTGCCCTCGAGGAGCTTACAATCTCATGAGGGAGATAACGTGCAAACAAATATATACAAACCAAACTATATATTGGAAAAATAGGAAATTAACAAAGAGAAGGCACCAGAATTAAGAGGGGTTAGCAAAAGCTTCCAACAGAAGATGAGATTTTAATTTTGACTTAAAGGAAATAAGTGAGGTCAGTAATTGGAGCAGAGGAGGGAAAACATCCAGGCATGGGGGACAGCCAGAGAAAATGTGCAGAGCTGAGATGGAATGTATTGTTTGTGGGACAGGCAGAACATCAGTGTCACTGGAGAGAATGGTACCTGTTGGAGGAGTAAGGTGGGAGGAGACTGGAAAGTAAGAAGGGGGTTAGGTTATAAAAGACACTAAATGCCAAATACAGCATTTTGTATTTGGTCCTGGGGGAAGTAGGAAGCCACTGCAGTATACTGAGTAGGGGAGTGACACTGTCAGACCTGTGGTTTAGGAAAATCAGTTTAGTGGCTGAATAAAGGATGGATTGGGGTGGGGAAATACTTGCAGTAGGCAGATCCACTAAAAGGCAGTGACTTAGGTGTGGGGTAATACGGGCTTTTACCAGAGTGATAGCTGTGTCAGATGAGAGAAGGGGCCTATTTGGGAGATGTTGCGAAGGTGAAATCGACAGGCCATGGCAACAGATTGGATATGGGTAATGAGATTGAGTGAGTAGTCCAGGATGACTCCTGAGAGATTAGGTGGATGGTCTTGCTCTTGACAGTAGGAGGATAAGGGAATAATGAGTTCCATTTTGTACATCTTGAATTTAAAATGTCCACTGGATATCCAGTTCAAGATGTATGAAAGGCAGTTAGAGATGTGAGATTGGAGGTCAGCAGCAGATGATTTGAGAATCATCAGCATAGAAATGGTAAATAAAATCCATGGTAACTGATGAGATAGTATAGAGGGAGAAGAGAAGAGGGCCCAAGACAATATCATGGGGGACATTTATAGTTAGAGGGTGTGATCTGGAAGAGAAGGAGCAGTCACATAGGTAGGAGAACCAGGAGAAAGCAGTGTCCCAAAAATCTAGAGTAAAAAAAATATCAAAGAGGACAGAGTGATTAAGTGTCAGAGGCTGCAGAGAGATCAGTGAGGAGGATTGAGAAAAGATCTTTGGATCACTGGTAACTTTAGAGAGAGCATTTTCTGTGGAATAATAAGGTAGAGTTAAGAGAATGAGCAGAGAAAGTGGAGACAACCTATTGTAGATGACCGTTTCAGGAGTTTAGCTACAAAGGACAGAAGAGATATAGGATGATAGTTAACTGGGATGGAAGGATTAAGTGAGGGGTTTTTCAGGGTGAGAGAGATATGGGCATGTGTTTAGGCAGCCTGGAGTGAGATAGTACATAGAGAGAGACTGAAAATAAATGAAAAAAGGAACGGTTTTTTTGGAGGAAATGGGATGGAATGAGGCCATTTGAACAAGTAAAGGGATTGGCCTTGGTAGAGTAAGGCCTTTTCATCATGTGAGACAGGGGTGAAGGAGGAGCTAGTGGAAGAAAGCCCCTGACTGATACAAGATGGGGAAGACGGGAAAAAAAAGGTAGCTCATGGCAAATAGCTTCAATTTTTTCTGAAGAATGTGAGGCAAAGTTCTTAGCTGAGAGAATAAGGAGAGGAGAGATGAAAAGATTTAAGAAGAACTCTTGTGAAGAGTGAGATAGTGAGTTGATAAGGGGGTATAGTAGAATTTGCCCAGCTGCAGAGAGGGTCAAGTTGAGGTTATATAACATAAATTTGTGTAAACCTCGTAAAAACAGTTGCATGATTTTCTCCATCTTCATTCAGCAGCAAATATCTAGAAGTGAAGGCAGCAAATGGTGGGAGTATTTCCAGGCTTACACTTAGTTGAACCTAATTGACAATATGATAGGGAGGGATAGAGATTCAAGAGAGGACAAGGTAGAGTTGAGTTGACTCACTAGAGGATCAAAATGGAGAGGAGAGAGTGATTAATGCAGGGAAGGTGGTCCTGAATGGTTAGGGTATTTGAAGGAGAGTTACTATGAATGTTGAAGTCCTCTAGTGTGAGGTCAGGAATTGGGGAGGAGAGAAAAATAATGTTCCAGCTATCAAACTCATTGAGGAAGAAGAAAGGGAAGTGACTGGGGGGTCTACAGATAACAGCTACAAGGATTTTGATTGGGTGGTAGATAAAAATAGTCTGAATTTCAAAGGAAAAGAGGTTACTCAATGATGGAGGTGGAGGGAGAACCCACAAGTGACAGTGGAAAACAAGGAGTATTCCAACTTCCCTGCCTCAGCCAGTGAGTCTAAGGAGAATGAATGAAGGTATAGTCAGTACTGCTGGATAGGGTGGCCAGGGAGAGTCAGGTTTCAGTAACAACTAGTAGATAGAAGGAGTGGGAGAGCAAAAGATATAATATGAAGAGTTTATTGCCCATGGAATAGGCATTTTAGAGGGCACAGTGGAAGGGCTAGGTGGAATTAGGATAAAACTTTGGGGTGGGAGGGGTAAGAGAGATGAGAATAAAGAGTCAGGTGGTAGGGAGTGAGGAACTTGGGTGTGGATCTGAGTGATGTCAGATAACTGAAATTGAGTTAAAATGGAGGGGGAAAGTGAAAAATTAGGAGGGAAAAGCATTCTCAGGACTGCTATGGCATTTGTGTGGTGGTCTGCCACGGTTTGGGAGTCCCAGCTGCTCAGCTGAGGTCACTGTGGCAGTGTTGTGGCAGTGGGAGTGGGGGGACTCATGGAGACTTTTTTCTTAACACTTTATTTGGAAAAATGTAAACCACAAATAGTTTTCCTGCGCTACTTGGTAGCAGTCCCTGCTCTGCCCAAATTCAAAGGTAGAATTAATATCTCTTTTTCATTAAATCTGTCATTTTTGTGGTCATTTGCCAAAATATATTCAGCTGTGCCCTGGGAGAATGGATATAAATAAGTCAACATCTCTGCCTTCCAGAGCTTTTATCTTATCAGGAGAAAATACAGGAAGGACACAGCAGATAGTAAGAGGTGGAACATGATGAGTGCTGGGAGAGGAAGTTTAAAGTGCTTTGAGGCTCCAGTTGGCAGAGGTTTGAAGTGCTTTGGTGACTCAGAGGAAGTAGGGACAGTCATTGGATTGGGGTCCTGAAGGAGGTGGCATCCATACTACGTGTACGATTTTGACAAGCAGAGATGTTGGGGGAAGTCTTTTTGGCAGAGAGCACTGTAAGCAGAGCTCTGGAGGTTGGGACAGCCTAGAACATGCTCACGACACAGCAGAATGCCTGGTTTGGCTAAAACTTGAGTTCTTGTAGGGCACCAGTAAATTACCAAGCTTGACAGGTCAGGGACTTCCTGCAGGCCTAAACCAGCTGTACCTATGAGCTATCAGAAGTCTTTTAGAGGTTTTTGAGCAAAGAAGTGGTATGGTTTTGCCCAGAGAAGAAATTATAATCTGCCACTTATATGAATCCTGTAGAAAATCTAAATTTGCAAACTTTCCAAATCAACTTGAGCGATAACCATTATCCGAATCTTTTTGGCACTTTGGGCCAGTATTGAACAGATTAATATACAGTATTAAACAGATAGTAGTGCTAGACAATAACTATAGTAAATGTGCACTCCTTATTTTTAGATAATAGCCTAGCATTTATATAGCACGTTATATATGTTAACTCATCTGATCTTCACAACAGTTATATGAAGAAGATACTATTAATCATTCCCATTTTACAGTTAAGAAACTGAAGCATAGAGAAGTGACTTGCCTAGGGTCACACAGCTATTGTCTAAGGCAGATTTGAACTCAGGTCTTCTTTAGATGATTTTAACATATAGATAAGGAAGGAAGGAAGAAAGGAAGGAAGGAAAGAAGGAGAATGGGGGAATCTGCATTAAGCAGCTAAACCATTATTGCATTCAGATAATAATCTGAAAAATAAATTGTTTAGTCTCAATCATTGTAGATGTTAGGTCTTCTATGTTAACTATTTTTTAAAAAGAATGAATTTAAATTTTAAAAAGCAGAATTAACTTACTGGTTTGAATTTTGCGTAAAGTTTTATTTTTTAAAATCAAGTTGTTAACTCTCTTCCCCACCCCCATGTATGTTCCTTGGGGATGAGGACTGTTGCATGCCATGTGTAAAGCCTTCTTAATAAATGTTTGTTGTTGCTTTAGTTTTCTTGGATTTAAAAATATTTCTTTGAAATGCTTTAGGTCAGTATAACTTACCAATACAATTAGTCTAGTCTGATCAACTAAATTGGCTCTTTTCTGTTAGTTTATAAGGTCCTTGTGAGCAAGGACCTTTTCTTAGTGGTGTATTTCCTTAAGTACCTAGCACAGCACTTTAAACAGAGGGGTTCAAAAATGCTTATTGAATCATTGAGTAGTTATGATCCTTCCCCACCCTAACAAGTTGTGCCAAAATTCCAAAGACTAATCTTCATTCATTCCTTGCCCCTCCAACAAAGCCTTCCCAAACCACATGAAGTTCTTCTGGCGCAAACCTCTCATTCCCAAAGTTGATTTTAGGCTAGCTGTTTTTCCCCCCTCACCCTGTTTTGGTCAGAATAAGTTATAGGATGGAACATTAGCTAAAAGTGGTTGCAAATTCCTGTTCTGTATTTTTAGGTTATAAGTCTGCCCCCTTGTTAGTAGGATTATATGGCTACAATGAAGATTGAGACATCATCTGGTCCATTTCCAGGCAGCATTGCTCCTAAACCAATGGTGGGGAAAAACATTTTTTCTATGAAAGGCTAATGGCCCACTAGGAAAAAAAAAAAGAAACAATTTTTTTCTTAGCAAAAGATAAATTATTTGACTCACCTACTTGAAAAAATAAAGGCAGATATGTTGACTATGCTTATAATACAGGGGCTCTTTTTAATTCATTGGGTGGAGTAGGTGGAAAGGAGAACAACAATTGAAAGATAATTGGAAAAAGTACAAATTAAATTTTTTAAAATAAAATTTAAAAAAGAGTCCCCAAGGTTCTAAAACTTTATGAAATGAAATCATTTTAAGTGTAAATGGTCACTCAGAAAATTTAGTTCTTTGTATTGTTCAGAGTTCAGTTTTACCAAAAAATAATTTTTTTAAAGGACGAAGAACCTAAACTTTACTAAAGATAAGTATGCTACATTGTCTCCACATGGTAGGGAATTGAGAGAGTGGGGTGACAAGAATTATGGGAAGAAATTGGAAGGGGGAATGAAAGAAAAATAGAGGAGAGACAAATGAGGTAAGGGTAAAATAAGGAGAGAAAAATCAACATGGATGACTAGAAGGACACCAAGGAAAGTAATGATCACAAGCCTTTTTGTCATACCTTTCTCTTCACCTGGTGTTAAAATAAGTCATTTAATTCAGTGTAGTTAAATTAAGGGCCTTCTTTGTTAAGTGCTGAATAAGATACATAGTTTAGATGGTGGTAATAATAATGATTTGCATTTATGTAACACTTTGGTTTGCAAAGGGCTTTCCTCACAACAACCCTACAATTTATCTTTCTACTTTCTAATAAGAGAGTATGACACATACACTAATAACTGTGCTTTACAATGGTATATAAATGAATGAGAAAGCTACAGGTAAAGTACTTAAAAAATTTAGAAAGGTCACTACCAACTGTTAAGGTAAGTCTTAAGTCTTCCTGAATGAGGTGGGACTTGAATTGGATTTAAAAGGAGTAGGAATTCAGCAAAGTGGAGAAGGCTTCCCAGATATGAGAGAAAGCATGCAGCAAGAAAAGAAAGTATAAAAGAGGATGACAAATGGTCTAGATTAACATAGAATGTGTGGAGGGGGAAATAGTAGGAGATAAGGTTGCAAAAGTAGGCTAGACCCAGAGAGTAAGGAATCTTGAATCTTAAGAGGCTATGAAAGGGGGAGAAAAAAGTCAAGTAGAATGGTTTAACTGGTCTAGGGAACAGGGAACCATAGAAATGTTTAAAGTAGAATGAAATAACCAGATCTGTGTGTCAGAATGATGTCTGGCAGAAGTTCAGAGGAATGTGTGGAGGTGGGAACATTGGTCAGAAGGCTTCTTCAGTAATCCAGTTGGTAAGAAGCTAGGAGCAATAGAAATAGAGGGTATAGAGCTACACGTGACATTTCAGAGGTGGTATGAACAATACTTTGTAATGGATTGGATCTGAGAGATGGAAGAGAGGGAAATTCAAAGACAATAAGCTGTACTTTGGCACTGGGTCAGGTAGAAAGCTCTCATAGGAAGATGGAGAGATGGGTCTAGAACTCAGAAGAGAGGTCAGGTCTACAGGGCAGAGTTTGTGAAATCATCTCAACGGAGGTAACAATAGTTGAAGCCATGGGAGTGAATGAGATTGCCAATGGAAAGAGTATACAGGGAGATAAGGGAGCTTAGACTGGAAGCTTGGGGAAAACCTGCCTTAAATGATGAGCAGCAGGAAAAAAAGATACGGAGAAGGGATAGAGAATGAGAAAAGAGGGAATGCCATGTCCTGTAAGTCATGGAGGTGGGAGGGAGGAGAAAGTCCAGAAAGGGAACAGAGCTAAATCTTTCATTTCTATTGGATCTGGTGGATAGGAAGTCATTAGTGACTTTTTGGAGAGCTTTTTCAGTAGTGTGGCGGAAAAAGAAGCCAAACTTTGGGTTAAGACAGTAGATGGTTGTTATCATTTTCCTTTGAAATTTTCATTATATTTTCATAGGTTTTTGACTGAGTCCTTGAATTTTTAAGAGACCCCATCTGAATGTGAAGTAGCCTACCTGGAAGAAAATTATTCTTTGGATTGCAGCCAAAGCAATGTCACCTCTTGTCTGTTTTCCCACCATTGTTCTAAATAATACAAACCAAATCAGTCCAACCCTATTGACATTCAAGCTTAAATGTGAATTTTTGAAACGGCTGAAAAATATTGTTAATTGATTCCATTTAAAAGCCAGCTTAGGTATGATAATATACAAAACAATAAGTAGTATAAAAATTATTCTTATTTTACTTTATACTGACATGTAGCCCATCCAGCCCACTGCAGGGATTGCATACGCATACACACACTGCACGGCAGATATTCACACATTCACCCCCACTCTGTGTGTCTAACAGTTTTAAAATTGTTCATTTCTGCAACTGTTCATGTTTTAAATTACATATCCTTTTGGGACCATAGGATTTAGCCCTGACAAGCAGCTCAAAAGACCACCTAGTCCAACCCTTTCATTTTACAAGTGAAATTGAGGCCTATTTGAAGAGAAATAGCCACTTACCTAAATCATAATAGGAGAAGAGCCAGCATTCAAACTCACATCCTCTGACTCCTTGTTTCTCCTGCTACTCCACACTATGTACTGGTTCATAATTAAGATACGAATAAGATTTTATTATTTTACTCTTAGGAGTATGTGCATGTCCAGCTGAGAAATAAGATATACATGCTGTGGGGTATAGAAATCTATCTTGCTCTTCAAGAAAGTAAAGGGGAGGAGGATAAGAGGGGGAATGATAAAAGGGAGGACAGACTGGAGGAAGGGGTATTCAGAATGCATGCCATGTTGGGGTGGCAGGAGGAGAAAGATGGGGAAAAAATTTGGAACTTAAATCTTGTGGAAATGAATGCTGAAAAATTAATTAATTAATTAATTTAAAAAAAAAAAAAACAAAGCAAAGCCCTTCCCTTGATGTTGCCAACCTCTAAAACTACTGTCCAGTCCCTCACTGTCAAACTTCTAAAAAGACTACAGTCTTCAACAGAGAGGTCAAAACCACAGCCTGAAAAACTCTGAAATGACTAGAATCAGATTAAATGTAATTGGAAAATGTTTTAACAAAATAAAATGCACTAGAACATTTTTTTAAAGTATGTGCATGTCCTCAAACAAGAATCTTAATTTTAAATTCATTTGTTTGGTTTTTAAATTTCGTAGAATCATACAGTTTTGAGAGACTTGCAATATTAATTTAATTTGTCCAACACCACCCAGGTTCTGAGCAAAATTTATTTTAAAAGCTTTCCAATCAGATGGCTCTTAATGTGATTCTAAGAAATCTCCAGGGAAACTGATTTCATTTCCCTCTTTGCTGAGATCTAATGTTTAATGCTTTTTACTGCCAAAATATTTTTTTCCCCATAAAACTTAAGACAGCTCAATTGAGCAAGTTGTTTTTCCTTTGTCTTAATGTTGTTTCCATTCAACAAATAATTATTAAAAGCCTATTACATGAACTACTGTGCTTAGTACTGGAGAATACCAAGACAAAACAAATATTGCCCTCTGAGAACTTACTTTCCACTTGGAGGGAAACACAGCATATACACAGATGAGTAAATATAAAGTGGTTTCAGAAGAGGGAGAGTACTAATAACTAGGGGAATCACAAGGCCTCTCCTAGGTAGAGCCTTGAACTGAGTCCTGACCAAAACTAGAGATTCCAAGCATGGGGGCCAGTCTGTGGCAAGGCATGGAGGCCAAAGATGGATTGATGTGTTGGGGACATAGAACCTGCAAGCCATTTTGCCTGGAACAAGGCAAGAAAAAGTCTGTAAAGATAGACCAGGTCCAGGTTAAATCCTTAAATACTACACAGGAGTTTTATCCTCTCCTAGAAGCAATAGGTAGTCACCAGGTTTCTTGAGCAGGGACCTAACATGACTAACCTGTGCTTTCAAAATTATTCTGGCAACCATGTGAGGATATGAATTAGAAAAGGACTGTGGAAGCAGAGGGACTAAGTAGTCAGTGAAACATTGCCTAAGTGTCTACTTGACCTGCCAGGCACTATGCTAGATCAATTAAAAAAGGCTATGGTAATAGTCTAAAAATGCCAAGACATTATGACCTGAACTAGGTTGGTGGCCATGTGAATGGAGAAGCGATGATGGATGAGAAAAAAATAACATTTTTTTATTTGAAAGCCTATTATGTGTATCATGCTATGTAGCATAAAGAGGAATGCAAAAGAGATATAACTCACAATCCCTCTTGTCTGGATGTTACAGTTATTTGAAGATTGATCTTTGTAAATGAACAATCTTGATAGTTTAACTCAGTTAAAAAATAAATTAGTAGGAAATGCCTTCTACTGCAAAAGTAAAAATCGCAGTCATTCACGACTTTAAAAGGGGAGATGGTTTTTAAAATTAGCTTTATGATACTTCCTGCCATCGTCATCGTCTTGAGGAAAAAGACGACGACCTTGTGACTTTGGGAGAGCTCTATTCTTCACCAACTTTAAAACTAACCAGATTTTATATTCTTTTTTTGTTTGTTTGTTGTTAATGCACTGGACTGCATTATAGACTTCTCCTAGAATTCCAGGTTGGAATATCAGTTTGGTCCCCTCCCCATAAGGCCAGAATTAAATTTGGTTAGAATTCAAAGAAACTTGCATTTTAGATAAGGAGGACTTTGCAAGAATTGAAAATATAACCAACAGCTTGGGAATTTTTTGGATCTATTTTCATTAACATCAAATGTGATTTTATGTTTTTACTCCCAGTGTTATTCCAGTGATGGTCATTTTCATTGGATCATAGTACTGAGATCTGGAAGTGACATTACTCTTATCCAGTTCCATTTCCCTCTCTGCCCCCCCATTTTTGAGACTAGGCAATTGAGGATTTGTGGAAACAACTCGTGTGGGAATTACACAAATCAGTATTACTACTTAGCAGAGCTAGGTGTTTCTCATCACACTCATTTTTATTTGTTTTAGATGTTTGGGCTGGGGAAGGAAAAGGAACTTTAGTGAATGTTAGAGATTCCTCCTGTTAATCTCTGGGGTGAGTTGATGACCCTTTGGGTTGCCAGTTTGAATTTGAATTTGGAAAGATGATATCACAGATCCAAAGGAAAGAGGGGAAACAATAAAGGCATTTAATACACCTGTTGCCCAAAGGAGTTCATCTAATGGTTGAGATTTTAGGGCCTTTACAAGATAACAGGGATGATAATGTGTGGGTAGATGGATTGTCTGGCTTCCCTCAAGTCACATTCTGGAATAGGCATAGGGCCAGGCCTGCATCTCTAATATTCATTACAGAAATGAATTCTAACATTGTAGAGTCTATTAAAGAGTTGCCACTGATCTTTAGAGACTTGTCATTCACCACAGTCATACAGCTTTGAAAATGGTTGTACACTGAAATGTTTATATATATTCTAAATATTGATTATGTTCTCCACAGTGTTTTTCTTGGGGCATTTGGACTAATTTATTGGCTTATTAAAAATATGTCACCACTGGCTGATTAAACGTCTCTCTATATTTACAATTGATTTGTGTTTTTAGAGCGGGAGTGTGAAAGAAAGACCTTAACCATTATTCTTTTCTGATGTTCCAGCAGTATTTTATTGTCACATTTATCTTTAGTATAGTAGAAAGTATTAGTATTAGTAGAAATCTAGCCAGAATGATATGGGTTAAAGGAAGGAAAATACCTTTTATCAGCTTTATTAAATATATCAAGGAAAAAATCATTAAATGACTATCCAAAAAGATTTCCTTCATAAGAAGATTGTTTTACACTTTAGTTATGAGATTTTACTGATTCCTAGGGGTAACCAGCCACAGTCTGTCTGCCTTTCCAGACTGTGTGGGTAACTTGCAGCCTGTTGATACAAAAGTGTTCAGTGGACAACTCAGAAGCAAACACTCCAAATGGTTTTTACATCAGTTACCAAACAGGTTCAGTAATCTTCATCACTGTTTGTAGATAATCAGAATAGGTACATTCCCAGAAAGGTTTTTAGAAAATAAATATCTGTATATGGAATCCTATTTTTCCATTGGTTTTAATGGTTTAAATCAGTGGTATGTTCTTGAAAAAAAGGGAGAGTGTGAATTGTGGCCCTAAGATATGTTATTTAGCAATTGTATCGAACAGGAAATGATGTGGCATATTGGTACATTGGATTTGGATTCAGGAGACCTGGGTTCAAATTCTGGCTCTGCCACTGGGTCTAATGGTGGGAAATGGATAGACAGTTCATTCATATTTTGAAGTTCCAGCCACTAGAGTTCCATCTCATACATTACTACCTGAAAGAGTCCGTAGAAGAGCTCATTAAAGAGGTAGAAACAAGGGGCTTCCAAGATCTTTTCCAGTTTTAAATCTGTGATCCTGTAGAAATGATACATAGGGCATCCATCAGATTAGCCAAGTATCTTTTTCTGTTAATGACCATTGTGTTTTTGAGTCCTCTTGAAACGCCTGCTCAGTAGTTTAAACAAGAGGAAGTCTGCTTATTGTTCATTTGTTTGAAAATTTGTGGTGATATTGAGAATTGTGGTGAAAGCACTATGTCCAGTACTGCAAGGAATTCTGAGGTCAGTGTCCCAATCCCCTGAATTCACAGACTCGTGAGACAGATGAGGCACAAATCATTGTGATAAGAGGTAGAAAGGTAATGGCAATAAGAGATCTTTCTCTGGCTTTAATCCTTAAAAAAACAAAAAACAACAAAAAAAATCAGAACGGTGTTTCTCAGCGTGTGTATACTACTCCAGATCATGTCCTTTGGGATTCTGTTCTTAACTGCTATTTTTATCTTCCTCTAGTGGCTCGTGCAGAGACTCAGTTACACAGAAAAACTCATTGGGTAGATTGTTTACATTTTTTGCTGTTATGTAGTAACAGCTCTGATTCTTGTGGGAAACCTGAAATCTAGTTCCAGATTACATGACTTTAAGTAAGGCATTTACCATCTCTGGATTTCAACCTTCTTGTGTACAGATAGAGCAAATTAAAGTAGGTTATCACTTTCAAGTTAGTAATGTATGAAATAGCACTTTAGAGGCTTTATCTTCAAAAAATGAATGATCTACCCTCTTGCCATCATCAGGCCCAGAGTTAAATTTATACTATGTGATTCCGAGAAGGCAAAAATAGGGGCACATTTAAAGTTCAGGGTAGGTTTAAGGAAGCTTAGAGGACATATGAGGAAGCCACCCATTAGGAAATGCCTAAAGTATGGTGTTCTCACAAGATATGAGTTACTTCAAGAAGAACTAAAACAGAATTGTATGTTCTTCTAATCATGTGAAACAGAAGTGTCAGTTTCTTAAGTATTTACTTGTATTTCATTCTTCACTTTCATTTTCAACCTTCCAACACTATTCTGATCTACGTGCAATAGTCACTTGTCATAGACACAGATGTTTGTCATCAAAGATTGAAATTTTAAGTTCATTTGAAAAAATAAATTTTGGACACAAATGACCTAAAACAGACTCTCAGTCTTTCTTGCATTTTTTCCCCGAGATAACTCTCAACAAGGTTTATGGCATAGCAGCTCAAGACTTAAGAAAGTCCCAGAACCACACTCTCTAGGTCTGCTACAAATGGTGCTTTGTAACTCCAACTCTTTGTTGCATTAAAACCCTTTTCTCTTTCCATTACTTGCTTCCTATCATATTCCCTGCAGTGTTCTCTCTTTCACTTCAAGTCCCAGCTCCATTCTCTGTCTTACATCCTACTTTAAGTAGATTGAGGCCATGCAATGTGAGCTCCATTAGTTCTCTCGACCTCCACACTTCAAAACAGAGTTTGTCTCATCTATTTCCCTTTGGTCTTCAGTTCCTACCAATGCTAATTCCTTCACCTGTTTTCTGGATCCAGTCTACTTCTGGCTCCTCTGAGATCTAATTCCATCCCAGTCATTACCTCTCTCACATCTTCCATTTTTCCCTATCAACTCAAAATATACTGTCATGGCTGATCCTCCAAGGAAAAGGTTGTAGTCATTGTGAAGTAAATAAAAGTGTCAGCCTACTTAGGAAAATGTCTCTGTAGTGCCAAAGGATTGACCAGTATTTTACCCTTATTAGCAATATTAGTTTGTGTGTTTTGTTCTGCATCTTGACAGGAGTTGCATGGGTGTGGGGGGATAGCATAGGAGGAGTGTCATGTACTTTCTTCAGAGAAATAGCTTTGTCTTACCACTTTATTGCATTTGTGAGTCCTAAAGGAGTTTCTTTTTCTTTGGTCTCAATAAGCATACTACAACTTTTGAAGCTTTTCTTTTTCTTTTTAACTACATACTGTATGAATCAAGAGGCTCTTGTAATGTCTGAAATAGATTAAAAGCCTGACATATTCTATTTTCTTTTGAAAAGATAATATCCAGTGATCCATTCTGGGTTCCAACTACTGAGGAAGAATATTTGCACTTTGGGGAGAAAGCTGACTCAGAGAACCAAGCTCGAAAGTACATGAATGCAGTACGAAAGCGGAAAGGACTTTATGTGGAAGAAAAAATTGTGGAACATGCAGAGAAGCAAAGAACACTTGGCAAAAATAAGTAACTGCCTCCGTTTTCAGTTCTGTACACTGCTGGATTATTTTTTTTCCCTCTCTTAACAGATTAAAAGCATCATTAAGGATTTGCAATTTTGAAATTTTTTCTTTCTGCTGCAAAATTTGTTCATTTTTAATAAACTTGAGCAAGTTTAGTATATTAAATAAGGTTATTCAAAAAAGATGTTGATAAGATTTTTTTCAAAGACTGATTTTATTCTATGGCAAGCATGTCTTACAGATATCTAAATAATGACTTGTCAGTTTTCTATATAACCTTAAAACTAATATTGAGCAGGACAAGATTTTTAATACAGGGACAATAAATTATGAAGTCTTTGGTTTGTGTTTGTTGCTTTTTCATTTTTTGAAAAATCATCATGGTTCTATCTTGCATCCTGAAATTTTGTACATCTGTTTGGTATACTTTGTAGAAAGAAAACATTGAGGAAAACATCCCCTACAAACTGGTGGCAGAACTGTGCAACAGAAACACTTGTAGCACGTGAAAGCCGAACCATACTTGGCACGTTGTGTGGAGATCATGTGTCTAGTGGAAAAGTAGCCATTTTAAACTCAGGGTATGATTCACCAAATTTCAAACGATTACAGTAGATTCACTTGACAGCATTGCTTAACAGGATATTTTATTACGTGTACTATGCCAGTAATTTCCTTGTCAACTGACTTTTTGAACATCTTTCATTGATTATTGTGAACAGTGTCTTAAATTCCTTTAAATTGTAATAGGAATAAGTGATACATATATTTAAAAATAATTTTACCATCATTTCTTTCTTGTGATTATTAAGTTGCTTATTTCCCCAATTTTCCAGAAAAAATCTTAACCAGTGTGTATAGGCTTGCTAACCTTCAGCATAAATCGTTTTTTTTGTTTTTTTTGTTTTTTTTTTTGCCATATCTCAGTAACTGTCTTCAGAAGAATTGGAATTTTAAAGGGGAAAACCAGTTGGGCTACAAGTATCAACTTGGTAGTCGTTTCTATTTCAATAATGTTTTTGAAGGTTACTTGAAAAAAAAAGATTCTATTTTATTCCTTTTCTTCAGTGTTCTGACTAGACTTTGTTTCAGAGTGTTTTTAACAGATGTCCTTGAAGACCTTCCATGGTCATTGTTAACATTGAATGGAAACATTTGTTGTTTTCTTGCACCATGGCCTTGGCAATTTCTGGGCCAGTCTGCTTGTTAGAGACTATTTGATAAAGTCCAGACAGATACTACACTAACTGCTTCAGTGCCTCAGTTTAACAGGGTTCATGGTTAGGATAATTTGGGGCTGTAATGATGATTAATCCTGAATTATATGGGAACCAAATCATAGCAGTTAGGAATAGTGGCATTTAAGCTACTGGACGTGCTAAAGTGCATTGGTTCCAAACTTTGCAACATTATTAGAACATATTGCCATTATTATTATTCAACAGTAAAGGAGTGCATGGTGGGTGTGAACAGGTTACAACATATGAGAGGAAAATAAGATTGTTTGGTCTCGTGGTGAGTATAAGTCATGGCAGGAGAACACCAGAGTGCTCCCCTGGTACCTTCCTGAGGTCAAAAGATAGTGAGGAAAGACTACAAGCCTTGCAGTTGACCCTTAATAGTGAACTTACTGGAAGGCATGGACAAGGGATTTACGGAATGGGCAGGCATGGGTAGGTTGCCATCCACATCTTTGGAGGAGACATCCAAATTGATGAGATTACAGAACCGTATTAGTGTTGTTGAAAAGACACATCAAAGAAACCACCTTGGTGCTCCCCATAAAGGAAGGAAATGGTTGGGTGGTCTTCTGTTGTTATGTACTAGTGTATTCTTCTGACTGCTTCAGACAGTGTTGATACTGAAACTTAGATTTTTGTTTCACTTGTTCTGTCTCTTTCTTCCTTACCTTTTTTAGTGTAACTCATCATAGAAGAGCATTAACAGAAAGTATCATCTTTAAAGAGTCAAGGCATTAGCACAATAATCTCTAAGGCTTTTTCTAAGTTTAGGGTTAGGAGTTGGGAGTCAGAATGTATATAGGTTTTGTAGACCCAGCCAGTCCTAGCTGTGCTTCTTACAACACAACCAGATTACAGTTAGGACTATCAGGTAACTCCATGAAAATCTAAGGTACCAAGTCCCCGGTTGCCTGAATGAAGTTGAAAGGATTAGCAGATCTGGGCAAAGAAAAAGGTATTTGACTGTGAAGTAGCCAAATTTGCCCCCTTTTTAACCAACAAGCATTTTTTAAAAGTACTTATTACATTACAGGCCCTGTCTGAGGCCCTGGGAATATAGATGTTAGGATATAAGATCTGTTGGGGGAGACAACATGTACATATGTAAATACGTACATAATAAATACAAAGCAATTTGGGGTGAAGGAGGTAATTGTATCTAGGGAATCAGAATTTTTATTAGATTATCAGGTATTTTTAAGTATTATAAACAACATAGCAAATTTTCAGGTGCCCAAAATTCAAGTCAAGTTTTAAAAATATCAAAGACATCAAGAACGGTAGAAACCCAAACACAGATACCAGGATTAAAGTAGAAATTAAGCAAGTCTTCCATATAACTTTAGCTATAATAACAAGGAAAATCTCCTTGGAAAGCTGATTCAACAGCCTAAGGAAGCCAGAAAAAGCAACCCCTACTACCCATCTCCAATTCCTTTTGATTCTCTTATGACATGAATTTGAGTCCCCTCAACCATTTTGGTGCGATGAAATCCAATAAGTATTTATTAAGTATCTACAATGTGCAAAGCAATGTTAGGTGGCAGTGAGATAATGACAGCAATAAATTGCCTGCCCTGAAGAAGTTTACATTCTACTTATATGCAACATGTAAACATGTATGTGTGTATATATGTATATGCAGAAGATCATTTAAAAAGAGGGGGAAAGGGAATTAGAACAAGGGAATTAGAAAATCAGCCCACCTCACATTGGAGCCAACATGTGAACTAGGGATTCTAAGAGGAAGGTGGTGCTCCCTGGAGACATTCCAGTTTACCAGTGTTCTAAAGTGTGGCTCCCCAAAGAGCCCAGTGCTCTATGACTGTTTCAGAATACAACAGGACTCCACCTCTCTAGTTCTGGACATTCTGACTCTCAGTGCAGACTAAGATTACATTGTTGTCATTCAGTTGTGTCTGACTCTTTGTGACCCATAGTGCTTCGCCATTCCCTTTTACAGCTCATTTTACAGATGAGGAAACTGAGGCAAACAGGGTGAAGTGACTTGCCCCAGGGTCACACAGCAAGTAAATGTCTGAGGCCAGATTTGAACTCAGTTAGTAACTCCAGGCCCAGCACTCTATCCCTTTCACCATCTCGCTGCCAAGATCACATTAGTTTTTACCATATTACATGGTTGATTCATATTGAATTGGCTTCAGAGATAATCATTCTAGGATCTTGGGAATCAAAGCATTGAAGGGGGCCACCTTTGAACTGACCCTTCCCTTCCAGTTTTCATGTTATCCTGGAGCCCCTGGATATCCTGGAATTTCTATTGATGGTTGCATCTACCCAAGTAATAATCCTAAAGTGCCACAATTTTAATTAACAGTTGGCATCTTATATGAATCAGTTCTGGAACTAGTTGGGAATATGCTAGGGATGTGAAATTCTAAGTCCAAAATTTATGCATGCTTCCACTCTGTACTAAGAGTTAACTTTGTTGTCTTATATTTTTCTATAAGCATATACTAATGTGTCATAGCTACCTCCTGTGCTTAGTTATTCTACATAATTACTTCTCCTAAAGGTCTTCCCCTTCAGTGGCAGCTAACTGTAGACTGTTTAACAGAATCACTGAAATAGAGAGGTAAAAGGGACTTCAGCATCTTTCTAATCCAACTCGTATGTGATAGGAATGCCACTATAATATAATCAACAAGTAGACATCCACTTGAACAAGGCAATAATGTTTACGATATTGAATTCCATTCATTTACCAAATATGAGATAATGGTATGTGGCACATTCATAGGGCTTGAAGGTGTTTCAAGTCATCTTTTTATATATTATCCTATCTGAGTCTCATCATGACTCTGTGATATAGGCAGGTATTTTTGTTCACATTCTCTAGATGAGGAAACTTACACCTCTTACTCCACATCTTTGCTGACTCCAAGCCTAGCACTCATTATTATTATACTCGTTATATTCTATAAGATCAGCAGGATCAGTCCTGTTGGGGATGAATCTCTTTGTATAGTTTCCCCTCTCTGCCTTCTCATCTCTCCCTCTTGGAATCTCCAATTCCCTAAAAAGCCCAACTCAAATGCCATCTTTCTCAAGAGGTCTTTCTTGATTTTCCCTGTTGTTAGTGTCTCCTATCTGAGATGAAATTATTTTATTTTGTGTTTGTTTCTCTGTGTATAACTTGTTTGTCTCCTGCTTCCCCCACCCCCAATCCTGAGCCTGACCTCCCTCAACAAAATCTGTGTTCAGTTTTGTCTTCCTATTCCCAGTACTGAAGAGGGAACATAATGTAGGGCACAAGACAATGATCTTGGAAGCCAGAACAACCCAAACGCAACTTCTCCCTCTGAAATTGAGTGTGAGCAATGGGAACTGAGCCAGCCAACACCTCAAATGCTCTAGAAAACTCCATTAAGAGCTTAAATTGCTAAAAAAATAAATCAATGAATGAATGACCAAAAAAAAAGAAAAAGGAAGAAAGTGCCAACTTGCATTGGTAGAGGGAGTTTCCTCTCCCTGGACTTCCTAGAAGATTGAAATTACAACTCCCTAGTCCTAGTGCTAGGGTACATAAGAGGTGCTTAATAAATGTTTATTGAATTGGATTATTTTTTATTATGTTAGTAGAACTGTGAGAATGAATTTTGTTATTAATACACTTTCCAGGGTCCTGTATAAAATGCATAGGATTTAGAACCATAAGGGGTCTTAGATATAATCTAGTCCAACTCATTTTACAGATGAGGAAACGGAGGCCCAGAGAGGCTAAATTACCCCCACCTCTCACACAAAGTAAGTAAGAAGAGCTAATATAACCATATCTTGCAGATGAGGCAACAGCTCAGGGAGGTGAAGATGTTTGTGCAAGATTTCATGACTGTTCAATGGCTGAACCAGGCCCAGGATCCAGATGTGCTGGCTCCCAGCCCAATAATTCTTCCACTCTATGTCTCCACTTTACCCCCAGAGCCTCTTATCCTAAGGTAAAATATTCCTAAACAGTCTCTTCTGCCTGCATTATGAGGAACTGGCATCTTGACTGGGCTATATTGGGCCCTGATGGATGCAACATTTGGAGATTAGGTGTTTGTTCTCAGAAACAATTTGGAATCAATTTGGCAGATTGAAGCAGAAATACAAATTCATCTTTTGTGGTATTGGAGGTCAGTGATATTTTAAAAAAATTAAGTGATATCAGCTGTCCTGTGGATTTCCTACCAGCTTATCCTTTTTTAAAAGAATAAATAGGGAAAAGGACTGTTTATTGAAATTCCAAGATTGTTTTCTAGAATCCTATTTTTTCATTTCTCACAGTACTTATCTGTGTCCCTTTGGGACTGACATAGTGAATCATGTGTTTATTATCAGGCTTGGAGGGACATTTATCAAGCTATAGTAAAAACTTAGATGTTGGCCAACAGAGTAAATGTGTGTCAAATTGGAATTTTTTAAAAATTAAATGTAGGTGTACCATAGATACAGTCTTATTTAATATCTCTAAAGTTTTGCTATTATTAAAGCTCATAACAACAATAGGTAATGTATAATGCCTGAAGGTTTACTTTTCCTCACAAGAATCCTTTTACTTTGCTCATTTTACAGTTGAGGAAACCAAGGCTGAGTTTGTGAATTGGCCATTATCAAGAATCTAATAAGCGTCAGAGCTGAGCTTTGAACCCAACTCTCCTGATTCCAAATCCAGAATGCTTTCTCCTATTTTGTGGAGCATAAAATCATGCTCTCTCAAAATGAGAGGGACCTCTGGGGTCATCTAGTTTATCTTTTGCATGAGTAGAAATTCCCTCTAAAATGTTTACTAAGTGACTATTCAGTCTTTACTTGAACACCTCCAGTAATGAGAAGAGATCTGCTTTCCAGAGCAATCCAGCCCACTTTTAGATAGCTCTAATTTTTAGCAATTTTTCAAGCTAACATCTGCCTCTCTTCTTCCTGGTCTGTTGCTCCTCTGAGATCAACAGAATGAGTTCCAGGACCACAGAGCAAATCTAATCCTTTTCCACAGATACTTGAAGACTATTTTTTTGTATCTCCCCCAGCTCCTCCCCATCTCATCTCTGAGCTAAATATACCCACTTCCTTTAAATGATCCTTGTATTTCTCTGTGCCCTCATCATCCTGGTTATCTTTCTCTTAATATTCTCCGCCCTGTCAATGTTCTTCCTGCAATGTGGCACTGAGCACAGAATACTGCACAATTGTGCCGTATAATGCCATCGTGATCTGGCCAGGGCAGAGTACACTGGGACTATTTCCTCCTTTGTTCTAAACACCATGTTCCTATTAATGCAGCCAAAAATTGCCCAAAGGTTGTATTTCCTGATTTTTGAAAAAAAGGAAGATTGGGGAAATGACTGGAGAAAAATTACAGATAATATTATTTTTTAAAAAAGATTGGAAAGATGTATCCAGGCTGCCCTTGAAAATGTGAAAGTGGAATGACTGACTTTTGCTAACAGTTTTCTACTGCAGATCAGTTCTTTATCATCACAGGATTGACTGAATACTATAGAAGATATAAAATCCCACTATTTTTTGTCAGTAAGTTATTTTTAAGAAGCAGTCAACTTAGAGATAAATGTAGCTTTTGAGGCTTTCCTACAGCATGGCATCTCCTGTGCATGTTAAGATCTTACAAGGTTGCTTTATAGATGCAACTCTAGAAATAACTAAAAAATCTTTTGATTATCAGTATCAAACATGATCTCTTATAAGGGGAATATGTGCTTGCCAAAGATGTCCACTGCTGTCATGGAGAATGCTCCATGCAGACTCCAAAGCATGGAGAGATTCCTTATAAGTGGGAACCTCATTTACCTCATCTGTAAAATGGGAACATTAATACTAGTATTACTTAGTTCATAGGGTTGTTGTGAGGTTTAAATGTAATAATGTTTGCATAGTATTTTACAAACATATAAATGTCAACTGTTATCATCAATGGATTGATTACATCAAGTGCCAAAATACTTCTTGATGAGATTCATAGTCACAAAAAAGAGATCAGTTCTAATTGTACGCATCTGGAAAAATACAAATAAATCAAGGTGCTCATTGTCTGGACTGTGGCAAACAGTTGAATGGGAAGCCCACTGACCTAGTACGTCAGTGCATATCTTTTGGGTGGGTTACTGCAGATGGATAATAACAGGGTCCTGAACTGATTGGGGAGAAGAAAACAAGTTGGGCTACGTCTGGAAAATTAGGTAGCTTTTTCAGTGATCCCAAGCTGCTCCCTGACACAAAATCCCATCATTTTAACTCTAGCGTTCTCCCAGAGATGTTCTATGGCTAAAGATCTTTATGCTCTAGATTCTCCAAAGAACCAAAGTTGCATGTGGTTCCCAAGAGCATGGTGGGTGTAAGTAGGCTGATGACAGAAGTAGGCTAGTCAAGTAGCAGAAGCAAAGGATTACAGTGCTTAAGCACTGCACTGGTACTCATGCGTGGAATTAGGGTTGGAAGTTCTCCAGGGAGTAAAGAGAGCTTGTATGAAAGATTAATTAGAAGATGAGAATCCCACAGGATTAAAAGGCACAAATGAGTTGTGATGTGCCCTGCAAAGGGTGAACTGACATTGATGAAATCACAGAACCATTGATAACAGAATCTGAGTTAAAAGGGACTCAATTCCTTCTACAGTATACCTGAAAAATGGTCATCCAGCCTTTGCTGGAAAGCTTTCATAAGAGAGTAATTCCAAAAGCAGCTCATACCATTTTTTCTCTCTAATGATTAATGCATTTTTTTTTTACTACTGTCATTTCCCCATAATCTCTCTATAATATCTTTATGACTTCACAGTTAAACAAAACTATCTGATGTACCTACAGCCTGCCACTTCTTTCCTGGGAAGAAAGAAGAACATTCCAGAACCATTATTTGCAACCAAGATTTGTCATGTCATTCATTTTGAGTTTTCAGCTTTCGCTTTTTCCTTGATTTAAGTTATCGAACCTCTCTCCTGTTCTCTAGGTTCTGCTTTCTTCATTCTACATCAATTCACACAAATTCTTCATATGCTTAATAACATTCCCTTACATTCATATACCACAGTTTTGTGCTCCTACAAAAAGTGTTAATATCA
This sequence comes from Notamacropus eugenii, assembly GCF_028372415.1. Lineage (NCBI taxonomy): Eukaryota > Metazoa > Chordata > Mammalia > Diprotodontia > Macropodidae > Notamacropus > Notamacropus eugenii. The sequence goes on along the minus strand of NC_092872.1, from coordinate 175,523,034 downwards.
ATATTTTGTTATATGGTACCTTTTTTTTTCATTGACCTTATTGTATATTTCTGGTAGTGAGATCACTGGGCAAAAAGATGTGAACAATTTAGTAACCTCTCAGATAATTCCAAATTGATTTCCAGAATGGTTGTACCAATCCACAGTTCCACCAATATTGTCATATAAGATTATATGAGCTTTTCTCTCTGCCGTGATATTATTAACTCATATTGAGCTTTAGTTTACTAAAACCTTTTTAGCCTTTTTTTCCCCCATAAACTTAACTCACTCTGTATCCCCTGGCCCATGATTTACTTTAAAAAACATTTATTCAACACTAACCACTGTGCTAAGTGCTCAGGATATAAAGACAGATACTGCCCTCACAAGAAGGTGAAAGTGTCACTTTGTGCAGTTGGTTTTTTTAACCCAGATGTAGGACTTTTAATATATATCTATTCCATTTCCTCTTCATAGATTAAGTGCATCATTCTGACCTGTTGAGATCTTTTTTTTCCTGGTTGTCATCTAGCTTTAGTGATTCCTTCTGTATGTCATCTCCATATTTGATAAGTCTGCATCTAAGTCTTCAAATTATTGATGAAAAATGTTCATCTGTATAGAACTAAGAATAGATCCTTAGAGGTCTCTGTATCACCACCACCACCATCTAGCACAGTCCCTGTCCAGCAACTCACCTGTTCAAACACAACTACAAACCAGTGCATCATCCAAGAGACATCAGTATATCTCAATATCCATGCACTAAAGAATTCATACATTACTTATAAGAGAGATTTATATCTCCCCACACGGTGGGGATCTGATACATAATAAAATGGTTTCTAAGCACACTGCTTATTAGAAGCAATAAATTAGAAAGTACTGTACAGGTAGATGATATGGATTAGTATACTAGCAGCAATAAAAAGTGATGATAAGCTATCAGTAAGAGAAAGAACATAAAAATTAAAAATATGCAAGAACTTAGAGCATGACAGTCTAGGGACACTCACACAAGACATCTCAATGCATCCTGAAGGCATTGCTGGACTACAGTGTAATGATTATAATTAGATTAAATAAATAGTTTCATAATTAGACTAAATTCTACTTGATACATTTTATTTAAGAAAGGGAGGGTATAATGTATTTGAGAAAGATTTGCATCCAAAGCCATTAATTTAAAAGTTTTGATGCTTAAGTTTGTCTTCAAAATGCCTCTGTCTAGAACAAACAATTCCGCATGATTTGGGGGAGCCAAGGTGTTACTGTACTGAAGTATTGTGTATCTATATTCCTGTGATAACCTTTTTTTCTAGGCAAGACAATAAAGTGTTGAGTTTTGACCTATATAGTCTCAGAATTCTTCTGTTCCTTTTGTTATTACTTCTTCAGAGACAATCATATACATACAATGATCTGAAAATTACATCCAGTTCCTTGCAATCTGACATGTGTAGACATGCCTTGTGATTTGTTCCCAGCAACCTTAGGACTCTCTCTACAGCTTTAGATCAAGCGGCTCCTCTCACCCACATAATGCATCTGTGGGAGAAATCTCCCTCTAAAAAAGTCCTCCTTCTGTTAACTCTCAGTTGTCAATGCAAGACGTCTTTTCTTCTTCAGTTTACCCTTTCCTACTGTTTCCTAAATTTTGCCTAAAGCAGAAGGCAGTGTCCTTTTTTGATCATGATGTTTTCAACAGTAGGAATAAGTGGAGTTAGCTTCAGGACCAGTTTAAAACAAAACAAGAATGACCAAAAACTCACCAACCTCCTTGTTTTGTGTTTTAATACTCTCAGACCCTTGTTTCCTCCAGGTCTTGGCTCCCATTGGACTACATCTGACTGACCTGGCTTTAACATTCAACCTTCCATTGTTAATCCTAATTCTTTCTTTTAGTTTACCAACTTGGTCACCTTTCCAGTATTTTGTTCAGAACAGGGGAATATGTTCATTTTCCCTTCATGTGATCTTGGATGAAGATATAGGTGGCATCTAATCAAATGTATAGGTATCATGAAACTTGAACAGGGTGGGTATTCATAGAGTCATAAGCCTAGAGCCAGAAGGGATCCCACAGGTCATCTAGTCCAACCCTTTCCTTTAGTAGATGAGGAGCTTGAAGCTCAAAGAAGTTGGCAACTTGCGTAATAAGGTCATAGATAATAAACATCAATAGTAGCATAACTTCCAAGTCAGCGTTGTTTCTCCAAGTACACTGTTTCACTCTGGAAGCAGCTTATTCTTTGGATGAAGACCAGCTGGACCTAAGGGTTGAATCAAAAAAGAGGAAGTTCCAAACAGACATATACAGAGTCCTACATTTACATCAGAAAATGAACTGCATAAAGAAAAAAAGTGGAGAGTAAATGGTTAGACAGAAAATCATGTGAAAAGACAGATCAGAAGTAAGGAATGCCATGAGGGTGCAGTGGGAGGAACACTAGGCTAATAATCCCAGACCAGGATCCAAAGCCCTGTTCTGGCTTCAAAGAACATTAAGCATAAATAAGTAATTATGCCTTGCACCGAGAACACAAAGATTGATATGACACAGCAGACACAGACAAATAACTATGACCTACATCTGTGAGCCTCAATTTGCTTCTTATAAATGAGGATCATGATACTTTACTACCTATCTCACTGGATTATATCAAATGAGGCAATGACCATAAAGTGCTATATAAGGAGGGGTATTTTTATCCAAAATATTCAAGGGAGATAGTGGTTTATCCTCTTTTATCCAAGGTAGTCTACTCTGAGATTGAATGCTACATTTTGTCAATAAGAGTTTTGCCAGCTCATTGTAATTTTAGCTTATTTTCTCTTGTTCCTTCTTTTCCACTGCCATCATCCTAGCTCAGGCCCTTGTGACTTTTGTTTGGATGGTTGCAATAACCTATGGAGTTCCCTACCATTCATGCTAGCCACAGTGTCCAGGGAAGGACAGACTGGTGGGCTTGTTCAAGTTTGAAGGTTGATGAGGTGAAGGAGGGGAGCCAACACATAGGAACTGGGAGCAGTCAGAGCAGTCACCGTAGCACCAAATCAAAGCTGAAACATAGAGCTGGAAGGAATGCCAGGGTAGAAGGAGAAATAGGCTCCAGTAGATGTCAAAATGTCAAAACCACAACCACATAAGGGAGGGGAAAATCAAGGGAGAGAGACTTAGAGGAGATAAATGACTAAAAGCACTGAGTTAAAATGATGGAGGAACAGTTCAGGGGTAAGTAACTTGGAGTAGAAATGGCAAGTGAGGACATTTTCCATGTCTGACCCATTCTTCAGCACTTCTTTTCCTCTAATGGTGGACCAGCCTGTGCCAGAGGTATCCTTTCTGGTTCCTTAAATGGGTCACCTCTTCAGAAGTTGGTATCTAGATAAACTTGGACCAAATAATTTTCCCTTCTTCTAATCTTCTAGTCTTATGCCCTTCCATTGGTTAATTCTAGGTTAATCTGTATATGCCATGACTGATCTAAATACCCCACTGTTCCAAAGGTCTACTGAAAGAAACTCTTTAGCTAGACATTCAAGGCCTATTCTGGTGGTCCTGTGATGGCTGCTATGCATATAATCTTTGCTGCCTGGCTTGATGTGCAAATATATATATGAACTAGAACAAAAGACAGTCCTCAGAGGCAAGATCATCCTTCTCTATCCAGCATGCCTACTAGGAATGGTGGTATTTCTGCTGGTCAGGCCAGAAGTCAGGGTTCAATTCCCCACTGGGAAGCCAGGCTACTGGTTGTGAGAGTACCTTTAGATGATGCTGACAGTGATATCTTGAAAACTTTATACTGCTCTGAGAGTATATTCTCAAAGAAACAACTGTCAAAGATGTTATCTGGGAATGCTAGAATATATAACTGCTTCAGACAAGGTACCTGAATGTACAATGTACCCCTACTGTTTCTATATCCCCACAATACAAAAAACCTGCATAATGGCATGGTCAACAAAAATCCCACGGCCATCAAGAATCAACCTTCTGATGGTCAAGAATGGTTTAAAATAGAATCCTCATGATACTCCCCTACCCTCCCAGTTCAGAAAGGGGATTGGCACAATCCGGGAGGAAATTGTACCATTGAAATCCCATCCACTCAGTGTTTAGGCATCACTTCCTGAGTAGGAAACCACTACTTCCCCCTTTGGGCAGTTTCTTTCCCCAAGGGCCTTCAGAAACAGCCTGTGGTTACTCTGACTTGGCTTGCCACATCCTGCATTTCTTGTCCTACCTGGATCGTGGGTCTAATCATAAGCGAATCATAGCAAAAAGTGCAGGTCTGTAACTTCATGAAAACGTTGGTGATTTGCCCAGTGGAGGATACCTGAACCCCTTACTAGAAGTCAGGAGTTACACTGTATGTGTGTGTGTCCTATAATTAATTCTGGTTATCAATTAATATAATATGACCCTACCCTCCAAATGGAGTCTACTTACCTAACCCTCCTAACCTTAACTAACCCCTGACTTCAAATCCCAATGCTTTTTCTAATACAGCCATCATGTTGCAGGTTCATACTGAAAGGAGCCAAAGACTTTCCTCCCTGACACCAAGATCTTTCTTAGCCTAGGCAAGTTACTTCCCTCTCTGAGACTCAGTTTCCAGATCTGTAAAATACTTCCCCCTCTGAGACTCAGTTTCCAAATCTGTAAAATAGGGAGTTGAACCCCAGAAAAGTAAAGAAGTAGTAAGAGAGCACTTATGTGTCCTTGAATATGTCACCTAACCCAGATGAACTACATCCCTTAATAACAAATGAACTGGCAGATGTGATGGCCAAGCCACTATCAGGGAGTTTTGAATTTTCGTGGAGGAGCAGCATATCAGAAAATGACTACTAGGTTTATACCTCAAGGAAAATAAAGGCAAGAGGAAAGGACCAATCTATACAAAAATATTTTGTAGTGGGGAAGAATTGGAAAGCGAGGAAGCTATCGGTTGGAAAATGGCTAGACAAGTTATGGGATATGAATATAATAAATACTATTGTGCTATAAGAAATGAAGGAGATCGTTTCAGATAAACCTAGGAAGACTTTTATGAAGTGGTGCAAAGTGAAGTAGGTGGAACCAGGAGAACAATGTATACAAGATTGCTGAAGGACTTAGGAACTCTGTTCAATACAATGACCAACCACAATTCCAGAGGACTTATGATAAAACATGAGAAGTAATAGATTCACAGTGCAGATTGAGACTTTTTTTTTTGGACATGTCTAAAAAGAAATAAGAAGCAGCTAGGTGGCTCGGTGGATAGAGCACTAGACCTGGAGTCAGAAAGATCTGAGTTCAAATGTGGCCTCAGATACTCACTAGCTGTATAACCCTGGGCGAGTCACTTAACCTCTGTTTGTCTTAATCCACTGGAGAAGGAGATGGCAAAGCCACTTCAGTATTTTTGCCAATAAAACCCCATGTGGGGTCAAAAGAGTCAGATGCAGATTTGTTGTCCTTCCTTCTTGAAAGAGAACCAAAATGACATCACCATGCTAGAGCAATTGAATGACTTAACCACAATAACAGATGAGGGAATATGTTTTGCTTGACAATACAAGCTTGTAATGGATTTTGTTTTTCTTACTTTCTCCATGAGGTAGGGTGGGGGAGAAATGAAATACAGAGCTGAAAAATAAGTAAAATTAAATTTTATAAATGATTACAGTATAAAAAACAAAAATCAGAAGCAAAATTATAAAATTATAAAATATGTGAATGAGCCCAGGGATACCTTTGTGCCAAGCTTAGTCATCAGAGGAGATCTTAAATTGAAGGTATGTTTGGTATTGAATAGATACTGTGGTAGTAGTACATAGAAATCAGGAAATCAGAGAAACCTCATTGAAATTCTTCTGCTGACACATATAGGCTGTGAACCTACGAGCATCACATGGCCTCTCAGTGCCCCCCCACAATTCTCCGGTACAAAATGATAAACTCTGAGGAGTTCACTACGTTAATAAAATCACAAGTTAGAACAAAAGAAAGTATGTAGTATTTATACTAGAATAGGGGTTTGAGATATAACTGAAATTCTAGTTCTTGTCATCCAGGGGAACTGTAGTATTCTCTCACCACCCTGAGAGATTTGGATTATGCCCATATTTGAGCCTGGTTTTGAGTCATGCAAGAGGCTCAAAGATCACCATAGTCCTAACCTCTCTCAGATCTGGAAGGGAATACTTGTCCCAAGAAACTACAAGTTCCAGAATGCCAATTACTTCTTGAACCCCACTACATTGATAATATTATGGATTCCTTTCCCCAGAATTTAGGCATACATAGTTTTCTTGGGGAAGCTAGGTGATGCAGTGGATAGAATGCTGAGCCTGGAGTCAAAACTCATCTTTGTGAGTCCAAATCTGGCCTCAAACATTTATGAGTGGGTCATGTCACTTCACCCTCATTTCCTCATCTGTAAAATGAGCTGGCGAAGGAAATGGCAAACCACTCCAGTGTCTTTGCCAAGAAAACCCCAAATGGAGTCACAAAGAGTTGGTCATGACTGAAAAAAAGACTGAACAGTCGCAACCATTTCTGCTCTCCAGGTCAGAGTCCTTGCATGCTGCTGATACTCCAACCTAAGCATGAAACAGCAATCTTCCTTTAACTTATCTCTTTCCCTCCTGTCTCTTCCCCACTCTGATTCATTTAGTATACTGCTAACACGTTAATATTGCTTTACTCAGACTCAAAATCCTCCGAGCTGAACTGACTTTGATGTAGTAAGGATTCATGTCCCTTCTGATTGTGAAATTCTCTAATTCCATCATTATTTCTTCATATACTAATTCCAAACTCTTCTGCCCAGCTAATGAGGATCTCATTCAGACTCCCTAACCTCTACCCCATGCAACTCTTGGGTGCAGCAGTTATGGAGAAGGTAGTCTTCAGGAAGTCCCAGAATAGCAGTCATATAAAGAACAGTAGTTCCCAGGATGTTTCTGTCAGGAGAATTTCTGGAAAGGAAGTCATCTGGCAACTTGCGAATAGGCTGTAGTTGGCATGTGCCGAAGTCTCACTCTTCCTAATTCTTAATAGTTTCCAAGAAAGTGACCCTGTTTATTGTCTATTATTTTAGCTTAAGATAAGTTAATGGCTTACCCTTTACCTATTGATCTTTGTGGCATAGTAGATATAGTATCTGACTTGGAGTCAGGAATACCTGAGTTTGAATCCTACCTCAAAAATTATGTGATCTTGGACATGTCACATAGACAACCTGTCTACCTCAGTTTCCTTATCTGTAAAAATGAGGATAATGATAGCACCCACTTCCCAGGGTTATTGTGAGGGGCAGCTAGGTTGGCATAGTGGATAAGGCATACTGGACCTGGAGTCAGAAAAGACCAAAGTTCAAACTGGATCTCATATGTATGACCCTGGGCAAGTCATAACCTCTATCTGCATAAAATCTGGAAAAGGAAATTGCAAATCACTCCATCATCTTTGCCATGTACAGTCCCACCAGTCACAAAGCATCAGACATAACAGGAACAACTGAACATCATGTACCAAGCTGTGAATACAAAGAAAAATAAAATATGGTCCCTGCCCTCAAGGAGCTCACAATCTCATATAAGAAAGAAGAAAAGGAGGGGAGGGTGGGGGCAGCACGAAGACCTTAATCTGGGTAGGCAACGTGAAGGTGGCTGCACTTGACCCCATCCTCAAATGAAGAGCTTTAGGAGGAGCTCTGGGATGTCGACCTCTCCTCCATCTTTTCCTGTCAGAGGGATGGAGGAGTCTCAGGACCAGGGGTCACTGAGAAATTAATTTCAGAGTTAATTCAATCTTATTGAAAGATGATTTGCTATTATTTGCAAAGCTTAAAGCACTGTATAAATTATCATATTATACTATTATTGTTATGGTTATTACATCATTAAGCAACTGTTGTCTAAAAAAAAAAAGTTTGTTCCTTCCTTTTGATTCATACCTTACTCCTGAAGTCTCTAACTTCCTGGAATTTCTAGCCAAAATGCCAAATCTCAGGAATAACTTGAAATCACATTTTTTGTTAATGCCTCCGTTCCTCGCTCTGTTGGAAATGTTGACGAGTTGAATCCCCTTTACCTCTAGAAGAAACTGCAGAGTGTAGGGGGCTGGTGACTGAGACAATGAGGTGTTAGATTTTGCTGCCTTTGGACCCAAGTAGTTGCCTTTACAGAGTCTAAGGCGCAAATAAAGAATGGGAAATATTACCTTTCTGGTTTAGATTAGTCTCCATTTGTACCTTTTAAAGGGTGTTCCCTTTTCAGCCTCTGACTGACTTATTTGCAAATGAAAGGACCAGGCAACTCACTGAGAATCAGGCCCAGAATAGACTTTCACTTGAGCAGGGATAGCCTCTTGGAAAGTTTAAAAGCAGGGAAATCATGAGCCCATTAAGAAGAGCCAGCAATGGAAGGCCAGCACAGATTTTAAGGGTCCATATTTCACCTTTTGGTTTGTCCTTCTTGGGCAAATTTCTTGGAAATTTCTCTCTCTTCCCTCCCCACCTTTCCATCCACACTGGCAATTGTAAAACGTACCACGATGCCATCTTGCAGCAGAAGAAGCACATTTCAGTGTCCTGTGTACAGAGCAGACGGTGCAGCTGTGAAGTCAGTTCACAAGATGATGAGTTGATTCAGGTGCCTAGAGCTGAAAACCTGCTTGGGAGATGGCAGGCCCCAAAGCTGAGAGTCCTTCTGGTACTCTTAGGTATGTGTTTTGTATGTACTCTATGCCAAGATTTCAAACACAGCAATAACCCCTGCCAAGATGAACCTAAAACTATGGACAGTAGAGGCTATGCCCAAGCAGCAAAGCCACTCTCCTAGCACAGGAACAGGTCAAAGGGTCCAGCACAGCATCTAACCTGGCAGAGAGGCAGCTGGTCCCTAGAGGGGCAGCTTAAGAACCTTACGAGTGGGTCAGTGTTGGAGCAGTAAGTGGTTCCTCCTTGATGGCTGGCCATGCGTTCCTTACGTGGGTACACTCTTTCCTTGGTCGCTGACATTTTATCACACCGCAGGTTCATGGATTCCATTTGGCTATGTTAGGTCTCCTACCTCCCCCATTCTCATCCCACTCCCCAATTTATCTTATGTGAGAGCTGGAAATGATCTTAACAGTCACACTTCTCAAACTCCACATGTTACAATTAGAGGAGACACTTTTAGAGTGGAAGTGAATAGCCCAGGGACATACAATTAGTGGCAAAACAGAGTATGGTTCTAGGATCTTGTGATTTTCCTAATATACCAAGTTGCTGTAATTCTCTTTAAGATGAATGGGGAAGAAAGTGACCCTAAGATACCTTTCATATTTCTTTCTTCCTTCTTTAGCTCTTAAAAAAACCTCACAAAACTCTATATAGCAATTAGTTGGTGAGACTAATAGCCAATAGATTTATTTCCTTTTGTTTATTTCATAGGAGTGTAAGGCAATAGAACTGGATTCTAATGACCAACTTTGTTAAAAATGTACTGCCCTGGGCCTCAGTTTCCTCATTTGTAACATAAAAGGATTGGGTGATTGTACTAAATGACTTCTTATAAAAGGTACAATACAATTGTGTGAATCTCCTGGTGATCTTCTACAACAGAAACTACTATCCATGTTGGAATCATTGCAATTACATATAGTATGATCTTTCCTGCCTCTAAAAAAATAAGGAAAATGGGTTTCTTTGCTGTAATGGCATGAATTTAGGGCGAAGTTTGCTAGCCCTTCTTTACCTCCTTCTATATTTGCCGCCAAAGCTTAAATATAATTTGCAAGGTCTTGATGCCGATTGCCAGGGCTGCCCCAACCTGACTGCCAGGGGAGCCCTAGACAACTTCCCTTTCCAGTACACCCCCACCCACCCTGTCCCTCAGGAGGAAATGAGTAAGGTTTGAATGCTGCCTCTAAGGCACACTTTTCTGGCTAATCAAGGTGGCTGTGGATTTCAGAGGAGGCAAATTACAAACATTTATTAAGCCTCCTACTATCTGGAGGCACTGTGTCAAGCACAAGGGATACCAAAAAAAAAAAAAAAAGACCCCAAACAGCCCCTGTTTTCAAGAGGCTAGCCAACACTCAAACTACGATGTACAAGCAAGATATATGGGATACACTGAAGAAAAGCTTGGAGGGAAAGCACTAATCAGGAAAGGCATTTTGTGGAAGGTAAGATTTTTTTCTGGGATTTGAAAGAAACCAGCAGAATCCCACTAACTCAAACTCATATCTAGATTAGCCCCAAGGCCTGTTGGTTAGGGGCAACCTCTTAAAGAGTTCTAGCACTCCCTTTGAGGAAGAAGCAGCCCCAGCAGCAGAGCATCACCTCCACTGGGAAGAAGGAACCACAGTAGGAGATGGCACCTTCTGCATATTGGAACAGCAGCTCTGTGAAGAAAGATCTGGCAACAGCTTTAGAGGCAGAGGGAAAAAAACATCTGTAGGTGCAGTGAAGCAGCTCTGAGACATAGCCAGTTGTCTGGACATGGAGCGTGAGAGATGCTCCGGTCTTGACTAAGTTTTTATCGTCCAAGAAGTGTTTTCTCTCCCACCAGCATGAAAATCTGCAGATGTTATTCCTGTGGGAGGGTAGACAATCCTTAAACTGATTTTCCTTTGTTCTTCCCTTTTCTATTCTGTTCTAATAAAAAGTTTTGCTACTTGATTTATGCTTCCCACCTAGTTTATCGGTAGAGAAAATTATAGATGGGGCTTAAGCTGAATTGGCATGATTACCCAAAACATCCCTCACTGAACCTGGAGGTACAAGGGGTCCCATAATGGAAGAAGTTGTGAAATCTATAAGAACTTTTTAAAGGAATGACTAGAATTAAAATTTGACATGCACACACAAAATATTTTCAGGGCTTTTCTCGGTTGTTACTTTTTACATTTTTGAAATTAAGCCACGAGTAAAAGTTACAAAGATATAAGTTTGGTTCCGCTCTAATGAAAAATTTCTTAATTAGGGCCTTCCAAAAGCAGAATGGATGACATCAGTAAGTAGTGGGAGGTCTTCAAGCAATAACACTGTTGTTGGTATTTTGTAGAGGAGATACTTGTTTAAATATGCATTTAAATATACATTCTCTGAGTTGTGATCTATCCTACAAATTTGTTGTGTGGAAATTTTCGTAAACCTTATTGGGCTGTATGAACATGGCCTACTATTATTAGAATAACTTTTCTCTGATAAATTTTCTTTCAAAGGCACTACAACTATTTAATGATTTTTTTAAACAAAATTAAATGCTGACTAAGAGAGAATAAATTCGATAATGTTTCTCTTGGCTTACATTCAATATGGTGGAAAAAAACCTACTTCACTTTAAATTATTGAAAACATATCATACCTACAGTATATAAACTGTATATAGAAAGTCCTTGTTTTCAGAGAAAAAAATTAAGGTCCAATCATAAAGTCACAGAATGTTAAAGCTAGGATGGACTTTGAAGATCACCTAGCCTAATCCCCATATTTTACAAGTGAGGAAATTATTTGGAACACAATTATAGGCATTTAGTGCATGATGTGATCTGTTGGTTGGTTGTCTGGGGTCATGCATCTAACTTAACTGTAAATGGAGAATGGAATCTGATCTTAGGTTCAAATTCGTCTTCTGTTACTTTCCAATTGTATGACAAATCACCTCCTCCCTGGGTCTGTTTCCTTATCTTGAAATGAGGCAGTTGGAATAGATTGCTTCTGAGATCCCTTCCAGGTTTACACCAATATGATCTTATAATTAGGTCGTGTCTAACCTTTCCTCTCTATAACATATGTGTGAGTACGTGTGTCTGTATAAGAGCAAGGACTAGTCTCGCCTCCTGCAAGAAGCCTTTCCCTATCCCTCTTTGTGCTTATGCCTTCACTCTGAGATTATCTCCTATTTATCTTCTCTCTATCTTGTCTGGACATAACTATTTGCATGTTGTCTCCCTTATTAGACTGTGAACTCCTTGAGGTCAGGGACTGTGTTTTTTTTTCCATTTCTATAAATCTCCATCACTTGAAACAGCACTTGGCACATTTTTGTCATTATTGTTGTTTTTCAGTTGTGTCAAGTTGTGTCTGACTCTTTGTGACCCCATTTGGGATGTTCTTGTCAAAAATACTGGAATGATTTGCCATTTCCTTCTCCAGCTTATTTTTATGGATGAGGAAATGGATGCAAACAGGATTAAGTGACTTGCCCAGGGCCACACAGCTAGTAAGTGTCTGAGGCCAGATTTGAACTCATGTCTTTCTGACTGTGCCAACCTACCTGCCCCCCATTTGGCATATAATAGGTGCTTAATAAATGCTTATTGACTGGATTATTTTAAGCTGTTTTCAAATGAAGAGGAAAGTCTTATACTTCACAAATATCTCTAGGACTAACTCCTTCTCCTCATCATATCTCTCCGCTTAGCTATGGCCATGCTGATCATACCCTTGGCACTACTCTTTGTCCTCAGCTTACCTCCTTTTTCTGGAAGGGATTCAGACAATGCTAGAGCTTCAAGGCAATAGAGATCATCCAGTTTAACCTTATAATCTTATATATGGCATTCCTCTGAGAGACAAAGGATAATATTGGAGGCTTATGAAGTGGACAGGAAAGGCTAGTATTTTTGCGTTGAGGGATTCTAGGTTCCAGTGATCTTGGGGGAATGACAAGTTCCAGCCCTGAGAGCCCAGGTAAAGTTTGTTGATTGGCAGAGAATAAGAGATAGGAAAGAATCCCAGTTAGAGTATGTATACTAAAACTTTTCTGTTTCAGGCTTACACCTTGTTCCTCAGTGACAGGGTAGCCTTAGGAGCCAGCAATGTACCTTCCAGAACCTTTCAACAACTATCCAAGACGTGGGATTAGAGTTTGTTGTTAGGACAACTTTGAAGATTTGCCCTTCACTTTCCTGAGGACTGAGATTCACTTCCCTCATTTACTCCCTTGTGTTATCTATTCCCTAAAAGAGAATGTGGAAAGCCAGCCACATGACCATTTCTTCCCTCCTCCATGTTGTGCCCCTCCCCCACACATGTGGCTGTTAACCGTGGCCATATATAAAGCTATTATCTCTTTAAATTGTAGTACGTTAGTAGTACACCAGGAAAACGGATTCTCCGTCATCTCACACCACACAATCTACACATGGAACCATCAGTAATAGCAAATAGAGAAGCTTTTGACTACTGTGGATAAGTTCACTTACCTTGGCAGTATACTTTCCAAGGATGTACACATAGATGGTGAGGGTGATGCACTTATTGCCAGAGCTAGCTCAGTGTTTGTGAGGCCCCAAAGGAAAGTGTGAGGGAAAAGCAGTATTAGGCTGCCTACGAAACTGAAAGTCTACAGAGCCGTTGTGCTGACCTCATCGTTACATGCCTGTGAAACCTGGACAGTGTACCAGTGCCATGCAGGAAACTGAATCACTTCCATTTGAATTATCTTAGGAAGATTCTGCATATCACCTTACAACATAAGGTATTGGACATTGAGGTCCTTTCTCAAGCTGAATAGCCAAGCATTCAAACCCTGCTGCAGAGAGTACAACTGTGGTGGGTGCCATATTGTTTGAATGCCAAAAATACATTTGCCTAAAAGACTATCTTAAGGAGAGTTCATACAAGGCAAGCACTCATATGGAGGTCAGGAGAAGTAGTATAAGGACATCCTCAAGACCTCTCTGGAGAAGTTTGGAATCGATTGTGAGACATAGGAGAGATGGGCACAGGACTGTCCAGTATAGCATGCCCATGTGCTCTATGATCAAAGTAAAATTGCAGTAGCTTAAATGTTCATATGGCGTGCTGTAATGGTCATATTGTCTGATCAGCCACAATCAGACACAACATTATAATGTCATTTTGGTCCTCTTTGAGAATAAAACTCAACAACTACCCAACCAGTCAACACAGTATTCTCAGTATACATGTGATAATGTATTAAAATCTTTAAAGCTGTGTGAATTTATGCCGATTCTGCTTGAATGGTAGCAATGAGTCTGGGAAAAGAGAAAGGACAAATCCCTAAGAGAAACCGTTAGATTATTTAGATTTCATAAACCCAATTTGTATTCACAGTTGCAAACTGTCTAAAGGTTCAAGCCATATATCTAAGTGAGGTTAGAGCACATTATGGGAGAAATAGAATGATATCTGGGGCCAGATTTCTTCCAAAGGACTTGTCAGTAATAAGCTCTATGTTTCTAACAACCAAATCAAGGGTAATTTTACTTTCAGTTCCAAAGCTCTGGAAGTTGTCATTTTAGTATGCTGGTATTTTGAAAGAAAGCCCTGCCCACAGGAGGGAAAGGAAGGGAAGTAAATTACTAGGAAAGTTAAAATGGTGACCTCAAGAGAGGATTAAACTAAAAGAAAGTCTTGCCTCAACAAAGCGAGGAAGATTGGACCAGTTCCCCCTTTAGCACATGGTCAGCTCAGCCTGCCTTGCACTCTAGGACAACCAGTACTGGCTGTCTAAATTTTTGATACTCAACACCTCCTTAGTTCCTCAGTGGCTTCTTCCCCTCTGTTTGAAGGATGAGGTACTATGCTTTTCCCAAAGCCTTCCTTTATAGCGGGCCCCAGGTGAATCTCCACTTTCCATCAGCAGTCCTGGTTGGTTTGGTCACCTTGGATCATCATGGAGCATCATTCTCAAACCCGATCCCTCTTGGCCTCCCCTTTCCAGCTTCCTTTTCAGTGTTGTCTTTTCCCATTAGATTATAAGGTCCATAAGGGCAGGAACTGTATTTTTTTTCCTTATCTGTGTCATTAACACTTAGCACATTCCCTAGCACATAGAAGGCATTTAACAAATATTCATCTAATTGAATACTTATATTTAGTTGGGGAAACTGAGGCCCAGTGACTTGCCAAGGAACTCGTAAACAGTGACCAAGACAATTCTTAATAAATTTCTTTCCTTCTGTCTCTTGTCTTCTGTTCCCCACCCTAAATCTGCCTCCCTTTACCTTATAGCTTTATCCTCTTTTCTCTGTATTTTTGCTAGCTTTCTGCTGGGAATATTTAAGTGGTACATGAATGAGAGAATCATATTGAAATGGTGCTTCATTTAACATAAGAATAGAGAAGACTGAACAAGACAGCCTGCATTTTAAAAATCATTTCAAAGGCTTAAACATGTAATCATAGATTTCTTAAATGTTAAGGCTTGTTTTAATTAGAAATTATGAATTTGGGAAAGGGAACAGAGCTGAGAGAAAGGAAGGAAAGGGCAGATAGAGTTAATTTAATAATTGATCAAAATAAAAAGAGCCACAGATGAATGTTAAAAGTCTCCTGTTTTTTAAGGGAAGGAGGTTTTTTAAAAGGGATTGTCTTTTTTTCTCCCACCCTAAATATTTTTCAACCCCCACTTCCAACTTCAGCTGTGAGATATAGTTAAATATTTTAGAGGAAACATTTTCATGTGAATGTGTTTCGATTTGGTCTCCAAAGTTAAATGAAACTCCCACATGCTGGATGCTTGCAAACTAAGCACAAACAGAGCTGTAGGTTGTTTATTGGCTTCATTCAATAGATTCCACTAAAGCCCTGCTTTGATACTTCAGTAT
This sequence comes from Notamacropus eugenii, assembly GCF_028372415.1. Lineage (NCBI taxonomy): Eukaryota > Metazoa > Chordata > Mammalia > Diprotodontia > Macropodidae > Notamacropus > Notamacropus eugenii. The sequence continues at coordinate 175,507,481 of NC_092872.1, read as the reverse complement.
GGAGTCAGAGACCTTGGGTTCCTGGAGACAATGCCAGGAGAGCTGTAAGCTCTGATAGGTCTTCTAAATCTGGAAAAGCTTCCATTGGGGCCCCGTGATGATTGTGAATCCATCATGAAAGGATAGTTTGGAGGTTGCAGAAGGGTTCTGTCTGGGCATTTGGACCAGGAAATAGCTTCTCTTCTAATCTCCCAGTGAGGCTGAACTTAGAATAGAAGCCACTTTCCTAAATGGGAGAAGATGAGTTGCACCCAGGAGTTACACCTGGTGTGTTTCAGGCTCTCAATTCTCAATCCTCAAGTCTCCAGGGAGCACAGATCTTTTGATGTCTATGGCTTTGGATCCATGATTTGTATGAACCTCCTTCTTAGCAGTCTCTCTGCTGTCTAATAAATTAGTGTTATCATAAGAAGAATCCAGCCAGCTACTAAATTAGCTATTCTGGGGCAATATTTTAATTAAAGTTGTAATTAATTTCAATGAGTTATTTAGAATGTGGACTTGGGAGACAGAATGGAGTCCCGAGTCTGCCATTTCCCAGCTGTGTGACCTTGGGTAAGTCACGTAAAACATACAAATGAATTACTAAGTGTTGGTGGAGCAGACTAACCTAACTTTCAAAAAAGAGCACTACTTTATGATAATCAGGTCCTGAGAGGTTCCACATTGGATGGCTGAAAGAGACATCATTCTTGAGTTCCTTGACAAGGGAGACATGACACCATCCTATGCCTGGCCAAGGAGACAAAAAGAGGGAGGGGAGGAGGAGAAGAAGGGAGAAGCAGAAGGCAGGGAGAGAAGGAAGAGGAGAAGAAGGACAGTAAGGTCTTGGTGGTGGCAGCAGTGAAAAACACAGTCTCTTAGAATCTTAGAACTTCAAGGTACTTAGAGATTAAGGTTGTCCTCTAGTTTAGCCCTCTTATTTCCCAGGTGAGCAAGTTAATACCCAGAGAAGGCAGGTGATTTGTCCAAAGACTGCTAGTTAGCATAGAGTCAAGAAAAGGACCCAGGCTACAGGAACGTAGGAACAGAGCTGGGAAGCACCTCAGGGTTCATCTAATCCTATGAGGAAACTGAGGCCCAGAGGTGTTAAGTGACTTGCTCAAATTTACACAGGTAGCGTTCACAGGTGGGATTCAAAATAAGGTTTTCTGACTCTAGTCATTATTGAAATTTTAGTAATTGAATTTCTGCATTATTTTACCCAGACCAGATAAGCATATGGTACTAGTTCATCCCCTAATCAGCACATTTTATCTTGGGGGATTTCTAACCTTATTTAGTGATTTGAGCTTCTCAAAGAACAAACACTATTATTCATAGCATGACAACCTCTTTTCTACAGATTGTAAATCAAGAAAGTTAATTCCATATTACTAATAAAATGCTTTTCCAGCAAAAAGAGCCATAAGCCTGGTTTATATGTAACTCCTAGCATTTGAAATCTAGAAGAGATCTTGAGAGGTCATCTAAGCCAAAGATGTCAAACACATGGCTGGGCCTCATGTGATCAACAATGCTCTTGATTGTGGCCTGAATCAGGTTAAAATATAGTTCCTCTCTGATCTTAATGTGTTGATATATTATTAAAAAACAAAACAAAACATATGTGTGACTTTCTAAGTCAATATGCAGCCTACAGGAATCCTTATGTATGGTTTAGGCGTCCCTATTTCTATTTCAGTTTGATGCCACTGATCCAGCCCAACCCCCTCATTTTCTAAATGTGGAAATTGAGGCCCAGAGAAGTTGTGTGTGACCAAAGGTCACAAGTTAATCATTAATTTTAATTTAACAAGGATTTATGAGACATCTACTATATGCCAGGTACCGAGGCAGATGCTAAAGATATAAAGATAAAAATGAGAATCTTTGCTCTCCTCCTAGGGGGAAAACATGTATACAGATGGGTAAATATAAAATGGCAACAGGGGCCGTCCTATGGAATGTGTACTGGTTTGCCCAAGATACTTGCCTCTGAAAGACTTGTTTCTTTGGGATGGTACAGCAAACCCTGGGTAGTGCTTTGTTCCTTCACTCCATGAGAGCTGAAGGGTGGGGAAGAGGGAAATTGTGTCAAAGCTTCATCAGACAGCATTGTCCATGAAAACAAGAATGGCCCACTCCCTGGATCTTAAAAAGGGAGTGCCTTGACCCTCTGCCTCCCTTCTGCTCTCCCATGTGGTAAGTAGTTCTCCTTCCCAAGACTTCCTATGAGAGGAGAGAAGAAGGACAACACCGTTTCCTTCATCCTGACAGTCTGGAGAATGTTCTCATGTGAAGCTATAACAGAAGCTGCATGAGCTGACTCTGGCTCCTGACCATATTTCCCTGAGCGGAAATGACCCAGCAGCAATAACGAGATGGAGGCAATTTTGTCGCTTTGAAAGTACAGAGATTCTTTATCTAAGTGGATGAACAGTGATAGGGAGAGAAACTCAGCTCCCTACTGTCCGTTCCAGAAGACACAGACCTAGAAGAAACTGTTTGACGGTGCAGAGTTGAGGTAAAATAAAAACGTCTAGTCAACAATTCCACAAACTGCATTCTGTCTTGATGTTCTAAATATCAGCTGCCTGGGAGAGCATCATAGTAGTTATAAATTACTGTTTCTTTGACTATTTCTGTCAATGCATGTTTGTGAGTCTTGCGTGTCCCAAGAATTTCTTTTGTATAGAAGAAATATGTAGCTGTCCTATGCCTGATCTGTCTGTACATCTAATACATTTTTACTTCCCCACTCCCACCCCAGGAGAGTCTTCATAAAATAGCCAAACCAGAGCTATATGTAATTTTCCCTGGGGTTTGGGGGTTAAGGGTATAAAGATCAGAACTCTCTTATGAGAGTCCAGGCTCCTCCAGCATTGAACTTGGTCTGCCTGTGTGGGTCCAGAGCTGAGAGGTCACTTAGTGGAGAGGGGGAGTTCTCAGGATCCTAGTCCCCTGGACTTGTCAATGATTATTGATATATACAAATAAATGGAAAAAATAGAATTGAACCCAGCTTCTCTGATCCCAGAACCATTGATCTTTTCACTAAACCATGTATAGTTTTTAGAAGAGTACCTGGAAAATCTCTGCCACTCAATAAAGTTAAACTACATACACCATGGGATATATAAATAGTAGCAAGCAGCATAAATCTTCTGACTCTGAACCCATTCTCCCTTCATTTAGATGAGGGTTCTACAAATCTATACTCCCTCCCATTCACAGAAAACATGAATCTCACTATCACGAGAAACAGGAGATGGAAAACTCTTGCTAAGATAGGTTCCACGTTTTTAATAACTCACTTATGATTTTGCTTCAGCAAACATTTTTCCATTCTCAAGAGGTGATCTCTTTCCTCTGATACTGGCTTCTCCATTGCATTCTGGGACCTGTTGCATTGTGCACAGATGTCCGTAAATGGCCACTGAATAAGTAAAGTTTTGATGTTGGGGGGAGAGAGAAATGATCTCTAGACCACAACTAATTATTTGGTTCGAAAAAGAAAATACTTTCCTTATTGCTCATCTCTTTGTTTTTCTAGAATCTTGCTTGCGTGTTGCCTGTCAAAGGGTAACCCCCTCCTTTGTGTCACTGGCTCGGACCTCGTGGATGCTAGCTGAAATCACACGCTGAGTCTCTATCAAAACCCAAGATGATATGCTTTTTATTAAGATCGTTGGGCTACAGCCAGCCCAAGGCAATGTGAAAATAGACAAAAGTGGCAGGCACTGTAAATAGATGTCTGCCCTTTTTCTCCCTTTTTTGTGCAATATTTGTAAACATATGGTACAAATTAAGGAAATCAAGATGCTTCTCAAAATGTAATTTATTACACTGACTTTGAAATAAAGGAAAACAAGTATAAAATAGGGAACAGCGTGATCTGTTCTGCAGGGTTGAAAGCTGACTGGGAGCAAATCACTTAAAGCTGCTTGCCTCAGTTTCTTCCTATGTAAATAGGGAGTGATCACACCCCCTACCTCACAGAGAGGCTGTGGTAGACAACAATTGTCTCTGTTTGGGTCAGGAGCTTCCTTTCAGCTCTTTGATGTGAATGGTATCACTTAAACTACTTAAGATGGTGAGATTTAGAGCTGAAAGGGATTCCTCTTTCTCAAAATTCAATTTGAAGATTCTCTCAGGTGTCATAATTTGATTGAAAGATACTTATAATAACTAGCATTTCTACAGCTTTTGGAGGTTTAAAAATGATTTTCTACCCTGTGAGGTAGTTAGTGCATACATATTATTTTTACTCTATTTTAGAGATGACATAATGGAGGCTTGTGAATTGTTCACATCGCTAGTAGGTGTCAGGTCTCCTGACCCCAAGTTGATACTCTACACTATTTAATGCTGCCTCTATGGTATTTGTGAAGTCAGAGAGACTCCAAACATCAGTGGCTTTCCTATTTTTATGATAACATTCTCATTTTCTCCTCATCCTTAAATCTTAGAAGATGATGAGGTGCCTAGAATGTGGAACCTGGAGTCAGAAAGACCTGAGTTCAAATCCTGTTTCAGACATTTACTAGCTGTGTGACCCTGGGCAAGTCATTTAACCTCTATCTGCCTTGGTTTCCTCATCTCTGAAATGGTAATAATGATAGCACCTACCTCCTAGGATTTCTTGAGTAATAAATGAGAAAATGAGATAATAAACAAAGTGCTTAGCATAGTACCTGGTACCTAGTAGGTGCTATATAAATGCTAGCTAGCAACATCAACATCTTGATTTACATCTACTTGCAAAGTATATTTTGTATATCCTGTTATCTAAAATAGTGTTTTTGTCAATCTTGCTGCGTGGCTTTATCAAGGTAAATTCCCTTAGGGATGTTTGATTATCAAGTAATCAATTATTATCAATTAATTAATCAATTTAGCACATGAATATCTGCCCTTTGGAGTTCTTCACCAGTAAAAACTCAGTAGCCTTCTGACTCAAAGTCCAAATATATGCTATCTTATATCCAGAGAAAATATGAATCTCACTATCATAGAGAAAAAGGAGTGCAAGAAACATTTCCTGCACTCCCTACTGTGGCTCCATGCGCTGACATTCTATGAGAGATACCAGGAAGAATAAGAAGTAGTCTCTGCCCTCAAGGAGCTTATAATCTAATGGAAGAGACAGATCCTATGCACACGAAAAATGAAATAACAATGTCAATACCTAGGGCAGCTAGGTGGTGCATTGGATAGAGTGCCAGGCCTGGAATCAGGAAGAGCTAAGTTCAAATCTAGCCTCAGACACTTACTAGCTGTATGACTCTGGGCGAGTCACTTAACTTCCCTTTGCCTCAGTGTCTTCATCTGTAAAATGAGCTGGAGAAGGAAATGACAAACCAGTCCAGTATCCTTTATCAAGGAAACCCCAAATGGGGTCGTGAAGACCAAACAATTAAATAACAAACGTCAGAACCTCAAGAATCTGTGATTTAATTGTTTATTTAGTAGATAAGTCACCTGGAGCCTCAGAAACTCCAAGGTGACTCATCCCACATCACAGTACAATAAATGGGATCTACCCCTTTCCCTCTAAGCAATAAATTAAATGTTAAATAATGCTGTTATTGAATTCCAAATTTTTCACATGGTACAAGAGATGCCATAAGGTAGTAGGTATCTCAGGAATCACCAGTCATAGCACCAGTGGCCTCCTGCCTTTTCTGAAGCCCTTTCCCTCACTTGTCTCAGCTAAGTTAGAGCTATTTTGAAGCAAAATGGACTGCCTTGTAATACACTGAGTTCTCCGTCATTTAGAAGTATTCTAGAAGAGGCTAGATTGTTGGGGATGCTATAAAGGGGATTCCTGCTTCAGATAAATGTCTGGCTTAATGAATTTTGAACTCCTTTTAAACTCTTAAATTCAGTTATTCTCTGTGGGGCTCAGTTTCCACAGTTGTAAAATGAGAGCATTGGTTTAAATTATTTGCAGCATATCTTCTAGCTCTGACAGCTTAGGATACTAATTTATGCTTAGGTGACTATGAGGCCATGTGCCATGCTGGACTTGGAATCAGGAGAGCCAGGGTTCACATCATGCCTCTGATACTTATGGGTTGTGTAACCATGGACAGGTTCCTTAATATTTCTGAGCTTTGCTTTCCCAGTCTTTAAAAATAAAGGTAACAGTCACTCCAGTCCTTACCTCACGGGGCTGTTGCAAGACTCAAAATCAGAGATGCATAGAAAATATTTTGCAAATTTCAAAACACTTTATTTGTCATTATTAGCTAGAGAAACCACACCTGTGGTTTTATTGACATTAGGAACTTCCAGATGAGAGAACTACTACTACTGAGTCAGTTTGGCATCTTCCTTATAATTTATTTAAAATTAAAAGAGTTTGTAGTGGCCCTGGAGTCAGGAGGACCTTTGAGTTCAAATATGACCTCAGACACTGAGCAGCTGTGTGACCCTGGGCAAGTCACTTAAAAAGAAAGAAAGGAATCTTTTAAAGAGTTTCCTACGGCACTGAGGCATTGAGTGACTTATTGAGGGACACAGAGACAATATATATCAGAGACTGGACTTGAACCAAGCCTTCCTGGCTCTCACTTCACTCTGTCACTATATTTGTCATTATCATTATGTATGACTCCCTGGCCTCTCTCTTTTTCAGTTCATCCTCCATGCAATTGCCAACTTGACATTCCTACAGCATACATTGATCACGCCAGTCTTTTGCTTTAAGTTTGCCAGGGGTATTTTCGTTTAGAAGAGAAGTTTGTCAACTCGAGTTAGTCTCTGGTTGGTAGAACATGGGAGAGGGTGAGGAAGTCTTTCCAGGACCCTTTGACTGCTCCCAAACCACTTTCCTTAATCCCCGCATGTCAGGAGAACAGGAAGCTCTCACCCATCTGAAGGGTTGTTAATCCTGGAGGCGCAGGATTAAGTGCAGAAATGTTATGAGTTCATGGGAGGGAGAGACTCCTATAGATTGTGGTAGTTGAGGAAGGATTCATGGCAGGAAGAAAGAAAATTGAGCTGGCCCATAAAGGATGAGTACTTACCTCCATTTGACACCAAACATAATTTCACAGGATTTAGAGCTAGAAGGCATAGCAGAAACCATCTTGTCCAGACCTTTTACTTTATAGATGAGAGAACTGAGGTCTAAGGAGGCTGAGACCTTAGGTGGTCCAGTGGTTAGTGTCCTAGACCTGGAATCAGAAAGACCTGAGTTCAAATGTGGCCTCAGACACTGATTAAGCTGTATGACCCTGGGCAAGTCATTGAAGTTCTGCCTGCCTCAATTTCTTCATCTGTAAAATGGGGTAACAATAGCACCTGCCTCATAGGGTTGTGGTGATGATAAAATGAGATGATATTTGTAAAGCAATTTGCAGACTTTAAAAGTGCCAGGTCAATGTTAGCTGCTGTTATTTTTATTACTTAGCCTGTCTGCCTCAGTTTCCTTATCTCTAAAATGAAGATGATAATAGCACAGGGTTGGTGCAAGAACAAAATGTTTATAAAGTGATCTGTTGTTGTTGTTTAGTCGTGTCTGACTTCATGTCCCTGCTTTGGGGTTTTCTCAGCAAAGATACTGGAATGGTTTGCCTTTTCCAGCTCATTTTGCAGATGAGGAAACTGAGGCAAATAGAGTAAAGTGACTTACCCAGGGTCACATACCTGGCAAGTGTCTGAGGCCAGATTTGAACTCAAGAAGGTGAAACTTCTTGATTTCAAACCCAGTGCTCTATCCATTGCCCCACATGGCTGTTCAATGTGATTTGCAAACATTAAAAACTCTATAAATGTTAGTTATTATTATGACAGGGAGAAATACAGGTATGGAGAAGGCATTCCAGGGGTAGATATAGATTGTAACCTTTTCATCCTCTCTGTATGGTATCTAGCCGATAACCACTGAAATGCTTTTTACTTACATGTTTTTTAGAAAAAGTGATTATGGTGATCATGGACTGAGGGCTAGAAATGATCTCTGAACGTATCTAGTCCAGCTCCTTCATTTTATGGACAGAGCCAGAGATGCTAAGTGACTTGGGAAGGAGGAGAGGAAAGGATGAAGCATTTCTATCCCACTGCTTATGTGCCAGGTACTGTGCTAAACACTTTACAAATATTGTCTCCTTTGGTTCTCACAACAACCCTGAAAGGTAAATGCTGTAATTATCACCATGTTACAGTTGAGAAAAATGAGGCAGAAGGGGGCTAAGAGTCTTGTGTAGGCACATGCAGGTAGTAAGTGTCTGAGGCTGGATTTGAACTCAGGTCTTCCTGATTGGGCAGCTAGGGGACAATTTGGATGGAGTGGCCAGACCTGGAATCAGGAAAATTCATCTTCCTGAGTTCAAGTCTGACCTCAGACACTTTCTAGCTGTGTGATCCTGGACAAGTCACTTAACCCTGCTTGCCTCAGTTTCCTCATCTGTAAAATAAGCTAGAGAAGGAAATGGCAAACCACTCCAGTATCTTTACCAAGAAAACTCCAGATAGGGTCTTGAAGAATCAGACAGGACTGAAACAACTTCCTGACTCCAGACTCTAGGCCCAGGGCTCTATCCTCTGTGCCATCAGCTGCCTTTCTTGGTCAACTTAGTCAAGGTCTTATAGGTGATAAGTGGCACCAGAACCAAGGTTCTCAGCCTCCAAATCCAGTTCAAAAAAATCTTTTCACTATACTATTTCCTGTCACTTAGAACAATTCAACCTGCCATGTATGTTTGAACATGAAGTTAACTTGCGATCTATCTTCTTGAATCTTTCATGACTCACTACCTAAAAATGTAATGATTCTTGGACAATTTAAAATCATCTTGTGGAATCTCCTGCTTATACTTCTGATTTCTAAAAGTATAGAAATATTCAGTTCCCCCTTTCCAGTCAGACAGGGTTCTGGCTGTATGGTCTTCCTGGTGGTTGATCATTTCTATCAATGCCTATCTTATCTAGGTAAATTATTAAAATCCAACCTGAACTAAACATGTGCTTTGCCTCCAACCAACACAACACCCCTGGCAGTGTCTGTATTTGGGTTAGAGAAGATCTATTATGCTATTTGGATTGTGTCAAAGTGGGACCAGGTGTTGTTTGCATGGGATTGTTATATCAGAGAAGGATTTATCATTAGGAACAGGGAAAAGGGAAATGGAAAACCAGTACATTATGATCTGTTTTCATCCTTGTAGGCATATCAAGAGTTTTCACAGAGAAGAGATACTGCACTTAATCTCTGTGGCTACAGAGCACAGAACTAAGACCAATGAGTGGTGGTCATACATAAGTAGACTTCATTCAGCTCAAAATGAGGAAGAATTTAATGACAATTACATCTGATCACTAATGGACCTGGATTCCTTCTTAGTTAGTTAGATAGCTTCCAATCTCTGGAAGTATTCAAGAAAAGACTGGATATCATCTATCAGAGAACTAACATTTTCCAGAAGTGGAATAAATTTCCTTGGGGAATATATGCCTTGGTGAATAGTTGAGTTCCCCTTTCCATCTTTTAAACAAAGGATACATGATCACTTGTTGGGACAAGAGAGTTTGAATGGTGAATCCACAGTCATTCTGATGAGTTTTCCAATCATCTTGATGAATTAAAGAGGATAGACCTTTAGGGGCTTTGGAGAAGTGTCATCTTATGATGGGGGAAGGCCATCTGGCACCCTGCTTAGAGGACACAAACAACTCCTGTGACTTGGTTGCCTCAAATATAATTGGCTGATTGGGACGCAGGGGGAAGGACTGTCATTGGAGGAAGGGCATCATTCCACAGAAGTGAGCTGTGAGCCCAGGCTGGTGGATTCTCTCTTCTCTCCTACCCCTGTCTCCTGGGGAGGGAATGAACCTGTTCCCATGCACAGTTTCCTTCCCCAACTTCAAGAAGATTGTGACTTCCTGCAGAAGAACATGACTGAGGTAGACATGTGCTCACATGTAATGTGAGAAGGTAGTTCATGGACAATGTTCACCGGCAAGTCTGAACTCCCATCTGGAGAGGTAGGCTTTTAAATTCCTGAAAGAGCATGAGCTGACAACGTAGACTTACAGCTGGGGGAGATAAATGTTTAGGAAAGCACCACCTTTGAGAGCTGTCTCATGAATAACTCTGTGTTTGAGAATGTCCAAGTTCAAGAGCTCAAAGATCATGCCTTTTAGACAGTGCAGGGGATTTATTGATGCATCATTCTCCTTAGAGAAAGAATTGTCCACATAGTTCCTATATAGCCTCCTACTTGGAAAGCAGAGTCAGTGAATTATTCAGAAAGGACAGGTCTCATAGGAAGGAGAAGCCTCAACAGCTTCCTGCCACTCCCCCCACCCCTCCATATATCTATTTTTTGGGAGGAGTCACTAGATGGTACTATGAATCTTAGTAGGATGGGGGTGGGGGTGTGTAGAGGACTCTGTATGCAACAAAGCTTCACTGGAATGTACAAAGGTTATTTCCTGTGCAACTCTACATTCACTTCCATTTCAGGGGCCTACTGACGGATTATTTGGGTGTTTGTAGGCACTAGTGAGTTATTTGCATCTTTTCATTGTATATTGTGTGGAATAAAGACTGTGCTGTACCTGACATGCATTTAGTATTTGGAGTATTAACACAAGAACTGAGACCTCTTTTACTGATATTTGAAGAAATGTATATATGAACTCTATACTGATTGTATTAGTAGGTTTTCCTGCAGCAACTCCAGTTAGGGGCAAAATTAGGCATTTTATATTTTTTGGTTTTTCTCTCTTTTGACAAGCTAAAGAAAGACAACGGTTCTTTTGCAGGCAGCCCCGATAATCAGACAGTCCATGTGAATCTGGAATCTTTTGGTGATCTTGGGCTATAAGAAACATCTCGTATTTTGTAAAGAGAATTCTTGGTCAGATGGATATTAGACTAGATGACAACTGAGTTTCCTTCCAGTTCTGAAATTCTAAGTTGTGGTGGTATTGTAGTATTCCTTAACTGGGGGTGTGCAGACACTGAACGATATCAGAAATCTCAACCTGCCTGAGTGAACCTTGAAGATTATTTATACTGTTGCTGTTGGTGGTAGTCAGTTGTTTCAGTTGTATCTGACTCTTCGTGACCCTATCTGGGGTTTTCTTGGCAAAGATACTGGAATGGTTGGCCATTTACCTCTCCAGCTCATTTTACAGATGAGGAAACTGAGGCAAATAGGGTTAGGTGACTTGCCCAGGGTCACGCAGCTAGTAAATGTCTGAGGTCACATTTGAACTCAGGTCTTCCTGATTCCAGGCCTGGTGCACTATTCTTTGTGCCACCTAGCTGCCCTACTTCTTATACTACTGGACTCCAAAACCCCACTAACTCATATTCTTTGGCTTTGTCAACCCTTTTTCCTGGGTAGTACTAATACTTCTTTATGAAGAAAAACAAAGATTAAATTGGAAACTAAAAAGGAATGAACAATTTGACTTTTAGACTATTGGACTAGATGTTTAAGATTCTTCTCAATTCCAGGAGTTTTAGCTTTCTTTTCCTAGGGAAGAGGATCACAAGGGATCATTGTTCCACATTATAAATCCATATGGTATTTCATAGTACAATGGGCTTATTGCATAGCTCTAATAGTGATGGAAATCTGTCTGCTTTTGTTTTGAACATATAATGACTTAAATCATACAAAATACGATATTGTATTTCCAATATCCCAAATTAACCAAAGATGAATATTGTAGCCCTTTCTCACTGACCCAAAATTGAAAGGTTAGAACTAAGGATCATGTGAGATTACCTTTTGCTATAATCCACTATTTCCAAGAATCAGTTATTTCAATGAAGTAGGTACTCCCTCCAAGGCTGCAGACCATAGCCTATCCTAGCCTTTTCTTCTAGTCTGATACATTCAACATGAACTTTCCAACTCAACACAAGTAAGCATGATAATGTTTGGTACAAAACATGATCGATTTTTCCAATACTGAGTCCAACATCTTTTCCATTTTAAACTTACCTTTTTGAATCTCTCCCTTGTTGTTTTGTTTCCAAAGGTTTGATATTATTGAAAGCAGTCCTCTTAGGAGAAATTAAAAGATTGGGCTTTGGGAAAAGGGAGGGGAAGCCTCAGTTAAAGCACGAAATTTTGACGTGAGGGGTGTGCACAAATGCAAGGACTTGGTTGACCATAGAGCCTTTGATCATGAAAAGAGATTTTTTCCTAGATTATTTTCTAGATGAAATTCTAGCCTGCACGACCTGTCTCAGTCATTTGTATTTTGGGTTTCTATGATTCTGTGACTTGGAATTGGAAATCTTAGAATGACTGACATGGTTTATTTTCTTCCCTTATTTACCCTGGCAAGGGCACTAGATAGCAGAGAGAGCCTTAGATATATACAGTGGACCAGTGGAAGTCAGGAAACTCTTGCATTTATTCTTGTCTATCCCACTTGAATAATAAAGAAAAAACAAATATTTCACATAAGTATGGCAATGTAAATGTATTTTAATTCTCTATTATAATGAAATCTGAAACAGGACTCAACATGTATAGGCATTACTCCCCCTCCCCCCCCCCCAAGTCTGAGATTTCTTCAGTTTAGGGAACTCCCTAGTGTGGAAAGTGCTTCTACCATTGCAAGTCATCAACTTATCTGTAACTTAAAATGTTGGAGAGTTGACTGGAGGATTAAGAAGATATAAGTGACTTACCCATAGCTGCACAGACAGTATGTGTCAGAAGTAAGACTTGAATTCAGGTCTTCCTTCTTCCAAGGCTGGCCTCCTATGCACTGTGTTATACTGTTTCTCTCAAATGGGCATGAAAATGGTAATTACTAGATGTAATACGTATAATTTTTAAAAATATACATGTTCTATTTTCTTAGTCTATAATTTTGTTCAAAGGAAAGAAAAAATATAGGCTCAAAGAAATACTTTTCAAAAATTAAATTGTATTTTATTTTCCAACAAAGATCTACCTTCTTTCCTTTTCTCCCCTTGCCAACTGGGAAAGCAAGAAAAATAAAATCCCTGTTACGGACATGAATAGTTAAGCAAAACAAATTCTTGAACTGACCATGTTCAAAAAAATATGTTTCAATCTGTCCATCACCTCATTTTCAGGAAATGGGAAGTGGGAACCATATTTCATGGGTCCTTTGGAATCGTGGTTGGCTTCCTACATCTTTCAAAGTTGTTGGCCTTTATGAAATTGTTGCTGCTACATAAGTTGTTCTCCCAGTTCTGCTCACCTCACTGTACATGAGTGTGCAGAAATACTCTTGCTTTGTGCTTATGGTGCCACCTTTAGATCACAAAGCCCAGACAAAGGAGAACTCATCCATCTTCGGGGATGGGAAGATAGACAGGTGATTAGGGAGGTTATTGTCTCTTTTAGGTAGAACTGAGGCAGTCTGTGAGGCTGAAGACGTTAGCCAAAGTCACCTACTGATTCTTTGGCTAATCTAAATCTACCAGAAGAGAGGGAGACAGTTGTTAAGTCTTCGTTCATTACTTCAGCTCTTGGTCTTGGCATTTGTGTTTCTTAAAATGAGTTGGTTGTTGCAAGTCATCTCTCCGAATTCCACAGAAATGAAATTGAAAGGATTTCCTCTTGAGTGGCAATGTTATGATTTGGATTCGGATTCATGTGTATATTAGTGCAAAGGAAAATAAGGTGCTTGTTGTCTTTTGGTGAGATTTATACTGATGTTATCAAGATACTGACAGCAGTGGTGTTTCCCTGGCTTTGAGATTTCCAAGCTGGGACAGAGGAAATGTCAAAGGAAAGAATAGATTGAGAGCTATGAATAAAAGTTCATTTTTGCTGCATTCCATTTCCTAATGAATTGTTCAGTATCTATTTTTATTCTTTCACTTAGCGCCACTGGAGGAGTGCGGTTTTCAGAATTGCAATTTGGATTATAGTACGACAAATGGTGGAAGGGTGAAGGGTGGGTGTGGGGGTGAAAAACCAGGTCAAGGACCCTGCCTTGAAATATTCAGTGATGTTTGATCTCTTACCCCTGCCCCCCCCCCCCCCCCCATTGTTCTAACATATATTAAATTCAGCCATGAGTCTGGGCTGGAGCCCATTTTAAGCAGAGAATTAACACGTAGAATTCATCATCTTGCTAGTTGAAGGGCCATACTGTTTTCTTTTCTCTGTCAGACAACAGCTACCATATGGACTGAGCTCAAGCTAGGCAGCTACTAAATTACAAACACTCCTTGGACTGTGAATTGTATAGAAGAAGGATGTCAGTTATCGCTTTCCCCCTGTGGCCACACCACAAGTGCACCTGCAGTAAGAGACTGGTATTCACCCTGTGAAAAAGCATCAAATGCTTCTCTTTTTAGACAGGAAAAACACACACACACACAGAGTCTAACCTTGGCGTTCCTTGCCCAGCTCCTATCAGTTAGAAGATTATAAGGCGATAAGAGCAACCCTCTTAGGTTTACAAGGGAGTTGCCTAAAGTCATGCCTTTAGGCACTGATCAACAAGCATCGCTGTTTTCCATCAACGAAGAAATATTGGCTCTGGAAGATGAAACGACACAAAGTGGTTCTTTTCCCTCGAAGCAAATTCAGGGGCATCAGTTTACACTGTATTTGTTATTCCAAAGAAGGGAGATTGCAATTTGTCCTGACAAAAGCATAGCTCAGGTCAAGGAACCCTAAATGTACCTAAAATAATCCAATCAGAAATGCCAAAATGGAACAAAAGGGCTGTTTTGTGTGTGTGTGGGGGGGGTGGTTTGTTTTTGCCTTTTTTGCTTCCTTTACCTTCCTTTCCTTCCCTCCCCCAGGCAGGTTTGAACTAGAGACTTCACTCAGAGGGGCAAAGGGGATGATCCGGGCAGGTGAGGCAAGGGTGATGGTGGATGGAAGCAGAGAGACTAGACAGTCCATTAAATGGGACAGCTGTGAAGTTCAAACTTCCCCAGCATAGAGAGTGACAGCTGGGGAAAGGATCAGGCTTCATGTTCTCCTGCAGCTGCTGCTGTCAAAGTCCTGCCGTCCATTGTGTTCAAGGAGTGTTGGCGGGAATGGGCTGCTATCACCCATCTGCATTAACTCTTCTTTTTCTTGGTAGGACTCCGTTAAAGTGGGCAAAATATTTTGTCTCCCATAAATCAGAATAGAATGAGTAATTAGAAATCATAGGATCATAGGGATGGGATTAGAAGAGACCTTAAAGGTAGCCTAGTCCAATGCCCTCATTTTGCAAATGAGGAAACTGAGACCCAGAAAAATTAAGTGACTTGTCCAAAGTCACATAGATAATAAGCATCAGGGATGGGATATGAAACCAGTTCCTCCTTCTGCAAAGTAAATGCTCTTCTTATCACCATACCATACTGAATCAGTGCTGGTAAGTTGCATCCATTCTTCTGCCCAGTCCTCTGGTGGATGGATTTTCTCATTACAAAAACACTGTCTTTACATTAGAAAAATACTTGTTTTAATAATTATGACAGTTGTAGTAGTGAGTATGCAGTTAACCATGAAAACTTCAAGGCATCGTTTGTCCTCATCCTGCTGCAAGGCTGGGGGAGGAATTAATTCTTTACAATGATATTGTCCATCCATAAATTCAGTGTAAAAATAAGTCATTGCAGAGTGTAGAATTGTAACCATCCCTACATTATACAGTACTTTACAGTTTAAAAAGCCCTTTCATATATAATGTCCTGCAATCTGCACAACAATCTAGCCATGTAAGATCCAAAGATCATTGGAATCAAGAGTTGGGAGACCAGGGTTGGTGTTACTTATTAGCTTTCCCCCTAACCCTTTCCTCTTCCTAAATTCCCTGTTACTGTCAAGGGTACCACCATCCAGTTACTGTCTTACAACTGAGGTGTCATCTTCAACTTGGCACTCTCTCTCACCCTGTCTCCTCCATGTCCAATCTATTGCTAAAGCCTGTCAATATGATTTCATGTCACTTTGCATGTAATCCTCTACAGATTTTAGAAAAAACCCAGAAAGACTTACATGGACTGCTGCTGAGTGAAGTGAGCAGAACCAGGAGAACATTGGACACAGTAACAGCAACATTGTGTGATGACCAACTTTGATAGACTTAGCTCATGTCAGCGATACAATGATCCAAAACAATTCCAAAAGGCTCATGGTGGAAAATGTTATCCACAACCAGAGAAAGGACTATGGAGATTGAAAGCAGATTGAAGCAGACTGTTTTCTCTCTTTTTTCTTTCTCGTGGTTTTTCCCTTTTGTTCTGATTCTTCTTTCACAACATGACTAATGTGGAAACATGTTTAATATGATTGTATGTGTATAACTGGTGGTTGCTTGCTGTGTTGGAGAGGAGGCAGGAGAGGGAGAAAGGGAGAAAAAAATTTGAAACTCAAAATCTTATGAAAGTGAATGTTGAAAACTCTCTTTACATGTAATTGGAAAAAATAAAATACTACTCAGTGGAAAAATAATTAAAAAAATAATCTACCTTCTCTCCTCTGACATTGCCACCACCCTGATACAGGCCTTCATCCCCTCACCTTCATCACTGGATGGCTTATTGGATGGCCTACAGGTTGGTCTTCTTGCCACACTCCAGTCCATCTTTCACTCACTTGTCAAAGTGACCTTCCTAAAGCTCAGGTCTGATAATGTCATCCCCTCTACTCAGTATACTCCAGTGGTTCCCTATCATCTATCTATCTATCTATCTATCTATCTATCTATCTATCTATCTATCTATCTATCTATCTGTCTGTCTGTCTGTCTGTCTGTCTGTCTGTCTGTCTATCTATCTACCTGTCTGTATAGTATACACATGCACATATACATACATATGTAAATATCTACATATATACATACATATATAAATATATATATATATAGTTTGATGTTCAAAACTCTTTCATAACCTGCCCCACCCTTACCTTTTCAATCTTTTTGTATTTTATACCTTTTCTCTCTTCTCCAAGCACCCTATCTAGGAACACTGACCTCTTGGCTGTCCTCATATGAGAAACCCCATTTCCCCACTCTGGCATTTGCATTAACTGTTCCCCCATGCCTGAAATTCTCCCCCTCTTCAGGCTTCCCTGACTTCCTTCAAGTCCAAGTTAAGATACTCCCTCCTACAGGAAGCCTTTCCCCATCATGCTTTAACTCTACTGTCTTCCTTTGCTGATTGTCTCTCATTCATCCTTCACATCCAGCTTGCTTGTACATCATCACTTGTATGTTACCTCCCTCATTAGATTATGAACTCCTTGAGAGCAGGGGCTGTCTCTTGGCTTTCTTTGTATTGTAGCTCTTAGCACAATGCCTGCCACATAGTAGGCACTTAAATAAATGTTTACTGACTGATGCTGTTGATTGTAGAAAAATTGTTGCATCCCTTTAATTATTAATCACCACATCCTCTATTTGACTAATTTGGACTGATTATAGAACCCCTAAACCAGTCACTTAACTTCTACTTGCCCCCCAGCAACTCATTAAGACTAAATTGCAAAGCATATGCTTATCTACACTGGCAGAAGGAACACCTCACTCATTGAGGAGAGCCTTATTCCAGATGAAATCCTTTAGGAGGATTTAGTTTTCATAAAGATAAATTTGCACTGCCTGCCCTACCAGGTTGTCTTATGAACAACTGCTGTGTAAATTGTAAAGTGATGTAGAAATGGAAGCTAATTGCCCTTTGGTAGAATCAGTCAACAAGTCTATGTTAAATTCCTATTATGTGTCAAACACTCTACTAGGCATTGGGGATGCAAGTTGAAAGGCATACAGTCTCTGCCCTCAAAAACTATATGAAATAAAGGGGCATACAGGCGGTGCAGTGGATAGAATGCCAGGCCTGCAGTCAGGAAGATCTGAGTTCAAATCCAGCTTCAGACACTCCCTAGCTGTGTGACCCTGGGCAAGTCACCTAACCCTGTTTGCCTCAGTTCCCTCATCTGTAAAAATGAGCTGGAGAAGAAAATGGCAAACCACTATAGTATCCTTGCCAAGAAAACCCCAGTGGGGTTATGAAGACTCAGACATGACTGAATGATACATCCAAATGAGGGGAAGAGGGGTTAGGATCAAGGCAAAGCTTACCCTTCTCGTAATGTAGAAGACAAAGTTTGAGATGAGATTTAAAGGAAACTAGGGATTCTAAGTGAGGAAGGCTAGGAGAGGTGCATTCTAGATGTGAGGGACAAGGCAAGGAGACAAGAGATAGAGTGTTGTATGTGAGAAACAGTAGGAGGGCCAGTTTGTCTGGACTGTAGACTACATGATGGTGTTTAATAGCTGGAGAGGTAGGCCAGATTATGAAGGAATTTAAATGCCAAATGGGGGAGTCTGTATTTAATTCTAGAGGTAATAGGGCTTTATTTATTTATTGAGTGGGAGCATCCCAGTGAGGTTAATTCACTTGTCCAGTTGCCCAGTAATTAGGGGCACAATATGGAGTTGAAGGCCAGTGTTTTTTCTCATTATATGACAATGAGCCTTCACCCCAGAAGAGGTGTCAGAGGCAATCTTCACAGAGGTACAGAATCCCATCTAAGTCCAACCCAAACCAGTATAGGAGTCCATATTTACCAGATCCCATTTACAACATTGCCAAGAAGAGGGAACTTAGTTTCCATTGGAAGACTTCCTCTGAAAGGGAGGACCTACTGCCTCCTGAGGCAGCCCTCTCCTCTTTCGGACAGTGCTTTATGTTAGGTTGGTTTTCCTAACATCAAACCTGTCTCTCAACAACCTCTACCCATGGTTCCTGAGGATCACTCAGGGTTTGCTTTATTATCCCAAAGTGCCAAGTCTTTCACAAGTGACCACATCTTTCCCCAGAAGTGACCGAGGCAAAGGTCCAACATTTCATGGGGTGTGCTTTAGCTGGAGCAGACTAGGGAGACCTGCTCTTTACCTCCATTGCCCGAAGACTTGGCTAAACGTATCATCTATGGACTCATCCAAGTCATGGATAAGAAAATTGAACAGGATGAGACTGAGAACATACTTGTGGAATACAAGCATTAGCTATGGCCATGACTGTTGGCTGTAAACCACTCACCTCTACCAGGAATCATGAAGACTCTTGACAAATGGTTTCTTGCAATTCAGTATAGGTTGGATCGTTGTGGGGGAGAGGATGGTGCTTTGTTTCCCTCTGAGAATTGTTTGCAGTTTGCCCTCTTGATAGTAATTCTTGTCTCAGCAATGCCTGCTGAGCCAAATCCAGGACCAGAACATCACAGCTGTTATCAGCCAAGAGATCAATATATTTAATTTAGCAAAATCCTACACAGTTAAGCATACCACTAGTATTCTGAACAATTCATGCTTGGCTGCATTATTTCACTCATTTCAAAATTTCCTTCCTCTCTATGGTGTCAACAGATTGTAGACTCCCCTAGGAAGTGATTATAAGAAATGCTAATAATAAGAAATAGTTTTCAATAGGTGACCCTGATTTCTGGAACAAACCTTGGCACATGATTTTCTCTTGCATGTAGGACCATGTGGGTTGATAGTGATTTTGCTTGTATTGATAACTGCCCATCTTGCTTTGGAGACAGCAGTATATATACACCTCTCAGGAGAGTTTGCCCATCAGAAGTAATGTTCTTGATCTTGCCCTGAGCTTTTAGGGAGGAGGCAGAGGTTGGGAAAGAGGATGTAACCATGCAGATTAATGGATAGGATCAGATTCCACATTGCAGAGTCTATAACATCCCTTGTCATCTGCAGTTGGTGAATCGATCTCTGCATTATTTTTGACAAGAAAACCAGTCAAAGGAAAGGCTTGGTCCAAAAAGAACTGGCCCATGACTGTTATGTAAGTGGCCCAGATATACAAATGATATTAAGACCTGTGATATAATTATACTTAGATGTGAGTGAAGTTTTCTTCATTTCCAGTTTGTCTGCTTGGATAGTAAGAAGTTGGTTGGAAAATGAATTTGGTTTGAAAGGCTTTGATCTAAATGGGGAGCATTCCATAAAATAGTTTACACTAGATGGAAACTTGGATTTTTTAATGACCAAATGGACATGTACCATGATAAGTGTGCACCATAATACTGTCACTCTAACGCATATCAGAGAGAGGAGGTACCAGGTTAGAATTATATCTATCTTCTCCCTTAAATATTGTTAATCTAGAGAATATGGTTTTAAAGTTCAAGCTAAACTTCTGATTGCTGTTTCTTAATGCAGAAAGGAGGACCCTAGGCTTTATATCCAAGTTCTAACTTCCTTCCCACCAAATACCAGTTCTCCAATGAATACACAAAGGAAGTAGCAAAGAAATCCACTTATCCAAGTGCATAGGAAAGCAGAAATCAGAGAAAGTACATTTCAGATAATATATACCAAATACAGAAAGAAGGAGCTCTCACACTGGGAGCCAGGTAATTCAACTGGACCAAGACAGAGAGTTCTGGATTTCCCCCAAGGAGAAATTCCCTAAAGTCTCCAGTGAAGCAAGCTGAAGATAAAGATGTGATGGAGATTGCTAGCTTCTTTCAAGTCAGCTTCTTTCCGGAGTCTTATTTTCCCTTCAGCGATCTGAAATAAACATCATCTACTTTCTCTTTTGAAGCTATAACCCAGGAACACCTGAAGTGATTGTAGAGCCCAAAGAGATTCAAGATGGCTTGAACAGGTCAAGAGACTGAATCCCTCTTCTTTTTTCTCTCTATTTCCATTTGGCCCCTAATGCTGTTATGAAGCATTGATCTCCACCAGTGAGAAGAAAGTCCCATAGCAATAGGCTTTCAGACTTGGGTTATACAAATACAATATGTATGCACTACACACATGTACATATATACACATATATGTGTATAGTATGTATATGTGTATGTGTGTGTATATATGTTTGTATTTGTTTCAGTAAATGTTGCCATTCCTTTAACATCCCCCTCTACCTACCTCTTCCACCTCTTAAATGTAGGTTTTTTTGTGAGCAAGGACTATTTCACTTCTGTTTTTTATGGTCCAAGCGCCTAGCAAGGTGGTCAGTATATGGTAGGCACTTAATAAATGTTTATTGAGGGACTGAGTGAATGAATGAATATTCCTTGCCCTGTCTACTTATCTGTTCAAGGCCCATAGATAGAGTAGGATCATGGAAAGAACATAACCACACCTGGCATCAGGAGATCTGGATTCTAGCTCCTTTTCTTCCCATAAGTCTTTCTCTTTTTTTGTGGTTGTTCAGCTGTTATTTAGTCATGTCTGACTCTTCGACCCCATTTGGGGTTTTCTTGGCAAAGAGACTAGAGTGGTTTTTCCTTTTCCTTCTCCAGCTCATTTTACAGATGAGGAAACTGAGGCAAACAGGGTTAGGTGACTTGCCCAGGGTCACGCAGTTAGTAAGTGTCTAGGGCTGGATTTGAGCTCATTAAGATGATTGGCGACTCTTGGTGAATCAATTTCCTGAGCCCCAAAATGAGTGGGTGACCCTAGATATTATTAAATGTTCCCTTCTGCTTTAAGATTCTATGAAAATGTTTGTTGCTTATCTTCTTGAGTCTTTCTGACAAACCTCCTTCTGTTGTTTTGTTTTGAGCTGACAAGCTATTTTTTTGTATTAAAAAACATTTAACCAGAGAAGGCTGGAGTTTGGCATAAGGCACCAAATCTATAAACATCCATAGTTGCTTCCTGCAGTAATGTTACTCTGATTCATATCTTGCTTATGTCTGCACAGTACAAAATTTACTTAAAAGCTTTTCCATTGGCCTAAAATTCACTCAGGCCCTCTATTTTTGGAGGGAGGAGGGAGAAGAATGGGTTGGAGTAGGGCAAGTGGACCTGTGATCTCATGGGTAGAAACAGCTCCTGGTGTGTAAATTCCCTCTGCCAATGCAAATTGGCAAATCAATGATAATTTATAGTCCTAGAGTACTTCTAGGGACACTGAGAGGTTGAGTGATTTGCCCACAGTATATGACAGAAATGGGACTTAAACCAGGTCTTTTTGAATACAAAACCAGCTCTTTAGACACCACATCATGCTACTACTCATAATGCTTTTTAGAATTTTTTTTCTTTAAAAACTTAATGTAGCTTCTTACTTGTATAGTATAAGTACACATGTTATTATCAGGTGACCTATTATGGTATCGGTCATTTTGCACTTTTGATGAGTTTCTGAGTAGTTATAGGTAAATTGAATGTGTACCTATAGATAAAATTATACTTTTTTCACTGACTTCCTTTGGGGGTGAGGAACTCAGCTCCAGTGAGTAATGAAAGCATTTTTTTTACCTCTGTTGCAATAAAGTCAATGTGTAATTCCTTTAGGAACACAGCCTCTGTAATCAGGTGGTCAAGCATAAATTTTGGGCTAAAGGAAATTGTTCTGATAGGTGACCATTTTTAACTCCTATACTTGTTTGCTGGTCCATCCTGTAGATGTGAAAATCTCCAATAAATAAAATATTAAAGAAAAGCCTGGAATGAATGTTAACCTTTTTGATTGGTTTGTAATAAAGAGCATGCTTTAAAGATTGGAAAGTAGCGCAGGAGAGTAAAGAATGAGCACATTTGGGCTGTGAGCTTAACGGCATTTTTGTTGCAATTTTCTGTCCTGAATTCTGGGATTGTACAGATAAACTCTGTCTCACAGGCACTAGCTCAAGGCCAGGAAAGCAGGCCTCCATCTCTGCAGGACAAAGAAGAAGTCACGGGCTGCGCCATTCTCTCTCCCATCTTACCTCTTCTCCTTCCTTCACTCTTTCAACCAATTGTGGGGGAAGCTAGGTGGTGCAGCGGATAGAGCACCAGTGCAGGAGTCTGGAGGACCTAAGTTCAAATCTGACCTCAGACACTTGACACTCACTAGCTGTGTGACCTCGGGCAAGTCACTTGACCCCAATTGCCTCATCCTGGGTTATCTCCAGTCATCCTGATGAATATCTGGTCACTGTACCCAGATGGCTTAGGAGGAGAAGTGAGGCTGGTGACCTGCACAGCCCTCCCTCTCTCAAAACAAAGTCAAGTGCAAGTTACGTTATCATTTCTCTGATGGCATGGTCTTCTTCTGCAACGAAGGACGAACACACACACAACCAATTGTGAATTTTAAAAACAGAAAGAGCAAAACTGTGGTAGCAGAAATGAAGATAGTTGGTATAGGAAGAAGTAAAGAAAGCAACCTACGTGGAGCAGAGATTACATATGGGAACTGTAAGGACTCCCCAAAGGACACATGTCTGCCTGGAAATCTATGATCCTATGAGTCTCAGTGTTAATGGACTTTGTGCCATGTGGATGTTAAATTGCCTTTGAAAGAAGAAATCTCCCTCCTGGATATCAGTTATACCACCTCAAATCCAGGTTTTTAAATGCAAAGTGAATTTCAATCACTTGAGAAATCCTCATTCTTTTCATTTCTGCTGTTATATTGTTCATTTCCCCCTTCTCAGATCCTAGAATGTGAGCAATGGAAGGAGCCCTTGGAGACTAACTAGTCCAAACTTTCTTTGTATTTATAAAAACAATTTGTTATGCACTTAGCTTGAAAATCCAACAAAACCGAATATACTGCCAAAAATAACTGATTACGCACTCAACTTGAGAACCCAACAAAACCAAATGTACATACAATTATGATTATTTATACTTTTAAGTTAATTTGGAAGGAGAATGTCCATAACAGCTTATTAATAATTTCCTTTGAATCTTCTTCCCTTCTGTCTTTTCATCTCAGCATTTTTAATGCCTTTTAAAAACTATAAAATATATAATATAATTATATATTATTATTAAGTCATTATAAAATATGTAATTATATTATTTCTATACTTATATCTCTATATACATTTGTATTTGTAGTCAGTGTGTAATAATCTTCTGCTTCTGCTTCATATTACTTCCCATGGGAGTCCAAATTTCTTTATACTTTATATGTTTATCATTTTAATCAGTACTCTGTTGCACTGATATACCATGGTTAATTCAACTATTCACCAACTGTTGAACATTTAGGTTTCTTGGGGGTGAGAGAGAATGAAAAAGACAGAGAGCAGGAATATCTTTTTTTCTTTATGAAAATAGTCTTAGATTATATTCTGAGTAAATATAGCTCCTTCCTTTAACAGAAAAGGAAATCGCAAATGAGACACCATGGCATAATGGTAAAAGCAGTGGGTTTGGAGTTAAAGGACCTGTGTTCAAATCCCAGCTCAATGACTTGCTACTGGGTAACTTTAGGTAAGCTATTTAACATCTTGGGGAGTTGATTTCGTCTTCGGTAAAACTAACGGACTGGACTAGGGCCCATTCCATCTCTAGTTTTATCATCCTGTGGGTCTGAGAGAACGTCCTGCAGCATGTAGGACCACAGAGGTCAAGCTACTTGTTTGACAGCACACAGATCATTTCAGGGCCAAACTGCCTTCTAGTCCTATGCTCCCCCCCTACATCGATACACCTCCTTCCTCTCTGAAGTACGAAGCAAAAAGACCAGACTGAGTCGTCGCAGGTGTTAGGCAGATATGAGGAGACAAAAAAATCAAAGGTTGCTGTGGCATCGTGGTACCATAGAATTTGAGCTGAAAGGGACCTAGGGAATCATCAAGTCCAATCCACTCATTGTACAGATGAATAAACTGAGACACTTCACAGGAGCTTAAGTGATTCACCTAAGGCCGCACAGCTTGTAAGCCTCAGAAAGATTCGAACCCACATTCTCTGACCCCAGAATCAGTGTTCTTTCTGTTGTATCATGCTCGGCTTGGTCATGGTTCCCATGAAACACTTTGGGAGGCTGATTCTGCCCTTCTGACTCCAAGGCTTGAATCTCACATGTGTATTTGTAGAATACCCATCATAATGGCAGAGCAAAGAAGAAGGAGAAAGAGGAGGAGGAGGAGAAGAAGGAGGAGGAGGAGGAGGAAGAGGAGGAGAAGAGGAGGAAGAAGAAGAAGGAGGAGGAGGAGAAGGAGAAAAAGGAGGAGGAGGAGGAGGAGAAGATGAAGAAGAAGGAGGAGAATAAGATGAAGAAGGAGAAGGAGGAGGAGGAGGAGGAGGAGAAGAAGAAGAAGATGAAGAAGGAGAAGATGAAGAAGAAGGAGGAGAATAAGATGAAGAAGGAGAAGGAGAAGGAGGAAGAGGAGAAGAAGAAGAAGAAGATGAAGGAGAAGATGAAGAAGAAGGAGGAGAATAAGATGAAGAAGGAGAAGGAGGAGGAGGAGGAGGAGAAGAAGATGAAGAAGGAGAAGGAGAAGAAGGAGGAGGAGGAGAAGAACATGCTCATGTGAGACTCAGGGTGGAAGACTTACACTTTGCGATAATGAAGAGCCCTCTTATTGTCTTCATAAACTAAAAGAACTGATGGTTGAGTGGATATTGAAAAGGCAGTTACTTCATCTTGACTTCCTCTTCCTTTCTAACTTTGAATCTAACTGAATCAGGACTGTTCTGAGTTGCTTTTCCTTTGGGAGTTTTGGAAGGGGTGGCTTCCCCCGTCTCCCTCTGCTCACTGCCCAGCTTCTCTGTGGCCATAAGCACATGATATCTGAAGCATATATCCTGCTTAGGCAAGCCTGAACCTGGGTTTAGTCTGTCACTTTTCTATTTATTCTTTCCTGATCCTAGAAAATTTGAGTATCTTACCAGAGATAGAACCTGGAGGAGAGTATATCTCATATGTCACTTTATTTGCCTTGGAGTTTAATTAAATACTTCAGTTTTGAACTAATATATCCTCCAACTGGCTGACAAAAGTAAACGCATAAGTCGAGGTTCATAGGTGAGATTTTGAGTGAGTTCTGACCCATAGAATGCTTTGAACCTCAGAGCCCTTATCGAGTAAGGGCAGAAACCACTTTAGTGCCAAAGGGATGGGCTGGATCTAGAAAGTTCAGACTTGGGATTTTGTTTAGTGATGTGATCAAACATTCAGAAATACTAAAGCCCATAAAGGCTTCTCTGTCTTTTTGTCCTAGGGTGAAATCATTTTGTTTAAGAGAATTTTCACATTCCCATTTCATAGACTTCTCTTACTAATCAAAGTCTGTGCTGATGAGGAAATGGATCTGAGACCTTAGACCAGTCCTTTTTAGACTAAGAGCAGGAAATCTCCTGGGGGCTGCCAGGTTGTAGGAGTTGGCATCATAGGGGTTCGGTGGTGGCAACAGAAAACTGGGACTTAGACGAAGAACCAACCTTCTTCTTCTTGTGGGCCAGGTCTTCTAAGAATACCCAAGGGCCAGTTCTAGTTTGACCACCTACTAGTTGTATGACCCAGGGCAAGTATCTAAACTTTTCTGGCATCAGTTTCCTTAAAGGTAAAATCAGAATAATGTTTGCACTATTTATTTTGCAATGTTGTGAGGAAAATGCGATGTAGAATGCCAGTTATTTATTACTTAATGTTTACTGCTATGTCAAAAGGGAGATGAGTTTTAAGCTCCCTCTACCATCTCCCCATGGTGGAGATAGGCTTAAGAATTGCTGTTCATAACTGTATTGAACAGGGGATAGCTAATATCTTCTTAGGGACAAGAAGCTTGGTATAAGGGGAAAAAAGATGGAGTCAGGAGACCTGGGTTTGAGTTCCTGCTACATGACCTTGGGTAAGTCACTGAACTTTAGTTTCCTCCTCCATAATATAGGGAGTAATACTGGTCTTACTTACCTTGCAAAGTTGTGATGAGAATTAAATGAGCTAATGTCTGTAAAGTGCTTTGAAGCTATAAAATATTGTGCAACTATGAGTCACTGTTCCTACAAGAAAAGGATAATGATTCATTTAGAGAAAAGAACTTGATGTTAAACTAACATTTCCTTTCCCACCAATTCCCATCAACTTTACCTTGTAGGAAATCCAAACTCTTAAATTAAATTTTAGCCTCCCTCCCTCAAGTAGTGAAGATTTTATGATACCTATTTACTAGGAAAGAACTGGTAGGGTGAGAACAAAGAAAGGGAACCAAGAATTATTATAATATAAATGAGAATACCACTAAAATGGGCTGAGCTCAGGTTGAGAGGACCAATCTTGGGCTCAAGGAACAGATGATGAAACATGTTTCCCATCCCTCAGTAGAAAGGTAGGAGACTACAGGCGTGGAATACTGCATGCAGAGTCAAATGCACTCATATAATTGGTTGGTTTTGCTTCATTGGCTTTCTCTGTTGCAAGTAATGATTCAGTGTGGGATGGGGGTTAGATAATGAGAAATGATTGTGGTTTAAAAAAAGAAACTAAAAAGACAGCAGTTTTAAAAATTGACAAGTGATTTTGAGTATGTGTGCTAAAGGGAGGAGAGGGAGGTGAGTATATTAGCTTGGGGGTTTGTCCAGAGTTTTGCCAAGTCCTTAAGTAACACCTCAATCATAAAAGAGCTAGAATTTTGACAGAAGATGATATAGGAGATTATTTACGGTAATCCATCTGTTTGCCTTAAACACGACTTCAAGAGAAGTAATAAGCAGCAGAAACAAATGAATTTATAAAAGAAAGCCTCAAGTGGCCCATATCCAGCAAATGTCCGGAGAAAAGAGAATTCAGGAAAATATGATTGTGAAGCAAATTGGATGTAAATAGACTGTTTGCCGAGGTTTACAAGAGGTGTCAGCTGCTTGCTACATAACTTGGCATTGTCACAAACCACAATCCCAAATGAACTTGGCTGTGGAAAGTTCACCACAGGAGCCAGGATGGTCTATCCAAGAAACTGTCCCAGAGAAAGGAGAGTATTGCCTGTCAAAGTCAGACACCCCCAGAAAGTAGGACCCCATCTCTTATTAGGATCCTCTTTCCTTCGCCTTTCAGCATCAGTCTCTGGTTTGTTTGTTTGTTTGTTTTTCTGAATGGCTTACCCCCATAGAGGAAGAATGACACTACTCCTACCCGTCCAGTGGGAAAGTAGCTGAGGAACCGTTAAACAACTGTGAAATGAGTCATGAGAAGATCTAGACTTTATTATAACAAGCTAATCACTAATATCTTGGCCTCGAACTCTGTCTGCTCATCTGGGGTGCTCAGACTCCTCAAAATATTGATGTCTCATCCTTTCCTGACCTGGGTGACATGATATAATTGGTATGGCATCCCCTCTCTGTGGTACTTGGCAGCACTTGAAGGTTGGCAGGCTAGGTAATGTG
The DNA here is from genome assembly GCF_028372415.1 of Notamacropus eugenii. Classification (NCBI taxonomy): domain Eukaryota; kingdom Metazoa; phylum Chordata; class Mammalia; order Diprotodontia; family Macropodidae; genus Notamacropus; species Notamacropus eugenii. The sequence goes on along the minus strand of NC_092872.1, from coordinate 175,479,440 downwards.
GTGGTGGGGGTGGGGTTCTCCACCTCTAGGTTCTAAGGTACTGTGTAGGTGTCTGCTCTTAAAATTATAGCTCACAACACTTCACTGGTGAGTTTGCTATTAATAGTCAGCCAGTGGATGCAATTAGTTCAAAAGAAAGGCATTTCCTACGAAAGCAAGAATAGCAGCTTTTTTAAACACTCCTCTCATAAATCTGGGGACTACTCTCCTACAAATATACACCAAAGCCATCGGTAGAGTGGGCACAAACTTAGATTAAACTTGTAGCGAGGCACACACGTGGGGAATACACATGGCCAAGACGACTCATGACTCTCTGTGGCATTCTCCCACTGCATGTAATGGGCAGGCTGCTCAGTTGTGTTCTCTGGGTCTGCCCTTCTCCTCAGGTCAGATCCATCCTTGAGTTTATAGCCAGCATTCTCCTTTCTTGCCAGGGGTTATGGCCCTTGCAGCTGTTTCCTGCCTTGAAATACTTGATTGGACTGACTTCAGGGTTGGCAGGCTTTGCTTTTTATTGGTCATTGAAAACCTAGCCAACCTTTAGCCAGCCAGTACTAAGATCCCCTTCCAATTTAATCAGAGAAAATCTTTCCACATTTCATAAAGAGATTGACACAGCTTTGTACTTCACTGACATCAGTACCTCCTTGCCTCTTTTATCTGCCCCTTACTTTATGGAAGTCAACTGAACTAAGAGTTTGGATGGATACACACACCCTTTCCTTGCTATCATGGAAAGAGGAATTCAACTCCATTCAATGAACAACTCTCCGACGGGGGTAAGGATGTTATTTCAATGCTCATTTTATAGATCAAGAAACAGGGGCTCAGAGAAGGCATATGATTTTCTCCAGATCAAGATCTCACAAACTCAGGTGTGAACCTAGGTTTTGTGGGATGCCAACTAGTATTTCTTTTATTATATCATTCTGCCCATGATGCCAAGTCCACTGCTTTTCCTGTTGTACCACATTGCCCTCATGTCTGCCTGTTAGATCTTAGGTGTCTTTCCAGATCTGGCTACTCTGCTTCATGTGGTACCTCCCTAATTCCTGGAGCAGAGTGAACTTTTCCCATTCTTTTCCCCTGTAGTGCTTTGTATAGAACATCTTATCTCATTTGATCCTCAAAACAACCCTGTGAGGTAGGTACCACTATCATCCCCATTTTATGGATGAGGAAACTGAGGCAAACAGAAGTAGAGGGTCTCTTTGAGGACCACACAGCTAGAAAGTATCTGAAGCAGGATTTGAGCCCAGGTCTATTCTGACTCCGAGTTCAGTCCTCTGCCCATTGTGCCACCCAGCTACTTTGATAATTTTCCCTTGCTCACTCACTTTAAATTTTCATCTTCCCAGGAGTTAGTCATTTCTCTCATTTTAGCATCTCTTATAAATTTTGTGAGCATGTTTTCTAGTCCGTTATTTAAATCACTGGTTAAAAATTTCAAATAATATCATGTATTCTTCTTACTCTTCCTTCTCTGGTTGAAAACAGGCCTTTGGGTCTGCATCGGAGCTAGCGTATTTATTCTCACTAATGCTGGGTGGTATGGAATAAAAACCTAAATGATGGCCAAAAAATTTATGTGTTGCTCTTTTTTTCTTCTTCCCTTGAAGGCTTAACACTGGAACAGGGGACATTAAACTGTCCTGACAACATTTATTTTTTCACATGCTGCTGACTGTCCAATCTGAGACTCCTTTAGGTACTCATCAAGATACTCATCATTTATTCTAGTCCCTCCCCAGGCTTTGAAATAAAGTTGCTATGTCATCTCATTCCCAGTTTTGTCATTTTGCCTTTAAATGGACACATTTAAAAATATTCAGTTTTCGAACACTTTTTCTATTCTCTACATGGGTTGGTCCCCCCAAGAACAGTGCTTCAGTGACGCTGGATGCTTGAATATTTTAAGATTACTCATCTTTGCCCACCTTTTAAAAAGTCAATCATTCAGCAAGTGTTAATGGAGCATCTGCTGCCCACCCAACCCTGTGCTGGTAAGCCTTGTCATGGGAGGCAAAAGTGTGAATATGATCACCTTTAAGAGCTTTGAGTCTTCTGTGTGAATCTTACAAAGCAAGATTTGCACATTTGAGAAAGTTTGAGGATGAGATAATTTCCCCCCAAGAGTACTAAATTGTTCTAGGACTGTATCCCCAAGAGACCATAAAAATGTGAGAGGGCCCCACATGTACAAAGATATATATAGCAGCTCTCTTTGTGGTGGCCAAAAGTGGAAATCAAGGGGATGCCCATCCATTGGGGAAGGGCTGAATAAACTATGGTATATGAATGTAATGGAGTACTATTGCACTATAAGAAATGATGAACAGGAAGACTCCCAAGAGGCCTGGAAGGACTTAAATGAACTGATGCTGAGTGAAAGGAGCAGAACCAGGAGAACTTTGTACACAGCAACAACCACAGTGTGTGAGGACTTTTTCTGGTAGACTTAGAACTTCATTGCAATGCAAGGACTTAAAAAATTCCCTATGGTCTTTTAAGGCAAAATGCCTTCCACATCCAGAGAAAGAACTATGGAATTCAATCACATATTGGAGCAGATCATTTTCTTTAATATTATGTTTTGGTTTGTTATATGATTTTTCCCATTCATTTTAATTCTTCTATACAACATGACTATGGTGAAAATGTATTTAATAGGAATGTATGTGTAGAGCCTATATAAAATTGTATGCTGTCTCCAGGCTGGGGGGGGACAGGTGGGGGGAGGGAGGGAAAGAAAAAATTTAAGTAGTATGGTAGTGATTGTGGAACACTGAAAATAAATAAATAAATAAATTTTTTAAAAAAAGAGCACTAAATTGTGTGGCATAGAGAATATATAATATCCTCTCCCAGTTCTGTCCTGAATCTCAAGATGTCTTTCTTTACCAAGCTGTAGCAGCCTTCTCACCCAAGGAGATCACCCTGACTCTGTGGCCCTTTTCTGGAACCTCCGTTTTAAAGAAAGTGCCAGCCCAGTCACGTTCACTCTCTCATTCCTCTTGGGGTTTCATTCATGATTCTCTGGATTTCTTTTTCCGTTGTGCCCCTCCATGGGTACCTTCTCCCTCGTCCCCCTCTCCCTTAACTTTCTTTTATATGTTATCTTTCCCCATTAGAATATAAGATTCTCAAGAGCAAGAATTCCTTTTTCGCTTGATTTGTGTTTGCAAATGTTGTGTTGCAGCCCTCCCTCACTCAGATCAAAGTCAACTGCAAGTCATGTCATCATCTTGATGCAAAATACCCAGCACCCAGTAAGTGCCTAATAAATGCTTGTTGACTTGACTTAAGTCATAGACTCCTAGAGTTGCAAAGGACTTTCGAGGTTCTTTCATCCGATAACTTATCCAGGGCATGAATTCTCTCCACATCTCCAACAAGTAAACACCCAATGTCTGCTCAGCTGCCTATTGTCCTGCCTCAGGAAGGGCCCATTCTCTTTTTGACAACTCTGATGATAAAGAAGTTCTGCCTTATATCAATAAGTTTGTTCATTGTTCAATCATGTCTGATTCTGTGACACCTTTTGGAGTTTTTTCGGCAAAGATACTGGAGTAGTTTGCCATTTCCTTTTCTAGCTCATTTTACAGATGAGGAAACTGAGGCTAAGAGTTAAGTGATTTGGCCAGAGTCACAGCTAGTAATTGTCTGAGGCTGGATTTGAACTCAGGTCTTCCTGACTCCAGGAGCTCTATCCACTGCACTACTTAACTGCCCCATATCAACAATAGCTAATATTTATATAGCAATTTTAAGATTTACCAAGAGCTCTACATGCAACAACTCATGTGGTCTTTACAATAGGGCTTTAAAGTAGTTAGAGTAAGTATTAATATCTCCATTTTACAGATGAGGTAACTAAGGCTATGAGAGGCTGTGACTTACCCACAGTCATATAACAAATGTGTGGCAGTGGTAGGATTTGAATTCACGTCCTCGTGACTCCTAGTCTAGTACTCTTTCCACTCTGCCTTCTAATTTTTACCCATAGGCTCTCGTTCTGTTCTCTAAAGTTAAATTCAATTCTGCAGCTTCCTACACAGGACAGCTTGCCTCTGTTGCAGAATGTAATGGGTGGAAAACCCAACCCAATGTTAAATGAGGTATTAGGTTCAAATGCTGACCCCGATGATAGCTGGGTGACTGTGAGCCAAGTACAGGGTCATAAGATTTCAAGCTGAAAGGGGTTGTAGAGATCATATCACCTCGTCTAACACCCTCATTTAACAGATAAAGAAAATGAGATCCAGAGAGAGGAAATGACTCAGGTCATCCAGATAAACAGCAGAGGTGGCATTCAAATCCAAGATTTTTTTTTATTTGAATCCCGTGTTCTGGGGCAGCTAGGAAGTGCTGTGGATAGAGTACCAGTCCTGGAGTCAGACCTAAGTTAAAATCTGGCCTCAGACGCTTGACACTTATTAGCTGTGTGACCCTGGGCAAGTCACTTCTCCCTAATTGCTTTCCAAAAAAAAAATAAAGTCCAGTGTTCTTTCTAATATATCATATTTGTTCTTCCCCCTTGACATCTCTGAGCTTCCTCACCTAGGAAATGGGAAAAACCACTTTCATTATCTATATCACAGGTTATTGGGAAAAAAGTTCTATGTAGATGGTAAGGCATAATATGAATATGAGTCATTAATGCCAGAGTTTGTATTTGAACCTAGAGGTAGGTTCATATGTTAGAGTTTATTGAGTAAAGAAAGTGGGCTGGTCAGACCTCCAATTTAGGAGAGTCTCTTTGGTAGTTGTGTGGAGGATGCATTGGAGCGAAGATAGATGAGGTAGGGAGACCACTGAAATAATTCGGGTGAGGGGTGATAAAGACCTGAACTAGAGCAGTAGCTGTGTGAGGGGAGAGAAGGAAGGGACTTTTGTGGAGATAGAAACATCAAGGTCTGGCATCTGGTCAGAAAGTGAGGAGACAAGGAGGCACCAAGATGATTCATCTGGGTGATTAGGAGAATGGGGCGGTGTCCTTGAAAGTAATAGGGACATTTTGAAGAGTGATGGGTTGGGGGGAAAGATGAATTCTGTTTTGACCATGTTGACTTTGAGATGCCTATGGGACATTCAATCCAAAATGTCCAACATGCATTCATGACAGAGAATTGGTTCTCAGGAGAGGGGGGCTAGAAAGATGTCAGAGTGACCTGCGTAGACATAATACATCAACCCATGGGATCTGATGACATCTCCAACTGAGGGAGTATAGAGAGAAAACAGATGAGGATCCAGAGAAGAGATCCAGCAAAGGAGACTGAGATGGATTAGTCTGTAGGGTAAGAGAAAAAACCAAGAAAGTCATGTCATGAAAACTCACAGATAAAAGAGCATCTCCAAAGTAAAAGGGTCCAACCATGTCAAATGCTACAGAGAGATAAAAAAGAATGAGGAATGAGAAAACGTCATTTGAGTTGGCACTTAAAAGATCATTGGTAGCTTTGGAGAGGGCAGATTTGGTCAAATGATGAGGATGGAGCTAAAGCAAAAAAGTCTTAGAAGAAAGGAGGAGTAGGAGTAAAGGGATGAATGTGGATGTCGTTTTTTACGTCAGAGAAGATAAGAGAGATGTGGATGGAAACTAATGAAGGTGACAGGATCTGGTGCATAGTTTTGCCTTTTCTGACAATATCTCTAAAAGCTCACGCAGTTCTAGATATTTTATTTCACTTAATTTTTTGTGTTTTAAAATTTCTCTGTCTCTCTCTTTCTCTATCAATGGAGTGGTGACAGAACTAGATTTATTGACAAAACAGCTGAATATGAGTTTTGACTTTACCACTTACTAGCAGTGTGACCTTGGGCAAGTCATTTCACTTCTATAGGTCTCAGTTTCCTCATCTGCAAAATGGGGATAATAATAGCTACTCCATCACCTCACAGTGTTGACATGAAAATCACATGAGATCATACATGTAGGGTCATAGGTTAGAGCTTGAAAAGACCTTAGAAGTTATCTAGCTCAATCCCTTCATCATATTTAAGAATTTTTTTTTCAAGTAACCGGTATTTTAAAAATTACTATGTCCCTCCCACTACCCCTTCCCCTCAATTCAGAAAATCAAAAACAAAAAATGAAATTCCTCAATAACTAGGTACGTGGTATGGCAAAACAAATTCCCATGTTAGCTAGCCTGAAGATGCATTTCTTTCTCTGCGTTCCAAGCCTAACACTTGTCTGTCAGGAGGAGAATGTCCCTTTGAACTCATGGCTTATCATGGCACTGCTCAGAGTGCTAAAGTCACTTCACTTTGCATCAGTTCATAAAGGTCTTTTCTCTTTCTTCTGAAATAGTCTATTTCATCATTTCTTATGGAAAAATAACATCCCATTACATCTGAATATCACACTTTGTTTACCCATTGCCTAATTGGAGAACAACACCCCCTTAGTTTTCACGTCTTGGCTACCACCAAAAGAGCTGCTGTAACCATTTTCGTACATTTAGATCTTTTAAATTTTAGATCTTTTCCCACTTTGGTGTCAACCCTCTCATTTTATAGATGAGGAAACTGAGGCCCAGAGATTTGTGACTTGCCTAAGGTTGCCCACTTAGTAAAAGACAGAGCCAGGATTCAGATTCAGCATCTGTAATTCTAAATCCAGTTCTATTTCCACTGTCCCAGGCAAAGTGTTTAGTAAGCATAAAGTACTGCATATGTTATTGTTATTCCATCTATTTTAGGCTTTTGGGTTTCTTTTACCCAACCCTAGAAGAAGCAGGAAAAAAAAACTGAGCTTTTTACATCATGCCTAATAAAACCATGGAGAAGTGTGGCCAGCAACGGAAGTAAGCGTTCCAGGGAGTCTGGAGGTCACATGGAGATTGTTTCTACAAAGGAATCTAAGCCAAGCTGGTGTCCCCTTTCTAATATCAGTGGCTCACTTAGGCCACCAGAGGCCTCATGTGACCACACCACAAGGCTTTTAAATGCACTGCCACAGATATTGAAAAGAAAATTAGTATGTATAGAAATTGTGCCCTTAAGTTAACTTTTAAATATCCACTTTCCTCTGGCTTTACCCTTTGCCTGGATTTCCCTTTTGGAAATGAAACCCAACGTCGATTCTTATTGTTCTGAAGAACTGCCTGGCATTGTTCATCATCACTGGGTCCTGTTATGAGGCTCTTCTGTGCTCTCCACCCTTCCCTCTCTCTCCCCCTCCCCACTCCCAGGAGATGGCAGCTGAGCTTGTGGAACCAAAGCAAAAACACCTTGGCACCTCTTTGCTTCCTTTTGCAGATTTTAGAACTATGGGTTCTAGAGATTTCAGGACCACAAGTTCTAGAAGCTCTCTCTGTCATGTAAAGATGGATGTATTCTATCAGAAAGGAGCAGCGAGCTAGGTAGTGTAGTGGATAGAGTGCCCGTGGGGCCTCGAGTCAGAAAGACTCATCTTTGAGAGTTCAGACACTGAACTTTGTGGCCCTGGACAAGTCACTTAATCATGTTTGCCTCAGTTTCCCCCTCTGTAAAATGAGCTGGAGAAGGAAATGACAAACCACTCTGGTATCTTTGTCAAGAAGACCTCAAAGAGGGTCGTGAAGAATCCAAATGACAAAAATGACTGCACCAAAGCAACATATAAAAATCTAGCATTACAAGGGACTTCAAGATTGTCTGGCTCACTTCTCCCCTTTTTATTAAACAAGAAACTGAGGCCCAGAGAAGAAAAGTGACTTTTCTATGACTACACAGCTAGTAAATGGTAACATTAGGCCTGAGAGTGGTGGTTCTTGACCTGGGATCAGTGAAACTTGATTTAAAAAGAATACTTCGATGACCGTTTGAGGTTGTTTGGTCATTTCAGTCACATCTGACTGTGACTCCGTTTGGAGTTTTCTTGGCAAAGATAGTGGAGTGGTTTGCCATTTCCTTTTTCCAACTCATTTTATAGATGAGGAAACTGAGGCAAAAGGGGTTAAGTGACTTACCCAGGGTTACACAGCCAGTGAGTGTCAGAGGCCAGATTTGAACGTGGGAGGATGAGTCTTCTAGTCTCTAAACCTGGCACTCTGTGCACTGCATCACACAGCTGGGAACAATTCCTCCTGAAATTCTCCTTTTGCTCCTACCATAAAAGAACCAAATCAAGTTTACCTTTAGGACTTGCCTTGTAAGTGTAACTCCAGGGATCTCAAAATTCTATCTCCCTACCTTTTCAGGGTTAAAACACTTAAAATTACTGAGGTGAGTTAGTCAAAACACAGAGACACTAAGGAAATGGGGCACTGTGGTAAGCACTTTACAAATGTAACCTCATTTAATCCTCACAACAACCCTGACAGGTAGGTACTATTATCATCCCCCATTTTACTGAGGGCACTGAGCAGACAGAGCTCAAATGACTTGTTGGTATTGAGGGTATGAGGGTCATGTTGTTACTAAGTGTCTGAGTCTGGATTTGAACTCAGGTCCAGTGATCTATCTACTGCACTACCTAGTTGATACTAAACACAAAAATGTTAAGTTGATTCCTACTCTATTGTCGATGACTCACCACTCCAGGGCTTGGTGTTTAATCAATCTTATCAGAAGAGGAAGGGACCCTAGATACCATTTAGTCTCTACTCTGCCACCCCCTTAACTCCCCTCACTGGCCCCATTTCACTACTAAACTGTGACCCTGAGAGGTCAAGTCTTGCCCAAGATATCATAACTTTTTTTATTTTGAAAGCAACTTAGAGGTAGTGTTATGCTGGTAAAATGTTTAACAACTGGCTCTTCAAAAAAAAAAAGTGCCCATGAGACATTTTAAAGTTTAATTTGAATTATTAATGTTTTCATCACCACTTTCTTAATTCTAGAAATCAATAAGATGATAAATTAAGCCCTGAATTGTAACATGTACTGATTTCCAAGGGGGTAAAACTCCCACTGAAAATTTAGCAGTCATCTCTCAGGAGCAGGTTAGAGCTGGTTCCAGGACACCCCTTTCCCCCATAGGGCACCTGGAATGAGTTTGGGAAGAATACCAAAGCAGAAACATTAGAGTAGGGATTCCCAAACTTATCTGGCCTACTGCCCCCTTACAAAAATTACTCAGCACCCCTCTGGAAGTTTACTATCTTTAACCCCTTTAACAGTGTTTTTTTGAAATTTGTGTCATTTCAAAAAAAAAATACAAAATAAAAAAGAAAATTTAATTAATTAATTGAATAAATCTTAAATTTAATAATTTATTGTAAATTTGTGGGAGTTTTTCCTGCATTGAAATTTTGATGATACAATATTATGTCATGTAACTGTATAGTATCATATTGTAAACAAGTCATTACACACACATATTCCTGCTCATACATGCTGGATTTCCCAACAATGTGTGACATCCTCGTCTGCCAACACTTGCTTGTTAAGTTTTGTTGACGGACTTGAACACTGATCGATTATAACTTGCATTTTGTGTTTATTTGGAAAATAATGTAACCATTGTGACTTTAACTCTGTTATACAACAGATGAAACGTACAAATGGTTTTTCAAAAATTTTCTTCTTTTCTCTTCTTTTCTCTTCTTTTCTTATGCTTCCATTGCCCCTTTATTTTTATTCAATGTCCCCCAACTGCACCCGTGGCCACTGCCACTCCCCTGGATCATTCCAGTGTCCCTCCCCCCCCACCCTGGGTGGTATTGCCCACTTTGGGAATCTTTGCTTAGTGGGTAGAGATAAGGAAAAGTTTGTTTACTTTACAATTTATCTTCCCTTGGTCCATTTACCTTCGTTGGTGATTGGACAAGCAGCAGGTAACTCATCATAGTGACATAACTATTTTAACTTTCCCAAAATGTTTTACAAATCTATCATTTGATGCTTGCAACCACCTTGTGTAGTTGGGATAATGGTGTTATTTTCCCCTTTTTCCAGATGAGAAAACTGAGGTTCAGGAAGGTTTGACTTTCTAATAGTCCCACAGATCTTAGGTTTACAACAACCCTGAGACATAGAGTGTGGAAATATTATCATTATTTTACAAACAAGGAAACTGAGGCTCAGACAGAGAATTCATTTTGTTGCTGATCGTAGTCAGTAAACATTGGAGCTTGTATGGGAATTCAGGTGTTCTGACTCCCAAACCAGCCTAGTTTCCCTACAGCCAAGGTGTCTTTCTAAAAGATGAGTTTCCACTATGCCCAAAGGGTTATACACATGTGCATACCCTTTGACCCAGCAATGCCACTTCTAGGGATGTATCCCAAAGAGATCATAAAAATGGGAAAATGTCCCACATGTACAAAAATATTTATAGCAGCTCTGTTTGTGGTGGCCAGAAACTAGAGATTGAGGGGATGCCCATCAGTTGGGGAATGGCTGAACAAGTTGTGGTATATGAATGTAATGGAATACTATTGTGTTACAAGAAATGATGAACAGACTTATTTCAGAAATACCTGGATAGACTTATGTGAACCGATGCTGAGTGAAGTGAGCAGAACCAGGAGAACATTATACACAGTAACAGCCATAGTGTGCGAGGACTGTTTTTGATAGCCTTAGTCCCTCACAGCAACGCAAAGACCTGAAACATTTCCAAAACATTCGAGGAAAAATGCCATCCACATCCAGAGAAAGAACTATGGAATCGGAACATAGAATGAAGCAGACTATTTTCTCTTGTGTTATGTTTGGTTTTGTTTAATTTTACTCATGCTTTCTCCCATTCATTTTGATTCTTCTATGCAACATGACTAATGTAAAAATGTGTTTAATAAGAATGTATGTGTAGAACCCATATGACTGCATGCCATCTTAGGGAGGGAGGGGGACAAAAGGGGGAAAAATTTAAAACTTATGGAAGTGATTGATGAAAACAAAAAAACAAACAAATAAATAAATTTGGAGAGAAAAAATAAAAAAGATAAGTTTCCAAGTGTGAGCAGTGTTTGTCCCATAGCTGTGAAGCTATCTATGATTTACAGAAACCTTTGGTTTTTGTTTAAATGATGTGAATTCCTTTTTAAAGAAGCATCATTCGTAGAAGTTCCATTAAGTAGGGATGAAGAGGTTTCCATATTTTCAGAGAATTCCCCAGCCAGCCTAAATTGAAATTTTAGTCCAAGACAATGTTCATTGATTTAGTAAGCCTCGAGCAGGAATGGCCAGAGGAAAACTTTGTCAGATTTAGAGAATGAAGGAGGGTGGGATGTAATCATGGTCTGTATTCTGGCTGCCCTCTCCACTGTGGGAAGTTTGGGAGGTGAGCACTGCCCAAGCTAAGGCCTGGAAACATCCAAGCAATTATGTACCAGTAGAGGGCATGTGATTCTCACTAAAGAGAGCTGCACAATGAGTGCGTTCAGAAGGAAAGAGAAGGAGGAGGGAAAATCCCCCAGTGTGGAACACCCAGTTTGGAGACACAAAGCAGGGAAGGATATCTTCTCCTTCCTGTGATCTCTTGGGGAGGTGGAAAGGTGGCTCTCATGAGATAACCCTTCTCTTCATCTGAGCCGTGGAAGTGTGACTCAGGGTACAGATTTGTGCTGTGTCTGACTGTGGTTGTGAGTCAGGCTGACTCGACAAATCCCAGAGTTCTTCCTTGAACTGCCCTCCTTCCCCAGCTCTGATGCTCAGGCTCAGTGACTCTCAGCCAACTGTTAGGGTGTTAAAGCTAGCAGGGGACGTCATCCTTTTTCTTTCTTGTACAGAAAGAGAAATTGCAGATTAAAGAGGGTTCTCAACCTCAGTGTGAAGGTCACATACATACATGGTCACCATCCAGGACCCAGCTCTCCTGACTCCTAGGTTTCTTTCCACAACATGTTGACAGTTTAGCAGTCTTATATTTACTTCTTTGGGAAAAGTACCAGAAATTAAAGTGTATATGTTTTATTCTTATTAGGTGAAAAAGAAGCAAAAGAAATTAGTGTTTGTGACCAGCCTCATTCCTTTCCTGAGCTAATAACAACAGATGTTTATATAAACATTTTGCATCTATTATCTCATTTGAGCCTTATAGAAGTCTTGCAAGGTACATACTAAAAATATTATCTCCATTTTATAGACAAGCAAACTGAGAGCTGACAGCAGGTTAAATCACTTGCTCATGTTTTTAGTTAGAAAGGGTAAGAAGTGAATTGAAACCTATGTTTTCATGGGTCTAATCCCAATGTTTTATCTCCTACACCCAGGGTGGGGAGCCTGGGGCCTCGAGGCCACATGTGGTCTTCTAGGTCTTTGGGTGTGGCCTTTGGGCAGAGTCCAAATTTAGCAGAACAAATTCTACTTTTTTAAGGGGATTTGTTCTGTGAAGTCTGGATTCAATCAAAGGGCCGCATTTGAGGAGCTAGAAGGCCACATGTGGCCTCGAGGATGCAGGCTCCCCACCCCTGTCCTAGAATGCTAACTTTCCTGAGGACTGAGCTATTCCCAAGGCAGGGAAATCCCCTTGATTACTGTACACTGTACCCTAACAGTGTCTCACCCCCCAGCCCAGCCAGCAACTAGGTGTCTGAGAAATGAGTCAGGAAAGAAGCCTTGGGGTGTGGGTGTTGGGATAGTCATAACTCCCAATTCCAAAGACTTAAAGCTTGACAAAGCACTTTTCTTACAAGAAACCCTACTGTGGGTGGTGTGAATATCACTTCCATCTGACCAATGAAGAAACTAAGAGCCAGACTGGGGACTGACCTGTGGGAGGGGCACAGCTGGTGGGACCTGTCTGGGGCTAGTGGGACCTAGTCTTATCTGCTATTCAAGACCTATATGGTCTTGGGCAAATCTCTCTGAACCTGGACTTCCTAATCGGTAAAAAGTGGACTAGGGGATCTTTCAACATCCCACAGTATTATATTAATTATATTATATCATATTATGTTATAGTATATTAATTATATTACTTTGTGTTACATCATATTATGTTATATAACATTATGCTACATTATACTCTACATAATACTCTAAGTACTCTAAGCTCAATAGACTAATTCCTAGGTTAGAAACTTTGAGGCCCCATGGGCTAAACCTTCTGGCAGCATATTCACAGTAAACCGGTGCTGCTCTCCCTGAAGACCAATAATGATAAAGGTGGGCAGCACAATATTTATTCCTGGTCCTCTGGGAGGTGCAAGACCCATTCAATACCTTGGCATCCTGCCAGGAACACGGATACTCAAGTTAAAAGAGACTGAACCAGATTTCCTTCCTTCTTAGAACGTTGGAGCTGGAAGGGACCTTGGAGAAAATCTGGTCTAACACCCTCATTTTATAGGTGAGTAGGTTTGCTTTGTCCTCTCCGTGACTTTTCTCTGCCCTGATTTCAAGCAGGGGCATACTTTATAAATTGTTCAGGCATTCCAGCTGTGTTTGACTCTTCATGAGCCCATTTGGGGTTTTCTTGGCAGAGACATTGGAGTGATTTGCCATTTTCTTCTCTAGCTCTTTTTACAGATGAGGAAACTGAGGCAAACATGATTAAGTGACTTGCTCAGGGTCACACAGCTAGTAAGTGTCTGAGGCTGGACTCTAGGCCAGAAGCTTTTATCCACTATACCACCTAGCTGCCCAACTGGTACTTAACCTTCCTATACTTTATTTTGGATCCAGTACTGTGGTCTCATCTTTCTAGGGAACTCAGAGCTGGGCAATCCTTTCACTCACGTAGTTTGGCATCAGTCTTAGAGAGTTGCCTGAGGCCCCTCAGTGCCCCTACTGAGAGGTTCAGTGTTTTGCCCAAGGTCCCATGGCCAGCGTATGTCAGAGAGAGGACTTGACCTTGGGTCTTTCTGTATCCAAGTTCCTTCTCCTCTCCGCTCCCCAATGGCTGCTTGCTTAGTACTTAATAGCTCTCAAATCAATCACATTCATTTACGTTGATTATCTTACTTCCTCTCTAAGGAAGGGCAAACACAACAACACCCACAATCTCTACAGCAGCCTAAGGGTGAGCCAGGCTGGGCATGGATCTTCATCCCAGTTTTACAGGTAGAGAAAGTGGGGTTCAGAGAAGTGACTTATCTAAGACCACATGGCTGGTAAACAGAAGAGCCAAGACTAGAGAGCCCAGGTATTTTCCCTCTTAGTCTGATGCTATACCACTCTGCCTACCACTTTGAGACCCTGAATGAATAACTAGAAAAACCCCCAGCATAAAAACTTCTCAGCATAGAAAATGAAGCTAATTAGCTAATGACCTGGTTGGATGCTTAATGAGCCCAGGGCCTCTGAAGAGCCTATTGGTGCTATCTTAGTGAAGCAGCTTTCTGAATAGTCAAGTGCTTTTCCCTTGTATTGGGTGCTGCCTCTAGGGAAGCAATTTAGATTTTTTTTTTTTTAAACTGAGAAACTCAGCCTCCTTGAGGTTGATTTCAATTAGGGAGGCACTTAAACTCTTTCCTTTCAAGGATATTGAAATCTGAGGCCCATTGTTTAGATCCCATCACTTGCTTCCTTACTCTTCTGAGTCCTTTGGATGCCATCTTGTGTATTTCCAGCATTTTCCACTCAAGGAAAGCAGTCTTGGTGCAGAATTCACATGACATCAGAACCTTTTGCACCTGTGAGCACAAAAGCAAGGAAATGGAGCAGGTGATGGTACCGTTTTTTCCCTCCATGCCTTAAGAATCTTCTTTGTCAAATAGCATTTCCTTTTCTTTCCACTAACTTGCCTCTGGAAAACGCCCTTAACTGGGTTAGAAAAAAATGCCCTTTTTGGCTCAAGTGGGGCCAGAGCATAGCAGTGCCCACCAATGCTCCAATGCTCTGGACACTGAGGTGAGCCAGGGTCTGAGCTGGGAAGAAGCCACAGTGCTCTGATACTCTCTGAAGCTTTGTGCATCAGCTGTTGTTTGGGTTGTGGAAGGGGGAGGGGGGGTGCAGCTGAGTTGCCAGGAGCTGAATGACCTGGTCCCATGGTAAGTAGGTGGGCAGAATGGGGGAACCCCACCTGAATGGTTGACATCCTTCCCTCCAGTCAATCAGCCAGTACTTTCTGAACACCTACCACCTGGTTATCGTTCTGCCGAATGGGGTGGGAGGTTAACAAAGGCAATGACAACTGATCATTTTAGAGCACTTTTATGATTTACAATGTTTTTATGTATGTTATCTTTTGGGAGATAACCCTGGAAAAAAGCCTTTTGAAGTAGGTTTTATGAATAAAAAAATGAGGCATAGACTTCAGCACCCTGGAAAGGAAGGGGTTTAAGTGCTTCTCTAACTACAATTACCCTGAGGGAGGCTAGAATTCTCAAAGTAATACATTTACATATGTATTTTTATGTATATACACACACATAGACACACACATATATTATACACACACGCACACATATATATGTAGAAACATGTACACATACATATATGTACATACCTATACATATACACACACATACACACACATATATCCTAATTGCTTTCAGGTAAGTGACTTACACACTGGCACACAATTAGGAAGTGTCAGAGCCAAGACTTGAATCTAGTCATCTAATCCAACTCCTTTATTTTGCACATGAGAACACTGGGGAAATGGCTCACCCAAGGTGATAGAGCTAACTAGGTGCAGAGCTGGGACCAGAAGCTGGATCTCCTTTTCTTCGGGTCCAGTGCTTTGTCTACAATGTACAGAAGGCTTCAAGCACCATCACCATTACCCCTGGTGACCTTACAACCGTTGACATAGAGGCAAGACTAATCCACAAAAGGAAAGGTTAGTGACACATGATTATTCTTGTAAGCTCTAGTCTAGAAAGAGACTGTGTTCCCCAAATTTTTTAGTAACTCAAGTCTTGCAGTCCATTTGTATGGGACTCTCCTCATTGGTGGAGACTGGTTCTTATTGCTCTGTGCTTGTGTAAGGGTTGGAGTGGGTGAGAGTTGGGATGAATAGGGATCCTGGTCTCCTGGCTTTCAGCTTTAAGAGAGAAGACATGTCATTCCCGACTTTCTTTGGGTCCCTAGAGGGAGAAAGACTCTGGGAAGACATCAACATGTAGAGGAACAGGCAATTCAATCAAGTTTCTATTCCCAAATTATGATACTGGAGACTCAGGGTAATTTCCTCTTGGGTGAGATCTGAGACTGTTTTTCTTGGTTGAGCTGAATTATCTTGCTCCCATTGGGAGAGCTCTTTGATTGTCTGTGTATTATCAGGTATATAGTCTCATACGTATATTTTCTCTGATTTCTATTTGCTATCTGTTCAGATAAGTGGGTTTATTCCTATTTGCTACATGTGTTCATTGCGGAACTGGCATCTGGTAGGAAGGGAACAAATCTTGCATATATATATAGCTCAGTGCCGTTCTTTGCCGTTAAGGAAAAGCAATGAGGATTGCCACTGGAATCTAAAACTTATTTTCCCTGGACTAACAACATTTAAGGGACCCAACAGATATGATTCTGGCCTGGTTCCCCCTCTCTCTAAGGAGAGCAGTGTGACGATCCTCTGGGGGCAATCTCCTGTTTCTCATCTTGGCAGAAATCAAAGTCTCCCTTAGAGAATGGTGGGGAGGGGAAACTCTAGAGATACCTCTTCTTTCCTCCCTGTGAACCAATCTACAGAGATCCATGTGACCATATGGAACCTACATGGCCATATTACACAGCACAAAACACCCCAAACATATCCCTTGTATCTGGAATTCTGAATATCTTTCCTATAGAAACAATAGAATACAGGATGCTTGGGTTCCTAGGCCAGTAAGCCCATGCTTATTATACAAATTATCCTAATTTATTTACTTATTATACAAATGATGCTAATTATAGAAAGCTGAGTTCTAGGTTCTTGGAGCAGGGGACCATATAGTTTAGGGAGGAGAAGGTATACAGGAGTCTGTCCTGGGTATAGGTGAAGTGTGTCTTTGAAATTTTTGTCTCCTTTTTGCTCTTCTACTTCTTAAAACCATACTGTCTAGGATGTTAAATGCCCAGTTCCCTCTTGTGCTAAGCTCATCTTTACTAACTCCTTTCCTAGGTCTGCTTTGTCTCTCAAAATTCTCCTTACTTCCAAATGATCTATTTCCTACCTCCCAAACCAAATATCCAGTTTTCCCTCCATGGTTGACCTCATCCTGAGCTAGAAGGGCAAAGCAAACTGAGTGAAGGTCTTCACACTAAGAATTCACACTTAAGCCCCCTTAGCTTCCTAATCCCACCCCTCAACTGATTTTTTAAGAGGAAAATCATGACCTAAACTAATTTCTAACTGACGTAACTTTTTTGTTAAAGGTAATAGGAGATCAGGGTAGTGGCTGACCTTATTTTTGTTGGTCTATGTCAGGGGTGGGGAACTTGTGGCCTCGAGGGCACATGAGATCCTCTAGGTCCTCAAGGGTGGCCCTTTGATTGAACCCTCTAAGTAAAAGGATTTATTCTTTAAAGTTTGGACTCCATCAAAGGGCCACGCCCAAGGACCTAGAAGGCCACATGTGGCTTTGAGGCCACCCCTGCTCTATGTAATATCCTGGCTGAGGAAATTTCCTCTACCAATGCAGTTTTGTGCCTTCTCTGCAACTTACTTTTCAGAGACTTTTCTAGGGTAACACAGTCAATCTTTCAGAGGCAGGATCTGAACTCAGAGCTTCCTGACTATGTAGTCAGCTCTTCATCCTCATTGCCTTTCAGCAGCAGAAGTAATAAAGGGAAGTGAAAAAAGGCAACTGATATTTTGGTGGGTGGACTCTGTAGGCAGACCAGTTCTGCTAGGTACTGTATCCTTGAGGCCAGTCTTCCTCCAGCTATCTCTGGTTTTAACAGCTACTTCCTTCCCTCTGCCTCTGGGCAGTCACAGGGTTGGAAGGTGGAATGGGGGTGGAGGTGGGGGTTGAAGACATAGGCAGGGAAGAGGGTTTGTGGCCCAAGATGGGTCCTTGGTAGGTGTAGAAGATGCAAAAAAAGTGACTTGACAGATCTTTAAGGTGGGCCTAGATTATGGAGGTCTTCAAAAATGGCGCAGAGACCTTTAGGTTTGTTATGTTTTAAGAAAATAGAGAGCAAATGAAGATTTTTTTTTTTAAAGGAAAGGAGTCACATAGTAAAAGTTATGTTTAAGGAAATTGGTCTGGTAGCTCTATGCAGGAATGGATTTTCTGGGCATTGTTACACAGGGCTAAGGCAATGATATATTGCATTCATAGCTGCATATATTTAGGATGAGGGATGGGAGCATACCTGTATTCCTTCCCAATCAGACTCCATATGGATTACTGTACCTAGTTCAGAGTGCTGGAATGAATTTCTTGGTAGGGGATAAAGCTGAAAGTAATCATTAGCAGGTCATTAGTCGGGGGCTTGGAATTCCATTTGTTACAGAGAAATTTGGATTGCAGGGGTCTTAGGTGTAAAGAAGTCATTTGTTCTTACAGCTTATCCTCACAGTTATTTCTACTGGGATCTGTGGCAAGGACCAGGCTACGTGCAGTGACCCTTGAGGGGGTTATCCAAATTCCAACGTCCACCTGTGCTCTCCTGCCTTGTTCTTAGGATACTTATTGCAGTTTACCTGCTTGGATCTGGTACCTGCCTATTCCCTCCCCCTTGACCTGGCATTCCGAACTGTGACCTTGGGTTTGTTGTTTGGATTCCTGGTACTGAGCCTCCTCTTTTTATTCTAGAGCACTCTTCGGTGACCTTTTGGTCTGTATGCCCACTACAATCTACCATGCTGAGAAAGGCAATGATTTAGTGCCCTAGTCTCCAAAGTAGGGGCTGCCCCCACTCCCCCAGGTATTTAAGATAAGGCAGGAAGAACAAACCTCCCAGGGCCTCCTTGGTCCCAGAACCATTTTATTCTTCCCCATTACCCTCTATGACCTGTCATGGTGGCAGCAGGAACAAATACAGTGTAAGAGAAGGGAAAGTAGCTGGGGGCAGCAGCAATGTTCCAAAGTCTGGGTCAGGGTTTGGGTCTGAATTGAAGTGTGTGTGTTCATCCTTCATTGCCAAAGAAGACCATGCCATCAGAGAAATAATGACATGACTTGCATTTGACTTTGTTTTGAGTGAGAGAGGGCTGTGCAGGTCACCAGCCTCACTTCTCCTCCTAAGCCATCTGAATCCAGTGACCAGACATTCATCAGGATGACTGGAGATGACCCAGGATGAGGCAGTTGTGATTAAGTGACTTGCCCAAGGTCACACAGCTAGTGAATGTCAAGTATCTGAGGTGAGATTTGAACTCAGGTCCTCCTGACTCCTGCACTGGTGCTCTATCCACTGTACCACCTAGCTGCCCAATCTGAGTTGAAGTAGGGAGATGACAGAGGCTGGTTGGACTGAGAGGACTGAGGTTAAAGTAGCTATGGAGGCTGATGAGGGTGAGAGGGAAGCATGGATCCAGGAGGCAGCAGTTTCTCCTCTGTCCCTCCTTACCTCCATCCAAATGCTGAGTGGCTGTAGTGAGGAAACAGATAGAGGCTTCTTAGGGTTGATGATGCCATCAGTAGTAGCAATTATTGAGGCTGTGTCACATGGGGCATCCCCTAGGAGCAGCCCTCTCATGGCAGAGAGTCTGGGTGATGGCAATCAATCAGCAAGCATTTATTAAAGCACCTACTATGTGCTATGCACTGTGGCAGATACTGGGGAAATAAATCAAGGAACTTATATTGGGGAGAGACAATATGGACGTATATCAATAGATAAAATAGATTTTAAAAGATACTTTGGTGAAATGAAGGCACTAGTAGCTGGGGAAATCAGGAAAGGTCTCATGTAGAAGTCGAAACTTCAAGAAAATTAGAGTCTAAGGGAGCAGAGATGAGGAGGGAGTACCTCCGTCATGAGACACAGTCTGCAAAGGCCCAGAGATGGGAGAAGGGGCACTAACGTGGTAAGATATCAAACCCCAACACTGTCAAGTATGGTGGCAACCAGATTAAAAATATCATTGGGAAAAATTTAACAAAAATAAATAAAAATATGATAGAGCATAGATAATGTTAATATGTGATTTTCTAAGTCAAAATACAGCCAGCAGGGCTCC
This sequence comes from Notamacropus eugenii, assembly GCF_028372415.1. Taxonomy (NCBI): domain Eukaryota; kingdom Metazoa; phylum Chordata; class Mammalia; order Diprotodontia; family Macropodidae; genus Notamacropus; species Notamacropus eugenii. The sequence goes on along the minus strand of NC_092872.1, from coordinate 175,459,495 downwards.
TCATGTACCGTTTAGCAGTCCCCGTTCCTATTTGAGTTTGACACTGCTGGTACCATGCAGGAGGAATAGTAAGAAGGCTAATTTGACTGAGTCAAAGGACATGTGAAGGGGACTAATGTATAACAAAGCTGGAAAGATATTTTGGCAAAAAAATTGGTTATTTACTTTTAACCTTCTTTTTTAAAAAATCAAGTTCCAAATTCTCTCCCTCCCTCTTGCCCTTCTGCAACCAATTAAGAAGGAAAGCAATACATCAATTATACATAGGAAATCAAGGAAAATATATTTCCATATTAGCCATGTTGTTGAAAAAAGTGAAAAGAAAACAGTAAAAAATTCTGCTTCAGTCTGCACTCAGAGTTCATCAGTTCTGTCTCTGGGGAAGAGGGATTCCTCATGGGTCCTTGGAAGTTCTCTTGGATCACTGCATTGATCAGGCTAGCTAAACTTTCCATGGTTGCTCATCAGTACAATAATACTATTACTGGGTACAATGTTCTCCTGATTCTACGGCGAAGGATTTTCAATCCCAAAGGACAATGATGCAGAGAGACCTGTGAAGGAGAGAACAGTGAAAGGGAAAGCAATTAAAAGAAAGATGATCTCAGGGGCTGGATATTAAGATATTGAGAAAGGGGCAGAAAATAAAGGAGAACATATACCTATGCGGACATGATTCTGTGCTGTTTAACTCTGCAGGTGACCCCTCCCAGGTTCATTCTGTGGAGGAAAAGAGTGAGATACGGAGCTAGGTCTCCTAAATGGATCTCAGCCTTCTGTGGACTGTGAATCATTGGTGAAGCCCTCCAGGTGGTGATTTGACCATTCATCCTAGCTCCTTGTGACTGTCCCCTAGACCCTGCACAGATGAAACCAAAGAATAGAGAAGGTGGCAAAGGTTGGCAGATGTGGATAAGATGGCCCTTGGGGCCAATTCACTGATCTAACCTCTGATACTGCCAGCTGTCAAAAGCCCAGAGGTAAAGATGAACTCAGGCCATGCTCTTTGAAGGCTTTGCAGAAAATCCCTCTCTAATTGCAACCAACTGTGGACCATATGGATGAAGATCTCTTGCTAAATTTTGATGCTTCTACAAAAGAAGAGGAAAATAACAGCACGCCTAAAAGCTCAGATATCGTGGGACCCTAAATGCAAGAAAAAAATGAGAAGATGGCTCAGGAGAGAAATGTTCCCGCAAAATTCTCTGTGACGGAAGGAGTCAGCATGCTGCAGTGGATTGGGCACTCAACCTGGAATGTGAAAGATGGGGATTCCCATTCTGCCTTAGATACTTTTTGGCTGCATAACCCTGGGCAAAAATATTTAACTTCTCTTTTGCTCAGTTTCTTCATTTGTAAAATGGAGGATTTGATTTTTATGGCCTCTAACATCTCTTCTACCCTTAATTCTATGTCTATGCAGAAAAGAATTTGAAATCTGAGCAATCCCAAGGACACCTAAAAATGTTCCAGAGGAAGAGCTCGAGGGCTGATCAGAAAACAGAATATTCTAAAGGAGGAAGCAATGTTGGAAGAATTGTGATTGCCTTATTACTGACAGGTGGGTTACATGGGGTAAAGAGTGGGAGGGAAAACTGAAAAAGTTACTACTCAAAGAAGAGCTATTTATAAGGACACCTCAGATCAGTATTCCAACATGGCTACTGCAATTTGCCCACTTCCGTATTTCAGACACCAGGTGACTTAATAAATTAAACAGGCTGATTCCCATCACTCATTCTTTCTATCCTAGAATTCTAATAACGCGGCTTCCTTATGCAAGTGGAATGCTGTCCTATACACCTTGTACTTCCCACCTACCACGAAGAAGGTCCAGGTTCTACCTGGCAAATCAAAGGCTGTTAATTAATTAACAAGATGTGACTGAAGCCTGTGTCCACTTGGGGAAGACTAAATGATGAATTCAGATTAATTTTAAATAACAAAATTGTTTTACTAATGATTACTATATGGACTGCCACTAATGTCTTCCCTCGGTCTGTATGTCAGGTAGTCCCACATGCATCCAAGCTATCCTGATGGAAGGCTGGGAGTTCCACAATACAGCGAGTTGCCATTGCTCATTCATTCACTTTCCACACTTCGGGATGTGTTGCTGTATCAGTGGCAAGCCAAGATTTCCAAAATAGTGAAGCATATTCAATTTGTTGTTATTATGGCTTAGTCATTTTTCAGTTGTGTCTGACTCTTTGTGATCTCATTTGGAGTTTTCTTGGCAAAGATAGTGGAGTGGTTTGCCATTTTCTTCTCCAGCTTATTTTACAGATGAGAAAACTGAGGCAAAAAGGGGTAAGTGACTTGCCCATGCAACTAGTGAGTGTCTGAGGCCAGATTTGAACTCGGGAAGACAAGTCTTTCTGACTTCAGGCTTGGCACTCTATCCATTGTGCCACCCAGCTGCCCTGCATTTTCAGTTACATTGTTCCAATTGAAAATATTATTGGCGATAATATTTGAATGAGAGTAAAAAAAGATTTTTGAACTGTTAAAATTTTTTAATGGTTATTTTCTTAATCTCATCTTTTCAAATGTATATTTTGCATAAATTTTATAAAATGTACAATATATTTGTAAAATAGTACATGAATAAATATATTTATTATATCATATAAATATTGTACTATTATTATATAAAATATTATATTATTGTATAAATATTGCAATGTATGCTCAAATTTATTTTTCCCAGATAGGGTTTTATAATCAAAAGAGTTTTGGAGACCACTGATGTAGTAACCAGAGAGTTAGCTATGAAGACTTGGGTTCACATGCTGCCTTTTTCATACTCTGGCTGCATTACCTTGTGCAGATAACTTTCTCGGTTCCCTAGCAACTTTCTAAGATTATAAGTCTTAGAAAATAGTAGTATTTCTTTACTGGGTGTTTGTTATACCAGTGAAATCAATGATAACCCCAATCCAAAACCTAAAACACCATCATGCTGGGCCCCAACTCTTCCTGGACTGCCCCCAGTGACTTGCTACGTCACTTCACTGATAAGTGGCAGGCTAGGAATTCAAACCCAGCTATAGCTAGTGTTTATTTCACAAAACAGAACGGCCTCTTTACACCCCTTATATAATGGAAAGGCCAGAGACATACACATGCAGCCAGCATAAGAACTTGTACAATGCCACTGTAAATTGACATAGCAAACAAATACCTATGCCTTGGGTATGAGGTCAAGCCTTCTCTTTCCCCAACTAGTAGAGGGCAGCTTTCCATTTGTCAAGTGCACATGGGAGTGGACGTACATGCCAAGCAGATGGCTGGCATTCAGTGAATGTTAATCATTGTGAGTGCATGAACTAGCTTACAAAGCTGAAATACAAGTGGCAGTCTAAGGCTCAGCTTCCTGAAGACCTGCTGATAGTTTAAAGAGGTGATAATGAGTGCGAAACTGTCCTGGTGCATGCTAGACCCTGGATTTCTTAATCAAACATCCTTTGTGAGTCTGTGTGCTTGTTGTTGATCCATCTTCCTCAATGAGATCTGCCAGCTGTGCAGTCAGCCAGTGCCCATCAGCAGAGAAAATCTGATAAAACTCCAGACCCCAGAGGAACTTCCCTGGCAGGGATCTGCTGGGATATTTGGGATACCCTGGAAGCCAATTAGACAGTGGATTCTTCTGTTCCAGTGTGAACAGAGAGCATGGTCTAGTGGATAGAGGAATAGATCTGGAATCCTAGGTTCAAATTTCACCTGAGATGCTTACCAGCTGTGTGACCCTGGGGAAGTCACTTAGCTTCTCCATCTCAGTTTCCTCATGAGGCTAATACCTGCAGTGCTTAGCTTAAGAGATCATATGATAATGGCCTCTTAGCACAGAAGACTTGAGTTCAAGCCCTGCCTCTGGCAAATACTGGTTTAACAATCTCTCAATGCTTCAAGCCACTAAGACTGTCCTACTACAGTTGATCATTTGCACTGGGTGAGGGAGTTTCCTCGCCCAGTGAAAATTCCTTATTCTAGTGAAGTCACAGGCCTGGATCAACACAAAAATAATGCCTCACAGGGTAATGGGGAGGCTCCAATGAGATAAAATACCCCAAATGCTCTGCAAACCTTCAACTATTATAGAAATACCAGTTATTGTTATCATTCTTATCCATGGAAATTCTACCTAGTGACTGGGTATCATAGCATTTTGCCTGACTTATTTTGAAGAGAATTTAATAATTCCTAATTGGTGAAATGCTAGGACTAAAAGGGATGATCATAGGACAGCTATATATAACTAATAGAAAATAGAAAATACAGCTCTAACTTCCCTTCCTGAAGGCTATGCCTGTGGAGCGCAAGCCAAGCTCTAGAAGGTTCTAACAAGACATAAAGGCCTCAAGCACGGATGTGGTGACAGACTGATCTGCCATCCAAGGTCCAGACTGGCTGCATTCTGGAAGGCTCAACACCAAGTTGGCTCCACTATGATGAATTCTTAGCCAGAGCAATTTTTGAAGACTTCCTACTAAGTCATAGGGGAGTTGCAATCCATTTCAGTGGAGTAAGTGAATACTGTCACATATCTTGGGAATGTTGAAGTATTCATAGGATTTAGAACTGGAAGGGAGGAGAGATTATCTGGTGTGACCCTCTTGTTTTATAGATGTAGCGGGTATTGCCATGGAAATGTTACCCACAGTCCATCAGTTAGTGATGGATTAGAACTGGGACTGTTGGAAAAAGTTTAGAGTTTAGCAGAGAATTCTGAGAGAAAGTCACTAGAATTGAGAGTTAGGAGGTAGAATTCCTTGTTTGTGTGGCATCCTCCATCTTGTTACCATGTGGGGAGCTGCCCACACTAAAGTCTTTTGTCCCTGCCATCCTCCAGATCTTCCCTTTCAGAAAGACTAGGATGAACTATTAAGGCCTAACTACTGCTACTAAGGCCAAAAACAGTCTTTGTTGTGCTAATAAGGACAATGACTGGAGCTCCCTTCAGAAACGTTGTCATTCCCCCCTGCGTCTGAATCAAAGAAAAATGCCACCCCTCTAACTGAGCAACTCCTATAAGGTCCATCTCTCTCTTCTTCTCACAGAGGGGAAGGAACCTAAGCAGGAAAGTCATTTTCTGCTCTTCTAGTCATAAGTGAGTGTCCAATACTGGCCATTTTATATCCGTCCAATAAGCTGTACCTCTTCACCATTTTGCTCTCTCTTTCCCATTTATTGTGTTTTCTATTTGTCTGTATACAAAAGAACTTGAATCTTGTAATAGAATCAATTCTAGTGTTATGGGTAGAGGTTGGGGCAACTAGTCAGTCTGGGAAAAGTGGGAGATGCATTCACCCTCCAGCAGGAGGCATGCAAGGAGGAAGCTGAGTTCTTCTACCTCCACTAGGGTCCTGATCACCAAACTTTGGGGTCCCTCTGTAATTAAATAGTACTTAGGCTGAAGATGATTTACAGGAGAGAGTGCAAATGGAGAAGAATTAATAACCCAAGTGAATCAAAAGTCTCCCAAGGCAGAAGACTTGTATGAACTGTTGATGCTGAGTGGAGTGAGGAGAACCAGCAGAACAACTGATACAGTAAAAATAATCCTATAATGACAAACAACTTTGAAAGGCTTAGGAACCCTGAACAATGCAAAGGAACCAAGCACAGTTCCAGAGGACTCATGAAGAAACCTGCTGTCTACCTCCAGATATAGAGAGTGCGGATTGAAGCATATATATCATGCATACATATATGCATATTGGACATGGCTGATATTGAAATTTGTTTTGCTTGACTATACTATATATTTTTAGTGTTTTATTTTGCTTACTTCTAGTCTGCCCTACCCCATGGATATCACTGAGGGGAGAAAACACTGTGAAAGGGGAGCCCATCTTCTTTGCTGCTACTGCTTTCTGATCCAACAGCCATCAACTGTCAGTCTATGGAAGCCATAGGGGTGTAAGCACCTCCAAGACCTGCTTCCATCATTTGGGTCATCATTTGGGGAGGTGATTCCTGTGGTGAAGGGGCCAGCCTTCCCCACCAGCTGCCTGCCAAATTTACAGCCAGGGTGGGCAGATCAGCCTAGTTAAAGCAGCAGGAAACCCAGGAGTCAGCATATGCCAGGCAAGTCAAACCTCCACCACCACGTTGACTGCCATCTCCTTTCAGATCATGAAGGAGACAGCCCAGGATCCTGAATCCAAGAGTCTTGGGACTGGCAGTGCTTCCACCCCAGTACCCCCACAGCCATCATCCTGGGAAGTAGTCCCTGTGGAGATGTAGCCTGGCAACTGCTCCTGATGGAGGTGAATCCATGGCTACTGAAAGCCCAGAAAACAAAATTCTTGCCACCAAAATCCTTAGCACTGTGAAATGATTCAACATTAGAAACTGATACCAATTTATTCATTGAAATGACATTAAAGACCATGGGACCTTTCCATCTCATTTACAAGTGAAACTTTCCGTATGTGTTCTCTCCCCCATGAGAATGAGCTTCTTGAGAGCAGGGACTGTCTCCTTTTTCTATTTATATACCTAGTGCTCAGCACAGTACTTTGCACTGAGTAAGAACTTAATAAATTCTTCTTTGAAGACAGGTTCTCTAATCCCAGATCCAAAGCTCTTTCCACTAATGTGCCCACTCCCATCTTCTCTACTCACCTTGCTGTTGTGGCTCAGTCATTTTTTAGTTGTATCTGATTCTTTATGACATGATTTGAGGGTTTTCTTGGCAAAGATACTGGAATGGTTTGCTCTTTCCTTCCCCAGTTTATTTTACAAATAAGGAAACTGAGGCAAACTGAGTTAAGTGACTTGCTTAGGTTCACATGGTTAGAAAGTATCTGAGGCTAGATTTGAACTCAGGTCTTCCTGACTCCATGCCTGTCACTCTATCCACCGTACCATCTAGCTGCCCTTTCCTACTCACCTTAGAAAACATCCAATTCAAATCTCTCTTAAAGTCAGGAAATTGAAGACCAGAAAGGGGAATTTCCTTGCCCAAAGTCATAGAACTGTTTAGTAGTGGAGGAAAGAGTAAAGCCCAAGTTTTCTGCCTCTTGAAGGCAGTCTTCTTTCCATGACATTATGATGCTTCCCTACTGCAGAAAAGGAGATGCTGTTTCTCTTAGCAGCCAGGAGAGCTCCCCTGCTCAATATAGCTCCCTACATTTAGCAGGAGCTGGGACAGAAAGTTGGAAGAGGACTTGAAGGTCTAATGCAGAAGACTAATCCAAAGTAGGCAGGAGGGACCAAGAGATGCCAAGCCTCTGTCAGTGGAGGTTCCAGGGAAATTGCCTTGGTCCTAAAATGTTTCCGAAGTCTGCCTTTGCCCACAAGTCTTTCCTTGGCAGACTTGGGTGGAAAGGATGACTTTCAAGAACACTTAAGAATTCAGTACTTGACTCTCTCCTGATGGGAATTCTATTTAGGCTCTTCAGGGATTGGCCATTATTGACATTCATGCTAAAGGTGGCGTGAGGTGAATAACTTTTTGGTGGTTCAGTAATCAAGTAAGTGTATGTGGGAGTGGAGCAAAATTATGAAGTTGGGGAAGGAACAGAACTATAGGGCTGGGTACCAAAGGAGGGAGCCAGTTATGGCAGATTCAATTATAGGTATCTAATACAGTGTACTAGTATCTAGTACCCAGGTACAGTGAAGAGAGAGGTGACCTTGGAGTCAGAAGGTTGAGTTCAAATTCGACTTCTGTGTATATGACTCTGGGCAAGTCATTTATCCTTGATTTGCGTCTGTTTCCTCATCTGTAAAATGCAGATAATAATAGCTTATACCTCCCAAGGTGGTTATTAAGATAAAATATGTAAAGTTCTTTGTAGATCTTAAAGTGATATATAGATACTAGCTATCATTATTAATTATTATATGTCTTGGCAACTTGATCATAAGGACAAGGAAAGAATTCAATTACTCGAATATGCGCCAGGTTATAGATCTGTGTACATCTCCTCTGCCTAAGAGCCAGATTGATCTCAGAGATTGAGATGGACCTAAAATTGTAAACGGAGGTTAATTGGTCCCAATTTGGGAAGCTTCTAGGCCCTTAGGTTAACTCCTTTCCCCCGCCCCAAGGGAGTAATTAGAAAAAAATCTTGACCTGATTAATTTAGAAAGGTTGAATAGGACCTGAATATAAAAGGCCATACTATATAAAAAGAAAGAGAATAAAAATGAGATCAGGTACCTTTTAGAGTTGTGACTGGGAGGAAAATTCTTAAAGCCTGCCCCACCCCCAAGTTCAGAGGCAAATACACATGATAAAATGGATAATTTGAATTATATGATATTTAAAAACTTTTGTATGAACAAAAATAAATCATCTAGGAAAATATGGGAAAGTCTTGATTAGGATAAAAATGTTTATATTTCTCATCCTCATATATATAGGATACCACTTCAATTTCACTTGAGTATATCTCCAATATAGATCTGATATCCAAGATATATGTATAGTTAATATCTGGCCTCCCTCATATCTCACCTCAGACACTTGACACTCACTAGCTGTGTGACCTTGGGCAAGTCACTTAACTCCAGTTGCCTCATTCTGGGTCATCTCCAGTCATCCTGATGAATATCTGGTTACTGGATTCCGATGGCTCTGGAGGAGAAGTGAGGCTGGTGACCTGCACAGCTCTCCCTTACTCAGAACAAAGTCAAGCACAAGTCATGTCATCATGTCTCTGATGGCATGGTCTTCTTTGGCGACGGATGAACACACACACATAGTTAATACAGACTTATAAAATGTAGAACCACTCCACAATGGATAAGTGATCAGAGGACACGAGTAAACAATTCTTGAAAGAAGGGAGTCTCATTATCAATAATTATATGAAGGATTTCTCCAAATTACAAGAAATAAGAGATATGTAAATAAAAACCTCACAAAGGAAGCCAGTAAACAATGTTGGAAAGACTGTATGTTAGAAGAGCCACGGTAACACTGTTGTGGAGCTGTGAATAGATCTAACCATTCTGGAGAACAATTTGGAAGGACACATTGAAAAGTGACTAAAAGGTCCATGCCCTTTGACCTGGAGATCCCACTTCTAGTCATATACCCTGAGGATGTTAAAGACATAAATAAAGGTCTCATATACACTATATTATTTACAGTAGTCTATTTTATGGTTGTTGTGTTCATCCTTCGTTGCCAAAGAAGACCATGCCATCAGAGCCATGATGACATGACTTGCACTTGACTTTGCTCTGAGTGAGGGAGGATTGTGCAGGTCACCAGCCTCACTTACAGTAGCAATAAACTGGAAACAGTGTAGATCCCCATTGATTAGGGAATGGCTAAACCAATTATTCTACTTGAATAATAATAATAGTAATATTTATATAATGCTTACTATGCTTACTTACTGAGCATTACTATATAATACTTACTAATTTTAAAGCATTGTGCCAAGTACTTTGTAATTATCTCATTTGATAGTCACAACAACTCTGTGAGGTAGGTGCTAGAAAGATCCCTATTTTACAGATAAAGAAACTGAAGCCAAGAGGTTAAGTGACTTGCCCAGGATCACTCAGCTAGGAAGTATCGGAGAAGGATTTGAATTCAGATCTTCCTGATTCTGGGCCTGGTGCTCTATCTACTGGGCTCCTGTTGTTGCTCAACCTTCTTTTTCAAAGAAGATTGACTACATCACGGGATGATGTCTTGACTTGCCTTGATTTCACTGAGGCCGAGCCACACAAAGCCAATCGTTTCACTCTCTCTTCCAGAGTCAATGAAGTCCAGTGGCAGGACAAAAGTCAAGATGACTGATGATGGCCCAGGATGCAGGGGATACCCTTGGCATCTTCAATGTCTGGTCAAGCTCTGAGCACTCCACAGCACCTGCTTCAGCCGCCTTCATGGCATTGGAACAAATTGTTCTCCTCCCCATTCTGCAGAGAGAAGTCCTTACATGCTTGGGGCATATAATCCCCTACCTCACCAATGGTTCTGAGGCCTGTCAGTTACCCTCAACCTGGTTTAGCCTGTTCGCAGAGACAGTTTTACCAGGGTGTGGCTGTTGCACATGCTACAGCTTCTTGGAGCCACAGATGAGTCAGGTGATAGGTAGACACCAAACGTAGATGAGCAGCCCTTGACTTGGCAGGTCCTCCCACCAGAGGTGCTAGTGCTCCCTGAACACCCCATACACCCCACCGTGCCACCCAGCTGCCTAATGAAGGCAATTACTGTCTCCTAAGAAATGAAAACTATGAGAAACTCAGAGGACATGTAAACAGATGCAAAGTAAAATAAGCATAACTAGGAAAACCATGTGATACAACAACTGCGATAATGTATGTAGAAAAAAAGTGAAATTGAGGGCCAGGCAATTACAAGGACCAAGATGGGCCCTGAGGAAGAGTTGATGAAATGTACTTCTCTACTCTCTTTGCAGCAGCAGGATGCCAAGGGGTATGGGATATTCCATGCTCTGTCAGTCTTGGTTGATGTGCTGTTGGTCTACTGAATCACTTCCCTCTTCCTCTCTTTTTAAAATCTTTGTTACAAGGGGCACCTTGTAAAGTCTCTAGTCTCAAGAAGCTCACAGTCTAATGGGGAAATTAATTTATAAACAACAATGTACAAACAAGATATATACATATATGTGTATACACATGCATATATGTATGTGTTTATGTACATGTTATGTGTGTTGTATGTATAAAACATATGTATATGGCAAATTGGAGGTAATCTCAGGGGAGGAGGGAAGGTACCAGCATTAAGGGGGATCAGGAAGCCAAAACAAAGAGAAATCTATTGTATACAAAGAGAAGTTCTATTTGAGATCACAACTGCAAAGTAACCTGCTGAGACGTGTGGGATTTAAGTAGATACAACTATAAATATATTTTTAAAGAAATAAAATAACCAAGTAACTGGAGAGATACTCAATATTCTTTTCTGAATTGTGCCAATATAATTAAAAATGACAGTTCTAGCCAAAATGCTTCACACATTTTGCAACCAAATACCAAAGGAACACTTTATAGACTTAGGCAAAGTAATAATACTTTAAGGAATGTAAAGGAATGAAAGGTCAAGAAAAACAAGGGATGTAATAAAATGTCATGAAGTCTTGGGAAAAGTATATCTCAAGCAAAGCTATGATTGTCAAAACTATATGGTAATGGGTAAAAATATTAGAAAAGCAGATCTCTGGAAAAGACTAGAAAAACAAGACCTATAAAGTTGATAAATCTAAAACCACAAAGCACTATGGAAGAAACTCACCAGAAACTTCTGGGAAAGCTGGAAATCAATTCTGGCTTATATTAGTTTTACATAAATACCTTATGCCATATAAAATGATAAATGAATAAATAATTCAAATAGAAAAAGGCACACATGAAAAATTGGAGAATAGAAAGTTATGTGTTTCACAGTTATGGATAGGTATAAATTTGTAACTAGACAGAGAGACCATAAAAGACAAAGAAGACAATATTAATTACATAACATTTAAAAGCTTTCCATGACTAAAACCAATTCAGCTTGAAACAGAAGAAAAAAATACAGAGTGGGAAAATAAATCTTTGCTTAAAATATTCTGATTAAGCTCTAAAATCTATAGGGAATTGACACAAATGAAGAAGAAGAGCCATTCCCCAAATAATGTAGTCAAAAAGCATGCTTTCAAAAGTTTCTTCAAAACTAACTAAATAAAAAAATATTAAGTAAAAGTTATTCAAAATGGGTAATAATCAGAAAATTATAAAATCAAAAAACCCTAAGACATATCTGTATACCTGTCAAACTAATAAAATTGGGAAAACATTTTTGGAAAAGTTGTAAAGACAGACTTCATTCACTGTTGATGGAGTTGCAAATTGGTTTGACCACTCACCATGAAGTTAGCAGACTAGAAATAGAATACCTGTGAATGTTCTGACTTGGAGAACAGGACCCTTCCATCGTACATTACTCTTTTAAAGAATCAGGCTCTAGCCTCTTCCACATGGGCTGGCAACAGGTATAACCTTGTCCATTGCTTAGACATCTGTTCTTTCCTTGTAAATAAAGGAGACTGGAGCTGATGACTTCGTATGTTTTGAAAAGTCAGGAGACTAAGCTACCCTGAAGTTCAAACATAAGAGGTCATGTCAGAGTTTGAAGGTAGTCAGTCCAGGGTCCCGAAAACACTCTGTGTCTCTGCCTCGCTAGCGCGTCTCTGAATTTTCTTTCCATCACCATTGTTGTCGCGATTGTATATATTGTGCTGATTTCCTTCTATATCACTTCATACAGGTATTTCCATTGTATTTCATCATTTGGGGTATGGGAGTGTGAATTTTGCCATTCTAGTGAGTATGAGGCATTACTTTAAAAGTCTTGATTTGTATTTGGTTGTTATTTTTAAACACTGTTTTGATGTTTTTTATTTTGTATATTATAGTAATTTCTAAATATTGTTCTTTTCCATCCAGGAAGCTTTCCTTTTTTAAAAAAATTATTGATATCTTTTGTTTTTACATTATCTTCTTCTCCCAATATATTCTTCTTTCTACATTCCAATAAGCTGTCCCTTATAGCATTTGCTAGAATGCTGAAGTGATGAGTGTCCTACCCAGTGGGGACCCCACCTATCTGTGTGTGTAAAACTTAGAAGAGTAAGCCCAGAGGGGCTAACAAATTTAAAAAAGAAAATGAGAAAAATAATACAATTATTAACTAACTAGCATATTACCAAATCTAACAGTACATACAATTTTTATACTCATCTACAAAGGTGGGAAGGAACCTCATTTTCTTATCTCTTCTTCTTTCAGGCCAAGCTTGATGTAAGTAAGCACCCCAACATACATAGGGGGGGCCTGCTACCACAGGTTCTTTGATCTGCTTCTTTAAAACAAAAGGCAGCTTTTGAGGGGTTAACAATCATTTTAATCAAGCACAGGTATCAGAGAAAATCAAAATAAAAATTTCAGAGAAATCAAAAATCAACAGACAGTGCTTCCAAACTGTCTGACCATTAATATACATACATCTTTACAAAAGAGGGAAGCACCAACATCTGGGTTTTCAAAGCGGAGTGCTGCTGAGGGGCTTCCCAGAGTCTCTTTTCTGGCATATAAACTGTTTTCCAAAAATTAAGCCCCAAAGTAAAACCTCACCCTCAGAGTATTTATACACTTTTCAGAGCCAGAGGCCATGACCTTCTCCTGAATAGCTTCCCTCTTCCTCTCTTTTAAAATGTTTGTTACAAGGGGCACCTTGTAAAGTCCCTAGTATCAAGTCTCAAGACCCAGTACAAACAAAAGGTACTTGGGACCCTCCTACAAAACAGCTCCCCTAATCAAGCTTCCCTCAATGGGCAAGATGGGAAAGATCCTTCTTGATGACATTATTCAGAGGCATTGTACTTCTTGGTATAAACAAAAACAGAAAGGTCCTACTTTGCTTGCCCTCACTCTTGATCATAATTGCACAATATTCAGGTTTTTCTTCATCGTTCTTTCCAACAATTTCCATTGTTGTATTCAGTTACATTTTTTTGTTATATTCACCTTCACTTTGTATCAATTTATATGGCTTCCTAGGCTCCTCTGAATTCCTCATATCCATTCTTTCTTATGGTATAATAATAGTCCATTACATTCATGTACCACAATTTGTTTAGCCATTTCCCAGTCTATGGGCATCTACTTTATTTCTAATACTGCTATTATAAAAAGTGTGGCTATAAATATTTTGAGGTATATTGGATCTTTCTCTTCTATCTTTGGCCTCCTTGAGGTACATTCCTAGTAGCAGAATCTCTGTCAAAGTGTATGGACAGTTTATTCATTTGATTCCATGATAATTCAAATTGTTATAAAGAATGATTGGATCAATTCACAGCTCTATCAACCATGTATTAGTACTGCCTTATGTTTTCCTCCATTTTAAAAATGATCTTATCTATCATGCAGTTCACGCCCCTTTCCACAAAAGAACTCCTTCACTGGAATCATGTGGACCAGTTTTAGTTCTGGGGAAGCCTGACTCCTAAAGAGAGGAATCCGGTGCTTCTTGTAATCTTAGACTTATTGTGCTCCCTACCCTGAGCCCCAGAGAAGATTTCTTAAATAAAATTTAGATACGGCCAATGTCTAAGGTCTCCCTACAAGTAATTAACAGGCTCCCTTCTAGAAAAATTCCTGTACAGATAAAGTAGTAGAAATCAGTTATAGGTAGGCTGTACACTTCCTCTACCTCAAAAGAAATACTCAAGACAAAAGACTCATGAGCGCACGTTGGCGATGCTTGAAACACAAGGCGCTTTGTGGAACTGCTTAAGACATACTTCACTTTCACCACTGACTTACGCTGACTGGATCTCTCAGAAAGCCTGGTTATAGCTTGGATTTTAGCTCTTGAGCTCCGGAATGCTTTTAGTGGTTTATTGCAGGAATCCCCTCCTACTACCAGTCAATACCTAGGAACCCCTAACCACTCAGGCCTATAAAGTTACCACCAGGGTTGGATACAAACAGTTAATTATTCCTGTCGGGTCACTTGTACTTACAGAAAGAAAGCAGGGATTTGAGGAGCATTCCCAAGCTTGCCCAGGTAAACACATTCTCTAATTGTCCTTTGTGTAACTGCCACCCTTGCTGGGAGGTGGGAGAAGAGAGAAATTCTGTCTCCATCCCTGACTGGACGTCCAAAGGTGAGCTAGCTTTGACTGCTCCTCCAACGAGACTGAAGTTCTATAAAGAACCAAGAAACTATTGCTCCTCCTGATCCCTAGAATGGATGACTCTTCCTGACTTAGTTGCCAATCCTTTTTGGCACATCCCCTTTATCCCCTGCCAAGTCACAGGGACCAGGGGGCCAACTGAAACCTTCAGCATGGCATATAGCAAGGAAGCAACGCACATGTGATCCATCCCATGGAACTGAAGTGCACCGGTTCAGATCCATTGGAAGAGCTCCAAACCAACCCTGTGCTAAGATGATGCAACTTGGTTCTAGGGGTGTGCTGGTAAATGCTTAACAACTACCTCTGTGGGAAAAAAATGTAATCACAACACACTTTTAAATTTAATTTGCATGATTATTTTCTCCATCACTTTCTTAAGTTTAGACAATCAACAAAACAGTAAATCAAACCCTGATTTGTTGCATTTATCAATTTCTGACATGTAAATGCTCACACTGAAATTTAACAACTGTGACTCCAGCACACCCCTGCTAGGTTCCCCTACCTAGAGTAAACTCCATGGGAAAACAGATTTAATGCAGCTGGATGTCCTGTCATCTTTCCCTTGGGCACAAAATCCCCTTCCTTTCTAGCTGGAGCCATTCTGCTACATCTCTTGCCCCCTTATGCCATACAGTTCCACTCCTTCTCATGACCCCCCCCCTCCCCACAGTCTATACTTTGTATGGAAACTACTTGAACTTCACTCTCACAACTCCTACTAGCTAGCCCTGGACCCTGGAGGATAACTAACTCCTTCATCCCTTAGAGTCCTAAAGGTTATCCTGCTCAACCAGGGACTTTAAAAAAATTATTCATGTTGTGTGCTGTCTGTTAATTTATCCTGCATATATCTTGTTTGTACATATTTGTTTGCATTAGACTGTGAACCACTCAAAGAAAGTGTCGTCTTTGGCTTTTCTTTATATCCCTAATGCTTAGTACAGTGCCTGGCAAACAGTAGGCACTTAATGAATGCTTATTGATTGACTCATTATCAGTTAGTAACAGAAAGAGGTATTTAAGATGACATCTTCAGATTAAGAACAGTTGGTACAACACCATTCCCCCAAAAGTCTAAGCCATTCTTGTCTTGCATATAGAAGGTCCCTGGGGAGAGTGGGTTCAAACTGAGATAGCTCATTTGACCAAAAGGTAAACTCAATTCCTGATTATTGGAAGTCCTTTTCTCCCTAACTGGACTCCTCATGACATTCTGTTTAGGTTCAGCTCTATCCTGGGCTCTAGTGGTCAGTTTCCCTTTGTGTGTCTAGTTTTTCCTCATCATGTCTACACTGACACCTTCCTGGAATATTGCTACAGACCCTGATGGGAAATCCAAATCTACAAATTTTTGAAAGTTCACTCAGCCCCCCTCTCTGGTCAGTGGAGAGGAAAGAAGAAGAAGGACACAATCCTTCCCTTCCCTTCCCTCTCCCACCCCCCCACTCCCAAATGGTTCCTCCTCTCTAATGGTAGGGAAAGTTCTATCTCCTCAAAGTGCTCCCTAAGTTAGACAGCTTTCCTGCTTTGATCCCTTGTCTGACATTCATAAGCCGCAAAGTGTGTGTAATTCTTTTAACCCCTTCCAATACATTTCCTATGTGTGATCATCTGATTTCATCCAAAGACTCAAAAGTATGTCACCCTTCTCGTATTGATTAAAGACTTATTTGCACCTTGCTTACATCTTTGATTAGGGCAGCCAGGTGTCACAGTAAATAGAGAACCGGCCCAGAGTCAGGAAGACTCATCTTTGTGAGTTTGAATGTGGTCTCGGACACTTAGTCACTGGGTGACCCTTGGCAAGTCACTGAACCCTGTTTGCCTCAGTTCTTTATTTGTAAAATGAGCCAGAGCAACTGGAGTGACAAAAGTGTGTCTGGACAGGCTAAAAGAATTTGGTGCATGTTCTGTAGCATATCAAGTCAATTTGGGCTGAGATATTTTGAGTATCTGGTGTCAAAGAGGGAAAGAATTTCTTAGGGGAAGGGAGGAAAGTATGTTTGCCTTCCCCTGTGTTTCCTCCTACACTCTTGACCAGAGGACCTTTTAACTTTGGTGGTTGGTCCAGAGTCATTCCCTTTCTCCCATCCCTATCTTAGCAGCATCCTCCAATCATTTAATGGCATCTGATTGCATTGGGAGCCAAACACAGACTGGATGAAGGTGCTAGGAAGAGTCCAGCAAAAAAGCTATCCCTTACCAAAAGGGAAGATCTCCAGAACTCAGAAAAAAAAAAGGAACATCCTGAAGCTGTAAGTTATCATTTTGCCACATGTGTTCTCTAAGCTTGCCCACACTTTGTCTTAGACTCTGTATGTACTGGCAGGAGGATGTATCAAAGACTTTTGGCAGGATATGCTGTGCCAGCTATACAACTATAATAAAACACTCCTTTCCACAAGTTAATTTAGCCTGAACGAGTAATTGATAATCAACCCATACTCATTCAGGTAGCACACCTAAGGCAGGGAGGTGGTACACAGGATAGGGCACCAGACCTGGAATCAGGAAACCCTGCATTCAAAGTTAGCATCTGCCTTCTTAGCTTGCCTCAGCTTCCTCATCTGTAAAATGGAGGTAATAACAGCAGTGGTTTTATAGGATTGTTGTCAGGATCCAAAGAGATGCTATTTTAAAGCTCTTAGGAAACCTTAAAGGACTATATAAATAACGTAGTTTTTGTTGCTACTGAGCTCTGGCACATTTAGAGAAAACTATCTTTCAGCCCCTTGGGGTTACCCTTACATCTTCCAGGATGATAGTGGGTTGGGACAGGAAGATCAGAGTTTCTTTGTTTCTGTACATAACCATACATACATACATGCTGTTGTCCTCCACCCTTCACTCCATAAACTTCTTGTGGGCAGGGATTACTTCAGTTTTGTTTTGGTGTTTCCAGGGCTTAGCACAGTACTTGGCACATAGTCAGTGCTTAATATGTGCCTGTTGATTGATTGTGCAATTCTGCTCAGAAGTTGCAAAATATTTTCATGGCTTTAGAAAGATGCCTATTAGTTTTTGAAACTATATTTAGTTCCTAAACTTTAGTTTTGCATTTTTGGTGTTATAAAAGCATGAAAACCACAGTGTGTCCTATGAAGGGGAACAATAGACAACAGACTCCGAAGGTCGAGCTGCTGGTGGGGTCAAGCTCAGAGAACACATTGGGAGGGAAGTTGAATTCCATTTGTTTGGGGGTTCCTTCCTGAAGTCATTGGACTGCAAATGTTCTACTTGCTCCACCAACGCTGCTCTGATCTACCCATATCGATCCCTACCAACTTCTGTCCATCCCTCCTCCTGTCCAACCCCCATTGCCCAAACCTTCAACTGGGGCATGTAAGCACACTCATAAACCCAGATTCCTGATAAACGTAGGTTCCCATTTTAAAAATAAACAAACCACAATATAAAAAGGAAAGGCACAGGGTATTACGTGTCTCCTTTGGTCTTCTGCCTGATCTTGATTTCCTGAGCATTGTTAGGATCCTTTCTTGAGGACCTAGTCACTATGCAATCCTAAATCTCAAGAAGAGTCCCCCAATGGCAATTTTGTCCACGGTGGTGGTGTTGTTCTTGAAGAGGACCATGACGTCAGGGAGGTGATGTCATGACTTGCAAGTGAATTGGATTTAGGTGAAGGAGGGCTGTGCTGAGTTATCAACCTTCCTCTCTTCTCTGCAGCCATCTGGGTCCAATGGCAAGATATAGATCAGGATGATTGGAATGGCTCTGGAAGCCATGGGAGACTTTGGCCTAATTAAGTAAGATCTTTCCCAGGTCTCAGTTTGACTGAGGTAACATGGCACTCAGCAGTTAGTAGCTGAGAATCAAACGCACAGTGCTATGTTGCTCTGAGTATGCTGTGCTAGCCAGACCACATCTGGACTGTGGCCTTCATTTTGGGGTTCTATGTTTTAAGAGAGTGGGACAATAGCATGCTTCGGCAGGTCCAGAGAAGGGTGAACAAGATTGTGGGAGAACATGAATCCATTGCACATGGTTGATTGAGGTTTCTGACAAAGATGGCTGAGCAGTAAGAAATCCAGTGGAGCCAGGTTCTCTTGGAGTCCCATCTTATTCCACTAAGATTACTGAGGGAAGAAACAATAGAAATATAGAAAGGTCAAATTGAGAGAATCACCTAGAGTCAAGAAGCTGCTGCTTCTGGAACCTCATGGTCTGATATCCAATAATGTATGCGTACACATGCATACACATGTGTGTGCATGCACACACATAGATACACACATACACATGCTGTCCATCTATTCTCTGGCCTCTTCCTCTCCCCTTTCTGAATGTTAGGGCAGGGCCTATTTCATTTTTGTGCTTGTATTTCCAAGGTCTGTCATAGTGCCTGGCACTATGTTTAGTAAATAAGGAATCCTGGGCTTTCCTCCTCTCCTTCCATTCATTTGACCTCAAGTTCTAGCCTCAGGTCCAGAGGCTGGGTTGCAGATAAGCCCTGACAGTAGAGTCCAGGGAGTCTGATTTCCCAACTCAGAGTTTAGCCCAAGCTGAGTCCCTGACCTCCCATCATATCACTAGCATACTGAGGCTAGAGGAATTGATTCAGCATCCCAGAACAGCCATGCCTAAGGACAAAGGTGTCTCCTGACCTCATCCAACCCAATACCAAAGCCCAAGTTGTTCCTAAACTACTTTGACCCTCTTAAGTCAAACGTGACTCCTCAGTTCCACTCATCAAAATCCACCCATATTCAAGAACAGAAAGTCTTGCTAGTTCTCACTGCTCAGTCTTTCCCTACCCTCAACTTTATCTGGGGGCAATATTTGGGAAGGGGAGGCAGAGGCCTAAACCGTGGCTCCTCTTTGGACTCCTCCAGAAAGTGATATCGGACTCCCTTGCTGAAATCCAACTTTATACTTCTGTTCTCTTTCCAGAAAAAATACCCCCTTCTCTGATCCCACACAGGCCTCCAAGCTGAAGAGACTCTGTCTCTCCCATTTCCCTACCAGTAACACTATAGGGATCATGTTCCCATATCCCCTGGATAACCAAAGTTTCCAACCTGACCCAACCAGAGTACTTTCATGGTTCCCATCTCTAAACAGTCGTAAGTCAAAGAACACCTGCAGCTCAATGCAGAAATTCTGCAACATGATAAACCTAAGAGATATAATTCCTCTAAAAATACAAGTTGAAGCATTAGTGTATAGGATGGAAAAGGTAGCAATGGAAAAATTAAATTGGATAATAAAAATATTAGTAAAGCAAAATTCTAAAAGTTAAAAACACAAGAGTTGGA
Source organism: Notamacropus eugenii (assembly GCF_028372415.1). Taxonomy (NCBI): domain Eukaryota; kingdom Metazoa; phylum Chordata; class Mammalia; order Diprotodontia; family Macropodidae; genus Notamacropus; species Notamacropus eugenii. The sequence goes on along the minus strand of NC_092872.1, from coordinate 175,439,529 downwards.
GCACTTTCTAGGAAAAAAAAATATATCCAAGGCCTAAAAACCATCTATGGAAGCATCAAATAACAGAACAAAATATATCAAAGATCAATAGACAGTAAAATAAGAGGCAAGTAGTGGATATGCAAGACAAAATAACAGGTTTGGAAGACAAAGCAAGAAGTACCACATGAGATTAACTGGAATCACAGAAGACTATGAAAAGAAAAAAAATCTAGACACTATAGTCAATACCTAGCATTGTCAATGATTAGTCCCTTATGGACCAGATCAGCCAGCATGTTATAGAGAAAATACATAGGACTGCAGTGGGGAGAAATCCACACTTTAATTCACCAATCTCCATGAAATATTATTTCACTCAAAAGAATAGATCTAAAGGCATAAAGAGAAATTACATAAAAAGAAATATCAGAGTAATATAAGAATTTTCAAAAACAAGGAACTGGAAACAAAGTAGATACACATCGATTTGAGAACAGCCAAATAAATTGTGGTTGCTGTTATTGTCTATGTGTGTGTTCGTCCTTCATTCCTGAAGAGAACTCCAGTTGCCTCATCCTGGGTCATCTCCAGTCATCCTGATGAGTATCTGGTCACTGGTTTCAGATGGCTCTGGAGGAGAAGTGAGGCTGGTGACCTGCACAGCCCTCCCTCACTCAAAACAAAGTCAAATGCAAGTCATGTCATCATTTCTCTGATGGCATGGTCTTCTTCGGCAACGAAGGACGAACACACAGATGCACACCAGGATGTGTACATATGTGTACATGTATGTACATGTACATAACAAGATGTGTGCATGTTAGATGTGTACATCTAACATCTACATAGATATCAATATATGTATACACACATATATTATATATGTTATATATAACATAAATGTTATAGGTAGTACATATTCTAAAGTTCTATATTATACATGTATATATACATGTATGTATTATATGCATATGTTATATATGTGTGTATATATACATATTATATATGTGTGTGTGTGTGTACATACACACACACACAAACTGGAAACAGCCTAACTATCCAACAATACGGGAATTGTTAAATAAACCCTAGTCCATAATATAATGGAATGTTATAATTCAATTACGACTGAAAGAAGTACAAATAAAGAAGAAAAATGAGCATACTGAACATGTAGTAGCTACAACCACATAAGAAAAATGAACGAACATGCTAAGAATTCTGATGAGGATTTTGAGGAAGCAACTGAAAAATTATTAGGAAACTGCAGACATTGCTATTCATAAATTTAAATCTGAAGAGTTACTAAGGAAGCTTAGATTGGATTGACAGTCACTGGAGTTTACAATAAACACAATTAAAAAATAATATAGGGTTGAAGGAAGTGGAAATGTTTAGCCTGGAAAAGAAAAGATTCAGGTGACCGTGATAACTGTCTTCAAAATCTGAAATGCTGCCACATGAAAGAGAAAGTAAACCTGTTAACTGTGGGTCCAGAAGACAAATGACCTGACAGCACAGAGGTAAATGTTGGCTTAGTATAAGGAAAATCTTTTAAGATCATGGCATGATGGATAAAATGCTGTGGGCAAGAAAGGAAGCAAGCATTTATTAAGCACTTACTAGGTACAAGGTGCTGTGCTAAGCACTTTACAAATATTAGCTCAACTGATCCTTGAAACAACCCTGTGAGGTAAGTGCTATTATTATCCTTATTTTACAGGTGAGGAAACTGAGGCAGAAAAAGGTTAAATGACTTGCCCAGTTATTGGCTGTGGCCAGATTCAAGTTCCTGAACTTTCACTGTCTTAGTTTCCCCAAATCTAAAATGCGAATAAAAATACTCACCCCTCACAGGGTTGTTGTGAAAATCAAATGATTTGACATATTTAAAGCATATCTGGCTTCCACAAATGTTGGAGGAGCCCATGGATCTGATATTTTCACATCTATGTTTTGGTGGTCTATCAAAGACCTCTTCCCATTATAATTCTTCTCTAATATGTCATCAAGGTGACATATTAGGCCACACCCTCAGATTGCAAGTGCCAGCAAGTCCTACCAAATGAAAAATTTTGAGTACAGGGCCTGGTGACTGAAAGTCTATTGCCCAAGTACGATTTAAGCCATGTTTGTAGAGGCTCATGACCAGAGAGTGAGTCACCAAGTGATGTTTTGGGATTTTCTCTTTTTTTTTAAGTCTTGGAAACTCAGGATTGTCCATTATGATGTGGATGGACAATAACCTGGATAACTGGCTAGAGGACCCACACTTTTGAAATAATGGATCCTTGAAATATTGAAGTGAGTCAAAGATATGGTTCCAGATAAAGAGAACCCCAGTATATTTTCATTTTTATATTCCTTTAAGATATATGGAGGGAGCTGGAAGTCAATCAATCCTACTTTTTCCAGAGAGATGGAAAATCTCTAGCTTAGAATTCCAGGCTTTCTGTGATCTAGTCCCAACTAACATTCCCAATGATGTCTCTTACCAAAAGAATAAATGAATGAATGAAATATATAGTAAGCTCTTACTACATCAAACACTGTGCTAAGTGCTGAATTTACATATAGAGAAGCAAGAACTCCTACTCTCAAGGTATTCACATTCTTATGAGGTTGACGACAAACACAGGAGACTTCAGCTGTAAGTCAGTATTCCATGGTCATCGTATTAAAGCAAAAGCTAATGAACCTTCTTCTGCGTTATTTCTGTTAATAAAACCATATCTATTTCTGATGTTGAAATCCCTTGGTGGTGAGAACTTCATTTTCTTGGTCTTCCATATCTGTGGCTGCCAAGGAGGGGGTTGCAGCACCTACAGAGATGGTTGCCAGGTTGTGTTTCCAAAAGGCTGGTCCCCTCGATGATGGCATTGGTAACTGGTCTGGAAGCAAGAACTGGTCTGGGGATGGGGCACTGCTATTCTTGGAGTTCTTTAGCTTACCTGCCAGTTGATGGCCATGGTCCATGGTTGGTGCAACTCATGGCTGGTATGGGTCTCCATTCTGCACAAGGGTTGCTCCCTTTGTTGATAACTATATGAGATCATCCTGGAAGCAAGCCTAGAGTTTTCACAGGGCTACTCTCCTATATCCCAGCCTACTTGAATCAATTACTATTTTTGAAAATATATCTTGCTATAGTGCCTTTGTCTATGCTTTTTCCACCAACTGAAGAGGAATTCCCTCTATTCAAGTACTAAACCTCTTCTGAGATCCAACTCAAATGCTACCTTCTTCAAGAAACCCTCCTGCAATTGGTCCGTCCTCTGGACCACCATGATACTTTGTCTTGTACTTTTGTGGCATTAATTTCAAACAAACAAAAACCTTTTTTCTTTGGGATTAATGTCTCCCATTAATCAATCGATCATATATTAGGTTCCTACTATGCGCCAGGTACCATGCTAGGTATTGGGTTTTTAGATTCACACAGAAACAATGCAACATATCCTACTCCCAAGGAACTCACATTCCAACGGGAGAGATGAGTACATATATAAATATGTACAGAATAAATAAAAAGTGAAAACATACGGATGTATACAAAGATATATGTTAGTTTTTGAGGGAGGGCACTTTATTTAGGAGATATCTTCCATCTGAAAGGAAGACAAGGACTTTGTAAGGCAGAGGTAAGGAGAGACTACATTTTAGATTTGGGGGAAGTCAGGGAAAAGGCATAGAAACAGATGTCATGTATGGGGAGGAGATAAAAAGGCAGTTTGGGTAAGTATCAGGGCTTATACATCTGTGCATCCCTTTCAGAGTGTCTTGCATACAGTAGATGTTTAAATATTTGTCAGATGAGTGACTAGATCTATCTTGTATGTCTTAAGGCTGATCTTTTTAAGTTGTTGCTAGGACTTAATAGCTTTTTGTGATTAAGTTTTCAGTAGACAGTCAAGTTATTGGAGATTACACATCATTTTATGAGAAGGCAGAAATATTTATGTATGTGTGATATTTACGCATTAGATAAATGTTCCAGTTTGGGATTTGTATAAAAACCATTCTTCTTCTCCTTCCCCCCAATCTCCACCTCCTTTTACAGAAACTAAGAAGGTTAAAAGGTAACTTTGAGGGGTAGCAGATACCTTTGAAAAAAAAAAGCTATGGATGTCTCAATTTTAAAGCTACAGAAATACCAGCACTCTGCAACTATGTGGGTAAAGTTTTAAAGAAATCTTTTGGGATGATAGGTAACTTGAAACAGAAACAAACAAACAAAAAACTAGGTTGTGTTATGTGCAGTTTATGGTTAAGCTCTCATCTCTGGCTCTGTGGTCGCAGGCCACAAAGCATGTGATTAAGGACCTAGATGGAGAACCTAGCTGTGAGTCAGACCTTCTGATTTTCCTTGGCACTGAATCTGCTGAAAACAGAATCTGGTAAACTGTCTCCTCTTCTCCCTCCCAACCCCTCCCCCTCATACTTTACCCAGAAAAGTGAGGAAATTAAAGGTACACTGTGCCCCCAAAAGAAAAAAAGAAGACCCAAGCCTCTCTGCCTACTGCATTTCCTAGACCCTCTGTAGCCCTTTGGCGATCAGAACTCCTCATCTTTGGCCAGGGGCCTATTTCCTGCTCCTCAATCCCTCCTCAGTACAGTTTGGATAGAAGAGAAGACTCAGAAGGGGGAGGAGGGAGGGAAAATCTGGCTGTCTAGGAGCCCTCTGCTGAGTAGCTGAGATCAAAATATTAAAAAGGAAAGGAAAACAATAGGTATCTTCAACACTCCTATAGGGAAACCAATCCCTTTGGGGAAGCTCTTCACTATCTCCATTGTGGGACAGTTTTGAACTCAATTTCAAAAGTTTTGGCAAAGAGGTGAGGTTAGCTTTAAACCTGATTAATTTTTAATGTTTGATGTGGAAAACCAATAAAAACTAGTTCTATTATAATACTTGGTTTTTCCACTTAGGTCTTTTGTGATTTTGTTCTTGCTTCAGAAATTCATATAAAGATGTACTCAGACCTTGGAGGTCCCATAGGAATTATTTAGTGCTATCCCCTCATTTTACAGAAGAGGAAACTGGAAGTAGTGTGTTCACTGTATGGAGGTATAGTATACACAACAGGTAGTAATAAACCTACCTTAACTTTCTGGAATTTACCTTTTTTAAAAAAAATGTAAATCTGTGTCAGGTTATGCAGGCAGAAAGAAATGGGTGTTTTCTTAGTGATAAAGTAATAGAAGGTGAGGGAGGGATATCATTCGTATGCCTGGGCAAGATTAATTCCAGTCTGGTAGATAATTAGAAATCTCATTATCTCACAACAGTATAAGGTAGTAGAAAGGACCCTGGATTGGGAATTAGCAGTCTTGGGTTTTAGTAGTAAATCTGTTACAGACTTGCGATTTTGAGAACTTACTTAGAAATGGTTGTCTACACCAGCAGTGTCAAACTGAAATAGAAGGAGGTCCCTTGGGGTCAGTATATTGACTTAGAAAGCCACAAATGAACATTATCTATGGTATATTGTATTTTTATTTATTTTGTCAAACATTTCCAAGTTAGATTTTAATCTTGTTCAAACTACACTCTGGATTTTTGTTGCCTGCAGTAACGAGTTTAAAACTTCTGGTCTTTACTTCTTACCTTCATTTCCTCTCATTCCTCTCTTCTCTTTTCAATCCTCTTCAGTCTGACTTCTGACACCATCAATAGGCTGCAGTTTTTCTCTCCAAGGTTATCTTGATTGACAAATCTAAAGGCCTTTCTCTTTTCTGCAGTGTCCTTTCCTTGGCTCATCCTTCTTGACTTCTCTTTTTTTGTCACTGTAAACTGCACCTTCCCTCCCAAATAATCTCTTCTTTCATGATTTTGTTCCCTCTTGGGTTTCCTTCTACTCATTTTGCTACTTCTTCTCAGTCTTCTTTTCTGGACCATCGTTTCTACCCTGTCCACTATGCGTGACCATCTCCTCAGTGTTCCAAGTCATCTTCTTTCCCTACACTACCTGCTTTGGGTGGTCTCCTTGCCTCCCAAGAATTCACTGATCATGTCTGGGAAGACAATTGTCCAATCTCATATTGATAGCTGTCCATCCAGCTGTCATCTTTGTCCTGAGTTGCTGGCATCTCAAAAATCAACATGTCCAAAATGCTGCCATGTTTCCCCCCCTAATATCAGTTCTTCCGTTGAGGCACCACCACCCTTCCTGTCATCATCTTTGTCTTGTCCTCTTTCTCATTCCTATATCCCATCAGTTTCCAAGTCTTGTTAATGGTAATCAAAGGCTCATCTATTTAGAGCTAGAAAGGACCTCAGAGGTAATTTCATGAATGAGGAACTGAGACCCAGAGAAGTTAAATGACTTGCTCAAGGTCACACCAACAGCAAGTAGAACTGGGATGTATGAGGTATCCAAGGAGGACCAGTACTTCTGGTGTGAGGGCTTACTGAGCCCTCTTCAGGGCTGCTCATCTACCTTTACTGTCTACCTGGCACTCAGCTCTCACCTGTGGTTCCAAGAAGCTGTAGCATGCACAGCAGCCACACCTTGGCAAAATCATCTTGGCAGATGGCCTAAATCAGGTTGAGGAGAACTGAGAGGCCTCAAACCATCTGTGAGTTGGGAGGTGTGCCTACCCCAAACATGTGAACACTTCCCCCAGTGGAATGGGCAGGTGAGAACAACTTGTTCCAATGGTCTTGAAGGTGGTTGAAGCAGGTGCTGTAGCATATTTACAAACAACAAGAGCTGGGATTTGAACCCTCACCCTCTGATTCCAAATCACCTTCTCTATACTCACATAGTCTTCACCTTAGTTCTAATATTCTCACCTTATTATTTCATAAACTATTGTAAAAGCTTCCTAATTGACCATCCTACCTATTTCCATTTCATTTTCATGTGGCAGCTAAATGGATATTCCTTAGGAAGAAAAAACAGATATGACTCTGTCACTCCCTCACTTAAAAAATCTTTAGTGACTCCATGTTGGTTTTAGGATAAAATACAAAATCCTCAGCCTGGCATTTAAAGCCCTCCACAATCTGTTTCTTGTGTTATTCAAAAGACCATGAATGGTCTATTCTAGTCAATTTAGCCTGTTGGCTGTTCCCCAAAATTGTGTTTCTTCTTCCACTTCTTTACCTTTGTACAGGTAGTCCCCCAAGTCTGAAATGTATTCCTTCCTCACCTCTACCTCTTTAAATTCCATTGAAAATCTACTCAGGAGTCTCTCCCCCACTCCACCCCCTTATCCCCCATACAAAGTCTTAGTTGTTAGCAGATCCTCTTTTACTCATAAAATTAATTTCATAACTTTGTCTATACTTTGTATTTGCTTAACTGTGTTCATGCGGCATACCTTCAGGAGAACATGAGCTCCTTGAAGGCAGGTACCATTTTCTCTTTGCCTTTTTTATCCTTAATGCTCAATCCAGTGTCTTCCTTACATGACTGGAACTGTATTGAAGAGTATTGAATTCACCCTTTTTGACTTAATCTTTCCTCATTAAGGCCCATGTTGACCCAGTGGCACTAAAAGATCTCTAAGGCATGTTCCAGCTCTAAAATTCTGTGGTTTTAAGTCTGGGTTCATGTGCTGAGTATAATCTTTCTCCTCTGTCCTACTTTTAGGTAGCTATGATGCAACAGACCAGGGTATGTAGTCAGACAACATGGATTGAAATCTCAGTCCTGCTACTTGCTACCTATGGAATCTTTGGTAAGTCACCTCAGCTGACTGGATCTCAGTTTCCTTCTTCTATAAAACAAAGGGGGTGGGGCTAGACGATCTCTAAGATCCTTCCTGCTCTAAAGTCTGGGATCCTATAGACTTCCACTTTACCTATTTATAAATCCCATTCCTCTTACCTGGGCTTTAGAAGCAAGCCTTTCTCTCAGGTGCTCATTCCCCCAGGGGAACAAAGGAAGGAAGGAAGGAAGGAAGGAAGGAAGGAAGGAAGGAAGGAAGGAAGGAAGGAAGGAAGGAAGGAAGGAAGGAAGGAAGGGATTGTTGACAGACATAGTTGTTGAATCATTTCAGTCCTGACCCCATTTGAGGTTTTCTTGGCAAAGATACAGGAATGGTTTGTCATTTCCTTCTCTAGCCTATTTTACAGATGAAGAACTAAGGCAAACCAACTGACTTGTTACACAGCTAGGAATGTCTGGAGCCAGATCTGAGCTCATGAAGATCAGTCTTCCTGATTGCACTGTACCACCTAGTTACCTTCAACCCACATTTTCTAAAACCAGATTCAATGATTTTTCAATAATATCCTAGGGCAAATCACTTTGATCAATTTTCTCAACCATAAAATGGGGATAATAAAAGCACATACTTCCCAGGATTGTTGGGGAGCAGTTGAGATATTTGTAAAATGCTTAGCACATTGCCTGTCACACAGTAAGCCCTATTTAAATATTATCAATATTATCATTATTAGATGCAAGGATAACTAAAAGTACAGCCATACGACCTATCCTCAATGAGTTTACTTTCTAGTAGGAGACCTGCCACATATTCAGATAGTTATGCTTCAGAATAGAGGTTCAACATGCTATGAGAATTCCAAGGAAGGAAAGAGAATTCCAAACTGAGAAGACTATGGAAAGGCTAATATTTGACCTTTGTCCTTATAGGTTAGGTAGAATTTTGACAGGTAAGGATAGAATTTGATGGCTGGGTTGGGGAGAGAGTGATTAGGAGAGAAAAGGCATTCCCTTTGTTTCAATATCTATTAACACTGCTTTGCTATTTAATACTGTAATGGAGAGCCATATTGTCTTGGATTCCCTGGGTTGAATCCTCTCTTGGTTCTCACAGCAGATAGTAAGGCTTTTTCTTTTCTTTCTTTTCCTTTTTTGTTCTTTACTTCATACAGTTCTTCCTGGACTGACTTGCCCTACGAATAACCAGGACATCAGGGTAAAGAACCATCCTTTCATCACATTCCTCTCAGCTTTTTATAGTAGGGGAATATGATATCACCCTGTCTTAGTTATTTCTGAATATTCCATTTGGAGTCTTTTCAACATTTTTCCCCAGCCATACACTTTCACCAGGTCCCCCCACCCCCACCCCCAACTATCTGAAGGAATGACTCAGCAACTTGGCCTTTTAAAGGGGCAATCTTAATTTGAACTACACCCAACTTATGCTGAATACAGGTAAGCCACACAGCAATTCTAGGACCTATCTCTTTACATGTTACTGTTTCCTGAATTTCTGTGTTCGGATTAAGAAGGATTTTTTATTCATTGCAGCAGCAAATTATTCCCTCCATTATGAAAACCAGAATTAGTCTCAGTTCCCTCATCTGTAAAATAGGGATGGTAATAACACATACTCCCAAGGCAGTGATAATAAAATGAACTCATATGTTTAAAGCACCTTTCAGACTTGAAAGTGCTATATAAATGCTAGCTAATGCTATCATCACCATCATCACCTTCCACACCTTGACTTAGCATCTTGAAGACGCATACTGGGTTTTTAGTTATCTTTGTACCCACCCTTCCCCCAGCTTAGTACTTTGCATTTAGTAGGTTTAAAAACACACACACTTGTTGAATTGAGTTTAATTGAGGTGTATAATAGCTAGGTGGTGCAATGGATAGAGTATCTGACCTGGAGTCAAAAAGACTCATCTTGCTGAGTTCAAATCTGACCTTAGTTGCTAGCTGTAAGACCCTGGGCAAGTCACTTAAGCTTGTTTGCCTCAGTTTCCTCATCTGTAAAGTGGCAAAGGAAATGACAAACCATTCCAGTATCTTTGCCAAGGAAACCCCAGGTGGATCAGGAAGAGCTGGATGTGACTAAAAACTGACCAAAGGATAATAAAATGGAAGTTTCTTCTGTTAGAACAAGAGAGAGAAGTTTGACAGTGGGGAAGGTAAAGTGGTGATGCTGCCTAGATCTCTCCCCTCCTTTTCTTCTTCCTGTCTGTGGGGCAATTACATTAATATCTTAAGTGCACCCATGTGCCATTGAGACTGAAATGCTATTAGATGTTCTCTGAAGCTAGGAATAGTCCTTATGTTTCAGATCTGACATTCCCTTTATCCAGGAAGCATCAGCTTCATTTAAAATAAAATGGACAAGTAAGTATTTCTCTTGTGTCACTGGAATTATAGATCACCAGTGTTCCTCCCTTTAGCTTGGGGCATGGGTAAGAGAGTTTCATGCCAGTGTTGTGGAGGATTTATTTCTTTTTCTTTTTTCCTTTTTTGTAGCAAAGAAACTCATTTATCCAAATCAATAGCAAAACAGAAAATCAGAGAAGTTATACGTAGGAGAATATATTTTTGCTGTTGAGTTGTTTCAGTAATGTCTGCTTCTTTACGACCCCATTTTGGGGTTTTCTTGGCAAAGATACTGGAGTAGTTTATCATTTCCTTTTCTAGGAGAATATATATTAGATAATATAGAGTGAAGGACCTCTCCTATTGGGAGTAAAGTAACTCAGCTCAGTCAAGAGAGTGCCAGATTTACCCAAGGGGAAATGCCACACAGTCTCTTGTGTAGCAAGCTAGGAATAGGGACATAGTGAAGACTCCTCTCAGGTCTTCCCAGTCTTTTTTGGATTTATTTCTTAATAAGATAGTTGCTACAAAGAAACGTTAGCCTGTGTCCCCATGGTTTAAAAGAAATCAAGGGCTGACCTAATGGAAATCAGGCAGAAATTTAATATCCTTTGCCTTGCTTTCTGCTCCCTTTTCATTTGTCTTGTATGGGAGCTGGTGTGAGAGGAAGCCTCAGGATATTTGCTCCAAGCCGATGCTTCTAATCTTTTAACCTACAGATACTGGTGAGATGGAAGTGGGTGGTGATGGGCATGAGACAAAGGACAATACTGACTTGTGGGCACGGTCCGTACAGATTATGGAGACAGAACCCTGGAACCCTGGAATAGCAATCATTTTGCAAAGCTGAGTTTTCCAACTAGCTAATCCCAACCATAACTCCTCACTGACTCCAATTCATCTGTGTGGTGGATATTTTCCAATAAGTGAAACTTATCTGACTTAAGCCTTTCACCCCAATGTGAAACCAGGGACTTCTACAGTCAGTTTGGGTCTAGATAGAAAGTTATTATCAACCTAACAGAAACCTGGGCTATCAATAGTTGTTTGTCCTTCAGTTTTTGAAGAGAGCCCAATGACATCACAAGGTGATGCCTTGACTTGGGTGAACTGGATTTAAGTCTGACAGGATTGCATAAAATTGTCAACCTCACTCTTCCAGAGTCATTGAACTCACCCTTCCAGGCAGGACAAAAGTGATGGCCTGGGATGCAGTGGATAATCCCAGTATCTTTGATGTCAGACCAACTTCTAAGCACTCCACAACGCCACTTTCATGGTCATTGGAAGAAATTATTCTCCCTTGCCCCTTCTGCCTAGGAAGTCTTCACATGCTTGGAGCAGACCATAAGTCACCAAAGGGTTTTGAGGCCCATTGAGTATCTTAAATTTGGTTTAGCCAGTTTTCCAAGATGGTTTGCTGCACATGCTACAGCTTCTTGGAGCTACAGGTGAGAGTTGAGTGCCAGGTAGACACCAAAGGTGGATGAGCAGGCTGAAAAGGGTTTGTCAAGCCCTCATACAAGAGGTACTGGTCCTCCTTGAACACCTCATACACCCTGATATCAATAGTATAGAATCAGTATGTTATTGAATTAGATGTCCTATTTTTCCCAATTTGTAGGTAGGAGATATTGGGGAGATGAGTAGATAGGAAAGGAAAAGAAATATGTATTTATTTGAGGAAAGGTTGTCCAGACTGTTTCTAATAGTTTGTCTAATTTTATTTTTTACTTTATTTTCTGTTCCAATTAAAGTGCTTTTGATAATTTCTATGCTATCAATAAAAAATGCTTTTACTAATTCTATGCTACCAATAGTATAGAATTAGCAAAAGCATGTAATTAGAACAGAAAATAAAATAAAAAAAATTAGACAAAACACTTGAAACAGTCTCGAAAACCATTCCTCAAACAAATACATTCCTTTTCCTTTCCCACCAGACCCTCAACTCCCTTGTCTCTCTCCACAAATTGGGGAAAACAGGACTCCTTATCTGTAGCCTTGAGTACTCATGGTTCCCATCTCTCCAACTTTGCTCCATCTCCTGGATGCAGAACTTCAGAGCCTCCCCATGGCACTGACAGAGCTTGGCTGACAGAGCTGGCTCACCTCTCATAGCTTGGCCAACAGCCTGATCCTCCAGACCATTCACAGATCACATTCCTGTTTGGCTCTGTGACTTGGGACCTCTTGCAGACTTGGCTGTGCGTGAGACTCCTTCCAGCTATTTCCTTACTATGATGACTTCTCACTGCCAGCCCTGTTTTCCATGGGAATTTGAAGGCTCTACCCTTAACCTTCAGGCAAGACCTGAGGCCTCATTGCCCATGGAATCTACAGTGGAGAATATGCCTGTTGTAGAGCCCACTGGAAAACAGAGGCTTCTCTTTGTTGGATGCCCAGTACATGAACATCAAAACTTTATCAGTCATTTTAGATGACGAGCTTTCTGCCTGAAGTAGAATCTCTGGTATTTTTTGTTGATGACTTAGTATCTTAACTCTGAATGCTAATTACTGTGCTGGGGTTCCCTCTGCACTAAATAACCTCAGACTTCTGAGCTTTTCGAAGTTCTTGGGCTGTTTTTGATAGGTTTTTTTCCTCTCCTCTTCCTTTGCTTTCCTCTCTCACTTCTCATTGTGGTTCAGAAGGCCCACTTGTGGCAGCCTCTGGTCCTGCTTTGCTTTGTTTCTTCTAACCTGCTGTGGGGTGAGAAGAGACTGTAGGTAACCAAGCTTCAGATTATGTGTAAAATTAATCAATAAACTCTGAAGCCTTAGGACCTCTCCCCAGGGTAAAGCCCATGAACTTTAATCATACTCTTTGATATTCATTCATTGCGGTTGCTCAGAGGGCTGTAATGGACTTATTTCTTGATTCTCAGCTGCATTCCAGATAGATAAGGTTATTGGATAGCTTAATTTGAGATGGATGAGGTGAAGCTGTATTTGTAGAATTAATGAAAGCTAAATCTCAGGTTCCTAATAGCTTAGACGTGTTACCTAGGAGTCAGTATGGTATAGCAGAAAGAGCTGGAGTCCTGGAGTCCAATGATCTGAGTTCAAATCTTCGTGTCATTGTGGACAGAACGCAGGATTTGGAGTTATAAAGGTCTGAGTCTGAGTCCACCAAATCCTGAAACATTTATTAGCTTAATGATCTGGGAAAAGTCACTTAATCTCTCTGTGCCTCAGTTTTCTTGTCTGAAAATGGATATAATAATAATAATATTTATCTCACAGGGTTTTGTGAGGGTCAAACTTTAAAGAGCTTTTCTAAATTCTAGCTTTTGTAGTACTACTATAGCTATTGCTACTATAACCATCACTACTACCACTGCTGCTGCTCCTATAATTGTTATCACTACCATCATACGATTACCTTTTAACTACTACTACTACTAGCACTGCCACTACCACCACAACTACCACTACTACCACTATAACTATACTACTACTATACTACCATCATCACCACGTAGTACTACTGCTACTACTACTACTACTACTACTACTACTACTACTACTACTACTACTACTACTACTACTGCATCATTTATGACCTTGAACAAATAACTTTTTGAACCTAAGCTTCCTCATCAATAAAATATTTATACAAATAATTTACAGGGTTGTTGGGAGGGATGTGTTATAGATATTAAAATACTGCATATGAGTGTAAAAGGCATATAATTCTCAGCGATTTGGAACTGGCACTAAGTATAAAGAATATTTGTATATAAAGCAGGTTATTAATATTTTTAGATTGGGGTGGCATGAGCTAGAAGTCAGGAAACCTGGGTTCTCGTTCTGGCTATTTGAGTAATTAGTTACATAACTTTGGACAAGTCATTTAACCTTCATAGACCTCAGTTTCTTTAACCCTTCTAATTTTGAAACTCTGATTCAGGAAGTCCTATTCTGTAGGCCAGCGGGAACCTGTCCACAAGTCAAATTCAGAGGAGGAACAATTCCTGAGCCCTATGTTTTTGATTATTTTCTACAGCAGAAAAGCAGATTCAATTGATTTTTCCTATCAAAGCTCGAGGACAAACTTCACACTGAAAACATTCAGAATAGCCCCCAGCGGGCAAGACTTTGATCACACAGATTTATCAGAAATTTTTTTTTCAGAAAAGGAGGAAGTGACTTTTCCAGACACTGGTTTTGGTCATTAAAGCCTGGAGAGACAGGTTGATGTAACTGAAAGGACACTGAGATGAAGGTAAGAAATCCTAATCCCTCTCCTCCTCTCATTTATTGTATGATATTTGATAAGTCACAACTTCTGACCTCAGTTTTCTTATCTGTAAAAAAAAAGGAGTTGGGTTAGATAGTCTCAGAGCTCTTATTATAAAATAGTTCATCATATGGGGCTGGATCTGATTAGAAATACTTAAAAGAACTCCCTTCCCTTTTCTCTTCCTTTGCAATTTGAGTTCTTTGCTACTCTCCGTAAACAAGACCCAAGCATCACTTTGTAACAGAAAGGAAAAAGCATCGTCTATCCCCCTTTCCCCTCCCCAATTATTCGCATCCTATCCTGCTTATTGTCAGCTGCAAGGACCAGCTATGGCTTTTGTTGATTCTCAGCTAATCAGATGGAAAGAGATGACTCACAGGCCCCTTTTGCTCTGAAAGGTGATGGAGTAGTGGATGAACATGCTTCTTTAACCTCTGATTTGCTTCTCTCTTCACCTCTTCTTCCCCTTAGACACCAAATCTGCTGTCTGAGCTTGTGAGAGCCTCCCAAGGGGGTTTAACATGCTGTCTCTGCCTTAGTTGGGATGTCAGTCATTACAAGCACATCCTGACAAACCCAGTCCTTTCAACACCCAGGAGGGAGTACAAAAGAATACAAACAGGAAGGAGTGCCTGCTCTGGGGTAGAGAATACTTTAGCACCTCCAGCCTCCTCCTGTCATCATCCCCAGTTGTGGATGCCGAACCTGACTTGTCCAGATATTTGAAGCATAATTGATTCTCTTAAATAATCAACCAAAAAATATTTATTAAGTAGCTGTGTTAGGTACTGAACTTAGGAGCACAGAGTGAAGCATCCCTTCTTGTCATGAGCTTACATTCAAACAGGGAGACAAGTTCATGTAACTACAACTTGTATATGTATATACATATAGTTTTTGGATATGGACTTCTGGGTCACGAGATAAAAAACACAGGGCACTAGATATTTTCTCTGATCTCTCAACCTCTCAACCCTCTCCAAAACAAAATATGCACCAAAGATAAAGGCATGATTTAAGACAGCTGGAATCCAAGAGGTTAAAAGTAAAAAGCCATAAAATGATGTCTATCCTTCCTTCACTTCCCACACTATCGACAATGAGGCTTCACAAGCTGACCCACAACGACAACAAAACTCAACTCTATACCCCAGTCTCCTCTCCTTTTCAGTGCCATGGAGATTCTGACTCTAGGATGTGGAAGTCTGCTCCAGCACAGCACCAGACAAGCTTGTAGTACCAGTGCACCAAACCTCTGAACTGCTGGTGCTAGGGTGCACAACCCCATAGCACCAGCATCACAGCTCTCCTTAGTGATGGGCCAGAGAACTGAGGACCAAAAGATGTGGGACAGTACAGTATGTGTGTGTGTGTATGTGTGTTTGTGTGTTGGGAGAAAAGTGGGGCTATGCAGCACCCCACTAAGCCTGAGAGAGCTCAGTATCTGGCTGGGGACAATTCTGTCTACTCAAAAATAAGTTGAGGCAGAAGCCTAGGCTGGTGAGCCATAAATTGACTAGTATGCAAGAAAGCTGAGATGCTTCGAGATCCAGCCCTTGAGAAAATTCCTACCTGAGGGGACAGACTCAAAAAGCAAGAGCATTCGGGGAAAATCTAGAAGAGGGAGGAGGAAGACTGAAATTACCAAAAATTTCAGGAAGAAGAAAGCTCAAAGAATTTGAACATAAGTAGATAAATCAACAGAGAAAACATTAACAACAGAAGGAAATATGGGCTCCAGACCTAGCAAATGAGTTCAGGAATTTAGAAATAAACATTACAAAACAAAAGTAAATAATTCAGCACTTGATGAGAAAGAGGACCCTGTGGAATGCAAGGAGGACATGGAACCCACCACAGCACCCAGGCCCTGAGTGGTTCAAAAGAGAAATAAGAGTTACAGGAACAGAATTTATAGCCTGCAGAGCAAAAATAATGAGCAGAATAGAAAAAGTAAAATAGGAGAAGTTAAAAATAGGAAAATATACACCAGATAACAGAGAGTGAAGCAACACTCCCATTGGGAAAAAGATAACTCAGGTCAACCAAGATAGTCCTAGATCTCTGCCAGGGGCAAGTACCCCAAAGTCTCTAGTACAGCAGTCTGGGAATAGGGACATGATAGGAGAGGAGACTGCTAGCTCCTCTCCTGTCAACTTCTTCCAAGAGACTTTTTTTTCAGCAACCAGAAGTGAGGTTGGCATCTTTAATTTTCTCTCTTAGACCTGGAACCTAGATATGTCCAAAGTGACTGCAAAGCCCTAAGAGACTTAAGGAGACCTGAAGAACCTGGCACTCTCCCTTCTCCTATTCTTGCCAAATCTACCTTGTCTCACATGCAGGTGTAAGACTTTGATCTTGATGAGAAGAGAATCCCATACCAATAGACTTGAGGACTCTGGTTTCAATGAAAATAAAATATGCTCACCAAGCAAACTAAACATACTGATTTTCAAGATGGATTGCATGGAGACAATTATAGGTCTCCTGGAAGAACATGACAGGATGCAAAACCTTAACATCATAATGCAGGAAATAATAGAAGAAAATTTCCCAGAATTTTTGAATATAAAAAATTAAATACCTATTGAAAGATTGCCAACAGAAAAAGACCCAAGGCTGCAAGCTCCAAGACACATAGTGGTTAAATTGAACAATTCAATTCAGAAACAAGTTCTGTAAGTGATCAGGAGAAAAACCTTCACATTCAAAAGAAAGGAAATTCAATGCAAGACTATTCTTCACCCACCAGCAAATGTAGGAGTAAATGGAATGGTGTGTTCCAAAGAGCAATAGTGCTCAGGATGCAGCTCAGATTGACCTACCCTGCAAATGTGAGCTTAAACATAAGTGAAAAAAGGTGGTCATTTCGTAACAAAGAGGCATTTGAAACATTTTCAAAAGGAAACCAGAACTGAAAAGATTCATTGCTTCTTGAACACCCTAAACAACAGAAATTCAGAAGTAAATACATACAGCAGCCAAGGATAGCAACAGCAGAGAGAGCAATAAAGAGACTTCTTTCTAAAGGTATACAAGGATATGGGGGTAAAATGTAGTAGATGTAATAGAAGAAGTTGACCTGGGATATTATGGATAGAAACTGACAACACCTTACTACAGGTGAATCAATTTTTTGGGGGGGAGGTTGTTTTGTTTTCAACTACATTACAACATGAGATGATACATGAAAGTGGGTTAAGGGAGGTAAGAGAAGAGTCTAAGGAGAATGGGTGAGGAGGAGATGGCAAGTATTGAAAAGTAGGAGGAGAGGGAGGAGGCCTTGTTTTGGTGGCCGGAGGGAGTTCCATTGATGAATGCTCCTATGGGTAAAGAGAGACAGTCTGTGATGGAAGATGGGGACTTTGCATTGGATGTGGTCTGAGGGACTTGGTAACTGAAAAAATTGAAACATTCTACCTCAGCAGGGCAGAAGTTGGAATTCCTGAGGGCAACTGGAACCTGGTGGAGTGGATGGGAGGGCATGGACCCAGAAAGGAGATTTTGAGGCAAATGGATAAAAAATGATAACCTAGAAAGAGTATATCAGGAGTATATCAGATCAGGAATGGGCTACATAATCACAGAAGAGGTGAGGTACAGGTCAACCATGAGGTATTGTCCTTTCTGACACCTGAAAGAACTGGCACAATAGAAAAGGGATATCTATGGGGCAAACTCTACAAGGTAGTTGCAGAAACTACCTAGAGGGAAGAATCTAGAATGGAAACCTTAGAAATTTTGATTATATGAGGGATATAGAGAGTGGGGAGAGACTAGATAATTATAAGGTCATGAAGAAGAAAATGAGGGTCTAGAGCAGACAGAAAGATAAGATGGAGGATGAAGAAAGTGAGAAAAATCCTTTTTGGAAAGGGGCACAAAATGGAAATTTAAACAAATAAATGAACAGGATTAGTTGAAAAGGAGAAGAGGAAGGGGGAAACTACTTTGGCCAACAGAGAAAACAAAGAAGAGAAGAATTAAAACCAAATAAAAGGAGAGAAAAAGGTACTAATAAGCAGAACTTCAAGGAGAAAAGAGTAACAAAAGGAGGGAAATCAGGAGTGAGAGAAAGAGAGCCAATGGGAATAGAGTCACCTTAAAAAATTAAATTAAAGCAACTGGGGGAACACAGAATTGTGTTTACAGAAGAAGAAGGGGAAAATTATAACTTTAACCCCCCCATATTAAAGACATGGAGGAAAATGTAAACCTATCATAACTTTAAATGTGAATGGATTTAACAATCCAATAAAATGAAAAAAAAAGTGACAGATAGGATAAAAAACCAAAACTCTACAATCTGTCCCTTACAAGAAATAGAATTTAAAAATAAAGACATATAGAAAGTACAACTGAGAAGATGGAAAAAAAACTTACTACATGTCAATTGAATCTAAAAAGCAGAAATGCAATCATATTATCTGATGAAGCAAAAATAAATATTTAAAAAATAGAAAAGGATAAACAAGGAAATTACATTATGCCAGAAGGAATCATAGACAATAAGCTAATAGCAGCAATAAACTTAATCCCTGGGCATCCAAATTCATAAAGCAAATATTATTTGAGCTACAAAAAGACATAGTAATATTACAGTGACAGGAGATTTCAATATCACTTTCTCAGTTTTGGATAAGATAAACAAAAAAGGAAACTATGGAACTGAACAGACTTTTGGAGAAATCAGAGTTAAAAGACATAGCTTTTTCTAAATGAGACTGTAAAACTATATATATATACATATATATATATATATTTTTTTCTTCTTCTCTGTACCACATGGAAATTTTACAAAAATTGATCATGCACTGGAGCACAGAAACGTTGCAAACAAACGTAGAATAGCAGAAATAGTCCATCTGTCCTTTGTAAACCATAATTGGTTCAGGGATCACAGATATAAGATAGAAACCCAAATGGAAATTTAGCAATAAAATCCTAAATAATGAGTAGGTCAAAGAACAAATCATAGGAATAGTTAATTATATAAAAAGAACCAGAAAATCAAGGCAATAAGGTAGCAAAGAAGCAGGGTGAAATCACAACAAAACCAAAAGACATAAAATATAGTCAGAACATATTGTGTACAGCTATATGCTAATACGACTGAGCACAAAAGAAACAGAGGAATGCCTTCAGAAATATAATATACCTATCAAACTATCAGAAGACCACATAGAGACCTAAAATTACCCACTCTCAAAAAGGGAAATAGATATAGCTGTACAAGGACTGACAAAGAAAAGTTTTCTGATGAATCACAAGAGAATTCCATCAAATTTTTTAAAGAACAATTAGCACTCTAGGTGGTGGAGTAAGCAGTAAATTGCTGAAACTCTCCTATATTCACCTCCAAACAATCATAAAAACACTCCCCCAAACAAATCCTGGAACAGTAGAATGAGCAAAAAGTGAAGGTGAAACAGTCTTTTAGCTCAAGAAACTTGAAAGATCAGCAAGAAAGATCTGTCTGTAAAAGAGAAGTGCAGTCCAGGACAGGAAGCATCCCAGCAAACCAGCAGCAAGCCCACCTCAGAAAACTAGTGGGAGATCCTCAACCTCAGTAGAGTGGAGGAGGCAAACACCATCACCAGGACCCCGCATATGCCTTAGCATCGCCAGGGGAACTGGCAGACTCCATGCTACCACTTGCTTCAGTGTAGCCCCAAGCAAATAGGTATCCTCCAGTGGCTAGACCTCCATATTCTTCAGCAAAGCCTTGGACAAACAGGCATCTAGCAGTGGCCAGACCTCCATGGGCTTCAGTATAGCCCAGGGGAAACACAGAAACACTCTGCTGGGCCTCAGCACATGCCAGCACCAGGACTCCATCTCAGCACCAGGTAAGCTGCCAGACCCCTATGACCTCTGGCAGTGTCGGGCATATCCCACTCTACCACTTCAGCACAGCACCAGACACAAGAGTCCCCCTAGGGCAACATGAATGCAGCACCAGGTAAACAACCAGGGCCTGCAGCCACTGGCACAAAAAAGGCCAAGACAGTGCCCCTTCCACCTTGGGAGCAGAACTCAAATTTAAAAGAAAAGAAAAGCCTCTCTCCCCCAAAAAAGATGAGAAAAAAGCAACAAAAAAAGAATCTGATTATAGAAAGTTATTATGGTGACAGAGAAGACCAAGACGCTACCTCAGAAAGGACAACAATGTCAAAAGAAATCTACAGGCAAAACCCCAAAGAAAAATGAGAAGTGGCATAAAATTAATAGTTATTCCTCAATAGATAAGTGATTCAAGAATATGAAATTCTCAAAAAAATTGCCACATTAAAAAATGCTCCAAATCACTAATAATAAGAGAAATACAAATCAGAAACCCTTGAAGGTTCACTTCACATGCTACAAATTGGCAAATATGACAAAGGATGTCAATGGTCAATATTGGAGGGGTTACAGGATAATAGACATACTAACAGGTTGTTGATAAAGCTATAAAATGGCATAATCATATTAGAGGGCAATTTGAAATCACGTAAATTGACCAAAATGTCCATACCCTTTGAGCATGAGATTCCCTTACTGGGCTTATACCCCAAGGAAGCCACTGGTAAGAAGAATGACCCCATACACAGCAAAATATTTATAGCGGCACATTTTGTGATAGGAAAGGATGGAACCAAAGTAGATGCCTACCGACTGGGGAACAGGTAAACAAATTATGGTAGATGAATGGAATGGAATATTTCTACACAGTAAGAAATGATGTGTGTGATGAATACAAAGGTGCATGGAAAGATCTAAATGAAGGACAGAGCTAAAGCAGCCAAGCCAAGAAAACAATATGCACGAAAACTAGAACTGTGTAAATGGAAGAGCAACCATACACTAAAAAACAAAAATGAATGTAACAAAATTATAAAGATCAAGCAGGACCCCAGTGAAGAGAGATGAGAGAATATCCCCAAGCCATCCTTTTGTAACATCTACAGACACTACACATTGCGCATCTTTTCGGGGTTTTTCAGTGTATCAATCGGTTGTGCTGATCTTTTTCTTTTCCAAAAAATAAGATTTGTTATATGGGATGGTTCTCTGGGAGGGGTGGAGAAGGGATACTTGGGATAATTATGATGATATAAGAATGAGAAGACTTCAATAAAAACATGTTATAACATATATGGATATATAACACATATAAATAAACTTATTTATGATATGTTTTTATATGTATGTATATATCTATTTCAGTCTCTGTCTCTATATAGTTTAAATACAGATGTTCCCAAAATCTTAGTCTTTAATATCTTAAAATCACACTAAGACTTTTGGTGTACCCTGTATAAAATGAATAAAAGCAAATATATACCAATTAGTTAAATTAGTTAAATATAAGATAATTTAGAAGGGAGGGCACTAGTAATTGGGGGAATCAGGAAGGGCTTCATGCTGAAGATGGTGCCTTCCTAGGATTATAAGATTTAAAACTAGAAGATACCTTGGAGATCATATCCTGTGGCCCATTAATTTTGCAAATGAGTATGCCAAGGTCTAAATAGATTAAACAACTTTCCCAAGGCCATAGAGCTAATAAGTAGCAGAATTGGGATTTGTTCCCAGGTCACGTGGCATAAATTCTCATGCTGTTTCTGCTTCCTGAACCTTACTTAATAACTTCACAACATAACTACCAGATGCTCCTAGCTTTGTCTTTCACTTTGTCCTTGGCCAGTTTCATGGGTTGGACAGCCCTCTTGTCCAGCCTGATCTTGATTTTCTCTAGCTAGTTACTGATCATGAAATTATTGATGTGCTACCATGGTAGTTATTCAGTTCCTCTCAGTTTTATTGAATATGAAGGATTACCGTTGGTGGAGTTGTGAACTGATTCAGCCACTCTGGGGAGCAATTTGGAACTATGTCCAAACTGTGAATACCCTTTGATCTAGCAATACCACTACTAGGTCTGTATCCCAAAGAGATCATTAAAAAAGGGGAAAGGACCTATATTTGCAAAAATATTTATAGCAGCCTATAAGGTTAGTGGGATATAAAATCTTCCCCACCCATTAATAGGCCTCACATGGAGCCCTGATGTAGAGCCACTTAGGCTCTGGACCACAGGGATTCCCACACCTTTCCAATTAAGTGGTAATTTCCAAGCTTCTCAATCAAGTGCTTAGTGTTTGATTGGAAACAGTATGTATTGTATTGCTTGGAGGGAAAGGTGTGGGTGGAGAGAGAAACAGGCAGAGAGAGAGAGAGAGAGAGAGAGAGAGAGAGAGAGAGAGAGAGAGAGAGAGAGAGAGAGAGAGAGAGAACACAGGCAGACCTGCTTAAGGGGAGGCTTGATGGAGAGAAATTTTGATGCTCCGTGGATTGGTGAAAAGTCTTGCCTTCTGGTATCCTAATAGGGATATTTCAAATAAATATTTTGATTTTGTCTTGGAGGAAGAGGGTTTGTTATATTTTGTAAACCAACCATGGAGATGTGCATGTGTATTCATAGCAACAGCTATGAGTATCACATTAGCATTGCACAGCCCTTACTTCCTATGAAGTTATTGGTTTTTACAATGCATTTGTTCCTTCCTTTTATCTGAGTCCCTTGCTTTAAGTCAAAGCTTAAATACCATCTATGTGAAGTCTCTCCTGCTCCCCTTCCCTTTCTCCCTCCCATAGAACATTGTGTTTAGTTACTTTGCATATGTGTTCATTCACTTTTTATTCATGCTTTACATACTTTTAATGTACTTTTGGTCTCCTCTATTAGAATCCAAGCTCATAGGCCTAAGGATACTTTCACCGTATCCCAAGCATTTAGCACAGTGTCTGCCACATGGTAGGCACTTAATAAATGTTTGCTGAATTGCTTAATTGATTGATAGAGAAATCTGGTTCCTCAGTATGTTCCTGCTTTCCAGCTTGCCTCCCAGAGACAGCTAGAATGTACTTTGTTGGGCTCTTTCTCTTGGTTTGAGCTAAGGTCTTATCTTGCTCCTAGCTAAAGCACTCTGTACCTTGTACCTGCTCAAGACATTCCTGAAGCCTGAGATTCATTGTTGAAATCTCTTCTCTTATGTATAGAGGTCCAGAGATATGTCTAATTCTTTTAACCAACCCTAATTAATTTCCTGTATGTTATCATGTGAGTTCATCCAATAACTCAAACATTTCATTCCACCCAAATAGATTAATGACTTATTTGCCCCTAATTTACACCTTTGATTGGTGGATTAACTAGTGTCTAAGGTTTTTTCATATTTAGTTTATACTTTTCATTGACTGAGACATTCTTGCACTATAGAGGTATTTAGTTTTTTTAGTTGTGTCCAACTCTTCATGACCCCATTAGGGGTTTCGTGGCAAAGATACTGGAGTGGTTTGCCAGTTCCTTCTCCAGAGCATTTTACAGATGAGGAAACTAAGGCAAACAGGATTAAGTGACTTGCTCAGTCTTGCAGCTTGTAAGTGTCTGCAGTTGGCTTTGAATTTCCTGATGCTAGACCGGGTGCTCTATCCACTGTATCACCTCCTACGTAAAGGTATTCACACATTAATTAGAATTCAGAGGTGGAGGTGGGGACATTCCTATTACAGAAATGAATGTAAAAATGAGAGCCAGTATAGAGTGGAAGAGAGACAGCTGGCTTTAGAATCAGGAAGATCTCGCTTCAGGTCTCACCTCAGACACAGGACTAAAATCACATAGCCTCCTATTGCCCTCAGGCAGCTCTCTAAGACTCTGAATTTCAGGATTGTTCATCGAACAAATCGCAAATCTGATAAACTGCTTTCATCAGAGAAAATTTTCTCTCTTAGAGTTCCTTATAGCAATGAAATCATAGGCAGGTCAAAGGTTTTTGTTTTTGTTTAAAAGAAGTTCAGTACTTTCTCCATTCAGATTGAATGCACATTTCTGGAGAACAGGGCTATTTAATTTTTGTCCTTGTATCCCTGGTGCTTGGCACCTAATAGGCCTAATAAATGCTTGTTGATTGATCGATTCCTTCCTTTCTTCCAGATTTGTTGATGTTTTTCTGTTTTTTTTTTTTGTTTTTTTGATTTTTTACAACATATTCATTTCTGCATACCCCAACCTTCTCCTTTATATTAAAGGGAAGCAGCTAAGTGAATCAGTGGACCATGTGTGACACTCTGTCCCTATAGCCCCTTGCCTCTGCAGAGAAGAAAGAGAGAAGTGTATTTTCTGTCTGTTCCCTGTGAAAAGCTTTGTGGTTTTTTTAGTTATTCAGTTTATTTTCCTTCTAATTCTCTTTTCACTTACTGTAGTCACTTTGTATATTGTTCAGTTTCTTCTTATTTGATTCTACATCAGTTCATACAAGTCTTCCCATTTTTTAAAATTCCTCATGTTCATAATGTCTTATTGTACAGAAATATTCCAGGTTGCAGGCTTTGTTTCCAGTTCTTTACTACTATGCAAAGAGCTACCACAGGCCCTCATTACCTCACATCTGGACTATTGCAGTAGCCTGCCAATTGGTCTCCCTGCCTCCACTCCTCTCCATCTTCCATCATCCAGTTGTCAAACTGAGCTTTGCAGATCTGACCATGTAACTATCCAACAAACTCCAGCAGCTCCCTATCACCTTCAGGATCAAATATGAAATCCTCTGTTTGGCTTATAACACCACCCTTTCCAATGTACTATTCCAGTCTTCCTATACCTTGCTCTTGTCATATGCTTAGTGATCTGGGATACGTTTTTGCTTTTCCTTGAACTAGACATTCCATCTCCTGACTTCAGACACTTTCATTGATTGTCCCCCATGCTTGGAATTTTCTCCATCCTCACCTCTATTTCCAGGCTTTATTGGCTTCCTTCCGATGTCAGCTTAAATCCCACCTTCTACAAGAAGTCTTTCCCAATTCCCCTTAATGCTGGTGCTTTCTCTCCCTTTTCCCCTCTGATTCTTTCCCATTGGGAAAGGTAGGTGACACAGTGGATAGAGTACTGGGCCTGGAGCCAGGCATAGTCATCTTTGTGAGTTCAAATGTGGCCTTAGACACTAACTGTGTGACCCTGGACAAGTCACTTAATGATGTTTTCCTCAGTTTCCTCATCTGTAAAATGAGCTGGAGAAGGAAGTGGCAAACCACTGCAGTATCTTTGCCAAGAAAACTCCAAGTGGGGTCACAAAGAGTTGGACATGATTGGAAAATGACAACAACTTCCGATTCATCCTGTATATATCTTGTTTGTACATAATATTTTGAGCTATACCTTCCCCATTGGACTGTGATCTCCATGAGATCATGGACAGTTTTTGCTTTTCTTGGTATGCTCCATACTTGGCATGGTGACTATTACTTAGTGAGTGCTTAATAAATGTTTGTTGATTGGCCAACAGCCTGCTATGAATTTTTTTAAATTTATTGTACCTGTCCATTTTTTACTACTTGTGTAAGGCCTGAATTGCCTTTACTTTCTTTGTATGTGTTTCATAGCAGGATTGCTGGGTCAAAGGGTATGAATATTTTGAATACCTTTTCTCCATAATTACTAGTTTTGATCAGATAGCTTTCTAAAACCAGTGGCCTCCTTCTCAGCTCCACCAACAGTATATTAATGTACCTATCTTTTTTGCAATATCAGGTAAAATCAAGGAAAGCAAGATGAAAGCAAGAAAGACCCTTCTAGCATGTTTGGTATGACTTTTGCATCTACCAGTCCCACAATGCAGGCAGCATGCATAGGTAATGACATATATGGTATGTACATAATGGTAATGTATGAGATCACAGATTTCACTTGAAAATATTCAAAGTTTCCTATAGCACCTCCAAAGTTTATGGTTTCAGTTTTTGGTTCTTCACATCTCTGCTCTCAGAATTTTTTCTGACTGACATTTATGCCTGGAATACTCTTTTTCCTCAGTTCTACCAATTGACTTTCCTGGCTTCCTTTAAACCTCAACTAGAGTCCCACCTTCTAGAGAAGTCTTTCCCAATTCCTCTTAATTCTAGTGCCTTCTCTCTGTTAATGATTTCCTACTTATCTTTCATATAGCTTGCTTTGTCTGTATTTGTTTTCATGATGCCTTCCCTATTAGATTATAAGCTCCTTGAAGGCAGGGACTGTCTTCTGCCCTTTTTTGTATTCCTGGAGCTTAGTGAAGCATCTGGCACATAGTAAACACCTCATAAATGTTGATTCATCCATTTCGTTGGACATGAGTTGAAGTAAGGTACCTTTCACGGTGCCTCAGCTTTCATTTTGTTGATCACAACTCTGATTTTATACACAGAAATTTTTTTTTAATGATTAGGCCTTCCTAGCTTAGAGTCCCAAATCCTTCCCAGACATTTAGTCCTCCTGCTTCTTGTTAAATCTTTTTTCTTTCACTGCCATCAATGACTTCTTTCAGACTTAGCTATGACAATCTGTTCACTTTGTTTACCCTGCTAATCAAAGGGAAGGCCTTAGTTTGCCTTTCTATTGCTTCCTGATCTCAGAGCTCTTTTTTTCCCCCAGAGGAAAAGAAAAGAAAAAAAAAAACCCAAACCACCCACACAACTAGATAGGGCATCTTGCCTTTTCCTCCAATGAGAAAGTTATTTTCTTCTTTCCTTTTTTTCCTTTTTGAGAAAATCACTCCCCCCTCCCATCTGTTAGTTGACTTCTACTGGAGTTGGATGTATCTTGAATCTTCATAAAATACTTGTTTGCTTGTCTTTTGGTTGCTACTAGCAATAGTTTTAACTAAAACTGTTTTCATTTAAAGTAACCCAATGGAAGTGATCATTCTGAAGACATTTTAGCAGCAACTGAAACATGGTTTTAATTGGGTTCATTACATGGGAAGTCACTGATGTACCTGTTTGGGGTATTATCTGAGACCCTTTCTTTACAATAATGATCTCAGTGAACCAATCAGGTAACTTTTTTTTAAGACACTCTCTAGTTGACAACTTGTCTGTAGAATATTTTAAAAATTAGAAAAATACCACAGTGTGTATGACTCAGATTTCATCCAGGCCAGCATCCAAGGGTGAAATTATTTGGAAGATTCAGGTCACTGGTTAGAAAGCACTTCTTTGATCTTCTGAGTATTCATGATCTTCTGAGTATTCACTTCATGACCTGAGAACAGCCATTTAAACTGTGCAAGTTTTCCCCCAAAGACTGACTGAAACTCCTGGGGTTTATGTTGGTTACCCACAAATGTGTGGACTCACTAGGTCTGCAGGGTAGCATGGCCAGTCCCCACCATTTCTGGTTCCAGGTAACCACATGGAAGCTGTGTGGTAATGGTGATGGTGGGGAGAATTTGATATATTATTACTGAGAGGTTTGCATTGTGAGATGATGAGTCCCCTAGTTGGCTAGAATTAGAAAAGCTGATGATTTAGTGGGTGTACAAAAGGAAGCTTCCCTCCCCTTCTTCACTTCTCTTTGTTTTGACTTTCCTTGTGTAGGAAGGAGCGGGGGATTGACAGGGCTCTTTCCTCTACCCCAACACTGGTCCTCTTTGGAGCATGAGCTTAACTAGTATTGAGCTTACGCCTCGGTGTTTGCCAGACATCTCCACTTTGTGTTTCCTTTCCTGAGAAGATGACCAAAGATGATTCTCAAGGGGAATATATCCAAGTTTGGAGAGAACCTAGAGTCCTGAAAGTCACAAATCCAGTGAGAAGAAAGGTTGGTTGTGGCAATAGCAGGAGTAGGTTGTTGAGAAGAGGGCCACCTATAGGAAGATTGCTCTCAGTCTGGCCATTTACCAGAGATTAATGTACCAGGAGTTTTCTTAGACAGTGCAGAGAAGAGGTGAAACGTAAAATGCCAAATTAGCAGTCCTGCAAACTTCTTTATCCTATGATAAGGCAGAGATGTGCTGGAGACAACTATTACCAGCTCTTAAAAGTCAATTGTTTCAGCATGAGCATTTACATTCTGGAAATTGGCAAATGTTATAAATCTGAACTTGTTTATCTAGACTTAAGAAAATGATGGAGAAATGGTTCATAAGGCAGATTAAACTTAAAAATGTGTCAGGAATACATTTTTTCCCTCAGAGCTGATTGTTAAATATTTACCACCATGCCACTGTGATGAAGTTAAATATCAGTTTCCCAGTAATTTTTTAAAAAATCTGTCTTATTCTGACCTTTATTTTAAGAGTAGTTACAAGGTGTCACTGAATATTGTTCTGTTATTACAGTCTTGTGAGTCTTGTATGTTTAGGTCTTTCTTGCACCTATAGGAACAAATGATCTATTCCTTCCCTGATTCATACTGAACATTGAGTGCTCCTTTAATTCCTCACATTTTATTTTTTGGGGGGGGCCTAGAAATGAGCCACAAGTAAAATCATTCCTGAGACATTGCAGTGGGGAACTAGATGAACTGAAGGGCAGAATGGGGAAACCTAATCCCTTCAGAGTCAGAATTCCTCAGGGTTGAACCCAATCAAACCATATACCTGGGTATAGAGAAAGGAGTAGGTCCAGTACCTCCAACCTACCACATTTCACCCCCATATATCTGCGGGAAAATTTGGTACCAGTTTTCTTCAAGGCCTTTCTTAGCCTAAAGGGTTTGCCTTCCTCCTTTTCTGGTCCAAATGGAGTTGAGAAGTGGAGATAAAGTCTCAGGTTTGCACCCTTTCCCCAGGTGGGATTAGCTAATAGGTTGTCCCTAAAAAGTCCCTGCTGTTGGCATTGAGGGAACTGGCTCATTGAGCCAGGACTCCAGCACACTCCTATAGAATTTTAGAACTGCTTTTGTCATGAACAATCCTGTGGGGTGGGTAGGCCTCTTTACTCAATCCAAAATTGGGCCAGGATCTCTCCAATAATGTCTCTGTGCTACATCCTTCACCTTATCCAAGGAATCCAGAGCTGAATGTAGCTAGAGGAGGAATGAGAATCTACTTTCTACCAGGACCAGTTTCCACTCCACCCCAGGTTCTAGTCACTAGACGTCTTGCTCCTCACCTTTTTCCTTGAAAAGTTTTGTCCAGTGGATCACTGGGGCTGAGGTGGGGAAGACAAAAACTTACTGACCTTTGACAAATTCCTACCATGGATTTAGACTTAGAAGATGCTGAGTCTACCTCCCTCATTTTACAGATAAGGAAGCTGAAGCTAAGAGAACTAAAGTAATATTGAACTTAGGTCTTCCTAACTTTTATTATCCCATATAGCTCCATTCCCCTTTCCCTTCCTTTTTCACCTCCTCTCCCTTTACCCCCTTCCCTTCCCACCATAGTTCAGCTCCTAAGTAGCTTACTCTCTCTAAAGGATGACTTAAGAACACTGCTTGGGCGACGTGTTGCTGTTCAGTTGTTTTTCAGTCATGTTGGACTCATTATGACCCCATTTAGGGTTTTCTTGGCAAAAATAGTGCAGGGCTTTGTCATTTCCTTCTCCAGCTCATTTTACAGATGAGGAATTGAGGCAAACAGGGTTAAGTGTCTTGCCCAGGGTCACCTAGGTAGTAAGAGGCCAGATTTGAACTCAGGTAGATGAGTCTTCATGACTCCAGGTCTAGTGCTTATATACACAGACAACATACAAATAAGCATAAGAGAAAATACTGCCCAAGTGGTCCCCACTTTAAGAAGACAAGCAACGCCCCCTCCCCCCCACAACAATTACAAAACAAATTAACTAAGAAATGATTTATTTGTGTGTGTTGATTTCAACAATGATCTCATCAGTGTAGGGAGGTGCCTTAAGAATTCATAGAATTGAATTCCTGATGAGGAAACTCCCACTACAAAATGAAGATTGTCAACTCCTCTGCAGTTGGTTGTCTTAGAGTAGTGATTCCCAATCCTTTTGGTCTCAGGACCCCTTCACACTCTTAAAATTATTGAGGGCTCCCCAAAGAGCTTTTGTTTACTTGGGTTATATCTGGTGATATTTACTGTATTAGAAACTAAAACATTTTAGTGTTACTATGAAAATAATTTTGACATCTTAGCTCCCCTGAAAGAGTCTCAGGGATTTCTAGGGGATACTTGGGTCACACTTCGAGAGCCACTGGTCCTAGAGAATTGCCTGGAGTACTGTGAGGATAAGTGACTTGACCACATAGCCCCTGTGTAGGATGGACCAGACTGGATCCTAAGTTTCCCTTGTTGTTCACCCTTCTTTCTTGATGTGGACCAATGTCATCACAAGGGTGATGATATAAATTGTATTTGAGTGAGGCAGAGCTGCCCAGTCATCAGCCTCACTCAGTCCTCCAGAGATGTTAAAGTCTAGTGGCAAGACCAAAGTCAAGATGACTGATGATGGCCTGGGATGCAGTGAATGACCTTGGCCTTTCTAAATTAAAGTCTCATCCCTCAATTTGTCTCCAAATCAGTCCCCATCTATTATTCTGTGCTGCCCCTCATACCAGAAGATTTACCATAAATAAGCAAGTCTCCTCCACCCACCCGCTGATGCACTTATAATACATGATTCAAAAGAATTTGATTTATATAAAACTTTACAAGAGCTTATCTATTGTATAAAGTGAAGTATAACTATAGCTACCTTAAAGTAAGGTCATCAGGCAGGTGGGATTAATTAGGGAAGGTAGGGCTGATGTGTAAAAGTGGTAGAGACAGAAGTACCTTAGACCTGCCATGCTTATTTATAGTAAATTAATTTACTCTGACGGTATTGGGTAAAACAAATCTACTTGGTCATGGCAGAATCATAGCTCTGCCTCATGATATTTGTAGGTTTGGATTTTCAGAGCTGGTATTCCAGTAACAGGTTTGTTTTTTTTTTCTTCTTTCTTCGAAAGGTATTTGCTTCCAGGCAGGCTGGGATGAGGCATTTGTAGACATCCACCAGAAGTCTGATGGAATGATTGGTTGTTTGATCGATTCATTCATTGTAGCCAAAGTGATTCTATCCATTGGTTGTGACTATGCGGGTATTCAGCCAGTATCAGAAAGCTGGGTTTAGATGGCACTCAGGTTCACATAGGAGGTTGGAGACCAGGGAGCAAGCAGCCTCTGGAGATTTTGCTCAGCTAATGTGCTAGTGTCTGTGTCCTCAGTTATCCTTGTTGGATTCTCATTTGAATCCTTTTTTGGCTCTTTGAATCTTCTGTCATTTGCAGAATTTCAAGTCAGAGTCTGAGGGTCACTTCATTTACTTCAGTTAAGTTGGACAGGACTATTGAGATTAAGTTGGTAAAATCTGACAGGAGCGGAAGCTGGGATATTGGCTACATGAATTTTATTTCTTTCATCAACTTTTTTCTTTCTTTATAGAGATCCCCTCTCTATATAATGTGGGGTATTATTGTTCAGTCATGTCTTTGTGACAGCTTTTTGAATTTTTCTTGGCAAAGATACTGGAGTGGTTTGCCATTTCCTTCTCCAGCCCATTTTACAGATGAGGAAACTGAGGAAAACAAGGTTAACTGACTTGCCCAGGGTCACACAGCTGTTATGTATCTGAGTCTGGATTTGAATTCAGGTCTTCCTGACTCCAGGTCCATGCTTTTTCCACTTCACCACTTGGCTGCCTAATTAATGTGGGGGAGAAGCACCTTAATCCAAGAGAGCATTCATATGCGAAAAGGGATTCAAGATCTAAAGAAACAAGATGCTGCACAGACTAAAAAGAATTCAGCTTGGTCACTGTCATGATCATGGTGCCTTTGGAGGTACCACTATATTTCTTAGGCACAGTCCTCAGTATTGGGGCAGCACAGCGAATAGAGAGCTGCCTTCAGCCTTCTGGAGTCAGCATTACCAAGTTCAAATCTGTCCTCTGACACATAGTTCACAGATTTAGAGCTGAAAGAAGTTCAGAGATCATCTAATCCTTCTTCTTCATTTTATAAATGAGGGAAAATGCTATGCCTAAGGTCAGGTAATCACTGAGAGAGCACGACCTTGAACCCAGGTCCCCTGGTTCCAAACAGAGCCCTTTTCCGACATACTACACTGCCTCTCATGAATACTGACTGAGTGATCCTAGATAATTCCTTTAACCTACTCTCTTAATCCTATTAAACTGAAGAACAATTGCTGACCTACATTTGTAGGAGCAGTTTGCTTTCTTGAAAACCCAGATGAAGATGCAGATCACAAAACCAAAACCAAAACAAAACCAACTTCCCCACTCATTTTGGCAAAGCAATACCAAACAGAGAAATTTCTATGTGATGTTTGAGGTAGAAGTGACCCATTGGAATTTATTGGTGTGTGAAGAATGATGTGGTCAGATATGTGCTTTGGGAAGCTGTGAAGAATGGTTTGGACCAGGAAGACCCTGGAAACGGAGATAATTTGATGTCCAGGTGAGAGGTGATAATTACCTGGACTAGAGTGGTTGCCATGTGTAAAGAAGGAGATTTGAGATTTGCTGTGGATGCAAAATTTATAAAGATTTATAAGATTTGGCAACCTATTAGATGTATGGAATGAAAAAAAGTGAAGTTGAGTGTGACCTTGAGGCATTTTAAAGGTCATCAGATACAATCTCCAGGTGAGGAAATGAGGTCCCAGGGTGGCTAATTGGATTTCTCAAAGTAACTTGGTTAATTAAGTTTCTGAGGAAGGATCTGAACCCTAGGTCTTCCTGACTCAACTCTAGCACTCTATGCACTACACCAGGCATGGCGAACCTGTCACCTTGAGGACACATGTGACCTTTTAGGTCTTTGGATATGACCTTTTGACTGAGTCCAAGTTTTACAGAACAAATCCTTTCACTAAGGGGATTTGTTCTGTGGAGTTTGGATTCAGTCAAAGGGCTGCCCTTGGGGACTTAGAGAGCTACTTGTGGCCTCAGAGGCCACAGGTTCCCCACCCTTGCACTACACCATCTGGCTGCCTAGTGCTTAGAAGGGTGGTGTTACCCACAGCAGAAACACATAAACTAGAAAAAGGGATAGATTTTAGGGAAAATTTAATGAGTGCTGTTTTCGACATGTTGAGTTTGAGATAACTATGGGATACCATTGATGAAAAACTGGAGCTTAGGAGAGAATGACTGGATATATGGATATGAGTCAGCTGTGTAGAGATAATAAGTAAACTCCCAGGAGCTCAAAGAATAAGAATTATAGCATTTACCACGTGCCCAGAATTATGCCAGGCTCTGGGGGGTATGTCTAAACTATGAGTCTCTATTGAAAGAGGGCTGAATACCCTTGGAACAATAGAGGATTATATACTCTTAAGAATGTATATAATTCAGTATTAAGTTGTATGATATAGAAAGACTTCCAATACTGTGGTTAAGAAAAAAGATCAATTCATTCACTCATTCAACAAATATTTATAAACATGTGCAAGGCATTGTTAGGCACAGACAATTGTACCATAAGGCAATATGTAAATGTTTTATGAGTGATACATGTGTTCTCATTGCCAGAGATTCATGGGACTTCACAATCTCCTAAAAACAAACATTTAGAATAATCCAAAGGGAAACAGAGGAACATATAGTAGGCATAAATAAGCTACATTATATTACCAATGATTTCTCTGTGTACTCCATGGCCTAATGGCCCCTCATAAGGAACTCTGGGCTCATATAAACCTTGGTTTCATCTTGCTACCCAGATCCCTAAGAGGGTCATATTTTCTTTGACTTTGTTTCCTCTCTGGAGAAAACCTTTAAGGAATCTCTAAAATGAGGTTCTTAACCTTAGGTTCACAGACCTCCAAAAGTTGTATGGATACATAGGGGGTTTACGAACTAGGATGAAAAGAGACACATCTTGATTTTTACTAACCTCTAACTGAAATTTAGCATTTCCTTTAATTATTTATAAACACTGTTCTGAAAAGGGGTCCACAGGCTTTACCAGATGGCCCAAGGAATTTAACACGTCTTTGGTCTCAAACAGCAGTTCTCTACTTTTAGGAAATTTTTATACTCTTAAAAAGTTTTGAGGACCCTAATCCAAGAGCTTTCACTTATAGGGATTATATCAATCAATATCTATCATAATAAAAATTAAAATATCTTAGTATTATTATGAAAATAATTTTGATTGAAGCCCTCCTGAAGTGATCTTGGGGACCCTTAGCAGTACCTCACTTTGAGAACCATTGTTCTACAACAAAGTTTGGATATAGGTCACATATAGGGTTTTCCTATAGGTGATAAGAGAGTAGCTATCTACAAAGGTACCCAATCTTTGGCATCCAATATAGGATGGATTTTATTTCTTCCATAACTGACTGACTGAATGAATAAATGAAGAAAGTATTTAAGGGCTAACTATGTGCAAAGTGCTGTGCCAAGTGCTAGTGATTCAAGAAACAGAAAAGTCTGACAGTCCCTGCTTTCAAGGAGTTCACATTCTAATGCGGAAGACAATATATAGATTTCAGCTTCAAGTCAGATGGAAAAGTCCCATGATCCTTAGAGTATAGTGACAAAGTAGATGTTAATGCCTTTTCTTTAGTATAATTTTCACTAGGGATAATAATAGCACCTATCTACCAGGGTTGTTGTGAGGATAAAATGAGATAATATTTGTAAAGCACTTTTCAAATCTTAAAGTACAATATATATGCTAGCTATTTTTATTAAAAACAACAACAACAACAACCCACAAACCCACAAAGCACTGAAATGGCTCATTAGGGTGTTCTGGAAATTGAAAACTGAACAAATATTTTTCACACTCCATAGATCTACACTGATTAATTCACAACAATGGCCATGGAGGGTTAGCCAAGTCCAGAACTCCTAGCCAGCCATGGCATGACTTTAGTCCATTAGCTATAGCATCCTTCCATTGCCAATCCTTTCCTCCTCTGAAAAGAATGCTGTTAAGGACATCTCCATTGGGTTAGCTGGTACCCAAGTCCCCAACTCTGGAACTGTAACTCCTAAGTCTGGAAAGGTCCATTCTCAGAAGAGTTAGTTGCTGACCTGTGCTCAGAAAAGGAAACAGAAAAGCAGAAGGAGGTAGCCCAAACTGGGAGGTACAATTCTTAGTCCCTCCTCCATATTAACAGTCTTTTGTGAAGGCATAAACCTACCACCTGCCTTGCTGTTCCCAAGTCCAAAAAAATTAGGAAACAGAAAAATGAAAATAAGCCAAATCACTAATAGCAACAAATACATTGAGAGGTAAAGTGGGGAAAGCTATGTGCTTTCCCTCCTCAGAAGGAAAGGTTAACCCCAGATAAGCTCATAAGGCACCAGGGATTTAGGACGTAGAGGTAACTAAAAGTCACCCCCTCACTCTCATGTGAGAAACCAAACTGTCCAGGTAAAAACTTCTCCAGTTGGTGCCTATGAAACAGAGGACAACCTGTAGGTTTCTCCAGTGGATCTTTGCAGCCCAAATCAAAGCCTGGATGAATCACTTAGAATACCCCAAATTTCTCCAATAGATTTCTGCAAAAAGTAGGGTATTCTGATGGAGATCTGGACTCACCCATGATGGAACAAGTAGACTAGCTTAAAAAGAAATCAAACAAATTCAGATAAACCCCAAAGATCTGTGAGGTTCCCCAAAAAGAGAATTTGGGATTGATTAGAAACCCTCCCCCCCAGTTAGATTTTATCCTGGAAGCCTGACCTGAAAGGGTTTCCTTTTCTCCCAACTCTCCTCCCTCAATCATTTTCAAGGCAGCTCCAATCTTTAAGGCCCAGTCAGAGGAAACTTTTGTGTCCTCCCAGCAAGGGGCAGGAGTGAGTATCTAATTTTATGGGAGGTATACTCTTCTAACCAAGGTTCATACTATGCAATTAATTAATTAATTGGTGAAAGTCAAATCAATTGGTGAAGTCATTAAATTGAGCAAGAGTCTTCCTGATCATCCCAGCTACATATACAAGAAATTGCATAAAAAAACATTATCCAGGAAATGCGTGATAGGGAAAGGAGGTAGGCTGGCCATGTAGTGAGAGTGAGGAGCCCCAGTACCCACAGAACGTTAAGCACCTAGAGGAATTTCTCTATTGTGTTGGGCAGATCTTCCATGGCAGAGCCATGAGAGGACATGGACAAAAAATTGCTCAATAGGAGAAAACGTGTGTGGATTTTGATCTGTGTTATTGGAAGTAATAATGATATCAATACAGCCATGGATTCCTTGAAGTATTGAAGCTCTTACCATAACTGACAATGAGTGTGATGAGAGTTAGGGGGTTGTAACAGATAACCTTTTGTTAGGAGTAATTAGCAAAGCCTTGGTCTAGGAGGTTGAGGTGGTCCTTGGAAGAGGGTGAGGATGTTAATAAGCATAAATTGGAGGTGGGGGCTGCCAAAGGTGTTGTAGGAACTACATTTACCCCATGCAGGCTTGGCTAGTTTTTCCTTAAAAAGTAATCAAACCACCATGGACACTTAGTTGGTCTAAGAATCAAAGGCTTAAAGCTTTCACATAGTTTCCTGGTCACCTAAATACAGAAGCCAGCACATGAGGAATCAGGGGCTTTTTCCTCAGGTTTGACACCTGGATTCAAGAGAGAGGAAAAATAGACTTAGAGACTGGATGGAAAGGTAGAGAAAAATCTCAAGGATTTTTTCTGTGAAGTTTGGATTCAGTCAAAGGGCCTCATTTGAGGACCTAGAGGGCCACTTGTGGCCTCCGGGTCACAGGTTCCCCACCTCTAGCCTAAGAAATATCAAGCCTGAGTGACTGGGAAAATAGTGATGCCATTAACAGGAAGAGGGAAGTGAGGAAGACTGACTGATTTGGTGGGGGAAATGATGAGCTCCTTTTTAAAGCTTAGTACAGAGCCTTGCACATAATAGTACTTAATAAATGCTTGTTTCCTTCCTTTTAGGCAATGAATTTTAGTTGACAGCATCTATGGACATCAAGCAATAGATTTTTGCAGAAAGTACATTAGAAATCCTCCATTTCAGTCTCTACACACGTGGAAATTCTCTCTACAACATCCCTGACAGGTGGTTGTCTATCTTTCTCTTGATAAAGAACCATGATGAGAAGGAATTCTATTCTCTCCTTTTAGCAGCTTGCTCTAGTTGTTAGAAAGTTCTTTTTGATATCAAGATGAGACTTGCCTCCCTCTAACAGCCAGGGGTGGGAAACCTGCAGCTTCAAAGCCACACGGGGCCTTTTATTAAGGGGATTTGTTCTGTGAAGTTTGGATTCAGTGAAAGGGTCACACTTGAGGACCTAGAGGGCCACATGTGAACTCGAGGTCACATGTTCCCGACTCCTGAGGTCTAATTTCTACCCGTAGAGCCTAGTTTTGCCCCTTGACCTTAATGGGATAACACAATTTCTTCTGTAGAAACATAAGAGTCCTTTCCACTTTCCATTTTGTCTCTTTTTTTTTTAAATTGGGTATCTACTTTATTTTGAATTCTTAGCTATTACAAAAAGTAGAGCTATAAATATTCTGGGATACATGAGCACAAAAGTGGATTAGAAACAATTTCGAAACCACCAGCCATGCGTGGGGAAATCAAAGCAAAAGGCCAAACTAGGCATGATCCCCAAGCCTCTCCTCACCCCATATTGCTGAATTTCTTTTTTTTTTAAATTAAATTATTTTATTTGTTTTCAGTGTCCGACAATAACTTCCAAATATCTTAGAAAATGCTGTCTTTTAAAAAAAACAACCAAAATGTAACATCCCCACTTCCTTTATTTCTTCTATGAAATGGTTTCCAATCTTCCAAGCTCCCTGTTCTTCCCCCCATTTCTTCACCCTAGATATGCTATAGGAATAGAAATTGATTCGTTCTTAAAATGTGATGCCTGGATTGGAGGTGTGGCATAGTGGATAGATAGCTGACCTTAAAGCCAAAAAGACCTGAGTTCACATCCTACCTCTGAAACATGATTCTGGGCAAAGTGATTCATGGCAAAATCACAACTTGGCCCTTGTTACAGCAAAGTAGTCCTTTTCACACCTCCTTAATTATCTCACTATAGCACTCACTGTAGTTCTTCCAAAACTTTGATCACTTTTCAAACCTCCCACCACTCTCTGTACCTCTCTGCTGCTTAGCTGAGAACCTCACCTCATATTTTACTGAAAATAATGGAGGCCATTTCCTTAGAGCTCTCTTTTTTCCTCTCCTCATTTCACATCATCTAGAAGCCTTCTCCCACTGTCTCCTCCATTCCTGTCTCACATGACAAGGTGGGGTAGAAAGCCTTCTATATTCACAAGTGATCTCATCCCATCCCATCTCCTCCAGCATCTTGCCTCCTCTTTCATCCCCTCTTTCTCATTTATTTTTAAGCTCTCCCTATTTACTGCTTACAAATCTGTCCATATCCCCCTCATCCATAATAGACCCTCATTTGGTCCATCCATCCCACTAACTATGATTCCTTGAGAAGACCATCTGTAATAGATGTCTCTGCTTTCATTTACTCTCTTCTTAACTATTTGTAGTTTGGTTTCTGACCCAAAGCCAACCAAATTCAACTCAAATTGCTCTTTCCAAAGTTATTAATTATAGTCTTTTCCAAACCTTCCCACACCCCCATCCCTCTTTGACCTCTTTTCAACATTTGACAGTGTTGATCACCCTCTTTTCCTGGATCTGCTTTTCTCTCTGGGTTTTCATAACACTTCTCTATCCTGGTTCTCTGCTTGTCTGACTTCTTCTTCTCTGTCTGCTTTGTTAGATCATCATCAGGTCATACTTACTAAAGGTGGGTGTCACCCATGGCTCCATCTTTGTCTCTTCTGTCCATTGCCTACATACCATTTCACTTGGTGATCTCATTGGCTCCCATAGTTTCAGTGATCACTTCTCTGCACATGATTCTCAAATTCACTTTTTTGTTGTTATTCAGTCATTTTCAGTTGTATCCAGCTCTTTATGATCCCTTTTTTTTGGTTTTCTTGGCAAAGATTGGTTTGGTTTCCTTCTCTAGTTCATTTTACAGGTGAGAAAATTAAGGTACACAGAGTTAAGCGACTTGCTCAGGGTCACCTAACTAGTAAGTATCTGAGGTAGGATTTGAACTCCGGAAGATGAGCCTTCCTGCCTCCAGGCCTGGCATTCTATTTCCCTTACTACCTGCCCTCTACAGATCTACTCATCCATTCCCTAATCTTTCCCCAGACCTCTAGCCTTGCACCTATTGGGCATCTTGAACTGGATGTCCCATAGACATCTTGCACTGAGCATGTCAATAACTGACTTGTTATCTTTTCCTCTAAATCCTCCTCTCTTTCTAACTCACCTGTTGCTGCTGAGGGTACCGTCATCTTCCTAGTCATGTAGGCTTGCAATTTAGATATCAACGTTGACTCCTCACTCATATATCCATATCCATCAGCTGTCAAGTCCTATTACTCCTGCCTTTGTAGCATTTCTCATATATGCCCCTTTCTTTGCTTTGACACTGTCACCACCTTAGTCTGGGCCTTTGTCACCTAATACCTGGACCATTGCAATGGTCCATTAGTTGGTCTCTCTGTTAAAAGTCCCTCTCCACTTCAGTCCATGCTCCACTAAACCATCAAATTGGATATTCCTAAAATAAAGTTCTGATCATATTCTTTCTTCCTTCCACCTGCAAAGGACAACTTAAAAGTTTCTCCAGTAGGTCTCTGCAACACATAGGGCAATCCAAATGGAAGCCTGGATGAAATTCTCCAGTGGGTCCCTGAATTACTTAGAATACCCAAAATTTCTCCAATAGATTCCTGCAGAAAGTAGGGTATTCACATGGAGGTCTGGACTCACCCATTCAGTAAACTCCAGTGGATCCCTGTTATCTCCAGGATCAAATATCTATAGTACTTCACAATCTGACCCCTTCCTATCTTTCCAGTCTTCTTACACTTTACTACTTTTCTATGTGCTCTGTGATCCAGACCCTCATCTCTGTTATTCCTCCAACTGGCTGTCCCCCATGCTTAGAATTCTCTCTCCCCTTGTATTATTAGGTTCCCATTGTGTGGTCATGGAGAAGCCACTTAACCTTGAAGAGCACCAGGCAAATCTGTCTGCATCATGCAGAGTTTTCATGCTAGGCATTCCTTATACTGAGGAAATTACAGGTTCGTGTCCTCTCATAAACCCCTCTTGGACTTAAATGTTGGAAATGGTGACAGAGAGGAGTGGGTGAATCTGAGAGACATTTCAAAGGGAGAAACAAGAAGCTTTGGGCACAGACAATATAGGAATAGAAGGAGTAGGTGGAGACAAATTACTTTAAGACTTTTAAACTTGAGAAACAGGAAGACTGTTGGCACTAGTGACAGAAATAGGACATTTGATGTGGGAAGCACCTTGGGGAGGTGGAAGAGCACTGGCCTGGGAGTCATGAAATTGGGGCTCTGATTCTTGGGTCTTCTGCTATATTTTAAAATGGGAGGAGCTGAAAAAACTAATGTCTAAATTTTCTTTCTTTTCAAACATTCTTTCATCTCATAGGATCATAGATTTATAATTGGAAAGGCTCCTTAAAAGTCATCTAGTCTAATCCCTTCATTTTGTAGATGAAGAAACTGACCCCCAGAGAAATGAAAGGACTTGTTACTGTCACACTTTCAGATTTCCACTGAACTCCTCTTTCCTCGGGGATGTATGGGATGTTTGGGAGGACTAGTGCCTCTGGTGTGAGGGCTTGCTGAGCCTTTTTCAGGGGTGCTCATCCACCTTTGGTGTCCACCTTTCACCCAACATGAAACTGTAGCATGGGCAGTGGAGACACCCTGGTCAGACTGTCTTGGCATATGGGCTAAACCATGTTGAAGGTAACTGACAAACCTCAAACCCATTGGTGAGTTAGGGGAATGTCTACTCCAATTATGTGAATACTTCCCCCAGTGAAATGGGCGAATGAAAACAATTTGTTCCAATGGCCATGAAGACAGCTAAAGCAGGCACTGTGGAATGCTCAGAACTTGGTTAGACATTGACAATGCCAAGGTCATCCACTGCATCCCAGGCCATCACTAGTCATCTTGACTTTTGTCATACCACTCAACTTCAATGACACCAGAAGAGAGAGTGAGGCTGATGATTTATGCAGCTCTGATTCACTTGAAAGTTAAGATATCACCCTGTGATGTCATTGGTCCTCTTCAAAAATGAAGGATGAACAACTCTGTTCTCATCTCAGTGATAGAGTTCACTGTAAGAAAAGTTGGTGAAAACTTGAAAAGATAAGAATTTTTCCAGCAAAATTCATTATTTGTTTGTAGTTTTCAACAATCACTTCCGTAAGTTCCAAATTTTCTCCCCCTCTCTCCCTGCTCTTCCTCAACATGGCCAGCAATCTTATATGGGTTCTACACATGCATTCCTATTAAACACATTTTCACATTAGTCATGTTGCATAGAATAATTAAAATGAATGGGAGAAAAACACGAGAAAAAACACAACAGAAGAGAAAATGGTCTGCTTTATTCTGTGTTCCAACACCAT
Source organism: Notamacropus eugenii (assembly GCF_028372415.1). Classification (NCBI taxonomy): domain Eukaryota; kingdom Metazoa; phylum Chordata; class Mammalia; order Diprotodontia; family Macropodidae; genus Notamacropus; species Notamacropus eugenii. The sequence continues at coordinate 175,397,966 of NC_092872.1, read as the reverse complement.
AGTTCTTTCTCTGGATGTGAATGGCATTTTGTATCATGAGTCCTTTGGAAATGTTTTACATCCTTGTGTTGCTGTGTCTGTCAAAACAGTGTGAACACTGTGGCTGTTATGGTGTACAACGTTCTCCTGGCTCTGTTCACTTCACTCAGCGTCAGTTCAGGTTTTTCTGAAGTCTGCCTGTTTAATCACTTCTTATAGCACAATAGTATTCCACTATGTTCATATATCACAATTTGTTCAGCCATTCCCCAACTGATGGACATCCCCTCCATTTCCAGTTCTTGGTCACCGCAAAGAGAGCTGCTATAAATATTTTTGTACACGTGGGTCTTTTTTCCCATTTTTATGATCTCTTTGGGATACAACCCTAGAAGTGCTATTGCTGGGACAAAGGGTATGCATATTATCATAGCCCTTTGAACATAGTTGCAAATTCTTTACAGAATGGTTGGATTAGTTCACAGCTCCACCAACAATGAATTAGTGTTCCAACTTTCCCATATCTTCTTAACATTTATCATTTTCAAATGGGAAAAGGACCCACATGTACAAAAATATTTATAGCAGCTCTCTTTGTGGTGACCAAGAACTGAAAATCAAGGGGATGCCCATCAATTGGGGAATGGCTGAACAAGTTGTTATATATGAATATAATGGAATACTATTGTGCTATAAGAAATGATGAACAGACAGACTTCAGAAAAACCTGTAAAGACTTATATGAATTGATGCTGAGTGAAATGAGCAGAACCAGGAGAACATTATATACACTAACAGTCACAGGGTGCAGGACTGTTTCTGATAGACTTAGCCCTTCATGCAATGCAAGAACTAAAACATTTCCAAAGGACTCTTGATGCAAAATGCCAACCACATTCAGAGAAAAAACAATGGAATCAGAACGCAGCATGAAGCAGACTATTTTCTCTGGTGTTGTGTTTTGTTTTGGTTCCTCTTATGGTTTCTCCCATTTGTTTTAATTCTTCTATACAACATGACTAATGTGAAAATATGTTTAATAAGAATGTATGGTAGAACCTTATAAGATTGCATGCTGTCTCGAGGAGGGAGGGGGGAAGGGGAGAGAAAATTTAAAACTTATGGAAATGATTGTTGAAAACTGAAAAAAAATAATTAATAAAAAAAAGAAAAAAAACAGTTATCATTTTCCTGTTTTGCCATGTTAGCCAATCTGATAGATGTGGTGTGGTACCTTATAGTTGTTCTGATTTGTGTCTCGCTAATTAATAGTGATGGAGCGTTTTTTTTATATGATTATAGATAGCTTTAATTTCTTCCTCTGAAAACTGCCCATTCATAGCTTTTAACCATTTATCAGTTGAGGAATGGCTTGTATTCTTGGAAATTTGACTCAGTTCTCTATATGTTTTAGAAATGAGGCCTTTATCACAGACACTAGTTGTAAAAATTCTTTCTCAGTTTTCTGCTTCCCTCCTAATCTCGGTTGCATTGGCTTTGTGCAAAAACTTTTCAATTTGTTTCTTCTTTGCCTATTCTATTTCCTTGTATTTCTTTTTCTTCTCTTATTGCTAAAGCTAACATTTCTCATACAATATTGAATAACAGTGGTGATAATGGACATCCTTGTTTCACCTCTGATCTTACTTATCCCCATTACGTATAATGATTGCTGATGGTTTTAGGTAGATACTACTTATTATTTCAGGGAAGGCTCCATTTATTTCTATGCTCTCCAGTGTTTTCAATAGGAATGGGTGTTGTATTTTGTCAAAAGCTTTTTCTGCACCTATTGAGATAATCATATGGTTTCTGTTAGTTTTGTTGTTAATATGATCAATTATGCCGATAGTTTTCCTAATATTGAACCAGCCTTGCATTCCTGGTATAAATTCTAGCTGATCAAAGTGTATTATTCTCTTGATAGGTTGCTGTAATCTTTTTTGTGAACATCTTATTTAAAATTTTTGCATCTATAATCATTAGGGATTTTGGTCTATAATTTTCTTTCTCTGTTTTGGCTCTTCCAAGTTTAGGTATCAGCACGATATTTGTATCATAAAAAGAATTTGGTAGAACTCTTTCTTTGCCAATTTTCCCAAATAGTCTATATAGTATTGGAATTAATTGTTTTTTAAATGTTTGATAGAATTTGCTAATAAATCCATCGGGCCTTGGAGATTTTTTCATAGGGAGTTCATAGATGGTTTGTTCATTTCTTTTTCTGAGATGGGATTATTTAAGTATTTTACTTCCTTTTTTGTTAATCTGGGCAATTTATATTTTTGTAAATATTCATTGTTAAATTTGTGGGCGTACAGTTGGGCAAAATAATTTCTAATTATTGTTTTAATTTCCTCTTCATTGGAGGTGAATTCACTGTTTTCATTTTTGATACTGGTAAGGGACAAAAGTTTTTTTAGACTGATCTTCAATGACCTGTCCATCCTTTCATGACTGTTATCAGCTTTAATGCTAGATGTGCTGCATTACTCTCTTGCTATTTTAATTATGAGGACCAAAGTACTTTTGAGGATATTTCATAACACTAGCTCAGAGGGGTTCTTAGTAAATTATGGCTTATAAATATCTCTGGTGAGAGTGTAAACACAAACTCTTTGGACACTAACATAGCAGAGCCAAAGGAAGCAGAAGTCTGTAGTGTGCCCACATGAAACAAAATAAATAAGGGAGCTAGCTGCTCAGTGACGTGCCTTGGCTGTATTTTGGAGCTTAACCTAGACCTGCTTTAAAAAAACAAACAAACGTTAGCATGACTCATTTAAAGGAACCATTCCCTTCCAAATTCTCACCTTATGCAAGGGTGGATCTATGCCTATTCATTCATTCAACAATCAATGTTTATTAAATAGCTAGTAAAAAAGATAGCTATTAAATAGCTGAGTCATAAGTAGGGCAGAGCATCCAGAACTTCTATCTAGGTGCCAACAGCCAGGGCAGCATGCTTCCTCCCTATTGTGGTTCAAAGACTGCTGTCCCTGTACGCAATGACTTATAATCTTCCATTGACCTACAGCCTTAAAGGGGGTGAGGAGGAAGGCGTGCTGGGACAGAGCAATGGAATGGAGTTGCTGCTGGAGGACAGAGAGATAGGTAAAGGGGATGCATTATCTTCTTGGCCGCTCCTAGTCTTCTCCCACCTTACAAGGTTCTCTGTGCCTCAGCTGCCTTTGCTGTTCTTGCCCTAGGTGGAACAATTGGTTCTCATGTCTGAAACCCTTGGCTCATAATCCATTTGTATGTGATTATCCTTGTTGGTGTTGGTGTTTTCTGGTTGAGTAGTTAAGGGAAGGCTTCTTGGAGAAAGGGGAATCTGAGCTGGATGCCGAAGCTTAATTGGGGATTGGATGAGTAGAGAAGAGGGGGAAGAGGACTGCATTCCAGGCAGAGGAAATAGCATCACCAAAAATGTAGAAGTAGAAAAATGCAGGGCTTATACAGGGAATGACAGACATACCAAGTGGTCGGAAGGTACGTTACTTTTTTTTAAAGTGAGAATAAGACTTTCACTAAATAATCCTTTTCATTTGATTAAGCTCCTTTGACAGTAAGAACTGCTAGATTTTTTTTGTCCTTATATCTCTCCCTAGCTCATAGTAGGTACTTAATAAGTACTTGTGGATTAATAGGTTTATTGATCCTCCTGATTTCTGGAGCACTGGGGTCCCTGAATCCTGCGTGGAGTATAGAGCTCCTCCCCATCACCATTCTTCCCTCCCCAGGCCATACTCCTAAATTAGTTACCTCACCACCCCCAGATGCAGAGTGGCTCCAGCTGGGCACTTCTAGGAAAAAAAAGAATTTCCACTTCCAATCAGAAGGAGAAAGCTGCATTCCACGAGCATCCTTCCTTCTCTGAGATAATTGAGACAATTCTGCAGTTTAGCTGAATCCAGCATAGCCTTCTCTCTAGTTCATAAATTTATGTCCATGTTCATAATTGAGGGAACCAGGAAGGACTCTGAGGTGACAGCATTGTTAGACTGAGAGATAGAAGAGGAAACTTTGAGGAATATAGCTTTTCATTTGTAAACTACCTACCACTGTTATGGGAAGCATGGATGAAGCCCACCTGTGTTTTATCATATACCCATTAGTTGGGCAGGTTTGTTAATGACCGGTCAAGCAGGGCAAAAGAGTCTTTCATTATAGTGATTATAGCTGACCTTTACATAGCTCTTTCTCCTTGTAATTTTCAAAGCCTTGCAAGGCAGATAGTTTGAGTATTATTATCCCCATTTTATAGTTGAGAAAACTGAGGCTCAGAGATGTGACTAGCCCATGTTCATGCATATTAGTAAACGGAAGTGCTGGGACTCAGAGATTTAGAGGTGAAAGAAATCTTCTTGTTGTTGTTCAGTTGTGTCTAGCATTTTGTGACCCCATGGACCATATTGTCCAAGAGGTTTCCTTGGCAAAGATGCTGGAGTGGTTTGCCACCTCATTCTCCAGTGGGTTAAGGCAAACAGAAGTTAAATGACTTGCCCAGGGTCACGCAGCTAGTTAAGTATTTGAGGCTAGATTTAAATTTAGGTCTTCCTGACTCCTGGGCCAACATTCTATCCATATAGTTGCCTCAAAGGGGATCTTAGGGATCCTATATTCTAACCTTTTCATTTTTGCAGTAGAGGAAAGTGAGACTCACAGAGGTTCAGTAACTTACTTAAGGTCCCAAAGCTGGTGAACAGAGAAGTTGGGTTTTGAACCCACTACTTCTGTCTTTTAAGCCCCATGCTTTTTCCACTAATTCACACTATCAACAGTCAAAGCTTTCATCATCTCATAGGGAAAGATATGTTTCCAAATATAATAATGGCTGAAAGGAAATGCCACTGGCCATGTTGAACAGCTTGCTTGGCCCCAAGGAGATAACAGCAGCTCAGTAAGAGAATTTCAATAGCAGTTTGGCTATACTAATGCAGGAATGTATGATCAAGATGCTCAATGTGCAGGCCATAGAGTATAATGGAGTAACACTGGCTTTGGTTGCAGAAGACTCGGGTCCACATCGCAGCTCTGCTACTTAGTGCTATGATGAATGAAAAAAAAAAACATGAAAGTCAGAGTTTCTGGATAATTAATAATCAATTTATTAATTAGACTAGCTAATAATCAGTAAGTTTATGGTCAGTAGTTTCTCTCCACAACTAAAGATAAAAGACATGGAGAGCCTGAAAGTTGTAAATAATCCTTGAAAGGGAATTCCATTGGCAACTGAAAATCAACCTTGATTGTTGGACGTTTAATGAGGTGGGCTAGGAGGAGCTCCTTCTCCCGACAATGTGGCTCAACCTCCTCCAGCAATCTGGACAGAGGATTCCATCTCCATACAGGTCACTGGTTTTTTCCTTCATGATCTGGGTCACCCTGAACTCTAATGGAGGGGTACAAGGACAGGAGCTCATTTTCTCAGGCCAAGAACTCACTTAGACTGGATTCAATTTATACTCTAAACAGAAATAAGATCTCCCAGTTGGGTGCGATCTGACCCAAGATCAAAGAGGGTTAGGGTTAAACCCCATCAACCATGTCCTTGAGAGACTGTACTTCCAGGAGAGCTGAGCCTTTGTGAAGAAAGAGAGGAGAAAAAGCCTGGATCCAAATTTAATAGCTAGTTATTAATATAATAGAAAAAATGATTTCTATATGACCTTGAGCAAAATAACCTTTCTGGGCCTTTCTTTATCAGAGAATTGGATTAGATCATCTCTGAGGTCTCTCTGTACGCCAGATACTGTGCTAGACACTGGAGACACAAATACAGAAATGAGACTGATCCTGCCCTCGATGAGAGGAGCTTGCCTGCCTCAATGTCAATATCGTGTCTATCTATACCTCATTTACATCTCTATCCTTTATGCTTCTTCTATATCAAAATATGCATATATTCATGTTTGTGCGTTTTTGCTGTTCATTCATTTCAGTTACATCTGACTCTCTGTGACCCCATTTGGCGTTTTCTTAGCAAAGATGCTAGAGGGGTTGGCCATTCCCTTCCTCAGTTCATTTTATAGATGAGGAAACTGAGGCAAACAGGGTTTAGTGACTTGCCCAGGGTTACACAGCTAATAAGTGTCTGAGGCTAGATTTGAACTCAGAAAGATGAATCTTCCTGACTCCAGGCAGATCCAACGCTCTATCCACTGTATAGCTGCCCATATGTTTGTGTGTTTACGTGTATGTGTATAATATATCTGTACCTATATACACAATAGTTTGTGTGCATATACATATATAATGTGTATATAGCTAGAGAAGATAGAGACACAAACAGTAGAGTGATGGAGGACAAATATTGATTGAGAAAAGGCCTCTTGTTACAGGCCTACTTTGGACTAAACCTTGAGGGTGACCAGAGGTTCCCAGAAGCAGAGGGAGAGAGAAGAGAGAGCATTTCTGACATGGAACCCTTTTCATGTTTGAGGCAGTTTGGTGTTGCAGTGGAGAGAGCTTGGAGTCAGGAAGATCAGAGTCCAAATCTGGCCTCAGAGACCTACTAGTTGTGTGACCCTGGGCAAGTCACTTAACCTCTATTCATCACAGTTTCCTAAGCACTAAAATGGGATTCGTAATAGCACTTATCTACCAGGGTTGTTGTGTAGATCAACTGAGGTAATAATAATAATTATTATTATAACTACCAGTAATAGAATATTTAATATGTGTCAGATATTGTACCGAGCACCTTACAATTATCTTATTTGATCCTCAGGTAGTATTTATAAAATGTTGAGCACAGTGCCTGGCACATACAGCAGATGCTCTATAAATGCTTATTCCCTTCCCCTCCCCTTTTCCCCAGTCTGCCATTCCAGTAAGGTCTTTGGGAAATGTCTTCCTTCATCATCCAAAAATTGGGTATTTCAAGTCAGTGTCCCCAGCACCAAGAGTACAAGCAGGGGCTTGTACCCTTCCTTTGCTTTTCAGTTCAAAGGAAGAACAACCTATGTTTGAGCTAAATGTTTCTGGATGTAAATTACTATCACCTTTAAATAGCCCTTCTCACATTCAAATAATCCAATATGCCAAGAATCTCTATTAGGTTATGAAACAATGAGGCACCTGAAAGGTAAGTACACCCCACTAATCATCCCATTTTCTGCTTGGTGTTTTCTTCTCCTCCTCCTCATTTGTCTGGGATACCATTGTGCCCCTCCATGCCATTCTGGATTTGACTACAACAAATCCCCAGCTTTGCACTGAAGATCTTCTACCATCTGGCTTTGGCTCACTTTTCTACCATCATCTCACACTGTACACCCCCATATACCTACACTTTGGTCAAACTGGACACCTTTCTCTTTCCTTAACATGCCCCATATGTATATATTTTTTGTCTTTGCTGATGCCAGAAATATCCTTCTCCTCCTTCTCTTTTCCTGTTGAAATCTGCTAAAGTTGAGTTCAAAATGTCATATATTTCAAGAAATGTTTTTCTCTTCTAATTTCTGGTCCTCCCTCCAAGCAAGAAGTGATATTTTCCTGAACGGTCTTTCTTAGCGCCTTCTTTGTTGGTCTCTTACACACTTGACAGATTCTCTTTCAGGTAGCCATTATTTGTGTCATCTCTACGACTAGGTCGTTAGCCCCTTGAAGGCTGGAGATGTCTCATTTCTCTTTGAATCTCCCTAGAGAGGTAGTAAGGCATTGTGGATAGAGAGCTGCCCTTGGAGACAGGAAAACCTAGGTTCATGCCTTGCCTTCGATACAGACTGGATGGTGACTTAACTGCTCAGTCCTTTAGGACAAAGAAGTCAAATGTGCAGCCAGATGAAACTTACACTGCTCCTAGGTATAGCTCAGATCAAATTAAAATATTATTGGGAAATATTTAGCAAAATAAATAAAAATTCAATAGAGCATAGAAAATACGTGGTTTTCTAAGTCAATGTGTAGCCATCAGGAATTGTTATACATGCTACACCATATATAACTATAAAATGCACTTATGTATATCTATATGTATGTATGTACACATATACATATACAGACACACACATATATAGATACACCATGTATATGCACCATATATATTTTTTCTATTTGGCTTTGACACCATTGCTCTAGGCAACTCTCTAAGACTAATTTTTAGAGAAGGTGCCTGCCTGCACTGGTAGAGGGAATTATCTCACCTGGGAGTTCTCTGTTTCAAATTGAAGGACCAGTACTTAGCTAGCTTCTCCCTCCTAGCACCTGGTACAAAGCCCCACATTTGCTAAATGTCTGAGTAGTTGAATCAAGAACTGACAAAGGATGATAATAAATGTTACATTTTCTGATCTTGTAATAATCACAGGAAAATTAATTGTGCACAGGGGCTTAACAAATGTTTCTGGGCTTGAACTGAATTTCACAAATGCAGCGAAATTGTCCAAAGGAATTTGGAGGCTAAATCTTGAGCGTGAAATATATTAACAACCAAAGCAGTAGTCAAGAGACAGGAGTATGTACTCCTTTCTGGGTACCAGGAAATGACGAGATGTTTCAAACAACAATTTTTAAAAATGGACATGAAAGCAGCAAGAGATGTTGGTGTTTCAGCCTCCACTGATTGCGTTTGGGTTCTGGGAACTGTAAAGAACAGGAACCCAGGAGATCAGCTTCACATGAAGGGAGCTGGTGCCAAACCCAGAGCTAGAGCTGAGGTGAATCCAGCCCCAAGAGGCTGCACTAGATTTACACGACAGACATGCAGAGCCTCCTGAGACTCACACCCATTTTGACTGGCCCATCCATCCTCAGATTGAGGGGATAGCTTCTGCACCCCCATTTAAATGTTCTCCAGAGGATGTTTTCTCTTCTTCAGCATATTAGCAATTGTAGGTTCTACAACCGTTTCTTCATAGGGTGGGCAAAGGATGATTGTATTGTCTGATTATTTTTCATTTACATATATATAACACATTGATATTTTTATTTATGCTTTAATGGATTTTTATTATATTTTAATTTATTTGTATTTTTAATGTTTTTCAATGCTTTGCTATTGGACTTCTTTGTGCAAGTTTTTGAAGAGTGTGGTGCCAATACATTTGTGCAAAATTAGTTATTCCCACTATAACACACTGAACCTGGGCAAGGTAACAAATGCTTTTCAATTCAGAAGCACTCTTCTTACAGACTTTTTTTCCCTCTGAGACAATGCATTCCTTTGCCTCTTGGACACAATCGAATTATTCTATCACTCTAGAGATGAGGGCGTTGCAGCCCAGAGGCGTTATCATCTTGAACTAGGTAGTGACAAAGGCAGAATTAAAATTCAGATCTCCTGATTCCTGACCTAAAGCTCTTTTTCTATATCACATCAAGGGAAAGGGGAAGTGAATGAGCATTGATTAAGTGCCTACTATGTGCTAGGCGCTATGCTAAGCACTTTACAAAAATTATCTCATTTGATCCTCATAGAAACCTTCCGAGGCAGGTCCTGTTATTATCACTACTTTATAGCTGAGGAAACTGAGACAGACAGCAGTTAAATGACTTGCCCAAGATCATACAGGTAGTATTTGAGGTCAAATTCGAACTCCAGTCTTTTGGACTCCAGGTCCAGTGCTCTGCACATTGTCAGCTGCCTCTGCCCCTATCCCCAATAACTCTCTCCCCTCCACAAAATCAGCAAACACCTAGTGAGAACCCACTACTTGAAAAACACCAAGCAAGATGTGGTAGGGAAGAAATTTAAAAAATAAATAAATAAATAAGACCTAGGTCCTGTCTCATGAGAGAAATAAAACATGCTATTTAAGGGTTCTTCTTGCTTTAGGTCCTAATATCCTGAGTATACAAATAGCTATGTAGCTTTGCTAACCCTGAGGGAGGGTTCTGGGTTCTGATAGGTCTTATCTATTTCAGATCAGCTGAAACTATCTGCTTCAGTTCCTCAGTTTACTCCTTTGGTCTAAATACTTTACCTCTCTTGGCTTTGGTTTATTTATGTGTAAAATAGGAGGATTCGGTAAAATGGACTCAGTCGTCCCTTCTAGCTCTGTGTCTATAATCCTATGGTAAAACATGGATAGGGCCAATAGGTAAGGCTGACCAAGTGGCCAAGACTGGCTCAGAGAGTAAGGCAGGTTGACAAAATAGGAGGCCCTTCATTCACACTTCTATAGTATCTGTCCTATCCTCTGGAGTCTCTATGGACTCCCAACTCTGATCTTAATGGTCTTTGCATAGCCCCAAAGGGTGAAGCAGAATCTAGAAGTCTGAATATGAAAGTATGGCCAGAGCATCTGTTACTCTCTAGATGGGCACAGGGGAACATAAGGGCAGATGGTGGAGCAGATCGTCTGAGATGAAAGAACAGATGAGACACAAGGATTGTCAGCTGAGTTCATAGCAGAGTTCAGTGTTTAGTCTATGTAATCAGGGGTGGGACAGATGGGAAGTAAAGAAGTAAGCTGGGAGAGATAGCCTCTAGGCTCAGAGTTCAGCGTCTGTGACTATGGGCTTGTTGCAGCGGAAAGTCTGTGTGGGTAGGCAGATTGCCAACGTGCCAATACAAATGGTGTTGGCTAGAGTCCAGCTGGGAAGGCATGCTGGTGTCTAGGGGATCCCACAGCAGCCAGGTCTAAGGGACCTGACAATAGGAGGCCATGTCACATGGACTGAGTCACCAGGGTTGAACTCCCAGACAGTGCAAGCCTGCTCCACAACAGAATCAGCAACGAGACTGCTCGGATACCGAGCTTGGTAACTGCTGAGTTAAAGCATGCCATCTATATATTTCCTGCTCAGGAATGGGTCAATAATGTTGGGTAAGACTGAGTCTTCATAGAAAAGGTAAATAGGTTCTGTCATTAGGGTTAAATGAGCAAAGGAAGAGGGAACCTGAAAGACCTGGGCAATCCTCACGTGTAATAATGTAGGTGAAAGAATGAAGAAATGGCCACTCATCTCATTTCCTTCTTCTTCTGGCCCTCACTTTTCCCCCTCCTCTTCTCCTTAGCCTTAGAGTGACAGAATCATAGAACTTTAGAGCAGGAAGTTACCTTAAGGGGCATCTCATCTCATTGTTTCCCCAGGGTAAGAAATCCCCATATCACATCCCTGATAGTCTCTTCTTTTGAGCGCAGGAAACCAGTCATAGGAAGTTCACTGGCTTGGGAGATACAAAAACTCTAGGTCTTTTTCACTTGACAAATTCCATTTCCATAATGTGGAATATGACCATCCCACTGAATTTAGACAAACTCCCCAAGTCCCTGGACTTCTCGGAGATATTATTTAGAATTCCAGGTATTCTAGTAAGAATTTCCAGCTCCTGTTATCAGTAATTAAATTTTACTCAATTCAATAAGTTTTTGTGAAGCGGGCCTACTGTCTAGAAAACCATCCTAGGTGGCTGGAAGCAGAGTTAAGATAAGATATTATCTCTGCCTTCATGAATCACTTAAGTAGCATTTGTTAAGTGCCTACCACGTTCCAGGCACTGTGTTAAAGACTGAGGATATAAATGCAAAGATGAGGCAATTCCTTCCCAAAAGCAGCTTACATAATTGGGGGTGGGGAGGGTGGAGAATATATGGGAAAGTGAGTCTAATAGTAAGATAAGACATGAACCCAGAAAACTGTAAGACAAAACTTACATGACAAGTTCATTAGAGAGTTGCAAAACAAAGAGTTCTTAAAAGGAGAGGAGTTATTCCCAACTGTTAGAAGATCTGGGAAGGCTTCCTGAAGGCAATAATTAGTCAAGTTGAAGCTTAATGGGTGGGCCAAAATTCAACTCTTAAATGAGAAGGATGGCACATTTTCACCTTACAGAACAACATGAGAAAAGACCTGGAGACAAGAATACCTGGATCATGCTTAGGGGCAGAAAGTGGTCCATGGTTCAGGAAAGACTTGACAATACCAAATCTAGTTATTAAGAGCATTATTTTGGTAAGGGCATGAAACATGGGTCTAAGGAGGGAGAGAGGGTATAAGAGACCTGGTAGAAAGTTTGTGCTGTAGTCTAGGTTGGGTAGTGTTAGAAGGTGACAGGGGAAGAGAACAAGGATCAGATTTAGGAAATGCTGTAGAGGTACTATTGATAAGGTAAAGCAAGGGAGAGGGAAGAATCAAAAATGGCACTGAGGTTTTGAACACTGGAAGAAACTGGATGGAAGGTGGTGTCATTGACAGATATAGTTAAAGCAGGAAGAGGAGCTGGTCTAGAAGGAAGGGCAGTAAGGGTTTGAGGTGCCCATGAAACATCTAAGTGGAGATGATGGGCAATCAAAGGTGCAAATCTGGAGCTGAGGGGAAATGAGGGCTGTGTGTATGGACTGAAGAGGTGGTGGTACTTGATATGGTGCCTGTGAATAATATTACTAAGGGAGAAGAAAGGGAAGATAGCCACCCTTGGGTTGAAAAAGCGATGGCTAATGATTTGACATCAATCTAGGAAAAACCTGCAAAACATAAACATAAACTTACTGTAAGTGTTTTTTTTTTTAAAAACTGTTCCAACCTAATTGGTTTCCTTCGTTATCCTAGGTGGTATAGTGCTGGGCCTGGTGTCAGGAAGACATCTTTATGTGTTCAAATCTGGCCTCAGAATATCACTTAACCTTGCTTGCCTCCATTTCCTCATCTGTAAAATGAACTGGAGAAGGAAATGACAAAACCACTCCAGAATCTTTGCCAAGAAAACCCCAAATGGGGTCGCAAAGAGTCAGACACAACTGAACAACAACAACCTAACTGGTTTCCTTTGTAATCCTACTTATTTCATTTTATGTATTTCAAAATATTATTTTGAGAATAGCTCCATGGGTTTCACCAGACTTCCAGAGGGGCTCATAACACATAAAAGTAAAAAATTCCTGAAAGAGGGAGATGTCTGTTGGAGCATTATTATAGCCCAATATTTATAATTATACTACAGTTATACTATTACTATACTTATTCCTAAGTTTATCGGGAATTAAGAAGACATAGATTTATCAGATTTCAGGGGGACATGGAGTTAGGGGTGGGTACATAGCTATTATGTTGGATGAGAGAAAGGAGATCCAAAAACATCTTAAGAGATTAGATTAACGGGCCTGATCTAATAAAATGAAATGTAATAAGTCTTAATGCAAAGTCCTATAATTATTTTTTTATATCAGTTCTGGGTATGGAACATTGCATATACTGCCAGACTCAGTTGATGTACTGATCAATTTTATTGAACTAACTTTTTTCTGTCTCTTTCTTTTTAAAAAATTTCTCTTCCAAGCATACTTCTCTGGTTAGGGGAGAGTAGATATGTCTGAAAATAAAGGTGATGTGAGAATATATCAAAAAAATTGTAAATAAAAAATCAAAAGTGAGAGGATCAACAGTCCTGAGAGGTATCTTAAAGTATTTGAAACCTTGCAGTGTGGGAGAAGGATTAGATTTATTTGACCTTTCTCCATAGGACAGAAATAGGAATAGTAATGGGTGGTTGTTGAAGAGAGGCAGGTGGAAAAAACTTTCCCCAAAATTAAATTTGTAAAAAAAAAAAAAAAAAAAGGCAGAATCATAATACCAATAATAGCAGCTAGAACTTTACGGTTTGCAAAGCACTTTATAAATATTATCTCATTTTATCCCCATCACAAGTCTGGGAGGTCGGTGCTATTATTATTCACATTTTACAAATAAGGAAACCGAGGCAGACAGAGGTTGGGGCTTGCCCAAGGTTACACAAATAGTAAACTTCTGAGGTGAGATTTTAATCCAGGCTTTCTGACTCCAAATACCATTCCTTGTCCCTTTATACCACATAACCCACTTGAACCATGCATAGGTTCTGGTGTTCCCTGCTTCTCTCTGAAAATCAAGCCTCCAACACAAATCTCAGGCTCTGTGCTGGGGAATGGCTTTCTAGGCTCCAAGTTTCATAGCAACTTGGAATAAACAGGGCTTCTAATAACCAGGGTGGAGCGGTCACCTAAGAGGTTTGAGATTGTTCCCTGAAGAGCACATTTGGAAAACATTAGAGAAAATGAAACATTGGTGATGGGACAGTGAGGACAGGATAGGCTACTGGGTTATCACATGCTGTTTGTTGACATTCAACTCTTGGCCACTTTCCAACAGCAGAGTAAACACAGATGACTCATTGTGTAAGAGATGGGGGATTTCTCTTCATCCCTCTGAAGTGCAGGCTCCTAGCATGAAATGTAGGTTTATTGACTCCAATAGGAATGATATTTCACAAGGGAGAAGAGCACCCTGAAGAACATCCTCCGAGAGCGTTTAGAGGATTATAACCATCAGGGAAAGGGCGAAGCAGAGGGTTTTGGAGGGAATAGACCTATTATTCTACCTCCATAATTTTGACTTTCTCATAGCATGCAATTAAGTGTCCCATCCATAGCTGATGTTCAGTAAATGTTACTGGGATTTGGCACAGTTAATTCTGGTGTAGCAAGTACTCACTGGCTTACTGTTCCAGAGAAAGGCTGTTACACTTTCCATCTTGGGGTTCTAGGGGGTACCCTGAGGGGTTGGGGTGTTTTTTTCTTTGATTCCATCAGCTCAACCCCCCATCAGTTGTGTGCCCTCCCCTTAGGTGTCAGTGACTATTTTCCCTGGTTCCAGTTGACATTGAATAGCATTTTTAAATGACATTTATTTCAAAGGTATAATAAGAGCAAAAGTACAAACATTTTCCTCCAGTACCTCAGGGCACACTCTCCGTTATATCTCCGTATTTTCTGGGGAAGCATAGTTTAGACTTAGCATGGTTTCTATATAGCATTGGTCTCATCAAGTTCATGTCCAAAGGCACATAGCTGCTAGATAAATCCTTGTCTAAGCCATTGCTAGGCTGATTCCTGAAGCTGACTCCTAAATGTCACTCTTTACTCCTCAGGACATTGATACTGAGCTGGTCGAGCAACCCAGATGCTGGGATACTATGATATGCTCACCTGTCCTTTTGAAACTCCCAAGGATGGAATATCCAATCCTTTCATCTAACATAGAAAAAAACCTAAAACACAATGCAGAGATAAAGGATAGAAGACCATTTACTGGACTCAGCAGGGAGAAGGGACCTGAAGTTCTGGCTCCCTTCACAGTACTCACTCATTAGATGCCATCTGGGAAGGAGTCAAACTATAAGTAAGCGGCTAAAGAGAGAGTGACTGAGGAGGCTTTGGTCATTCATGCCAAGTCTAGTCATGCAGACAATCCAAAAAAAAAGCTTCTTTTCCTAACTATATAGTTAGTAGACCAGAACCAGTAAAGAAAGAATGTCTACATATACTACATGTTCTTTCTCAGCCACTTCCATTACACGTAATCATGGCTGTCTTGAAAGCAGACTCTCTAACTCTCCCAATGGGCAATTTGCATCCCTCAAGCTTGATGATGCCCTCTGCCCACCAGTGTAGAGGATGGATACCAGTCTCTCTTTACCCCGGGGAGGGCAGAGGCAGGGTAGCAGCATTGAGTTCTTCTCTTGGTATGATGTCATTCCAAACAGATGTTTATCATTAGTCTATAAAAGTAGGTAGGAGTCTAAGAGAAGAGGAAACTTTAGGAAAGTAGAGATGGTTGCAAAAGTACTGGTTATACTGGAACCCAAATCTTCTGAATTAGCCCAAATGGCCCAGTGACAGGTCTCTTGCAGAGAGTTTTAGTGAAACTTGAGATAAAAGCAATTTTTGAGTCATGAGAGGACTAGTTGGGATTCTACCTTGACATTTATCTGAGAGCCTAAGTAGAGCACATGCTGCTTGAAGGCAGACTCTTTCTTTGTCTTTGTATTCTCAGTACATATCACAGAGGCCTACACATAGTCAATATGTTAATAAGCATTTACTAAGTCCTTACTATGTGCCAGGCACTGTGCTAAGTACTAGGGATACAAAGACAAAAATGGTACAGTCCCCTTCTCAAGAAGCTTACATCTAATGGGGGAACAAATTATATCATATAAATCTATCCTATACAAAATGATTTAAAGGAGGTAGTTATAGAAAGACTGGCACTAATATCTGGGGAGATCAAGAGAGAATTTAGCTTAAGTGTCACCTTCTTCAGGAGAAAGAAAGACTTGAAGAGAAAACATATTTGGAAAATCCTCTGTGGAGAATAGCATAGAAAGTATATTAGAGAGTAGTAGAAGGATTGCCTTGCTACAGTGAGAGCCCAGTTGAGATTGAGCAACATAAATTTTCAGTCTAATCAACATGATTACAAGACTTCCTCCAGCTCTATCCAATAGCATGGGGATAGGCACAAAGGAAGTGAATAATGGAAGTAATCAGGGTTTGGCAAGGTGTGAGTGGTACTAGGACAAGGGAATCAAAACTAGAGAACAGAGCAGAGTTGAACCAGTTTTCTGAGAAGTTAAGATCCAGAAGGGAGAACAGTGTAGCTAGAGTAGGGGTCATGGCTTGGCAAAATACAACGGATAGAGGAATTGGGGGTCTTCGAGAGGATGAGCAATAGGTTTGGTAGGAATAAGGCAAAGAGAATATGTAATGATAGGAGATTGTGACTGGATAAAGCAACTTTTGTGTTATTGATTATGGATATGGAGCACTCATAGATGATGGCAAGGAGTAAGCATCTTTGTGCATGAGATGAAGTAGAATAGATCAATGGAGCTGAGTAGATTGAAGAATTGGGAGGTTAGGTTATTTGAGGGAACATGAACATATGTGTTGAAATCCCCTAATATGAAGCAGAAGTTGGGATACAGAGGAATAGAATTATAGATTTAGAGCTGAAGGGACCTAAAATATCAAATCCATCCCCTTCTACATGAGGATCAGTTGGTTGACTTGCCCAAGTTTGCACAATGAATATCTAAGACAGAATTTTGACTCAGATCTTCCTGACTCCAAGTCCAGTGACCTACCCATTATGCAAAACTGACTACTACTGAGTCTGATACTGAACTGAGAAAGAAACAAGAATATGCTATCAGTCTACAGATAACAGCCATCAAGATCTGGATTGGATGATAATTTTTTGAGCCTCAAAGGAAGAAAAGTCACCAATTGATGATGGTGGGGAGGGGAATCTGAAAGTGACATTTGGGGGCAAGGAGTTAACTCTATCTTTAAGACCAGTATGTTGAGAGCTGTGAGAGGAATTGCAATGAGTACTCAAAAGGAAGGCCTGAGATGTGGTATCATCTAGAAGGAGCCAGTTTTAAGTGAGAATAGGAAGATAGGAGCATGAGAGAAAGAGGTATACAATGAAGGGACAGTTTGTTTCCAAAGGGCACAGTGTTGAGGGGAGGACGGATAAGGAATGAAACTATGGAAGGGGGTAGCATTGAGGTTTATAGGGATGAGACAGCAAGCAGTATGGACTAGAGACTTCATTTGTCTAGGATGCAGAATTTCAGGGATGGTGAGAATAAGAGGGGATAAGAAACTGTTAACCATTGGAGAATGAGTCCAAGCAGAATCAATGCAAGGGAAGAGCTCTGCTAATGAAGACAGGTGAGTAATGTGTTATTTCTAAGGTGTCACATCAGAAACTCCCTGTGTCTCACGCCTCTAGGAGAGACCTGGTGCTATGCGTCTATGGTGGGAAGATGGGGATTCCTCTTGCTATAAGGAGAATAGCAACTTTCTCATCTAGACAGGCTGGGAACTTGTCAGAATTCAATAGATATTTATTGAATTGAGTACCAGAACATGCTTAGTTATCCCCAAAGCATCCCAGGACACTTTTACTTATTGCCTCTTCTCTGTCCTTTCTCTGTGTTGTTGGTAGAGGACTATTCTCAGAGAATTTGTTCTGGGGAATGAAGATGAGTGGGATCATCCTTGTTTAAACCATTCCAGTTCAGCTTTGCTCTCTCATTTGCTTCAGTAAGTGGATTTAAAAGAAAATGAGTGATAGTATCCATTTCAGGCAAAACCAGGACTTTTCAGGAAGCCACATTTTATAAGCATTTTGACTAGATACAGCATGTCCAGAGAAGGATAGCCAGGGAGGTAAGGGTATGCAAGGAAACTAGGTGAAGTGAGTGGTTAAAGCATGTGAAGAAACTGGGAAATCTGAACCTAAAAAAGCTTGGGAGGAGGGTATATGAGAGCTTTTCTCAAGTATTTAAAGAACTGTCATAAGACAAAGTTATTAGATAGGTTTGTCTAGGCCAGGGGTGGGGAACCTGTCACTGTGAGGCTGCATTTGGCCCCCTGGGTCATTCACAGTAAAGTTTAGATTCATTCAAAGGGCCACATTTGAGGACCTAGAGAGCCACAGATGACCTTGAGGTCTCAGATTCCCCACCCCTGGCCTAGCCCTAAAAGGTAGAGGTTGGATCAAGGAAGAAAGTTGCAGAAAGATTTTGGCACAATACAAAGAATAACTTCCTAACAATTAAAGGTGGAAAGGATGCCTCATAAAGTAGTGAATTTCTCAACATTGGATATGTTCAGATGGAGGCTAGATGACTTCTTGTTGGAAATTTTGTAGAAAGAAATCCTGTTTGATCATGGAATAGACTAGATGATCCCTGAGGTCCCTTCCAACTGTGATGCTAACATGGGAAAACAATTTAAAACACCATAACTAGAAGAATGTCAACTGATTTTCTTTTTTTTTTAATTCTAATTTATTTATTACGTTTTAGTTTTCAAAATTTTGAGTTCCAAATTTTCTCCCCATCTCTCCCCTCTGCCCACCCCAAGACAGCATGCATTCTGATTACCCCTTCCTCCAATCTGCCTTCCCTTCCATCACTTCCCTCCCTCTTATTCCCATCCCTCTATTTTCTTGGAAGAAAAGATAGATTTCTATACCCTATTGCCTGTATATCTTATTTCCCAGTTGCATGTAAAAACAATTTTTAACATTGTTTTTAAAACTTTGAGTTCCAACTTTTCTCCCTTCCTCCCTCTCTACCCACTCCCACTGAGAAGGCAAGCAATTTGACATGTTATACATGTGTAGTTATGCAAAAGACTTCCATAAAAGTCATGTTGTGGAAGACTAACTATATTTTCCTCCATCTTATCCTTCCTCCCTCTTTTATTCTATTCTCTCTTTTGATGCTATCCCTCCTCAAAAGTAATTACTTCTAATTACACCCTCCTCCCATCAGCCCTTCCTTCTATCATCCCCCACCCCCTGCTTATCCTCTTCTCCCCTATATTCCTGTAGTGTAAGATAGAGTTTCATAGTGAATTGAGTATGCATGTTATTCCTTCCTTAAAGTTCACTTTTCCCCTCTCACCTCCCCTCTCCCTTTCTCTTTCTTGCCTCTTCTTTTGTGTGAGAGATAATTTGCCCCATTCTATTTTTCCCTTTCTCCTCCCAATATATTCCTCTCTCACCCCTTAATTTTATTTTTTTAGATATCACTCCTTCCTATTCAACTAACCCTGTGCCCTCTGTCTATATGTATATAATCCCTTCAACTACCCTAGTACTGAGAAAAGTCTCAAGAGTTATAAATATTATCATTCCATGTAGGAATGTAAACAGTTCAATTCTAGTAAGTCCCTTTTGATTTCTCTTTCCTGTTTACCTTTTCATCCTTCTCTTGATTCCTGTGTTTGAAAATCAGTTTTTCTATTCAGCTCTGGTCTTTTCATCAAGAATGTTTGAAAGTCCTCTATTTCATTGAATGACCATTTTTTTTTCTTCTGAAGTATTATACTCAGTTTTGTTGGGTAGGCAATTCTTGGTTTTAATCCTTGCTCCTTTGACCTCTGGAATATCATATTCAAAGTCCTGTGATCCCTTATCGTAGAAGCTGCTAGATCTTGTATTATCCTGATTGTATTTTCACAATACTCAAATTGTTTCTTTCTGGTTGCTTGCAATATTTTCTCCTTGACCTAGGAGCTCTGGAATTTGGCCACAATGTTCCTAGGAGTTTTTCTTTTGGGATATCTTTCAGGAGGCAATCAGTAGATTCTCTGAATATTTATTTTACCTTCTAGTTCTAGAATATCAGGGCAATTTTCCTTGATCATTTCTTGAAAGATGATGTCTAGGCTCTTTTTTTGATCATGGCTTTCAGGTAGTCCCATAATTTTTAAATTGTTCCCTCCTAGATCTATTTTCTAGGTCAGTTGTTTTTCCAATAAGATATTGCACATTGTCTGCTATTTTTTCATTACTTTGGCTTTGTTTTATAATTTCTTGATTTTTCCTAAAGTCATTAGCTTCCATCTACTCCATTCTAATCTTTAAGGAATTATTTTCTTTAGTGAGCTTTTGGACCTTCTTTTCCATTTGGTTAATTCTGCTTTTTAGGGAATTTTTCTCTTCATTGGCTTTTTGGATCTCTTTTTGTCATTTGGGTTAGTGTATTTTTTACAGTGTTATTTTCTTCAGTATATTTTTGGGTCTCCTTTAGCAAGCAGTTGACTCCTTTTTCATAAGTTTCTTGCATCACTCTCATTTCTCTTCCCAATTTTTGCTCTATTTCTCTTACTTAACTTTAAAAATCCTTTTTGAGCTCTTCCATGGCCTAAGACTAATTCATATTTTTCTTGGAGGCTTTGCATGGAGAAGTTTTGACTTTGTTGTCTTCTGTTTGCATGCGTTGGTCTTCCTTGTCACCAAAGTAAGATTCTATAGTCTGACTCTTTTTCTGGTTTTTGCTCATTTCCCCAGCCATTTACTTGACTTTTGAGCTTTTTGTCAGGGTAGATCTCTGCTTCCAGTGGGGGTGGGGGGTGTACTGTCAGCCACTTGATCCCCCCACAATCTGAGGGCCCAGAGCTCCAGAAACTGTCACTGTCTCTACCCCTGATGCTGCTGTGGCTGCTGTGGGTACCTCTGCACCCTTCTCCTTCTCCCACCCTGGGACTAGGGCCAGACCACTCCACTCTCCCACACTGGTCCCACAGCCTTTTTCCACTGACCTTCCAATTTATCCTCAGTGTTTTGGGGTCATGAAGTCTGGAAACTTCCACAGGTGTGAGAGATTCAATCTCCCCAAGGCCTGCCCAGGTCTTGTCCATGCTGGCCCAGCCCATGCTGAACTATGCCCTGCCCCCTGTGTAGCATGATAGACACTTCCTGGCAACCTTCCAGGCTGTCTTGGGCTGAAGATTTGCTTTACTCCATCATTCTGTGGATTCTGCTGCTCCAGAATTTGTTTAGAGCCATTTTGTACAGGTATTTGGCTGGGCTTGGGGACAGCACTCTAGAAAGTGCATGCTGTTAGTCCACCCTCTTGGCTCTACCCTCATGTCAACTGATTTTCAAAGCTACCTTGAAACCAATTCAAATAACTTCAGTAGATCTGTGATTTCAAGTATATGGGCTCTCTTTCCTTCGATGGAGATTAAAAGTCCTTTTTATCCTATGTGATTCTTGTCCATATAGAACCATAAATTCTTTTCAGTCAATCAATAATCATTTTTATTAAGTATCCCAGGCATTATACTAAAAGCTAGGGATACAAAGAAAAGGGAAAAACCTGTCCTTGGTCTTAAGGAGATTATAGTCTAATGAGGGAGAAAATATGTAGACATGTACAAATAAGATGCATACAGGATTAATTGGAAATCATCACCAGGCATTAACACTAATGGGATGGCTTCTTATATAAGGAATTTTAAGTAGAACTTAAAAGAAGCCAGGGAAGCCAGGAGGAAGAGTGTTTCTAGTATGGTAGACAGCCACTGGAAAGCCTGGATTTGGAGGCTAAAGTATCACATGCAAGAAGCAAGAGGTTAGTATCATTGGATCAGAATATGTGGCAGGGAGTTAGGTATAGGAAGCCTGAAAAGGTAGGAGGGACTCAGGTTCTGGAGAGCTTTAAAGGCATAACAGAGGACTTTAAATTTAATCCTGGAGATAGAGAGAGCCACTGGAGTCAACTGAACAAGGGGTGAAGAATGTTTTTGATAGCTGAGTGGAAGATGAATTGAAATGCAGGGAGGCTTGAGGCAGGCAGACACATCAATGGGCTATTGCAATAGTCCAGGCATGAAGTGATGAGGACCTGCAGCAGAGTAGTGACAATGTTAGAGGACAGAAGAAGACATATGTGAGGAACGTTTTGAAGGTAAAATTGACTTGGCAGCAGATTAGATTTGAGGGGGTAAGAGAGAATGAGAAGTTGAGGATAACACCTAGGTTGCAAGTCTAGGGGGTTGGGAAGATGTTGGTGCCCTCAATAGTAGGAAGGAAGTTTAGAAAGAGGGAAGGTTTGAGAGGAAAGAGAATGAATTCAGTTTTGGACATGTTGAGTTTCAGATGTCTGCAGGGCATCTAGTTTGAGATGTCTAACTAGTAGTTGGAGTTTCAAGATGGGAAGGTAGGAGAGAGAGTTTAGGGATGGGTAAGTAAATCTGAAAATCATCAGTGTGAGAATTGATGAAATCACCAAATGAAAGAGTATGGAGGGAAGAAGAGAAAAGAACCAAGGACAGAGCCTAGGGGATACCCTCCTTTAGTGGGAGTGACCCAGATGAATGTCCATCAAAGAAGACTGAGAAGAATTGATCAGACAGCTTGGAAGAAAATCAGGATACGGTGTCTACCCAATGTACTTTTAGTATCTTGTTCTTTTAGCATATTAGTGGTCCCATTGTAAAGTCTAGACTATCTTTTATCCTTATTTTGTGACCAATCCAATTATTTTTCCAGTCATACATGTCCTACCCAATATAATGTCCTTGCCTCACTTTATGAATACAAGTCATTATTGGTAATATGCGGACACCTTATTTGTTAGCACCATGCATCTTTCCATTGCCCTTTGGGTTGTCATTTTTATTCTTATGAGATCATGGTGTTCTGTGATTTACAACTAAAACACATCCCTGAGAGAACATTGGTGTTGAATTTTTGCAGCAGCGAGTCCATCAAAATAATTGAAATCACTGTGTGAATTTTCCAAATATCGTCCGGCCTATCCAACTAAATCCTGGGTCCAATTTATTATACCTCTATACCACTGGTCCAAGATACATATATTGATGAATTAATTCAACAGGTTACCTATCTAGCAGCGTGCCATAATTCAGTATATTTGTGCCTTATTCTTTTTATTGAATACAGGGTAAATCACTACCTAGGATCTATGGGCACTTGTCCATTTGCTCAAGTAACCAGCTTCATTATTCCAAGGCCAAAATGCAAGGAACAGGTGGTGTTTCTGGTGGTGAAGTCTCCAGAACTATTCTGATTGGGTTAAGCCACATTTAAACTCACCACTAGCTAATGAGCACAGCCACCAAATATAGGCGCAGCTCAGGGAGAGAAGGTTGTCCACCCCCTGAAAACCACAGAAAGCTTAGCACTTTGTTGGTACTCCCTTTGAATCTGGGTTGAGTTCATAACCATGAGGGTAAGCACAAGATGTCCCAGGACTTCAGACTTTTTGTAGCTAGAATCCCATTAGTTACTAACAACACAACCTGGTAAATAATAGCTACTGAAAAAGAGGGAAATCCTAACCATTCCCATTACTTAGTTAGGATCCAGAAGGCCTAGTAAAAATTAGACATTTTTGGAAACACCAAATTGGATGGCATATTTGGCAGCAGGAGCAGAGAATCTGCTGCCTAGTTTAGACTTCATACCCAATTTCTTAGCATAAGCACCAACAAATCAAATTAGACATAAGCAATAAGGCATGAATTCTCCTTGGAACATGTGCTGAATCTTGCAAAATGAGGGTTATACTATCACAGTGCACAACTATAGTGATGAATCATTACTTTAAGAGATGATAATTTGCACTGGGAAGCAACATGCTAATTTTGTGGAAAGTATCATTTCAGTGGCAGCCTGGCATAGCCAAGAGAGAGCTAGCCTTGGAGCTGGGAAGGTCTGGGTTCAAATCCTGCTTCTGATATGTGCTGGCTTTGTGACCCCTGGATAAGTAAGTCCTTTAACCTCTCAGCGTTTTAGGTAACTCTTGAAGTCTGTATGTTGCTCAAGAGTGGCAACCTGCATTTATAGAGGGAGTTTCTTTATCTGGGAATTCCCTGTATCAATGAAAATACAAGTCCAGGCCCTGTTCCTCTCACTTTAGAATGTAGAATTAATATCAACACCAAGAGCACTAGACTTAAAATCAGAAGGTTCTGGTTCAAGTCCTGACGTTATTTTCTAGGTGGATTGCTACAGATGTGTCTCTTAGCCTCTTGGATTCTTGACTTCATTTATAAAATGACTTCATCTATTAAAAATATTTATGCCAACAACCTCACAGTTTCTATTATAGAAAAGCACTTGGCAAATATGAAAATGCTATATAAATCAGAGTTATTATTGTCATTAACATGAAAGCACTTTTTATGTTCTAGGCAATGGGGATTTGGGGTGGAGGGATAGAGAGGAAGAAAACAAGTATCTATTAAGTATCTACTCTGAGTGAGGCACTATGCTAAGAGCTTTACAAATAGTCCTTGACCTCAAAGAGCTTACAATCTAGTTGGAGAAATAGGACACACACACACACACACACACACACACACACACACACACAGAAATGGTTAACCATATTAGGTACATTGTGAGTGGAATATACAATGTGTGCTATGGAATTTCAAAGGAGAGAAAAGTGTCTCCTTTGACCATTACCAGGTTCTATAGCTAGGTTTAGTGGTGAGTCAGCACTATAATCTAAGACTCCTGACTGGCCATTAAATGCTCTTTCCACTACATCATCCTGTTGTTTTCCATGTGGCGGTTATGAGTGGCATGCTCTTTTGTCCGGCTTCTGGACATGGGTCAGTGTGATCAGGAAGGAAGAGGAAGGGTCTGAGCTATCAGAGAACTATAGCAGAAATGAGAAAGGGCATTACAGGCTATAGGAATGGCATAAGCAAAGGTTTGGAGGAAGGAATGTTTGTGATATTTTTGAGGAACCATGAGTAGGCCACTTATTATGAGTCTGTCATCAGTTAGCTCAGCTGGTACAAACACTGGGCTAATTGATGCTAGTTCCCATGTGAGATAGTTGGCTTTGCTTTAGTCCATGGTCACAGACTGAACACTAAGTCCCTGTCAGCTGACTTTACAAATGTAAGCCCTTAGTCATATGAGAAAGTGGACAAAAGAGTGTGCCACTCATGACCACCACATGGAAAACAACAGGATGATGTAGTAGGAAGAGTATTTAATAGCCAGTCAGGAGACTTGGATTATAGTGCTGGCTCTACCACTTAATCTAGCTACAGAATCCAAGGCAAGTTGCCCCTTCTCTCTAGGTTTCATTTTCCTCTTCTACAAAATAGGTGGTGGGGAGGACTATCTGATCTCTCAAGTCTCCTCCACTTCTAACATTGTGATTCTAAATAAACAAAGGTGCATGTTATCACACATTAGAAACAAGCCCCACAGGATTGCAGGGGGATCCCACAGTGCATCTGCAACAAAGGATGAACACAACCTTGTGGGCAGACTCAGCTTCTTCTTTCCTGTCTATCTCCCCCTCCCCTTCCTTCTCCTCTCCAAAGGAAGGTAAATTTGGATGGCCAAAAGATGCCCAGTAGACTTGGGTTTTACTGGCTAGTCTTCCTTCCCTTCCCTTCCATGTTACCTCAGCATAAATGAATACCTGCATAGACCTTGACCTAATGGGGCCAAAGTCTCCCAGTGCATCCTGGGTCATCTCCAGTCATCCTGATGAATATCTGGTCACTGGATCCAGATGGCTCTGGAGGAGAAGTGAGGCTGATGACCTGCACAGCCCTCCCTCACTCAAAACAAAGTCAAGTGCAAGTCATGTCATCATTTCTCTGATGGCATGGTCTTCTCTGGCAATGAAGGACGAACACAACAACAACAACAAATTACCTCATTCAAAGTGAGAACCTGAAAAGTCCTTAGCCTAAAAGGACCAAGGTCTCTCATGGCATCCTGGGTCATCTCCAGTCATCCTGATGAATATCTGGCCACTGGACCCAGATGACTCTGGAGGAGAAAGTGAGGCTGGTGACCTTGCACAGCCCTCCCCCACTCCCAAATCAAAGTCAACTGCAAGCTATGTCCTCATTTCCCTGAAGTCATGGTCCTCTTCGAAAACGAAGAACAAACACAACAACAGCAATGGAAGAGATAAAGGGAAATATTCAAGAGATATTACAAAGGCAGAATTGACAAGACATGGGAGCAGATTGGATATAGGCTTTGACTGAAAAAGTGAGGAGTCTAGGATGATACTTAGGTTGTGAGTCTCGGGGACTGGAAGGATGTTGATATCCTTAATAGTAATAGGAAAGTTGGGAAGAGCGGAAGGCTTAGGGGGAAAGATAATGAATTCGGATTTGTACATGTCAAGTTTCAGATGTCTACAGGATATCCAGTGTGAGATATTCCATAGACAGTTGGAGATTGAAGACTGGAGGTCAGGAGAGAAGTTGGAGAAGTAGGGAATCATTACCATAGATACTATAACTGAATCTATGGGTGCTGAGGAGATCACCAAGAGTGAAAAAGTATAGAGGGAGAAGAGAACTTAGGACCAAAGGGATATGGAAAAGGAATGGTCAGAGAGGTAGGAAGAGAACCAGGAGAGAATACTGTCACAAAATCCTAGAGAGTAGATAGAATCAAAGAAAAGAGGGTGATTGACAGAGGTCAAAAAGGATAAAGATTGAGAAAAAACCATTAGATAAGGCAGTTGGTAACTTTGGGAGCAGTTTCCGTTGAATGATGAGTCAAGACAAACTGAAGAGTGTTAAGAAAAGAGTGAGAGGGAAGGAAGTGGAGGCATCAATTGTAAACAGCCTTCTTAAGGAATTGTGGATTTAGAAACAGCAAGGTGTGAAATTTCATCATTCACAACCAGGAAAGAAGACAGCCAGGAATATTTAGAGTGAAATGAGTGTTTTTTTAGAGAAACACATACTGAACACTCATTCTTAGACTCTTAAAGAAGGGACTTTGGAGATCATGAAGTCCTATAAAAAAAATAGGACTTTGTTTATTTAAATTAATAATAAATAATTGCTATTTTCTCACATCCTGGGTAACATTCAGATCTGTTGAAGAGTGATACCTTCTGTACTCTCTCCACCATGGATAGTATATGATATCTTTCAATTAAGGGTACTTTTTATGCCAATGACCATTTTGAGCAAGCTCTGCCACTCACCTAGACATACACACACACACACACACACACACACACACACACATACACACACACACTCACACATTATTGGTCAAAACCAAGGCAAAAATATCATTCAATGTGCTAAGGATTTTTTTCATCCTTGAATATGCATTTTGAACTGTTCTTATCAACTTTTCCCATTGATTTTACCTGTCTTTCCCCCTTTAACACATTTAAAGAAACTTTCCTTTGGAGTAGGGTCTTCCCATAAATAGCCTGTTAGTCCACTCTGCCAATAGTTAGGGTTTGCCCTAGATCTGTGAATAACATATCCATCCCGTATCAAAAAGAAGGCCAGCTGTGTCGTAACACACAAGGTATTGGAAGTACTTGATTGATTCTCAGATAAATTGGGCTCCATTTTGAGCCAAACCATGCTCATTTCAAGGAGTTGAGGATATGTTGGTTTCAAAATACAAATGCCAGAAGTGAAATTGTAACAAGAATTCATCCTCTGTAGTTGTAGACTGCATGATCTCCGAGCTCTAAGATTCTACATTTCTTTTCCCCTCTACTGTACATCAACAGTGAGCATGAATTTGCAATAGTTAGGAAAGTTATGTTCTCTTTTGATTTTAATTTTAAACACAAAAGTTAGGAAATGAAGAATCTAGTTCTCCTGAACTATCTCACTCGGGATTTAAGCATTACTCTGAAACAATGAAAATAACACTAGACTAGTAAGAGGAAGACTGGGGGTCTAGGCCTGGCCCATTCATTTCTTAATCATGTGCCCTTAGGGGAGTCACTTCCCCTAGTATAGTAGATAGAACTCTGGGCCTGGAATCATAAAGAACTAGGTTCCAATCTGGATAAACATTTCTTCATGGTGTGACCTGTGGCAATTCCCTTAACCACTATATGCCTCAGTTTCCTCAACTGTACAATAGTTGAATTGTTGTATAATAACTAGGTAATAATAGCATATACTTTCCAGAACTGTTGTAAGAATCAAACGAGATTATAGTTCTAAAGTGCTAAGGACACTGGCATTTAATGAACTCTTGTTTCCTTCCTCCTTTCTTTGGTTCCTTCCCTCTGTACTAGAGCTCAGTTTCTTCATCCACAAAATGGAAAGCATGATGACTCCCTCACAGGGTTTGGGAGATCCAGGAGGCCTCTGATCTAGCTGTTCATACTCTCTGTCCTGGGAAGTTGGTCTAGCTACTGCTGAAGAACTTCATCAATTTCTTTCTCAGACTTCACATTCTGTATTCTGCCCCCTCATCAATAAGCTGAGCTGGCCCTGACTCTAAAAAGAGGGATAGGGATAAGATAGCTAGACAAGATTGCTTTCTTTTTAGGGAAAAGACCTATTTCGGTAGGTGTTTAGTTTGTTTGGTTTCCATATTAGAGGCATCTCACTAGAGAATTTGCACTCTTTTTGGAGTTCATTGTTAGGAAAGTCTCTGGAAGGTCACTCTTTTTAATCACAGAATCATTCAAATGAGGGTCTTCATCTCTGACTCTTGAAAACTGATGCATGAGGGATGCCCCCATTTCTCTTCTCAGGTAGTTAAAACCATGTTATTCATTTGCTCAAGAAACTCTCATGCCTTCCTATTGCCTCTAAGATAACATATGAACTTTGCAGTGCGACATCTTAAAGTCCTTTACAATCCAGCTCCACCATGGTTTTCTAGGCTGATTTAATATCACAGCCCTCTCAGATATTCTTTGTTCCAACTAAACTGGTTTACTTAATGTTTCCCAACATAGGGTTCCATCCCCTCTCTGAATCTATCTGGTATCTAGAATTCTTTACCTCTTCATGTTTTCCATTTGAAATTTCTAGTTCTCTTCAAGAAAAATAACAAATGCTGCATTCTACATGAAGACTTTCCCGGTTCCCACAGCTACTAGTGCTTTTTCCTCTCCCTTCATCTGGGTGATTTGTATACATTTTGTATTTATTTGTGTACGTGGGCAGTTAGGTGGCACAATGGATAGAGTGTTGGGCTTAGAGTCAGGAAAAACTTATCTTTGTGAGTTCAAATCTGGCCTCAGACATTTACAATCTGTGTGACCCTTCGCAAGTCACTTAACCCCATTTGCCTCCGTTTTCTCATCTGTAGAATGAGCTGGAGAAGAAAAAGACGAACCACTTTACTATCTCTACCAAGAAAACCTCAAATGGGATCACGAAGAGTTGGACATGACTGAAAAATGATTGAACAACAAAAATAAAAACTAGATGGTGAAGTTTTATTGTGGGGCAACAAGGTGGCACAGTGGATAGAGTGCTGAACCTAAAAGCAGGAAGACTCATCTTCCTGAGTTCAAATCTGTCCAGACACTTACTAGCTGTGTGACTCTGGTCACTTAATCCTGTTTGCCTCGCTTTCCTCATCTGTCAAAAGCTGTAGAAGAAAATGGCAAATCACTTCGTTATCTCTAACTAAAAAATCCCAAGTGGGTCATAAAGAGTCACACTCAACTGAAATGACTAAACAGGGATAGTTTGTGTACATGGTGACATACTCCAGCTCCAGAGAATCCAATAAGATCTATCTGCCTCCTCACATAGCGGTCATGAAATTAAAATGATAGATAAGGCATACATTTTTGAACCTGGTAAACGTGTGGATATGTTTTGCTTGACTATGTTTATTCATTACAAGGACTATTTTTTTTTCTTTTTTCATTTGGGGAGAGAGAAGAGCTAGTGGTGATGTTTTGGCTTCCTTAATTTACCCAAGCTACCTCTCTTCCCCTAAAATAGAAGAATGTCATCGAAGGATTTAAAAATTCACATAAGGGAACATAAAAGAGTTCAGAAGGAAACACAGACAAGCAGGACAGATTTGAAAGTGATATATTGAGCTCATATACTTTATCACAGGCTGGCACTGACTCAGACCATTCCCCTAGCAGTCTAGGTCTGATCTTGGAATAAAATAAGACAATCTTGGGTCATTTATCAATAAACAAGGAACTTAGCTCAGCAGGCGGGGGAAGGCTATTTATTGAGGATGCCATATTGATTCAGCTGAGCACAGCTTCCTCATGTCAGTCATGTTTCTTCGCTCTTCTTAGTCCTTTGTTCTCAAAGAGGACCAATGGCACCATAAAGGTGAGGTCTTGAAGTGCCCATGAATTGGATATGAGTGTGGCAGAGCTGAACAAAGTCATCAGCCTTTCTCTCTCCTCCAGAGTCATCGAAATCCAGTGTTGAGACAAAGATCAAGGTGGCTGTCCATAGCCCAAGATGCCAAGTCAAGTTTCAGGTCAGGCTCAGAGGCCTTGGAGAAGGAGCTGCCATTCTTTTTGGCTGTTTTTACTCAGTCAACCAGAAAGTCACATCAGCAACGTGAGCCACTTTCTTTAGCCAATCAAGTCTCAAGAAGAGTTTTAATAGATCTTAAGGAAAAGAATTAATCTAATCCATGTGTGAGGCAGAGTCTTAAGAAAAGCTAGCCCAACCAATATATATTCTTCCTATCACATACTTTAAGGGAAAAAAGGAGGAGCTATATGTAATGGAGAGTCACGGTTTCATATTTAACACTCTTTTACCGTTCTGCTTTGTATGTGAAAATGTCCTTTTTCTTAAGAAGTGTTTAAGTTTAGAATTTTAAAAATAAAATTCAAAAAAATGTGAGTTGAATTGAGTTGAACTGAATAAAATAGTGGATATGAATGAACTTAAAAAATTTCCAGTGACAACTTAGAAAGTAATATGTTAAGATATATATGTATATTTACATGTATATACACATATGTGTGTCTGTGTGTATCTGTGTGTGTGTGTGTGAGCTCGAGATGGCACAGTGGATAGAGTTCCAGGTCTGGAGTCACAAAGACCTGGGTTCAGATTGAGCCTCAGACATTTGCTATCTGTGTGACCCTCGGCATGTTACTTAGCCCTGTCTGCCTCAGCTCTTCCTGTGTAAAATAAGCTGGAGAAGGAAATGGCAAACCACTCCAATGTCTGACAAGAAAAACCAACAGAGTCAGAAAGTCAGACACAACTGGACAACAACAACAAAGGTGTGTATACATACATGTATTTGTTCTGGCCCTTTGCGACCCCCATGGACCATCGCTGTTCGGCAGGTTTTCTTTGCAAAGATATTTGAGTGGTTTGCCATTTCCTTCTGCAGTGAATCATTTTATCAGGCAATCAGAGATTAAGTGACACCCAGGGTCACATAGTTAGAAAACCTCTGAAGCTGGATATGAAATCAGGTCATCTTGAGCCACCAGCTGCCCTCCCCTCTATCTAACTATCTATCTGTCTGTCTGTCTGTCTGTCTATCTATCTATATCTAATTATCTACCTTCCTATCTCTCTCTCTGTATCTATTTATCTAATTATCTGCACGTACATAATATATATATATAAAGCAAGTTATATAATAGAGATTTGTATTTTTACATACAACCTTCTTTTTCTGTTTTATGTTGTGTATAGAAATGTTTTGGGAGTGTTTTTATACTCAGAATTGAAAAAAATTCAACTCCAAAGTATGCTCAAAATGATCAAGAATAAGTACAATGTAAATTAGAAAAGCTTTGGAGTTTTTACCTTGTGCTTATCCAATTAGCAAAGATAATAAAGGAAAAAAGAGTTAATGCTGAAGGGCAAATAGAAAGTCAGGCACATAGACAATTGATGGTGCTGTGAACTGGTCCAGCTCTATTGGAAGAAAATTTGGAATTATGTGAGAAAAATTATTCAGTTACTCATATCTCTTGACCTAGTGACCCCACTCTTGGGCCCATATCCCTTAAGAGGTCAATGATTGGAATTATTACTAGGAATTTTTAGGGAAAGCATCCTCTGAACTCCTTGATATGAGTACAATTTGCTCAAAATAATATTGGTATCAGAGGAACTCTCATTGAGGGGAGCACCAAAAATAAGTCTTTATTGGAAAAATAGAGAGTCCAGGATACTTGGAAAGGCCAGGATACAGGAAGGAGAGGATGGAATATGGGAGACCACCCCAGCACACCAAGGGATTGAAGTACCATCAGGGTCTTTTGAAGTCAGTACCATAGGATGGATCCCAGTTTGTCCTACCCTAGTATTGTTTTGACAATAACAGAAAGAAATGGCCATATACGTATGTGTATACACACACACACACACACACACACACACACACATACACACACACATATATCCTAAATTACTCATTGCAAAGTTTTGGTAGTGATAAAAAACTGGAAACAAATTTGGTGCTAATCCCTTGGGGAATGGAGGACAAGAGGAAGCATGTGACTACCTTAGAATATTATTGTGTCATAAGAGATGACAAATATGAGGAAATCAATCAGCAAATATTTAAGTTCCCACTACGAGCCAGGTATTTGGGATACGCATACAATAAAATGAAACAATTCCTGTTAACAAAAAGCTAACAGTCTGTTGGAGGAAGGAAGGACACAAATACTCTAAATATAAGATAGAACATGTAAATAAATGAAAAGAAATAAATCCAAGGTAGTTGGAGGGGAAGGGCACTAGCAGTTGATGGGAGCAAGAATGAATTCACAAAGAAGATGGTTCTTGAGCTGTGTTTTGAAGGAATAGAGGGATTCTTCTCTCGGCTGGAGGCCTGGAGGGAGTGCATTCTAGGTATGGCAGCCAGCCAGTACTAAAGCATGAAAGTGGGAGATGGAGTATAAGCATGAGGAACGAGGGGAGAGCCCGTTTGTCTGGATGCTGGAGTGTGGGAGGGTGAGGAAGGTACGGGGAGGCTGGAAATCGAGGCTGGGGTAAAGTTCTAAAAGCTAAACAGAGGAGAACCATCGAGGCAGTAGGAGGCCACCACAGTGTATTGAGCAGGGGAGTGACATCACCCTATCTTTGGCAGCTACATGGAAAAGGAACTAGAGTAAGGAAAAACTTGAGTCAGGAAGATCAAGTAGGAGGCGTCTGTAATAATCTGTATTAGTGAAGTCAAATTCAAACACTAAACCATATGTAAGGCCACACATTGACTTAGTTTTAAAATGTTATGTATGTCCTATTGTAGTTTTATTTGTTTTGGTAAGTATTTCCCAATTACATTTTGATCTGTTCTGGCCTCACTCAGGAGTGCTGTGGGCCTCATGCAGCTAGTCTAGAGGAGAGATGATGAGAGAAGCCCTTTAAAAAGATAGAAAGGCTCAGTTACGAGGGATGTTGCAAAAGGTAAGATTTAGCAACTGAGAGGATACGTGGGGTGAGAGAGAGTGGGGAGCCTTGGCTAACTGATATTATGAACCTGGAGGAATGGTAGTGCTTTTGACAGAAACAGGTAATTTTGGAAGAGGGGTAAGTTCTGGGGGGAAATTTAGGACCTCTTAAGTTTGAGATGTCTCTAGGACATCTAGTTGGCAACGAGCAGTAGACCACTGGTGATACAGGAGTGCAACCGAAGCTAAAGATGGGGACCAGATTCACAGATGTGAGAAATCAAAGAGACCAGAGACACAGAAAGTTGTTGTTAAGTTGTTTCAATTGTGTCTGACTCTTCATGAACCCATTCGAGGTCTTCTTGTCAAAGATACTGGAGTGGTTTGCCATTTCCTTCTCCAGATCACTTTACACATGAGGAACCTGGGGCAAACAGAGTTAAATGACATGCTCAGGATCACACAGCTAGTAATTGTCTGAGGACAGATTTGAACTCAGGTCTTCCTGACTACAGGCTTGGTGCTCTAATCATTGTGCCACCTAGGATGTATAATCATAGACCTTGACGTAGCATTTTAAAGTTGCAAAGCACTTCACATTTATTTTCTTATTTAGGTACTTCTATACTTAGATATGTTTATTCTCATTTTACAGCTGAGAAAGTTGAGGCACAGAGATTTTTTTTTTACTTGCCCATGTTCACACATCAAGTAAATGTAAGTAATATTATTTGAACCCAGAGTTTTCTGAATCCAGTGCCAGTGGTCTATTCAAAAGCAGAACCTGGAGATCAAGAGGAAACACTAGGATAATGAAAGGAAGCAACATGGTGCCATAGAAATGGAACTGACTCTGGAGTCAGAGGATCTGCATTCAAACCCTACCTTTAATAATTACTCCCTGGGTGACCTTGGATAAGTCATTTCACTGGACTTTCATTTTCTCATTTGAAAAGTGAGAGGTTTGAATAAGATGTCTTCTGAGGTTCCTTCTAGCTCTAAATTCATATTTCTATGATCTGATGATAACCACCACAATGGAAATGGTAACAACACTAAAGATGGCTCCACTCAGTTTAAAAAAATTTTTTTTTGTTAATTAATTTATTTGTTTTCAGTTTTCAACAAGCACTTCTATAAGTTTTAAATTTTCTCCCCCTCCCTGAGATGGCATGCAATCTTATATGGATTCTAAACATACATTCTTATTAAACACATTTTCACATTAGTCATGTTGCATAGAAGAATTAAAATGAATGGGAGAAACCATGAGAAAAAACAAAACAAAACAAAACACAAGAGAAAATAGTCTGCTTCATTCTGCCTTCTGATTCCATAGTTCTTCCTCTGGACGTGGATGGCATTTTGCATCATGAGTCCTTTGGAAATATTTTAGGTCCTTACATTGCTGTGAAGGGCTAAGTCTTTCAGAAATAGTCCTTGAATACTATGGCTGTTACTGTGTATAATGGTCTCCTAGTTCTGTTCATTTCACTCAGTATCAGTTCATATGAGTCTTTCCAGGTTTTTCTGAAGTTTGCCTATTCATTATTTCTTATAGCACAATAGGATTCCATTACATTCATATACCACAACTTGCTCAGCCATTCCCCAATTGATGGGAATTCTCTTGATTTCCAGTTCTTGGCCACCACAAAAGGAGCTGCCATAAATATTTTTGTACTTGTGGGTCCTTTTCCCATTTTTATGGATCCTTTTGGGATACAGCCCTCAACTCAGTTTCAATACAATGGCCAATCCTGGTTTCAGAGGATTGCTCATGAACCATACTTCTCTCCTCTTGGTAGAGAGCTATTGGTAAATTGGTGTGGAATGTTGCATATGTCATCAAATATGGTTGCCATGTTGGCTGGTTTTGCTAAACTGTGCTCTTTTGTTATAATGGGGGGTTAGCTGGGGAAATGGTTCCCTACCCTCAGTGAACTTGCATTCCACTGAAAAGTATTAAGAAAGAATTGTGAAAAATATTACTTATTGGATCCAAAAGAGTCCTTTGAGTTCAATGAATTACATTCTTAATTCTTTCCTCTGCCTCCCTGGAAGGATCTGAAGGTTGTAATGGGTGGTTGAAATCTCTCTGGGCTTCCAGATATTGGGCAGCATCTGGCAAGATACTACTTGTGTGCTGAAGGGATCCTATTATATAAGTAAACATCTTTACATGCTGCAGATGGTCCTGTCATTTTCCAGTAAGGGAGAATGAGTCATTTATGATACTGTTTCTACCAATGTGTGGCCTGGAATGGCATCTAAAGAGGTCAGATGTGGCTTTCACCAATCAGGGCCAAGATAGAAACCCAATTTGCTTTTGCAAAACAGTCCAAAATTTGAGACTTACCCGAAGATGATACCCAAGGCACAAGGGCTTGGCCAGACAGGCCCTGACCATTGACTCATCAAGGCTGGCATTCTTTCTCTGGTGGCCTCTTATGATGGAACATTTAGGGCTATAACCACACTATGGCATTTGGGGATATTTCCCCATTTGGCAATGACAAGGCCTGGCTGAAAAATCTTCCCCAGCTCCTCTCCCTCCCCTCACAGTGCCCCCCACTCCCATACACATGCATCCCTTATTATTTCTAGAGCTGCATGAGTATACAATTCCTGTACAAGATTGGGCAAGGTTGCAATGAACCTTGTCTGGAAAAGATTGGAATAAATCCTTTCCTCAAGATCTAGAAACCAAGGTCCAAAAAGTGTGTGAAAATGACTTGCTTTAAGGCCCTACGTTTAGTTCTTAGAAGACATAGGATGAAAACCCAGGCCTCCTCATTTCAGTCCAATGTTCTTGCCACTTACCAACCTTCAGAGTGCCCTTGGTACCTTCTGTAGGGGCCCTCAGTATTTTCCATGGGGAGCCAAGGTGATGTAGTAGATAGGGTGCTAGACTTTAACTTAGGAAAGCCTAGGTTTGCATCTTGCTTCATATTCACCTACTAGCCACGTGACCCCCCCTTGCCCCAAGCAAGTCCCTTAACCTTCCTCAGACTCAATTTCTTCATCTGTAAATTGGGGGAGTAATAATAGCCCACCATCGCTGGGTTGTTGTAAGAAACAAATGAAATGATCTATGTAGAGCACTTTGCAAAACCTGAAAATGCTCCATAAACGTTAGCTCTTATTGTTCTGTAGTCTGCTCAGGCATGAGGAAACGAAGGTTAGGCAAGGAGAGACAGCCTGCTGAGTATTATTATGTTGTCCTCTAAGCCTTGTGGTGTACTCTTTAATTTTTGGGCTGCTGTTCCTCCAAAAGCACCGTCAGCAGCTTTGTCGACAGGGGGAAGGGAGAAGGAGGGACCTGCTGGTGTCTCGGGCCTGGGAGTGTTGAGTCCTGCTAGGGTGGTTTTGAGAGAGGAAAGGCTGCTGCTCTGGTATTATGCTATCAAAGAGGTGCATGTACATGCTGGGAGCCCCCGATCAAAGCCTCTGCCAGACTTACATTTTCAAAGATGGCTTTAGAATCTGAGAAGAGTCTATCCCCTTCTTTTCTTTCTGTTTCCTTCTTTCTTTTCCTCTCTCCTTTTCTTTTTCTTTAACCAAAGAGGGCTGATTTGCCTGATAAGTCAATGACAGGGCCAAAAGTCAAGCCTTGACTCCTGAGTCTCCTGTCAGTGGACTTGGGAGGCAGTAAGAGAAGAGAGCTAGGTTTAGCATCATAGAACATAGGTTCAAATCCTCATCCTGCCACTTACTCTGTGTGTGTGTGTGTGTGTGTGTGTGTGTGTGTGTGTGTGTGCACGCGTACTATATATTTAATCATTCTGGACTTTAGTTTTTTCATTTATAAAATGAGGGGGTTAGGTGTGGTACCGTGGAATGAACTCTAGCTCTAAAGGGAGAGGTTGTTATTTGGATGTTTCAGTTGTGTCAAACTCTCCATGACCCCATTAGGGGTTTTCTTAGCAAAGATTACTGGAGTGGTTTGCCATTTCCTTCTCCAGCTCATTTTACAGATGAGGAAACTGAGGTAAGCAGGGTTAAATAATTTGCCCAGGGTCACACAGCTAGGAAGTGTCTGAGGCCAGATTTGAAATCAGGTTCTCTTGATTCCAAGAGCAGTGCTCTAGAGATTTACTACATTACCTAGCTGCCCTAAAATAAGAATTACTGGCTTCAAGTCCTACCTCTGATGCTCCTCCAGGAAGTCACTACTTACCCTCCCTCCCTGGGCCTCAGTTTCCTCATCTGTAAAAATGAGGGACATAGAACTTTAGGATAGCTTATCAGGTTCCTTCCAGCTCCATATGAATTATCTCGCTATCACCTGATAACCTTAAGGTGCTTTATGCCCTATGACTATCCTATAATGAACATTTATCGTGTCCCCCACAAGCACATATAGTACAACCCTACCCACTCTTTTATCCAACAAAGATTGTCAGGGGCTTACCATGTTCAGAACAAATTATGAGATACTATTTATATGATAGTCCCTGCCCTCATGGAGAGGACTGTCAATTTTTCTATTTGGATTTTCGGTGCTTACTACACATAGTATACTAAGTTAGTTAACATGGTGCTTTGCACATAGTAATAAACATTTTTTAAGTGCCTACTATGTGCCATGCCCTATACTTAGCTGTGGTGATACAAAGAAAGGCAAAAGACAGTTCCTGTCTTTGAGGATAATACGTGTTTAATAAATATTTTGCTCACCCATTAATTTGTGGTGCTTACAGTTTAGTGGGAGAATAAGAAACACCTACATTTAGCTGCAATAACAAGTTTTCAGGTAGATATACTAGACAGTTGGAAAACAAGTCCTAGGGGAGGTCAAAGGCAGAAGGGTGTGCTTTTGCTTTCTTACTTTAATCTCTCCTTCATGTCAGAGACCAATAGTTTACAGGGACCCTAAAGAATAAGACTGTCAAAGATGCCCTATTTAAACTAAAGTCAGATTAAAACCAGGTGCTAGATGGTACAGTGGGTAGAGTGCTAGGCCTGGAGTTCAGAAGACCTGAGTTCAGTTCTGACCTCAGATCCTTACTAGCTGTGTGACCCTGGATAAGTCATTTAACCCTGTTTGCCCCAGTTTCCTCATCTATAAAATAAGCTGGAGTAGGAAATGGCAAGTTATTCCAGTATCTTTGACTAGAAAACCCCAAATGGGGTCATGAAGAGTCAGACATGACTGAAAAACAACTGAACAATAAACAGATGAAAACAAATTAAAGCAAGTACCATAGAACAGAACCCTGTCCTGGGAGGCTGGGGACTTGAATTTTTATCCTGGCTCTAGTGAGCTAGCTGTGTAATCTAGGCATCATTCCTATCAATTCAATGTAACATTTATTAAATGCCCCTTCTCTGCCAGACCCATGTTCGCTGTTGGGTATACAAAGGCCAGAATGAACTCTGCCCGCAAGCAGATGACGGTCCATTGGGCCTTAGCTTTCTGATCTCCGGAATGTTAGTGCTGGAAGGGGCCTGATTCAAAGAGAAGAGTGGGACCAAATAAATTTCCATTTTAAAGGGTTTATCTGAGTTTTAGCATTCTAATTGTAGGCAATGATCTGATTTCTGCCTCTGCTGTGGTTCAATCCCATTAAAATTAATGATATTCATGTGAGCATGTCTTGGGGAGCTCGAGCCACTACGTCTAAAATTTCAGTCCATAGGCCATATTAGAAAATGAAGATCTAATTCCCTTTTTGCTCTTGTAGACTTTATTTGATGTGCTGTGTCAGAGAGCAGGCTCAAACAGCAAGCCAGAAGGAACCTCAAAGAGTCAAATGTCCTGATCTGAAGTGAAGAAAGGAGGGAAGGGTAGCAAGGTAGAGGTTATTAAAGACTGTAGACAAAACAGGACATTTATAAATACTCATGCAGCAGTCAGGATATCCTGGTAGAAATGCTGGGCTGGGAAATTAGAGAATGGAGATTCCAGTTCTGATTCTGCCACTAGCTGGTCATAGTGACTGAACAAAGCATTTAACCCTGCTGAGACTGTTTCTTCCTCATTAACAAATGTTCACCTCTACAAAACACTTTCATGTCCACTGAGACTCACTACCCTGCCATGGAGGTGCAAATATTATAGAGTGTTTGTTGATGAGGAGTCTGAGGTCCCACTACGGCTAAGAAGCAGAGCCATATCCCAGTCCCCATGTCTGTGTCCAGTTGTCTCTCCAGTATAGGACACTGGACTGTGTGATCTCCAAGGGCCCTTCCAGCTATGGAATTCTATAATCCTAATGAGTCAAGAATGCTACACATAGCTCATCCCAGGGTCCCTTTATAGGGAGAAGGCAATTAAGCTTGGTCACAAATGTGTCTGTTGGTACAATCTTTAATATGCCCCTAAACATAATATGGTAGAATAAAAGAGCACTTGCTCTGTAGTCAGGGAATCTGGGTTCAAATGCTACTTCTGACTTTTACTGCTTGGGTGAGTCACTTGATGCCCCTGGGGTCTCATTTTGTTCATATGTAAAATGAAAGGACCAGGTTAGGATCATAGCCTCCTAGGCCATGTTCT
Source organism: Notamacropus eugenii (assembly GCF_028372415.1). Classification (NCBI taxonomy): domain Eukaryota; kingdom Metazoa; phylum Chordata; class Mammalia; order Diprotodontia; family Macropodidae; genus Notamacropus; species Notamacropus eugenii. The sequence continues at coordinate 175,358,307 of NC_092872.1, read as the reverse complement.
TGCCCTAATTCTCCTATGATCTCTCTTTCATGTACTGTGTTCCAACCTAGCCCTAGGACCCAATTGCAAACACTCACATTACCCGGATACCCTGGGGAAATACTGATACACTCCAAGCTGGTCTCTGGAAGCCTCTCCTTGAGGATCAGCAGCCAGGACCATGGGGAACAGAGAAGTAACTGCACAGGAGTAGAAGAAGATGGCCCCTCTGCCACTGCAGGCTCCCTTTCCTGAGCCGTCCAAGCCTCCCATCTCCCAAGGCAATGCTCAGTGAAGTTCCAAGACTGAGCTGGCCTTGACTATCAGGGCCCATTGCTCCAGCACCAGCTCCACATTTTCTCTTCTGTGTCCCAGGTGTGGGTGGTACTCATGAGCTCATCCCTGGCCATGGTCCCAGCTCTCTTCCTTTTACCCTCTACCCTCTCCTGTTACCATTTTCCTCTCTCCTAGGATCCCTCCCCAGCATCTTCCTCAGGGTCATTTGATCATGATTTCTCTTTCCCTCTGTTGTTGTTGTTGAGTCATTTCAGTCATGTCCGACTCTTCATGACCCTATTTGGGGTTTTCTTGGCAAAGATATGAGAGTAATGGTTAAGGGCTCCAAGTCATACTCATTAAGTGCCAAGAGAATCTTTGTGTGGGTAAACTGTAGTTGTTGTTCACTCATGTCCAACTCTTTGTGATCCCATTTGGGTTTTTTTTGGCAAAGATACTGGAATGGTTTGCCATTTCCTTCTCCAACTCATTTACAGAGGAGGAAACCGAAGCAAATAGGGATAAGTGACTTGCCCAGGGTCACACAGATAGTAAATGTCTAAGGTCAGATTTGAACTTTGAGCATCAGGTCTGATGCTCTATCTACTGTGCCACCAACTGTCCTACCTTTGTGGGTAAGTATATGTGGTCTAACCAGATACAGCCTCTTTGCTTTAGCCTGGGATCATCCAGTCAGCCTGTTCCCCTGCTATCCTGTGCTCTGCTGTGATTGGGCCTGACTTTGGTGTCTTGCCCGGGGTCTTTTCTGAAATTCTTATTCTATCCTGGTAGTTGCTGAATATTTGGAACATCTACTAGATAAGGATGGAAAGTATACCCATAGGTATCATGTCCCCTGTGGGTCCAGTATGTGTTGGAAATGAGCAGATCTCTGGGACAAGGGCAAGAATGTCATTCAGAGAAATGAGGAGTAGGTTCTGAATTTGAGTATGAGAGGGAAAAGTTGGATCAGAACAAGTATATGAGTTTCTCTCTGGAACTGAAATCCAAAGGATTAGGGTAAATAAGACAACGAATGAAGGGATAGACTTGCAAGCCAAGAGATTGGTAATTAATTTAGGAGCATCAGTGGCCTGATCTTTTGTCTGAATTAACCAGACTCCTTTTTGGCTTTTTATGGTGGATATGTGCATTCTCTGTCTACACTCAGTGTTGACCTGTTGGTGTGGTCATGGACGGGACCTGCTACACTGCCCCTTGACTTGATTACACCAGTAAGACTGTGGGTTTGGTTCACATCTGTCAGGGCTATTTCCATTACTCTTCTAGCCATCCAAATCTGCAACTTTGATATCATTCTTGCCTCTTTATTCTCTTTTATCCCACATATTCCATCAGTTGCCAAATCTTGTCACTTTTACCTCCATATTCCTCCTATTGATTTCCTTCTGACTGCTCACATACACCTTAGTTCAGAAGAAGTCTCACCACTTCTCACCTGGACCATTGTTCGTTGCTGTTGTTTAGTCATTTCAGTCATGTCTGACTCTTTGTGACCCCATTTTGGGGTTTTCTTGGCAAAGATACTGGAGTGGTTTGCCACTGTTATAACCCAGTTGGTCTCCTTGCCTGAAGTCTCTCTCTACTCCAATCCATCTTCCAAACTGCTGCCAAAATTGTATTTTTAGAGGGCAAGTCTCACTATATCACTCCCTTACTTCATACATTTCAGTTTTTACTGTGTTCTTTGACCAAAATTCATTTTTTTACTTCTGCCCTTAGGATCTTTTCTTTCAAAAATTCAGTTCAAATACCACCTTCTATATAAAACCTTTCCTGACTTCTCCATCTGTTAGTTCCTTCTCATATAAATTATCTTGTGTTTATTTTGCATACGCTTATATATGTGCGTGTTCTCTCTCCTGATAGAATGGAAACTCTTTGAAGGCAAGGACTATTTCATTTTTGTCTTTGTACTTCTAAGTCTTATCACAGCACCTGGCACAGAGTAGATACTTAATTGTTTAATGATTGAACACTATCCCTTCCCCCAATAATGCCTTGATAAGATGTCTTTGGTGGAAGATATCTACTAGTTTGGGGGGGTGGTATATATTGTCAGCTGACACATATCTTCTCCTTGGACCTGTACTCCTGGCTAGGTACCAAAGATGGCTCTGGTGAGGATATGCTCATAGGATCAGAAAAGAAGAGGTGAAGGGGATCTTAGAGGTCATCTTGTGTAACTCCCTTCCTCTTCAAAAGAGGAAACTGAGGCTCCAAAATGTAGTAACTTGAGGAGGTCCCAGAGGTAGTAAGTAGTAGTGCCAGATTTAGAACTCATATCTTCTAACCCCAAAGCCCATACCCTTTCTACTGAACCACATTGCTTCTAAAATCAATTTTTCCTGCTTATTATCCACAATTAGTTTGGGTGGATGAAGTTTGGGAAAGTGCTGTTTGCATTTGGAGTTAGAGCATCATGACAAAACCAGTGGAACACCGGCTGGATATGGAGTGAGGAGGGTAACTAGCTGGTAGGACACAGGATTGGACCGATGAGTGATGGAGGCTCACACCCTTTTGGTAGTTGTAGGGAGAGACTACAGGGGCAAAGGTTATTTGAGAATAGATAGGTTTTATCCTCTATGCTCAAGAGTGTTCTGGAAGTTGAATAATAATGATTAGCCTTCTTAAAAAAAAACAAAAACACTGCTAGTACCACGTGTTTTTACATAATGCTCAAGTGCTAACATAGCTTTCTCCTTTCCCTACCCAGTGAGCCATGCTCTGTAACAAATAAAAGAGAGCAAAATGAGTCCAGCAACACATCAACCATACTGAACACTGCATGCAATATCCCATGTCCCAGGTTCCCCAGCACTTGCAAAGAAAAGGACAAGGTATATTTTTTCAACACTTCTCTGAATTTAATCATCGTAATTTTTATTTTATTTCATTCTGAACTTAAACATTAATGAAAATGTGCATTTTCACATACATAGTAGAACAAAAAAAGATTGTCTTTGAAACTGTGAATCTATTACATAGAACTTGCTTTTCTTTCAAAGTATGTAATAAATCCAATATATAGCTTTCAAAGCTTCTCCACTTGTCTGTGCTTTCTTCTGGCTTTCTTTCTACTGTTCTGTACATTTTAAAAATTCTTTATTGACCTTCTTTTCTTTTTTTTTGGAGGGAGATAGCAACTCAAACCTTTGGTCCTACCTCCTTTGGTGGGAAAAGCAACACTTACAGCAAACATACATAGTCAAGCAAAATAAATCTTACCTGGATCGTGTCTGAAAATGTGTATCTCATGCATCTTTAATCCATTATGTCTCTGTCAGGAAATAGATGACATGCTTCATCATTGGTTCTCTGGAACTGTGGCCATTATAATTAAATAGCATTCAATTGGTTTTACTATCCTTTGTGTTTATTTTGTTTTCCTGATTCTGCTTAAAATTACCTTGCCTCAGTTCATGTAAATTTTCCCATGCTGCTCTGAATTCTTCACTTTTGCTATTTCTTTCAGTACAGCAATATTCTGTCTCACATCCACCATACTGTTTAGGCACAACTTCCTAATTTGTATATGCAGGACTGGGCTATGGATCATGGCAATGTGGTCTCTGAAAGGACAGGATCCACGGTGAAGTTGGATCAGTTAGGCTCTATGATGGAATGTTTTTGCAGATACATCTGAGGTTTGGGGCAGAGGAGACACAGTTCTTTAGGTCATCAAGAACATTCCTCCTGCCCCCGCCCCCCCAGATAAAGACCATTTCCCACTGGTATTGATTAGAAAACATTGGTGGTACTTTAGTAGATTATAGAAAGGATCTAGAAAATCTGTGGGTCGTCTTACTAAAGCCAATACACAGCCTTTGGTCATTCATGGGATTATGTGTTCTTGGCTGCGATATGGCCTTTGCTCTGCCTGTAGCCATATGGAGTCCCTACTAGCCTGTGATCTGCTCCAAGAACCCCATTTCCTTCTTATACAGTCAACAGTAACTGATGGCCCTGGAAGACAGCTTGAACCAATCTGGTATGCTGGGCAGGATCGGAGATGTAGATGAGAAGATCCTTAAAATAAATTGCTACTTTTTGCACAAAGCTTGAAACCTTGAATTCATGAGCCTTTGAGGGAAATAAGGAAATAATCATTTCTATGGTGCCTACTCTGCGTCAGGCAATTGTGTTAAGTGCCTTTACAAATATGATCTCATTTGATCTTTACAATAACCCTGGGAAGTAGGTGCTATTGCTCTCCTCATGTTACAGTTTAGGAAACTGAGTCAAACAAAGGTTAAGTGACTTGCCAAGGGTCACATAGCTAGTAAGTGCCTGAGGTTAGATTTGAACTCAGATGTTTCCTGACTCTAGGCTTAGTGCTCTATCCACTGTGCCATCATCTGCCTTTAAAAGAATGCAAGGTTATTTCACAAACCAAGTGACATAAAGTGGTGGTGATTTAGGTTGTAATGGACTGAGAACATTTCTTTCCATTTTGTCCCTCTGTATCTCTTTCAGGTTGTATGGTTCCAAGATGCATGAGATAATAATGATAGTAACAAATAACATTTATATATCACTTATTCTGGGCCAGGGGCTTTACAAGCATTATTTGATTTGATCTTCTCAACAACCCTGGGCTATAATTATCCTCCTTTTACAGTTGAGAAAACTTGGCAACTAGAAGCAAAATGACTTGCCCAGGGTCATCCAGCTAGTAAATGTCTGAGCCTGGCTTTGAACTCCAGTTTTCCTGATTCTAGGCCTAGTGCTGTATCTGCTGTGCTGCCTAGCTGTCTTATAGGGAAAGCATCACCTCTGATAACCTAATTCATCAGAGGGCTTGCTAGTCCCAGGTGTCATGGGAAGGGCTCTAAAGTGATGATGAGCATAATTTTCTGCCTCATAGAATAGGGTGGTGAAAAGGTTGTTACATTGGGCAGGGTTTTGGGGTAGTGCAGACTGCATAGGTTCAGATCTTGGCTCTGGTACTTACTGGTTGTATGATCATGAGCAGAACATTTAATATCTCTGAACCTCAGTTTCCTCATTCATAAAATGGGGATAATAATACACTATGTCATGTTGTTATGAGCAAAGCACTGTATAATCCTTCAGGTACTATATAAATGTGAGCCAGCCTTATTCTTTTTTATGGAACAGCATTAAGACTCCAACGAGGGGGGCTGGAGGGCTGGATGAAATTGTTCTTTGGTTCTTTTCCAAGAACTCCCACAGGACTGCTGTCTCTGGCCTGTTTAGCAAGTAGATCCAGCTCAATGGGTCCTCATAATCTCAGTACGGAGGAGAGAGTCCTCCATCTCTTCCAGGTATTACGTCTGGTGGGTCAGATTGGAAGGTTGGTCACATTCCCTGACATACATGAAGTGGCTGAATTTGACATCATGAGTCAAGTAGTCTGCAGCACCAGGAGAAACACTGCTACATCCCAGCTCTTACCTCCACATATCTGCACATCCCCTCAGCCTGGGATACTCTCCTTCCTCACCTCTGCCTAAAAGAATCCTGGGCATCTTTCAGAGCACCAATCAGCAGTCATCTTCTAAATGAGGTCTTTGCTGATTTCATCAGTTGTCTGTCAGTGTTCTCCCTTTAACTAAATGACTTTTTATTTATACTCTCTATTGTGTATATGGGCAGGTAGGGTGGCACAGTGGCTAGATTTCCAGGCCTCGACTCAGGAAGACCTAAGTTCAAATCCAGCCTCAGACATTTATTATCTGTGTGATCCTGGATAAGCCACTTAGCCCTGTTTGCCTCAGTTTCCTCATCTGTAAAATGATCTAGAGAAGGAAATGGCAAACCACTCCAGTACCAATGACAAGAAAATTCCAAATGGGGTCATGAAGAGTCAGACATGACTGAAACAACTGGACAACTATAACAATATTGTGTATTTACTTATCTGTACACGTCATTTCCTTTCAGGGACCTGCACACTCTTTGAGGTGTAGGGACTGTTTAATTTTTTTTTTAATCTTTATAACCTCAATGTCTACCACTTAGTAAGAAGTTCATAAATATTGATTTGAATATTTAGACTCGATGACAATCTTATTTGTTTTATTTTATGTATTCAAAAACTTTATTCTGAGAAGGGGTTTATAGGCATCACTGGTGGTACAGTAGATAGAGTGCCAGACCTGGAGTCAAGAAGCTCCTCTTTGTGAGTTAAAATCTAGCCTCAGATACTTACTAGCTGTGTAACCCTAGGTAAGTCACTTAACCCTGTTTGCCTCAGTTTCCTCATTTATAAAGTGAGCTGGAGAAGAAAACGGCAAACCTCTCCAGTATCTTGGCCAAGAAAACCCTAAATAGGGTCACAAAAGAATCCAACAGGACTGAAAAATGATTCAACAACAAACAAGAACAGATTGCCACAGGGATATATATGCCACAGGGTTCAAGGGGTTCAAACTGTTTTAAGAGAGCTAAAATGCTAGGGTTGAGATTAGTTGGGATGTCAGGTGCAAGAGTAAAGATAATAGCTGGGCAGGTGAGTACAAGCCCAGAAGACAGGTTACTGGGACTCTCCTTGAGATGACTCAGCCTGTTTGCCTACAGCTTCAGCTTTTTATGGTATCTTGCATGCATTCCTACTGCCACGTGACACTGGTGTCTAAGAATGGTCTTAGGATGGATCTGCCCCGGTCCCTCCTGACTGAGCTGCACTAGTATGTGAGCATGGTCATAACCGCTCCTGATCATAAACACTCCAGTACCTGCATTTGAAAGCCTGGGCTTAGACAATATACAACCTGGAACGGCGATGCCCCAGGCATCAAATGCATTCTATTTCATTGTGAGAAATTTGACTGGAAAAGACACAGTGACTAGTTACATTGCAGGCCTCCGATACAGTGTCTTGGAACTGTTGGTATCTCTTAGTAAGCCCGTTCTACTTAACTGTGTGGTTAACCGTTAAGGCTCAGCTGGGTGGTACAATGGCAAACCCAACTGGGCCTGGAGTTGGAGAGTTTGCATCTTGTCTCAGACACTTATTAGCTGTGCAACCTTCAGCTCCTTAGAGCACTCTATGTTAGAGCACTGTATCGGTGGTATCTGTTATTATGTGGGTGGTCTATGCTCTTTTTAAAATTCTCTTTTATTATGAACAACTATCAACAAACATGAGTGTTTTGATAAACTAGGCAAAAAGATTGCATATGAAAGCTTGAACTTCTGTTACATAGGTTAAAAAGCATACATTTAACATGGTATTAGCAATACTTCTCTGCCTGTGTGTTCTAAACTTATTGTTTTCTTCCGTGCATTTAAAATGGGTTTTTTCTAATGTTCTTTTCTCTTTTTGGGGTAACTATCACTCATCAATAACAGCCTACCCCAAAAAGATGTTCTCCATTGTAGCATAAATATAATTAAGCACACTAGTTCAGCACACTGCCCAATTCTGTTTTGAGGAACAACAAAACTCCAAGTTTCTTCTGGGAAACTGTAAGAAACTATAGTTCTCCACTATCCTACCTAACCCTATTTGTGCTGGAAGCATTTCTAATTTGTCTATCTTCTTTAAGAAGGACCCTATCATTTGAATGAGAAGACACCATATAGAGAGAGGAATTCTGGACATGTGGTCAGGTAACCTGATGTTGAGAAATAATCTATGGTAAGAAAAACAGTCATGTAATTTCAGAGTGGGGCATAGATCTGTCCCAAAATCTACCCCGACTCAGAACTAACGCAGAGTGGGAACTGATAAGGGTGGTAGAAACCCTCAGTGGTTTTTACCAGTATGGCTACAACTAAGATGGAACAGTTAGGCCTTTATTTTCCCCATGTGCTAACATCTGGGGAGGTGCCACCCACATCCCCCATTATTTGTGCCTCATGATGTTCTAATGGCCCGGGCTTGGGATTTTAGGGGTAAGGTCATTTAAAAAATAGTTAGAGAACAGATTTGCTGGATGTAGGTGAGAGAACAAGGGGTAGCAATGGGCTTCTTTTCGTCTCACAAGTGCACCTATGTCCCTAGGGTCCTCTCACTTTCCCCTTACCTTTGAACCCCCATCTCCTTGTTTCCTTTCCTTACACTCTTATCCCTATCCTAGGCCTCTCTAGTTCCTATTCTATAATGCCCCTGGGAACCCTCCTTTATTGTTAATATACTCTCCTTTGTCCTATATCTCTTTCTCATATTCCTTCTATCCTTTGGTTCTCACTGAAATCTAGCTTCTTTCTGAAGTCACATTATCTTGTCTCCCTTTCCAAGTCTGGCTACTCTCACACCGCTGATACACATGATTGAGGGGAAAAGTTGGCTTCCTCTCCAATCCTATCTTCCAATTTCAGACACTCCCTCTGCCACTTCCCTCAGCAAGAATCTTTTCTCCTTTAAAGTTCACTCCAACCTTTCCAGAATACTGTCATCCACGGATCTCTAGATTACTTTCCCTCCTCCCTGGAAGGTTCATTATCTGGGGCAGTCTCATTTCTTTCCACCCCCTCTCCCTGTCCTCTTTGAACATGGTGGCTCCAAGTTCCTCCATCTTCTCAACTCCCATGACCCCTCCATCTTCAGCCTACCTCAACCACATTTTGGAGTTAATATCTTCAACTAGCCCCTCTTGGTCTCTCCTCTCCACACCCCTTTTAACTTGATGGAGCAAATCCTCCAGGTGCTGGAATCCCCTAGCTACATTCTGGTCTTGGTAGGCTGGTTTCCATTGCAGCTTTTCATATAATGCCAGGTGCCACATTCCAATTGGAACATTTCTGTACAGATTTTTATTTTCTTTTTTTCCAATTTATTATATTTTTAGGATTAAAACTCATAGAACTTAGGGCTGGAAAAAATCCTAGAAATGGAATCATTAGGTCAGTTTTATGATTCATTGTATATTGCCACATCGCTATCCTAAGTGTTTATAACAGATTTCAGTTCCAGAAACAATGTATTAGAGTTTTCCCATAACCATGCCACATGGAAGTTTTACCTCTTTTCGAATTATATTTTTCCTCGTAGTGGGCATAAAGTAAAATAAATTATAAATAAATTTATAAATATAATATAGTAATAATTATAATTATAATAATTATAATAATGTAATAATAATAATTTATAAATTTTACCTTGATTGTTAGGGAATTTCACAATGTTTTCATATGGCTGTTAAGCAGCATTTATATATATGTGTGTGTGTATATCATATATATATATATACAGAGAGAGAGAGAGAGAGAGAGAGAGAGAGAGAGAGAGAGCGAGCTGTGTCCTTTGCTAATTGGACAGTGTATAATGTACCAATTAATATATACCAGTTCTTCTATTCTGAATGTTAGACATTTATTTGATATATTTACTGTGAATATTTTCCTAGTCTAGTCTTTTCATTTTAGAGATGTTTTTTGTTGTGCGAAAAGACTTTTATCTAGAAATCTAGTCCATTATTTTAACTCAAATAATTTCTTCCATATTTGATAAATGTGAAGTTAGATTCCTCTTTCCTTCTAGTCTTTTACATTTTAAAAAATATTAAGCCACTAATCCATTTAGAGTTTTTGTGGTCTATGGTATGAGGCGTGGATCCAAACTTATTTTTATCCATACAGTTATCCAATTTTTCTGACAGGTTTTTTTTTTATTGACTTGTGATTTTGCTCTTCATTATTTTTTAACATATAAACTTTATTTTTATTTCCAGGTATTTAAACATAATAGAAGTATAAAGGTAACTTTTTAAAGTCCTGTCTGGATTTTCCTTCAGAGATTGGGCTATTTAAGGTTGTCATCTTCTGATCCTGTTAATTTTAGTTTTCTGTAGATGATCATTTACATCTTTTATGTTCTCAAAATAATGAACATAGAGCTGTATGTAATAATCTGACAATTTTCTTGATTTCTTTTGCCTTTATTATGCTCTCTCCTTTCTCATTTCCAATTCTGGTGATATAATTTTTCTCTCATATTTTAAAAAAAAATGAGATTTGTTCATTGTTTATGAATTTCGTTGGTTTTTCAAAACAGTTCTTGGCTTTATTTGTCATTTTGATTGTTCTTTTATATTTTCAGTTATATCAAGCTCTGTTCTAATCTTGGGTATTTTCCCTTTTCTGTTGGTGTATTGTTTGGTTGCTGTTCAAAGTGTTTTAGTTGCAAATCCAACTTCTTAATCTCCATTTCTTTTTGTTATTCACATAAGCATCCAGCTTTATAAATTTACCACAGCTGCATCCATGGCTGTATCCCATAGATTCTGCTATATAACAATTGAAAAACATCATTTAAAAATTTACCTTTTAAAAATTCCTTCTAACCAGGTATTCTTATATGATTTCTATATGACATAATATAGAAAACTTTTAGGTTGGTGGGAACAGATCTTCAGGAGATGGTACTTCAGAAGATAAGGCTAGAGGCACATGACAGGTACCAATATGCTCACAGACCATTTGAGTATAGTGAGCTAACACTATACAAGGAACTTCTAGTGATTGCCTAAAAGGAAAAACCACGCCTCCCATGGGTGGATGGGTGAATGGAAGCCCAGTCTATATAAAAAAGAAACGAGCCAGCTCTAAGATATGGAGCTCTGCTGACTGAGAGGACAGCTTGACATGGAAGAAGACTGCACTTTCTGAGATAGATCTTCATCTTTCCCTTGATGCTTGTTATGGAGTGAAGCAAATGGGCAGGGGGGAACTTCTCTCTTCCCCTACCCCCATCAGTAATGGCATCTGGCATGTAGCCTGAAAGAAGAATTCAAGGATATTATTGCCTGGTCTTTCTAAATCCTAACTTTCTCCGCAGAGGTTGGGGGACTCTGAATTGGAGTGTTCTAAAGTGCCCTATTAAAAAGTCACTTTGAACTAGTTAGAGAAAGAAGTTGAGAGTTCAGCAGCTGGAGCTGGAATCATGGAAGGCTGTAGGGCTGAGATGCTTCTTGGTCCTAGGTGTGGGCTCTGGTTCTTTCCAAAAAGTGTACAACAGTACTACCCCAGGCCAGTTTTCCATATGAGTCCAAAGCTGAGGCTCTAGTGCCTCACCAGGCAGTAAAGTAATATCCAACAGAGGCTAAAAGATCAAGGTCAGAGGGAGCAGATTCAGGATGACATCAGGAGCCCTGAAGCCTTTCAGGTCTGACTTGTCCTCCTTACAAACACTGTAGATATAAGTGTTCCTTCTGTATGTGCATCTCTACTAGAGTCCTCTGGATGTGTGTCCACTCTTTCCACTGCTGTGGCCATTTGTAGGTGAATGGGCCCCAGGCTTACAGGAAAATATTTTTTAGCTACTATTCATTTCATGCTATTTTAGTAAATACTTTTACTTCACACTAATTGTATCACCTGGATAACTACTGAAGGTAAACCCATCAATGAGGGTGATAATTTTAGGATTGTGGGCCCAGAGAATTCCTTGAACTTGGAGTATTTGTCTCCCATGGAACTCAACCTGTGAATGTGAATTGGAAGTATAATCATCCAGAAGGGGCAACTATGAAAGTCCTAGTACTATGGAGAGATCTTGGCCTCTGACTAATTACGACTGCCAGTTCTGATGTCAGTCCTGTTCAAAGGCTCCTGCCCAAGGAAACTACTTCATCATGTATCAGTTTTCTCATTAGTAAAAGGAAGGGGTCACACTAAATGACTCTTGAGGTCCCGTCTAACGTCTACGAACCTATGATTTTATGTAATATCTCAAATGAGATAATGTGTATAAGGCCTTTTGCATCTTTTAGTGCTACGTAAATATTGATTACTGCTATTATTATGTGTTGCTGTTGTAATCATGGCAATCCAAACACATTCCTAATGGATACTTTAAGGAACATTAATATTTTACCACTCTGACTTCCAGATGAGTGGAATGGTTTCATTTTACTCCATGTCCCACCAGAGTTCTACCTTCTGAAATCAAATGTCAGAATCTTCAAATGTTAAGGCTAACACCTCCCTCCCAGTATAACTCCCTGATGGGCCAGAATCTAGTAAAACTTTCCTTTTCCCAATTGGCCTGTTTACAATGCCCCCAAAAGAAAAAATAATAATGGAATTCCTTTATCACTCCAAGCTTCATTCCTAATATAGAGGGCTCTACCTTCTGCCCATATGAGAAGTCCCTTCTCATTCCTTGCTGCCAGGCTGATTCCTTCCATTGGAATACTTCCTCCCTTACCACTCAGGGAGAGATGGAAAATGATTGACAAGCACCGGAGCTGAGGAAGGGCAATCTTTACCTATGCAAGACAAACAGGGTCTAAATCATTGTCTACGCAAGGGTCAGCTAAAAGGCTAAGCTGTGTTTGTACCAGGACTTCTTTAGAGAGCCAAAAGAACTGGGTTTAAGAAGAGAATGGAAAACCAGCTCCAGCAGTACCTTTAGGCCAGGAGGTCAGTGACAGATCAGAATGCAATATATACATATAGTTGGAATGGAAACAGCTGACTGTCAGATTTTATCTATCACCCTAAAGTCCTGGCCTTCAGTGGTGGCTGAATGCATTTCCTGCCCTTGTCCTGCATAGGCAGACCTATTGCCATGGTCTATCATGTCTCCTCCTAATGCAAATGTGCCAGTAAGGCTTGGACATCCTGAAGTGCTGAGTCAAGTGAGTTAGGTCACCATACCTTAAATAGTGATGGGTCATCCTAACACGTCCTACTGATCAAGTGAACAAGGATTCCCGTTGGCTCCCAGATGCGTTGATGCAGGGTTTCCTTGCTCTTCTTCTGTATGCATTTTGGACTCTTTTAACAAAATTCTAACTCCTCTGCTCCTCCAATCTGCCACTAAGCTAAGCCATCTGGACAATAAGCCCTTCTAAATCTTTAGGTCCCACATGCTTTGCTAACTGATTCTTGAGGTCATCACTTAAACTCCCCCAAATCTCAATACGACTGTCTCTTCCTGCTCCCAAATAAATTGATAGCACTGAAATTAATTCATATAGCCAATCAATGGTTTAGCAGTCTGTCTTAAGCCCATCATTAATATTGCTGCATCTGTCTTTCTCTACATGTACCCCAAATCACAAGAATCTCATTTTTGAAATGTGGATAGTTCCCTAGCAAGGGCTTTTGCCTATCCATCAGTGGTATTACTTAATCAAACACTCTCCTTTCTTTGTAGGCATAAGGAGAATTCCCCCTTGGCAGAGGGATATCCAATGACTATCCCTTCCTGCCCAGGAAAATGTTAGTGGGAGTCTAGGGAAAGGATGAAATATACAGGAATAACTCCTGAGATGTACTTAATACTTTTTCAAGGATCCCTATCCATGGAATTCACTGACAGGATCAGAGATGAGAGATGACAATGGAAAGAAAGGTGTCATTGCTCAGGCAGAGTCCTTTGATATTACATAGAGCATGCAGCTTGACATCATTGGGTTAGGTCCTAGCAAGGGACTTGGAGACAAAGTGCTCAATGTATACCGTTCAAGAGACAGCATCCCATATTATTTGGTCATTGGCAGCTTGAGAGAGATAGCCAGGGAGTGATATAATCTTATGTATATCCAGGGTAACATATTATTTCAAATTTTATCACACATTTCACTCAATTTCCACTAACAGGCAAGAGGGTCTTAAGAACCACTCAGGTCAGAGTCATCTCGAATAGAGATCTCAACCACAATGTTCTCTATCTCCCATTCTGACAGCAATAAATATATCATATAATTAGTGGCAAAAGTGCAGGTTCAAGTTTTAAAGGCTATATGATATCAGGCAAGAAGAGCCAATGTCTGCTTACTCTACCCCCCGAAAACTGACCATGAACCTATTGTGAACACCTATTGTTATTTGGGAGAAATGTAAGACTTTAGGGGCCTTTACTACAGAATTCCCATACAGGGAGCTTACAGCCTCCATAAACACTACTATCATCTGTTTATCACTTAGTCCAAGGTGATAAGGAGAGGGCTTCTACTAGGATTAGTATATTTGCTACATTCATTGCCTGCCACTGGACACACTTTCTAAGAACCGAGGAATTGAGCTCAGACTAGTGGCTCCAGATTGAATGTGGACAGGTCAGAATGTTTCAGAGTTCCTCTTTTTCTTCCTCTATGTTCTGGCCCCAGAAGTACATGTGACCTGACGGTAAACCTACAGATAGACACGTAGGGGAACCATACTGGTTTCTGGATGCCTCTCACAGAGGGTCAGGATCCTGAGACAAACAAAAAATTCTCAGAGGGAAAGAGGAAGATGTACAACAACAGGGTGGCCTAGTTTCTGCAAGCCTCCTAGGGTAGGGGCTCTTAGCATTTTTTGGGTCATGGACCTCTTTGGCCCCTCCTCCAGATGTTTTCAAATAATTGAAGAGAGTATTAAATTTCAGCTAGAGATTAGTGAAAATAAAGATGTAATTTTTCCTATCCAAATTTACAAACCCTATGAGGATCAGCGTAAGGAAAGAACTCTTGACCTAGAACCTTACTTGTCTGTTTCCATGTTCTCCCACAAAAACTTTAAAATATTACATAATTATCAGCTATTATTGCCATTATCATTATTATTATCCTATATAAAACCCCCACACCTTCCTGCCTCCCTGTGGTGGTAGATTCTTCTTCACTGAGGCTTTCAAGCAAAGTCTGAATCAGTTCTCTCTGTACTATGCCTTGTCCAGACCACACTTGGAATATTTTGATCAGTTCTTAGTGCCCTTAGGAAGGAAGTGGACAAACCAGAATTGTGTATGGTAGAGGATGATCAAGATGAAGGGTCTTGAGCTCATGTCTTATGAGTAGGTTGAAAGAAGTAGGATGGTCTTTTCTGCAGAAGAGACTTAGAGAGGACCCATGATTCCTGCCTTTAAGTCTCTGAAGGACTGCCATATGGAATAAGAATTAATTAGCTTTGTTCTGTTTGGTTTGAGATTATAAAACTAGAAGCAATGGGGTAAAAGTTTCAGGGAAACAAAAACTAGGCTTGTTGTTGTGTTTGTCCTTCATTCTCAAAGAGGACCATGACATCAAGATGATGACATGACTTGCAAGTTGACTTTGATTTGAGTGAGGGAGGGCTGTGCAAGGTCACCAACCTCACTTTCTTCTCCTGAGCCATTGGGGTCCAGTGGCCTGATATTCATCAGGATGACTGGAGATGGCCCAGGATGCAATGGGAGACCATGGCCCTTCAGGCTAAGGTCTTATAGCATTCTCACTTTGAGTGAGATACACCCATTCAGTGAAATTAAAACTAGGCTTAATTGAAGGAAGAACTCCCTGACAAGTAGAGCTATCCAAAAATAGAATAAGTTGTCTCCATATATAATTAATTTCCCTTCAGGGAGGTCTGAAAGCAAAGGTTAGATGTCTACCTGGTAGATGTTTTAAAGAGAATTGCTGCTTATGTAGGCCTCGAGGCCATAGGTTCCCCACCCCTGGATGAGAGATGGATACTGAGGTGCTTTCAAGAAATGAGAGTCAATCGGTGCCTTTCTGTTCTATTGATCATGCTAATTCTGCAGGATTTGGAAGAACACTGAGAAAGTACCTGGAACTGAAGAGGAAGCTGGGATGACACCAAGTGCAGAAATATAAATAGGAATGTTTAGTCAAATGATAAAGTGGAGGGTACAGAGCAGTTCTAGCAGGTGCTAAGCAGGAATAAGCAATCAGTAAGATATTTTGTAATTATGTGGAAAGTACAAGTAGTATATGAACATTTCCCATCACTGGATGGGGGATTCCAAGTGCTGGCTCTACTACTTACTGGCTGTATGACCTCAGGCAAGTCACTTAAAGACTTGGGCTCAGTTTCTTCATCTGTAAAAGAGGAATAATATCTTCCTCCCCTGCCTCAGAGAAGTGGATTGAGAGGATCAAATGGGATAAACATATTTTCAAAGCACTATCCAAATGCAGAGTAACAGGGTCATGAGGGCCAGATTTCATTTTTTAGGTATGATTTGCCTACCCTCAATACTGTCTGAACATGCAGAATTCATCATTTCTGTAGCATAAAGTTGACATTTTTGTTCATGTGCCTTAAAGCTCTCTAAAGATATTTTGATGTTCGTCTTGTTTACTACTGTTCCCTTTCCTTTTTTCCCCCTTTGTCCTCGTATTCCTCCTCTTCCTTATTATGTATAAATTATATTTTCTTATAATGATATGTTACAAGGAGTGGAGCATGATTGCTATGTTATCTTCAATTTGAAATGAACACTTGGAGTGTGATTGCTGATGTAAATGCTTCATGCCCAATTAGAAGCCATGTGATAATTATGTTAATTCTGTGTTTTTTGGAGCTGAAGAAAGCTTATTCCTTTTTCTGGGGGAGACAATGAGTCAAGTAACCAAGTGAAAACTGGAACAGTAAAGCAGAATCATTTACAAGATTTTCATTCCAAAGAATCTTTGTGCCAAGTGTGATAAAGGCAACAAGAGTTAAATTGAAACCTCATTAGGTCCAGGTAAGAGCTGGCCCTTCACAAAGGCACATAGAGTAGCTAGACTTGGCTGACCACAATTTAGACATTGGAATCACTAGAGGAAACTGATCTTGATCAGAATGCAAGGGAGTTTCTCATAGCCAGGAAAAAGATGAATATGACAAAAGATGAAAATAGTCAATGTTGAAAGGGATATAGAAAGATGGGCACACAAATACTCTGATGATGGAGTGATAAATTGTTCCAATAATTCTGGAAAGCAGTTTGGAATTATTTTTTTTAAGTGCCTGTATTCTTTGACCCTGAGATTTCACTGCTAGTCATAAATTCCAAGGAAGCTAATGTCAAAAAGAAAGGTTCCATATATGCCAAAATATTTTTGGGAATGCTTTTTATAGTAATGAAAACTGGAAACAACGATACTATCAGTTGGGGGATGACTAAAAAAATTGTGATACATGAATGTAATGGAATATTATTGTACTGTAAGAAATGATGACATGAAAAATACAGAGAAGCATCAGAAAATTTTCATGAACTGATATAAAGTGAAGTAAGCAGAACATAAAAAACAATATCCAAAATAACCATAGCATATAAATAGAAATGACAACAACAGAACAGTTAATAATACCTTTTGATAACTTTAGCAAAGTTGCAGGATATAAAATAAAGCTGCATAAATCATCAGCATTTCTATATATTACCAACATAGTCCAGAAGCAAGAGATAGAGAAATTCCATCTAAAATAAATGTAGATAATATAAAATACTTGAAAGTCTGTCTGCTGAGACAAACCCAGGAACCATATGAACATGATTATAAAACACATTTCACACTAATAAAGTCAGATCTGAACAACTGGAAAAATATTAATTGCTCATGTGTGGGCTAAGCCACACATGGTAGAAATGACAAATCTACCTAAACTAATTTACTTATTCACTGTCATACCAATCAAACTACCAAAAAATTTTTATAGAGTTAGAAAAAAATAACAAAATTCATCTGGAAGAATAAAAGGTTAAAAATAGCAAAGGAATTAATGAAAAAAATGTGAAGAAAGATGTCCTTGCAGTAGCAGATCTTAAATTGTAATCATCAAATAAATTAAAGTGTCAATCATCAAAACAATCTGATACTAAGAAATAGAATGGTGGATCGGTGGAAGAGATTAAGCACATAACATACAGTAGTGAATGACCATAGTAACCTAGTGTTTGATAAATGCAAAGATTTTGGGAGAAGGACTCACTATTTGACAAAACCACTGGGAAAACTGGAAAGCAGTTTGACATAAACTAGGTAAAGATCAACATCTCACATGGTCTGCCAAGACAAGGTCAAAATGGATACATGATTTAGACATGAAGGGTGGTACCAAAAGCAAATCAGGGGAGCATGGAATACTTTACCTGTCATATCTATGGATAAAGGAAGAATTTCTGACCAAACAAGAGAGAAGACATTATGGAATATAAAATGAATAATTTTGGTCACATTACATTAATTTTTTTTTTTGCACAAACAAAATCAATGCAGCCAAGATGAAAAAGAAAGCAGAACTGGGAAAAATATTTTACAGTAAGATTCTCTGATAAAGGCCTCATTTCTCAAATATGTAGAAAACTGAGTCCAATTTATAAAAATACAAATCATTACGAACAAGCAGTTTACAGAGGAAGAAATCAAAGCCATCTATAGTTATTTGACAAAATTCTCTAAATCACTTTTGATTACAGCAATGCAAATTAAAACAACTCTGAAGTACCACCTCACACCTATCAGATTGGCTAGCATGATAGAAAAGGAAAATGACAAATATTGGAGGGAATATGGGAAAATCGGAACACTAATGCATTCTTGGTGGAGTTGTGAACTGCCCCAACCATTTTGGAGATCAATTTGGAACTATGCCCAAAGGGCTATAAAACTGCATGTCCTTTGACTCAGTAATATCACTATTAGGTCTATATCCCAAAGAGATAAAAAACAAAAAGGTAAAGGACCCACATGTACAAAAATATTTATAGCAGCTCTTTTTGTGGTAGCAAAGAATTGGAAATTGAGGAGATGCCCATCAAATGGGGAATGGTTGAACAAGTTGTGGTATATGATTGTGATAGAATACTATTATGCTATAAGAAATATTAAGTATAATGCTTTAGAAAAACCTGAAAAGCCTTCATTTACTGATGCAAAAGAAAGTGAGCAGAACCAGGAAAACACTGTTCACAGTTACAACAATATTGTATGATGATCAACTGTGAATGACTTAGCTATTCTCAGCAAATGATGATTCAAAGCAGTTCCAAAGGACTTATGACAAAAAATGCCATGTACCTCCAGAGAAAGAACTAATGGAGTCTGAATGCAGATGAAAGCAAACTTACTTTTTTGTGTTTTTTGTCTATATTTTCTTTCTCAACATTATAATAATATATAATAATATATAAATATATATTTGATTATATATAATCAAATATATATTTATATATATTTGATTATATATAATCAAAATATATTTTGCATAATTTTACACACATAACCCATATTTTTATATACAGTTTATACTATTGCTTTCCATCTTAGAGAGGGAAAGAGAGGAGGGAAAGAATTTAGAACTCAAAAAACCAAATGTTTAAAATTATTTTTACCTGTAATTGGAAAAATATTAAAATTAAAAATAAAAGCTAACATTTATATAGTGGCACCCACTGTGGTAAGAGCTTTACAATTATCTCATTGATCCTTACAACAACCCTGGGAGCTAGATGCTATTATTATTCCTCATTCCACAGAAGAGGAAATTGAAGCATATAGACTTTAAGTGACTTATCCAAGGTCACCTAACTAGTGTCTAAGGTTGGATTTGAACTCAGATCTTCCTGACTCCAGGACTGGTGCACTATCTGTTGTACCACCTAGTTGCTCCCATTGCACTGAAACTGAACTCTTCAAAATTCTAATGATAAAGCATGGTCCCAAAGAAGAGATATTTTATTTATTTTTTCAGGTAGGGGATTACGGGTGCGGAACAATGTATACGTCAAACTTTTTCAATATATTGGTCAGTTTTGTTGAACTGCTTTTGTCCTCTTTTTTATTTTTTTGCCTTACAGGATTGGTCTCTGGGAGGGCAGAAGAGGATACATTGGGAAATGCAGGCCATGTAACAACAAAATATATCAATAAAAATTTATCCAACAAAAATACACAGGACCTTCTTCACAGGAGGCAGTTGGAACTGCCCTGAGCAAGTTACCAGTGACTAGAGATTCTCACAGGGAATTCTCACAGGTTCAAAAGTCAAGACATACAGAAAAGTGACCATGAAACCAGGGAACTTCTTAGAAAAACAGTCCAGTTACTGACTCAAATAGCCCACAGCACACTGGTCTGTTTGCTCTATTAGCCTTCTACTGGACACTTTTATCTCCCTCCCTTCACGTCTTCACTAAAAGCACAAAAGCAGCTGAAGAAGCATCTCAGCACCGTTAATAGCTCTGGGTCCAGCTTCTGCAGAAAGAGTTCATTGGCAGACGTGTCTGATTCAATTTGAGAAAAATGTATCATGAATCATTAACGATATCCATCATTAATCACACTCCCTGTGTTTGTTTAGTATTAGTTTGGAATGAAAGTTTTGGTTGGTGGGGAGAGAAAATGAGGGAGGGTCCTCTAAGATCAATTAAAAATAATCTCAGCAGGGTGAACTCAAGCCCTTAGAATTCTAAATGTAGCAGAAAGTGTCCTTTGGGTTTGTGTGATGGGAAGAAAACGCAGTGTAGTCACCCCCGCTACAGCTGGCCAGTATGGTATGTGTGTCGCCCTGGTGAGGGGCAGGGTGGGACCAGCCGGTACACAGGGGAGCCCTTAGTGGTTATTCAGAATGCATAGGGAGCTGCTTGTTAGCAGAGGCTGCTGGCTCCTGCTGCGTGATTCTCTGTTCAAACTGTGCTGTTATCCCTTTAAGCAGATACTCTGAGAGAGATGGGGGAAGGGTTTTACCCTTCTAAATGCTGTGTTATTGTGTCCTACAGAACCAGAAGAGGAGAATCAATGAGAATGCCCCGCTTTCTTTCTTCGGTTCATACCTAAAGGTGCTGCAGCCCTCTCCTCTACAAGCACCTTTCATTAAAATGGGTTGGATAAAACTGCCTTTTTTTTTTTTTTTGAAGAGTTGAACGACGGGGGAAAATTGAGAATGTAAAAGTATAAAGACAACTTAATTGAGATTTTGTTTTTCCTTAGAGACATAAAAAATATTCTCCTCTAGGCTCATTAAATGTGAGCACTCTTGAAATTCAGACCTGGGTCCTTTCCTTTCTAGATTCTTATTCCCTTGTCATTCTATATCAGCTATATGGTAGAGATAGGGGGCCAGATGTGGGATAAAAATGTGGGTTCACCTCATGCTAATCTGAAAAAGGGGACAATAATAAGACCTACTTTACAAGGTTGTTGTGATGATCAAGTCAGGTAATAAAGGCACTTTGGGATCTTCAGGTGCCACATAAATGTGAACTATTATATCATCTCAGGGCTTCAGCAACTCTATGTGGATGCTTTCAACCCTCTTTGTCTAGCTCCGACCTTTTTCTGAGCCCCAGCTCCCCTGTCAAATTCTTTTAGAAGTTGTCCTCTTGGATGCCATCTTTTTACTTTAAACTCAACATATCTAAAACTAAATTCTTTCTCCACTTACTCCTTTTCACACATCCAATCAATAACCAGATCCTGCCAGTTATTTCTTCTCGAATTCAATTGGACAAGTATTTAAGTTCTTACTATATGAAAAATGTTGTGCTAAGTACCAGAAATACAAAGGCAGAAGTAAGAAAACCAAACATTTCCTGCACTCAAGGAACTACTATTCTCCTGGAGAGATACAGCATTGGCATAAACAAGAAAATACAGAATAATTGAGGATAGTGGGAGAGAGTACTAAGAATATAGATCACAAAATGGTTCTCATAGGAAGTGACAGCTGGGCTGAGTCTTGAAAGATTCTAAGGGTGTATTCTAGGCAAGGGAAATACCTGTGCAAAGGTATGGAGTTTTCCATCCACACTTTTGTGCTCAACTACATTATAACCACCCTTCCAGGGGCCATTCTGCAGACCACGGCTAGATTAATCTTGTTCCACTAATGCCTTCTCATTTTGTGCAATTCTTACCAGTGTTCTCCCCTAAATACCAGCACTCCTACCAGGCCTATAACAATTCTCTCACTAGTCTCTCTGCCCTCCTTCAATTCATTCTGCATACAGCTACCAGACTGATCTTTCCAAAACAACAATTTAATTGTGCCATTCTCCTGTTGAAAAATCTTCTTTGGATTCCTAATCCCTATAAAGTCAGGAATTCTTAACTGAATCTGACTCCAACCTGTATTTCCAGTCATATATCTTGATGCTTCCCTTCCCACGAACCCTGGGCTCATTCAACAGACTTTTGTACTTTCCCAACTCTGTGACTTTGCTAATGTTCCTCCCCCATGGAATGCCCTACCCGTCTTTTTTTTTTTTCTTTGGCCCATTCAGATATTTCAAGGACCATCTCAGATCCCATCTCCTTCTAGGAACTTTCCTTTACTACCCATAAAAGAAGTGAGCTTATTCTCTCAAAAAGGAAGCAGCATAATGCACCATCTGGGTTAAATGTGGCCCTGATACTCCATAGCCTTGTTCTGTTAGTTGCCTTTTTCATGGCTTTATGAGGCTTGTTTCTAGAAGCTCTTTGAGGGCAGGGGATGTATCTCAAGCTTGCATTCTTTACAATGCATAGTAGTTGTGGATTTAATAACTATTAAATCACTTCAACTTCCTTGTTCTTAAAATTAGGAATAGATAACATAAAAAGTTTTGCACTAAATATAACACATTAAAAAGGCTACTTTAGTTCAACTTTTTCTTTTTTTTTGTTCGGGTTTTCTTTCACAAAATGACTAATATGGATTAACATGAATGCACATGTATAACCTGTATCAGATTGCATACCATCTCAGGGAGGGGGGAAGGGTAGAGGAAGGGATAGAATTTGGAACTCAAAACTTAAAAAAGAAAAGAATTTTTAAAATAGTTTTTACATGTAATTCAGGGGAAAACAGAATATTTTTTTTTTAAAAGAAAGCTACTTCAAGCAAAAGAAAAAGTCTAGGGAGAAGACAGATTAAAGGAAGTAAATGTGTGTATAAGTGTGTTTGTATATGTGTGTATACATAGGGCTAGGGAAAGAAGATGGTGAGAATTAGTCCATGGCAGAGGGAGAAATGAACACAAGAGAGAAAACACATAGAAAGGGAAAATCAACCACAGAATCATGGAATTACAAAGTTGGATTTCAGAAATCATTGAAACCAACTCCCTCATTTTACAGGTAATGAGGTTAATTAATTCAGTTTAAAAAAAGTAATAGAGATATAAAATGCTAGAGATGAAACTAGAATCCAGATTTTCTGACTCTGTATCCAGTTCTTTCTCTACTACAGCACACTAGAAAAAGTCCAGAGAAATTATTTCCTAAGCTACAACACAAGAACTTAAATAATGCAAACTATCTTGACAAAATCAAGCTGAAGACAGAATTTGGCCTTAGGACCTAGGGTTCCTGCTCTCATCCATTAGAATGGTACGCATAGATGTCTTTTTGTTATTCAACCCATACCATTACTCTACAGCTCTGATGGTTAGCAAGTTCTTTTTTGTGTCCCTAGACTTAGCACAGGCCTGGCACAAAATAATCAATGAATAAATTCTGCTTGATTGAGTAGTTATCTGAAGTCCCTTGAACTCAGCAGTTTCCTTGGTGGGATGGGGCTAGGATCGAATCCTAGGAGTAGCCAGGAGCTGTCCATAACTGAAGCTCTTACAGTAGTGATAGGGCTTGAAGGAGTAGGTTGATAACAGCTTTTATGCCCAGTGAATCAGATTTTAAAAAAGAAAACAAAAAACACTTGTATGACTTCAGACTTATTTGGACACCTGGTGTCTTAGATTTTTGCCTACTCTTTGCCCAATCTGTTGCTTTATCCTTTGCTAGCCTTTCTTTTCTGGTCTCCTGCCTCTTCTTGCTTGATCTCTTCCTGTAGACCCTGATCTTTAGAGCACATTATCACCTTGGCCTCCAAAATAGCTTCTAGCTTCTGAGTTGTGAATATCTAGCTGGGCTTGGATTCCAGTAAACTACTTCTGGACATCTTCTTGCCTAGCTTGGCTCTCCTTAACCTACCCTACCCTCCTGCACCCCCATTTTCATGTCTTGCTGTGGGTATAATAATGAAATGGCACTACCAGTCCTAGAAAGGATGTGCCCTGATTTCATTCAACAGCCCTATGACTTGTCAGATCAAAACAGGTCCCTTAAATGTGTCATTCCCCCTGTTAGAATGAAAGATCCTTGAGAACAAAATCTTTTATATTTGTATCCCTAGGGCTTAGCACATTACCTGGAATATAGCAAATAATTTAATAAATGGCTTTCGCCAATTTACTTATTCATTCATTCAACTTGCCCCCTTGTTGTTTGTCCTTCATTCCTGAAGAGGACCATAGTATCAAGAAGGAGATGTCATGACTTGCAAGTGAATTGGTTTTAAGTGAGGGAGAGCTGTTCAAAGTCAACACCCTCACTTTCTCCCATGGGTCCACTGGCCAGATACATATCAAGACAACTGGAGATGGCCCCAGATGCAGCAGAGGGAGGACTTGGCCTTTTTGAGCTAAGATCTTTACCAGGTCTCAGTTTGACTGAGGCAACACCCATTCAGTGATTAAGGTTAGATAAAAATGAGGCAAAGAATGACTTCTTTTACCTAATAAAAAAAAATTCAGTCTGGAAGGGGAAAAACCTCATAGTTTCTGGCCAAAACAGAAACAATTGTTATTTACATTCACTCTGAGCCAGGTATGGAGAACCTGTGGCCTTGAGGCCACATGTGGCCCTCTAGGTCCTCAAGTGCTACCCTTTCATTGAATCCAAATGTAAAGGCCACATCCAAGGACCTAGAGGGCCACATGTGTACTCAAAGCTGAAGGTTCCCCATCTCTTTGAGCTATCGGAATCCAAGCAATGACTAAGTGAGCCTCAGGCTGGCACCTACTGTTGGCCAATCCATGACAGTCAGAGTGATTTGGGTTTAAGGCAAGGTCCATAAAATAGAAATCTAGCCCATAAACCCCATGATATCTTGCTAGGTTTCAGCAATTTAAATATACATTCCTTTGGGCAGAGTACCCACAGGTAAGGGTACGATTCCCTATGTGAACAGAGAGAGAGGAGGGAGAGAAGGAAGGGAGAGACCTGAATTGCTCAATTAGAACTGGCCAGTTGAGTCCCCAGGGGAGCAGCTATTACTACTCAGAGGTTGTTTTATTTATTTATTTATAATTTTACATTAAATTAAATTATAAAATTAAATTTCATAATTTATTTGTTCATTCAGTCATCTTGCCCCCTTACTATTCTAACTGATGAAAGTTCCTAGCTTTGTACCTACTTCTTATTAAAATAAACATTTAGAGATTCTGTTCTGAATGGAAAAGACACAATGATTCACCAATTAGGGAGCTTATTCTTTGGGCCCCAGGTGGCCACAATAAAATCACCTAGTCGTATTTCAAATAAAATCAAGCTGAAGTCTGGATCTTTCTGAGAATATGAGGTTCTCTACCCTTCAATTAAAATAATGTAAATACAGCTTTCCTTACTTTTCCCCACTAAGTTTCACCTGAATAACAATTAGCGTTTTCCCTTTTATACCTTTCTAAACTTTGTATTTCATTAGACGATGAATCTAAATCTTTACTATTCAATTGTTCATGAGCAACCCAACTCCTTTTCTGATTCCCTATCTTCTGGAAGATATCTCTGATATGTGTTCTTATTGGTAACATGCTACAGCTTCCTTATGCCAATGATGTATCTGTCCTTAGCTCTTTGGTTCCCCCACACTGTTAATACTTTGGAGACTGTGATTTTTCCATGATTCTCAGCTATGTGGCATCATAGAAAGGATATTGTTGTTAAAAGACTATTGTATGTCAGGGAACAGCTTGAGATCATTGAAAACACCTTACAAGTTATAAAATGACATCCAAGACACTCTTTCTCATATTCAGCTCCAGGCTCAGATCATTATCCATGTACAGGACTTGTCTAAGACATATGTATGATGAGTTAACTCAATGGACTGACCATCCGACTTTAAGTCAGAGTTTGGAAATTAAGTGTTCTTTATTCATGCATCTTTTCCCCACTGTGCATTGTTAGACTGACTTCCTCTGAACTATTATAAAGCACATTAAGCACATTCATGTATGTGTGTTCAACAATTTATATAAAAAATCCAAGTTAGGGGTTGGCAAATGATGGCTCAAGGGCCAAATCCAGCTTGCCTCCTGTTTTTGCACAGTCTGCAAACTAAGGATTGTTTTTACATTTTAAAAAACATTAAAAATTCATTTATATGGCTTTAAATAAAACTTTTATTTTATATGGCCTAGATTCTAAGCCATCTGGAAACAGCATGGCTTAGGGAAAAAGAGCATAGGACTTGGGTTTGAATCCCAGCTTTGACATGTACTGAGTGCTATTGGGCAAGATCTGTCTCCCCCTCTGTCAGAAAGGAAACCAGCAGTTTAACTGAATGAATATTAAAATTCTGTAGTGCTCAAGCTATTATGATTGCTGATACAAAGGTGAACCTTATATAGTCTCAGTCTTTGGAAAGCTTACAATCTAACATGTGCATTGCTTGCCTCATGGGGCTATTTTAAGCATGGGACTCTATAAATTCCAAAAGAACAGTACAGAAACTCCTCTACTTTCTTGGATAATGATGGAAACTGGAAGGTGTAGTTTCCCACCACCTAAGAGAGATTTATCTTTCCCTGTCTTTCATCTGACTCACATAATGTATTAACATAACAAACTGGGTAAAAATGTGTCTGTGTTATCTGTATAAGCTTAGAATTCAATTGTGTCCCTGTGTGTTTTTGTGATATGACTATCAATTTTGAGTGGAACCAGAGAGTCTCTTATGGGTAATATGAACTACACAGAGGGCATCATGGTGTATATTAGACTGTCCTTACTTTCTATGTGTACTAAAAAAGGAACAGGCAATGAAGTAACCGTAATATAAAATATATTGATCGAACTGAGGGCATGGATAGTCTCACTTTTTGTTTGTGTTCCCAGTACCTAGCACAGTACCTGGCACATAGTAGACATTTAATAAATGCTTGTTGATTGATTGATTTGTCTGTCCCACAGGTCAGTTATCATGGATAGCAATTTTTTCCTTATTAGAGAGACTGGAATAAATCTGTATTAGATGACTGATTTCAAGTTTCTCCACAGTGTCCTTTACAACAGACTAAATCTGTGGTTATCTCTGTGTGAATACTTGTGGTGATGGGAAGCTCACTACCTCACAATGAAGTTCTTTTGTCCATTGTTATCATTAGCTCAATGGGAAGCTGGTACAACTGATTGAAGACTATAGTGGTGACCTCCACCTCTCTCAACACTCATAACTGAGAGAATTTCCAATTTGTGATATATGTAGGTTGTGGTTAAAGCTAATGACTATACTAGAAATATAGGTAAAGCACTTGAAGTCTCCAGAAAATAAGTCAGCAGACTCAAATACACCAAAATATTTATATCAAAACTTGCTGTGGTGGGAAAACATCGGAAACAAAACAGATACCCATCTATAATATTGGGGAACATCTAAAGAAATTGTGGCATGCAAATGTAATAAAATATTGTTGTAATAAAATGTAAAAAATGATTAAAATATAATAAAATATTAAGAAATGACATATTGATGAATACAGAGAAAGGCATATATGAACTAAGTGAAATGAAGTAAGCCGTCAAGTAAACAATATGCACGATGACTGCAACAATAAAAAAGGAAAGAATCACAACCGCTGGGGAAAAAAGAAATTAAATTTTACAGAATAACAAAGATCAAGCGTGGCCTCAGAAGTGCTAGAAGACACCTTCCCCTGTCCCCCTCTATTCCTTTGCAAAGGTGAGAGTTTCACAAATGTAGAACATCACACATTTGCAGACTTTTTGAAAATATTGATCAGTTTTGCTGATTCCTCCTCCCCTTAAAATTGTTATATGAGATGACTTACTAGAAGGGTAGAGATGGAGGGGTACTGTGTGAAATTTAGGTGATGTAAAAACAAAAGCAATCAATGACACTTTATTTTTTAAAAAATGTCAGTGGTTTCAGAAGACATTTAAGGTTTGAGCTGCAGCCCTGGCCTTTTAGTAAAATGGCAGCAGTGATAGCAGTGCCTAGAGTAAGGCCAATATGAGTAGATCAGAGACATATAAGGCAGTCACTCTAGCCCATCAAAAGACAGTCAAGGAGTGCTTCCCCACAATTTTCAGGGGTTTCCCACTTCCTCTAGGACTTAATCCAAAATTCAAAATCAGGCATTCCAAACTCTTCACAACCTTACTCCCACCTGTTCTTTCAACCTTTATATTGCTCCACTTTATGCATTTCCAATTGAATTGGCTCATTAACTGTTCATTGTACAGGACATTCCATCTCTCACCATTGTCCCCAGGTACAGCTGGCCATCCTTGACTGCAATGCTCTCTCCTCACTTCTACCCCCAAGGCTCCCTTGTTTCTATCAAGGATCATCTCAGATGCCATCTTCTATATAAAGTTTTTCCCGATTCCTGCAGTTGTTAATGCTCTTACAAAATTATTTTGTATTTCCTGTATGTGAGTATATTTATATATAACTTATTTATCCCTGTACATGTTGAGTACCCCACGTGGAATATAAGCTGCTTGAGGGCAAGGGCTATTTCATCTTTGTCTTTGCATCCCCAGGGCCTACCACAACACCTGACACAAAAAATGGGCCCTTAATAAATGTTTTAGAATGGGACATCTGCCTTTTAGAGCAGCAATTTGGGATAATGAGGGGATTCCTTCACTGGGAGAGAGGCTGAGTAGAGAGCCTCTAGGAGAATCTTTCAATTCTACCATTCTATGGCTTTGTGTACATGCCATCATCATGAAAACCTGAGCTTCTAAATGGGAAGTTCCTAGAAAATACACACACACACACACACACACACACACACACATACACAAGTGAACACACATTTTTGACCCCCTAAATGAAGATCTTCAATCCCTAATAAATAACATCAATTTAGGAAGGGAATTTGGGAATTTAGCATTCTCAAATCTGTTAAGAGACTAAGTGCTCCTGGGGTTGGTGTGAGCACTTTTAGAAGTTTATAAGGTTGTCATTCCCACTACTCCTACCCCTCTTTTGGGGGGGGGGGGGCTGGGAACAAAAACACACAACAGATTTCTGCAAGTAATAGCGATTTATATACGTTGATTTACAGAATCAAATCACAGCACTTTCATTCATCTATAGATAAGGGGAGAGGAAGAGAGATCACTTGAAAGACTATAAATTAATATTCAGAAATTTAATTAGCTCAATGTGACTGATAGTTTTAATGGGTTGGATGTAAGAGAGTCTCACCTGTATTGTAAACCCTTAAGGGGAGGAAGCACGATGCTTAGTTCAAATGTTTTGTGGGATACCATATGCCTAACAAAAACACACCAAGATCTTGTTATAACACTGTCTACAATCCACTAATGTACAGGACTGCTTGAACACTAGACTGAAACTCAAAAGATTCCTAGGTCAATAGGAAATTTTAAAAGGTTGTAATCTCCACTCCCCTAGTTGTGTGTGTGTGTGTGTGTGTGTGTGTGTGTGTGTGTGTGTGTGTGTGTGTGTGTGAGAGAGAGAGAGAGACAGAGACAGAGACAGAGACAGAGACAGAGACAGAGAGAGATGCCCAATAAAATAGTTGCTTGAAATGATTTCTGTACATTTGGCCTAAGTCCCTCTGGATTTGGAGTCAAAGCTCTTGAGTTCTCTTTCCATCAAGATCTTACCATTTTTGTGATCTTGGGCAAATTATTCAGTTTCTTTCAGCTTCAGGTTGCTCAATTATAAAATTGGGGGCTTGACAAGATAATCTTTAAATCCTTTTCCAGCCCTAAATCCTGTGAATTCTGTTTTGGACTCCAGTCAGAGCATTTTGTTAGCCTGTGTATAGGGAGAGCAATATGGTGGTAGAGAGAAGGATACTATTTCTAGTACCAAAAGATCTGGGTTTGAGTCTTGGCTTTGCTCCTTAACTATTTACGTGACCTTGGGCACTCAAGTTACTTCCCCTCTTCAGGCCTCAGTTTCCTTGTTTGCAAAAATGAATCATAGATTTGGAGCAAAAGAAACTTCACTAGTTATCTTGTCAAATCAATAAGCTTTACTGAAAACTTTTATGTGCTAATCTCCAGAGGACACACCTGTAGGAAAGCAAGCAAATAAAAAAAAACCCCAAAACTATTTCAACCAATGAAGAAACTGAGACAGGGAGAGATGGAGTGACTTGTCCAAAGCCAGGTGTCAGAGTCAGCATTCAAACCCATGTCTTCTGTCCCCAACTCTGTACTTCTACTGCATCAAGTATTGGCTTAATCAGCAGTTCTTAGAGGAAGGCCGTGGGGATCCCTGGGCATCTCTGAAACACTGTGTGTTGTGTGGGGTGATCTTCAAAGTTTTAACTGTTTTCACAATAATACTAAGATATTATTAATATGGTAAATATCAACACAGAGAACTGACATAAACAAAGCTTTTTGGATGATCCTTGATAATTTTTAATAATGCAAAGAAGTCCTGAGACTAAGATTTATTTGGTGAATCAATAAAATGGTGTTAGAGCTGGTTTTTTTTAAGACACCTGAAGACCACAGGATTAAAGTTCTAGTGAGTACAACCATGAAGTGGATTTTAATCTTTTCAACTTTCTGAGAAGAAATGCTGACCTAGAAAAAACAGGTTCTCACAGAGAAGGAGCTATAATGAATATTCTTCTTTGAAACTAAGTGAGCACCAGAGCTGATGATTTTTGTGAATGTCTGATGATTGAATGCTGTTTCCTTTAGAGTGACTTTCAGTGGATTCTTTTTTTTTTTTTTTACCTATTTGTGTATTTTGAATATGCTTAAGGTTCAGCTGGCACAGTAATGTTAAGGCGATTTAATTTCCTTGCAGATGTGGCTCTGGGAGGACAGTACTGCCTCTGGTGCTTGAAGTCACTCAACATCTGCCAGGGCCCAAACACATATGGTATACTCACTCCAGCCGCAGATGCAGCTAATGCAGGAACAGTGGTGTCTGTGGTACGAAGACTCCCCGCCTTCAGAAATACACAACTGTGCAGACAGTAGTATCTGTGTTACTTAAAACTTGCCCAGTATCTGCTGGAACAGTTATGTCTTATCAATGGTCATGGCATCTGCTGAGTCTATTTGTCAGGGACCCTGAGGTTGTGTTAGATGGGGTAGGACTGAGGAGGTTTGGGTTGGCTAGATCTGGGCTGAAGGGGGCTAGTACCCCTTTAGAAAGGGGGAATGGTGAAGGAAGGTATATCAGATCTCACAGATCATATACTTAGAGCTAGAAAGGACCTCAGAGTTTACCTAAGAAAACTCCTTCATTTTACAGATCAGGAAATCAGTCTAGAGAATAAAGTAGGTCATCCAAGGTCACATGGGATGTGAGCATCAGAGTGGCAGTCTGGGAATCTGGGGTAGGGCCAGGGGAGGAGGATAAAGGTAGATTTCTCTTCTCCTCTCCACTGTTTCTGGAGTTTTCCTCTTCCTCTTTTTCCCTTGAGTTTTGCTATTCTTAATTTTCTCCACACGTCTGAAGTTTGAAAACTTTTATCATATTTTGAAGAGGGAAGTCCAACCTCTATTTATGCCCCTAGCTAAAACAGAAGACTGGAGAGCTTAGAACTTGCACTGGACGTTGAGGTCTGCTACTTGTAGCCCTGACCAAGACAGTAATTTCTGCATTTCTGTTTCCTCAACTGTCAGATATTTACATTATCAGTCTCATCAACGATGTGCTTGTGGATGTTGGGTGGGTAAAGAACAAGGTCCTGATGCTCTAGATAAAAGAAATTTTATGCTAGTCTTGGCCTAGATATTTATTGCCTGAAAAGCAGCCTGGCAAGGGGGAGAACATGCTGGATTTATAGTTTGAGGATCTGAATTCAGGTTCCAGTTCTGCCTTGTACTACCCATGTGACCTTGGGCAAGTCACTTAACCTCAAAAGTTCTCAATTTTCTCATCTATAAAATGGGAAGGTCGGATTAGATGATCTCTAAGGGCCCTTTCAGCCTTAAGACTGTGATCATATGATCCTTCCTGACAGATTTTTAAGGAAACATCCAAATAAAAGCAACCCCTAAAAAATGCAGGTAGTTATTTAAATCTTAGATAAATTTTCAGTTGAAGAGAAATGATGCAGAATTGAGAGGTAATCAATTACCATGTAGTAGAGTGTAAAATTATAAGAAATACAATTCAAAAGGAGTTCTCCCAATTTATAGCTTCCAGGAGTGTGTACTCTGTCTTCAGGATCACAGAGGATATTCTAGTTAAAGTGGGCTCAGAGCCAACCTTAAAAAGAACAATGGGCCAATTCTAATGGAATCATTATTTCTTGCCTTCTGTGCCTTTTCCAGGGACACTTGACTCAATTTTGTGTAACTCCCATTTCCAGTCATCAGTTTTAGAGCAGTAAACTTAAAAACAAAGATGCAGGGAACTCTTTCTGTCTTTTTCTTTCCTTCTGCCTTAGTGTGTGTGTGTGTGTGTGTATGTACTATCTTTTGTTTTTTTCAATGACAGGCACTTTTAGAATGGGTTTGCTGACTATGCATAAACATGGCACTTAAGTGCTGAAAAGGTATTTCAATCCTCTCTAGGGGGTGAATTTCATGGGTATTCAACTACCTTCCTGAAAAATCTTGATAATATTAAGTAAAATGAAAGAGGTTCTCATGGCATTTAGAGACCCATACTACTAATATGAGTTGCCCAGCATTACTTTCTAGGATTTCCCCTCACAGATACATTGCTATTTTAAAGGAACAGCATCTCTGTCTATTCTGCTGAAATCCACTTGAAGAAGGGTGTTAACAACTTAAAAGTTTTCATTAACATATCTATGGGAGTAAGGAGCCCAGGGACAAAACCCCTACTTTTCGCCAAAAGTGATTCCCAACTGAGCTTTTGTATTGATGTGACCACTACCCATCCCCCACACCTTAAACTATTTTGAAAGCTACTTTGGGGGAAAAAAAACTGTTCAGAGGGCTGCTTTCATTTGAAGAAATGTCCACAGTCCAGCAAAGATGTAAGAAAGCTAATGAAATGTGAGACTGTCTTTTATAATTATTACTTTTTCTCTGGTATAACTGAGGGATCTTGTGAGGAAAAAAATGGAATACTTTTTGAAAAGTGCTTGGAGATCTCCTGACATTCATTTCCATGAAAATCTGATTGACTGATCTTGCAATGAAAATCCTGGTTTCCATAATTAGAAAAGTAACATTATTGTTTTTATTCTTGAAGTTGTTTGTAAAGTCCTGAAGATATAAAGAAGTGAATTTATGGGACTTCATAGGGTACATGCACATAACTGTATATGCCTATATAATGCATACATATACATACATTTATGAATACATTTATGTGTTTATGTGTACTCTGTCAACATATTAAGAAACTGAGATTTAGGAATGAGAAGGTGTAGAGGAGTTGCAGTCAGACAGAAATGAATCACACCAATGAGAACAATCACATGAACAAAGAGCCTATAGGATTTGACAAATGAGGGGGTGCAATGGGGTAATGGAGAGAGAAAAGTTCAGAATGATTGAGATTTTAAGACTTGGATCACTGAGGAGGGCAGTTAGTGAGGCTATCAACAGAACTAGGAAATGTAGTAGACAGGACAAGTCTTTGAGGGAACTTGATGAGTTCACTTTTGTACATACTGCATTACAGTGGGACATACTTTCAGTTTGGGTTAATAGCACCATCATATTCCTAGTCACCTGAATTTCAAAGCTTCCACTTTCCCTTTCCTCCTCCCCCTAAATAATGAGCTGCTAAGTTCTGGGATCTTAGATTCAGTGTTGGAAGGGACTTGAGATGTTATCTAGTCCAACTATCTCATTTTATAGAAGAAACTGAAGCTTGGAGAGTTGAAATGACTTTCTCAAAGTCACATAGATAGTAACTAACAGAGTTAGAATTTGAACCCAGGACCTCTGACTGCAAATGCAGCACTCTTGTATCATATTGCCTCCCATTGTGCTGTCAAGACCATTTAGTCTATCTTGGACATATGTCATGTATCCATCCCCAAATCCCTCTTCATATAAATTCCATCTTAATGTGGTATATAACCCCCTCATCTCAACCCAAACTATTGAACTTACCTTCCATTTCTCACTTCTCCAATCTGTCCTTTACACAGCTGCCAAAATAATCTTTCTAATAAGCAGGTCTAATAATTCAACTCTCCCATTCAAAAGCATATTTGACTATAGGCTCCATTTGTGCAGGGAATGTGTCTTATCTAAACTTGTCTGTCTCTCAGAACCTACCAGAAGTGCTCTCTGTGCATGGTAAGAGCTTAATAAATGTTTGTTGAACTGAATTGAATTGAGTCCAGGTAGACACATCCAATAGACATTTGGAAATGTGGGACTGACTCAGGAAAGAAACCAAAGCTTGGTGTTTGTTTTTGCATATTAACCTGCAAAGACATGACAGTTGAAAACACAGAAAGAGGAGGGTGTGAAGAGAAAAAGGGATGAGAACAGAAAGTTGAGAGACACTCACACATAGGTGGTAGCAGGAGGAAATCCAATATGAAGCCCTAATCAGGCAAAGTGATAGTTGAAGCAGGTAAGTATTACAGAAATCAAGGGAGAAGAAAACATCAATTATAAGGAACTGATCCATAGTGTCAAAGGCTGCAGAAAAGCAAAGGAAGCTAAATGCTGAGAAAAAGCCATTGGATTTGGCAATTAAGAGGTCATTAGCGACTGGAGAGAGCAGTTTTTGAAAGAGTAGTCAGGGAAAGAAGCCAGATTTCAGAGCTCTGAGTGAGTAGAAAAATAGAAAGGGTGAGCAAAAAGTAGCAAGTATATCTATCTATCTATCAGTTGTGTGTGTGTGTATACATATATACACACATATGTATAGATATACACATACACAAAGATGCATTCAATTTATACACATATACTTTGTGTGTAGATGACATAAATGGGTGCATATGTGTGTATACATACATATAGCTTTAGCTTCAGATACAGAATCAACAGGGCAGATGCAACAATAAAATTCAATATATAATGAAGCACTTATTCCCTATGGATAGGACTGAATTTTCAATTCAGCAAATATTAAGCTCCTAGTGTATGCAGAATATTGTGCCAGCTAGGCTCCAGAAAGATAGGTCTAGATAGATACCCAAGGTCCCTGTCACTGTGAGCTTTCATGCCACACGCTCTAATATAACTGTCATATAACCATGATATAATGTATGAAGTAAGAAGTCATTCATTATTAGCAAGAGTTGGGAGAGCTTCATGGAGGAGGTAGCATTTGAGTTAGTCTTTAAATGAATGTGAGAGGCAGAATGGCACAGTAGATAGTGGACCTCTAAGCCAGAAAGACCAAGGTTCAGTCAAGCCCAGTCTTTGAAATGCACTGGTTGGGTGACCCCAAGCAAATCACTTAACTTTTTCAGGATGCTAGACCAGAGGCTTCAAACTCAAAGATTAATGCAACCACTAAGCTGTACATAAGAATCCCTGAGGGGCTGCATACTGACTTGGAAAACTACATAGTAACATTATTTATGTTCTATTGTATTTTTACTTATTTTTTTAACTGTTTCCCAATTACAATTTTAATCTGGTTTGGTGGCACTCTGGAGTGTTACTGGAGTGGGGTTTTGTATCTCTGAATTGGAAAACTCTTTAAGTCTGTAAGTTACAGAGATGTTGACCTACATTGATAGAAGCAATTTCCTTAATTATAGGAGTTACCTAGACCGATGAAAGCACAGGTCCAATTCCTATGCCTTTAAAAGACTTAGTAGGGATTGAAGGGGAATGGTAAAAGGGAGGGGAAGAAGGAGGGAAGAGGACATTTAAGAAAACCCTGGGTATCGATACCTTTTGTCTCCTCTTTGAATAATATAACTACTTAAAAGTTATCCCAGTTTATAGTATTAGTTGTTTAGTCTAGTGATCCACACATCATAATTTACCTTGAGAAGATGAATAAGTTGTGGTTACCCTTCTGTTTACTAAGTGAGGCTCTCTGCTACCTGCTTTGAAGAGATTTGTGGAGGTTTAAAAGCAAACCCAAGCAGAATGTTTGTAAATCAGAGCTCCTCAGGACTAGAAACCACACAAAGTATTACTTTTGTGAAAAAATTAACTTTTTCTTGAGAGATTACACGTCAAATGAAATACTGCATCACATTTAAAACTCCACATTTGGAAAACTGTATGTATGTGTGTTTGTAACCAGAAGCCTTGTCTCTGGAGTCCTGCAGAATTCTGGGAAGGACAGCCCCTGAACAAATGAGGTATCATCACCTTTTATATGAAGAAAAGGAGAAAATATAATACAAGTAAGGAACATCAATGCGATTCAATAAACATGTATTAATTAAATAGAATTGAGCATCTGGGACAAATTTATAGTTTGCTAAACGATTCAGAATTGGGCCAGATAGTACTTTTGACATTAGTACTTCAAAAATTAAAGAGACGGCTGAATATTCACAAGATTAGATGAGACCTGGATCAAAGAACAGCCATACCCCAAATCATTAGGTGTCACTGTGCCCTCTTCAATTTCCTGGGGAGCAGGGGTGTTGAGGGCATTGAGATGGCCAAGGCAAAATTTCTGTTTTAATGAAGATTTTGGGGGCTGGTCTTAGGCACTCATAATGACTACTTCACTATTTACCAAGTGTTTCCACATATAGCCTCTAATTTGATAATGTTTATAAAGAGGAAAACAGTTTCGTAAATTGCAACTTTCTATCTTTCTGGTAATATGGTCCCTTTAATTTCACTCATTGACCCACATCTCTCACTGCTTCCTGCTCTTCTTTCCTCCTTTGTTTTTTTCCCTTCTCTCCTCTCAGCTCCCCATCTCTGGCCTCAGGCCATTTCCTCCCTGGTTGCAGTCATACACAATTTCAGTTTTACACTTAACTCTCCTAGTCCCATAAGTGGTCCTCTTTTACGTCAAGATTCTGAACTTTTTGTATCTAGGATTCTTCAAGTTTAGCCAGAACTAACATCCTTGATATCTAATCACTGTGGTCTGCAAGGAAGGGGTCATTCCCACCTATTCCACCCTGCCCTTTAAATGCAGGAGTAAGAAGCTGAGTAAAAGGACTCCTTGACCCTCTCCTATGGAAAAGGTCCTTGCCCTCTCTATCTTGAATTTACATAGAACAGTAGATTTAAAGTTGGAAGCAACCACGGCGCCCTTCTTTTTACAGATGAGTACAGGGAGTTTAAGTGAATTTAATTACATTTGTGTAAATCTAGGTAAAACCTTTTCACCTTGAAGATTAAAAAAGTGTATGAATATGAAAAAGTGATCAAATGGGATCCACTCAGGAACCAAGCACTTCCTAATACAATCTGGTACATTATTTGTACCCAGGAAATAACGCTGCAAACCTTAAAAAAATTCAAAATCGAAAAACTTCAAATTTCTCTCTATCTACACACTTTTGTTGTCGCTGTTACATGGTGTCTTTTACAGTCCAGGAGTAATGACATCTTTATTTTATCCTGCCAGGACCCTACATTGGGCAGTCAGAACCCATTCATCTCAGCAGGAGCCTTGAGATAACTGCCTCGGCCTCATTCCCTCAAGCTGATAATCAGTTTCTACAACATTTAGATTCTTTTCTTTAAGGTGGGGCAAAGGGATAAACGTTTCCCTAGTAGATTTTTTTTTGGCTGTGGTTTAAAACTGAGGCTTAGGTTAACATTTTTCTAAGAACCCAGGGCCTGCAAGCAGCCCCTTCAGAGAAAAACAAACAAACAAAAAGAGACCATTGAAACAGATGTAAACATCCTGAGGAAATGGCAACAATAAATAATTACCTGTGACTTGTTACACTTAATTCCCTCAGGGGCATTATCACACCCTACCCAAACAGTCAGCTCTCGGAGTGGACTTCCCTTCAAGATCCTATCTCTACCCGGCGTGATGAAAGTGATGAGTAAAAATTAAGCACTTTATCCCTCCAGGAGAAAGTAACAGACTTCTCATTCCCATGATTATCATCTCTATTGCTACAATGTAACCTCGCAGCTCTCGGACCGCCGGGTGCGTTTCAATGCGCTTACATCTTTGCGATCTGGGAGATTTGTAAAACCCTTGTCATCGCACGGCCCTGAAAGATGGATAGTCTCAGAAAGAAAGTCTGAACCCCGGAGGCGGTGAGGCAAATGTGAAGTGGGGGCTGACCCCGGCGGGAGGAAAGTTGCCGGGATATTAAACAACGAACGACTGAACAAAGGGAAAGAGAAATGGAGAAAAGCGCGTGTGTGGAAACGGATGTCTGACTCCCAGGTCAGAAGCCAGGGAGGACGCGAGTGGGGGAGGGAGACGTCCGAGTTCCCGCCCGCGTGAGAGTGACACGAGGCTACTGGAGAGTCCGCGTCCCTCCTCCCTCGCCCTCCCCCAGCCAATGGGTCTGCAAGTCCTCGTCCAACCGCCCCAGGAAATCGATCCAGACCCCTTAGCGGTCACGCCTTCCTTCCCAGCCTGCCCCAGCCACGGCCCCGCGGGAGGTTTAGAGGGCTGGGATGGAAGGACAGGCTGAGGGAGGGACAGAATAAGGGAGGCGGGCGCCGCTGGACCCCCGCCTGCCCTCTCTCTTCCCCTTGCTGCGGTCTCGGTCCGTCTGCCGTGCCTTGGGGGTCGGCAGGTTTTGTGGACTGCCGTCCAGCATCTGGACCAGAGATGGGGACGGCTCTCTAGAGGGGTGGCTCCTTCTCTTTGCCTTTCCTAAAAGCCCGGAGGGGACACGCGTCCTCCTTAGCCCCGCCCCCGGCTCCCACCCGGGACCGAGGTGCCCCACCTCCTGGGAAGGCCTCCGGGTGTCTCTTCAGGGGAAGAGGACTGCACACCCCAGCAGACTCAGAGAGTGTCCACGCGGCCGTCAGCCTGCCCGTCCCCTCCTGCCCATCCCCATCCTCAGCCCCGCGGACAGCACAAAGACTGAGCACAAGAGCTCTGCCCCGGGAGGACGCGGCTTGTAGCTGCAGACTTGGGGGGCGGGGTGGGAGGGCAGGGCGGGCGGGCGCACGCACACTCCCGAAAGCCGAGCTGCGGCTCCCGCCGGGGAGGAGCCTAGGGCGGCTGAGGACGGCTCCCGGGTCCAGCCTTCTTTCCGAGTACGCAGCCCTAGTCTTAAAGGGACAGCCCTCCTCCTTCCACTTCAACGGGGGGAGGGCGGGGGGGCACACCGCGCATGCCTCGCTTGCTCCGGGCGACCCGGCGCGCATGCCCCATTCACCCGAGTTGCACTAGGGCAGCTTTGCATTTGTCTGTGCAAGCTGGGCGATGGTCTGTTCCGCGGGAGTCCGGGAGTGAAACCGATCAGTTTCAGAAACTGATCAGTATCCTTGGAGCAGGCAGGTGCTCTTTCTGACCTTAAGTGCACGCCCTGTCTTGTCGAAGCGGAGTCAAAATGGGTTGAAAAGAAATAGTGATCACCGTTGCGGGTTGTGTGTGCGTGTGTGTATGTGTGTGCGCGCGTGTTCGTGGGCGCGCGCGAGTTCCGTTGCAAGCTTCTTCTATTGTCATGTGCATTTTTTTGTGAAGGTAGGCAGCTTTCCAGGCGGCGTTTCCGATTACCCTTTTCCTTTCATCTCTTAACACTTGGCCAGAATAAGTCTGCCCCCCTCAAGTTTTCTTTGTCAAGGCTTCTGTGAGGAGCGTAACGCCGAGTTGGACAGACAATAGGCCTTCCTCCAAGACGCACCTTTCCGCTTTGAAAGTGATTTACGAGGAGCAGGAAAAAGTAGTTTATGGGAGACGGTCCATTAGACTCGGGCCCCTTTATACAATTACTAAAAAAAAAAAAAGTTCAGCACGTTTCCCCCTTTAAAATAAGGAACAGCGAGGGGACATATGGAAACAATGATTTATCCCCGGTTGATAGATACAAACAAGTGTCTCGAGTCTTTATTGTTCTGCATTAGACAACAAAGAGAGGCGTTTGCGGCGGGGGTGGGGGGTGGGGGGGAGGGGCGAGGGAAGGGAGGGGAGAAGGAAGGGAGGACGAGGGCGGGGGGTGGGGGGGCGAGGAAGGGAGACTGTTAAGACATCCTCCTCCCGCCCTCTCCGCTTCCCGCCTGTCCAATCGCCTCACACAGCGATAGTGTCAGTAGCATTGTAGTGTCAGCTCCTGCCCGTGACGTTGCGGTTCCCTTATCCCCCTCTAGTGCCGTCTGGCTGCAGTAGCTCAGACTAGAGGAGGGGAGAAGAGGAAAAAACGCTGAGTGAGTGAGTGGAGCCGGGGAGGGGTTCCTTAAAGAAACGCTACCATCGCTTGGCATTGTGGCCAGGCAGGAACTCCGGGGGAAATCTCCTCCTCTCCATTATTACCCCCACCCCACCCCTCCACAAAATTTGGGGTGGGGAACCAGGTGGGGGGATTCTGCAAGCATTTTATAAACCGGATTGCACTGAAAGAATAGATAATAAAGGCAAAAAACGGCAGCTGAGCCATCTCCAAGCAGCTGCCCTCCCTCCTCTCTCCTCCTGGCCATCTGCCTTGGGTTTTTCTTTGTGTCTGATCTTTTACTACTGAACCGAGTGCAGGAGGAGGAGGAGGAGGAGGAGAAGGAGGGTGCAGCACACACAGGGGAACTATGCCCAGTTCGCTCTTTGCAGACCTGGAGAGGAACGGGAGCGGCGGTGGCGGCGGTGGCGGCGGCGGTGGAGGAGGAGGAGGCGGCGGCGGCGGCGGAGGTGGAGAAACCCTGGATGACCAGAGAGCCTTGCAGATCGCGCTGGATCAGCTCTCGCTCTTGGGGCTGGACAACGACGAGACCGGCTCCTTGTACGACAATGAGCCCCGGAAGAAGAGCGTGAACATGACTGAGTGCGTGCCGGTGCCCAGCTCGGAGCATGTCGCGGAGATAGTGGGAAGGCAAGGTGGGTATTTGGAAGGAAGTTGGGTGGGCGAAAGAGGCAGAGAGTGGAAGGAATGAAAAGGCAAGGGGGGTGCTTTCCACGCTGGGTGGACATGTGTGGTGGGATGTGTGTGTGTGATATGCGACACTAAACGCTGAAGTGAACTAGCGATGCTATGACGGGCAGTCCCCCCAGACAAAGAAAGTGCAGATGTGGGTCTTCCTGGAGCCTTTCTGCACCAATGCCAAGATGCACTTTCACCTACTAAAATCACAGCCCATCTCGCCCACCTTTTCCCCTCCTTCGCCCCGGGAAATTTAATTTAATGGGAAATGCATTCAGGGGGAAAATGTGGTCCCTCCTTTTTAAGAGTGTGGGGGGAGGGGGAGAATCAGGGAGAGGAAGAGAAGTCAGGATTTCTAGAAACCGAAATGGAGCTTAGAAGGGGAACAATGGGCACGGGAGTCGAGACCATCCCCATTGGGAGGGAGTGATCTTGCACAGCCACTCTGCTCTGAAGGAATGTGCTGGGCACTAAGTGTGGATCAGCATTTTTCCCCCCAGCTGACTTGTATTCGATTTGGTTTTTGAGCCCATGGCAACTGCCGTCTTTTCGGAGGGCTGGGGATCGGAGGGGGCTTTTGCTCGAGCTCCAAGCAAACCCGTCCTCCCCGCGAGTGCCCCCGCTCCAGAGTGTGTGCATGAGGGAGGAGACGCCAAGTCGCCCCCCATCCCGCCCGCTTCCCGGGTCTGCGGCGGCTGACCCCCACCTCTGCGGTCATGCCCGGATAATCGGTGTGTTTCTTTCTCTCTTTCCCCGCATCCCGGCTCCCAGGTTGTAAAATCAAAGCGCTACGGGCAAAGACCAACACTTACATCAAGACCCCAGTTCGCGGGGAGGAGCCTGTCTTTGTTGTGACTGGCAGGAAAGAGGACGTAGCGATGGCCCGGAGGGAGATCATCTCGGCCGCGGAGCACTTCTCCATGATCCGCGCCTCCCGGAATAAAAACACCGCTCTCAATGGCACGGTGCCCGGGCCGCCCAACCTGCCCGGCCAGACCACCATCCAGGTGCGGGTGCCCTACCGCGTGGTGGGGCTGGTGGTGGGACCCAAGGGGGCCACCATCAAGCGGATCCAGCAGCAGACACACACCTACATCGTCACGCCCAGCCGGGACAAGGAGCCCGTGTTCGAGGTGACCGGCATGCCCGAGAACGTGGACCGCGCTCGGGAGGAGATCGAGGCGCACATCGCCCTGCGCACCGGGGGCATCATCGAGTTCACCGACGAGAACGACTTCCACGCCAACGGCACCGACGTGGGCTTCGACCTGCACCACGGGGGCGGCGGGCCCGGCCCCGGGAGCCTCTGGAGCAAGCCTACCCCCAGCATCACGCCCACCCCGGGGCGCAAGCCCTTCTCCAGCTACCGCAACGACAGCTCCAGCTCGCTGGGCAGCGCCTCCACGGACTCGTACTTCGGCGGGGGCACCGGCGGCAGCACCAGCGCCGCCGCCACCCCGCGCCTGACGGACTACAGCCCCCCCAGCCCCGCGCTCAGCTTCGCCCACAACGGCAACAACAACAACGGCAACGGCTACGCGTACCCCGGAGGCGAGGCGGCCCCCTCCCCGGACTGCTGCGCGGAGCTGCCAGGCTTCGATCCGGCGCCAGCCCCGCCGCCCGGGGCCCAGCTCATCTGGGCCCAGTTCGAGCGGTCCCCCGGCGGGGGCCCCGCGGCGCCGGTGTCCTCCTCCTGCTCCTCTTCCTCCGCGTCCTCGTCCGCCTCGTCCTCCTCCGTGGTCTTCCCCGGGGGCGGCGGAGGCGCGTCCCCCAATGCCAACCTGGGGCTGCTGGTGCACCGCCGGCTGCACCCCGGTGCCAGCTGCCCCCGCCTGTCCCCGCCTCTGCACGGCGTGGGGGGCGAGCACCATCTGGCGCGCCGGGTGCGCAGCGACCCGGGCGGCGGGGGCCTGGGCTACCCCGCCTACGCCAACGGGCTGGGCGCTCACCTGCCCGGCCTGCCGCCGTCCGACTCGTCCGCCTCGTCTTCCTCGTCCAGCTCCTCGTCCTCCTCGTCGTCCTCCTCCTCGGGACTGCGGCGCAAGGGCAGCCGCGACTGCTCCATCTGCTTCGAGAGCGAGGTGATCGCGGCCCTGGTGCCCTGCGGGCACAACCTCTTCTGCATGGAGTGTGCCAACCGCATCTGCGAGAAGAGCGAGCCCGAGTGCCCGGTCTGCCACACCGCAGTTACTCAGGCCATTCGTATATTTTCCTAAAGGCAAACACACCCACACGCTCTCCTCCGCCCTTGCCAACACACCCTCTTCTCTCTCCCAACCTTACACACTCCTGAGATCCAAGACGAGCTTTTAAAGCTGTAGTATCTGCACAGTTTTTTAATTTAAAAAAAAATTAAGGGACTTGCCAGGATATTTGCATCAAGTGTACTGTAGCCTGGGGAAACCTCTATACCATCTAAAATGCATGCTATCAAAATCATAGGAGCAAGGACATTCTATGAGTAATCGATTTTTACACTGTACTTTAAAATAGGAAGCCTCCAAAAGAATACCCCCCAAAGTTTTTTTTTCGTTCTTTAGAGTAGGAAAAATGAATAATAATAATGATGATGCTGACGACAATAATGCCTATATAATGTGTGGACTTTTAGTGTGTCCCTCTTGCTGGTGAGTCCCCTAGAAATGCTTATTCCAGAAATACAGTGGATACTTTTGGAATGTTCTTGAAAGGCAAGGATTGCCTGTGAAACCATGATACTGCAGCTTTATTAAACTTAAAGAAACTGTAACATATCTCTTATATATATTAAAAAAAACGTTTAAAGGTTTTAAAAGAGAAATTGCATTAATACAGATTGAAGTATTTTATTCTTTTTTGACTTGAAAAATTATATTTCATATTGCAAAGATGTTTACAAGTATTTTAATTTAAGTTCAGTGAACTTTTTTGTAGCTGGGTTAAATCTTTTTATTTTAGTATGGCCTTATGGCAAAGAACACTGTATTATTTTAATATCACACAATTGTGACAGAATTACAAACCATAAAATGTGTAATGCTTTGAACAGTATTCTGTTGGGATGGAGATTTTATAGGTTCAGAAAAATCTTTTAAATCTACTTCACCCAGCATATTTTCTATTCAGTGATATAAGACATATTTTATTCTATATTATTACAAACAAATGGAAATGTTTAAACATGTCAAAAGGAACCGTTGACGCTTTCTAACATTTGTATAAATAGAATTCAGTGGAAGTTACAAAAATTCTGTTGCACCACTAGTTTTAGTATTTCTATTTTAATACATTTGTTTACCACTTGTTTATGTATATGTAGGTGATGTTACTTGAGCTTAAATGTACTTTACTGAGCAAAGTTTAAAAAAACAAAGTATATTTTATTTTATGATAAAGGGCCTTTAACCTCATGGTCAAATACTAATATTATATTTGCTGAGACAAGATTTGAAATTGTATCAAGAGTTTTATTTTTCTGACATTTAAAGTTCTACATAATAAAGGTAAAACTTAAGTAATGGTGCTACTTCATTTTTTAAGTATTTCTATATAAATAAAGTAAAATATTACAGAATACCAGTCTCTTGTGATGATTTGACTTTATTTTTTTTTTTTTTAAGAACCAAGGAGTGTAATATTCTGTAGGGAACTGTCCCTCTCCTACTTTTTAAGTGTTTGATGTAGGCTAAACAGCAGGTAAGTTAAAAATACA
Organism: Notamacropus eugenii; assembly: GCF_028372415.1. Taxonomy (NCBI): domain Eukaryota; kingdom Metazoa; phylum Chordata; class Mammalia; order Diprotodontia; family Macropodidae; genus Notamacropus; species Notamacropus eugenii. Next base: position 175,313,779 of record NC_092872.1, on the reverse strand, counting down.
TTGTATAATTTATGCGCTTATTAGAAGTAATGAACTTGAGAGGTAAGAGTTATATTTGGCTCAGTGCAGCTAGCTCTGCCTTTAGGTAAAGGTGTTTTCTCTGAAATGTGCATCTGGTCTTAGGTTGAGTGATTTCTTTGTGATAAGTAGAGATGATCAATTCTATTGCCTTAATGCAGACAGGGAGGGGCTCTCATTTAATCTTGGTAAATTATGAAGCTTGTTTCCTGATAGGTGTCTGGTTGAGGGGCAGGCTAATTGGCTTTGACGGGCCTGGGGTGTTAACTGTTTGTTGTTTCAGGGAGTTTTTGTTTGCTTTTTGACTGAGTACACCTGCAGGCTGGGCTGTGGAGGGATGGCTTTGGGTTTGGAGCAGAGTGTTTCTTTGCTTGACATCAGCAACGCCTCGAGAATTGTGTAGTTCTTAGGATTCTCTAGATTGTTCAAATGCTCTTTGAGCACATTTACTTTGAGCTGCTACCCTGGAGAAAAGAAAACCCAAATACAGGCTTTTCTTCTAATGAAGGGTGAATAATATACAATATCTCCACAGGGAAGTCCAAAAATAGAGAGTATATTCTACCCGTTTCTCCTTCCCCCTTTGTCGGGGGGTCTCTTAAGCCAGGAATGGCCAGTTCAGATCTCTGCAGTAACTGTCTTTGTGTGGCTTTTGCCATTGTTTGGCTACTGTGCTTTTTATGACACTGTGATGCATAAGGCTCTTGTAGATGCTAGTCAATAAGAGGGAGAAGGTAATGTTAAAAAAAGAATAATCTGACCCATATTGGTAAGTAATGCATTTTGCTTAGATACAGAAAAGCTTTATGTCGTTATCCAACTTGTCCTTTTAACTTAAGGTACCTTTTAACTTAACATGTACTTCTTGTGGTTCATGGTGTTCCAAGAATGAGTTTTTGCCCCTTGTTTAAGCTGTTTTTAATTGCTTTGGCTATGACCAAGATCCCTTTTTTGTATAATCAGATTTCCATACTGGTGTGCTTTTTATCCTTTAAGAAAAGGGCTCTGAATAACAAATAAACGAACAGAAATTCAGAAGTCCTGATTGAATTTCTATAGGCTTCCCTTAGGATTTTTTTGTGGTAGGCCATCATAGCTCATGGGCTATTTTAGAGGGTGAGAAAAAGGTTTGATTTGGAGACATCTGTCAGACTGTCCAGTGAGTCCTATTTCTTATGAAGGCCCTTTCTTTACTTGGAGTCTTGAGATGGATGATCCACTTTTGGTAGAAGGCATCCAGAGGATGGCTTTTGTCCCATCTCCCAAGGGTGTGCACTGGCTGGTGGTAGGGGGCGGTGGAAGGAAGGAAGCAGCTTCTCGGTATCAGGCTTGGCAGTAACCAGAGTTTGTGTCTGCAGCAATTCCCCAACCCATTCCCCACTGCTGGAGGCTGTCTCTGCAGCAAACAGCTCTTTCTTCTTGTGTGTGTTTGTGTGTGTATGTGTGTGTGTGTGTAAGTAAACAAAGAAAATACGTTTTCACAGCTGGGGGGGCAGTCAAAGGAGAATTTGAATGAAACCTCTGCTCTCTGACTCTTGCCAGATGTCTCATTAAAATATTTAGGTATCTACTGTATGCTAACTGTACCTGCCTTACTGCATACTTCTATTCTGGGGACAACTCCGGGACCTTCTAACTTTGTGGTCAGGAGTGTTGGAAGGGAAGGAGCCAAGAGGTAATGTCCTAAACGTAGAAGAGAACAGAACGACGAAGGAAGCACTTTCTGTCTAACCAAACAATTATAAGCAGATAATATAGACTTACCTTACAGTTGATTTATGTAGTGCCAGGGTAATGCCTGGTTCAAAATTGAAAAGTAGGTCAGTCCCCATTCCCATTCCCTGCCCCCAAACTCTTCTTTTTGCACCTTTCTCCCTTTTACACCCCTTAAGAGACAGCTAGATTGTAGCATGGGTAAGAGTGCTGGACTTATGACTGAGTTGGAATTTTACTGTGGGGCACTTATTTGTGATGTGACAAGTCACTTAACTACTTAACCTCACTTTCCTCATCTGTAAAATGGGAGGGGGGATAATAGTCTGTACCTTCCAAGGATGTGGTGAGGATCAGATGAGATATGTACAGTGCTTTGCAAACCTTAAAGGACCACAAAAAAGACTAGCTGTCATTATTAGTGGCCCCTCCATGATTCTTCCCTCCACCTTACCTGGACTGACAATTGTGGATCTAGAGCCTCAGAGGCCATGTAGTCTAACCCCCTTATTTTACAGATGAGGAAACTGAGGCCCCAGGGGAGGAAAATAACTTGAACAAGGTTACAGGTAGCATTATGGGTGAGATTTGAACTTTAAAGGTAACTCTTTCCATTGTTTGCCCCTGGATCCTGAACTCTTTCTAGACTGCCTCTTCTGTATTCATACTCCACTTATCAGTCCCCCTCTTCTAATCAATTTAAATCAACCAATACTAGTAATAGCTACTGGGTACAGACAGAGCGTTGTGTGTGGGTGCTATTGTGTTGAGGATAAGAAGATGAAAAATTGCCTAGCCCTGGTGGAAAGGAGCCCCAAGAAAAGTGAATTCTGACGAGGTTGTGGATGAAATGCCAGAAATTCCTTCAACAATCCCTTAGAAGGAGCCTACCTACTTATGGGGAACTCAGATTCTTAGGTGTAGAACACAAATACTTAGATGAGAAGCTCAAATGATTCTAAAACATGGTAGCATGTAATGGGCAAAGGAAAGATGACAAAATGTTCTAGGAAAACGAGATCTTTTTCATTTGTCGGCGAGAGGATCAGGGAAGATCTCCTCCAGAAGGTGTCACCTGAGCTGAGCTGTGAAGAGAGAGGACTTCACTGCACTGCCAGGTATATGGGAGCCTTGGGAAGCAGACCTCTAGGAATATAGGACCTCTAGAAATTCTGGCTGGAACATAGCGTGTGAGGAGCATCAGGGGGTGTTCTTGGGGAATCTGACATCATAGGAGCATTACATATGGAGCTGGACCTTAGTGATAATCTCGGCCTAGATCCCCTTGGTGTCCAAAGAAATGAAGTCACTGACCCAGCATTGACATCTATGCGTTAGTAATAGATTTGGGATTTGATCCACACCCAATCAGTAAGCTGCACAGTAGTGGGAATTTCTGTCCTTTTGTGGATGAAAAAGCGAGTTATCTCCTGCTATAGGAACTTCTGGCATTTTATCCATATAGTGGCCAGAATTGATTTTCTTCTGTGTGCCTTTCAGGCTGGATGGCCAATTTTCTGCAGCCTTCCTCTTTTGTGGTTCCTGTTTTTCCACTAGGTGACTTTCCTATCCCCACCTGCCCTTCGTACCCAGTCCCTGAAACCCCCTTCCTAATTAAAAACTGCTCTCAAGACAATATTTAATATTCTGTCCTCATCACACTTTAATAGGAATTAAAGCCTAAAGCAAAAGGGAAAGTCAGTGGAATTTGAATCTTCAACCAGCAAGTGTGGTGTGGGGGCAGGAAGGAGCCATTTCTGAAGGAAGTAGTTCTTCCCTGTACCCCTGAAATATCACTCCTTTGCAGGCAATTGTCTGCCCACAAGACCCGTGCTGCTTTCTATTAACTGTGGAAAGAGAGGTGTTAAGGATTTTTCCTTAAAAGAAGCAGTAAAAACATCCTGAAACATTCAAACGTTTGCGTCAGACAAAATTCACAGGAGGTAATAAAAGAAAAATTGAAGTCTTTATTCCTATTTCTCTAAACACTACTAGACTTCATAAAAAAACAGTTAGTTGTGGGTAATATGCTAATTTTTTTCTACTGTCAAGGGTAGTCTGAAAAACTGAGGAGTTTACACTACTAGGGAAACTGTTGTTTTTACTAATACTATCAAAGAGCACCTAAAAATGGAGAATTATTTTTCAGTTCACACTCAAAGTTGGTTCTAATGACACATTTTATAGTGTCTTTTCCTCATCCCCCCATTGGTGATGATGAAGTGACTTTTAATGACATATTTTGAGCCCCATTTTACAGATAATTTTGGACTGATTTAGTTTGAGCCTAGAAGACAAAAAAATAATTACTTGGAGTATGAATTAAGTCAATTATCTCACCTACACAATATCAAAGGGCAAACAGATTTGAATAATCAGTGTGGTTTGAATTCCTTTTCTCCTGATTGATTTTTGATGGAACAACCAGAAAAGAATTATCAGTTCAGTTCAATTTAATAAGCACTTATTAGGGACTTGTTATGTGCTAGGTACTGATTTAGACCCTGGGGATACATATAAAAATGAAAATCATTTTCTGTCCTCAAGGAACCTGAATTATACCATGGGAAGGAGGGGTGGTGGGAAATAGAGCATTTATTCAGATAAGTGGAGGTAGGATAATTTGAGAAGGGAGTGAGCACTAATAACCAAACACATGAGAAAAGGTATCCTGTAGGAACAAGGTTCATGAATTGAACCTTCAAGAGAATAGAAGTTCTGACAGGTAGAGATAAGGAGGAAGAGCATTCTAGGTCTAAAAGACAGTCTATGAAAAATCATGGAAATAGGAAAATAGAATGCTATTGACAGGGAAGAACAAATAGGCGATTTGACTGGGTCTCATGTCTGAGGGAGAGTCAAAAGGACGAGCTGCACTCAGGTGTCAAAATGCTTTAGGGGTTACAGAGAGGAGCTTGTATTTAATCCTAGAGACAGGAACCACTGGAACTTTTTGACAGGAAAACTTGAACTTTAGGAATATCACTTGGCAATGGTTTGGAGGACAGACTGGAGGGGAGAGAGGCTTGAACCAGCGACTCGACTCAGGGAGCTATTTTGATAATCTCCATGAAAGGTAATGAAGGTCCGATCTAGGATGGTGGTCATGTAAGTGGAGAGAAAGGTATGAGTGACAGGTGTGTGTGTGTGTGTGTGTGTGTGTGTGTGTGTGTGTGTGTGTTTGTAATCTGAGACGTACCAAGCAATTGAATATAGGAAAAGACACAGGTGACTCCACTGTTCTGAACCTGGGTGACTGGAAGGGTCTTAAGACCACAGGTTCATAGATTTGAGCAAGAAAGAAAAAGAGAGAAAAAAAGCGGTCATCTGCTTCAAGCCACTCATTTTACAACTGAGGCCCACAGAGGCTGTCTTGCTCAAGGTCACACAGATAATGACAGAGGAAAGATCTGAACTCAGGTCCTTTTTAAATGATGCTGTAACAGAATAGGGAATTTTGGAGGAAGGGCAGGCTTAAGGAGAACAATAGTTTTGTTTTGGATATGTTGAATTTGATCTGCCTATATGAAATCCAGGAGATGTCTAATGGTCTGATGGTAATTTGAGGCAAGTGCTTGGGAAAGGGCTAGATATAGAAATTTGGTTATCATCTGTGTGGAGGTATAACTGAACCCATGAGAGCTGATGAGATTATTAAGAGAGATGGAGGGATGTAGAGAAAGAAAAGAGGGACCAGGATAGAGCCTTGGGAGACATTCATGGGTATCTGAAGGGACAGGGATGATGACCTAGCAAAGGACACTAAAAAATAGGAAGATAGGAGAGCAATATTATGAAAGGAAGAAGGGAGAGGTCAGCAGTATCAGAGGCTGCGAGCTTTCAACAATGATGAAGACCGAGGAGAGAACATAAGATTTAGCAATTAGAATGATAATAGACTTGGAGAGAGTAGTTTCGTGTAAAAAGATGCCAGAATTTCAGAATTCTGGGGCCAAAGCCAGATTTCAAGGGCTGTAGAAGTGAATTTGTGGTTAGGAAATGGAGGTAATGAGTGTAGATCAGTGGAGTCAAATTTAAGTAGAAACAGAGACCACCAAACAAATTGTAGAGGCAACTAGATGGCTTAGTGGATACACTGGGCCTGGAGCCAGGGAGACCTAGGTTCAAATCTGGCCTCAGAAGCTTACTAATTGTGTGACACTAGGCAGGTTACTTAACCTCTGTTTGCCTTTATTCATTGGAGAAAGAAATGGCAAATAACTCCGGGATCCTTGCCAAGAAAACCTCCTGGATAGTATGATGTGCAGGCTCATGAAAAGTTGGACGTGAATGAACAACAAGATGAATCATAGGTAAGGATCCTTGCATGCTGCATGTTGACTTGGAAAACCACATATTTACATTATCTATGTTCTGTTGTACTTTCATTTATTTATTAAATATTTTCCAATTACATTTTAATATGTTGGGAATACTAGGGAGTACAGTGAGCAATTGATACCTCTAGTAGAGATGACTAAATGATTTTTCAGGAGTTTGACCATAAAAGAAGAATGAATATTGAATACTAGCATGAGGGGATGGCATTATACACAGGTAATGGGCTCCCCTAAAACTGAAGTCTGATTTCCAGTTCTTCACTTCTAACTCTGACTTAGGCACATATGTTCACTACAGATGTGATTGAAACTATAAGGGTAATGATGAAATAGTACTGCATGGTAGTTTCGCTGAAAGTGCCATCAGTTTTGGTGATTAAAGCATCTCAACTTTAGTTTGAATGGTGCAGGGATGTTAAAACCAGGGCTCTAGAGCAGGTCTTAAACTTTTCCCACTTACAACTCCTTTTGTGACCCCTTTTCTCATTTGTTTTTTTTTGAGGGGCAGTGTTTGTCAACATCGCATGGCCTAAGGGTATGAACAGTGCAGAGTGCCCATGCTTTGTGTTCACAACCAAGGCTGCAGTAAAGTTGCACGATATAGCATAGGCAAGTGGGGCCAGAAACACCTTGGATTCATTGTGAGTTTGATTTGGAATTAATTTTTGGTCGTTGTGCATTCAGGGGTTGTGCCCCACAGTTTAAGAAGCACTGCTGAAGAGGAAGGTCAGCACTACCACACAGCCCTTTACTCAGGCGGTCAACAAGCATTTATTAAGCTCTTGCTATACCAGATACTGTGCTCAGCACTGGGGATACAAAGAAAGGTCACAACACGATCCCTGACCTCATTAGAATGAGGAAAACAACATGGAAATATCTATTTACAAACAATTCTGTACAGAACAGGTGGAAAGTAATCAGAGAGGAGGCAGCAGCAGGAAGGAAGACTGGGGAAAGCCGCCTGCAGAAGGTAGGATGTGAATTGAGTCTTGAAGGAAGCCAGGAAGTGGAGGTGAGGAAGGAGAGCATTCCAGGCCTGGGGGACATGCAGTGCAAAAGTTGGAAGATGAAGAGTATAGCTGAATCATAGAGTGAGTAGAGGAAGATTGGAAATAAAAGAGGCCAGGTTGCATAGAACTTTAAATTCCCAGTAGAAGACTTGATATTTTATCCTGAAGGGAATAGACAGTCACCAGAATTTACTGGGTAGGGAGAGTGACAGTCAGACATGTTTTAGGAAAATCACTTTGCCTACTGAGTAGAGGATGGATAAGTATGGGAAAGGATGAGGCAAAGACTAATTAGGACAAGAAAGGAGGAATGAGGGATTGCTTAACTTTTGCACAACCCTGAATTCTTATAGAAGTACCATTGAGTAGGTAGCTGGTGTTTTGTCCTTCATTCTTGAAGAGGACCATGACATCAGGGAGGTGATGTCATGACTTGTACATGAATTGGATTTAAGTGAGGGAGGGCAAAGTCACCAGCCCCACTTTCTCCTCTGGAGCCATCTAATCTGTGACCAGATATAGATCAGTACCACAGGAGATGGCCCCAAATGTAGTTGGTTTTTTTGAGCTAAGGTCTTTCCCATGTCTCAGTTTGCTTGAGGCAAATGCTCATTCAGCAATAAGGTAAAAATGAGGCAAAGAATGACCTCTTGTACCTAGTCAAAAAATAAAATTAATCTGGGAGAGGAAGACTCTCAAGGTTTCTAGTCAAAACAGAAAAAATTGCTATTCATACTCACTTTGAGCTACCAGGACCCAACAGTGACCACTAAGTGGGGTTTGGGATGGGACCTATTGTTGGTCAATCAATAAGAGTCAGAATGATTTGGGTTTGAGGCATGGTCCAAAAAAAAAAAAAAAAAAAGAAAAAGAAAAAGAAAAAGAAAAGCAAATCTAGCCCATAAACTCCAAGATATCTTGCTAGGCTTCATCAGTCAAAATTTATATTCCTTTGGGCAGAGCACCCACATGTAAGTATATGATTCCCTACATGGACAGAAGGAGAGGAGGGAGAGGAGAGAAGGAAGGAAGGAAAAAAGGAAGGAAGGAAGGAAGGAAGGAAGGAAGGAAGGAAGGAAGGAAGGAAGGAAGGAAGGAAGAAACTGCATTGACCAACTGGAAATGGCCAATTGGGTCCTCAGTGAGGTAGCTACTATAACTCATAGATGGTTTGTCCTTCATTCTCAAAGAGGGGAGTGACATCAGGAAGGTGATGAGGTCATGACTTGCAAGTGAATTGGATTTAAGTGAGGGAGGACTATGCAAAGTCACCAGCCTCACTCTCTCCTCCAGAGACATCTCGGGAAGGTAGAGGACCTTCCTAAAAGGAAGAGAGTTAGGTTCTTATTTACAAGTTTGGGCATGAGTCCTTTGCCTCTTTTTCCAAGCTAAATAAAAGCTACCCTATATCAGTATTTTGTTAACTAAAGTAGTATTTGCATGGGAATTGAGGGCTTTTTTTTTTTTGGGAGAAATTTAGACTTGAGCCAAATTCTGATGTTCCCAGGGAAAAGCCTTGGTGGAGCAAAATGAGTCATTGAAAAGATTTGTCAGAGGTCCTCAAAATGAACATGGTCTCTGTGACCCAGAACTGCTTTTCCATTGTGATATAGACCATGATTTGGGAGAAACTGAGTATATTTGCCTTAAAAAGAAATTTACTTTTAAAATTTAGTGGCAAGAACAGTGAAGAGGTCATTGAAAAGGAGGGAGAAGCACTCCTGCCATGGATGGCACTGATAAGTTAAAACTGAACCCAGACAAACCTTTCAGACTAGATAAATTTTTTTTTCTGGGCCAAGTAGTGACTTCCATAGTCCTTTGCATGTGGTAAACACTCTAAATATTTATCAAATGAATAAATGAACTTTCAAGAGTTTATGACTATATTAAGTACACAAACTATAATAATGCTAATTAAGATAGTGTCTGCTTACATTTATATTTTCCAAAATATTTCCTTTTGACATAGTTTCTTGTTTGGTCCCTGCAATAATTCTAGATGGGCAAGTCAGTTTTGGTAAGACAGAAGTAACAAAACTTATCCCACTTTAAATGGGAATGGAAAATCAATGGATGAAATTGACACTAGAACCTAGGCTTCCTTGTCCCCTTTCCCCCTAGATCGTATAGTGTGCAGATAGTAAACTATGCGTTGATTTCTACTTGTCTTTAAGCTTATTAACTGAGTTTACTCAATGTCTGATTAGCTTGACATTATTATAAACAAATTAATCTTCATATTTTCTAATAATTAAAGTATGAAAAAACATACTTTCCATTAAAATTACATTGCATATCATTTAATCTTTCTTTTGGTGATTGGGAAAGCACTTATGGGTCATCATGATACTATTAGGAACTATTAAAATTTAGAACAGCACTGAGACTTTTGGAATGCCCTGTACATGTTACCTGTGACCCAGAACTATTGCTTTGAATTTACACAGCCATGTTCATTCTGGGAACTTTTCAGTTGTCCTCCATCTTTGACTGATGCCCTGACCTTCCTAGATATACACACATAATACTACATATATGCATATGTTAACACATGTACACAATGTATATCTTAAGATAAAATAATTGATATTTATATGAATAAATGCATACTATTGGATAAAATTGGTATTATTAGTTATTAGGAACATCAATTATCATCGTTTATAATTGCCAAAAAAATCAACCTTCTAGTTTTTTTTTAGACTCTGTATAGAAGGGAATGTGACTGTGTTAGATCTTTCCAGTATGGAAAAACATTTAGTGTTGCTAGAACATCAAGTGACCTTTCTTTTGACTGAGCTCTACGTTCCAAGGATTTATATAATCACCTTCAGATTTAAAATACTACTCTATTTGAGGCTTTCCTATTTGGGGAAAGCACTCAAGGCAACTCTTCCTTAAGCTGAGTTCCTTCTTCTTAAAGACATACAGTTCTCTAGATTTATGGACCCTGGTTAAGGAAAAGGGAAAAACAAACATTAGATCTGATAGAAAGTTGACCCTCCCCTCCTCTTGACTGCCATCAACCACATAATCTACAGTACTATTGCTCTATCATGGCTCTGTTCCTTGGCTCCAATTACCATTTTGCTGATCTTCTATGTGTACTTTGATGGAGCACTGATCTTATCCCTTCTCTGGGGACCAGGTCTACTCTGTGTGAAGTCCATATTTCCTCTGCTTTTGTCTCTAGAAATTCTCCTTTTAAAGGTACATTCAAGGACTAGAATCTAGTATGAATTTCTTTCCTTCCTTCCTTCCTTTCTTTCAACTTGTTGTTAGTTCATAGTACTCATACAAATAACCTTATCAAGGGAGACATCTTTAATGACAGAATAAAGACAACATTATTTAATTTTGTTAACCTTGCTAAGAGTTAGCCACAATTATAGACTTGTCTTGGGAACTTCTATACCTTGGAACATCAATTACCATTGTTCAGACCTTCCCTAAAAATCAGCTTTCTAGTTTTTGTGTTGTTTTTGAAGGGATATAGCTTTTTGTCACTTAATAGGGTTGAATTTTCAAAGTATGGTCTTTAGAGACACCTCTTAAATATTATCGATACAATTTGGATAGCTGCCACTAGGTAGGGAGAGGTGTCTGTCTGGGATATGGTTTGACACATTAATGGTGTGGATAAATGAATTGGATAAACACAATATAGCAAGTGAGCATTTTTTAAAAATCCAAAGTTAACCCATAGTAATTTGAAAGTATAAATACTGGTTAAACCATAAAAGAAAAGTACAAGATATGAGATATAAATATGGAGTAAGATTTAAAGAAATGCAACCAAATAAACACAAATTAATACCTTCTCTTTTTTCTCAGTAATTACCAATCATTGCTTATCCAAACCTCTAGAATTCTTTCAGATCTAAGTTTCAGATATGACTTTTTCTTAGGGTCAAGAAAAACCTCTAGGCTTTGTTCATTTTGCATATTGTCAAGAGTGACGAGACTGGTTTACTGGATTTTCGTGTAGTTAAGGTATTTAGTACTTTATAGATCCAAGATTTTATGGCGTGGCTATTGTATGTATTGACACAGGTCTAGGTGGTGACTTTACAGAATTATCAAGTTTTAGAGTTGGAATGAAAACCAGTGGTTATCTGGTCCAATTTATACTTAAATAAAATTCCTGCAGTTCCATGCCTCACAAATGACTCGTCATCCATCCTTTTCTGAAGATATCCAATAAAGGGGAACCCATTGCTTCCGAAGGTGACCTATTCCACTTTAGGATAACTCTAATTGTTAGGATTTTTTCCCTTTTACTTCAAGGCTAAATTTGCCTCTTTGAAACTTCTACCTTTAGTGAAAGTTTCTGTAGTTGGTTGGGCTGTAAAATTCACCTGGTGATGAGCTCCTTTCTGCTATATAATCAACTTTACTTAGTTTGACTAACTACCTTAAATAGGCCTTCATGTGTTTTTGTCCCTCTACTATTGCTGTGTGTTCCAGAAAATTGCACTTACCTAAGCAACTCCTCTTTCTCCCTCCCTCTTTCTCCTTCCTTCCTTCCCAGTTCTCAGAAGTTCACATGTTACTGTAACTATGTCTATTTCATAATCAAGACAATTTTCCCAATTATTTTAGCAACAAAGATTGAATGGTTCAGACTTCTAGCTCTTTTTCTCCCTTTATCAATGTTGAGTTTGGATGGAATATTTCTGTAACTAAACTCTGATTTCAAATTTTCTTTTTCAGTGATAAACTGTTTCTTAAAGGGGCTATGCCTCTCCTCCCACCCTCACCTGATTTCTTACTATTTAAAGTCCATTTGAATGAACACATATAATTTAAAACAGTTATCAAGGGGTTTCCTCAAAGGGATTTGACTGTTATCAATAAGTTGTGTCTTCTTATATGATAGGATTTGTATGCACTTGGTTGATTATAATCTGAAAACCTTGAGGTTCCCCTATCAGTATGATTATTCTCTTTGCAATTGGATTGTTATGTCCCTTGATTTTTTTGGGCAAATCATTTTGGACTTTAAGATATTATCCTATGTTTAAGATAATGTCCTGTTGGACAGCTCTGATTTGCTGTTACTTTTGAGAGAGAACAATTAAGTAGATGCTGCTTTAGAAACAAAAATACTGCCAAACAGTATTATCTTTTGCTTAGAGGAATTAATTGCACAATTCAAGCTGAATTTGAGAAGTATTACCATTAGATATGACATTTTTTTGAAAGGAAACTGCAGGTCTTTGGCATTTGAAAGTGCCATTGACCTCTTTTATTAAAATTGCCAGCATTGGGGGTGGAGCCAAGATGGTGGAATGAGAGCAACTACTCACCTAAACTCTAAGACAAACTCCTTCAGATGCCTCTAAAAAGAGAATCTGAATGGATTTTGGAGTGGCAGAATCTAATAGGAGATGGACTGTGGCAGATTCACAGCCCAGGACAGACTGGAAGGTCATTGAGAAGGATCTGTTGTGCAAGACTGGAGGAGTGCACAGTACAAGTGGCTGTACAAGTGTGGTCCTCGTGTGGCAGGGTTGAGCAGGAAGTCCCAGGCAGGCTAAGGCAGTGGTCTCACTGTGGAATCTCGGGCATATCCGCCCAGGACAGGAGTCCAGTGAAACCAAGCAAGTGAGAGCCCAGAGCCCCAGGTATCTGTATCAGCTGCTCCTGAGACTATCAGCCCACAGATTAAATATCTGTAAATCACGTACTTGAACTTCCAGGGGTCAAGATGGTGGAGTGATCGGTAAATACTCTACCCCTCTCCTTGTTGACCTTCAAAGACCCATAAAATATTTCCTCAGGAAAAATCCTGCAACAGTGGGATCAGTTGAAGGGGCACATAATCTCTTAGCATGTGAGGTTAAGAAAATTGCTAAGGAGGGTCCCTCTTGCTGTGGCTGAAGGGGACCAGTGCAGAACCAGAGCTGTCCCAGATATCCCCACCTCAGCAAACTGGGAGGAGATCCTGAGCCCCAGGGGAGTGAAGCCCACAGCCACCAACACCAGGACCCCAGGTGTGCCTCAGCACCCTAGGGGAATTGAGAAGACACTAGCACAGATGGGATCACCGACTGCTGAGCTTGCCTATGCTTTAGCTTAGCAGAGGAGACCTGCTGTAGCCAGACCACCCCTCCCCTACACTTAACACAGCTAGCTCCAGGGCAAATGTGGGGAAACCCACAAAGACTTCACCTGCTCTGCTTTCTCACACTAGCCAGCTCAGTACTAGGTAAGCTGCAGCATTTTAGTTTCCAGCTAAAGAACCAGAGGCCACAACACACAAAACGTCAAGTTCAAGGCAAAAGAACTGTGGAACAGAGCCCCTTGTGTCCTAGAAGCAGAGATCTACTTTAAAAGCCAGGAAAAGGGTGATCATCATGAGTAAGAAGCAAAGCAGAAAAGAAAAGACCATAGAATCTTTCTATGGGGCAAGGACAAAAACATGAATACCAAAAGAGGTCAGCATTGAGACTGTAGTGCCATCTGAAACTTCAGAAGTGAATACGAACTGGTCATAAGCACAAAGAGCATTCTTGGAAGAGCTGAAGAAGGATTTCAAAAACCAAATTAGAGAAATAGAAGAAAAACTGACCAATGATTTTAAAAATATGAAAAAGGAAATCACAGAAGAATTTAAAAGGAAAGTTGGACAAATGGAAAAGGAAGCCCAAAACCTAACTGGGAAAATTGGACAAATGGAAAAGGAAGTACAAAAACTAACTGGAGAAAATAATTCCTTAAAAGGAACAATTGGACAGATGGAAAAGGAGATGCAAAAACTAACTGAAGAAAGCAATTTGATAAAAATTAGAATTGAGCAAGTAGAAGCTGATGAATCTATCAGACATCAAAAATCAGTCAAACAGAATCTAAAGAATGAAAAGACAGAAGAAAATGTAAAATATCTAATTGGAAAAACAAATGACCTGGAAAATAGATCCAGGAGAGAAAATCTAGAGAGAAAATTCGTCTACCAGAAAGTCATGATGATAAAAAGAGCCTGGACAATATCTTCCAAGAAATCATCAAGGAAAACTGCCCAGAAGTCCTAGATCCAGAGGGCAAAATAATCATTGAAAGAATCTACTGTTTACCTTCCAGTAGGGATCCCAAACTAAACACACCAAGGAATATCCTTGCCAAATTCCAGAAGTGTCAAGTGAAGGAGAAAATATTACAGGCAGCCAGAAAGAAACCATTCAAAAATCAAGGAGTTGCAGTCAGAATCACACAGGACCTTGCAACTTCTACATTAAAAGATTGAAAGAACTGGAATATGTTATTCCATAAGGCAAGGGAGCTGGGACTACAACCAAAGATCAATTACGCAGCAAAGTTGAGCATAATATTTCAGGCAAGGAGATGGACATTCAATGAAATAAGGGATTTCCAGACCTTCCTGATGAAAAGGCTGGAGCTCAATAGAAAATTAAATCTTCAAACACAAGTCTCAAGAGAGGCATAAAAAGGTAAATGGGGAAAAAAGTTTTTTATTCAATATGGGCAAACTGTTTATATCCCTATAGGGGAAGATGATATTTGTTAATCTTGAGAATTGTATATTTATCATGATATATAAAAGGGATATACATCTATAGAGGGAGTAAGTGTAAAGTAAATGAGGTGATGATAAAAATGTGATTTAAGGGTATAAAGGGATTGTAATGGGAGATATAAAAAGGAGACAGAATATACCTTTTTCTCAGTGGTACATGGCACATATACAAAAATTGATGATGTACTAGGCATAAAAACCTCACAATCCAGTACAAAAAGGCAGAGATTGTCAATGCACCCTTCTTAGATCATAATGCTATAAAAATTATATGTAATAAAAGGCCATGGAAAGATAGACCAAAAATTAATTGGAAACTAAATAATCTAATCCTAAGGAATGAGTGGGTTAAACAACAACTCGTAGAAACAATCAACAACTTCACTCAAGAGAATGACAATAATGAGGCAGCCTACCAAATCTTATGGGATACTGCAAAAGCAATTCTTAGGGGAAGTTTTATATCTTTGAATGTCTACATGAATAAAATAGAGAAAGTGGAGATCAATGACTTGGACATGCAAAAAAAGCTAGAAAAAGAACAAATTGAAAATCCCCAAGTAAATATCAAATTAGAAACACTGAAAACCAAAGAAGAGGTTAATAAAATTGAAATTAAGAAAACTATTGAACTAACAAATAAAACTAAGAGTTGGCTTTATGAAAAAAAATAAAATTGATAAACCTTTAGTCAAATTGATTAAAAAAAAAGAAAGAAGAAAACCAAATTACTATATCAAAAATGAAAAGGGTGAACTAACCTCCAGTGATGAGGAAATTAAAATAATAATTAGAAATTACTTTGCCCAACTGTATGCCCATAAATTCAGTAATCTAAGTGAGATGGATGATTATTTTTAAAAATATAACTTGCTTAGATTAACAGAAGGGAAAGTTGAATACTTAAATAACCCCATCTCAGAAAAGGAAATTGAGCAAGCCATCCATGAACTCCCTAGGAAAAAATCTCCAGGGTCAGATGGATTTACAAGTGAATTCTATCAAACATTTAAAGAACAGTTAATTCCAACACTATATAAACTATTTGGGAAAACTGGGGAAAAAGGAGTCCTCCCAAATTCTTTTTATGATACAAATATGGTTCTGACACCTAAAGCAGGAAAAACCAAAACAGAGAAAGAAAATTATAGACCAATTTCTCTAATGAATATAGATGCAAAAATTTTAAATAAGTTATTAGCAAAAAGAATACAGCAACTTACCACGAAAATAATACATTATGATGAGGTAGGATTTATATGAGAAATGCAGGGCTGGTTCAATATTAGGAAAACTATTAGCATTATTGATTATATCAACAACAACATAACAGAAACCACATGATTATCTCAACAGATGCAGAAAAAACTTTTGACAAATGACAACACCCGTTCCTATGGAGAACATTGGAATAAATGGAACTTTCCATAAAATAATAAGCAGTATCTACCTAAAACCATCAGCAAACATTATATGCAATGGGGATAAGCTGGATGCATTTCCAATAAGATCAGGGGTGAAACAAGGTTGTCCATTATCACCACTGTTATTCAATATGGTACTAGAAATATTAGCTGAAGCAATAAGAGAAGAAAAAGAAATTGAAGGAATTGGAATAGGCAAAGAAGAAACTAAGTTATCACTCTTTCCAGATGATATGATGATATACTTAGAGAATCCAAGAGAATCAAGTAAAAAATTACTTGAAGTAATAAGCAACTTTGGCAAAGTTGCAAATTACAAAATAAACCTACATAAATCATCTGCATTTCTATATATTACTAACAAAGACCAATAGCAAGAGGTAGAAAGAGAAATCCCATTTAAAGCTATGACAGGCACTATAAAACATCTGGGAATCTACCTGTCAAAACAAACCCGGGGACTATATGAACACAATTGCAAAACACTTTTTGCACAAATTAAAGTCAGATCTAAGTAAATGGAAAAACATCAGATCCTCATGGATAGGCTGACCCAATATAATAAAAATGACAATTCTACCTAAATTTATTTACATATGCAGTGCCATACCAATCAAACTATCAGATAATTATTTTCTAGAGCTAGAAAAAGTAATATCAAAATTCATCTGGAAGAACAATAGGTCCAGAATATATAGGTCAGCCCTCCCTCACTCAAAACAAAGTCAAGTGCAAGTCATGTCAGCATTTCTTTGATGGCATGGTCTTCTTCAGCAACGAAGGATGAACTCATACCCCAGGTCCAGAATATCAAGGGAACTAATGAAAAGAAATGCTAGGGAAGGTGGCCTAGCTCTGCCAGGTTTCAAATTGTATTATAAAGCAGCAATCATCAAAACCACTTGGTACTGGCTAAGAAAGAGAGGTTATAAGTATAGGTTAGGTACTCAAGACACAGTAGTCAATGAATATAGCAATCTATTGTTTGATAAACCCAAGGACCCCTACTTCTGGGATAAGAACTCACTGTTTGAAAAAAATTGCTGAGAAAACTGGATAAAAGTATGGTGGAAACTGGGCATAGACTAATGACTGACACCATACACAAGAATAAAGTCCAAATGTGTACATGATCTATGTACAAAAATCGATACTATAAACAAATTAGCAGAGCAAGGAATAGTGTATTTGTCAGATTTATGCAGAATGGAGAAATTTTGACTAAGCAAGAGATACAAAACATTATGAAGGCAAAATGGATAATTTTGATTACATTAAATTAAAAAGTTGTTGCACAAACAAACCTAATGCTCTCAAGATTAGGAGGGAAGCAGAAAACTGGAACAACTAGTATCTGTGATAAAGGCCTCATTTCTAAAATATATAGAGAACTGAGTCAAATGTACAAGAATACAAATTATTCCCTAACTGATAAATCGTCAAAGGTTATGAACAGGCAGTTTTCAGAGCAAGAAATTAAAACTATCTATAGTCATATGAAAAAATGCTCTAAATCGCTATTGATTAGACAGATGCAAATCAAAACAACTCTGAAGTACCACATCACACCTATCAGATTGGCTAACATGACAAAACAGGAAGACGATAAATGTTGGAGAAGATGTGAGAGAGCTGGAACACTAATTCATTGCTGGTGGAGCTGTGAGCTCATCCACTCATTCTGGAAAGCAATTTGGAACTATGCCCAAAGGGCTACAAAAATGTGCATACTCTTTGACCCACGAATATCGCTTCTGGGACTCTATCCCAAAGAGATCATAGAAATGGGAAAGGGTCCCACATGTACAAAAAATATTTATAGCAGCTCTCTTTGTGGTGGTCAAAAATGGAAATCAAGAGGATGCCCATCAATTGAGGAATGACTCAACAAGATGTGGTGCATGAATATAATGGAATACTCTCGTGTTATAACAAATGATGAACAGGAAGACTTCAGAGAAGCCTGGAAAGACTTACATGAACTGATGCTGAGTGAAAGGAACAGAACCAGGAGAACTTTCTACACAGTAACAACCACAGTGTGTGAAGAATTTTTCTGGTAGACTTAGCACTTCATTGTAATGGATGAACTTAAAAAATTTTCAGTGAACTCTTGCCACAAAATGCCTTCCACATTCAGAGAAAGAACTATGGAATTGGATTGCAGATAGAAACAGACCATTTTCTTTTTGTATTATGTTCTGTTTTGTTTTGTTTTATGGCTTCTCCCCTTCATTTTCTATGCCACATGCATTTAATAGGAATGTATGTGTAGAACCTATATAAGATTTTATGCCATCTCAGAGAGGAAGTGAGGAGGGAGGGGGGATTGAAGGAGAGGGAATGGAAAAATGACTAAGATATATGGAAGTGATTGTTGAACACTCAAAACGATGAGATAATTCAATTAAAAAAAAAAAAGCAGAGGTGAAGAGAAACCACACTCCTGAACAGACAGAATGTAAAAAAAAAAAAAAAAATGGAGAAAGAACAGCAAGAAAACTACTTTGGTAGGATCACAGAGAGAGTTACAATTAATGTATTATTGTACCATAATAATTAATGTATGATACACTTACCTTAGTTATTATTATTATTGTACATTAATGATGTCTTATCATGCATCAATAATAACTACTGTGGCTGGAAATAGAGACTGGAGCAAGGTTGTTAAATACTTTAAATGACAGAAACATCTGTATTTGGCCCTAGAGGTAATGGGGAGTCCACTGGTAGGAGGCTGGGGGGAGGAGGGAGTGTCAGTCAGCTATTAGACTGCCATGTGCAAATATAATATGTCAAGGAACTAGCCCCATATGCTTTCTAGGTCTCTCAAAGCTTAGCGTTGTTGTTTAATGAACATTACACATTATATTATGTGAAAAGTGACGGACATTCTTTACCACTGCTACCAACAATAACATTCAATATTTACCCAAGGTCACAGTAATAAATGTTAGATATGGAGTTTTCTGATCCTAGAGCTCTTTCTTCTGTACCCTTCTGATTTCATTGAGTTTTGAACATTAATTTTAAAAAAAATATAGTAATTTTGCTGAATACTTTCTTTCCTTTTTGATTCTTTGTTATATGGAAATCCTCTGAGAATGGGAAAGGAGAGGGATATCTTAGTAAATGGAAATGATTTGAAGAGAACTATATATCAATAAAATATATTTTAAAAGAAAAAAATAAAATATATAGAGAACTGAGTCAAATGTACAAGAATACAAGTCATTCCCCAATTGATAAATGGTCAAAGGATATGAACAGGCAGTGTTCAGAGGAATAAATTAAAGCTATTTATAGTCATATAAAAATGCTCTAAGTCACTATTGATTAGAGAGATTCAAATCAAAATAACTCTGAGGTACCATATCACACCTATCTGATTGGCTAACATGATAGAACAGGGAGATGATAAATGTTGGAGAAGATGTGGGAGAGTTGGAACACTAATACATTGTTGATGGAGCTGATCCAGTCATTCTGGAGCGCAATTTAGAACTATGCCCAAAGGGCTACAAAAATGTACATACCCTTTGACCCAGTAATACTGCTTCTAGGATTGTATCCCAAAGAGATCATAAAAATGAGAAAGGGTCCCACATATAGAAAAATATTTATAGCAGCTTTCTTTGTGATGGCCCCAAACTGGAAATCAAAGTGATGCTCATCAGTTGGGGAATGGCTGAACAAGCTGTGGTATATGAATGTGATGGAATACTATTGTGCTATAACAAATGAGGAACAGGAAGACTTCAGAGAAGCCTGGAAAGACTTCTATGAACTGATGCTGAGTGAAAGAAGCAGAACCAGGAGAAGTTTGTACACAGCAACAACCATGGTGTGCAAGGAATTTTTCGGGTAGATTTAGTCCTTCATAGCAACGTAAGGACCTAAAATATTCCCAATGGACTTTTGAGGCAAAATGCCTTCCACATCCGGAGAAAGAACTGTGGAATTGGATCACAGAATGAAGCAGACAATTTTCTTTTGTTTTATGTTTTGTTTTGTTTTATGGTTTCTCTCATTCATTTTAACTCTTCTATTTAGCATGATTATGATGAAATTGTATTTAATAGGAATATATGTGTAGAATCTATATAAGATTGCAAGTCCTCCCGGGGAGGGAGTGGAGAGGAAAGGGGGAAGGAGAGGGAGAGAGGGGAATAAAATCTAAGATATATGGAAGTGATTATAGAGCACCGAAAACAAATAAAATAATTGTTAAAAGAAAGAAGGGAAACTGAAAGACACAATAAAGAAAACACTTTTCACTTTCTTGTTCTGAACCATTAAACTAGCAAGTGGCAACGTTTACTTTTGAACTTACATGGGTGTAGTGATATGCCCATGCTCCTAGCCTGATGGAAAGGAGTTACTTTTGAGTATTTAGAAAACCCCTAAAATGGAAGGTAATAATTATCTATATCTGTCTTCTTCTTGTGATAGAGAAGACAACTGGAAAGCCTTTTTAAAAAATGTAATCTTAAAATATGGGTAATGATGATGTAAAATCTTATGTTTCTCAAGGGTCAGACTGAGATCTTCAGCTTAGTTTGGTTCATGAGAAAGGGTAGATCGTCCTTGCATCTAGTATTCTCTGGGAGAATGAAGATTCTACAGAATCTATAATAATATCGATCAGATTTCTGGTCTATGCTACTTCCACACTAGAAAGATGTCATGTTGTAATAAAAAAGAGTGCCAAATTTGACCATAAAGAATGGGTGAGAAGACACTTTTTTTGTAGAGGTTTGGGCAACAGGGATGGAACATTCCATATAACATCGGATTTTTTTTATGTGTTGATTGATTTTTTAATCTTTCTCCTTTTTTGGAATTCTTTGTTATGAATTATTGTATATGAATGTTAATGGAAAATTATTATGTTCCAAGATGTGACAATGGGCATGGTTTCAGAGACACTTGGGAACACCTGTATGAATGGATGCAGAGTGAAGAAAGCAGACCAAAAGAAGAATTTACACAGTAACAGCAGCTGTAAAGACATACAACTTTGAAAGACTCAAGAATTCTGATCAGCATAATGACTAACCATGATTCCAGAGGAATTAATTGTATGTCAGGAGGTGGATCAGTAGCATGACTCAAGATGCAGAATGAAATAAATTTTTTGGACATGGTCAATGACAAAGTTTGTTTTGCTTAATATCTGTCACAAGTACTTTGTTTTTTGTTTTTCCCAATAGGGAGAGATGGAAGGAGAGAAATTCAATTTTTATTAATAAAAAACCCCAATTCTTTTTTAAAAAGAGCACTGAATTTTAAACCAGGAGACCTCAGATCTAGGCTCAATTTTGTCACTAACTATGAGGCTATGGGAACATATCATCACCTCCCTATGGATCAGTTTTTTAATATGAAAATCCTGGAATTGCACCATATGATTTTTGGGGTCCCTTCTTGCTCTAAAGTTCCAAGATTATTTCCCAAGCAATGGTAGATGATAGTTAAGGTCAGCTCTAGTTCAGACTTTGTATTGGGTAAATACTGGATTTGGGAAGGGCTGGCCTTTACTACTTGCTCTTTCCCTTCCCTTCCTTCCTTTTCTCTTTCTATGTTTCTCTCTTCTCCAATCCTTTTACCCTACCCCCACCTAAGCCCCCATATCCATGCTTTTGTCCTTCCCCATGTCATAAACCACTCTGAGGAAAGGATAAGGTAAAGAGACAGGTGGTGGCCAATCCCTACTCTAAGAAAGGAATGGGAAAGCATCAAGTGCTTATTATGTACTAAACACTGGATAGTGATAGGAATACAAATAGAAAAACAAGACAGACTATCTCAAGGAGTTCACATTCTGATTGGGTGAGACAACACATAAAGAAGCATTCAGTTTCATGGCAGATGGGAAGGTCAGGTGGTTCTTAAGGTTTGGCAGACAATGTAGTAGAACAGATGTCAAGCTCTGATCACCTTGGGGAACAATGACAGGGCAGATGGTCCTGAACCAGTGATTACTGGGAGAGGGTACTAGGTTCAAGCATTGAAGTGGAGTGGGACTCTGGGTTTCCTCGAAAAGGGTAGGGATTAGAGGGTTAGTATCTAGCCAAGAATAGGTATTCATAGCCAGGTGGGAATTTGGTGATAGGGACTAAGATGGTGGCTTATGGTGGTATTGTTAAGTCATCCATTGGTGAGTTGGGGTACAGTACAGAGAATGTTTCTGGCTATCCTTCATGCCCTTCATTGATGATTCAGGCCACATTCTTGAAGGAAGCAAGAAAAAATGACAAGAATTATACTCTTGCCAAGAAAGGTGATATTGTATCCTGTGGCAGTATATAAGTGATGTTATAACATAGATTCAAGACTGAAAATAATGTAACCAGAGGCTCAAAGCCCTTTTGCATAATTTTCCTCATTGATGGAGAAGATGACTTTTTGCTCTGTCTTTATGAGAGCTGGAATTGTCAAGAGTTTGAGAGAGGGGAGATATTGTTTTTTTGGGTTCCAGCTTTAAATGAGAAGACACATAGTTCCATATTCTCTTTAGAGAGATGTCCATGAAGGGAGATAAAGATTCTGGGAAGAGCAGAAGGGAGCTAGCATTTCAATCATATTCCTATCCTGAAATTGTTTCACTAGAGACTTCAGGGAATTTCCTCTTGCATAAGATTTTGGATTTTCTCTTTATTAGTTGAGCTGAGATATTTCAGTTCCAGTAGGAGAGCTCATTCAATCTGTGTATTATCTGGCATATTCTTACCTCTTCTGATTTCTTGCCATCAGCTTGGTTAAATTGTTTTATTTGCTATTCACTATGTACAGTTTTTGTGTAACTGGCATTTGGTTGGAAAGAAGTCCCAAATTCAGTATTTACCCATTACATAATTGGATACATATCAAAGGGCACTCCTTTGCTATTAAGGGATAGCACAGCTTGAATTTAAAAATTATTCCCCATAGATTAGGGGGATGGATGTGAGTCTAGTCCAGTACCATTTATCTGCAGATAGCAGAATGGCTAGCTTTTGACTCCAAACTCCTACTTCCCTTCCTGGAAAGAATCAAAGTCTCCGTTGTAGAAGGATGGGTGGAAGAGACTCTAGAGATGCCTTTATATCTTCCTGCAAGTCATATATGTGGACACACATAACCTACATGGACAACAACGAAAACACACACAATGACCTTACAAATAATAGGGGGATGATGATGAATGTAAATACATGAGTTCTATTAAGGGAACTGAGTTCTAAGAACCTGACTTCTGTCATCAGCTATTTAAACTTGATCATTTTATCTCTATAAAGCTCAGTTTGCTAATCTGTAACATTAGGGTGGTAGAGTAGCTAATCTCTAAGGTATTTTGCATTTCTAACAGTATGATTTCATACAGTTAGAAAATAATAAATTAAGGTCTAATAAATAAATCAAGCATTAATTAGAGTTTTGAAAAAATGTTTTTTTTTTTTTTGTCTTAAGACAAAGTAATAAATCTAATTGTTGAATTTCAGGAGTTAATTAGCTAAGTTGAAGATGAATTCTTGGTGGCCAGTGAAAATTTTCTCCTGAAATCACCATTTGTCAATGATTGCTATCTCTGCTCGTTTATTGTATTAACCCTAGTGATGGCTGTGTGGTTTGTCCTTGATTCTCAAAGGGGACTATGAGATCAGGAAGATAATGCCATGACTTTCACGTAAATTGGAGTTGAGTGAGGGATGATTGTGTAAAGTTACCAGCCTCCGGAGCTCTCTGGGTCCAGTGCCAGATACAGATCAGGACAACTGGAGATGGCCCAGCCCCTAGCGATGGACCATGTGAATGAAAGAAGTTCATTAAGCTTTTACTACATGCCCAGTGCTTTGCTGGATGCTAGGGATATGAAAATAAAAGTGAGACGGTTTCTGCTCTCAAGGAGCTTACATTCTAGGGATATTGGTAGTCAAGGGAGGGCTATTTTGGTCTGGAAAGTTGCAGGGATGGTGAATAGAATCCTAGGGGAATACTATGACACATTCATTCCAGAGTAGTGGCAGTATTAATATGATTATGTTTCCAAATTTAGAAATTAGAGAGAGGGAGAGAGTTCAGGCTAGGCATGTGGCAGCAAGATGGCAAAGAGTCTGGTGAGAAGATGGTGGGAGAGTTAAGTTTATTGGCTAATTATGTACCTTGCTGGGCTGGAGGAAAGTGCAATTGTCCTATTGTAGTTGTCCCAGGACTTTGATTGTTAGAACTGATGCAGATAGGTGGGATTAGTAGAGGCAAAGCCTGTATCGGTTTTATGAGGGATCCTAAGCTAAGAATGTCACAGCTAGGGAGGTTCTTAGGAATGATCTAGTTTACTATTTACTATTACAAAACTATGTATAGCAGCTCTTTTGGTGGCTAAGAAGCAGAAATTGAGAGGATGCCCATCAACTGGGGAATGGCAAAATAAGCTGTGGTATGTGATTTTAATGGAATACTATTGTGCTACAAGAAATGACAAACGGGATGATTTCAGAAAAACCTGGAAAGACTTACATGAACTGATACAGAGTGAAATGAGCAAAACCAGGAGAACATTGGTACGCACTAACAGTAGCATTGCTTGATGAACTGTGAACAACTTAGCTATTCTCAGCAATACAATGATCCAAGACAATCCCAAAGGTCTCATGATGAAAAATGTTATCCTCCTCCAGAGAAAGAATTGATGGCATCTGAATACAGACTGGAGAATACTGTTTTCACTTTCTTTTTTTTTAGTTCACATTTTCTTCCACAAAATGACTAATATGGAACTGTTTTACATTATTGCTAATGTATAACCTGTATCAGATTACACAGTGTCTCAGTGAGAAGAGAGGAATAGAATTTGGAACACAAAATTTAAAAAAAAAATCCAAATGCTACGAATTGTTTTACAGATAAAATAATAATATTTTGAGAAATTTTTTATTTCACCTATCTTATTTTGCAGTGGAAACCCTGCAATCTTAAAAAATCAAGTGATTTGCCCAAATTAGTAAGCTGAGGTCAGTTATTAATCAGTGTTGGACTACCCCAGAAAGTGCTTAGACATTTTTCTCATGGTCAGTTGGGGTAACCAATATTTTTTTTTTCATTTTTCTAGTTGTTGAAGGGAGAGAGCATGCTGCCACTTGGAAATTTTGCTTAGTGGTCTGGCATCACAGGCCTTTCTCTTGGGATATTTTTTGAGGTCACTCCACTTTAGGGTAGCCTGAGCTGTGAATACTCAGACTACTTCAAATCCCATGTTATTATCCAACTATCAAGACATAATCTTGGACAGAGTATAGAATATTCTGGAAGATTAAAGGTATCTCTTCCCTTCTTCCCCTTTGTGTCTAGGAGAATGTGCAATTAGTACTGTTTTTCATATGAAGATGAGGATGGAGTATTTAATATTCCATAAGGGCCAAAAATGGATAGCAAACCATTGAGTTTTTTAAAATCTTGAGGTTCCTCAATCGATCTCATTCAAAACCACGAAAATTTCAACGCATTCTCATAGTCACTTCTGACATCAACAACTTTAAATAATTCCATCTCTGATTCCCAAGGATGAGATTCTGAATAAATAATTTAGTAAAATTTCATGTGTATACTTCTTCATAATGATTTATAATATAGAATTATGTATCCATCTGTTCATTCATTCATCCATCCATCCATTTATTCATCTATCCACAACTTTAGCTGTTTCTCCAGGATATAAAATCAAGATTAAAGATGATGTATAAATGAATATTAGGGTAAATATGTCTACTCTTGACCAGTGCTGTCTGTGTTGAGCTTTGCATTAGAGTATTGACTCACAGGATGAACTCCATAATGGAAGCTGGAGGTCATCCACTATGGAAAATTTCTATGGATCTAGGTTGCTAAAATTCCTATTGCTGAGTCAGGAAAAGATTTGTGACAATATTTGGGTAGTCTATGTTTACTATTTTATGTGAGTGCTTTGTCATTAGATTCACTTTTTTCTCTTGAAGTTCCCATTTGAATTGATTTGACATGTAGTGAAAATTTTACATGCACGGAAGGAGACAATATGAACAAGAGAGTGCATGAGTGCATTCAATTAATTAAAATTTGAATGTGTATTTATCCTTTCATTTTTCTTTTTATTAGTATTTTATTTCTTCCACTTACATGTAAAGAGAATTTTTAACATTAATATAAATTTTTTTTTCAGTTCCAAATTTTTCTCTCTCCTTCCCTTTGCCTGTCCCTAAAATGGTAAGCAATTTGATATAGGTTATATATGTACAATCATGTAAAACATATTTCCATATTAGTCATGTTGTTTTCCATTTTTCCTTGTAGCACCTTCAAATTCATCTCAGTTTAGAAGCTCAATTGATTGAATGATAATAATAGTAATATTTACCTAGAGTTTTGCAGCTTACAAAGTACTTTCTCATACATATATCTCACTTGATTTTTATAACAACACTGTGAGTTAGATAAGGCAAATACTATTGTTTCCACTTTACATAGGAAGAAACTGAAGCTTAAGAAGTTTCCTTCTTTGTTGTATCCCAGTGCTTGCTGCATGGAAGGCATTAAATAAATATTATTTGCATTTAATTAAATTCACTGACTTGCCTAATGTTATGCAACCTGGAAAGAGCAAGTTTAGTTGTCTGATTCCAACTTGAGAACTCTTTCCACTAGACCATGTTATCTTTCATAGTTAGAAATTATCATTAGGAATAACAACAGGAATAAATTACTCCTTGCCAGTAAAATGGTAAGCAGGTTTTAAAAATCTGAATATAAAATTTAAAAATCTGAATACAAAATTATGGTTTTAGAGTTAGGAGGGATTGGGATTAGGATTGTATCAATATCTAAGTCACAGGTCATCTTTGTTTTCTCAGTAATTTCTGGACATGAACATTGGTGGTCCAAGAAATGGCTCATTGAGGAGATGAATTTTAAGGGGTTTGATATAGGTGAGCTAAATTCCTTGCTTGGTGGAAAACAGAAAGTGATTTCATGTACATTGGGAACTCCCTAAAGAATGTACAGAAGAAGGCAAGAGAAAAGGAGGGAAGAAGAGGGGTATTTGTTTCAAATGGAGGTACAGAAATAATTTAACCATCTGGATCCATTTGGGAATAAGTCTCTTTGGAGAGCAGCATTTCTGTAATAGTTTAGGGTTTGCCCCTTTAAGGACAAAAACTTTGACCATATGATATACTGTAAAGATCCCTTTTCTTGGAGTCAGAAGACCTGAGTTCAAGACCTACTTTTGACATTTACCTAGTTAAGTCACTTGTTCTTTGTGTCAGTTTCTTCATTTGTAAAATGAGCACAGTGATAGCTATACTACCTGCTTATAAGGAGATTGTTTTGAGAGCTATCCATAATTGGAACTATGGATAAATATGCCCAAAGAAACCCTGGTTGATTTGCTAGGACAGCAAGTCTTTAACTGGGAGAGAATGTAAGAGGGAAAGTCTGTTCCTCACCAACTGATTTCGCCAGACAGAATATAATCCCAAATGACGAGGGGTTAGTATATCAGCCCAGATATCAGTGCCTTGCCTTTTATAAAGCGTGAATACTTTTCTCTAATGAAATTGGATGGATGACTTGGGATTGGGCAGCTGAAATTGGCTAAACTCCTAGAAGATCCCTAAAAAACTGATTCCCTAGCCATGGAACCAGCTTAGGTAGGAGTTGCCAATTGAGGAAGAATCTGCCAATTGAGGAAGGAAATCTCTGCTTCTCTGTCTCTTTTTCTCTGTCTGTCTGTCTCTTCTTCATTCCCCCAATTCTCCCTCTTCCCCTAACAGCCATGGTGCTTTGAATGAAGCTATTCAACCAGTAGGAGACATATATTTTCAAGTCAGTTATAGCTATAAGAGGCATTCTTCAAGCAACTGCTTTAAGGAATAGGACCTGAACTGGCTGATTATAAATGGAAAGCACATTGATAGGGGCTGAAGAGCTATGGTAGTGGGAATCTGAACTCACAGGGTAACCTTGAAGCTGTATAAGTATCATTAACCCTCGGGACCTAGCCTTTGAATGGGAGTTAAGTTGGGGAAATGGACCAGAGGGAGTGCTCCATATGTTCTATCTCATTTGATCTTCCCCACAGCCTTGTGATACAGGCACTCTAGCAGTTGCTGTCTTTATTGTTATTTTGTTCTAAATGGCAACCTGAATTTCATTTGTGTAAGTAATTCCTGGTGTGGGACTCCCCAGTAATGGTTCAGACTGTTGTTGTTCTGTCATTTTAGTTGCGTCTGACTTTTCAAGACCCCATTTGGAGTTTTCTTGGCAAAGATGCTGGAGTGGTTTGCCATTTCCTTCTCCAACTCATTTTACAAAAGAGGAAACTGAGGCAAACAGGGGTAAGGGATTTGCCCAGGGTCATACAGCTGGTAACTTTCTGAGGCCACCTTGAACTTAGATCTTCCTGATTCTAGGCTCAGTACTCTATCCATTGCACCATCTAACTGCCCCTCACATGAAATGACTTTTCTTGAAATTTCAGTCTTATATTATTGCCCGAGGCCACTGAGACATTAATGACTCGCCCCTGGTCATGAAACTATGATGTGTTAGAAGCAATATTTGATCTTTGGTCTTCCTGCCTCCAATGTCATCCTCTTTCCACAATACTATATTGCCTCTTACTCCAGGTATCATCCCCATTTAACAGATGAGGAAACTAAGTCTCTGAGAAGATACATAGCTTACCCATGGTGACGTAGCTTAATTAGATCTAGAAGTAGGTCTATCTGACTCTGAGCCTTAGCCCTCCAGCATTGACATTACTTTGCCTCTCATGAAGATTTACCAAGGCCCATGAGATATATTTGTAGTCAACTGCATATACTTAGTCATGAAGAGCTGTGTTAGGATCCCTCAACCCTGTCCCACCATCATTTTCCATTGACTGAGTAATCATCAGAGGGCCTATTTCTCTTTGTTCATTATTCTACAAGTATGAGTGAGCTTCTTGAAACAAATGCCTCTCAAACTGTTGACAATAACTTCAAACCAAATGAGAAACACTCTTAAGTACAACGACTAGGGATTGTGTGCTACTTGAAAGAAGTGCTTTAAGTTTATCTAGATTATAAAATTTCTATCTCCATAGTGTTGTGGCAAAGCCTCCTTTTTAGAGGCAAAGACAAGGTATGAATATAAAGGAGAATTCAGTGTTGTGGAAGAGCCATAATAGGCTTGTTCATTTCAAAGTAGGATGTGTAACTAATTACGGTTTAATTAAATCTCCAACATCAACAGCTGTTTTTAAGGGGTCTTTTTAAGGTACATTTATTTTTAGTATTGTTTGAGAGCTTCTCTCTTTATGAGCATCTATATTAACAGATTATGGTCTTGAATTTTTTTCTATCTATGGTGCAGCAGCATGGGTGTGAATTAAGGGTGAATATCGGCAACATTCCAACAACCTCTTTTTAAGGAGGGATCAAAATAGTGCAAAAATACCCAAACAAAACTTATAATTTAATACAATAAAAAAATAATAAAATCCTTCTCAAATTTCAGGAGTAAATGAAAAGTATTATAAAATTTCCTTGAAATTTGAGATGGACAGAATGTGAAGTAGTTGACAAGATTTTGGATTTATCACCCAGACCTTCCTCATTTCTCAACCCTTTATATGGGAACCTGTGAGATAAATTCCCTTTCATATCAATTGCTAGACAAAACTTGTCTTTCTAAGTGAACTTTCCCATCTTCCTTTATCTGACAGAGAGAACTAGAAACCAATCAATCATCTTTTTTCTTTTTCTCTTTGTTTTAACTGGCAGGGCATATCAAGTAAATTTAGTGCTCAAATGGTAGCCATTAGGGTGCTTGATCACATGTCTTTCTCTGCTTTTTGGAATGGAGTTGAGATTGTTGAGTTTTTATCATCCTGTTTTATATTTACATTTGTTTTATATTTGTTTTTATGCCATTTTAAGTCCTTTTCAAACTATAAAGATATCATGCCATCATAGATTTAGGATCATAAGGGATCCTAGAGATGGTCTAATCCAACACCCTCATTTTATGGATGAAGAATCTGAAACCTAGAAAAGGCAAATGACTTGCCCAAGGTCAAAGAAAAGAAGTTCTAATTACAATGTCTTCCATTCATACGGTAGCATGCACACTTATTTGATTTGACCTTTACAAAAAAACTATAAAGTAGGTAGTGTAAGTATTACCCTCATTAATTTTTTTCTTACCTTAAGGAAGCTAAATGGCTTGCTCAGGTAATATAATGAATAAATGAAAGAGAGCTGGGATGAGCACAGGCTTTCAAGCCTAGAAAGTAGGATTGTTTTCATTGTCATAATAATGATACTTAGTATTTAGATAATATTTTAAGATTTGCAAAGCACTTTACAAATGCCATATCATTTTATTCTCATAACAACCCTAGGAGGTAGGTGCTATTATTATCCCCATTTTATAGATAAGGAAATTGAAGTTTGCCCTGGATCACTCCTTAAGCATCAGAGGCCAGATTTGAACTTGTATCTTCTTGACTCCAGGTCCAGTGCTCTATCCACCTAGGTGCCTGTTAGTGAAGTAATTGGTAGCACTGGCCCTAGTCTGGGAGTATGGTAGGAAATGGGGTAAACAAGGCTGTTAGGACTACAGAATCTTGATTCTTTGCTCCCAATCTCAAACTCCAGAATTCTTTACAAGAAAGACGGACACTTTGAAGATGGCATTATCTACATTACACTGAAATTTAAAGTTAGATTGTAAACCTCTTTGTAAACAGCGCTTTGTAATTAACCCACCAGCGACCACTAGTGAAGCTCTGACTCAGAGCCTGTTTATGTGATGTATAACTTATGAGCTTTGGTTTCTAAACTAAGAAAACATTTGTAATGCAGCAGATAATATTCTGTGAAGCAATTGCAAGAAAAAAACCCAACTTTTCAAGCTTGTCTCCTAAACAGAATCCAGTTAACAGACAGGAGTATTATTAAAACACAATTTTATCCATGCCATGATATTATTTATATCCTGATTTCATGAAGGAACAAGACATTTATTTCCAGTTAACAAGATCTGCAACCTGGCTTTTGAATATTAACTCACTGCCTAATTCATTAACTGTCTTTGCCTTCAGTACTCAAGCTCAGACTCTCAAACTGCTTTATCTCCAATTTTGTATTTAAATGTAAATGAATTTCTCTGTCTATATGACACAAGAACATCCAGTCCATTCAGTCAAAAATCCAATCATCCAGATGTTTTGGCTACATGATGCCTAACATCTGGTTTAGCTTCATTTTTTTCTTTTTTCTTCTTTTTTCTTTTTTTACTAAATTGAATGGATGTTTTGGCATATAGATACAATCTTAATCTAAAGCATACACCCTCCATGGAATAGACAATGTACTGCCTTCTGTACTGTATGGATTTATTATAAGCCCTTTCCTTCAGCATGAGCCTATTGTAAAGAGGTGAAGTAAGTGGAATAGTTGGAGGGGCAAATGAACAGAAAGAAAAATGGAGACTGTCATCTTGTAAGAACTCTGCACTTCAGTTGTTTTTTGTAAAATCTAAAGTTGGCAAGCATCGGTGACCTTGGGGGTATTCACACTCTCTACAGCAATTCACAGTTATGGCGCTTGGTCAATTCATTCATTCAGTAAACATTTACCAAGTGCCCACTATGTTCACTGCTCTGTGTTAGCAATGGGAGGGATGTGGGGCACTAAAACAATAGTACTCATACTTGAGGAGCTTATTGTTACCTTCAACAGGCAGTTTTCAAAGTATGTGGCCCAGTCAGTCTGATCGCTCACATCCTGGAACAAGTTAGGCGTATCTGGTCTAAGGGAACTTATTCCAGCCAGGCACATCTCCTTTTTTAGGGGTATCTTTAGTTTATAGCTTCAGGCAAAGCCCTTGTCTTAGAGGGGTGAGGGAATTCTCTCTCTAGCTTTTTCTTCAAGGTTTCACAGTCCTTACCCCTCCTCACCCTACATTTGCATATTTAATATTTATTGACACAAGAGCTCTCGTTTTCTCTCTCTCCTCCCTCCCTCTCCCTCTTTCTTCCATATCTTAGATGATTTGTTACTGCATTGCCATGATAGATTAAATCACACAGCACTGTATAGTAGGAACTAGGGAAGATACAATGATGAATAAGACACAGTTCCCATGCTCAAGGAGTTTATAGATCAATCAGATTATATACCTTTTGGGAAACTTTATGATACATAGTGCACTGGCATACAGTTCTATGTACTGAGCCAGTTAGGTGGCATTGGTCCTGGAGTCAGAAAGACCTGAGTTCAAATCCACTTACTGACCGTGTGACCCTGGGCAAGTCATTGAACCTTGGCCTACCTTAGTTTCCTCAATTTTACCATGGGGAGATGATTGCCTGTTATCTCTCAAGACTGGTGTGAGGATTGAATGAGATAACATATGTTGTCGTTTACTCTTTTCATTCCAGTCTGACTCTTTGTGACCCCATTTGAGGTTTTCTTGGAAAAGACACTGGAGCAGTTTGCCATTTCCTTCTCCAGCTCATTTTACGGACAAGGAAACTGAAGCAAACAGGATTAATTGACTTGCCCAGGGTCACACAACTAGTAAGTATCTGAAACTGGATTTGAACTCAGGAAGATGAGTCTTCCAGACTCTAGATCTCGTGTTCTATCTACAGTGCCAACATTTGTAAGCTAATTTGCAAACCTTAAAGCTCTTGCAGAAATGCTAGTCATTATTTATGGCTCATTAACTGGTTTATTATGTCAAATAATACTGGCAGTTTCTTTTCAGAATTGCAAATCAGACCCTTGATTAGTCAGGCAGGCCCCCTAGAAAAAATGACATTTCTTTTGAAAAGTCAGTTGGATATAATGGGATGAACACTGGATTTGGAATCATAAGGCCTGTGTTCAAATCCCACTCTTCTATTTAACTTATTGTGTAAACTTGGACAAGTGCCTTCACTCATCTGAGCCTCAGTTTATTCATCTGTAAAATAAAGGAAGTGGATTAGTTCCCCTAAAGTCCCTTCCAGCTGTGATGGTCTGTGATTGTATTTTGACTTGGAGTGCATCTGCTGGGAATATAACCATCTGGGTTTCAGTGGCTTGCACTTGTGAAAAGGTCACAAGATCTTGAGAAAATGTTTGAATTGTGTATGGTCTATTAGGAGTGTCCTATTATTGCAAACCAAATTCAAAAATTCAGGGGAGGGAGGAAGGAAATGGGCAAAATAGTAAGTAAGCTTTAGTGCTTCCCATTATTTCATAGATTTGGATTTGCAAGACCAGCACTGAGGTGAACTATCTTTTCCTCTGACATACTGGTTAGGTTGATAACTGGGGCTGTGAGTTAGAATCAGACAGTGAGACTGGAATCAAGGGCAAGCATGAAGAATGAGGGTAGGACAGAACTGTAGGGCAGAGCAAGGTGTGTATGTGTGTGTGTGTGTGGGGGGGGCTTTGAAAATCCGGATGATCAATCAAGAACTGGGTGACTGAAGCAAGGACACATGCAAGGTACACCTAGCAAGACGGAGCTGGTGATTCAATTAGGAAGATTATGTACACTTTTTTTCAGTGCAATTGTCAGTCTTTAAGTATGCCAAGCCTGGGATCTTCAGATGGAGGAAAGTGGAAATACCCAATCAGGTGAATGAGAGAACAGGGAGAAAGCTCATTATTCACATCTAGCTCCTAATATCCTAATACCCTACTATAATTAGTACATGTCCAAAGTGTCATACTCTTCCTCAGTCCACAAGTGGGATGCAAAACTACCCAGGGGAACCAGAACTAGATTAAGATGTAATTGGGAAATGTTTACAAAAATAAATAAAAATATAATACAACATAGATAATGATAATTTGTGGTTTTCTAAGTCATGCTGCCCACAGGATCCCAATCCAGTTCTATTTGAGTTGGACACCACTGGATAGCTCATGGAGTCCTTTATTATGGTCTCATTTAGCAAGCTTCTCAAAGTTGTGCTTAATAGATTAAGAGGGAAGGGGGGAAAAAGAATATATTAATTGCCTGCTCTATGCCAGGCACTATCTAAGCACATTACAAATATTATCTCATTTGATTTTTACAGCCTGGGGAGATGGATGCTATTATTATTCCCATTTTACAGTTGGGGAAACTGCAGGATACAAGGATGACTTGCCCAGGATCATACAGCTAATAAAAAAGTTAGGCAGAGTTTGAACTCAGGTCTTCCTGACTTGAGGTGTAGTACTCTATCTACTGGGCCATGTAGCTGCCCCTCATGCTTATGACTCAATTATAAAATTTAAAAATATGGAATTCTTTTCAATAGATACCTAAGCACAAATATTATTCAATTCAACTCAAATAAGCATATATTAAGTGTCTACTCTATGCCAGGCACTGTGTTAAGCTCTAGGGATATGAAAAAAGGCAAAAGACAATCTTTGTCCTTAAGAATCTCATGATTTAATGGAAGATACAAAATATGAACAAATATAGACAAGGCAAGCTATAGGATGGAGTAGCTAGGTGGCTTGGTGGATATAGGCCGGGAGTCAGGAAGACCTGAGTTCTAATCTGACTTCAGACACTTACCATCTGTGTGACCCTGGGCAAGTCACTTTACCCTGTTTCTCTAAGTTTCTTCATCTGTAAAATGAGCTAAAGAAGAACCTGGCAATATCTTTGCCAAGAAAACATTAAATAGGGTCACAAAAATTCAGCCATGACTGAAAATGACTGAGCAACGGCCAAACATATGGGATGAAAAGGAAATAATTAGTAGAGGAAAGGGCCTGGAATTAAGAGGAGTTTGGGAGGGTTTCCTGTAGGAGGTCAGACTTTCTTGAGTGATAGCATAATGATTTTATAAATGGATGTTACAGAAGTTAGAGTATGATTTAAACCACTAGGTAGAATCAGGTACTTTATTAACTAATATTCAACCTGTCATTGCTCAATCAAATTCTCTTTCCATGTTTCAGTAGAATTAACTTATCTTCTAGCGACGTGAACCTCGTTTGCCTCAGTTTCCTCATCTGTAAAATGAGCTGGAGAAGAAAATGACAAACCATTCCAATGTCTTTGCCAAGAAAATCCCAACTGGGGTCATGAAGAGTCAGCACAACTGAAAATAATTGAACAATGACAAATCCTATCTTCAACCAAGACAAGTAGAATGAGCTAGAAAATGTTGTGGACTGAGAATCAGGACATTTGAATTTTAGTCCTTACAGTATCCACTAACTTGCTATGTGACTTTGAACAAGTTACTGAATTGCTCAGGACCTCATCTATAAAATTCAGTTCCATAATAGGCAGCTGGGTAGCACAGTGACTAGAGCACTAGACCTAGAGTCAGTTTAAATCTGGCCTTAGACACTGTGACCCTGGGCAAGTCACTTAACCTCTGTCTGTTTCTTTTTCTTCATCTGTTAATTAGGGATAATAAATAGCACCTACCTCTCAGAGTGTGACGATAAAATGAGATATATTTATAAAGTATTTTTCCAACCTTAAAATGCTAAATAAATGATTGCTATTGGGCACTGTTCTAGGTGTTGGTTTGGCACCTGAACAAGTGGAATTAGCTTTCTAAGTTCCCTTCCATCTCTGAAACTCTGATTCTCTGATATTTTTTCTGGATTAGAGCTCCTAATGCTTATCCATAGCCTGGGACCTCTAACTGGCTTTACATCAAAAGCCCTTACTGACCTCTTTACTCAAGCTTCTGATCTGCTCCTTGGTGAGAGAACTCGTATACCCAGCTGTCTGTTTATGGTTGATCAGAGGAAAGGCCCCATTTTGCCTTTCCAAGTGCCCTTCTTTCAGTTGCTACCTCTCAGGTGTCAGAAGTTGAAAAAGAGAAAAGCCATTGAGCCACATGAGGAAAATCTGTGGTTCTATTTTTCCAATTAGGACATTTTTTCTCCTTTTTACTCATTTTTGCTCTACCACCTCCTTCTCAGGTACATACTGATGACTTAGAAAGATAAATTTACTGACTGATTGACATCAAGGGCCTTAGTAACCATCATTGACCCTGAATTCTAAACAAAACTGCTTTTTGATTGTAACCTGTAGTTATGCATTGCAGAGCATGACTTAGGAAATGTTTAAATAGACCATCATATAAAATAGACTTGCCCCCACAAAAGTCTGAGCCATGTGGGAGAAAGATAACACCCTCATTTGCCAACCTTCCCCTTTTCTTCCCCGAATATTATTTTACTAAGGACTAGCTACTTCCAAGTCTAGGATCCTGTGATTCTGTAAAAAATGAAAAAACAAAAACATTACTAGCAGGAGAGAATGATAAATGAAATGCATTATATTTGTATCTTGAGTAGAGTGAATTTAAGTCAAGTTTTTATTTAAATCACTAGTCAAAAAAGAACTCAATCAATATCTTCCACCTCTCTCACCCTAAAGAGTACATTTCCATTGGGGCAGCTAGGTGGTGCAGTGGATAGAGCAC
The DNA here is from genome assembly GCF_028372415.1 of Notamacropus eugenii. Classification (NCBI taxonomy): domain Eukaryota; kingdom Metazoa; phylum Chordata; class Mammalia; order Diprotodontia; family Macropodidae; genus Notamacropus; species Notamacropus eugenii. The sequence goes on along the minus strand of NC_092872.1, from coordinate 175,277,276 downwards.
CAGTGCAGGAGTCAAGAGGACCTGAGTTCAAATCTCACCTCAGACACTTGCCACTCACTAACTGTGTGACCTTGGGCAAGTCACTTAACCCCAACTGCCTCATCCTGAGTCATCTCCAGTCATCCTGATGAGTATCTGATCACTGGATTCAGATGGCTCTGGAGGAGAAGTGAGGCTGGTGACCTGCACAGCCCTGCCTCACTCAAAACAAAGTTAAGTGTAAGTCGTGTCATTATTTTTCTGATGTCATGGTCTTCGGCAAGGAAGGACAAATACACACACGTTTCCGTAATTTATAGGATATACTTTTTATTCTTTCCTAAAGTTCTCTAATGCCTTATTATGGCCTGGAGTCCTGGAGTTCTCAAGGTTTTACTGTCAAAGACTTAAGACCAAGTCTTCGCAGATTCTATCACACTGGGAAGGAAGGACCTGGAAATAGACTTGGCTTCCAAATCCCACCTCAGATTCTTATTAGTTGTGTGACCCTAGTCAGATCATTTAAACTGAGTATCAATTTGCTTACTGTAAAATGAGTATGATAATGTCATTTACTTATCAGGGGCATTGTGAGGATCCAATGAGATAATGTAAGATTACACACACATACACATGTACACATATGCATGCGCACACACATGCACACACACATATTTGTGCATATATGCATATAAAATGAGATAATGTAAGATTTTATATATATAATTTGATAATGTAAGATTTTATACATGTGATGAGATAATAGATTACATATGTGTTTATATTAAATTATGTTCAATACATATTTAATATTTATTGTATATATTTAATATATATTAAATCAGATAAGATTTTACATATATCTATGTCTAGCATTATATACATTTAGCTGCTATCATAACTTTCATCATCATCCTCATCAGTTATAGAATGCCAGTTCAAAGGCAAATCACCAAAAAGTTAATGACCAAGTAATGAGTTTTTTTGACCATTTCAACTCATAATGGAACATCTGGGGTTTGTTTACATCAGAAAATAAATTTCCAAGCAGATGAAATCAGAATATAACTTTCCTTTCGAAAAATGTTTATGGTGTTTGTCTTTAAATGTCTTTCTCACTTTCTAATGACTCCTCCACCTCCAAAAGAGTCCTCCCTTGTAATAAAGGGTGCCAAACGAAGTAAATTGACGTGCATTGGCTACATCTGAAAACATATGACTTACTCTGCACCTATGGTCCCTCATCTCCATTCTGAGAGGTGGCAAGTAACAGTATAATTTCCACATGGAGTCAACATTGTTCAGAGATAGAAGTGAATTTAATTTTTCTGAAGAGTAGATTGGAAGTGTTTTTCTGCCAGCCTTCATCTGCTTTCTATTTATTCATAGACTAGAAAACAGAGACAAACCTTCCTGAATGTTTAGTTCCCAAATGATTTCTCGATGCAGAATACAGAACATTTTTCTTACACCTTTCTAAATACTCAGTCATGGAAATATCAAAAGATTATTCCACGGTCTCTTGTGCTGTTGTGACATTTGTAAACTTTTTTTAAAAGGTTGTGTGAATATTTATCCCTGTTCTGTGATGATATAATTGAGCTCCGCGAGGAGACCATAGATCCATAATATAAAATAAAACTATCTTTGTAGAGGCTTTTTGTTAATTTTAGAGAGGAAAGTAAGGGGACTTGTAATCAGGTGTCCTGGCTTCACTATTTACATGTCATGTGATAATAAGTAAGTCACTAAACTCCATGACAAACAACTTTAAAAGCTTTGTAATTACAAATCTTCAAGAATAAAAGTGATTTAAAAAATTAAAAAAGCATTTCCACCTAAGTTGACATTTTGGGAAATCTTAGGAGAAAAAGGTTCCATATAAACTTGTGTCTGAAGCAAGGATGTTTTCAGAGTTCCACATACATTGGGTGAGTACTTGAACTTGGCAGTTATATGCAGAGAATATTGTTTGTAGAATTGAAAGAAAGCCTCTAATTCATCACCACCATCTTTATCATAAAAAACCTATTTATTAAGCTCTTACTTGTGGGTGGTGCTGCCCACCCTGCTTTAGAATCTGGCTGAGCAGATTGAGTGATAATTTTAGGCTTCTAAAATCATTCTGTGTCCCCTCACTCCCATGATGTCATAAGCAGCTGGTGTTGCCTTGGCAACTCTACAGAATAAAAGTGCTGCTGTCTGTGTAACTTTGTGCCATGTGACTGGGGATCTGGAGCCGAGTATAACAGGCCAAAATCATTACTTGCTTCTTTAGAAAAACTGAGATGGATTCAAATAAGGAAAACCAGATTCAGCAAGGCCCAACATGAAGGGTGATACCTGAGTAGCTTATTTACAATACTATTATCTGTCAGTCAGTTTTTAATCAATCTTTGACTTCCTCCCTTTCCCATATACTTTTCCATTCTTCGGAGTCTCTCTAGAACCCAAACCACAAGTTATCTGTCTTGTAACCTAGGACTGGTCAATCTATGACAGGCTTTTAAAAGTGAAACAGAGTTCTGTCTGTCCCCCACCTCTCAGTCCTGGTGGTGAGAAGTTATGCCTGTACATTGGTCTGCAAGAAACCACCAAAAGCACTATAAAAATGATAAACAAAACACAAAAATTCAATCATCTAGTTGTTTAATTTATATAAAGGTAAATAAACGATTAACTTAACTTCATAGCATTACCCCTTCCCTCTCCCTTCCCCACCTTCTCCTTTACTCCCTAATGGATTGACTAAAAGAGCAAAAAGTTTTGCTACACTGTGAAAGGGCATCAGATGATCCAAAATAAGAGCTGAGACCCCAGAGGTTACCTAGTCTAATCCTCCCTCATTTTACTACAGGGAAACTGAGACTCAGTGATTTTCTCCAGGCCACACACATACTATATGAAAGAGGCTAGATTTGAGCCTTGGTCTTTGTACTCTAAATTCTAGTGCTCTTCTTAAGGTGCACTCCTAGCAGAGGGAATAAAGAAGAATTAAATGGATAACCAATCTGGTGTAGTGGAAAGTGTAATAAACTGGGAGGGAGGAGACCTGAGCTTCATTCTGTCCTCTTAGTAAGTAGCTTCAATGCCCTACGATTGGCCAGTGTTGGAATTTCCATTTGGTATCTTCCTCTACTAACACACTCTCAACCACATGTAGTTTTAGTAAATATCACAGAGTAATATGTATATATATGTATATATGCATATCCAATATAACTTTGGATATTCTGTTTCATGGAAACAGAGGCTCTTGGAGCTGGAAGGGTTCTAGGAACCCAGTATGTCCTCTCTACTTGAAGCAGTTGCCTCTCTGTAAGATGGGAGAAGAATGAATAAGTGGTCTCTGAAGTCCTTTTTAATTCTAAATTGTAGTAATAGGTCAACATGACAACTCTTTCTAAGTAGTTTGCCCAGGAGACTTTTAAAAAGGTCCAACAGTTCCATTGGCCAATATAAAGTCATTCATTTCTCCAAATAACAAATAGAAAACTTTATTATAGAAAACTGGAATGGAGTTGGAAGAGTGGAACCTTTTAACCTTGCAGACTCAATTTCTTCATCTATAAAATAAGGAGGTTAGGGAAAGTGATTACTCAGGGGCCTATCTACTCTATGAGTTTCAAGATAACTTGGCGACTCCTTTTGAGTCAAGGCTAGGCTCCATAGCAGGTCTTTTTAATCAGACGTAGCTATATGAGAATACAAATGCAAAAATATCTCTCAAAATCAAATATGAACCTTTATTAGCAGGGAAGTTAACAGTTACAGTTACAGTAGGAGTGAAAGGCCATGGAAAATCTGACTGCATTCTAGGAAAAGATTACAAAGCAGGGGGACGTTAGAAAGTCAAATAGGGATTTAAAAATGACATCTTTATTATCATAATGGTCTCGTTCAGGAGACCCATGGGTGCTATTTCTTAGTTATGTGAATATTGAAAACTTACTCTTCCTCAGGTGCATTCTTTTTAAATGGGGACAAGAGCATCCATCCCACCTACCTTACAGGGTATTTGTGAGCCAAGAACATTGTAAACTGCAATGTGCTTTATAAACATGAGCTACATGATTGTAAGTGAGAATTGACTATGCAAGAAAATCCTTATATCATATGGGACAGTAGAATGTGTGTTGGAATGAGTTAGATGATATGGGTTTAAATGATACAGATACAAATGATATGGGTACAAATCCTCTAACATTTGTGTGACTTTGGGACAAATTACTTCAAACTTTTACCTATAAAAATGGGGGTGGGGGAGCATATTAAATGGCCTTTGAGATCCCTTCTAACTTGAAATCTAAGATTCCAAATTAATATTTTGTAAAATACATGTGGAAAAAAAAGACTAAAGGCTTAATTCATTTAACTGTTTACCTTGGAGAGCTCTTTGTTTTGAATGAATTAGGGGGTACAGGTTCTTTTTAGTGAAGAGAATTTTGTTGTTTGTTTTGTATTTTCTTTCTAAAAGTAGGAATCACAAAGACCTGTCCTAGAGAGAGGGCCCATGAGGAGGAGGAGGAGAACTTGAGCTCCCTGCTTCTATGAGGAGGTGATAGGCTGAGGCTATGATTCTGAAGGTGAGTTTTGCTTCTGAGCTCCCAAGAAGCAAGCCAGCCAATTTACTGAACTCGTGGAGTAATGGTCCCCAGTGTACCCCTTCCCTCAGGACTGGGATGAGGAGTGAATCCAATTTGGGAAGTAGCCTGAGACAGCCTAATTGTTCAGGGACTTTTCTCAGTATTAGTGACAGAGGAGAAAAAAAGTAGCTCATGTCAGATTCACCTAAGGAAAAAGCAACAACAAAACAGAACGAAATTCAGATGTCTATTTCACAGCTCAAAACCAGCTTTTCCCTAGACAAGCCCTATTGCTCAAAACATGAAAAGTCCTCCTTTGCCCAGATCCTCTTCCTGAGGACATCAAAAGAAAAGCTCACTTGCAGCCCTGGACTCATTATACTGTAGTCAGTGGGCCATCATGGGGCTCTATGTTGCCAAGAGAACATAGTATGTGTAGGGTAAGTGAAGGACCGAGATCTACATGTGATCTTCTATGATAATACTAAGTTGTTGCATTCAAAGTCCTGTGTAGAAAAAGGTTTGCACATATCTCAGTCCTTCCTTCCTTCTTTCCTTCCTTCCTTCCTTCCTTCCTTCCTTCCTTCCTTCCTTCCTTCCTTCCTTCCTTCCTTCCTTCCTTCCTGCCTTCCTGCCTTCCTGCCTTCCTGCCTTCCTGCCTTCCTTCCATGTGCTTTTGAATAAGTCATTTCCCTGTTTCCTGGTCTCTAAAATGAGGAAGATATATGAGTGATCCCTAGGGCTCCTCTCTGACTCTAAAGCCTATAATGTAAGATCCAGGAGGGCTCTGACTGTGTATTAGACATCTTGGCACTCCCTAGCACATTGACTTGCAGGCAAGGCTGTAAATTTGGAACTGGAAGGGAGGCCATCTACTCTGACCCCTTTATTTAACATGAAAAAACTGAGGTCCAGTGAGGTTAAGTCATTTTCCGAAGATTACAAAGGTAGTAAATGTCAGAGGTGGGATTTGAATTCAGGTCCTCTGACTCTAGGGCCAGTGCTCTTTCCACTGTACCATACTCTTACGCAGGGGGCAATTGAGTCAATAGTTTTTATTTAAATTCAACAAACATTTATTTGTTGCTGTTCATGGATTGACTCTCTGTCATCCCATTTGGAATTGTCTTGGCAAAGATACTGGAGTGGTTTGCCATTTTTTTCTCCATCTTATTTTACATTTGAAGAAACTGAGGCAGGTATGGTTAAGTACCTTGCCCAGAGTCACAGTTGATAAGTGTCTGAGGCTAGATTTGATCTCGGGTTTTCCTGATTCCAAGCCCAGGGCTCTATTCACTATGCCACTTAGCTGGCCAAATACCTTAAACATTTATTAGGCATCTATTACATGCAGGGAAGGCATTGTGCTAAGTAAGCACTGGGGATACCAACAAAAAAAGAGAGGCAATTCCTGCTCTCAAAGAGCTTACATTTTAATAGGGAATATATATATACACATATATACATATACATACATACATACATACATACATACATATACATACATACATACATACATACATATATATATATATATATATACATATATGGAGGGAGCTATAGTGGATACGATTTTGGAACTGGAGTCAGCAAAACCTGAGTCCAAATCCTACCTTGAACACTTGATGAGCTGTGTGACCCTGGCTAGGTCACTCAAGTGTTTGAAGTCTCATGTGTAAAATGGGGATAATAACTGATCTACCTCACAAGGTTGTTATAAACATCAACTGAGAAATATATAAATGTATATATAGGCATACACACATACACACGCACACGTATAGCTTTGCAAACCTTATAGTGCTACATAAATGTTAGCCATAATACTTGTTATTTTCTTAATGATGATTTGATGCAAGTGAACACCAACAATCAGAAGGATGAACTAAGTCTCTGTGTGTAGAAGGGAGCACCTGAGTGCAGAGTCTTAAGGGAATATGAGGATTCTAAGAAGTGTGGATGGAGCAGGAAGGGGAGGGGAGAAAGAGAGAGAGAAAATTCTAGATTGGGGTTAGCCTATACAAAGACATGGATGTGACAGAAGGAATGTTCAGTTTAGGGGAAGAAAAATTAGACTAATTCAGTTGGAATATAGAATGTATGCAGAGAAATAATGAGAAATCAACCTTTGGAAGGTAGGCTGATTTTCCATTTTATTCCTATCTAAGATAGTCTTTAAAAGATTTGCACATTCTCTTTTGGGTATCTGAAAAACTACTGATTCATGGATCAGAAAGAAAATCAAGGTTTTGCAAAAGATGTTGACATGTTTGTTTTCTTAATTTTTTATTTATTTGCAAACCAGAAATTGATAACACTTAGAGATAGAAGTAAGCCTAATAGTAGTTATTGGGGGAATTTTCTCCATAGATGTAGGCTATAACCCATCTGTCCCTTATTGGATAATGGTCCCTTATGGCATTTTCTCTACTATACCAGGTTGCCTCTGTTCAATAATCACAGCCATTTATGTACCTCTCTATAGCTATGCTTCATATATGTAATCAGGAGGCTTCCAGTGGGGAATAGAGGCCAGGTTTGGGTTGATCTTGTCATCTTCTCCAAGAGCTCTATGGAATCACTACTGGGGCTTCCTCTTGCTGTTGCCACTCAGCTTTGGCCAAAAAGACTCAGGGCCAGGTGAATTTACAAGGTTGTCTCCAAGTCTAGATGCATCTGTCTCAGAATAGATACCTGGTCATCTAGAATAAGGAAAGAACAAACAGAAGAGGAAGTGAAAAATTCAGGCTCAAACCCACATAAGACATATATCTGATATGTGTTCATGACCACATGGCAGCCAGGATAGGGGAACAAGGCAATCCACCATTCCCCTACAGTTCATAGAAAGTGACTCAAAAATAATCCTGCTAGTACTCAAAGTCAGAAAAAGAGCACTGAGGGTGGGGTCATTCCATTTTAAAGATACACTGAATCAGTTATTTTTCCTGCTTAGTAGCCAATAAGCACACAATCTCATTATCTCAAATCTCCAAGCTGAATGAGACACATGTGGTTGGTGGAAGTCTAAAGGTCAACTTTGCACATGGTCTATTTAATCTGTTACACAATGATAGATTGAGTCAATGGACCAGTTAGCCAATTGCAGATCTTAGGCAACAGATATTTTCTATCAATTTTTTTTCCTGTGTTGATGTATTATTCTGATCATTTCTTGATGGCTATGGATCTCATTGAAGAGGCTCTGGACCATTCTGGAGAGTTTCTGTAAGTAATCTCTTTTCCATTTTTGGACATTCTACAGGATAATTTCCATGAAGGGGTGAACAAGTTTAGAGACCATTCCTTGCCTTTGATATTCTCTATAACATATCTTATATTTACCTTGCGGTTAACATGTTGTTTCCTCTATTAAAATGTATTATTAGTCCCTTGAGGGCAGGGACTATATTTTTGCCTTTCTTTATATCTTCAGCATTTAGCACAACACCTGGCACATTGTAGATGCTTCATAAATGCCTGTTGCTTTGACTTGTCCTGTCTTAGGCCTCCCTTGATACTGGATAACCATAGGGTCATTGAACAAAGGTTTCTCTGATTGTAACTATCAAGGATTCTTTCACGATCGTAACATTTGTTCATCAGTTCCCAGCTCATGTTTTCATCAAGGATATTTTCAAGAAGTACTTAAAACATTATCATAAAGATTTTATAGAGGTAAAAAGGTAGGAATGAACGTTGGTAGTTATTGAAGTTTGACCATCTAATTAAGTTACAATATCACCCATATTTTTTATGCTCATTTGGTATCTTCCCATCTGAGATATCTTGAAAACTGATTCCTCAATGCTTTCTGAACCATACTTCCTTCAGTTCAGATTTCCTCTGTATTTGGTCAGGTGCAGTCACTCTTTTTTACTTTTTCTAATTATAGACTGTTGCAGTACTGACTTGGTAGAATCGAAATGTAGTGATTTCAGTGATTTTGATATGGAAACGAGAGCAATAAGTAACCTTGATACTGACAACAGAGCTCTATAGAAACTGATAAACCAGTTCTATTTTCCATCTCTTGTTCTTTTCCTTAGAATTTGGCTTAATTGAGTCTCATCTTAAGTTTTCTACACACTTATTGTCTTCTTTGCTGTTTTTTTCTATTTTTATGAGTCAGTACTATTCATAATCTGCCATCCTTCTCCATAATATTTTTCAAATGAATTTATATTCTTTATTACCCTTGTCTGCCATGTTCCCCTGATTGGCAAAGTGGTAAAGCCTTGTTGGCTGAGGCAGTTTCCCTTTTGGTCTTCTCATTGTGGAAATTTGGCTAAATTTGTCTTAGAGTTGATTATATCAGTTGTTGTTTTTACATTTATTGATTTTCCATTGTTTTAGCGTATATTTATTGCAATAAATCATGTTGCAGCTTTGAAATTGCAGGTGGTACCTTCTTTTCATCTTTATATTTTTCTTTATTTTCGTGGATAATTTTCACCATTGTTCCAACAGGTTGATAATCAAACTACATTGGGTTCAGAAATTACTCCTGCTAGCCAATAAGTAGTCACTGCTTGTTAGTATATAGAAAACTTCATTTTTTGGGTTATGCTTGGTGTATTGTATGACTTTCTTTTTGAAGAAATAATTCATGATTTGCATGTGTGAAACTTCTGAAGTTGACCATGTGCCTTTGGCCTCTTTTGTTTTTATTTTTGAATGTATTTTCCAGTCAAGAAATAAAGAATTTGTATTTCAGATGACAGTAATTAAATATTAAGGCATTAAGCTAAGAAGTGAACTTGGGAAGCTGCAATAAAATATTTCATCCATCTATTCAACCATTCATCCAATGGCCTATTCATTCAACAAACAAATATTCTCTCTTTGCTTTTTGTATGTTTCTTATCTGAGTCTGGTAGTATAAGCATCTAAGTTTTATACCTGTAGGTGACACAACACTTGTTCCCTGCTTTCTCTGTTGTAGGATGTTTATTGTCCTTGGAAACCAATGAACCTCTTCAAGATGGTGAGATTTCATTAGTATAAGTACTCCCTTGATCAGGGTAGGTGGTGAACGCTCTTTGATTTAGTGGATGCTTTTTGAGAGTGGATATGGTCAATTTGGTGATGAACCTCTCCAAACTTAGCTATGTAGACTCTGGGACAACAAACATACTGTCTTTTACCAGGACTCTTACTTGAAGCCTTTTTAACTCTTCCTCTCTCTTCTTCTTTCTCTTTTTCTCTCTCTTTTCCTCCTCTCTTCTTTTTCCCCCTTTCCTCTCCCCAATCTGTCTCTCCCTTCTCTTTTTCTTTCTCCTTCCTCTCTCCTCTTTCCCCACTCCTAACTCTTCTTCTTCCTTCTCCTTCTTGTTCTTCTCCCCCTCTCTCCCTGCTCCTTCCCTTCCTCCATCTTCTCTTTCTTTTCCCCCATCTTTTTCTTTTCACACCCTTTCCACCTTGTTTCTGTATTCTTCTCTCTCCCTCCAATGGCAAAGTCTTTGAGAACTGAAGGTCATCTCTACGCCACTCTAGGCTTTTGGTGTAGGACTTCCTTGGAAAACCAGACTTCCTGTTTTCCTCAGCCTGCCCCTCAGGAAGTACTTTATATAATTTTGAATTTTAATTTTCCCTTAGGGCTTCAATCAAAACCTTGCTCAAGTTGCATGATGCATCTGGAGTGTAGGGGAGACAAGGATGGGGGTATGGTTCCTAGAGTTTGGAACAGGGGTCTTGATTACAGTGTTGTTTTCTAAAATAAAACTCTTTCGAGTCCACTGTATACCACTGTCCAAGTCCCTCAAACCATTGTTGAATTTACAGGTGAGTTCTGAGAATGTCTTAGAAGTACTATTCCCTTTCTTCCCAAACAAAGCTTGCTTTTTCACCCCAGCCCCGTTGGCTTGGTTTAGCTTTTTACTTCTTTCTCTTAAGTTTTGAGTTCATATCGTACTCTTATTAACTGTTTAACTTTCAATAAAATTTTATGTATCTGAGATTCATTTGGAAAAAGCAGAAAAACATCTAACATCTTATTTTAAAAAAAATCTTTACACCGGTTTAAAATATCAAACAATTCCACAAGTCTATCCACACACATCTAAGACATGATTCTGTTTGCCAAATGCCCCATGGAACTCTGGCAGATTTCAGAAGAATTCTCTGGCTCCAAAGAATGTTGTCTGAAAAAGCCACCCATTCTAAAATAAATCCGTGCTGCAAAGGAAAGAACACTGAATTTAGATTGAGAGGAGCTGGGTTCAAGTGCTGTTTCTGGCAGAATCTGGTTCTTACTACCCATGTGACTTTTGCCAAGTTGTTCTCTCTCCCTAGGGCTAGTGAGTCAGTCAACATATATTAAGTGTTTATTATGTTCAAGGCACTGTGATAAGATACAAAAAAAAAGCTAAAAGACAATCTTTGCTCTTAAAGACCTCAAGGCCTAACGAGTGAGATAATATCCAAAAACAAAGTATAAATGAGTTAAATTCAGGATAAATTGGAGATGTAAGAGGGTGTTAGAGCATGCCCAGATCACCTAACATGGAGGCACCTTGATTCATGGCGAAGACATTCTGCATTTCCCTATAACATGGGTAGCAAGTTTCTTTCCATTGACTGTGTAGCTAGAATAGGTTGAGTTTATAAAAACTGCTAAATTGGAACACATGCTCTCATTCATTTGTGCTCTTTCCTGCTTGACAATCCAGAGAGGTTCATCCACAGGGTGGGTTCCCTGAACTGAACTGGTGAGGAGGTAGAAGGGCTACTTTCCCTTCCTCCCTGTTTTGTTTTTTACCCAGTGGTCCTAAGAAATGGGTTTAGAGTGTTGAGGTATTTTGTTTGGTTTCATTTCCTCTCAATATAGGCTGTAGAATCCTCACTGAATCTGGAAGCAAGCCATAATGACTTTGGAGCCAACCCAGTAGAGAAGTCCCAAGAACCAGGGTATCTGGAGGACTTGAACTCATTGGTGGATTTTGAACTTGGAGGTTGGGACTGTGCTACATGGGAACTGAACTAAAATGGGAACCTAATAACTTCCTCTTCTCCAGAGTATGAGGTGGTGCAGGGGGGTGGATTATACCTGACATGTTCAGGGATATGTCTGTATATTATTTTACTTTTGAAGTATATGTCCCTTTTTAAAAAGTCAATCAACTGTTAAGTGGTTAAATAGAATTGGGGTGCAAGGGGACCCCTTCCTTTTAATTGAGAGAATGCCATCTGTGGGGGCTGCAGCTAGTGGTAGAGAGCCTGGATACCTCTAAGCCCCTTCAGGGTACCAGAGAACCTTGGGGGAGAGATGAAATGTGACACAACTAGCCCTCAGGTGATGGGAGCCAGGGAAGTAGCTGTTATGGAGGTAATCAAGATAGGAAAGGCACTAGAGTAACAGGAGTTGGAGAATCGGCTTCCTGTATGAGGTGGAATTTTACCAGGGACTTGAAGGAAATTAGGGAAGTCATGAGAAAGAGATGAGCTAGGAGAACGTTTCAGACATGGGAGGCAGCCAGTGAGAATACCCCCAATAAAGAATTATTGTTTGAAAAACAGCAATAAGACAAGTCACTGGATTGCAGAATATGTGTGCTGGTGGATGCTGTTGTAAGGTGTAAGATGACTGGAAAGGTTGGAGGCAGGGTCAGTCATGAAGGGCTTTGACCAGCAAACAGGGGATTTTATATTTGATCCTAGAGTTACTAGGGAGCCACTGGAGTTCATTGAGTAAAGGGGTGACATGGTCAGGCCTAAGCTTTAGAAAGAACACTTTGGCAGCTGAATGCGTGACAGAGTGGAATGACCAAGATTCGTCATCTGGAAAACAAGGAGTTTAGACTCTGATTTCTAAAGTCTTTTCCAATTTTAAATCGAAAATCCGATGTGAATCACAGTAGATGAGTTATGAATTGAATAGGTATAGATGGTATAGAAAAGGTATAGATGGTCATCTCCATAGACCTCATCCTCCCTTGCACCTTCTGTACTGTTGCATGTTTCGTTAATGAATAAGAGATGTAGTGGGGAAAAGCCCTGGGATAGGGGTTTGGGACCTCAGTTGTAGGCCTGGTTCCTTTGCTCACTCCTCTCATTTCTTTGGCCTTCTCTTTCTTCATCTGTAAACAGAGGCAGTCAGACCAGATAACCTCAAAGGATCTTCCATCGTTCGTGTTCTCTGATTCAGCGATCCTGGGTTTCACTGGGGTTTATCAGCCCTTACTTTGGGGAATGACATCAAAACCGAGCCGGGTGGCTTATTTGCCAGTGTGGCAAACAGCGATGCAGGGTTCAGTCACGTGGGGCAGTTTCCTCCCCTGACGGCTGCAGCCCAAAGGAGGAGGCTTGCACAGAGGGAGCGGTTGGTTTCACCTTTGTGGCAGTGTTTCATCTGCAGATGAATGACGCACCCAGTCGTGTCTGTCAGTGAGCTCTCAGGGAGCACCCACTGAGCAGTGGTATTAGGTGCTGCTCAGCACACACTGTTCAAGGGGGTTCCCGTCAATTTTCATGGTATGGCTGAACACAACAAAATGCCTGATTACATTATTTTTGCAATTATTGTCAACATAGGGAATATCTGGCCCAGTCTGCTGATCTAGCCCTTAGGGGATGTGTAGCATAATATTTAGAAGCTCGAATTTCCTTGGGATTTTTGATTTCTTTTTTTCCTTCCTTCCCTTTGTGTGGTAGAAGAGAATACATTTAAAATTGATATCAGCTCCCAGGAGGTTCCTGCAGGTTGCTGTGGGAAATTCAACTTTTAATTGGCTTTGCTTCAGACAGAAACAACATCAGATAGGGTCATGGAGCACTAAATGCACTTTATGTCAACTCCTTTTTCAATTGGTGTGCTTGCTGAAATGTTTCCCTGGGATGGTCATTAGTAGCTGAGCTGGCTCCTGTTTTCCCCTCTGTCTCGGCTCTGAGATGGGAGGTGAATGTGCTTACTTTCTGTAGGGGTGTCTGACATCTGGGCAATCATTTTCCTGCTCACTGGTGAAGGGACAATGGCTCCTAAGTCTTGGCATGCTGAAAAAAGGATGTAGCTGGAACTCAGAGGTCAGCGTGCTTATTCCCAGGGAGACTTCTTTATGAGGCCTTTGCTGGGATTCTGTCAGTCATATAGAGAGGTATGTGAAAATTCACACAAACAGTCTCATTTCATTAGAATCATAGGCAGAAGGGGCTAATCAATCCATCAGCACAGGTTTATTAAGTGACTACTCTATGCCCAGACCTGGGATAGGCCAAGAGGTCATGAGCAAGTCAGAGTGAAGTTGAGTTATTTTGGGGGGGGAGTGCAGAAATTTCTGAAAGCAAATGTTCTGCTTGCAGGCAGACCCCTGGAATGTGGAATCAGCCTTTTTGCTTCTGTATCAAGATGGAGACTATTCACATGAATTAAATCTGCCACAGTGAAAAAGCATATCATCCTGGGAAAGACAGATTTTTTTTTTTTGCCATTACATAAACTAACCCTGGCCTTCTTGCAAAACAGATGTGTTTCTGAACTCACTTCCAGAATTCAACGAGAGATTTTTAAAGTGTCTATAGAAAATTCATCATGTACAGAACATTTAAGTGGTTTGGTGGATAGAGTTCTGGTCTTAAAGTCAGGAAGACCCAGTAGCCATGCACAGTTCTTATGAATATCAGCAGAGAAAACATGTAAAGCACTTAGCAACCTTTAAAGCACCATATAAGTGCTTGCTGTAATTAAATGCTGGGGTAGATGCAAAGCTACATGATACATAATTAGAAGCAGCTTGGTGGTACAATGAAAAGTGTAATGGAGCCTGGAGTCAGGAACACCTGAATTCTAATTTAACCTCAGATCTTTATAGTGGTGTAATCTTAGTTAAGTCACTTAACCTTTCTGACTCAGTTTCCTCATCTGAGGATAATAACAACACCTTCATCACTCAGTTCTTGCTAAGATCAACTGAGGTGTGGAAAATACTTAGCAATTCTTACCTTAACATACCATATAATTAAAATAAGTAATTATAATATATAATATCTATAATGTATAATTATGTAATATATTTTTAATTAGGGCAACTAGGTGGCAAAATGAATAGAATGTTTTTCCTGGATTCAGGAAGACCATCTTCCTGAGTTCAAATCCAGTCTCAGATACTTACTAGCTGTGTGACCCTGAGCAAGTCACTTAACAACCCTGTTTGCCTCAGTTTCCTCATCTGCAAAATGAGTTGGAGAAGGACATGACAAACCACATCTTTGCCAAGACAACCCCAAATAGAGCTACAAAGAGTCGGACACAGCTGAAATGACTGAAAAACAAAATCATGTATTTGATAATAATAACAAGAATCCGTACTCATAGCCCTTGTTCTCGATGAGCATGTCATCTACTATTTGAGATTGGATAGGATTACAAATCTAACATAGATTAGTATGACAGGATGCTAGGTGTCACCAGTAGGCATTGCCCTCCAACATCCTATCTCATTAGAATATGATAAGTGCACAGGAGAGCTATAAGCTAAGTATTAAGGGACATCCAGGCTGACAGGATAAGGAAGGCTTCATGGAAGAGTTGGCATTTGACCTGCGTCTCCGGAATGGTGAGGAATTCTTCAGATAGAGATAGAAGAAGAGTGAATTACAGGTAAACGGAGCAGAGTCTTAGGCTTAGAAGGATCATATAAGGAGTCATATTATAGAGGACATTGAATATCAGGCTAAGAATTGTGGATTTTATTCAGTAGGTAACAGGGAATCATTGAAGGCTTTTGAGGAAGACCTGTGCATCTGAAAAATTAGGGATCAAAAGAGGGAAAGACTGAGGCATAGAGGTCAATTAGAAGGCTATAATGAACACTTTCTAACACAATCAGAAATTTGTTTTGCTTTACTATACATTTTTCTTAAAAGGGACTTCTCTCTCTCTCTCTCTCTCTCTCTCTCTCTCTCTCTCTCTGTCTCCCTCCCTCTCTCCTTCCCTCCCTCCCTCCCTCTCTTCTTTCCTTTCTTCCTTCTTTCCTTTTTTTTTCCAATTTGGGAGACCTGAGGAATAGGACCGATTTAGCAGGGGTAGAGTATCAAGAAAAAGAAAGAGTGTTAATGAAACATATTTTTCAAAAAAAATTCAGAGATGAAAAGTGAATGAAGGTCAGAAAGAAGTACAGACAAGCAAGACAGCTTGGGAAGATGCAGGTTGAACTTACATACTTTTTAAAAAAGCAGGCTTCTCATGATGGAAATCTGAAGTTTCATGTACACTTCTCTTTATTTTCTACTATGAATGTGGAAATGTCCATTTTATTTTTATTAAGTTCAGAATAAAAGTTTTAAAAATTTAAAAGAAAATTATTATTAAGAAAATTCTTCAAATACTACTCTTGTTAGGTTTTGTTTACCTCAAAGCATATGTAACTATAAAATATGATATCTTTTTGAAAGGAAACATTTCCACATCTTACTTAGAACTAAAAGGTCAGGGAAGGGTTAGGAAATCACCGGAAGGTTTGGATATCTTTTTTTTTTTTTCTAGAACAATTGAAGCAATGAAATTTAGAGGAAAATGTTCTACTTTTGGCAATATATTTTTACAAATAAGTTTTTATTGGTGTTTTTTGTTTCTTACATCATCTTAGGTATCCCAGATATCCCTCTTCCTCCCCTTCTCAGACAGCTGTCCCTTATAACAAATAACATTTTTTTATTTTTAAAAATTGGTTTATTATTGTTAATTTATTTGTTTTTAGTTTTCTACAATCACTTCCAAAAGTCTTGGATTTTCTCTCCCTTCCTCCCTCCCCAGATAGCATGCAATCTTACATGTTTCTATACATACATTCTTGTTAAGCACATTTTCACATTAGTCATGTTGCGTAGAGGAGGCGAAATGAATGGGGGAAACCATGAGAAAAGAAAACCAGAGCAAAACAAAACATAACACAAGAGAAGATATTCTGCTTCATTCTGCGTTCCAATTCCATAGTCCTTTCTCTAGATGTGGATGGCATTTTGCCTCAAGAATCCTTTGGGAATATTTTAGGTCCTTGAATGGTTGTGAAGGGCTAAGTCTACCAGAAAAATTCCTTGCACACAGTGGTTGTTCAAATAATAATTTTTAAAGAGGAAAAACATCACAACTGATTGCTCCACTGACAAAGTCCCCAAATACATGCATTGCATGACATTTGTGGAGTGGATATGTGTTCTTAGATATTTTCACTTGAGTCATGCTTGATCTTTATAATTTTGTTGCACTCACTTTTGATTTTTTGTGTAGCAATTCTCCTGTTTGCACAGTTATTGTGTATATTGTTTTCTTGACTCTGTTGACTATGCTCTGTATCACTTCATATAGATCTTTCCATACTTCCATGTATTCATCACACACATAGTTTCTTATAAGTGCAGTGATATTCTATTACATTTGCATACTACAATTTGTTTAGTCATTCCCCAATGGATGGGCATATACTTTGGTTCCAATTCTTTGCTATCACAAAAAGAGCTAATATGAATATTTGGTGCACATGGGCATTTTCTTCTTATTAATGGCTTCACTAGGGTATAAATCCAGTAAAGCAGTCTTTGGTTCAAAGGGTATGGGCATGTTAGTCACTTTATTTGTGTAATTCCAAATTGCTTTCCAAAATGTACCATTTAACCATCTCACTAACAACATATTCATGTGGTTATCATTCCACAATCCCTCTAACATTGACTATTGCTAGATTTGTATCATCTTTGCCAATTTGCAGGGTGTGAAGTCGAACCTCAGGGTTGCTTTGATGTGCATTTCTCTTAGTAGTGATTTGGAGTGTTTTTTCATGTGGCTGCGAATACTTTGAAATTCTTCAAGAACTGTTTGTTTATATCCTTTGATATAATTCATCAATTAGGAAATGGTTTTTAGTCATATGTGCACACATACATATATATGTGTACACACTCATATATACATAAACATAGAAATATATTGTATTATACTCACATGTTACTTGTTGTTCAGTTGTTTAGTCACGTCCAACTCTTTGACCATTGTAGGGTTATTAGTTGGCCCAATTTCAATATTTTTGTGTCTCAGGAAATAGCGAGGCCCAAGAAGAGGGAAAGAGACAAGCCTGTCAGTGGAGCAGTCAGCACGTACACACACCATTTATCGATTAAGTTCCATCTCAATGGTTCTTGGTGCACCAAAACATTTACAATAGCGACATCAAAGACCACTGATCACAGATCACCGTAGCAAATATAATAAAGATGAAATAGTTTGAAATATTGCAAGAATGACCAAAATGTGACAGAGACACGATGTGAGCACAATAATGCTGATAGACTTGCTTGAGTCAGAGCTGCCCCAAACCTTTAATTTGTAAAAAACACACAATATCTGTGAAGCTCATTAAAGTAAAGTGCAACAAAACAAGGCTTGCCTGTATATCATACATTACACTATTTACACGTTTATTAATAATACATTGAACACTTCAATCTTAAATCAATCAACATTTATTAAGTACCTAATACATGTCAGGCAGGGACTTCTATGAACCCTAAAAGACCATTTTATCTCTTTGGCTCATTTTTTCCCACATTAAATGTACTATTGAACCATTTCTAAATCATAGGCATGTGTAAAGCATGTGTCATATATACCGGCACACATTGGGGAAGTATGCTCATTGACCATTTCTTTACTCTACGGAGTAGACCTGGAATCAGAAAGCCCAGAGCTTGAATCCTATCTCAGACATTTACTAGCTGTGTGAGGATGGGCCTATCACTGAACCTCTGTCATCATTTGCATGGTGTAGTGGAAAACATGCTTCATTTGGAATCAAAGAACCTACTAATAAAATCCACTCCACAGGGTCTTGTGAAGATTAAATAAGGTGATATATATGTGTATGTATGTGTGAAAATTATATATACATATATATGTCAATTTTATATAGCTATATATTTTTGCAAACCTTAAAGTGCTATGTCATGGGGGTCTGGTGCATACGTAGTCAACCAGTCAATTAATTCATCAATCAATAAGCATTAATCTATTATTTGCCAGGCGCTGCGCTAATCACTGGAGAGATAAAGAAAGCCAAAGAATTATACCTGTTCTCAAGATGTGCGTAATCTAATGAGAAAGACAATATGAAAATTGTATGGAAATCATATACAAGAGAAATTGAAGATAATTAACGGAGGGAAGGCATTTGAGTAGTTATCATTGGTTGGTTATTTCAGTAGTGACTGACTCTTTGTGATTCCATTTTGGGGTTTTCTTGGCAAGGATAATGGAATGGTTTGCATTTCCTTCTCCAGATCATTTTACAGATGAAGAAACTGAGGAAAACAGGGTTAACTGACTTTCTCAGGGTCACACAGATAGTAAGTGTGTTGAATGCAGGAGGGGGTCTTTCTGATTCTAAGCCCAGAGTTCTATCCGCTGCACCACCTAACTGCCCCATTAGCACAAAGAGGGATCAGAAAAGACTTCTGATAAGAGGTGGGATTTCAGATGAGACTGGAAGGAAGCCAGAACAACTAAGAGGCAGGCCACATTGGCTTTTTGATATGGCATCTTCATGTGGAGGACCCTAGGGAGCTGTTTCCAGAGACTGGAGCAAAGATGGGCATTCTGTAATTGGGTATGGGTGGCTTATCACATGGTTGGGAGGAGTCTTTTTCTATTGGCCATGTAACTGGAACTACCAGCATTTTCAGAGGACAAAGTCAGCTCTGGCCACCTTTCTTTGCTGAGCTTTGTCTCATTGTTTTCAGTTGCTTTCTTGTGGTGTGATGGCATCCAGTGAAAGACCATACTTCAAGGGGAAGAGCCATAGATCTTCCCCCTTTAAGATCATGGCTCCTCAGAAAGAGGGTTGGGTTTCTTTGGACTTTTCATTTACTTTTTTCTATTCTAGCAGGTGAGAATAGAATCTCTGACACTGGAAGCTTCAGAGTCCTGAAGAGCAAACAAACAGAATCTGGGAGTTGGAATCCAGGCTGGTTTTTGTATTTATAACAACATTGATAACCCAAAGGATAAGGAGTAAAGAGCAAGGAGCAATCTTTGGGAGAGACCTTCAGGATCCAGCCCTGTGTCAGGACTCATTTGGTAATGATACCCCTTCTGGATGTGAATTTGGTGGGGTGATGCTAGGTAAGAGCTGACCTAATTCAATTCTTTTTGGGTGGGAAAAAGGGTGGATTATGCTCCAGATATTGGGAAAAAACACATATATGTTTGTTTTTGCTATAACTTTGAAGTAAAACCCCTCTGTAAAAGCCACCAAGTGTTAAGTGATTAAATCCTCCTAAAATGAGAAAACAGACATTATCCCATAAGAATAGAGAAGGGTCATTCCAAAAACCTCTCAGGGTTCCCAAGAATCCTGGGAGAGGGGGAGATGTAGGCTGCTGTAGATCTACCCTGATAGAGTGGAGCCAGAGTGTACTTGTTAGAGCTATATAAATACTATATATTGTCACTGTGTTTTTCCCCTTGCCCAGAAAGGATGCCATCCCTGAGAATCTTCCTTCTAAGTTGACTTTGAGCCAATTCACTTAACTGTGCTTTCCTCCAGTCCCCATCTAGCTGTCTTTTTCACAAGAATACCATCGGAGACTGAGGGCAATGTTTCCTGAGGGTGTGCTAGCGCACACAGTCTATGGTCTGTGTATACCTAAGCTCCAAGTAGAGCTGAGATATGGCTCATGTCTAGGATTCCCCAAATAGAGGTAAAAGGAGTCCTCAGCTTCCACCCAAGCACTCAAGGTTATAAATACAAACTGAATGTGGGACAGCCTTTATTTCATCCCACAGAAGATACAGGAAATGCAAAGGATTCATAGGAAACCAGAAATAAAAGACATAAGACACATAAGGCTCTTTAAAGGTTCATAAAATCTCTTAAGTAGATACAGGAAACATATAAAGCACTCAAATAGCCCTCAAACTCTCACTAGTGGGTAGGCAATTGTACATTGGGACTACTTAACAAACAAAGCCCCTTCCCATTGGACCTATGCTTTTGGAAGAGCTGACTTTGGTAGCTGTGGTGGTAAGATCCAGCCCTCTTGTTTCCATGTATCCTGGCTTTGCTCTCTAGATGTAAGAGTTATGTGGAGTGATTTTTTTTCTTGACGAGACAGCATGGTTCCAGAAATCCCCTTTTCTCTCTAGGTCTGATCCCTGAAGTGTTGTTCTTAAGAACTTCCAAACTTGGGAACTCTTGAATTTAGTGTCACTCATACCTTAAGGATCCCAAACGTTTATACTTCCCAGGTTTTCCCAGGATACTTCCCTTCTGTGCAGATTCTGGGATCTGAAATTCCCTATATGCTACTCAGGAGTTAGGGCTCGTGAATATTGCTCATGAATTTCCATCATAGAATGAATGGGTTCCCTCTTGTCTGCTTAGGCCATGCTTTGTTTAGGTATTCTATCAGGGCTTCAGTTTCCTCCCCTCTTGGAAAGATCTAAGGGTGTCTCCTCTCAGACCATGTGGCAAGCACATGCAACTTTCATGTGCATCTGTCCCAGGGCAGCCATCATAAAGAGCTGCATACACAAGGTAGCCCCTTTCTACCTTTAGGAACACGGGACTGCTCTGTTGTTCCCTGAATTCGGAAAAAAAGGGAAAAACCCGGATGGCTGAGAGTGGTCTTTTGCTTCCTTTTATAGGTCGCAAAGAGGCATGGCTATTGTGATAAAAGTCTGTATTCTTTTCTTGCCACTAGTAAGTCATCTTAGGAGCAGCCACAGTTGCTGAAAACCAATCCAGAATTTTCTGTGACCTCTCCTCAAGGTAACGCTGCACATATTCACACTCCAATGAGGGAGAGGTTCACTCATTCTCAACAATGACTGATTTATCTCCCTATATGCATACTATGTTTTGGGAATATTTTGTCCAGCTTTATATCAATACACCAGCACAACTGACTGGCAGAGTGGAGGTGGGGTTAGGATTGTATTGTATATTGTGCCCTAGGTTTGCATCGTGCCATCCAAAGTATGTTTGATTTGAATCAGAAAACCTGACTTTGAACTCATTTTTGCTATTTACTTGAGAGACCTTGAGAAAGTTACCTGCATGCTTTGGGTCTCAGCTTACTAATTTGTAAAATGAGGGAATTGGATTAGATGACCTCTGAGATGCCATTCAGCTCTCAATTGATGCTTTCATGCCCAGGGCTAGGGTTGGGACCTAGCTATTCAAAACCCTTGTTCATTGGGAAGTGAGGGAGAAAGAAGTTCCAGCTGGGATATTCTGGGATAGTACACGGGGATGAGAATTGGGTCAGACTTGTGATAGGAGCAAGTAGTAGTTAGTCAGGTCCTGGAATTGAAATGGTCACGTTATAGTGATGGCTAAAGTGGAAACCCGAGTCTACAGCCAGGGGTTTCCAGTTGCAGGACTGAATGGCAGAAGTTATGCACCCTAAGAAGCCAGGTCAAAAATCCAGAGTCCAAGGAGGGAGTAAGCAAAGGTAAGGAGAATAGGGCAATGTTGCAGCCCAAGAAGTTTTTTTGATTTTAGGCTACACTGAGAAGCATCATGTCTAATTTTGCATTTATTCATCCAGTATGATTGCTGTTGACACATTAATTTTAATTATCTGTTCTGTATCTCTTTGATCACACCAAGACCACCTTCAGATCTATCTTAGGAGAACTTTTCTGGGGACTTAACTAGAAGTTTTAAACCTAAGAAGTGTTTAAATAAGCGAGATTTTAAAAGGGAAAAAAGAGACAAAATCATAGAATTCATAAAATTTGAAGAACTGGAAAAGATTTTAGAGGTCATCTAGTCTGGTATTTCCTAACTACACTGCAGACTTGTAAAATCTCTCAATTCTCTTCTGCAGTATGCCCTGCCAATTGAAACCTTAGCATGATGGCTCTTGGCAGATCAGAGGCAGAACTTGGAGCCAGGGAACAAGAGGGAGCCAAAGGTGACAGGAACAGACTAGGGGGGAAGAGGAGTCTATTTAAAAAATATTTATGAGTTTTAAGAAGTAAATTCTTTGGGTAGTAAAAATTTTATGAAACAGTAAAAAAAATTGTTGTAGATCTGTAGTTGGGAAAAATATAGATCTAGTCCAATATCTTTATTTTATGAATAAAAAACTGAGGCCCAGAGAAGTTAGGTGATCTGCTCAACATCACACAATTAGTTGGTGGTAGACTCAGGATCTCGCAAGTCATAATTCAGTCTTTACTCTGTTGTTATGCTATCCTGACCTTGTAAAGAAACTGATCCCTGGCCCAAACTGGTTAACTCTATCAAGGGAGATGAAGAAGCCACATGTGGTTCTAATATGCGATTTCAAATTTTAAACCTCTGATCATTTACCTATGTAAAAGCCACTTAAGCAGATAGTTCCAGTATTGTATTTGAAACATTGATCTTAGTCGAAAGCAACTGCAAACCATTAGTAACAGAGTAGAAAAACTGGGAGTTGAAGGAGGTAAACCAGCAGGAATTGCCTGCCTTTTTTCAGTAGTTGAGTAGTCAATCTCTATGCAAACTAGGGCCTAGGGCCCCCAAGTCCTAGGATCCCACACATTAAATCCAATCCTGGGGACTTCCCTTAACTATCAGTATCTGGGACTCATAATGCTTCCATTGGAAGTTTTCTATGAGGAAATTAACAAATTAATTGTCACCATATCATATCCAAATGTGGAAAATGTGGTCCCTAGCTCCTATTCAAGTTACACACACACACACACACACACACACACACACACACACACACACACACACACAATCTAACAGACACATGTTAGGAACAATACAATCTTATTTTACCTCACTAAAAATTCACAAGATGGAAATGACTTACAGGAATCCATAATAGTTATAGAAAAAAATATAATATATGATATCTTAATATTGTTGATACATATGTACATACATAAATACATAGATATTATATATATACATATATACATACATACATACACACACACATATAATCTCATAATAGTTCCAAAACACTATACACTGTTTTCTTCCTATTTCCCCATGGGGTCCTACGCCATCTGTCCCCACCCCCACACTTGTAATGCTACTTTGATGTTTGGATTCCCTTCAGAAAAAAACAGATTTTGGGGCTATAGGACAGAATACCCTTTTCCGTTATATCTATTTTGTCCAACTAACTTATAGAACTCTACTCACTCATCCTACAGGAAACGTCTATGAGGAGATATAATCAGAAGTTCCAAAATTCAACTCCCTAAAAATTCAAAAAGTTAATTGATTAACTCCTTTGGTCATTCTTTTATAGCTAAAGTCCCACACAAGTCTCATCACCTCTCTTCCTCTCATTAAACTTGATCAATCCCTTACATACTCATCCCAGCTAAATATTTGCTTTTCCTGAAAATCAAACCAGCAGGCACATTGGTGCATTTAGTTTATTAGAGCAAGATGTTATCTTGGAAATCATTCAGTCCAGTTTCTTAATTTTACAGCTAAAACAACCAAGGTATAGAGAAATTGTGTAATTTTTTTTTAGGTCACATGGTAATTTATATTTTTTAATTGGTAATTAATTAGGCTCAGGTTTGCAGCTTGAGCTTGTCTGTTCCCTGTTTCCCTCTCCTTCTCCTCCAATTTTTCATGAAGGCAGAATAATTTGTATCATTCCCTTCATATTTGAAGGCATTTCAAATGACTGCTTTTAAAATTTGCATTATTGAAATTTTTAAATTTAACCACTACATGTCTTGGATCTTGAAACATGATTTCCTCCCACCTTCACTCCCTGGCAGTGATCTGTGGATTCTCTCCACCAGTGCTTTATTGTTTGAATATAGATACTCTTTCATTATTTCTTGTAGTTTTGTATTCAATTTTAAAAAATTTTCATGTTCTTCTGGAAAGCCCATGTTCTTTAACTTATTTCTGCACATCCCTGTCTTCAGGGTCCGTTGTTGGCTTCCATAGAATTCATGTTTTCTTTTAATGTCTTTTGTTTCTTTCCTGCCAAAATCTTCCTTCTCTGCTCTTTGTGCTTTTAAAATTATGCATTGAGATTCCTAACTGGTGAGCTAAATTAACTCCCAATTTATTTCTAAAATTTTATTTCTCTTTTAAGAGGCAGTGTAGTATAGTACATAGAGAACTGGCATCAGATTCAGGTAAACCAGCTTCTAGGTCAAATTCAGCTTCTGACTCATTCTGGCTGCGTGGCCCTGGGCAAGTTACTTAGCTTTGTGTTCTAGGCAACTTTCTAAGCCTTAAAGGGGCGGAGAAGATGCCAATCTATTTTGGTAGAAAGAGTTTTCTCACCTTTTAGTTTCCTGTATCAATGAAACCTTAGGTCTAATCACTATTTCTATTTCCCTTTGAACTATTCAGGAACTCTTTGCTGTTGTTTCATGATCTCTGGGGAATCTGCTGGGCTTTCTTTCAATACATAATTTTGGTTCATTTTCCTTCATTTTATATTATTTGTTCAATATGCTTTGGCTTTTCATTTGGGATTTTGCTCATTCTTTCTTCTGTTTTGTTCATCTCTTTGTTAGCTTATCTCTGTGTGAGTTAGGTTTTTATTTATCTCTTTGACTTTTGGTCTTTTCTTATTTAATAGATTAAATTAAATTAAAGATTCTTAAGGATAAGAACTGTTTCATTTTTTTTGTGTTTGAATCTCTAGCACCTTTTGCAGTGACTGGTATGGAGTAAGTGCTTAATGAATGTTTTATTCATTGATTGACTTTGGCCTTTCTCTTTTTATCCAGTGTTAAAAACTTACCTTTGGATTACTTCCTTAATCTTATTTTCCTCTTCCATTGCTTTACAGACCTCTAAAACTGGGCTGCTGGGCATTCCTTACCTTCTCGAGATGGGAGAAATGGAGGTTGTGTGGCCTGGGTGCCTCCCCTGTGTAAACTTCAGAGAAAGAATAGAGGATGCAGATGGATTCTTAGTCTCATTTTCCCCAGATTCAATAATCTGGTGTGAGTTTTCCACCCCATTCATATCTTTTGGAACCCTTTGCCTCCAGTTGCTATCCCTTTCCCTTGATTAATTGACCATAATCAGTGTCTGCTGCCTATTGCTGGAAGAAGGGGAGTCAGGTCCAGTGACAACTATGGGGGATTCCTACAGCCAGACACTGAATCACAAACCTTTGAGTTTGCCCGCCCTCTTTACTCCTCGAATGTAGAGGGTGCTGCATAGAGACACTGAGTGGAACCTCAAAATATCATAGTTCTCTGAGGTTATTTCATCTTGAAGTCTTTTAAAATTAAGTGTTTTTTAAAATTCTGAAGTTAACAAGCATTAAATAAATGGGCTTTTCATTTAGAAAGATGCTCGTACATGAGATTGCTGATCTTAATTATATACATTTTGTTTTTCTTTGTAATATATAATAAATTGAACATACAACTTTCAAAGCTGTCCTACTTGTCAGTGATTCTTTCTGGTCTCCTTTTTGTTCTTTCCACATTTTTTCAATGATCAAATATTTATTTTTTTCTCTCTGTCTTATTTTTCCCTCATCCCCTTAGAAGTGGGAATGAGAAAAAGAAAGGAAGTAATGAAAGAAGTGATAAAGAAATACAGAACACCTGTTTCAAATTGATATAGTGAAGCAAAACAAATTCCTAGGTTGGCCATTTCCAAAAATGGTCTTCTCATTCTGCATTCTTCCATCTTTATGATAAGGTGAGAGACATTCTTCATCATCAGTCCTCCGGAATCATGGTTGATCCTTTAATTGATCAATTATTAAGTCTTTCAGAATTATTTATCTTATGCTGAATTATCTCTCTTTTATATTGTGGATTAAACTATAATTGCTCTGATGCATAATTGTTTTTTTCCTGAGATTTTTGTGTTGTTATCATTTGGGGGAAAACAACTATTCCAGCTCAAAATTATTATTCTGATTAATCAAAGCTAACGTACAGCACCGAGAATAAAATCCCTATGTCTTACCCAATTAATTATCAAGATTTCTGGACTCCCTTTTATTAAATATGAGAGCTTCACTTTGGGACAACCTTCCCATTTGCCTTTCTATCTTGTTTATTCACATTTTAAAAAGTGAAGCACCCTTCAAAAACATGTAGTGCTTTACCTAATACAGTGCTCTGGAGGTTCTTATATTTGTTTGCACCTGCTGAGTATTCATTTGTGAAGTATAAATTATATTAAATACAGTTTTGACTTGAAGATTTGATTGCTTTTCAAAAACTTCCATAAAAATACCCATGATGGACAACCTTTCAACTTTCAACTGACTTGCCAGTGTCCATTTTTGGACTTTGTTTCATATGTGAGTTTGTCAGATGGATTATTTTGGATTCATAGTCCACACTGTTTGGTTTTATGTGCCACATTCCAATTTCTCTTGTCATTTCTGGACTTCCTTTTAAAAATTTATTGTGTTCCAAATTAATGTCCCTTTTTAAGCCCTTCTGGTTTTGTCTCTCTGTCTCTCATAGGACTTTGGAGTTTAATTATAATAGGTCTAGAAGAATTGCCTCTTAAGTTTTTCCATGTTGGGGTCCTGTAAGTGTCTGCTATTACATATTGTTGCTTGTACTCAATAATTCTAGAAAGTTTTCCTGAAAGACTTCATGAAATGTAGTGCCCAAATTCTTTTGATTTTCCTAAATTTTCTGGAATGTCCATAATCTTCCATCTTGACCTGATCTGCCAAGTTTCTCATTGTCATCTGCAGATTTTCCAGATTTCTCAACAATTGGATTATTTTGGACTTTATTTTTCTCCTCCTACATTGTCTGCAATTTGATTTTCCATTATCACGCATCTGATGTTGATTACTTCTACACTCTTACATCAGAGGGCCACGATAACACAAAGGCCTCATACACGCTTCAGACAGTCCTTTATCTCTTTGACTCATAACCTAGATCCAGAAAAATCTGGAAAAATTTGGCATTACCCAGACTTTTGACAGCAACTTCCATTCAAGCATGTAATTGATGAAAATAAAAGAAAATTTTATTAAGGTTCGAAGTACACAAAATAGAATTACAATAAAGCCCTTGGGAAAGAACATGAAATAATAACAGAAAACTTCCCTATTTCTAGTTTCATCCTCATCATGTTTTCTCCTGCAGTTTTGTGTATCTCCTAGTTGCTACCCACTAAAGAGATGAATGCTTGCAGAATGTTCCTGGTATGGCAGGAGTCAGACTTTCATGTTCCTCTATTCTAAGGATGAAATGTTGTACTAGGGACCCCTTCCCTTGAGCCTCTTCCTTTGTTCTCCTGTTCTTGCTGAGCCTTATCTCATGACATCTTGTCCAAGATGAAGGAGCCTCATGACCAGTTAATATACAAGGCTAAGATGTAGCAACTCCCAATCTGAATGGTCTTAGACACCTGAGAAGTGCTTTCCCTCAATCAATCAATCAGTCAACTGGCATTTATTAAGCAATTAGTATGTGCCAAGTATTGTGCTAAAGTCTGGGAATATGAACACAAGTAGAGAAAGAGAATCCTTCCCTTCAAGAATCTTATATTCGAATTAGGGAAGGCTAAGGTATCTGGCATGGGGGCATAGTAGAGGAAGTACTGAGTACAGCCTGGAGAGGTATGAGGTATGGCTTGCCTGAGTGCCCTCTTTGAATGTAAAGTTACAAAAGCATCCATCCACTCATAGGGTCAGTCTGAATGAATGAAAGGTACTTTCAATATGTGAATTCCAGGGATGGAGTGAGGCTTTGAGAGGAGGGAATGGGCATAATGAGGCTTCTGGAAGATAGAAGAGAGTCTTTCCAGAAGAGAAGAATAAGATTTGTAAATAAATATTTCTCACATTTTGAGGAATTAGCAAAGCACCATAATTTCTCTCATACTATCTCTCAAGCCCTAAATAATTTTTGAAGGGCACTGATTAGGATTACTCAGGTCATTTTAGACTATTACCAGTATCAGTTAGGATGGCAGAAGATAGAAAGATAGAATAAGTCCCTGGAGGCTGGATACCTTTCTTATAAAGCTTTTTAGGTTTTCTCTTATATTTCCTCCCATTTCCTTCTGATCTTTTTAGTTTTCTAATTCGAGTCTCTTCTGCGATTTCTAGAATTTCTATTAGCTCTTCTTTTATTTTCTCTTACACTTTTCTGCCAGTGTTAAGTCTTGCTTAAAATTTCATTTGTGTCATTCATTTATTTGAGGATATATCTTAAGATGTCTTGTATCATTTCCATCTGCCTTGCTTCTGGTACTTCATCTGTTTCAGTTTCGCCAAAGTGTTAAAAAAAATGTGATATTGGTTTTCTTCTTTGCTTAACCCCTTTCCTTTTTATTTATATTTCATTATTTCAAATGGGTGTCTCTGTTGTTTCTCATGGGATTTGCAAAGATTTGGGCTCCTTGGTGACCTTTAACTTAGCTGTCTTAATTGGAATCTCCAATATTTTTTTTTCTCTAAAAGGGAATTGGAAAGTAATGGGCATGATGACAATTAACAAAATCACAAAAAGGAATAGAAATTGACCATATCTAAAGAGACATGAAATGACTGGTTACTGATGTGTGGACCATTTTTAATCACTTGCCCGTGGGTCATCAGATCATTGAGTAGAGATAGCAAAAGCAAAAATCAACATTCTTACAAATTACCACAGCTCTAACATGAGCTATTTAAGCAATGAAATTGGCAAAAAACAAAAAAAACCCCCAAAACCTTACAGAATGGCACATGAATGGCACAAGGGAAAAGTCTTGGTGAGAGAATGTCCCTCTTCCACACTGCATTACTAGAACTATAATATAAGAAGACTCTGAAAATAGGAAAAGGATAAAAGTAAAGATATTTACCCAGATTATTTTTTTTTAAAGAGAAGCTTAACAAGGAAATAGATTCCCCAAATCACTTCAGTCTACAAACATTTAATCTCCTTGTCAAGTGAAGAAATAAGTCAACCTAAAGGAAATATAAATTTAGAATACAAGCATGAATACAAAATACAGTAATTTTAAAATTTAGAATATGAAACATGACAAAGCAGTATCTTCCATTAGGCATATAAAATGTGGTGGTTATAGGGATCCTGAAGAAAGTTTACCCTTAGACCCAACTAAGTTGTCATCCTTAAAACACTTAGAGAGAAAATTGAAAGGGGGCAATAAATTGATGTGTTGCCGAATGGATTTGTTAGGTTTTCTTTTTTTTTAATGAAGTCTCTTCTCAGCTTTGATGACACAAGAGCTACTGCAATTGAATTCTAACATCTGAGGATCCAGTATACTATATGAAGAAAATGAAGTAGGGGGTGGAGCCAAGATGGCAGAGTAGAAAGATGCACCTACTCTAGCTTTTCCACAACAACTCATAATACCTGTTAAAAATGACCCCAAACAAATTCCAGAGCAGCAGAAGCCACAAAGCAACAGAGTGGAAGAGATTTCCAGCCCAAGGTAGCCTGGAAGGCAGACAAGAAAAGTATTGTACAGGGTATGGAATGGAACGCAGCCCACAAAACCCAGCCCAACCTTGGCCACAAGGCACTGGCAGGAACAAGACCAGAGCAGGCCGTGGGGGTGGAATCACAGGGAGGAGTTGCAGTTCCCAGATTCCTCAACCCACAAATGCCAAAGACAGATTCAAAGATCAGTGAGAAAATGTTTTCACCTGGGTGAGAAGGGAACAGGGTTGTCCCCTACTCCAGTCCCAGGCAGTGGCAGCAGCAGCAGCAGCATCCATTTTTGGAGTTCTCAGTGTAAAGACTCTGGGGGAATTGAGTCACTGATCTGAGTCTCAGCCCTGAGTGGCAGCCCTGGGGTGAGGAAGAGTGCCGGCTGATGTGGTGAAGTTGGTGGAGGCTCTGGAAAGGGAATTCTACTTACAGATCCTGGGAGGAAAAGCTACCTTTGGTAGGTCCCAGACCAGAGCATGGGCCAGGAAAGGAGTAAACTCTTCTCCCTTGATTGTGCCACCTTGGAGGAACTGAGTACTTACAGGTCCTAGAGTATACCCTCCTCTTGACAGAGGACTCAAAAGTCAAGTAACTGGCTGGGAAAAATGCCCAAAAGGAGGGAAAAACATTACTTTCTTGGTGAACAGATATTTTCTTCCATCCTTTCAGATGAGGAAAAACAATATATACCATCAGAGGAAGACCTGAAAGTCAAGGCTTCTCCATCCAAAACCTCCAAAATAAATATGCAATGGTCTTAGGTCATGGAAGAGCTCAAAAAGGATTTTGAAAATCAAGTAAAAAAAGGTAGGGGAAAAATTGGGAAGAGAAATGAGAACAATGCAAGAAAATCATGAAAAGCCAGTCAACAGCTAGCTAAAGGAGACCCAAAAAATGCTGAATAAAATACCACCTTTAAAAATAGACTAACTCAAATGGCAAAAGAGGTCCAAAAAGTCAATGAGGAGAAGAATGCTTTAAAAAGAAGAATTAGTCAAAGGGAAAAGGAAGTTCAAAAGTTCACTGAAGAAAATAGTTCTTTAAAAATTAGAATGGAGCAGATGGAAGCTAATGACTTTATGAGAAACCAAGAAATTACAAAACAAAACCAAAAAATGAAAAAATAGAAGACAATGTGAAATATCTCATTGGAAAAGTAACTCACCTGGAAAATAGATCCAGGAGAAACAATTTAAAAATTATGGGACTACCTGAAAGCCATGATCAAAAAAAGAGCCTAGACATCATGTTTCATGCAATTATCAAGAAAAACTTCCCTGATATTCTAGAACCAGTGGGTAAAATAAATATTGAAAGAATCTACCGGTCACCTCCTGAAAGAGATCCAAAAAGAAAAACTCCTAGGAATATTTTAGCCAAATCCCAGAGTTCCCAGGTCAAGGACAAAATATTGCAAGCAGCCAGAGAAAAAGAACCCAATATTGTGGAAATAAGATCAGGATAACACAAGATCTAGCAGCTTCTACATTAAGGAATCAAATGATATTCCAGAAATCAAAGGAACTAGGATTAAAACCAGGAATCACCTACCCAGCAAAACTGAGTATGATACTTCAGGGGAAAAAATGGTCATTCAATGAAATAGAAGACTTTCAAGCATTCTTGATGAAAAGTCCAGAGCTGAAAAGAAAATGTGACTTTCAAACACAAGAATCAAGAGAAGCATGAAAAGGTAAACAAGAAAGAGAAATCATAAGCAACTTACTAAAGTTGAACTGTTTATATTCCTACATGGAAAGATAATATTTGTAACTCTTGAAACTTTTCTCAATATTTGGAGAGTTGGAGGAATTATATGTGTATATACATATACATATATATACATATATATATATATATATATATATATATATATATATATATACATATATGTAGACAGAGGGCATAGGGTGAGCTGAATAGGAAGGAACAATAACTAAAAAATAAAATTAAGGTGTGAGAGAGGAATATATTGGGAGGAGAAAGGGAGAAATAGAATGGAGGAAATTATCTCTCATAAAAGAGGCAAGAAAAGGCTTTTTCAATGGAGGGGAAAAGGAGGGAGGTGAGAGGGAAAATGTGAACCTTATTCTCATCACATTTGGCTTAAAGAAGGAATAATATGCTCACTCAATTTGGTACGAAAATCTATCTTACACTACAGGAAAGTAGGGGAGAAGGGGATAAGTGGGGTGGGGGATGATAGAAGGGAAGGCAAATGAGAGGAGGGAGTAATAAGAAGTAATCACTTTAGAGGAGGGACAAGGTCTAAAGAGAGAATAAAATAAATTGGGGGCAGGACAGGATGGACGGAAATGTAATTAGTCTTTCACAACATGACTATTATGGAAGTCTTTAGCAAAACTACATGTACATAGCCTATATTGAATTGCTTGCCTTCTCAGTGGGGATGTGTGGGGAAGGAGGAAGGGAGAGAGATTGAAACTCAAAGTTTAAGGAATGAATGTAGAGAATTATTTTTGCATGCAACTGGGAAATAAAAAATACAGGTAATGGGGTATAGAAATCTATCTTGCCCTACAAGAAAACAGAGAAGATGAAGATAAGGGAAGTGAGGGGTGTGATAGAAGTGAGAGCAGATTGGGGGGAGGGGTAATCAGGCAATCAGTGTTTTGGGGTGGTGGAGAGGAGAGATGGGGAGGAAATTTGGAATGCAAAATCTTGTGGAAATGAATATTAAAAACTAAAAATAAATAAATAAATAAAATTAAAAAGAAAAGAAAATGAAGTAGGGAAGAGAAACTAGAACAGGCCAAGTACACCTAAAAGAAATCCGTAGTGGTGGCAGCACAACTTTAAATGTACTTGTATTAATTTTAGAGAAATATAAAATATGGAGCTATACCAAATGGATAGAAAAGTCATGGATGATATTAGAATATTTTTTTTCAAATAACTGAGAAAACATCAGCATAAATCAGTGTGACATAATTGAAAGAGTGTGGAACTTGGTGTCAGGAAGACATATTCAAACTCTACCTCTGACCCTGCCTATGTGATCATGGGCAAATCATTCAATTTTTCTTAGTCTGTTTCCTCATCTTAAAAAAATGGGGTTGGGGCAGCTAGGTGGTACCATGGATAGAGCAACAGCCCTGGAATAAGGAAGACCTGAGTTCAAATTTGACCTCAGAAACTAGTTACTTACTATGTGACCCTGGGCATGTCACTTAACCCTAATTGCCTCACAGAAAACAGACAAAGCATAAAAAAACTGGGGAGAAGAATTGTGGAACTTATTTCATAGATTTATTGTGAAACTAGAACAAAATAATGAATATTAAGTGCTTTCCAAACAATAAATTGTCATATAAACATCAACTATGAAACATTTACAAGAATATTTTAAATACTTATTGAGAGCATCTTTGATTAAAATATGGTGTAAGAGGTGGCAAGTTTTCTGAGAGTTTTCTATAGGAGACCACATCTTCAAGATATACAAGTGACAAACATAATTTTCTCTCATGTCTACTTTTTGTTGCCTACCAAAAATTTAAAAAAAAGAATTGGTAGAGCAAGCTACCATGTCAATGGCTCACTTTCAATAACATGTCTTCCATGCACGTATTAATGTCATATAATATTCCATGAAAATGTACAACAAAAGTTTTAAAAATAATTTTATTTAACACACTTGAGTAGCATTGTCAAGCAAGACAGAAAGGAGGGAGGTATGTGTTCAGCAGATGAGTTTATAGTATCATGGAGGATGCCTTAAGCATATGAGAGATGCCTTTTAGATAGTGAGTTTTTCGATACTTTCTTGTCTTCGGAAGATTTGCCAATATTCTAAAACACTATAATGCCTCCTTAATGAGGTCCATGGCTACTCAAAAGAAATTAACCTAGTCACCAAACAGAAAGTCCAAGTGGATAAAAAATGTGCATTGTTTAGATTATGACATGTAGTTGGATGGACCTTACATTGAGTTCATCCATGTATCTTGGATTGGCACTACGAGGAAAATGTGTTAGATTGAGAATTAAATTGGAGGAAAGTGGCCTGCTTGGCATCCGGGAAGTTGATCAGCACTTTCTAAGACTCTAAAGTTCTACAAATCAAAAGCCTGTTTTTTTTTTTTTTTTTAACACCAATATCATTCCAGCAAAATTCTTTTTGAGAATCATGGACTATAAGATCAAAAGAATAAGAAGTACAGGTGACTCACAAGTCATTGGAAAGATATATTATGGGTATAAGTAGGCTACAGCACCTTACTGACAACTTTCCCATGAAAGGTGGTACCATAGAAAAGATATTCTCTAGAGGATTTATGGAAAGACATAAAAAAGACTCTTATAGGATGAGACAACACATGTGAATTATGATCTGCTCTGGTGGAGGGATAAATTCAAGAAAAATGGATCCATCAAACTACTGAAGTAGGAGAAAATCATGTTTCTTTAACTTACTGCAACTCTTAATTACCCTTTATCATAAAATCTTGCAAAGCAAAGTCATTTTATCCATTGTGGTTTCTGCTGTAACACATCTCATGTGTCAATCATTAAAACATATTCTCTTAAAAGAAAAAAAATCAGTAAGCCAAGAGCTTCATCATATTTATATAATCACTGGAATCTATTCAAGCACTTTCCAGAAATTGCCTTTGAAAGGGAAAAAGACAAACTTCAGATTTTTTTTTTACTCAGTCTAATTACAAGAGTAAGTATAGTGGGTGATTTGAAGTGAGGCAATGCCACCCTGAAACTCCAGCTCATTTCCTGCCTAAGCATAAATAAATACATCCATTTCACTGTTAATAAAAGCAGTACAGGCATAATAAAAAGCCCGAGCTGACATGAATAAAGATGAAGTTTAATGTTTATGGTCCAAATATGCTGGTAACGAGTCACAGAGCATGAATGGCTAAGTTTTTGATGCATATAAATTTCCATGGGGGACTTCTGAATGAGGAGGGGCCTGAATATTTTATATGGGGTGTGAGTTTCACAAGAGTGAGCAATGAAAAGTCATTCAAAACCTGAGTGTAAGGTGGTCCTGCTTGTAACTGAGATACATAAAGATCAAACATTGCTGTTAGGAAGGTGTAAGAATTGGGCCTTGGGTTTAAAGCAGTTGGAAGAGGTCTTTGTTTCGTGGGTGTCGATGTGAATAACAAAATTTGGTCCCGGGTTTAGATAGTACTTTGAAGTTTACAAAGCACTGATACATTATCTTAATTGAACCTCATATAAAACTTTTGAAGTTGTCACCAGAGATTTTATTCCTCCCATCTTAGAGATGAGAATACTGAGGCTTAGTGAGGGTAAATGACTCCACGGTCCTATGGTGTTGGAAGCAGGATTTGAACCCATGACTTCCTGATTTCAAATCTAGTGTATATAGTAGTATATACACTTTGTATATACTCTATTTATTCATAGTGCTACAGTGGGACATATATTGACAACTGCAACAGCAATTGAGGAATTTCCCAGGGGATTGAGACATAATAATGCAAAGATTGCTATTTGAGCAGTCCCAGTTACTGTCCCAATAAAATTGTTTCTGAGAATCAAGGAGTACAACAATACCAGAAGAATTATAAATGCAGGTGACCCACAGGTCATTGGAAAAGTGTATGAAAATAGAAGTGGGCTATAGCATACCACTGACAACTTTCACATGTGAAATGGTACAAAGAGAGTAGATATTCTTTGGAGGATATATAGAAAGACATGAAAAAAGAACTTTTTAAAAAAATTATTTATTTTTAGTTTTCAACATTCATTTCCTTAAGATTTTGAGTTCTAAATTTTCTCCCCATCTCTCCCCTCCCCCCACCCCAAAACACTGTGTGTTCTGATTACTCCTTCACCCAATCTGCCCTCCCTTTTATCATACCCCTCTCTTCCCTTATCCTCATCTTCTCTCTTTTCCTGTAGGGCAAGATAGATTTCTATACTTCATTACCTGTATTTCTTGTTTCCCAGTTGCATGCAAAGACAATTCTCAACATTCACTCCCAAAACTTTGAGTTCCATCTTCTCGCCCTTCCTCCCTACCCACCCATCTCCACTGAGAAGGCAAGTAATTCAATATAAGCTATATATGTGTAGTTATGCAAAAGACTTCCATAATAGTCATGTTGTGAAAGACTAACTATATGTCCCTTCACCCTATCCTGCTCCCATTTATTCTATTCTCTCTTTTGATCTTGTCCCTCCCCTAAAGGGCTCCTCCTATTTGCCCTTCCTTCTATCATCCCCCATATCCCACTTATCCCTTTCTCCCCTACTTTCCTTATCTGAAAGGATGGAAGAAAATACCTGTTCATCAAGAAAGTAACCTTCTATTGTCTTATTTTTTCCCCCTTTTTTGGGCATTTTCCCAGCCAGTTACTTGACTTTTGAGTCCTTTGTCAAAAGGAGGGTATACTCTAGGACCTGTAAGTTCTCAGTTCCCCCAAGGTGGCACAATCAAGGGAGAGAAGTTTACTTTTCTCAGGTTCTGTACTTTGCTCTGGAAGCAACCACAAGCTTTTCTGCCTAGGATCTGCGAATATGATTCCCTCTCCACAACTGCCTCTAGCTCCAGCACACCAGCACACCTCCTCACCCCAGGTCTGCCACTCAGGTCTGAGACCCAGAGCAACTGTTCGATTCCTCCAGGGTGTTTAGGCCAAAGGCTACACATATGAACACTGCCACCACCTGGGACCAGGGCTAGGTCATGTTCCCTTCTGACCCAGGTGCAAGAGTTTTCTCACTGAACTTTGAAGATGTCTTTGGCCTTTGTTGGTTGAGTAATCTGGGAACCATAGCTACTCCCTGTGATTCCACCCCCTGAAGTCTGCTCTGGTCTTGTCCCTGTAGTGCTGTATGGCCAAAGCTGGGCTGGATTCTGTGGGCTGCGCTTCACTCTGAGACTGGTGAGATGGATCTTTCCTGTCACCATTCCAGGTTGCCTTGGACTAGAAATCACTTTCACTCTGTCATTTTGTGGCTTCTGCTTCTCTAGAATTTGGTTAGAGTCATTTTTTACAGGTATGTTATGGGCTGTGGGGAAAAAACTTTTACAGGTTCACCTTTCTACTTCACCATCTTGACTCCACTTCCCTGAAAAAAGATCTTGTAGGATGAGACAACATGTCCAATAAGATTCAGCATGATGAGATAGAGTTATACTATGAAAAACTATGTGAAGATCAAGAAATGTCCAGGAGAGAACATCATTATATTACCTAAATAATAATAATAATAATAAAATATCTAGCATTTACATAGCACTTACTATGTGCCAGGCACTGTGGAAAGTGCTTTGAAATATTCTTTCATTTGATCCTCACATCAACAGTGGGAAGTAATTATGTGACTGTAATTGCCCTTCTTTGACATGTATTTTCATAGAATAGATAGCATTTATGTAGAGTTGTAAGGTTTACAAAGCACTTGACAACATGTTATCTGTAAAATGAAGGATTTGGATTACATGATCTCTAAGGTCCTTTCATTTGGGGCAGTCCTAGCTCTATGAGACAAGTAGGGTACATAGTATTCCCATTTTATAGAGGAGAAAATGGAAGATTAGGTAGAAAAAGTGACTTGCCCAAATCATATAGTTATTAGGAAAGAAAGTGCTAGAACCCAAGCCTTGTGAATCCTCCTTATTATCTTTCTTTTTTTCCTCTTCCCTATGTCACAGGTTCTCTCCCTCAACCTGAGGGGGATACAGGATGCAATATGTATCAGGAAAGTCAAACCACTACAGCTACTACTTCCCCAATGAACCCTGTATCCAAGAGTCTTGGAATAGCATCTCCCCATCAGACATGCCATCTTGCTTCTAGATCAAGACTCACGGTTGTCCTTGAGTAGAAATATCACTGTGGAGAAAGGTCACACTGTTCTTGCCACAATGCCAAATGTTGACTCACTGCCCAAGGGTCCTAAAGTGATAGCAATTCCTCCCTTTTCCAGTATTGCCCCTGAAGCCATTATTAAGACAAGCAGTGCTTAGGAAGAAGCACCCAGCCATCCAGGCAAGCTGGCCTAGCTGAAACATCAAGATAACTTGAGGGAAAGTAGTGTGTGGTAAGCACCATCAACACTTTATCCACCACCTCCTTTGCTCAAGACCCTCAACCTAAGAACTTTGGCTCTGGTAGACTGTCCATAGGCATACAATAATGACTCTGTAGACCTTCATTTTGGTAGGCAGTCTGATACCTCTTCTCTCACATATTTTTTCTAATCCCCCCTCCCCCAAACATTGAGCTAGTTCTGGCAATGCATATTTACTATACTTTTATTTCAAATATATATAACTACATGAATTTGGAGTGCTCTTTTCACTGATTCAGACTGACTGAGTTGAGTGTTATCTGGTGTCCAGTCCTCTGATGATGAGCCTGATGTAGGCTGTTTAGATTGGATCTTTTTTGCCAGAATGGGAGCACCTGATATGTTGATAAGTTAAGCTAAATGAGTATCCATGAGTGTAGTTTCTTATGGTCAGAGAATTCTACCAACCCTTATTTTTATCCTTATCTGACCTACATATACTTAGGCTTTGTGTACCTAGGGTTTGCTTATCCCAAAACTGGTACGTTTATAAGAGGCTCCATTTCCTTTGTCTGACTTAGAATAAAATTACACAAACTCTAATAGCTTTGGGGCATTTGGAAACTGGGGCTGGGTTATGTCTAACCTTACACTTGAACTCCATGCTGGGTCCCCAGCTTCTTGTTGGCCAGTGATCCCCATAACCAGCTCCCCATAACCAGCCCAGTTCAGATCTACCATGTTGCTCCTCCTTGTCCATCTTGATGCCATGGCACCTTCCCTTCCTCAATTTCCCTCTCCTCTGTAAAAAAAAAAACAACCAGTAAATGAAACTGTCATTCCTGGAAAGGACATGTCGGTCAATTTCTCTCTGGCTTCACTCACTGTCCCTGCAACTTCTCCTTCCCAAAACATCCCTCCCTGTATATATTTTCTTCTCCTATTGGAATGTGAGTTCCTTGAAGGCAAGGAAAACATTATATTTCTTATTTCATATACCTAGTGTTTGATATAGTGCCTGACACATAGTAAATGCTTAATAAACGCTATTCATTCATTCATTCATTCAATATCTAAATAGACTTGACATCCTGGGACCAGTAATGTGGGTAGCTTCACTTCTGTAAACTTGCCAAAAATGGAACCAGCATGTGATAGTGAGACAGAATGTTATAACTTCTTGTATCTTTCCTTTTGTGAATATGCTTAGGAGAGGTCTGCATCTTATCAGTTAATCATTTCATGAGTATTTATTAAACACCTACTATGTTGTAGGCATTCTGTGAGTTCTGGGTACAAAGTAGAAGAAGAAACAGCCCCTGATGCCCAGGACCTAACATTCTGTCAAGGAAGACAATATGTACAGAATCTCTCATGGGCCATTGCAGAACAACTTTCCCTTACTGTGGTCTGGAGACTAGTGTGCCTGAGGTTCTGGTGGCCTCCTGGGTATGTATTTTCACTGTTGTCCTTACTCTCATCTTGTCCCCGGAGAATCTCATTTTAGGTTCTGGGTCTTCTATTTTGTGAATTAAAATATGTTATTATAAAAATCCATCACTTTGGGCATTACATGACCCCCAAGTATGTTAATGCCTTCCCTCTCTTGATTATCTCCAACTTATCCAGTCTATATCTTGTTTGTACATAACTCTTTTCATGTTGATTCCCCCAGTAAAGTGTAAGTTCCTTGAAAGTGGGAACTATCCACCTTCCTTTTGGTATCCCCCCTCCTTAGTATAGTGCCTGGCACATGTTAAATGCTTAATAAATGTGCATTTCCTGAATACTGGCCTGTTTGACGCTTGGGACAATCTTTTCCAAGTCTCCAAACTGTTGGACTGGACTGGGATATTTGGGAAGCCTGAGCTTGTCTATGGAAACCACCACATTTTGAATCTAAATAACATAAAATAACACTTTTAATTCCTTTGAGTAAACATTTGTTGGGTGTCTACCATATGAAAGATACTGGGATGAATGCTAAGGGTGTGAAAACAAAGTTAGCTGGGGTATAATGCCAGGGACATTGGATTCCAAATCAGAAAACCTGGGCTTATCTCAATGCTTCCACTGCTTCTTGTCAGTGTGATTGTGGGCAGACTACCACCTCTTAGGGCCTTAGCTCCCTCATCTGTAATTAAGATAATATTGCCTTACTTCCTGCTTCACAGGGCTATTGTGAGGACTGCATTTGGTGCACCTTGAAGAGTGAGGTTACTGAGAGCTATTTTTGTTACTGTTTTCTTCGTGTTTTTTTTCTTTTCTCTCTCTATCTCCCAAGAACTATTTCTACATTTGCTAATTGTATTAAAAGCAATATATTTCAGTCTAAGTAAATTCCAAGGACTTGGGCATATTTAACAAACAGACCTATGCCAAGGGGTGTTGAAGGGGTCAGCAGCAGGGGATGCTTCTGGGCAAGGGTAAGGGTCCCAAGGTAGCAAGTGCAGCATCTGGCATTCATACCCTCCGGGGATTTACTGGCTGTATTGGGGCTGGGAGGAGGGATGTCTCTTTGCCACCTCACGGAAAACTGACTAAAATAGCCTCTTCATTTCCTGTTGTTGCTAGAAGTATTTCCTCACATGACCCAACAGTTAGGTTAGTTGTACCTTTATCTGAACTAGCACCCACCACTGAGGGTCTTCAACAGAAATTTGTTTTTTCTTGTGGAATGCCAAGGAGGAGTGCCTTCAGGGAACTCTGTTTTCTACGTTCTGTCAGACTGAACCTGTAGTCTGGGCATTAGTTGGGAAATATCACATTCTCTCTTACCCAGAAGTAGCAGACTTCAGAAGGGTGGGATGGGATTTTGAAGTTTTGACTGTCGTCTTTCATCTCTCTAAATGGTTGTCACTCACTCACTGAGGGGTGTGTTGGTAAATGTTTAACAACCAAGTCTCTGAAAAAAACCCAAAATGTGCCCATGATACATTTTTACATTTCATTTGCATTATTAATATTTTCCCCATCACTTTCTTAAGTCCAAGCAACGAATTAGTAAATCAAGCTCTAATTTATAGTGCTTAGCTATAAATGCTCACACTAAAAATTTAGCAATAGGCTTTCTCAAGTTGGTATGCACCAGCACTGGCACATTCCTGTATCCATTGTACCAAAGCGTTCTAACAATTGAACGGCTGGCCTCTGACCTTCACTGTAGATGTAAATGAAAGAGTGAGTGAGGAGATAGGGAAAAGTGAGGAACATGATCTGTTAATGTAACTTTATGAAACCTTCTCCTATTATGGGAATTGATGTAAAATTAGGAATAGAAAACTTGAGACTCCTAAGATCAAGGGAATGCTCTCAAATAAGCACCAGATGAGCACTGACTACAGATTAGGAGAAGACCTGGCCTAGCAGCCTAGGAAAAAATCTCTGAGAGTCATCTCTGACAGAAGTGATTCTACGAGATTGGGGGGGAGGAGGGGGAGAAATCTTAAACTTTTTTTGTCCTGGACTCCTTGTCAGTCTGATGAGTCCTAAGAACCCCTTCTCAGAATACTATTTTAAAATGCATAAAATAAAATGCATAAGATTACAAAGGAAACTAAAGAGTAGTGAAAATCAAGAGGTAATTCTTTTCTTATCAAGGTTCTCAGACTCACTGGAACCTCTCCAAGGAACTTTGGGGTCTGTGGACCCTTGGTTAAAAATCCCTGATCTAGGGGGTACCTCACTTGAGGGACTGTAGGAAAATCTCTCCCCAATGTAACTTCAAAGGGAGTTTTCCACTTGGGATTTTCTGAAAGATCATAGACAGCTCATAGGACATTTAGACAGCAACCATGAACATTTTTGCTTTGTCTTATATGTCAATGATATTTTGGGCTATGAAGATAACATTTAAATAAAAATCCCAATTTGATTCATGACTAAGAAAGGATCATATCCATTATTAAGAATGCAAACTTGTGTGACCATGATTGGGAAGCCTGACTGCAATGTGGAATGCAGTTAGAGGGCAAAAAA
Organism: Notamacropus eugenii; assembly: GCF_028372415.1. Classification (NCBI taxonomy): domain Eukaryota; kingdom Metazoa; phylum Chordata; class Mammalia; order Diprotodontia; family Macropodidae; genus Notamacropus; species Notamacropus eugenii. Next base: position 175,235,336 of record NC_092872.1, on the reverse strand, counting down.
ATTCTGGTTGGCTAGACATTCTGTGTCCTTATGGTTATATCAACTAGGTCAAAATGCTCCTTGTATTAGAATAGGCACTGTAGGCAGTCTAAGTGCAGTTTTGGGGTCACTGGGACTAATTTGTGTGTATTTTTCCAAGCTGAGGAGACATGGACTGCCATGTTGGTGAAGACTTAGTAGATCTCCCATAAAAGGCCAGCAAAGATCTGGACAGAGAGGAAGCAAAGCAATGGACAGCCTCAATGATCATGTAGGTCTAAGAGATTGGCCTGTGAGGTCTTCATGTGCAACCCTTTGGCTGAGTCCAAACTTCATAGGACAAATCCCCTTAATAAAAGGGGATCTGTAAAACTTCGCCTCAGTCAAAAGACCGAGAAGGCCACATGTGACCTTGAGGCTGCATATTCTCCATCCCTGGATTAGGCAAAGAAGCTGGCAAAGTGCCTACAGCAAATGGACTGATGATACCCATGGTGCCTTATTGGTCAGGTCCACCTCTTGGAGTTTGCTTTTACAAAATGGAACACTGTTATACCCAGAATCATAAATAGATTGAAGTAACTGGGACTTGATGCTGGCTTTTGGTTTGAAATCCTTCAGCAACATAGAAACAACAGAACTGAACGAGTTAGCAAGAGTAATGAACTAAGGGAAGCTACCCAGTGGTGGTCTGGATCAAGTATTCTTGAGTCCCTTTTTCCCATAGGGCAATTTCACGTCACATCAATTCAAACAGGGACTTCATGCCATTTGCCTGAAATAAGATTTGTGGCAAAAATGCTTGATTCTGGCTATACCACAGGTTTCTTATGGTACTTGCATCAGTGATAAAGCTAACACTAAGAACTGTTTGATGGTCACTCTGATTTTTCATTTGCATTCTGGATCCTCTTCTGGACACTCTAGGATAGGAAACAATTTGAAGGACAGGAAACAATTCTGGGGACAGAAATAGGGACCAGCAACTACTTTATTTATTATCCAGAGAGCAACAGTACACATAGTGGAATGAAAAGATCTGGGTTCCGATATCTTTAAGGATTTTTTCTTCGCTTACTCCTTCTTACTTAGAGATGAGGTTGTCCCCACAAGGGAAAATGACTAGAGGTTAGGAAACCATAGCTCCTAATGTAGGGGGAGTTAATAGGCTTTGTCCTCTGAGCAGCAGTAGTGTTGGTATTTCTTGCCTAGGGAGATAGCTGCCTAACTTGTCACTGACTCAGTCATTGGGCTGAATTTTTCCCTATCTTGTGAAGAGAGGAGCTAGATTTTTTTGCATAGATTAATTAGTATAATTATATTAATTTGCATAAAAATTAATAAAAATACTGAGTAACTGGACATGCATAGGCTCTTTTCTAATGAGGTGGCCTGTGATGCATCCCTTTGTTTTCTGTGACTGCAACACTCAAGTAAAGACAGCATTCTATCAGTAAGTAGCAGAAAAGGAGGGTTATGATCAACGAGACAACATAACAGTATTTGGAGTGGATAATAATGTTAAACTCTTGCCCCTGGTGGAAATTCCCCTGGGAATGAGATGCCTTCTTGTTAATTTCCTATATGAATTATTATTTTGGATATCAATAAATCTTATATCTGCTGAGTGCAAAGCTGTCTCTGTTTCTTGAACTCCTGAGCCTATCCTAGCAAGTATACAGGCCTCTTTATACTTAGCTGTTTTAGACTTCAGGTGACACAGTCTTTTACTGGGCACATTCAGATTCCTAGTAAGGACTCAGATCTTCTAATTTGTAGCTTAGTGCTTTCTATAGCACCAAAGACTTCTCAAAGAGTCAGTGTATGTCCTAAATAGCTTAATAATTGGAAATGACAAAAACAGACATAATTTCTTAAAAACAATAACGTGACTAAAGTTTCTCTTTACTGTTAGTGGTTTCCTATTAACTTTAGGATACAATATGAACATAGGGCAGGTAGGTGGTGCAATAGACAGAGTTCTGGGCTTGGAGTTAGGAAGACCTGAGTTCAGATCTGAACTCAGACACTTATTAGCTGTGGGACTCTGCAAATTATTTATACCCAGTTTGCCCCAGCTCCTCCTCTGTAAAATGAGCTGGAGAAGGAAGTGGCAAACTACTCCTGAGAACCCCAAATGGGATCACAAAGAGTTGGAAATGACTGAAATGACTGAACCAAACCAACAAAATATGAACCCTTTGGTGTAGTGTATAACAGCTCCAACATACTTTTCCAGTCTGTCTTTTTTTTATATTTCTCCCTTTCAGCCACTCTATATTCTCACTGTGTGGGATTCATTGACCCTTACTCAAATTAAACTCAGAGGCTTCTCAAGGTAGAAGGCAAAAAAGGAATTTATTACAATCTCATAAGAAGGGGCACTTTCCCTGAGACCATGGGTGGTCTCAGTAAGGGAGGGAACTTGAGCAGAGCGGAGTACAGCATTGTATAGTCCTAACATGGAAGCCCACTAGCCTCTCTTCCCATTGGCTGGGAATCCAGGCATACAGTCTTAAGTGCAGGAATCTACTCCAGAGACAAAGAACACAGAAAGGATCATTGCTCACCATATTGTTACCAAATATGGAACTTAAGGGAAGAATGCTGATGTGACTGGCACAAAGGGTGGTGAAGGGGAAGGGTCCACCAGGTCATATAACTGGAACTTTGGTGGTTCTCCTCCATCCTGGACATTTTATTTGCCCAAGGGGGATACTTCGTTATTTTAGCTTTGGCAGGAAGTGTGGGGGTTTTGGAGAATTCACTTAACCTGATTTCACTCACTCACCGAACTGGGTTATTAGCTGTTCCCTGCCCTTGACATTCCATATCCTGTCTTAATGTTTCATACAAGTGATATATTTTCCATGCCCAGAATATATGTCCACTTCATCTCTACCTCTCAGAATTCTTATCTTCCTTCAGGGCTCATTTCAAAGAGCACATCCTTCATGAAGCCTTCTCTGTTTCCCATAACTGTTAATGCTCTCTTTCCCCAAATGACTTTGCATTTACCATCTGTATACATGTCCTATCCCTCAGGAAAACCTAAGCTCAATAAGGGCAGGGAGAATCTCATTTTTGTCTCTATAGCTCAGCACCCAAAAAAGTGTCTTACACATAGTAGATGCTAAATAAACGGTTGTTAAACTGGATTGCACTTACTGGATTCCCCCTCAAGCAGTAGATGGATGTTATAAGAGTGAAGACAGTAAACAAACAATATTGTCTAAATAAGATTTACTGGTATTTTTTTTTAATGTGTGTTCTCACAGACATTTAATAAATTTGGTACAAGTTTTATTTTGTTTCAGTTAATAAAAATATGGACTTAGTAAGGGGATAAGTAAATATTAGTAAGGGGTTATTATTTTCTCCATGGTGAAATATTTCTCCTTTCCTGATTAATGGGCTGTCTTGAGGGTTGGAGAAAAGAAAGTGGAATTTGCCTCCAAGAAGTCAGCTCACCAGCCTGGCTAAACCCAAATGAGATAGAATGTTAAAGTTGTGAGGGACATTAGAGACCAAACTAGTTCTATACCCTTACTTTAGGTATGAATAACTGAGGCCAAGTGAAAAGAAGTTACTTGCCCAAGGTCATACTGGGATGACATGCATACCTCTTAACCCTGTGTTCCTGGTTATTCTGGTATCTAGAGTGAGGCATGACCATTTAGAGGGTAGAAAAAAGGCTGACTTACATTTCTTTGCTTCAGGGATCAGGCTCTTTCCACAATAGAGGGCATGCCACTAGAAGTGTATCTTGTTCTTCACCTTTGAAGTACATACCATAGTTTGTCAACTCATTCTCCAGGTTCCTCCTTTTGTCTTTCATAGTTTTTAGTCTATTAATATTACTCAGGGCTTCTATAGAAAGGATTGTAGTTTCTAAAAGATGGACAATGCCTGGGGTGGTGTCTTGCACACAGTAGAATCCTTTTTTATTGGTTTCATTATTGTGTAGAACTCTTACTATGGAATTCCCTCCCGCAATTTAGATTGTATAACTCATTGTCCAAGGTAGTTGCCTGAAACATTGAGAGGTGAATGACTTGCCCATGGTCACTTGCGTAGTTGGTTGGTTGTTGTCCTTTGTCTTGGAAGAGGACCAAAATGACATCACCATTGTAAAGTGAAATTTCTATGTGTCCAACTGTGGCTGATCAGACCAATAAGAGCTTGAAATGCTCTACCACAGGTTGAATGGATCAGACGAAGGTTTGAACCCAGGCTTTTCTTCCTAAATCCAAGAGCTTGCTCTTAATCCAGTAGACCACACTTTTCTTAGTGGAATAGCCTAATTTTAGAGTTGGGGAAGAGTTTAGATGTCTTCGAGCAGATGCTCAAAAATTATTTTTTTGTGAATAAATCAATTAAGACTGGGTTCTATTCATTCATTGAACAATATTTACTGAAGTTCTAAATGTGTAATATGCTTTCTGAGGTGTGCAAAAATGTATAAGAAAAGATACTTATTTTCAAGATGTTTATCTTCTTGAACCTTAGAGAATAAAATTTGGGTAGCCTATAGTAGCCTTGCAAATGTGTCCCAGAGCTTTTTCTTTGGCCAGGATAATTCTGCAAGGTCCACAATCCTGATTTCATCCATTTAACTACTAGCATCCTCATGAAGCCTAGAGCAGGTCAGTAAAAAAATAAATGTTTAGTCTAGTCAACTTTTATTGGTTATTTCCAAGGTTCATATTACAGGTTAGTAGAGAAGAAGAAAGAAAGAGTTCCAGCTGGTCCCAGTTAGAAGAAGTAGACGGAAAGCTTCTGGGAAGTTGGCTTATCATTCTTGTTCTGATATTTGGTCTGGTGAAAAGGTTTTCAAACTTTTTGCTGTGGCAGAAAACTTTGCTTTAAAGACAATTTTGAATAAACTGTGCACGCAATCCTTTAAAAATAATTTAAGAAAAGAATTTTATTAGTGGGAACAAATATTTTTTTTTTTCAGAAGGATCTGTGGCTTCATTAGTGGGGGTGACTTTTTTTTTTTTTGAGGCAATCAGGGTTAAGCGACTTCCCCAGGGTCACATAGTTAATATGGATCTGAGACCAGATTTGAATTCAGATCCTCCTGACTCCAGGGCTGGTGATTTATCCACCATACCACCTAGCTGTCCATTCTACTGTGCCACTTAGCTGCCCCTAGTGGACAACTCTTGATATTAAAACTCCCCATAGTCTTAGAGAGTTGCCTGGGAATTAGGGGGAAGGAGGCTAGAACTGAGAGTTTAAGTGACTGGTCCACAGTCACACATCCACTAAATGTCAGAGCCACTAGGAGGTAGGACTTGAATTCAGGTCTTCTTGTCCACAAGACTGGCCCTCTGTCTACTATACCAGTCTGGTCTCACTCTTAAGTATTGATTTTTTAAAAAATTCTTTTTAATTTTATTCAGACAAATATATTAAAAACCGCTAACAATGAAAATGGTATGATTTCTTACTCTCAGTAATTACGGTGCAGGCCAGATAGCTCTGTCTCCTTAATCCGAGAAAGACTTATAGACATGAATCCTTAATGGATGTAGATGAACACTCTTGGATTCAGAGTAATTCTACCAAGCTCACATATGACTTACTCAATTGCAAGAGGCTTCAGGTAACTTTGTTTACTTCACTATCAAACTGCAGAGTTCTGAGAATCTAGGGATCATTCAGTAGTCAGGCTATTCTTGTTTGGATAGAGTTGACCTGGTAGCAATTACAGGTGCTGCTTCATTTTCCTGGTCCAGATAAAAGTGGAAACTCTGTGGTAGTGTGGTGGATCAAGAAATATATCTTCCTGTACCCTCTGTCCATGGGTACATGGTCCAAATATGGTCCAAACAAAATAAAGCTTTTACAAAATTTAATAAATGGCTCTAGGAAGAATGCACTAAAGATAACAGTAAATCTTATTTAAACAGAATTGTTCACTGTCTTCATTCTTACAACGTCCATCCATCTTTCACTCTCTATCCATATGGTTTGTACATTATTCAATAAACCCTGATGTTAGATAGATCACACGTAAGGTTTGTCTCTGTCCCTTGATATTCAAACCTGACCGCTAAAAAGTGCTTTTTAATTAGGAGTTGTGCCAGGTGTGATTTCCCTAGCTACTTATATCAGCCAGTATTTTTGGGGGGCGGAAAGGAGGATTCTTTTTTTTTTATCACATTTAAAAACACTTTTTAAGTACCAAGTATTTTTAAAATTAATCTGTCTTTCTCACTACCTCCCTCCATGAGCAAATTAAAAAACAATAACCAATCCTCCCTGAAACAAATTCCTCAATACATATCTATGTAGTCTGGCAAATAAATTTCAAAATTCGTCATGGCCAAATGGATCTTTTTGCATTTTGAGTTCATCATGTCCCTGTCAGAAGTTGGGTGATATATTTCTTCATTCATTTGGAACTCAAGTTTACCACTGTGTTGATCAGAGTTTTAAAGTCTTTCAAAGCCATTTTTCTCTATAAAGTTATTATCATCATACAAATGGTTCTCCTAATTCTACCTATTCTTTGCAAAGTTCATAAAGGTCTTTCTAGTTTCCTCTAAAGTTGTCTAGTTCATCATTTCTTATGACATAATATTATATTCACATATAATTGGTTTAGCCAGTCTTGAACAAGACTGTCCTTTAATTTCCAGTTTTTGGGTATCATGAAAAGAGCTGCTACAAATATTTGCATACATATAGATCTGTTTTCTCCTTCTTTGATTTCTTTGGGAACATAAGTCTAGTAGTGGTATCCTGGGCAAAAGGGTTTTAGTTTACTATAGCTTAGTTTATTATAGTTACAGTATTGGTTTAATAACAATTTGGGTATAGTTTAAAATTGCTTTCCCAAATGACTGGACCAACTGATAGCTCCACCAATAGTGAATATTTTCTCTCATCCCCTCCAACATTTGTCTTTCCCCCTTCTGTCATTTCTGCTATCCTGATACGTGTGAAGTAGAAACTCAACTTTGCTTTAATATTTGTTTCTTTAATTATTAGCGATTTAGTGTACGTTTTCATGTGATTGTTGGTGGTTTGGATTTTTTTCTTTGGAAACTTTCTTTTCATAGATTTTGGCAATTTATTTATTCTTATAATTTTGAATCAGTTCCTTATATATCTTAAAAATGAGACTCTTTTCAAAGAAAATTGCTGCAAAGATTTTTTCCCCTAGTTACATATTTCATTTCTGATTGTCATATTAGATTTGTTTGTCCCAAATCATTTTAATTTTGTACCATAAAAAATGTTCATTTTATGTTGTATGGGTCCTCTCTATCACTTGTTTAGTCATAAATATTCCCCTAGTCTATAAATCTGAAAGACATTTTTTTTTCTTTGCTTTCCTCATTTGTTTGATATAATTTTTTGTATCTAAGAAATACATATCCATTTGGAGTTTATCTTGGTATATGGTGTGAGGTATTGGTCGAAACTGACACACGATGAGTCCTTTCCTTTTCGAATCTTTCAGTTTATTAAACTCTAATACTGCTGTGTAGGTTTTGTGGGTTTTTTTTTTTTTTTGCTTGTGTATGTTGGGTACCTGTTCTAGTCCACTGATTAATCTCTGTCTTATTTTTAATCAACCCCAAATCATTTTTGTGATTATTGTTTTGTAGTACTATTTGAAATCTGGTATTGATAGATCCCTTTCCTTCTCACTTTTTTCATTGTTACCTTTGAGATTCTTGACCTTTTGTTCTTCTATGTGAATTTTGTTAGTATTTTTTCTAGCTCTATCAAATATTCTTTTAGATATTTGATGGGCACAGCAAAGAATAAATTAATTCATTTAAGAGTATTGTTATTTTTTTAATATTAGCTTAACTTGCCCATGAGGAATTAGTGTTTCTTCACTTATTTATATCTATCTTTATTTCCACAAAAAGTTCTTTATAGTTAGATTCACTAAACATTGAAAGATACACTCCTAAATATTTTGTAGGCAATGTAGTTATTTTGAATAAAATTTCTCTTTTTAGCTCTTCTTGGTGAATTTTGTTGGTTTTACAACAATGTTAATGATTTATGTGGATTTATCTTATATTCTGCAACTTTGCTGAAGCTATCAGTTATTTCAATTAATTTCTTAACTGTCTCCCTAAGATCCCCTAAGGATGCATCATATCATCTGCAAAATCTGATAATTTTTTTTCTTTTTGCCTACAATTTTCCTCTCAATTTATTTTTCTTATCTTATTGCTTTCTGGGACTATGTTACATAGTAGCAGTGACAATGGGCCACATTGCTTTGCCCTTGATCGTATTGGAAAGACCTCTAACTTATCTCCATTACATTTAATATTTTTCCCTTAAATATAGATAACACAATTTGTTACATTAATGAAAAGTTCATTTATTTATATGATTTCTAGGGTTTGTAATAGAAATGATTAGATTTTGTTAAAAGCTTTTCAGAATTTATTGATATAATAATGTAGTTTTATTATTTAAATGATTGATATGGCTTATTGAATGAATCTTGAATTCCTGGGATAATCCCAATGCAGTAATTTTATTAAATATTTGTGTGTCAATCTCTATTCATTAGGAATATTGGCCTGTAGTTTTCCTTCCCTGCTTTGTTTCTGCCTGGGTTTGGGTAGCAAGATCATATAGAACCAGGATAGTAGAATTAGCCAGAAGAAGTATAACCAAACTCTTCCCCATAACTCCTTCAAACAAATCTAGGAATTGCACCAGATGGAGTTCTGATTAGGAAAATCAAGAAAAAAAATACTGTGAGTCCTTTTTCTAATTCAAATCAGCATGAGAACACAGAAATAGATTCATGGACAGTAAGTATCAGATCTAGCCAGGAATGACTTAGAGTATTGCAGTATAGGGAGAAGCTGTATATCAGGTCAAAAAGATTCTCTATATCCTGTACATAAGGGCCTTGATTTGTGCAGGGTGTAGGTATATGTGTCACCTAGCTGCTTTGTTGCTTTTAATGAATCAGAATTTCAGATCAGACTTAGGAGAGACTTGAACTTAGGGATGTTATTATAAAGTAAAAAAGTGGTGACAGGCTTGAGGCCAAATAGTAGGCAAGAAGCAAGTAGAGACTGTATGGCTTTGGTTTTAGGAGTAGAATGAGCTTTTAATTCCAGCTTAGTCTAAGACTACAGTAGAATAACAAGAGAAGAATCTCAGAGCAAAGGGGAGTTTGTAGTTGGGTCCCTCCAAAGCAACAGAGATATCCAGATGGCTTTTAGTGGCTAAGTCTAGCAGCAGTCTAGTAGAACTCTAACCAGGGAAAAGGATACAGTGTGCTGCTTGGATTCAAATTCAGACCAAAGACTTGCAGTTCTTGGACCAAGAGGCCAGTGATCAAACTTTGCCTTGAACCATACTGGGAGAACTGAGTATTTGTAGGTCCTCAGCCTGGGCTGTTCTGGAAACCCTTTTATAATACAACACTCAAAATTCCAAGAAAGAAGCAGCAGAACCAGCTAAGACATTCCCCGAAGAAGCTTACCAATCCCAGGCCCCATAGAAATTCTGAAGTCAGCAAGCAGAGTTGAATGATGAGCAAACAAACATAAAAGAACCCCATCATCCAAAGCTATAATGGTGACAGGAACAGTCAAGACACAAACTGGAGGAAGAGAATGGCCCCAAAACATCTACAAGAAAAAAAAACACAGCTTGGACACAAATTCAACTAGTATTCCTAGAAAAGATAAAGCAAGAATTTGAAATAAAATTAAAATTTTTTTATAAATGAAATGAGAACAGTAGAGGAAAAATGGGAAGAGAAATGAAACCTATGAAAGAAGGAACTAGAAAGAGAATTAGCAGTACAGAATAAAAGCTTGCTGAAGCAACCTACTCTCTGAAAATTGGAATGAAACAAACAGAACATAATGAGTCCATGAGACAAAAATTAAAACAAAGCAGAAAGACTGAAAAAATAGAAGAAAATATAAGGTATTTTGTAGAAAAACAAAACAATTGACCTGAACAACAGAATGAGGAGAGAGAATTTAAAAATTACTAGTCTATCTGAAAACTACAATGAAAAAAACTTTTAGGATTTCAAGAAATCATAAAAGAAAATTGCGTAGATCTCTTAGAACTAGAGGTAAAGTGGAAATAAAAAGAATCCATATGTTATTTCCAGAAAGCATTCTCCAAATCAAAATGACCAGCAACTTGATAGCCAAAATGCAGAGGTTTGAGATCGAATGATGCAATGTATGTATCCAAAAAGAAATGCTTCATGTACCAAGGAGACAGTAAGGATCACGCAGGATTAAGCAATCACCACTCCAAAAGTGGAGAGCTTAGAATATGTTTCAGAAAATATAGAATATAGGTTTGTAACCAAGATTAATTTACCCAGAAAAGCTGAGTATACTCCTACAGGGGAAAATGGCTTTTAATAAAATAGAGCACTTCTGAGCATTCCTGATGAAAAGCCAGAGATGAGCTGATACTTTGAAGTTCAAACACAGGAGTCAAGAGAAACATGAAAAGGTGAGCATGAGCAGACAACCATAAGACAACAAGCAACAGTAAATTTTTGCATTCTAATACAGAGAGATGATACATATGTATTCTCAGAACCCTATTATTATCAGAGGTCACAGAAGTAGTCTAATTAGAAAGAGGGACTTGGAGTGGTTATTATATTTTGATTATCTTAAAAGAAAAATGGAAGGAGGAATACACTAGGAGATGGGAAGGATAAGAAGGATGAAGAAAATAATCTCACATAATTGAGGTATACAAGTAGAAATCTACAGAAACAGAAAGGGGGAGGGGAGTATCTGATGCTCCTAATCTCATCTAAACTGCTCAAAAGAGGAAAGAGAGAAGAATATGTTCTCCCTCCCTCCCTCCCTCCCTCCTTCCCTCCCTCCCTCTCTCTCTCTTTCTCTCTCTCTCTCTCTCTCTCTCTCTCTCTCTCTCTCTCTCTCTCTCTCTCTCTTCCTCTCTCTCTCTCTTTCTCCCCCTTCATCCCTTTCTCTCTCTCTGTCTCTCACACACACATTCAGAAACACATATACACACACACACATACACAAATACATATCATCCAACAACAATATATGAGGAAAAGAGAAGAAGGGAGAGGGGGAAATAAGAGGGAGTTCAGTTTAAGGGAGATAGTTTTAAGCAAAACAGATTTTAATAAGATGTCCCAAAATACTTACAATAGCTCTCTTTGTGGTGGTAAAGTATTAGAAACTGAGGGGTGCTCATCAATTGGGGAATGGTTGAACAGGTTACAAATGTGATAGACTACTTTAAAGCAAATGACTTCAGAGAAACCTGGGAAGACTTGCATGAACTGAAGCAAACTGTAGGGAGAAAAACCAGAACAACTTATTCAAGGGTAACAACACTGTTTAGACAAACAACCCTGAAAGACTTAGAAACTCTAAACAATGATATGACCAACTATGATTCCAGAGGAGTTATGATGAAACATGCCACCTACCTCCTAATAAAGAAGTGATGGACTCAGAATAAAGATTAACCCTTTTTTTTTTTTGGATAAGTCAATTGGGGAGTTTGTTTTGCTTTACTATATGTATTGGTAATAAAGGTTTTCTTTTTTTCTTTCTTAATGTGGGTGGCAGAGGTAGGAGGAAAAGAAGGCTTATTTCTATTGATTGAAAATAAAATCTAATTTAGAAAAAAGAGGTTAGAAGGTTTGCTTTCATTATTTAAGTAATTTATGTAATATTGGAATTATTTGTTTTTTTATTTGTTTTTTGAATATCTGATAGGTTTCACTTGTGAAACCTGGAGCTTTGTTTTTCTTTGACAGTTTATTTATGGCTTGTTCAATTTTTTTTCTGATATTGGGTTATCTAACTAGTCTATTTCTTCCTTTGTTCATCTAGGTAAATATTCATATATTTTCTCTAAGTTACCAGTTTGTTAGAATATATTTGGGTAAAAGTTTATAATAATTTCCTTTATTTCCTCTTCAGTTGTAAGTTCCCCTTTCATTTTTTATATAAACAATTTAGTTTTTCTCTCCCTCAAAAATCAGGTCAGCTAACTTTTTACCAAATTTATTAGATTTTAAAAAAATCTGCTCCTAGATTTATTTATTGATTCAATGCTCTTTTTATTTCAATTTTGTTAATTTCTTCCTTAATTTTCAGAATTTCTACTTATTTACTTGGGGATTTTGATATATTGTTGCTCAAGGTTTTCTTAAATTGCATGCCCAATTCATTGATTTGTTCTTGCTTTCTTCTGTTGATGAAAGTATTTACAAATACAGAATTTCCATATAATCCATATATATTTACATCTCTAAGCCCAGTCAAATGTTTTAGGAGGAATATGGGATTCTCTGCATCCTGGCCCACTGACTTCTTCTCACAAACCATCCCCTTAAATTTGCATAAAATTGAAGTTATTTTAAAAATTCTTTGTATTTTTTGGTTAATTTTTTAAATATACTTTTTATAGAACCATTCATGTAATGTTTGGTAACACAGCACACATTTTTCGTCTTGTAATGGAAAGACTACCAGAATGGAGTCACAAGATGTAGATTCGAGTGCCAATTCTGCTCCGTAATAGAATTTTGACTGTTAACACTTCCACTTTCTTATCTCTTCAAACTTCCCAATTATTCATAATGGACATTGGCACAAAACATACCCACAGATATATGGAATTATAATTTAAAATAACCTCGGTGAGTATAAATGAGTGGTCATTTTTATACCTATTCTGCTATAATATGCCAGAAGTCAACTAATTTTAACTAAATTTAACTGAACATAACACGCATCATGGGTATCTTCTGCAGGCAGCAAAACTGATGAGTTTGCTGTGTGTATTTGTCCTTCCATCCAACATTATTCTTTATAGAGCTCCCTGAATTACTTCTGTACCAAAACACAGCTTGAAAAATACCATTCTGCTGTCCTACATTCAAATATCTCCAAGTGTAATGGTATGGGGAAATAGCAGTATCCACGGTTTGTTGGTTTTTTTCCTTGGATCTGCAATTTCATGAGGGTGGGGAACCCCTTTCACTAGAACTTTTCATCTTAGAAAGTCTCTTGGGTCACTAAGAGGTGAAGTGATGTGTCAAAAGGAAGCCTTAAATCCCAGGTCATTTGCATTCTGGGGCCAGCTCTCGTCTCTTGCAGGCAGCACTTTGCTATCTCTGTTTAATTTGAATCTATTGAAGGAAAACTTGTTGACCACCATGTATGGAAGACTAGGAGCTGAAGGACAAGCAAAAATTAGATGGGACACAGTCCCTGCCCTGATGGAGCCTTAATTCTGGAGGATGGAGAAAAGTGTGGCATATATAGGAATAATGGTACATGTAAGTATATATCAGTACAAGTAACATATAAATATACATATGCATACACATATATCTGCATGCATGTAAACACATACATGCATATATACACACATACATATATACATACACACAGAGACCCACATGTACACAAACACATGCATATATGAGACACAAAGTCTTACAGACCTCTGTGAGGTACAAGATTGAAAGACCATATGTCTGTCCACCATTTTATCTTTCTTTTAGATCTCTTTGTAAGGTAAAGCAGAAACTTATTCAGTCCTCAGGGTCACTGTCCTCACCTGAGCTACACCACTCCAAACACTAACTTCAACTGCATATGTGCAGCTCAGCCAACCTTTAGCTAAAGGTAAAGAAAAATACTAAATTAGGTCAGTTCCTTCTTCTTTCCCAGATTAATCAGTGCTACATTTCCCAACTCTCTGCTTTATGTTCAGCAAAAGATGAAACCTGATTTAAGATCCAGCCCAGTTCAGTCCCATTGTGTCCTCACAAATTGCTTAAAGGAAATTCCTTTGACGATCTAGGTCTTCAGCTCACTAGCTGGGTCATCAAGGTCTAGTGATTTCACCTCTGGGCTTCCTTTTCTTCATCTGCCAAGTGAGAAGCATGGACTGGATGATGTCTAAAGACCTCCCTTTTTGCTTACACTTCAATGAAGAGAACGCCTCCTGTTTCTAAAGTTCTAAGAACACACTTGAAAAGGTTCCTCCATGCCAGTAATTACCATGCTTTCCGGCTGCAAACATGCTGTGTAGCTTTGTTATTCACACACTAACAACAGTGAGTGCCTCATAGCACTGGGAATCTTTTTAATACATAAAGAATTTTCTGGGGTTAATGCCGCCAGAATGTCAGAAGAGTTAATGGCAGATGTGGTTGGGGGAAAAGTTCTGTATTTTTAGACAACCTTTAATTAAAACACTTTGTATGTAGCAGGGACCAAATCATATGCTGCCACTTGAAAGCTGTCAGAAGGGGAAAAAGTGTACAAAGCTTCTAAAACCAGCCTCGCTTATTTTTATCTGAAATGGAGTTAGGGAGCCTTCACAGTGACAGGAGCTCTCTTTTGCTTGGAAATTATATGAATTTAAGACACAGCACACATATGCAAATTTATAAACACTTTCTGTTTAACTTGTTACAATTAATGCAGCCTTGCAGATAAGCACAGACACAAAATCCTACCCTGTGAGATCACCGTGATGCTCTGTGAGCTTGTTCTTTTCTAAGGCCATATGATAGTCTAGTCAACTTTCACTATCAAGTAAATATAATCTGTCATTGACCCTGGACAGTGGAACCCAAAGTGGGGAGAGAATCAGAGCATGTTCAAGTTGTCAGAGACCTTAGAAATAATCTTTATCAACTTTATCATTTTCCATATTCCAAGGAGGCGCTTATTAAATTACATATTTTTCATTACATTTTTAAAAGCTGATCTTTTCAGAAAGAGAGTACAATTAATTTCCCAAGCTGAAAGTTGAAAATTAAAGTCCAGAGGATTTTGATTTGAGGACTTTAGAGCCAGATAGCCTAATAGTTTTGATTTTTATTTTTCCCTCCTTTATCCCATAGATGAAAAAACTTAAGCCTCAAGAAGTTAAGAGTCAGCTAGTGGGACGTGGAGAAAGTACAAGGCTTGAAATCAGGAAGACTCTTCCTGTGTTCAAATCTGGCCTCAGATGCCAGCTGTGTGACCCTGGGGAAGTCATTTCACCCTATTCACCTCAGTTTCCTCATATATCAAAAGAGCTGGAGAAAGAAATGGCAAAACACTCCAGTACCTTTGTCAAGAAAACCCTAAATGGAGTCACAGAGTTGGCAAACAACTCAAGAACAACAGCAAAAAAAGTTAAATGGCTTGTCCCGAGTCACAAAGCTAGCAGGTTACAGAGCCGGGATTTGAATCCAGGTTTATTTGACTCCAAATGCTGTGCTCCAAGATCCCTGACTATTGTTTCTGTTTTTGTCCTCACTCCGTCCTGCCCCTACCCACAGTCCTTTTTTCTCCTAGGCTCTCAGTTTTTCTTTCTCCTTTCCATTTGTTTTACACTTGGTTTGGGGCTAATTTCCTTCTTAATATTCTTTTTTTAAAAAAGTTTATTCCTTTTTTAAAAAACAGTTAGTTCCTGATGTCAATATTTCCATTTCATTTTCCTCTTTTAATAAAGAAAAACAGCTAAGCAAAAGCAATGAGCAAACAAACTGACAGTATCTGACAGTATAGGCAGCGTTCTGCTCTTTCTACCATAAGTGATGGTTGGACTTTTGGATGGTGCAAATTTGAATACCTGTGATCGCTTTATATTGCTTGCTGTTGGGGCAGCTACAAGTGCAGTAGATAAGAGTTCAGGTCTGGAGTCAGGAAGATTCATTTTTGTGAGTTCAAATTCAGTCTCAGACACTAGTTGTGTGACCCTGGGCAAATCACTTAACCCTGTTTGCCTCCGTTCCTCATCTGTAAAATATGCTGGAGAAGGAAATGGTAAAGCACTCCAGTATCTCTGCCAGGAAAACCCTGAATGGGGTCACGAAGAGTCAGATGTGGCTGAAAAATGATCACTTCATAGGATTCATTATTAGCACTAATTGTGACGTCGCTGTATTAATCATCTAACAGATGAATTCACTTAGAGAGGTTTAATTATATTGCCTCTAGTTACTCTGCTAATAAATATTGGAGTCAGAATTCAAAGCTAGGTTCTCTCTCCAGGGTTATTTTTGTTCTTTTTTTTTTTTTTGGCACCACACCAGGCATTTTCAGCAACCAGCAGAAGTGAGAATGATCAGGATAGGAAGTAATTCTAATTGGGGGAGATGCAAAACTGACCTCAGGAAGGACCGTTGACTCCCTTCCTCTAAGGAAGGTATGAGGAAGGCAAGTCATGCTGTTACATAGATTGCTAAACCTACAGTACATAGAATTTTTCTGTAAGTCATGCTGATGGTGAATGCTGGTCATCCAGTTTTTTGTTTTGGCCCATTGGTGGCAAGAAAGCGCGT